>NC_016133.3:29388250-30759493 GCF_000005505.3 Brachypodium distachyon | reverse complement strand
ACATCACCCGCCACCACACTGTAGGATCCATTGTTCCAGGGGTTTTCATACTCCACCCGCCTGGGAGAGAGGGGATGAAAGAGCGTATAGGGACGGGAGGCGGCGGATAGCGCACCAGAGGGCATAGCAAAGAGACCGTACCCGGATCTACGCTGAGGACATGATAAGAGCACCATCTCCCCATAATTCTCCGTGTTCAGATGAATTCCCGCCTTGCCTATGCTGCTGCACCTGCACGTGAAGGTGGGAAGGCAACCGCCTCCCGTCGCAAAACATTCATCAAATTAAGGCGATACATAATAATAATAAAAAAACTAGTCGTTTAGGTGTTCCATCCACGAGTCGCCCACGCTGTCGTCGCCGCCGCCGTTGTGGACGGAGCTGTCGAAGTTGAAGCCGGAGTCATCGTCGGAGTCGATGCGGATGACTCCCAGCTCCTGCTTCACCGGCACGAGTGCCGGCGCAGCCACCTTCTTCTCCTCCTTGGCAGCCTCGGCCTCGGAGGCGTACCCGACTTGCCGGCGCCGCTCCTTCGTCTGCCGCTCCGCCTCCTCCCTGCTATCGCGCTCGGCGGCGCGCTGACCCGGGAACTCCTCCGGGTTAGAGTTGCCGCGGTGGTTGATGGCGGCGCTCTCGTACTCCGGAGGAGGTGCTCACTCCTCCGGCTCTGGCTTCGACCGATGATGACCTTTGATGAGCCGGCGGGGGGGGGGGGGGGGGGGGCGCGAGGACGAGCCGAAGTCATCACCCAGGTAGCGGTGGCGTTCGGCCGGTGGAGAAGGGGGAAGGAGTGCCGGTGGAGGAGGGTGCGAGGCGCCTGCCGGCGCTGATGTCTTGGACGGCGCGGTTGTGCTCGTCGGCGAAGTAGCTGGCCCAGGCGGTGCCGGTCTCCCGGTCCCACTCCGTCGACGTTTGCTGCGCCGGCGTTAGGGCGACCCAGCGCTCCCAGATGCGCTGGTGTAGGCGAGCGCCCGTCGGCACCGGTGGGACAGGCCTACCGCCCCGACTGAGCTGCTAGCCATGGGGCAGGCGGCAGTCCGGCGGCGAGAGGCAGCCCCGCCCGAATCGCTTCAGCGTCGTCCCAGCGGAGCCACCGACGCTCGTCCCAATGGGCCATGGCGTCGGGCGAGGGAGAGAGAGGAGAGGAGGCGAGGGAGGAGACGGCCGAGGGTGTGGCAAGGGAGGTCAACGGCGCTGCCTTTTATAGGCCGTCGGGGTTGTGAACGCGGCGGGAAACGGCGTTGGGAATGCACGGGGGCGCTCCGCGTGGAAGCCGACGGGACTGGGCGGCGGTTTGACCCGGCAACCACCATAAACTCGCCTGGGAAGCCGATGGAGATTAATGGCGAAGCCGTTGAGGGCAGTAAATGGGCGCTGACAAGGCAGGCCCATGCCATAAAACGCGATGCCGGCTCCCCCGCTCGCCTTCCCTTGGGCTGGTTTCGGTCTGGGGGCGCCGGCTAACTTTTTGGGCCGCGCCAGCTAAGAAACAAATTGGGGAGGCTGGCTGGGTCCAAATTTTCACGCCGGCGCCCCGCAAGCCCGTTTAGGGGACCTTTAGGAGGGGCGGCTGGAGATGCTCTCACGCAACATCACCCGCATCCTCTGACCCTCACTGCTGCCGATTAGGGTTTCTCGAGGCATTGCTGTGCAGTAAGTGTTGCTGTGTGTAAGAGAGAGAAAGAGAGAGAGTAAGGGAGGGGATATGGGAGGAGACGGGAGGGCAGAAGGCTAAGCCTGATATCCGGTAGGTGGCGCGTACACCCAGATTAACCACAATCGAGGAGCAGTACCCACATGCGAGGTGATGAGGATGGGGAGATAAGACGGTGAGTAGAGGGGAAGGCAGGAGAGGGGTGTGTCAGTACTGCATCCTTTCTTCAGTTCAAGTGTCACTTTCTTCACTTATCTCTTCTCAAGCTGTGCACTCAGAAGCGAAGCGGTATCTTGCAATCTCAGGCGTTCATTTCAAAGCTGATGGTCCAGGCGGAGTTACTTTCCCGGGAAATTACTGTCTCTGTCACTTTTTATCACTGAAGCTTTACCTTTTAGCTTTTTACTGTTTTCCTGCCTATATAAGGCGACGTAAGCTCTGTTTGGGACATCTTTGATTCCCCTGTGAACACTAGCCGCCATAGCTGCGAGCTAAGATATATATAAAATACCAAAAACACCAAAATATCCCCCAAAAATTACCAAAAATAGCTATGTGTGTGTGAGTTCTGTTCTTGTTGCCCTGTTCTATTCTTTGATTCTATCTTA
Organism: Brachypodium distachyon; assembly: GCF_000005505.3. Taxonomy (NCBI): domain Eukaryota; kingdom Viridiplantae; phylum Streptophyta; class Magnoliopsida; order Poales; family Poaceae; genus Brachypodium; species Brachypodium distachyon. The sequence goes on along the minus strand of NC_016133.3, from coordinate 30,757,231 downwards.
GATCATAACAGTGGTATCAGAGCCAACGATTCTCGGCCTTAGATCTGTTCTTGTGGTAGATTTGGGCAAGGGTTTGAGCACATGTTGTTCTGTAAAACTCCGGAGCCAAATCTATCCAGGAAAGATTTAGGGGCTTTGGTGTTGGAGTGCAACGGAGAAGGTTAGATTAGCACACTGCTTTTCATGTAAAATCCCCTATATTTTGAACCCACCCTCCCTTCCCATGACGAAGACCACATCTCCGATGGAGGCGATTGCTGAAGCTCTGGAGAAACTTACTACTTCCATAGATGACCTCAAGAAACAGCAAGCAGAGCATGAACAGAAGCAGGAAGCCAAGCTGCAGGTACAGCAAAATTTCAATCATTCCATCACTAATATTTTCAAGCACCAACAGGAGAATTTGGACTTGATCACTGCTCGTCTGAATCGATTGGAACTGCCTCCAGAAACACCACCACCACAGTAGATGATGAAGATGAACCTAGGATTCCATATCCTCACAATGGTAGAAACAACAAGAACTGGCATATTCCACATGATCAAACCAGATTACAAACTGTGTTGAAAGCCCCTAAGTTGAATTTCTTGAGTTTGAAGGGGATGATCCTAATCATTGGATACAAGTTTTAGAGCGGTACTTTGATGCTGCCAACTTACCTATATACCAGGGAACTGAGTTTGCCATCACACATTTGAAAGGAAGAACAGCCCATTGGTGGAGAGGTACAGGATTTAGAGCTCATAGACTTCCCTGGCAGAGGTTTTGCAGAGTTATTGAGGACAGATTTGCAGAAACTTCCACAATTGACAATGTCAGAACTTTCCATTCCCTCAATCAAACCACTACTGTTACCTCTTATATTGACCAGTTTGAATCAGCTGTTGGGCTGATGAGATGGGACAACCCAGCTATACCTGATGATTATTATGTCAAAAGCTTTGTAGCTGGTCTGACTAAATATATATACACAACATCATCTTCAATGCCACAAACCAAGAGACATACATGAGGCCATGTGGATGGCAAGAAGGATTGAGCAGTCAAATCCTATAAAAAGAATTCCTTATGGACATCATGGTCAGCAGTACAGAAGGAATTATCAACAGCAGGGAGCCCAACCTCTTCAACAGACAACTGAAGCTGCAGTAGCTCAACCTTTGACTACTAATCAACAGTTTCAAAATGCCAAGCAGAAAGGCATTTGCTAAAAATGCCATCTTATCACCCTGGCCATAAGCAAATTTGCAAGTTTCAGAAACAGATCCCTGCTTTAGTAATTGGTGAAGATGAAAATGGGGAACCTGAGATCATTTATACTGATGAAAATCTTGAACAACAACCAGACAATCCTGAACCAGAACAAGTCTTGCAACTCTCTGTGCATGCAGCTACCGGCATGAACACAACAAGCCATACCTTTACACTGAAGTTTCAGTTAGGCAACATGATGGTAATTGCGCTAGTTGAGATAGTGGCAGTTGTGGTACCTTTCTGGATGTTGACACTGCAATTAAAGCAAATTGTCAACTGACAAATTGTAAACCTGTTAAGGTGAGAGTGGCCAATGGAAATATACTCCGGAGCAATGCCAAGTGTCTGAATTGTCTTTATAATATCCAAGGTGTTGACTTGATAGTGGATTTCAGAATTCTGACATTAACTGGTTATGACATCATATTTGGTGCAGATTGGCTGCATAAATACAAGCCCATATTCATGGACTTTGTCACAAGACACCTAGCTATTACCTTAGCTTCAGGTGACATAGTTCATTTTTCTGAAGAAATTATTCCAGCAAAGTACTGCTTGTTAACAATACAGAAATTGCAGAAACTGTTGAAACAGGGAGCTAGTGGAGCAATCATCTATGCATGCCCATGAAATTGAGGCATTAACTGACACACTTCCTGTCAGTACACCTACTCTGCAGCCTATCATTGAGGAATTTAAGGACATATTCTAGGAACCTACTCAACTGCCTCCACAAAGAGATATTGATCACACAATTCCTATATAGAAGGACATAAAGCAGTAAATCAGAGATCTTATAGACTGCCACACCATCAGAAAAATGCTATGGAAACAATAGTAGATCAGTTGTTGAAAAATACTGTCATTAGACCTAGCCCCGGCCCATTCTCTTCTCCTGCAATTTTGGTGAAAAAGAAGGATGACACATGGAGAATGTGTGTGGACTACAGAAAAATGATCAGACCATCAAGAACAACGTATCCAATTCTTGTAATTGAAGACTTACTAGATGTCGGATTACGGGAGTCCCGCACCGGGGATGTTGGACACCCCCTTTTTGGTTCGGTGGAGGGCGAGGAGATTGCTCCGGCGATCATCGGCGTGACTAAAGACACTAAGTGTCGACAGCTAGGTTTACCCAGGTTCAGGCCACCCGGAGGTGTAACACTCTATGTCCTGCTTTTAGTTGTATTCACGAATTAGAGTGCTTACAGATCGCCCGGGGGGTTCCCGGGTTGGCTACTTAGGTGAATGCTACGCTATGTTCTAATAACTAAAGTTGGAACCCTTTGACCGGAGGCATTGGTCCTCCTTTTATAGACAAGGGGCAGGTGCCCATGCATGCCGCTTGACACGTTCCCATCCGCGTGTCCTCACCACAAGCTTTACATTACTGTTGATTCACGCTCAGCGTCATGCAGCGCCCAGGCCACTGTACACGGTAAATAAAATGAATTGTAGGGTAGCCGCTCTAGCCTTGCTGAGGAAGACTAGCCCTGCTGATGTGACCCATGTCGGTGCATTAAATGCACTGCGTCCGATGTCTCGTCATGTCTTCACTGCTCCGCAGGCCCCATTTGCGGGCCCGGACGTAAGTTGCTGGGAGCCCCTTCCCGGTGAGGGTGCCCAGTCCGTTGCCGGGGCGGTATGCTTTCCACTTCCCGGGACCAGGGTTCCCGGGTACCCGCCGAAGCAGGTGTTTCTCCTGTTCTGGTTCTCGACTTTGACTTCGCCAATGATTGCCGACTTTGACTTCGTCAATGATTGCCTCTTTGGGGGTGAGCTTCCAGCGCTTATCCGTCCCGGGAGGCCAACCTGGCGAGGTTTCGTCAGTTGCGACCCACGCGTCCCGTATCAGTGGGACCCCATGGGCCACTGGTACAACAGTAGCCCCAAGTGTGGGCCGGCAACCTTGAGTCCTCGAGTAGTGCTGTCCTCGGTTGGTTGCCGGGCCACGCCCTATCCGACGCGTGGGTCCCAGGAGAGTGTCCCGATCCCCGTCCTCGTGGGCCGCATCTTTAGTTCCACTCTTCCGAGCGAAACGGTCGGGCGCATGATCCCGTGCCTCATCCCCCATAATTACCAGGGAGTTAAGGCCACGTCGTGCACCCCCATCTTGATTCCCGATACTTTAGGGCACTTTATTGCTGATCGTGGGGGTGTCCGTTGCAGCCCGCCAGCCCCCGATAAATACCCAAGGCTGGCGGCGGGCACCCCCCACTGTTCCTTGCTTCTGCCATTGCCTCCCAAGCTCTCCACGCCCCAACTCTAGCCAAGCACACTCCCCACTCCCACCAATGTCTTCTAGGGGCCAGAGCCGACCCAAGGGGAGCACCAGCAAGGGAGAGAAGCGCGAGAAGGCCTCCAAGAAGGAGCTGTCGGAACGAGCGCGGAAGGATAAGGAGATGCGAGCCAAGTTCGCCTCCCCCCCCCCCCCCCCGGGTACAACGGCGAGGGGGTGGAGAAGTTGGTCTTGGCGCTCGCCACCAAGCACAACTAGCATGGGCTGACGCGGGTTCTTCCCGTCAGCACGGAGCCAAGGTATTCGCGAGGTTCATCCTAGCCGGGTTCGTGCCGCCTCACTCCTTCTTCCTTTCTGCCATCATGGAGTCGTACGGGCTCATCATGGCTCAGGTTCACCCCACATCCTTCTTCACTTTTGTTGTATTCCAACACCTCTGTGAAGCGTTCATGGGGGTGATGCCGTCGGTGGCATTGTTTCGTCACTACTACTACCCGAGGACGGAGGCGAAAGCTCCCCTGTCCTCAGGAATGGTATTTCAGTTTCGCGACAAGCTCAAGTCGGAGTTCATCTAGCTGGGGAAGAAGAAGATCGAGAATGAGTGGCGCCGCGACTAGTGCTGGATGCGCTCCGACGAGCTCCAGGACTTCCACGAGGAGCCCCTCAGGCCCCCAAAGGGCTCCGACGACCCGAAGGACAAGGAGCTGGCCCCGATCTGCGCCAAGATCAAGGCGCTCCGTGATGTCGGGCTCACAGACACGAACGTGGCACGCCACTTCATCGGGAGGCGCGTGGCTCCCCTGTAGTGGCGCTCACATCCGGTATGGATGTACACCGGGTCGAACGACCGAACCTAGCTGCAGCGTAAAGAACTCACGCCAGACGAGATTCAATTCTGGGTGAGGGGCATCACCGGCGAGGACAAGACCTTCCAGCTGCTGCCACTTGGAGCGCATGCGCTCCACGCGGGGATCCCGAACCCGGGAGCCCGGGATCTCCCACTCTGCGATGAGTGAGGGATCATGGAGGACCCCTCGTCACAGCTCTCCCCCCAGTAACCCACGTCTCGCGCCGGCAAGGAGCCAGCTGCCAAGTCGGGGGAGGGTGACTAGGACCGGGGTTCCGCCAGGCCGGAGGACTCGGACTCCGATGATTCCTCGGTGGGCTTCGGAGGAGACTCCGACAACGACGACGCTCCCTCGGAAGCCGACGGGGGTGCGCCGGAGGAGGACGACGATGAAGACGACATCCCCCTGGTGAGGCGGTCCGCTGCGGAGCGGGCAAGCAGGCGGGGAAGCCAACCCGCAGCCCCAGGCACCTCGGCTGGACGCAGGGACCGGGGTCTCCGCCAGGAGCGGGGCGGCTACGGCAGCCGTCCCTACTACTCCGGCGGCTCCGCCGGTTCCCCCCGCACGAAGTGGACCCCGGCGAGGAGCATCTTGGCAGACAGGATGCTCAAGCTCAACCCGCCGAGGTAAATTCAATGTCACTTTAACTATTTCAGTTTCCGCGAATTTTGCATACTCTGCTAATTTGCTTCTGCATTTTTCCCAGATCTTCAAGGAAGAGGGGGTAGTCCAGCACTTCGCCAGCAGCCCCGGCCAAGAAACGCCACCCGACAACAGGCGGTGATAACAAGGACGCTGCTGACGCGGTTGATACATCGGCGGCAGCTGCCGCTGGGGACGCACGAGTCCCCGACCCAAACATGCAGGGCACCGGCCCGGTAGCAGGTATCCCCGGGACCGAGCACCACTTATTCTAACTGAATTTCACTACTGCTTTCTAACACTGAGTTCCCCGCAGGATCCACGGTAGCCGGCGGGAGCATCCCGGCAACTAGCAGGAATGCGGCTGACGGAGCCGCACACTAGGCCAGTGACGGAACACAGCAAGGTATTACTTCGTTCTTTGTAATGCTTCTTACGTCAATCTGCATCATTTCCTGGGCTGACGCAGGTGTTCATGTGCAGTCGCCAGGGATGATCCAACTGCACCCGCGCCCACCGAGGTGAGGGTGATCGACCTCACCGGCGAGGCCGCCGCCGACGCCCCGGAGGAGGTTTCCTCCGCCGGAGCCCTTCAACAAACCGCCCCGGAGCTTGCCAGGGACGCAACGGTCACCGCAGGTGACGCCGCGTGGACTGCGCTGCCTGCGGTGGGTAACGTGGGACAGCCTCTGCCTGCCGAGGCAAGCAACGGCGCCTTGGAGAAGCCCCCGAGCCCCCGGCCTGCCCCCTCGGGCAGACAGGGAGCTGTGGGGCTCGGACAAGTCGGAGGCGCGTCGCCGAGCCCTGATGTAGCCTCGGGGTCGCAGACGGTCATGGCGGGGTCCTCCTCCTCCGCTAGAGCCGCCTTAAGCCTAGGAGCAGGGGAGCTCGCAGGGCGATCGTGGGGTCGAAGGTAATACCTTCGACCCCAGCGTGTTCCTGCAAGGGCACCAGGTGATAGACAACATCCAGCAGCAGCAGCGGACATTCGTCGCCTTCTTCAGCGACATGCAGCAGCATCATGCTCGCGTGATGGCGCAGCTGGGCACCGCACGCCGAGAGGTGGAGGAGCAGCGCACCGAGCTGCAACGGCTCCGGGAGGAGCTCCAGCAGGTGCAGCAAGCAAGGGCGGCGCCCACCGTGCAAGGAGTCTCGGAGGCCGTGGTTCTCCGGCAACTGTGGGACCTGTAGCAAGAGCACCAGCGGGAGCTCGAACTGCTGAAGGCTACAGACGGCAAGGGTGAGGAAGAGCACCAGGCGGCCCTGGATTCGTTCAGGAGCGTCTCCGAGAGAAGTCGGACTTGCTATCCAACTACTCCCTGGAGATCCAGCGCCTCCGGCGCGAAGTTGGAGAGCTGGAGATGGCGGCTACAACGGCAGCCGAAGCCTCGGCGCGCCGAGAGAAGGAGCTACAGGAGCAGTCTCGCTCCCGGGAGCGCGAGCTTGCGGGGCAGCTCAAGGCTGCCCAGGAGGCGGGCTCATCCCTTCAGGGCGAGCTCGACATGGCGCGCAAGAGCTTTGGCTTATTGACGAGGACAACACCAAGAAGGCGTTCGAGATCAGTAGGCTGAAGTCGGAATGCGGCGAGCACAAGCTACATGCCCAGGAGGCTCGTGGTGCATGCACCGAGCTGCGGGCCTGCAGGATGGAGGAAGCAGCCAGGCTGAAGAAGCTGGCAGACTCGGCGGTGGAGGCGTTGCAGGGGTTCGACATCCCCGTGACTTCGACGGGGCGAACATCGGCAGCTTCACCTCCTTCTTCGCGGACTACGTTGGCCGGCTACACGGCCAGGAGAACTACGTCATGGCTTTCGAGGATCGGCAAGTCGGATTTCGCAGCCGAGCAAGTCGCCGGGCAAATCCTCACCCGGGTCCACTCTGCCCACCCCGACTTTCCGTTCGAGTCGGTCTTCGACGCCTGGTCAGACGAAGAAGAGGCCAAGACCCACCGGGAAGTAGTAGAAGGCGTCGTGGACGAGATGGTGGCGCGGATGCAGAACAAGGCTGATGAAGCTGAAGCTGCTGACGAAGAAGCCGCCGAAGGGGGTCTCGACGTCGAGGAGGCGCCTGCCGCCGAGACTGCTACTCCGGGAGCACCTCCTGCATAGTTATACCGCTTGTTCCCTTTTTTATTTATTTTCCTGCAAGTGGCGCGAGGCGCCTTACAACTTATTTTGTCTTAGCCCCAATCATTTTATATGTACATCTCACGAACTCGTTTGTTACAACTTCGTTTTTATCCAATGAAAACTTGCTTGTTCTTTGTCTATAATTGGCTCGCCGGGGAGGGGCTCTGTCCTTCACGTCTTATACCTTGTGTACCCGGGGACTTGCCAGCTGCATGCCTAGCCAGACCAGGGACCCGGGACGGACCTGCAGTGCCGACCTGGGGCCAGACAACAGAGGCCAGTCACTCCACCTGGGGACGGACCCGCATGGCACGTGTGGGGAGCGTCCTCCCCCCACAAGTGTACTTCTTACACTCCGGCTACACGGGAACTGAGCTCACCCCGGTTAACCAATGCTGTCAAAGAAAGAACTAAGGACTCGAAGTGAAGTACTTAGCTTTTTGTTCTCTCAACGTTAAGCACCCATTTGAGAGTCGCAGCAAGGACGCGGTGACAATGCATCCTACAGCGGCACACGTCGTGGGATGCACCACCACCGCGTCTTCGCTACGCCTCTCGCCTCTGGTGTTTCCATCTATGGTGTTCTCTTCTAAGTGATGTGGCAAAGCCGTGATGGTGGGAACACCCTCGGCGACAAGCGCAGAGGGATGCACCACCATCGCCTCTCTACGACATCTCTTGCCTTCTTGCCCGTTGTTGGTATCGCGCTTGCCCCGGTCTTTAAATAGCCGAAGCGCTGCCCTCTCCGCCACACCCACTGAACCAGCAGCAAACGCGTGAAGGCACTGGCCTTGTCTCAGTTTCCTGCATCAAGCCTCAAAGTAATTGCCATATATGTACAACTTACTCGCAAGACAACGACACCCGTGACCGCCCCACGAGCATCACAATGTGCCTTCGTCCCATCTCAAAATGCACGAAAAACATCACAAACTGGGTAACTTCCTGCCTCACATCCCCCGGCCACAGAAGAGTCGACCTCAGACTTGGGTGTGAGCACTTTCATACTTCCATGGTGCATCGCTGGCACGTAACAAGTTGCGGACGGGTCCGGCAACTGCTAGGCCTCGTTCCGGGGCGTCCCAGCAACGAGCTTGGTTTTCAGGGTTCCAACAGCCCCCTGCTCACAGCCAAGGAGGAAGAAACAATTCTGTTCACCTAGAGTAGGAGACAGAAGCAAATATTAACAGGAAACACAATATCCATTGAAATAACACTTATCTTTATTCATCTTTGTGCTAGCGGATTACAATTGGGCCTTGCTCGACTACACTAGCTTAAAGAGGCACGCAGCCGCAGCGTCACTCGTGGATAAGGTGCCACCGTTTCACGGGTAGAACTTGCGAAGGTGCTCAATATTCCAACTATTGGCACCGGCAAGCCTTCTTCGATTTCCAGCCGGACAGCCCCCGGTCTGGTTACCTGCACTACCCGGAAAGGGCCTTTCTAGTTTGAAGTCAACTTGTTCCCGGCCTTCGTTTCTTGTATCCGTGCAGGACGAGGTCTCCAACCTCAAGCACCTGGGGACGGACTCTCCTGTCGTGATAACGACGGAGCCCCTTCTGGTAGCCCACAGCTCGCACAGCAGCCAGGCATCGAATCTCCTCGATGAAGCTAAGGTCGTCAATCCTATGCGCGTGTTGGCTGTCGTCGCCGTACGCAACCCGAGGTGACCCATGCTTGAGCTCGTGGTGCAGCATAGCTTCTGCCCCGTAGATGAGGGCAAACGGAGTTTGGCCCGTCGCCCGACTTGGCGTGGTCCTGATCGACCACAGCACGGGCTGGAGTTTTTCGACCCAGTTCTTCCCGTGGCCCTTGAGCTTGTCAAAGGTTCTCGTCTTGAGGCCCCGCAGCACTTCTGCGTTGGCACGCTCCACCTGCACATTGCTCCTTGGATGAGCGATAGAGGCAAAGTGGATCTTAGTGCCCACGTCTTCACAGTATGCTTGGAACACAGCACTAGTGAATTGCGTGCTGTTATCGGTGATGATGTTGTTAGGCACACCAAACCGGCACACAATGACTTTGAAGAACTTGATGGCCGCCTGTGCCATGATAGCTCGCGCAGGCTCCACCTCGACCCATTTCGAGAACCTGTCGATGGTCACAAGAAGGTACTCGTAGCCACCGACGGCTCTCAGCATCTTGCTGATGATGTCCAAGCCCCAGACCGCAAACGGCCACGAGGACAGGATGACTTGCAGGGCTTGAGCTAGCTGGTTGCTCTTCTTTGCGTGAAATTGGCATGCTTCACAGGTCTTGACTAATTGTTCGGCGTCGACTAAGGCTGTTGGCCAGGAGAAGCCGTGCCGAAATGCTTTCCCAGCTAGCGCCCTGGAGGCCACATGGTGCGAGCACGTGCGTCGGTGGATATCCTCCAGCAGCGCGCGCCCCTCGTCTTGGGGCATGAAGAGGACCATGACTCCGTTTGGATGCCTCCGGTAGAGATCCCCATCCACCAGAGCGTACGTCCTTGCTAGCCGGGCTACTTGCTCCGTGGCAATGTCTTCTCCCGGGAGGGTTCCATCCTTGAGGTAGCGAAGGATATTCGTGGCCCAAGGTGGCGGTGCCCGGCTCAAGCATGCCACCAGTTCGGTAGCATGGTGCCCCGCAGCTGCAGGGTCTCCTTGAGTTGCCGGAGGGGCTTCCTCGGCAACTGACTTGGGATCGACAAAAGGCTTTGACTGCCTCTGCACGAATACCCCAGGAGGTACCTTGTTGCGTTCTGCTGCCCACTTGGACAGCTCATCCGCAAACAAAGTTGTCCTTGTGCTTCACGTGCTCAAACCGTAGTCCCTTGAACTTGGACTCCAGCTTTCGCACTTCTTCCACGTACGCAGCCATCTGGGGGCAGTCGTAGTCTTTGTTCACCTGATTGGTCAAGAGTTGAGAATCCCCACGAACAACCAAGCGCTTGATGTCGAGGGCGATCGCCGCGCGCAGCCCGGCTAGCAGTCCCTTGTACTCTGCTGTGTTGTTGGTGGAGTAGGCAAAGTCGACCTGAATCACGAACTTGAGTTGATCTCCAGTGGGTGACTCGATCACTACTCCGGCACCGGCACCCTGCAAGCTGAAGGCGCCGTCGAAGTACATGACCCAATATCCTTCATCTAGCTTGTCAGGAAGGCTTGTTTCCGGCTCTTCTTCTTCTTCTTCTATTTTCGTGGAGGTCCATTCCACGACAAAGTCGGCGAGAGCAGCACTATTGATGCTCTTGGTATTCGCGAAACGCAGCCCGAACTCCGCTAGCTCCATCCTCCATTCGGCACTCTCCCGGTGGCTTCACGGTTGATGAGGGCCCGCTCCAGACAGAACCCGGACACCACTGTGATGTTGTGCGCTTGGAAGTAGTTGCGCAGCTTCCGTGAAGCGAGCAGGATCCCAAGAAAGAGCTTCTGGACATGCGGGTACAATACCCGGGCATTGCGCAACACCGTGTGCTGACGAAGTATACGGGGTGCTGCACTAGCCGCTGGCGGGGGATAGCCTAGGTGGGCTGCCCCTCGGCTCCCGAAGCTGCGGTGGTAGCCGGGGATTCTTCCGGATTTCCGGGAGCCCCCTGCCCCACTGCCTCACCCCCGGGACTTTCTCTTCTCTCTCGACAATGAGCACGGAGCTCACCACCTGATCTGTCACTGCTAAGTTGACTAGGGTTCGATCTCTGTGCTTACTATGCTAGTCCCTGGATCGACTCACTAGCACACACAGTTTCATGATGAAGTATACAGGAACAAAGGTCAAAAATACTTTATTACATCGCATCATCCAGAATAAATAGTACTTACAACCTCGCATGACCTCTTGGGCCAGCATTAAACAAATATTGTTTCATCATCATAAAACAATGTTCAAAACTGTAGCGGAAAAGGGTAGAACATAAGGGCCACACTACTCCAAGGTGAGAGCATGTTGGAATGTAAGCACATGACCCACAACAAAATGACGAACCTCACTCACCGTCGGATCCACCTGCGTTGTTAATTGCAGCCCCTACGTGGTCAATACATTTGAATGTATTGACAAGCTCACTAGAGTTATAAAGGACCTATCAAGTACATGCATAGTTTGGCTAAGTGGGGTTTGGCTATTTTGCATAAAAGCATCATTATTCAAATCCTATCATTTTTAGACAAATAGTTTTGAATTCTATTGGACACGGGGTAGAAACACCCATGCTCCTATTAACCTAGGCACATTGAGTAGAAACATCAATGCTCCTACCCAGTTCAATCCATTCGTTTTATTAGGAAATTGGAATGAGTGAGACTTTTCTTACAGCCCCAATATCCAGTTGCTCATAATTGTCCGTAACCGGGCACACGGCTAAGTACTTAGTTTGACACTCTCGAGAGGTGGTACACTTTACCCACAAGAAATCGACGTGTTAATCCCTTGCTGTCCTCACGGTAGAGTAGCAACGGCATCGATTACAGGAATTTTCAGAACATATTCCCCCAAACCACCTGAGGGACGCGTTCCAACCTACACTACTACATACCGATGTCACCTCAGATACAGGTTCATATTTCTTACATCCATCCTGGCAGAGCCCATAATACCATGTGGTCGTACTGGAAGCTACTAAACAGGAAACTAGTCCCGTCTCTGGTTATCCCGAGTGGCATCCCACATTGTGACGCAGGCGCTCCCCGAATCGCACGGGGAGACGACCATGGACGCTCCCGAATCACACGGAGAGACGACTCAGCGGGCCCCATAGAAATGGACCTAACGTCACGACATCCGAAAACTCAAAGCAGCGCACCCAGGACGATTCATTGAATTACTTGTTTTGCCATACACTAGGAAAATCATATTGTAATTCAATAGTATCACATTGTAATAATACCACCCTCGTATATTATCATAGCATAGCATTTTACTACTACGATGGCAATTGGTGGTAAGGTCATGACAAGGGTATCCTATACTATTAGGACAGATCATAGCTAGCATAGATACAGTAATAATCCTGACAATGTAACTAATAAAATCTCGTGCATAATAAAATAATTGTCCTCAGCGTTTCCCAAGCCAGCTTGGCCGACGACTTGACGGCCAGAGTGCGCATCAACTCCGGCGGCACCCCCTAAAGGATGAACGCCAGGGACCGGCGATCCTCGCGGACCTCGCTAGTGCCGGTGACAACGGCGTCCTAGAGTCCATCTCCCTGCATCTGCACTTTCATGAGTAGTGCCCAGTCAGAATAGTTCGTCCGCGTGAGCATCGGTGGATGCATGCCGCCGCCACCCTCGCGAATCACACGTTCCACCACGCGCAGCTCCGCTCCCTCGTCAGCTGTGAGCCTGGCCATCGGCGTCGATGGGCTCACCCCGCTGTCTCCGAGCTCCGTGCCCTTGTTCTTGTCCTTGTCGCCGTCCTCCGACCCCGGCATCTCCTTCACACGGATCAAACACCGTGCGGCTGTGGCAGGTTGGATCGAACACCAACGCTCTGATACCACTTGTAGTTGCAGGCAATCTGAAACTCACGCGAACACCTGGACTCACACACACACGCGAACTGGAAAAACTCAGAGAGAGTCGCGAGGATTTGCGCTGTGTAAAACGTGCAGCATTTTCTGTTGCTTTCTTCCCTTTTATTTATACCGGCATCGAAGTGATCCGGATATGCAGGAAATTACAGGCTGATCTCGCGAGCTTACCGGCCATGCCATCCCATGACGCTCGACGTGACCTCGCCACTAAACGCGCCACTCCCGGTTGCCATCGTGCCATCCCACGCGACCCGGTCGAAGCGCCTAACTCGCTAGTTAAAAGCTACTGAAACTAACTGACGAAACTGATGGGCGCGAGGTGTGGACATATACACACTGCTCGGCCGATTATTCAGCTAACTCTAACTGAAAGTGCTAACAGAATGGGCAGCGGGATTATTCGACAGGCACCAAGTTACACTTCGCGTCCGTTGCTCATCCGAGAAGTAACGGGCAGGCGGAGCGAGCCAACGCAGAAGTGCTGCGGGGGCTCAAGACGAGAACCTTTGACAAGTTCAAAGGCCACGGGAAACACTGGGTTGAAGAACTCCAGCCCGTGCTATGGTCAACCAATACCACACCTAGTCGAGCAACGGGCGAAACTCCTTTCGTCCTTGTCTACGGGGCAAAAGCGGTCCTGCCCCTCGAGCTCAAGCACGTATCTCCCCGAGTACGTGCGTACGGCAACACCAACCAACACGAGCAAAGGGTGGACGATCTAAACTTCATCAAAGAGCTTCGATGCTGGGCTGCTGTGCGAGCCGCGCGCTACCAGCAGGGATTCCGTCGTTATCACGATAGGCGAGTCCGTCCCCGGGGGCTCAAGAACGGAGACCTTGTCCTGCGCCGGATACAAGGAACGAAGGCCGGGAACAAGTTGACTCCGAAATGGGAGGGGCCCTTCCGGGTAGTGCAGGTGACCAAATCGGGGGCTGTCCGGCAGGAAACCGAAGATGGCTTGCCGGTGCCAAATAGCTGGAATATTGAGCACTTGCGCAAGTTCTACCCGTGAAGCGGCGGACCCCGACCCTCAGGTGATGCCGCCGATGCATACCTCTCGAACTAGTGTAGCCGGGCAGCCCCCGTGTGTAAACCACTAGTTATTGTGAATAAAGATAAGTGTTTCTTTCCTGAACTTCAAAGTTGCCTCGTTTATTTATGTGTTCTCCCCATCTTCTGTCTCCTGCTTTTGGTGCACGGAAGTGTCTTTCCATACTTGATTGTGAGCAGGGGCTGCTGGAGCCTCGAAAACAAAAACCTCATTGCCGGTCGCTCCAACACGGGACATGCAGTTGCCGGGTTCCCCGCAACGTGCATCACGGGACATGCAGTTGACGGGTTCCCCGCAACGTGCATCACGGGACATGCAGTTGACGGGTTTCCCGCAAGGTGCATCACAGGAAATGCAGTTGCCGGGTTGCCCGCAACGTGCATCACGGGACCTACAGTTGTCGGGTTTCCCGCAACGTGCATCACGGGACGTGCAGTTGCCGGGCTCCCCGCAGCCGTTGTGGCTGGGAAATAGAATGCTCACATCCAAGTTTGGCATCAACCCTTCCGTGCCCGGGGGCTGGGAGGCAGGAGGTTACTCGTGTTGCTTTCTGTATTTTCGTGAATTTCGAAAAAAAAATTGCAGCACCTCGGGCCTGGTAAAAATCTAATCTGCAGAAAAAGTGAAATCTTGCACACTGTAATACCCGTGGGCTCGCAGCATGTAGCAGTGCCTGGTGGTGCGGAACTACCGCGCCACGAGGGACTGACCGCACTCCGAGGCTCTTGACTCAGGAGGGGGCCGCCACGTGTGCCACAGCAACTTGGCATGCAAAGTGGCGAAGACTGCACCACACTTCAAGGGGAGGGATGCCACGAGTGCCGCGCTGATCCGTCGCGCGTGGTGGCAAGCCCTTCCCCCGCGCCTATAAAAAGCACGCCCCAGCCATGGAACGGCTCAGAGCGAAGCCAAGAAAGGGGCTGTTAAGGCGGCCGGTGCCGCGGAGGTGCGATGGTGCTGCATACCATCCGCGCCTAGCGCCGACGGGTGCACTGCCATCACGCCCTTGCCGCATCACCACATCGAGCCTACTCCGAGGGGCGTCACAGAGACACGGTGGTAGTGCATGCCATCTGCGCTCCGCGCGCGACGGGTGCACAGCCACCGTGCCCTTGCCGCGCCTCCTCTAGCGAGCGGCTCCTGGGCGAGGGCTGCCGCGACGGCACTCTGGTGGTGCATTCAATCGGTGCCCGGTGTCGACGGGTGCACTACCGCAGTGCGCCTGCCGCATCCCTCCCGAGGACATCTCCGCAAGGAGCAGGGGTTGCCGCGGAGACACTATGGTGGTGCATGCCATCGGCGCCCAGCGCCGACGGGTGCACTACCATAGTGTCCCTGCCGCCTCCCTCTAGAGAGCGCCTCTATAGGCGGGGGTCGTCGCCAGGACGCTATGATGGCGCCGGTGCCAGCGGTCGCCGCTCGCTCCGGCCCATCATCGCGTCCCTGCTGCGGGCCTCGAGCAGTATCGCTCCCAAGCAGCGAGTAATGCTACGGGGACATCGTGGCATCCTTGCCGCCTGCGCTCGGCGGTGGTGGCGAGGAAGCCACGATGTCCCTGTTGCGCCCCTCAGGCAGATCTTCTCCCAGCAGCGAAGGCTGCTGTGGGGATGCCGTGGCGTCCTCGGCGCCCACGTTCAGCGGTGGTGCCGAGGAAGTCACGGCGTCCCTGCCGCATCCCTTGGAACGAGCCCTTCCAGAGGCAAGGGTTGCCACGGCGGCACGGCGGAGCATCGTTGTCGACGCTTGACGCCGGCGGCTCCCCCGCCGCATCCCTCTATCAGGCGTCTGCAAAGGCGGCGAACCAGAAGTGCACCTTCGACGAACGCTTCGAGCGTAAGACTGAACGAAAAGCTAAATGCTGACACCTAAATGGCCAACCCACTAAGAACTAAACGTAATTGAACGCTGCTTTGCCAAGTGTGGCCCCGGAACCCGCGCGTGGCTGGAGTGTTAGAAGGACGCTTGCGGGGGGAGTGCGCTCCCCGTGTGGCTCCCGAGTCCGTCCCGGGGGAGGGGGGCATGGCTTGGAGTAGTTACCCCACAAGTGGAGTGGCTCGCCACTACCGCTTGGCCCCAGGTCGGCACCGCGGGTCCGTCCCGTGTCCCTGGTCCGGTCAAGGGTGAGGCGCGCGAGTCCCCGGCAACACAAGGCATAGCACGCAAAGGCTAAGGGAGCTGCCCCGCGAGGCAGCCCCAGGAACAAAGAACAAGAATGGAGCAAATTAAAGAGCTTGATCAACTAAGTACTGGACGATTACATGAACTAATGGGAGTGTAATTGTTTAAACGACGCCAAGCGCCACACTTGCAGGAAAAAACAAACAAAAGAAGATGCATCAGAAAGCAGCAAGGACGGCTGGGGGCTACGGCAACTAGTTGCCGGCGTCTTCTGCCGGGGGCTCCGGGGATGGCTCGGGGTCCGGCTTCCGCTGCATCCGCTCGACCACCTCGTCGACGAACCCGCGCACCGCTTGGGTGTGCATGGGCTCGTCCTCGCTATCCGACCATGCGTCTAGCAGGGACTCAAAGGGAAACCCCGGGTCCCGGAGGTGTATCCTCGGGAGGATTGTCCCGGCAATCTCCTGGGCGCAGTTGGTGACCTCGTTGGCGCCGTACTGGGCGATCCAGACGTCGAGATCCCCAAGCTTCCCTATCAGGTCGGAGAAGAAGGGGATCAAGGTTAAGATGTCAGTGCCGTCCACCGCCGCGGCCTGGAGCTCGAACCGGGGCAGCACGTCGCGCAGCACCTTGGCGATCTTGAGCAGCTTCTCGGTCTCTATCTGCCGCTGCCCGATCAGTGTGCCATGGTGGAGCCAGGCATCGTGCGCAGCCTTCTTGGCCTTGCGGAGGTTGTCCCCCAACGCCGAAAGCTCCGCAGTCTTGACCACGATGTCATTGCCAGCCTTGGCAAGCTCTTCCCGGACGGCGGCCAACTCGGTTTCGAGCTTGTCCATCCTGTCCTTGGCGGAGCCAAGCTGGATCTTGTGCGGGCCGCTGCTCCCACCGCGTGCTCGGTGGCCTTGATCTGCACCTCCAGCTTGATGCGAAGGCCCTGAATCTCGCTGCGGTAATTGGCGATCAGGTCGCTCTTCTCATCCAGCAGAGCCTGGGCTGTTGCGAGCACCCCGTCGTGCTCCTTCTTGGTCGCCTCGAGGGTTGCTGCCAGCGAGTCTAGCGCCCCCTGAAGCTCTGTGCACTGGGCCTCCAGCTGCTGGTGGAGTTCAGCCTCCGGGATGACCGGTTCCTCGGCGTCCTCCAGGGCTTGCCAGGCAAGGCGTGCCTCCTCCCTCGCGAGGCGCGTCTCCTCACATAGCCGGGAGAGCTCTTGCCGCTCCCTCTTCACGGCGATGGCGTGGTGCTCCCTCACCTCGTTGAAGGAGGTGACAAAGGCCTGCTGCTGGTCCTTGACGGCGTCCAGGAACTGGTGTCCTCGCTCGAAGACGCTCGGATCCTAGGTGATGGGATTCCAAGCCACCCCGGCAAGTGTGCTGAGGTCGGTGTTGGGGAAGGCCGCCGATGACGACGAAGCCCCCGCCGCCATCGTAGAACGGTGCGGGGCGTCATCTTCTCGCTCCGGGGCGTCCAGTCGCCCTTTCCTGGCAACTTCCCCTTCACCCGTACCCGGGAGCTCCGGGGCTGGAGAAGCCACCGTGCCCCCGGCAAGTGCGGTCCCCTGCTGGGCGGCAGGCAAGTCCCCACCAGCTGCGTCTGCGGCTGCCGGCGTGTCGCCAAGCGCCGTCCCGGCGGTGGTGGCGGTCGCCGCCGCCGCCATGGCCGACGCAATAGGGCTTGGTGCGGGAGCCGATGCCGGCTCCTCCGCCGCCACCGTGATCTCGACGTCAGGGTCAAGATCAACCACGGTAGCGTCCGCTCCCGGTGCGGGCGCGCTTATGCCTACAGCAACAAGGAGTGTGAGGATCGACAAGTAAAAAAGCTATCGGAAGCGGACAAGGGTAGTCGGGGCGGTTACCTTGCAAGGCAGATGGACTTGCGAGGGGGGCTTCCCCCGCCTCACCCGTGCCAGCGGGAGCCTCCGAGAGGCTTCCCGCGGGCGAGCTGCCGCTTGCTGAAAAAGAAGGTACGTTCGTATGGTTAACTGACAACTGAAAAATACAACAAAGGAGGAGTGAAGGAGCCGTACCAGTCGCCGCCCCCGCCCCCGTTGGGGCTGGGTCGTCGGTGGGCGCGATGACGGCACCACTAGCCCCTGTGTCAGTCGGGTCAGCGGCGCCGCCGGTGTTCGCGCGTGCCCTCTTGCTCGGCGTGGCAGGCGGGGAGTCGCTCCTCCCCCTCTTGCTGGCGCCCGCCGGCGAGTCGGTCCTCGAGGGGTTGCGCTGGAGCGCGAAGCCCCGAAAGACCCCCCGAGCGGGCGGCACCGTAGGTGCCCGCAGGGTCACCGCGACCCGGGGCGTCGCGGGAGTGGATGACGAAGCTGCCGCGGTGTCAGGGGCCGACCCCGGGAAGGCTGCCGCTGCGACCCCGGGAAGCTGTTGCCGGGTCGCGGATGGTCCCCGCCGAGTTATCGGCAGGTGCCCCCGGGGCAGCGGCCGTCGCGGTGCTGACGGCCGCTGCTAGGGCGGATTTCGCCGCAGTGGCCCCGGTGACCCCTGCAGACGTGTGCGCTGCCGCGGTACCGGCGGGCGCTCCTGAGGGGGCGGCCGCCGCGGAGGCTCCTGCGACCCCTGCGGACGTGGTTGCCGCCGAGGTACCGACGGGCGCCCCTGAGGCGGCGGCCGCTGCCGGGGCGGATGTCGCCGCTGGGGAAGATACCGCCGCGGCCGCCGAGGAGATAGCCGCAGCCGCTGCATACGCCCTTGATCTCCGAATGACCAGGGGCGCATCGTCGCTGTCCTCATCGTCATCGTCCACGGGGATGACTTTTGAGGACGCTGCAGCCTGGCCCGCCTCATCATCCAGGGACTGGAGGGAGGGCCAACTGATCTTCGACTCGCCCCCGCTCTCCTCGAGCACCTACTTCCCGCGAGGTGCAGGCAGGGGAGCGCGGCGAGTCCGGGTGGGGGTCCATCAACCCCCACTCATTGCAGGGCGGGAAGGCGGAGACGATGTCGTTGAGCGCCGCAACGCCGACATGGAGGGAAAAGACCCCCGGCGGGAACCTCGTTGATTGGAAGGTTTCGCCGGAGATTCCCCTCATCCACACGTTGAGGGTTTCCAAATCCACGCCGTCCTGGTGGAGGTGGGTACATCCACACCGGGAGCGCAGTTGGAGCGGCGCGATGCGCCAGTTGATGAAGGTATGTGCCACGTCCATGTCGGTGAGCCCCGCTAGCCGCAGCGCCTTGATCTTCTCCATGATAGGGAGGAGATCGGCGTCGCGGTGTTACCTGTCCTGCCAGCCACTGTGGGGTTGCGGCAGCTCAATGGGCGAGAGGATGAACTCTTGTGGGTCTTCCACTCGGACCCGGCATCGGTCGCCCCGCCACTCCTTCTCAATCTTCTTCCCCGACCGGATGATGAACGCGGACTTCATCTGGTCGCGGGCGCGGAACACCACCCCCGACGACATCGCTTTCGTGTTGTCGATCCGGGGGTAGAATAGTGACGGAAGAGCGCCACCGACAGCATCACCCCCACGAACACTTCGCAGAGGAATTGGAAGGTGGCAAGGAGGAATAGCGATGTGGGGTGAAGCTGCGCCACCCGCAGCTGGTACGACTCCATCAGTGCGTGGAGGAACAGCGAGAATGGCGACACCAGCCCGGTGACGATGAAGCGCCCGAACACCCGGAAGTCCTTGTCCTGGTGTTCTGCGCCCGCGGGGAAGATCAGGGTCTCCCCGTGCTCGTTGAACTTGGAGGCGACGGCGTGTCGGATCTTGTCCAGCTCCTCGCCGTTGTAGCCAGGCCGGTAGAAGGCGAGCGTGGCCCGCATCTCCCGCTTCCTCCGGTCTTTGTCGGCGGCTGCCTTGGTTGCCGCCTCGCTCCTGCTGGCCGCCGCTCTCTTCGAGACCTGCACCTCTTTTCCCTTCCTGGTGGTGGGGGGCGCCATGGGGAACGGAGGTGGAAGCTAGCAAGAGCACTTGGATGCGAGATGCGAAGGAGGTTGAAGGTGAAGGCCGTGGGGAGCAGACTGCTTTCCCCTTTTGGCAACAGTAAAAATTTTATAGCGCCCGGCCGTTTGGCAACGGCCGGTTCCGTACCCTACGGATGCACGGGGATAACTCCTAATCAAAAGGAGTAATGTGGAGAGTGGCCTTAACTTCCCTGTTTAAGGGGGAGGTTAGGGCGGAAATCACGCACCCACTACTCCATCAGCAACGGCAAGGTGCCAGGGGCAGCGAAGAGATGCGGGCCCGAGCCGAGTCGGGACCCACGCGTCAGTTGGGGCGTAGCCCGGCAACCGGCCAGGGGAAGAACTCATTGGGGAACAGGTGTTGCCGGCCCACGCCCGAGGGATACTGTCGCACCAGTGGCACCCGGGGTACCACCGTTGCGCGACGCGTGGGTCGCATCACCGAGTTCCCGGGAAGGCATCATCCCGAGAAGCAGTTAACGTGCTACCCGGCAAGCCACCAGCCCAGGAGGGCTAGCGGGGCTCCGGGGAATATTCCCGCCTGGCATCCCCTTCAGTATAAAAGGAGGACCCCCGCCAACGGTCAAAGGGGTTGGACCAGCGCATAGTTCACTACTAGCGATAGCCCAAAATAGCTGGCAGTACTTAGCCGAAAAGAGAGAGGACCCGGGGACACCCCCCCCCCCCACAGCAACCTGTAAACCCCAATTCTTTGGCTAATAAAAACTCAGAAGCAGGACGTAGGGTTTTACACCTCAGGATGGCCCGAACCTGGGTAAAAAGTGTTCTTGCATTCATCGTGCTCGTGCCCTTCGCATTGGTCCCATCGGCGATCGCCGGAGCGATCCCCGTAGCCCACTGTCGAACCTAAAAGGGGGTGCCCACGCATCCCCGGTGTCAAAGCCCCGTGCTATGACATAAACCGTGTTTCGGTTAAATGCGAACTTCTCGAATTCGCAATCCTTGATGTACGATATTTTTTGTACCACACACTTACGGCATGGACATGGGCAATGTGTTTGGAGCTTTGATTGGGCCAAAACTGCAATAACCTGGGCCAAATACAGTTAAAATTAATTGTAGTGTTGTTGCACAGTTTTTCTCATGCACATGGTGTTAGTGTTTTCATAAGTAGTACCAAGTGTGACTATCGAATATTTAGGATTCTAAATCTGCATTAGTTTGAAACTTCGGGGTATATCTATATGAGATTTTGTCATACGATTGCAATACGACATTGAACCATCTGTTATACTCCCCCCCCCCCCTTTTCTATACCAATATATTAAATTGCAGTTGGTGGTGAGAACCGTGGGCGTTACCCGTACGTCTTCATCGTCCAAATCCTTGATTTCTTCATCTCGCCCCCTCTCTGCCTCCGCCTCACATCCCATCCAAGTCAAACACGAACTCCCCTTCTCTGCCTCCTCACGTCCCGTCTCCAACACAAACTCAAGCAATTAGATCCAAATCCAATACTCGATCTCTTCCTCACCCCGCCTCCTCGCACGCCCGCACCAATCCGCCGCCTCCTCGCACGCCCGCACCAATCCGCCTCCTCCTCGCACACGGCACTCGTCACGATCCACCTCATCACCGATCCGCCACCTCCTCCCACACGGCGTGTTGTTCGCCCCGTACCACCACGCCACCACCAGCCCAATACGAGATGAACTCGAGCAATGGGGTGCCAGTAAAGCAGCAGCCACCGCGGCCGCGGAGCAGCGCTGGTCAGCACGTCTAGAGGCGAGACAGCATAGCACGTGGAGGGAACCGAGGGAGGGGGAGAGTATGGGAGAGGGTGGAGGGGCGAGAGACTGCAGGAGCTTGGCGAGAATATGGGAAGAGGATCGAGGAGGCTGCGAGCCTACGACAGTTACCGACGGATGGGAGGCGATGGACTGGGCCGAGAAAGAGAATCCAGGATGGGAGGCGGACTGGGCTGGAATTGTTTCCGGGCTTTGTCAACCAGCCCGAGCCGAGCTGGGCTCAACCCGAAAAAAACACGAACCATTGGGTGAGGTGGCAAGATATTTTGTTTTTGAAGATAAACTTCTCATTAAAAAATAAAACAGCTACAAGTTCAGCGGGCACGTGATCATCTGACCGTGGCAGTGCCCACGGGCATTTTCACTAGTCAAACTAGATGATGCCCCGCACGTTGTTGCGGACATTTTTAGTTAACACACGTAAGCTGTCGAGGAAATTTTTAGTTAACATACATGCGTGAAAAGTAGTAACAAAAAAATATCATGTGAAAATGTATAATGAAATTATATGATAGACTATAGATTTTTTACTTAGTGTAAATACGTTGATGAAAAATAGCATGCATGCATGTGAAAAACAATATGAGTGTTCTACTAAATAGATGCGAACAAATTAATGATATGAATATAACATGATTGCATGTTGAGAGAAATTAAGCAGTGGGTTACTACTTATAGATATATAAAAAATAAGTAATTTGGATTTATATATAAATCTATACGCGGTCACTTGTTTCGGAACGGGAGGGAGTAAGAAAAACCGCAGCACACCCACATAGTTGACCATAATATAAAACCGTAAAATCAAATGTCATGTTCTTACACTTTTACAGTAGTTTTGATCGGTAAAAATGTAAACGGACCGGGATCCCTTAGTGCGTCATGGTGACGTGTAGCTACTGACATGTGGGCCCTATCATCTCCAAAACTGCTGCTCACTAAAAATTCTACTCCTAAAAAACAAAAATACTCCACCACGCGCCTCGCATGTTCTGCCGCCGTCCGGTCGTCTCCTCGATCTCCTTCGCCGGTGCCTCGTCCGATCTCGCCCATCAGGACCAAGCTACTGCTGCCGACTCCTAACTGAATCTCTCGGTCTTTTTGGCTCCACCCCCATAGGCCATAGCGAGATCTCTCACGCAGAGCCGACGAGGAGGAAGAGGAGATCGAGCTGCGAGGAGATGGGCCGGGAGGTGGCGGAGAGCTGCCTAGATGGGGTGGTGATGGAGATGGTGTCCGCCTACTGCTCCCGATTCTATGCCGCCAAGCCGGAACTTGCCGCCGGCCGCATCGAGGCCATCGGCTTCCAGGTCGGCCACCAGCTTTCCGAGAGGTGCGTTCCTTTCGCTCGTTCATTTATCTATTTCAGTTATTCGTTGGTATCCATCCCTGTGATTCGTGGGAGCTATGTGTGAATTTGTATGAAGGCGTTCTGCGTAGATCTAGCTCCCAAATCCAATGCAGCTTTGAACCGATCACCGGCCTCTTGTTTATGCAGATAATTCAGAGTGGGGAATCAAGGATGTGTAAAACGCTACATGCCACATTTTATGACAATGTTGAGCATTGACCTTGTGCTGCTTTGTTTTTGGAACCTTGCCTACTATTTCGCTCCACCTTATTTTGCAAATTTTCAAAGAATCGATTTGCATCATAATTGAAAGAGTAAATTTCACACAACTACAGGTTTTGAGGCAGCCTTGTTAAATGCTAATCTGTCCACAGAACCACAATTTTTGTGTCCAATTGTCTCGGTCCACCCAAAACACGGGTTTAACCTCGTTTGACACTATTTCTTACAGGTGGGGTCCGCACGTCAGGTGCCACATCTTTTTCATGAGACCCCTCGTCTTTTTCTTTTTTTTCCTCATTGCTCTTCTTCTACGGTGGGAGTTTCTTGAACTGGCCATGGATGCTGCCCGCCCTGCCGCCTGCCGCGCCGCGCTGCTGCCTCGCCCGGCCGCCCGCCATGACGGCCTGCTGCCCCGCTGCTCTGCCCGGTCGCCGCCCTGCTGCCCGACGCGCGCCAGCCCCCACAGCCGCCCGCCCCGCTGGCCTGCTGCCCGCCGCGCGCCCGCCCCCACCGCCCCCCGCCCTGGTTCCCACCGCCGCCTGCCTCGTCACCCTGCGGCCCGCCTTGCCGCCCTGCTGCCCGCCGCGCGCCCGCCCCCACCGCCGCCCGCCCCGTCGCCCTGCGGCCCGCCCCCACCGCTGCCCGCCTCGTCGCCCTGCTGCCCGCCCCCATCGCCGCCCGCCCCGACGGCCTGCTGCCCCGCCACCCGCCGTCAGCGGGCGCGCACCACCTGCTGCCTCGCCCGGCCGCCGCCGTGCTTCCCTGCTGCCCGCCGCGCGCCCGCCCCCACCACCGCCCGCCCCCACCGCCGCCCGCCCTGCCGGCCTGCTGCCCTGCACGGGGATGGTCCGCCTGCTGCCTCGCCGCCCGCGCCACCGCCTGGGTCAATTTTCATGGCCAGTTCAAGAAAACTCCCACCGTAGAAGAAGAAGAGCAATGAGGAAAAAAAAAGAAAAAGACGAGGGGTCTCATGAAAAAGATGTGGCACCTGACGTGCGGGCCCCACCTGTAAGAAATAGTGTCAAACGAGGTTAAACCCGTGTTTTGGGTGGACTGAGACAATTGGACACAAAAGTTGTGATTCTGTGGACAGATTAGCATATAACAGTGCTCCGTGAAAAGGCTGCCTCAAAACCTGTGGTTCTGTGAAATTTACTCTAATTGAAAGAAATTGCTGCTCATTGTTACAGTCAGGGTCTTGGTTACAGTTCTCATCCAAGTTGGCCACTCTTCAACACAATCATGGATTTCCAAAAGAATTTACAGAAAAGATCTTGACAGAAATATTAATTGCCATTGCTTTAATGCTAACAGATTTACGTACTTAATTTGGTGCATTTCTCTTAGCTTGGCTCCTTCATTATTTTTTCTTAAAGCTCGGACACTGATAATCATAACAAAATTTATGTTCATATTCAGATATACAATGGATCGCCCTCGATTTAGTGATCATCTGGAAGCAATTAAATTTATCTGCAAAGACTTTTGGTCAGAGCTATTCAAGAAACAGATTGACAATCTGAAGACTAATCACAGGGTAATGAGCAGAAAACTTGTGTTTCATCATGTCTTCAAGTTAGTTCGATGACTTTACCCAACTTCCACCATATGCAGGGTACCTTTGTTCTTCAAGACAACCATTTCCCATGGCTAACTCGTGTTTCTCTAGACCCATCTATGGAGAGCACAGATGCAACTGAGAGTGACTCTGCATCATTAGGTGATACTGCAGCCCAAACTACAACTATGCTTTTGTATTTCCCATGTGGGATCATCAGAGGGGCCTTGACCAACTTGGGAATTACATGTGCTGTCTCCGCAGACATGTCAAACCTTCCAGCATGTGAGTGAAGCTTTTCTTCATCACAACCTTTTATCAATCATTAATTTGATGAACCCAGCAATGTGTTCGATGATATTTCTAAGGTTGTACAAGCAAATTAAGTACATGTAACTAACTAAGGACGTTTAGTCTTTTAGGTAATTGTCGGTTTTAAATATACCAACATAATTTTTTTTGTGGTAGCACATGATTATGTATATTTGTAGAACATTTGAAAAACCATCATCTTCTATTTTGTTTCCAACTTTATTTTATGGTACTTCAATTTGTATGTAAGTTCTGCAGTGTTATATGGTAAGAGTATTTCCATTGTACAATAAAAATCGAAAAAAGAACTAATTTTCATCTGTCAAAATTTCCAAGAAAAGTTGAAACATGTTTGTAATTTATGACATAAAAATCATTTTTGCACGTTATGCAAAAGAACACTTGATGCTCTAGTTTTTGCGTCTTATGCAAAAGAACACTTGGTGCTCTAAATAAAAATAACCTAGGATCATGTGTTCCCCTTTGCATTTATTTATTATAGTGCTCTGTAGAGTGTAGACTGTAGTAGATATCCACCCATAGTTAAGTTATATCATGCGTTTTAGTTTAGACCAACCAATGAAGTCAGACAAACCTGACTTGTCTCGTAGGTTAGAGAGCTTGTGGAGGCATCAGTTTGTTCCATAAGGCAATGTATCTTCTGACAATGACGAGGTGAATTCAGTCACACGGATTCAAGACTAGGAAACTAGATCAATCAAGGCCAAGGAGTGCATTTACAACCATTGGTCATTCGGAGGATATTGTTTTAAATTGTAACCATATCGTTAGCCATTAGTGCACTGGACTGCTGATCTGGATAATCTCTGCTCCCACACAGCTAATATATTCGGCACCATGGAAAATTATTTCTCAGAGTGCATACTATTCTGGACATTTTCCTTTTGGTATGCTATACAGTATGTTAAGTATTGGATCATTTAGCTCATTTGTAGAATCATAAAGTTTGAAATGTTTCTATCATTGAACATATTTTCTATCTATGATCCTCTGTCAAACATATTTCCACAATCAAACCCTTTCGACCAGTGGCATGGCCAATCCACACTTCCATACTATTTTGGCATTGTTAGGCTCAGTGGCATGGCAAAAGAAGGCCATTTGGCACAGGGCTTAACTCACTCTTTGGGTTTGTTTTACCACGCCATGATCATTACAAAGGCTGAATCTGTCAGATATCAATAACTGTTGGCCAGGGGTTGTTAATAATTTTTTTTGAAAGGATGGTTAACTAATAATAAAAAATCATGTGCTTGTGGATTGTTCTGTTTGCTTTGCCTTTTTTAGGTACTGGTATATTGGGATATAACATTAATGACTGAACTGAAAAATGATTTTTGTCATGTTCATTGAAATTTGAAAGTAAGGGACCTTGGTGGCTTGGTAAATTATTCCAAACTCTTCTGGCTTCTAGGGAGCATATGTCATATTACATACTACTCCCTCCGTCACATATTAAGTGTCTCAAATTTGCCCAAATATTCATGTATCTATACCTAAAAAGCGTCTAGATACATGTAATATTTCGACACTTAATATGGGACGGAGGGAGTATTATCTTATTAGCAGAAATTAACTTGTTATTCGTAGTTTTCACAACAACGTAGAAGGATTACTCCGTTCCTGTTTTGGGAGGTAATTGGTCAGGTCCCTACAATGTAAACATCGAGAGGTTACAACAAAAACGAAAAGGAGATGGCATGAGCACTTGACTAGCTTAAACGGCAGCCATCACTACTCTAGTTATTTAACATCGTTTTTTCTGCATTTTCGAAGAGTATGTCACATTTGTCCTTACAGTACTTAGATCATACTGATATATGCTATTTTCACAACACATTCCATGCAATCCAAAGTCCGGTGAACTCCTGACAGTTTGTTATGCCATGCAGGTTCTTTTGTTGTGCGCATCAAAACCTGAACTATGACCAACATGCACAATATGGATTACTTGCTTGTGAGTTTGCTACTTGGATAGAAGTGGCCCAGGTATAAATATGTGATCCGTGATTATGATCACAAGAGATGAGGAAGTATAATGTTACTTCTGTAGCTATCTGGTTTCTTATCAGTTTGGTGAAAAACATATCCTGTATTCTCGTTAGTTGTTGCCTAGTCACTGTAACAGTTCATATGATCACAAGAGATGAGAGGTATAATATTACGTCTGGAGCTATCTGGTTTCTTAGCAGTTTGGTGAAAAACATATCCTGTATTTCCATTAGTTGTTGCCTAGTCACTGTAACAGTTCTTTTAACAATGCCACTATGACACCATGATTTTTGTGTAGATCATTTTAAGCTTATAAATCTGTCTTACAAAATGAAAGCCATCTGAAACCTTTGGTGTCAGACAGAAGCATAACCATGCTATTTCAAAAGAAATGATTGATAAAAAATAAACAAAGGGATATTTGAGGAATTTTCACTATATTTAGTGCGGATCTCTCACTAATTTCATTATAATGGAGGATTTAAACAATGAAAGGCGGTGCATAACAGCTGAGCATAGACTCTGGACATGATGCAAGTCTCTTCCTCGGTTGAGTTTTATCATACAAAGCTCATTTGCTATATCATACATATTCTACTTCCTCTGTTCCAACATACATGGTGTTGTAGATCGAACTCAGGCCCCTATTTTTTATGAACATGTTACTAAAATTTACAAAATTCTTATGGTAATTTATATTTTTTGCATTTGATAATCTCAATAATAATTTTACATACCAACAGCCTAAGTTATAGAATTTTAGTTGCATGCTAGTCTCTAGAGCGTCATAAATTTTGCGATGTATTTTATCATACATGCGGATCTTATCTCAGCATGTTGACTTAATCATACCATGTTTTGAATAGAGCTATTTGGTTTGTATATGGTGTAGACTTAGTAGAGGTTAATCTTTGAATTTTAGGCTCGCTTTTCTAGGATCTTTAGACTTCTTGCGCCTGGACTGTTGGCTGCGATGCGGATCCTATGGGTTGACGAGGAGTTATTTCTTGGATCTCTCCTTTTCAGCCATCCCCATAATTTCACTGAGCACATAGAGCATTTTTTTTCTATTGTGCCAGACTGCTTGCAGTTCATAGTTATGTTCTGGATGCAATGCTGCTCAAGAGCGGAAGCAAGTTAGGCCTAGTTTTTTTTTATTTTTTGAGGAATAGGCCTAGAAATATTTATTTCATTGTCAACGGTAGTTTGCTACCCCTACGTTATAATTAGTAGGTCCTTGATGAACTTTTGTGGTCATGTAGTTCAAATGCTATTCGTCAGATCCCAACATAGTCTTAGGCAGCACCTCAGGGCCGGGCCAGCCCAGAAGTTGTGTGCCTATCTGACGGCGTACCACAGCGATGATACAGGTTCAATGGGTTCGCGTGTTGTTACTGCTATGCTAATTGGATCCATTTAATTAGTAGTTGATCCAACACCTTTAGAATCACGGTACTGAAGTGATCGACAGAAGGCCAAAGAACAGTATAGGATAGTGTTAGAAATTAGTTTGCTGGCAACCCTACTTTGTCTGTTTGTAAACTCAAATTGGTGCTATCTGTTTGAATAGAAATTGGTTCTGGTATCTCACTTCGCCAACTTCAGGCAGTCAGGCTGATTTTAATTTTACTAACATCCCCTCTGCAGTGGTGTGATTTCCCGATGAACTGTTATTGTTTGTTGTTACCTTTTTATGCTTATTGGATTTCTTTCATCCATTAGCAGGATCTGTAAGCGACTGCTTGCTTGTTGTTATCGATGGAATTTTTATAGTGGTATTGCTCTACTTGTCAAATTGTTATAGTCCATTTCAAATTGGAACCTCTTCACTGACGCACTGAGACTGAAGTCCTAGAAAGCCATACATGCTTGGATAGTATGCGTCTAGCATTGTAGTATGATTAGTGCTCACTCCGTTTCATAAAGGTTGGCACGGTTTTGAACTAGCTCAGTTCAAATCCGTGCCGATCTTTATGGAACGGATGAATAGTTAATAATAAAGATTGCTGCCATGTACAGTATGAATGGTCTGGATTTTCTCTTCAAGGTGTGTAACTGCTCTTGTCCCGTTTGTTTTAAGATTGTGTTAATGCACAATTTGATGGGATGATAACCTCATCATATACTCCCTCGTCACATAATTATTGTCGAAATATTACATGTATCACGGGCAAATGCGAGACAACGTCTGCGGGCAAGCGTCAAGGGAGTCGGAGAGAGGTCGAGAGAGTAAGAGAGAGCACACCGAGCGCCGCCGACGTCCCCCGTGCTGGGGACCCCGGTACTGGCTGCTGCCGCCCCGCTGACCTCCTCCTCCTCTGGCTGGCCCCGCACCGGGTAGATCAGGAACGCTGTCCGGCCGTCGCCCGACTCACTTATTTGGGCTGGAGGGAGTAGTTCATTTGCTGCGCCCCCAGAGTGTTGTCTTCTTCCTTTTGTCTTGCTTTTCTCGTTTTAGCCTGTCTAGCAGTGTTGTTTCTTGTTCAATTGTTTTTCTTCTTCAGTTGCTAGCCTCCCATGGATGCTGGATGCTGTTTGTTTGTACTAATTATTTTGCTCTTCTTAATCAATGAATGCAGCGCCCCTGTGTTTCGTTTAAAAAAATTGTATTCCTTCGATCCCTCTAATCTTCACCAATCCAAATGGAATTGCAGTGAACTGAATATGAAAAAAGAGAAGAGAAAGAGAGACTGACCAACGTGGTCGTTGAGAATCGTTCCATGGAAAGTTTGAACCGTTAGAAAACAAGTTTTGCGAACAATGGAAAAGCGAACCGTTTTGTCAATCGATCCCTTTCCTACCTCTAAAGTTTCTGAACAAGGAAACCTAAACAGCTTCCAAAAATCCAAATCCCTAACCGTCATCTCTCGTCCGCCGGCCTTGAACAAGTCACAGGCCACAGCTCCTGCCTCTGCCTGCCGTAGACCCGCACCGTTCGGAGCTCCTATCACCGTGGGAACCCATCCACCTCGTCGTGCCACCGTGTTGGCTCCTTGAGGTACCCCGTTGACCGCTTGACCCCCACCCCTTCCTTTCATCTCTTCTCCCTCCCCTCAACCCCCAAGGAGAAGACGAGAAGGGGCCAGATGTGGGTGAGGCCTCCGGCGTCAATCCGTCGAGTAGGTTGGAACTTGTGACCTCCGGTGCTTCTTGTGTATAGAATTAGATCAGGCTAGGCCTCCCTTCTGTTTCACTTTTTTTACCTTGGTTGCGCGTTGTAGTTCCAAGCTGGGAGAATTGATGGATTTCCCCCCAAATTCGTTTGCCCTGGATAATATTACGGTATTACCTAGTCAACTTTGATCTTTTCCCCATGAAAGGTATTTGTTTACAAGAGGGCGCTAATTGATGAACTCCCGCTGCTCTTTGGAAAACAAGAAAAATGCAGCAACAAAAAAGAGAGTAAAAAAATTTGATTTTTTCTTCCCCCTTCCTCATGGCCTCCTTCTCATGGAACTTGAAAGCGGATCCAAAAGGAAGCGGCTAGAATTTGCTTTTTGTGGAATTGAATTGATTCTTTGTTGATGTAATTGCAATTCAAACCAAAACGATCTTTCTTTACTCTATAAAAAAGTTTTAAAGATCTGAGTTGATGGCAGTCCATTCCGCCTCATCAAGATTACCTCTTGCTTTGCTAGCAAATTACCACAATTTTCGTCCATTCTATGTAATAGACATATATCATGATCTTTCAGTGTGCTGATTGAATTGATGTATGTTTTCAAACAACTTATTATATTGCTCGAAGTTAGGAACTATGATGGCACAAGCTGTAAACAACTCATGCAATACAAAGAACATCTATTGCACACAATCATTTAGGAGTAGCTATTATAGGCGTAAGTCTTCCTCTCCCCACCTCTCGCCTTCTTTTTTGGATATGCATCCTTTTATTTCTAGTCACGGTTGGTAATTTTATTTGTTGTGGTTCTATATTCTTAGTGAAGTATTAATCCTCGAACCCATGAGTGATTAATTGCTAATCTTGTGTAGGTGGTTGATGGTTTCACGCCATCTTTTTGTGAAGGAAGATCAATTGCCTGATTTCTTCTGCTACTGAGACTGAGTAGTTGAAATCTAGGGGCTTGCGCCGGGTGTCTATACTCTTTGGCCTGTCCTAGAATATGGCTGAAGCATGTCGTGATGGTAGGCGCTGTCTCCCGGCATGGATGACGAAAGCATGCTCAAGTAATGAAATGTCAAAGACTGAGCACCAGAATAAACATGTGGTGGAATCTGATAAGCAATCAGTGGCTCTGGATCAGATCAAACCCGTCAGGAGGAAGAGTAGAGGGAAGATAAAAGCTGTGGATACTGAGGAGACTGGTGAGCTGATAACTTTGCAGCGATGTCAGGGTAGAGAAAACACCAAGAGAAAGAGCAAGGATGCTGCTGCTCTGAAGAATAGCAGGAAACGTAAGCTGGGGAATTTCGGATCAGAAGCATCGTCATCAGAAATAACTGATGATGAGATAGAGCTTACTGCTGGTGGTCCAAGAGCTTTGCATCGATGTCAGGGTATAGGGAAGGCCAGGAGGAAGTGCGAAGATGCTGATTATACTGCCAAAGTCGAACTTAAAGAAGTTGAGAAAATAAATAGCAAGAAAGTGAGGGGCAGAGCCGCTCCGAAGAATAGCAGGAAAGAAAGACTGGAGAATCTCGGATCAGAAGCAACAAGTGATGATGAGATAGAGCTAACTGTTGAAGATGTTGTGAGTATAGCCGAAGAGGTAAACCATAATTCTTATTGCATTTTGTATTGTACTCTGCTTCACATTTGACATATCTTAGGTTCTGTTATGCAACGCCCTTAAATATCCCCCTCCAAACTAAAGTCCACCTTAAAGAATGTTGTAACATCATTTCTGTGGCTATTTCTTTTTATAATTCTGACTCGGTATTATCTAATATGACGATGTGAACATCCAACTTGGTTACATGATAATTGTCTCGGTAGATCTTTATTACCCTGCCAATGCTCTAGTGGCTAATGCTGCCGTAAAGCTTGCTGTTTTTCCTGCCACAACATTCAACTGTTGTGAGAATTATTCCGTGAATGTCATTTTTGTGCAAGTTGATAATAGTGCATGACAAGTTGACAGACGTAGGAAATTCTTTTGTACTCATTTAAGAGGTGTACATAGGCAGCATGTAAGCTGCATACCAGAAATGGAAAAATTTACGAGTTTCGTTACTATATTATCACATATTCATTTGATTGTGTTCTGGTGACTTAATCTGGCCCAGGGGTGGATCCATTAACCGTTGGGGTCATGTGAACCAAAATATTTTTTGCTAGCATAATACTACTTATTACCCATTACTCATCTTTAGAAGCAAGGAGTGACGTCTGTAAATAGGCATTGGCACCGTATGCTTAGAGTGATCCCGATGAGATTTTTCCCCTGGATCCACCTGGCTTGTGACAGCATTTGTGCATGCAAGCCTCTGATACAAGCACGCACAATGTAGATGAACCCCTTTTTAGTACAGTTCTGTCATTAGTTTAGAGACATGGTTAGTAAGGTCAAACTTTTCTGGCAAACTGAAGCTTAAAATGAGATTTGATTGTAGTGCTAGTGATATTTTGCACTGGCTTTAGACCCTTCTTTTCATTTGCTGTCAGTGTCTCGTAAACTTGTAATCCTGCTCAAGGTTTGTTTTTAATAACTAAGTACCACTATTGATTGTCTGGTAAATTTGTAATCCTGCTCAAGGTTTGTTTTTAATAACTAAGCACCACTATTGATTGTCTGGTAAACTTGTAATCCTGCTCAAGGTTTGTTTTTAATAAGTACCACTATTGATTTGCTTATACATTTACATGTTGCAGATAGTAAATTCTGATAAAGAGAAACAGCAGAAGATACGAACGATGAAAACAGCCCAATATGAAGAGCGTCCTCCAGAGTCTATCTTCACTCCAAAGGATACAGGAGGATCAGTATCGAACACTGGACCATCGAAAGGACTGATGCGATGCACAAAAACTACCACAGATAGAACTCCAAGCGAGAGCAGAGTAGAGAAGAACAACGGACATGAAGAACCATATCGTCCGCCAAATATCCAAATGACAGGAGATATTGCTCAGGACATGATAAACATGTTTCTCGCCCCACTTTTGAGTAAACCTGCAGTCTGTGAAGATAGATCCAGGCCTGTAGAGACATCGATCACGAGCACCAACCATGCGCCGAGGAAGAAAGACTTCCAGGACGTAGCACGAGTACAGATGGCGCCTGTGGTGAAAAAGAAGAGCAGCTTGAGGGATAAGGTGGACTTGTTTCTTTGACTATGTGACTGAGCTGCTGACGGAAGATTCTACTCTGCTAGTTGCCTAGGAGCATTGGTCTGTCATACTATCTGATTCCATGGTTGTATATAATCACCTGTAACTATATCCCACAGGGTTTCAGTTCGCATGTGTTAATATAAGTTAGGTTTTGTTTTGGATGGAGAGTGAGATTTGATGATGATGTGAAATGCTTGTTTGGCCTGCTAACCCCACTTCGTGTCCGTGGTTTTTCTGTACAGTACGGTTCTGTTCGAATGCAAGCAATTCACAGAAATGGTTACTCCCTCCAACCCATAATAAGTGTCTACTATAAAGTTAGTACAATATTATACTAAATCCCAGACACTCATTATGGATCTAGGGAGTAGGTAACAAGGTATTTAGAAAACTAAAGTATTGACAAACTACAGTATATTTTACTCTACATACCAAATAGTGCAGTTTTGGCAAACTTGATTATTTTGGAGTATTTGAAATACTTTCGAGCTGTTTGGTAACAAAGTATTAAACCACAATACTCTTCTTCTCCCACCTTCTCCTATTCTTCTTCTTGCGCTTCAGTAACAGCAAGGGATGAGCATCTTGGGCACATGGAAGAGAAGGCCGTCCACTCTCTTTGTTCGGATCTGGATGCCATCAGATCCACGAGCATGATGCGCTAATTAACTTGCTCATGGTTAAATCAATCTCAGTCCTTGAGGGTGGAGGCTGCCATTGATGCCAGCGGCACAAACTAGGGATGTGCTCACCGCGGAGTAGCCCCTCGCCGTGGCTCCGCGTTCGCCGCCTCCAATCCGCCCCGCATCGCGCGCCGCTTGCGTCCGCCGCCTCCCACCCACCCCGACCTGCCCCGCGTCGCGCCCGCCTTCTCCAACCCGCCCTGCCCTGTGTTGCGCCCGCCCCTCGGCGCGGCTCGGCGTCCGCCGTCTCCAACCTGGCCAGCCACGTTCCGCTACAGCTGCAATCGCCAATTTCTCCGACCATGCATCCCCGGCCCCGCCGCCCCCTGCTCATAGATCGCCGGGATGGAGAGAAAGGAAAGGGGTTAGCTGTACTCAACGGTTTCATCTCCTTTCACATCTCTTCCATCCATCTCCGTTGTGGAGACGATAGGCAGCGGCGGCTCGAGAACAGCAGTGATGCTCGCTCATAGCTAGGCGGAGACGTTTTTCTCGCGTGCTCGGTAAAAAATAAAGCGGTGGGTTCTGTATTTTATACAGAGAAAATACCACAGTTTTGCAAATACTGTGGTATTAATACTGCAGTTTTTAGGGGTAACCAAACATGTCACAGTAATTAAAACTCTGGTAATTATAAAAACCGTAGTATCACTAAAATACAGAGAAAATAATGTGCTACCAAACGCAGCCTTAATGAGTTCATGAACAGATAGTCGTCGTAGTCTACTACATGGAAGCATGGAACTAGTGCTTCTCATGGCTCGTTTGTTTGTTCCGTTCGTATTCTCCAATCCTTTTTGTGACGGTGGGCTGCTTGGTAGGATGCATTCAACAATATGAGGTTCTTTTGAGGTGGAAGGCTCATGCAATTTTTTAAAAATTATAAGATTGGTCCAACTTTTGCTAGTCTGACCTTCTCACCTTCAGCTTACCGGATGCATAGAAGAATATAGAGATACCGACGGTGTCATACCAGTGGCCCACGGGGTCCCACTGATACGGAACGCGTGGGTCGTCAGTGACAAAGCCCCGCCAGGTTGGCCTCCCAGGAATGATAGGCCCGGGAAGTCTGCCCAAGGAGACGGTCCTTGGTGAAGGAAAAGCCAAGGGCCGAAATAGAAAAAGCGCCCGGGAAACCTGGTCCCAGGAAGTGAAGGGAGCGCCTCCCCGGCAACTAGCCGGGTGCGCTGGCCAGGAAGGGGCTCCCCAGCAACCCGCGCTCGGGCATGCAGGCGGGGCCCGCAAAACAGTGAAGACGGGACGAGACAGTGGACACAGTGCATTTAATGCACCGACAGGAGTCACATCGGCAGGGCTAGTCTTGCTCAGCAAGGCTAGGACGCCTACTCTACAATTCCTTTTTTCTACCGTGTACAGTGGCCTGGGCGCTACATGGCACACAGCGTGGATCAACGGCAGTGTAATTCTTGTGGCAATGACACGCGTATAGCAGACGTGTCGCGCTGCATGCATTGGCACCTGTGGTATCCCCTTGACTATAAAAGAAGGACCAATGCCACCGGTCAGATGGTTCCGTTCGGTTCTATTCTAGTCTTAGCCAGTAGTAGCAAGGAGTATCACTCCTGTAGGCAGAAAACTCTCGAAGGAGAGCAAGTAGCTCCCCGAGAACCCCGGAGGCACCTTGTAAGCCATACACATATTCGTGAATACAACTCCAAGCAGAACGTAGAGTGTTACACCTCCAGGTGGCCCGAGCCTGGGTAAGTTCACGTGTCGACACTTCGTGTCTCTCGTCACGCCGACGATCGCCGGAGCAATCGCCTCGCCCTCCACCGAACCAAAAAGGGGCTACTCGGCATCCCCGGTGCCGGAGACTCGTGCTCCGACAGACGGCGAGAGTAGAACTATTGAATTCAAATAATCTTTGATGTAATTTTTATTATTGAAGATCTCCTGAATTATTAAAGCCAATTCATAATTTCTAGAAAAATGGGTAGACAAGATTCAAGATTCACGCGCAGGGCAATATGTTCGTCATTCCATTTCAATTTGTAGCGGCGGTTTTTTTACTCTTTTCTTCCCGGATGCGAAACAAAGGGCAATCAACGCCGCAATTTCTCAATGAGAAAAGTCCATTTTAAACCTTGAACTCGTACGGATCGTCTGAATCAAACCCTGATCTCTTAATCCCTGATTTTCGGACCCTGATCAATCTAATCTCGGTTAATTAACCCCCTAATCCCGGTTTAAGCCGTTTGGACGCGCCTGGATTTTGACGTGGCATGGGATTCGCCGAGTCAGCTCTGCATGTGGGTCCCCCGCGGCCCATTAGTAATTTCAGCCCATCTAAACACCTGAACCCTTCGTTGCTGTCGCCTCTTTCTCACTCCCGCGACCCTTCGTGCTCCACCGAAACCTCACAGCGGCAATGGCGACCGGCGGATGATCGCCGTCGATTCGAGACGATCGAGGCACAGGCGAACATAAAAGTAAGTGCCTTACCTGATCCTCGTTGATTCGCGTCGGATTATCAGCGTTTTTTTGTTTGGTTTTTAGGGTTTTCTCGCCATAAAATTGGTTTTTTTTTCGAACAACTAGGGCTAATGTGTGGGCGATTTGTAGAATTTTTGTGCACCTGGTCGGCTGTACATACGATTCTAAACATGAAATTCCTCTGCATTGTAGGCTCGTGTGTCACAATGGATCCTGCGAAAATGTTAACAGTGAGGTTTCACTTTGGGGGGGAGTTCATCGGTAGCGGACATGGAAAGCGACTGCATTATGTGGGTGGGGATGAAGGAATTTCTGTCATTGAGAGAGACAAGATGTCATTTCCAGAGCTGAAAGGGCATCTAGGTGATCATTTTACAGTTAAAGAAAACCTGAAAATCCACTGGCATCTTCCTGGGAAGGAGTTGAAAGATGGTTTGCTTTTTTTACATGATGATAGTGGATGCTTAAGGATGTCTCAGAACATAACAGATGGAGGAGTTGCTGATGTCTATGTGGAGTGCAATACTGATGAGCCAGATTCTAGCACAAATGGTGGCAGCAACTACGAGCAGGACAATGTAGAAAGCAGTGATTTCCATAG
The DNA here is from genome assembly GCF_000005505.3 of Brachypodium distachyon. NCBI lineage: Eukaryota > Viridiplantae > Streptophyta > Magnoliopsida > Poales > Poaceae > Brachypodium > Brachypodium distachyon. The sequence goes on along the minus strand of NC_016133.3, from coordinate 30,720,277 downwards.
CAGTGAAGAAATTGAAGATTTTCCAGAGCAAAATTCTGTCATTACAGCAGATTCAGATGGAGGTGGTGTTATGGAGGTTATTGATCTGACAGAAAGCAATGATCAAGTATTAGTGCCAAATGATGATGGGGTGATTACACAGGTTTTTAGAAGCCCCTCAAAGAAGGTACCATCTGTGGCAGAGACAGAGAGAAGAAGAAGAGGACATACATTGACCACTTCAAGTTCTCAACTTAGCAATGCACTGATCACTGGATATTCTCAAGTTCTGGATTCAGAAGCACTGCCAGAAGTGCAATTTGTTGCTGCTGGTCCATCAGTAGTACAAGGAGAAGTAGAAGAAGAAGTAGATGAAATGGCAGCAGAGGGAGACACTGACAGCAGCAGTTCTGACAGTGAGTACCAACCACTTTCAGATGACAGTGATGAATTTTCAGAAACAATAGAGCTAAGAAGGCATGCAAAGATGTACAAGAAGAAGATTAGAGCATCTCAGAGATTTGTTGCTACCAGGTCCAGTGGAGCAGTGCCTATTGATCTGGTGGCCAATGTAGAGGAGGTGGTCATGGATGCTGAATTTGATTCAGATGATGAAGCTTACTCCTATGATGATGACACTGATGCAGAAGATGGCCAATATGTCAGAAGAAAAAGCAAATATCCTAGATATAGCAGCAAGTCAGATGTGCCACACTTTAGTTTGTCAATGGTGTTTAGTAGCAAACAACAGGTGAGGAAAGCATTGCAGAAATATGGGCTGGTGACTAAGAGGAGTATATTGTTCTTGAAATCAGAGGACGATGCAAAATGATGGTTAGAATCCAAGAGCAAAGGGAGAAATGTGAGAAGTGGCATGGAATAATCTGCCCCAACATTTTCAAGAAACTGAAAGTCAGTATCAAAATGACTGCATTCTGTGATGTCCTGTGGAATGGCAAAGATGGATTTGAGGTCAAACACACTAGTGGTAGAGGCAGAAGGTACACTGTTCATTTGGAGAATAGAACATGCTCTTGTGGATATTTTCAATTGGCAGGTTTGCCTTGTTGTCATGCCATTGCAGCTATATACAAATGTGGCAGACAAGTAGATGACTTCATTGACAAATCTTTTTACATTGAAGAGTTCAAGAAGACATATGAGCATTGTATGGAACCTGTAGAAGGAGAAGACAAGTGGCCCATTTCTCAAAACCCAAGGCCAAAGGCACCATCTTATGTTAGGATGCCTGGCAGGCCTAAGAAGAATAACAGGAAGAGGGAAGACCATGAGAAACCCAAAGGAAGAAAAATGACCAGGGTTGGCATACAAATGAGGTGTACAGTTTGCCATAAAACTGGACACAATAAGGTTTCATGCTTAAAGAATAAGGAAAAGGGAAGGAACACCAATGCTTTCATTGCCAAAGCTGGTCAAAAGATTAAGGCAACAGAGGTATTTTCAATTTTCTTCTTCTATTTGTCACCAATTCTGTATATATTGCAGATTAGATGATTATTAAACTATTGATTGTTTTATGTCTTTTCAGCAAGCACAAACAGCTCTAGCCACTAGTGGCAGCCAATCATCACATGCTAGAGGGAAGAAGGAAGTTGCTAGTACAAGTGGCAGGAAGAGAAAGAATCAAGAAAATTCAAATGTGGTGAAGGAGAAGAAGGCAAAAAAGAAGTGATCTGTGTGAACCTGAGACTTGATGTGTGCTGGAATGGTTGTTTGCTGATACCTGGTTTTATGTGTCCTGATTTAGTGTGTGCTGGTTGTCATGCAAGGACAAACATGCTGCTTTTGGTTTTATGTGTGCTGCTTGTTATGCAAGGAGATAAATGAGTTCAATGCCATTCTGTCATGTCTTTCTAGGATATATATATATATATATATATATATATATCTATGTGTGTGTGTGTGTGTGTGTGTGTGTGTGTGTGCGCGCTCTGTCAAAATTCAGATAAAAGCAAACAAAATTATGCAACCGAGAACCATATAAACATCAGTGCATTATACATATAGAGATCTCTTATATATAAACTTATAGCAATGCATTTCATTACAACTTGAATCTGCATCAGTGCATCGGAAATGCAAGTAGATAACCTGACACAAATATGGCCATTGCATACATCAGTGCATCACATGACCTATTTTTCTCTAATTTTTAATAAGGCATCAATTGCACAATCCTTTTCATACACAAGCTTCTGCAATGCATCTATTTCTGCATCCTTCAGCGCTAGACTCTCAGTATTCGGTCCATTTTCTCTGCATTCTTCTTGAAGACGGCATCACAGAGATCAACAAGCAATTTGTGGAGAAATGGTGTGCTTGCTTCATCATGCCAATCATAATACGCACATCCATCCGGCCATCTGTTCCCTGTAAAAAAGAACAGAGCATAAAGACAGAGATAAGAACAGAGATAAGAACACAAAATAAGAACAGAGAATAATAACTCTTGTGAACAATGGACGGAGGAAAGATCAGAACTTACCAGTGCATCCACGCAGGCGTACCTCCTCCCAGGGTTCTGCGGGCTCCATGATATCCATCGCAGAGCTTTACTCCCGCAGTAGCAGAACCTGGCGGTCTCGTATGCCATCGGATTCTCGCGATACGGCACCGGCGACCTTCTCCCTCAATCCCGGCTACTCTTTTCCACCGGCTACCACCCTGCGGCGAGGCAGCAACGGACGAGGTCGACATCGCCTTCTCCTGTAGGCGGTTGCCTCCTGCCGCGAACCCTAGTTTTAATCCCCATTTTCCTTCAGGATGAACGGGTATGAAGGAAAGGGGCCGCGTAGGACCCACATGCAGAGCTGATTCAGCGAATCCCATGCCACGTCATAATCCAGGCGCGTCCAAACGGCTTAAATCGGGATTAGAGGGTTAATTAACCGGGATTAGATAGATCAGGTTTCGAAAATCAGGAATTAAAAGGTCAGGGTTTGATTCAGCGAATCCGTACGAGTTTAAGGTTTAAAATGAACTTTTCTCTTCCTCAATCGGCTAGGCTGTCGATCGGAACGACCGTGACGCAGCACAGGCGCACCCGCACTGGCTCACGCACCGGAAGTCCGAACGCCGAGCCCAAACCCCTTCAATCACCCCGCCGCCGCACCCGCCCGTCGCGGATCCGACGGCCAGGATTTCCCTGGGGTTAAAACCCTAAAACTAAAAAGGGCTCGCAGCGAGCACCCACCCAGGCAGCCTCCCGTCCCGAGTCCTATCCGTTCCCCCTCTCCAAGGGTCTCCCCTTCCTAATCCCCTCCTCCCCACGCGCCGCCGCGGGCGCCGCCGCCGACCCCAGCCAAGGTGAGCTGCTCCCGTCTGCCACTAGCGGCTTCACCTTCCTCGCGTCAGGTAGCTGTGTTTTGCGCGGTTTTGTTTGGTCTAGGAGCGACTGGATCTGTGCTTTTGCTAGCTTGGCTTAGGTAGGTGCGCGCCGCCCTCGTGAGATTTGGGTCGTGCGATGCGACCCGAACCGATGGGCTGTTTTCGTTGATGGATTTATGATCGAATCTAGAAGTGGCGCTTCCGCGGTATCTGTTTAGCAACTTCGTTACTTTTAGTGATGTCATTCTTTTTTCTGTTAGATATTTAACGTGTCATATTAAGGCGCGTGCTGGATGGGCTTAGTCTGGTACTGATTTTCTGATGGTGAGGTGTTAGAGGACTGGAGCTGTATTACAATTGTGTTCTTATCAGAAATGGGTCAATAGGTTTGATTATTAGACTTTTCTACCGTAACAAGTATCAGCTAAATCGAGAGTTTTGCTTGTTGGAGCTGGCTATTATTTGCTTCAGCAGAGTAGTGATATTACCATATTAACAATATATGTGCCTGGTTCTGCCGTGTCAGCTGGAGTTTGTATTGGTATTTAGTGAGGAAGCATTCGTTACTTGTTTGAACCTGATGTGGTTAGCCTGTTTACTTGTTTGCGCTATTCATGCTAGTTATTAATTTCCATATTTTCTGTTACTTGCTCTATGTAATGTTAGGATGGCCTGTCTGTTGCATAACTTAGGGCCTGTTTGGTTGGGGTTAAAACTGCCTTTTGACTTTCGGCTTATAAGCCACGAAAGCATCTAAATAGGTGCTTTTCACTTTGGTTTTTGCTTATACCATCATCCGACAATATCAAGTCAAATGCCAAAAGCCAAAGCCGATTTGTGGCTTATAAGCCAAAAGTCAGAAAGCAGTTTTAAGCCCAACCAAACAAGGCCTTAAAGAACTTGTAGTGATTTTTATTTGTCTCCCATGCAGATGAATGTTGAAAAGCTCAAGAAGATGGCAGGTGCCGTACGCACTGGGGGAAAGGGTAGCATGCGCAGGTGCTTGTTCTTTTCTTCTACATGTTCGAGATGATATGTTCACGGTTATGTGTTGATGATCCTTAATGTTTTTGCTGTATGTTTACATCACTCTTAAGCTCTCTGCATTTTGACATATATTTCGTAACAGTGCTATGCACAGTATTCCTTCTTCCTTTGTTCTTGCCATACTGTCCATGCTAAACATTTATGCGATACTGTGTGATTGTAAGTTCCTTCTATAAATTCATATACCCTGCCTTTTTCATTCACTATGTTCTAGTCAGAAAACTTGAGGCGGTATAACCTGACAATTAAAGCATTACACAAGTGATGTTAGATACTCTCACTTGTGGACTCCTTAGGGAGCAAGTTAGCATCTAAGCGTACTCCTAATGTCATATCATATGTGCTACTGATGATATTTAGACCAGCATGATGCTTGCAAACTTTAAACCTCGTTGGTATATTGTTATATCGAGCTTTGCATTGGTGCAGGAAGAAGAAGGCTGTCCACAAGACTACGACCACAGATGACAAAAGGCTCCAGAGCACCCTGAAAAGAGTAGGAGTGAACACTATCCCTGGTATTGAAGAGGTCAACATCTTTAAGGATGATGTGGTTATTCAGTTTCTGAATCCTAAAGGTGAGTTTCTTTGACAATAAAGTGTAAACAATCACTGTTCGGGATTACTTTTCCGCTTCTTACATTCTGTTTGGTTTCCTTCCAGTGCAAGCTTCAATTGGTGCTAATACATGGGTGGTCAGTGGAACTCCACAGACAAAAAGTATGTTTTTTCCTTCAATATGCCATTTATCTTTTGGCTTTGATCATTATATTGGCTCTCTGATCTCTCAAAAAATTGTGCTTTGTACTTGAATTCGATAATGATGCGTGTTTTAATATCGGCTGACATATCTGCAGCATTTTTGTGGTTCACATATCTTTATCCATAGGAATAATGGAATGTTCTCCAAATTAGTTACTCCGTATCTTTTTCTTCACATGTGAGCAACAGTATTCTTATGCTAACTTTTTTTAATTTGGACAGAACTGCAAGATCTGCTGCCGTCAATTATCAATCAACTTGGTATGTCTATTTAGTGTTCATAAACAGATCAGATTCAAAGTTAAGAGTAGGAAAGTAATATGTCACCTGTTGTCTTTTACCCTTGGCACCTCTAGCATTATACTATTTACTACAAATTGAATCTTCTCAAATAAATAACATTTGCTTGCTAAAACTGATCCTCCTGTCCAGGTCCTGACAACTTGGACAACCTGCGGAGGCTTGCAGAGCAATTCCAAAAGCAGGTCCCTGGTGGTGTTTCTGGCATTGAGGCTGGTGCCAGTGCAGGTGCTGCTCAGGCTGATGATGATGATGATGTTCCTGAGCTTGTCCCTGGAGAGACATTTGAAGAGGCCGCAGAAGAGAAGAAGGCAGAAGAGAAGAAGATAGAGTCGTGATTTTTGCTGCATGTTTACTGTTGTGAAGGGTTATAAGTTAAGTGGTGCCATTAGAGACGTCCCCTTTTAAGAACTCTGACCTACCTTATTCAAGCCAGTGGTCCGGTTTTGTCATGTCCGCGAATGTCATCCGATATGTTGGTGGAATTTTGCATCAATTACATGCCTCTTTTGGTTGCCCTCATTTTCTCGTGTTTTTATGTTAAATGCCCACGCTTTGTACTTGTGATATGACTGCCATCATTTTGTGTGGGTCTCTTTTAAATCTTGCTAGCCAGGAAAGGAAGATGTGTTTATTAAAAACTGAATTGTATAGGAAGGTACCAACGGTACCATAAAGATGAGATAGTAGATCAACATAATGTTGAATATGAGACGTGGCTCGTACTTTATTTATCTCACTTAGAAATGAGATAGCAGATCCACATATCCTTCACTGCTGAGTGCTGAGCATGACATACCGACTCGTGCTGATACTCGTATAGCTTCTGGGTTCGTGCTGCTGTCTTATGAGCATCCATTACTTGTTACGAGTCTTGTGGGTACCCATTACACGTTACGATCGTTTTCGCGGGTGTATCCGAACATTATTGATGTGCTTGGCCATGTCTTTCGAAGTCTCTGCATATGATTTTTGGTTGATAAAGATATGGTCCAAGTACATGGGAATACACCACGGATTTTATTTTCTTTTTAAAAGAGAGAATAAATAGGTGACAATAAAGTGTCTTCAGCTTGACCCACGATCTCGATCACCGTAACTTTGTACTCTTTTGTTCAAGTACAACGAAGATGTGTACACGTACACGTTTCGAAACCATACCAGTGAGCTTGCCAATCAGCACACATGTACAATAGACAACGATTCGTGATAAATCTGCGAATTTACCAGGTTATAACGAAGCGCTTCTTGTCAAAAGGACGGACCATACTAATATTTGTGGACCATATTTTGCTTCATCAGTCCAGCAGCCTTCCTAATGTCATACTCTCGGGACAAGTATCGCCAATATCGCCGTGTGGAAAGAGTTCCGACGCATCATCGTACACAAAACTTCCACTTGGCAACTGAAACCAAATCAAAACGGTCCTCTCATTGGTAAGCAAAAAGAAATCATCACGAAACATGGAAACCCCAAGTAAAATGCGGAGATCACAGAGCTGTTTCCATTTGGTTAATCACATGCGCGTTGAACCAGCAGCCACACATGTGTAATGGTGACGTCGAAACCAGGTGTGAAACTTGAACCGTTCTTGCGCACGCATGCAAAGCAGGTCAGGTCAGGCCTCAGGCGATTGTGCAACTTTTTTCTGTCTTTCCGTTGAAATGGTCCCGAAAACGCTTCTATTTTCCAACAACTCTTAGCTTACAAACCGGGTAAAAGTTTCTTATAAAAATGCTGTGAAAAATGTGAATCCTTGTCATTCCTGAAAATGGGACGGTTCGACGAAGCAGCTGGCTTTTGCTGGGTGATCACCGGTCGGTATCATCAGGTCAGATCTAACAGGGAGCATGCATGCGCGCGAGTACGTAACTGTTAGACTTTTGTACGTGACAAGTGAGTCAGCCGGAAGTCATGAGTTCCGTGGGTGGATAATTCTTGGAACTATTCGTTCGTCTGTGAGACGGATAGGGATTAGATTGGTGGAAGTAAAGAAAATTCCCCATGATGCCACGATGGTTAGCGATATAAAATGCGACTCTTGAAAGGGTCAAGCTGTCAGTAGCGTTTAACCTGGATCTGGATGGGAACCCAATGGCACGAGCACCTGGACACGGTCGTTGCAGCCGTGTATCTACTGACGTGTCAGAGAAGACTTTTTTAATCACTTCTCGCGCTATGCGTCCAGGGCTTCGATGAGGCCGATAGAGGAGGAGGATCGGATGCCGGCGATTTCTTCAATGTTTCGACGATGGAAATCCGTCGCTTTCGCCGGATATACCACGGCGCACATGTGTCCTACGCCTTTGGCGGTACGCTGTTCGCCGCGGCTGGCCTTCGGGTAACCGCCGGATCAAGCGTCCAACTGTGCCGATCGGGGACGGTCAGGAAACGGACGGTAGTTCGCAGGAACCTGATGTCCTATGTTCTGAGTGGTGAGGCAAGGCAGCGGCGCTGAGCAGTCAGGACCTCAAGTGTGATCCGGTCCAAACTCCAATGGACGCTCGTCTAGTCGTGCCTAAACTAGCTTTCCTTTTTTTCTGTCTTCCACAGACAGCTCACTTGACTCGTGTGCCTGGCGCGAGGTCAACTCGAGTGGATTCCACCGGGCACGACGGCCGGAGAAGCTCGTGCCGATCGTACACGGCAGAACGAAAACCCACCGGAAAACGAAAGAAACCAACCCAAATCGGCAAAACGGACGGTGGCTGGCTCGGTCTCTCTCCATCCATCACCCCGACCTGACTTCTTCTTCTGCATGCTCTCCCCTTGGCACTTTGAACCCTTCCCGCACTTCACGGCTGCCCCACGGGCCCACGTGTCATCCATCGACCGTCCCGTGTCACCCGGTCCGTCGCGATCCGCTGATACGTACATAGCCCGACCGTTCTTAAACCCCCTTCCTCCCTCCTCGCTCCCCTCGCACTCACGACGAGATCCCAAATCCCGATCCCGTTGCGGAGCAGAGGAAAAGGAAAAAAAGATACCGTTGCCTTCTCGTTCCGTTCGGCTCGGCTCGGCTCATCCCCCTTCGTAAAACCCAGACCACCACGAGGCATGGGAGAGGAGACCCTCGTGGCCATGCCGCTCGCGCCCCACCACCACGGCGTCCGCCTCGATGCCGCGCCCCCCCACCTCGCTGCCGCCCCGCCGGAGGATCTGGCGGACGACGGGGTCGTCCAGGCGCGCGCTCTGCCGCAGGAGATCCGAGGCCTGCAGCCCCGGCCAGCGGCGGCGGCGGACGGCGGCGAGGAGGAGGAGGACGTGTACTACGCGCGGAAGATGATGCAAGGAGTGGTGCTCCGGCCGCCGCCGCACCTGCCGCAGCCGGAGGCGCCGCCGGGTCTGACCCGGGCTGTCTCGACGCCCGCGGCGCCCCACCGCGGGTATGCCGATGACGAAGAAGAAGAGCGGACGCCCACGCCCATCCCCATCGAGCGGTCCGCCTCCGCAAACTCCGCCTCGGCGGGCGTCGTGGACGTGGCGTCCATCGGGCGGTTCTTCCGCGATCGGCGCGACGTGCTGTCCTCGGCCATCAACCGCCGCATCTCCTCGCTCAAGGAAACCTCGGCGCCGCCGGCGGACAAGGAAAACAGCTACGGCGTGCAGGAGATCCACCTGCCCAACGTGAAGGTCACCGTCCGCCTCAAGGAGGCCATCGCGGCCGACGCGGACGAGGACGACGGGTACTCCTCCTTCCCGGCGGCGGGCATCAGCCACATCAAGGGCCGGGTCAGCTTCTTCTCCCGGTCCGGCTGCCGCGACTGCGCCGCCGTGCGCGCCTTCTTCCGCCAGTCCGGCCTGCCCTACGTGGAGATCAACCTCGACGTGTTCCCGGAGCGGGAGCCCGATCTCGCGTCCCGGGCCGGCGCCGCGGCGCGCGTGCCCCAGATCTTCCTCAACGAGAAGCTCCTCGGCGGGCTGGTCGTGCTCAACTCGCTGCGCAACAGCGGCCAGTTCGAGCGCCGCGTGCGCGACCTCGCCGGGAGGCGGTGCCCCGACGCGGCGCCGCGGGTGCCCGTGTACGGGTTCGATGTGGAGAGAGAGGAGGAGAGGGAGGACGCCATGGTGGGCATCGTCAGGGTGCTCCGGCACCGGCTGCCTATACAGGACCGGTTCGTCAGGGTGAAGCTCGTCAAGAACTGCTTCTCCGGCGCCGACATGGTCGACGGCATAGTGAACCACTTGGAATGCAGCAGGAAGAAGGTAAGTCGTGCTAGATTATTATTACTGCTTCTACGTTTGACTTTGCGCTTCTTATTAGGATCGTAACATTTATCTGCGCAAGAATGGTTACAGTAGTTTTGGACTAAATTGGCTTGATTCGAAATAGTCAAGGAAAGTTGGGGAAGAATGTCATTTCGGTGTCAACGAGTTACTGCTAGTAGTAGTTTTGTTTATGGGGCATGCACATCGATCGGTGCTCGCATCATGGTCGACGGGTAATAAACTTAGGCAAAACTTGATCTTGCACATCGATCGGCGTTTTTCTTTTTTCAAACCATCTTCACTAAATCTACATCTACAATCAGCTCGAATCCTCGCATTGCATTAACCATGTTATTTGTAGAAAACTTACTAAGGAGTACATTTAAGTCATGCTTAATTAAAAGAGGAGAAATTGAATTTGTACATTGATTTAGGTGAGGAAATGCCAAAGCTGCCATGTTTGCCAGCAATGCCGTCCCTAAACTGCAGCACGGGTGGTACTTACATCCTAAAGACGGTACATAAAGCATATCTCCAGAGGCGGGCTTAGGTTTGGAACCATGGACGGGGAAATAATAGATATTGCAGCGAAAGCGAGGGCCCGGATGCAACCGCTCCTAGGATCACGCGCGCCCGGCGTGTCTGTGGCCGTGGGGGAGCGTTGTGTGCTGCCTTGCCGGATCGGCCCTCGCTATTTTTCCCGCGCCGCAAACGACCTCACCTGCCGTCTCGGTCCCGAGGCCGGCTCGTCGTTGCACAGACGCATATGTTGGCGCTCGCTGCCACGTGTTGGTTTCGTTTTGTTCTCGGCGATGAGCTCACGAGATGGCGGCGGTTGACGAGTTCGTCCGTAGCCGGGTGCGCCGTAAACTAATAATCCGATCGATCGGCGTCGAAAGCTATGTGCACGCAAGACACTTGCAAATGGGCCCTGACACGTTCTCCACTTGACGGTTCTGGCTCGGATAATTGAACTCGTCGTGCTTAAATTCCCCAGAGCGAGATTTTGTGCCGACCACGTTTGCTGACCATCGGACGACGCTACTCAGTGCCTTCTCTTAGTGCAATGTTCGCGAGTAGTTCGTGGGTACTAGTAGTACTTCCCTGATTGGCCTGCGTGCTGGAAGATAAGATCTTGATCGGTCGTGGACTCGTGGTGTGGTGGAGATTTAATGTCGGGTCGCGATTAGTGGAGTGAACGACCGAAAGAAGTCGTGTGATCCACTGGTTCTTGGTGGTTAACGACCGACCCAACTGGAGCAGGATCTAGTGCATGCGTTCCCCTGATTTCCTCGCCCAATTTTTGACTAGTGCCAGCGTATCTGTCGCCGTCGTACGTAGTCTTCGTCGCACCTTGGAGAAACCTTGATGCATATTCGGTACGTAGAATATTTCGTGTTTTGTCTTATGGATTTGGATAGGAACGGCTGGTCCTTCACGCGCAAGCGATCGATTCAACGGTCTAAGCTTGTGCAGTTTAGTTAGCGTTGGAGTATGACATAATTATGTCCTGCTACTTGTTTAAGCACTACTACGAGTAGAATACTTGTTTTCGCGTTGGAGTAAAACATAGGAGTAATTCATTTGCGCAGCATGCCAATGTCCGGACCAGATTATCCATTCATTTTCCCTGCCTCCAGTGTTAAGATGTGCAACTTTATTTTATTACCTGTGTTGTATTAGAAAATTATTTTTATTACCTGTATGTAGGCTGTGGAAATCGGCAAAGAACTTGCGAGAAAGCACTTCATCCACCATGTCTTCAGGTAATTACTGCGTCCGCATCATCAACCATCTACTCCCATTCCACCTTCAGTAGTTCAGTACACAGTTCTGCCTGTAATCGCAAATTCACAATGCGGTGTTTCTTCATGGATGGATTCACCAATAAATTCCTGGATGTGCCTTGTTGGCGTGCAGAGAGAACGACTTCGAGGACGGCGGGCAGAACCTGTACCGGTTCCTGGAGCACGACCCGGCCGTGCCCAAGTACTACAACTTCAGGGGCGCCACCAACGACGGCGAGCCGAAGCCGGCGGCCGGCGTGGGCCAGAGGATGACCAAGATCATGGTGGCCATCCTCGAGGCCTACGGCTCCGACGACCGGCGCCGCCTAGACTACGGCCGCGTGGCCGCCAGCGAGGAGTTCAGGAGGTACGCCAACCTGGCGCAGGACCTCCAGCGCGCCGACGTGTTCGCGCTCCCGGCCGGCGAGCGGCTGTCGTTCTTCCTCAACCTGCACAACGCCATGGCCATCCACGCCGCCGTCGTCGCCAGGGCCGGCGGCGCGCAGACGGCGGCGCCGGGGATCGGGGACCGGCGGTCCTTCTTCGCCGACTTCCTGTACGTCGTCGGCGGGTACCCTTACTCCCTGACGACCATCACCAACGGCGTCCTCCGGGCCAACCGCAGGCAGCCCTACTCCATCGTCAAGCCCTTGGCATCCTCCGACAAGAGGCTCGAGGTACGTCACGTCTCAGCAGCTCCTCAGTGGCCATTCCATATCAGTTGGCGTATGAAATGTGAATACATTACTGAAGAATGCTCGTGCCCGCGCTGGATTTGCAGCTGGCTGAGGGGAAGGTGAACCCGCTGGTGCATTTCGCGCTGTGCACCGCGACGCGGTCGAGCCCGACGGTGCGGTTCTACTCCACGCAGGGCGTGGAGCCGGAGCTTAGGCACGCGGCGCGGGAGTTCCTCCTCGACGGCGGCGCGGAGGTCGACCTCGAGACCCGCACCGTGTACCTCACCAGGATCATCAAATGGTGAGTTCCATCGGTTCAGTCCTCCATCCCTCTGGCTGCTGCTGCTTCACGATGGAGTGGTTCCTCGTGGCAATCACACGGATTTTTAATTTTTTGGGCTTTGTGTCTGTTCTGCAGGTACAGCGCTGATTTCGGGCAGGACAGGGACATACTCAGGTGGATCCTCAACTACCTGGACCCTGCCAAGGCCGGGCTCCTGACGCACCTCCTCAACGACGGCGGGCCGATCAGCATCGCGTACCAGGACTACGACTGGTCCTTCAACGCCTCCTGAGCTGATCAAATTTATATTCGTCCCAACTCTTGAAGAAATCTGCTTTACGCGTGCAGCGTTGGTACGCGCCAGATCGAGTTGCAGCCGCGGGTTTTTCTCTCTGGAGATGGATGTCTGGAGATGGCGAGACATGTTCAGAGAATTAGCGGCCAACAGTGCGTGCGTGGAGCTTGAATGCTTGATTAGTACGTAAACTAGTAACAGAAATACAGAAGTGTGATGGTGTAAATATATAGTATCTATTATATACTAAAAGGAATACGAAGGGTACCGAGTGGAGCCTCCACGTTGATCCACGCCATCCTAATTATTTTCAACCGTTGGATATGAGATTAAGAGTCCATGTTAACATTTTACGTTGGGTTCCAAAAAAAAATGTTACGTTGGCAAACAAAACTGCTAAAACGGAACCATCGTTTCGTACACAGGGATCGAATCCCACGCCTCCCAGGCTCCCACGGACATTAGCTTTTTTTTTTGCTGCACTTACGTTAGATTTTGGCCTTAGTTCTTTATATGGGATTCAATACCAGATCGATCCCGCGTCCCACAAATCAGCAGATCGACTAACAAGCAATCTTCCCAGTAATTCCAATTGATGAAAATAACTAAAATGATGATTATAATTTTGAATAAACCGAAAACTACATAAAAATCTTTGAAGCAAACTTCTCTAACTGCCCCATTCGCATCTTGATATCTATTATATATACTAAATAAAAGCAATATGATTTTCTCCAAATATCACGTTAGAAGATCAAACATGCATAAGCTGGACTATCCTTTTAAGTTTTAGTAAGCCGCATGAGCCGCCCACACTAGCAAAAGAGAACTTGAGATCGTTGAACACATGGTGGCCAGACACACCCCTCGCAAGAAAGGTTGTCATGCCATTGAATCGTCGCCGAACCGATGAGCAAGAGGACAAAAAGCACAAAATGACGAGCCGTGAGATCCACAATCTTCATGTAACATACGATGATAGCCACGCCAGAACAGGGATGGAGTCGGAAGACCTTCAATCTGTGCATCGTTGCTTCCACCGTAGACCACCGCCGCTAAGAACACACAAAACCTTACAAAAAAGATACTACTAATGCAATGGCCATACGTGGATCCGTGGTTTCCCACACCTCCAGGCGCCCCAATAGGCTATAAAAGACGTGGGGAACCGACGAAAATGGAAACCTGGTCAAGATTTAATGAGGATGACATATTTGATTTGATTGATGAGCTAGAAATAAACATCACGGGATGACATATTTGATTTCATTGATGGCTAGAAATAAACATCGCGTAGGGCCATTACAAATTAATAAAAGGGTGCAAGGTAGCTGCCAGACGTGATTTGCAACTGGAGCTATATGCTTACGTGAATCATATCTGACATGATTTCCAAGATAATTTTTCTTTCTGAAAAATAAATTTACACAATCAATAACAATTTGTGTTTTAAATATGCATTTTTTTCACGACCATGATTTATGCCAGGGAAACATTATGTTTGATCGATAAAAGGAAACATTCGGATTTATAAATAAAAGTTTATTTTCTTTACACTACCAGAAACAAAATTACACGGTAGCAAAAACAACGTTTTGGTGTAATAAATAAAGGTTCATCGATACAAATTCATTCGACGGGTGTTCTGGCAACCGTATTTATGTTTGCTAAAGGAAATTGTCATATATTAAAGCAACTAGCTCTTACAGTACTATATTCAATTCACCAAAAATAAAATTACACAACTCCTTGAGGAAAAATGACTTCAGACTTCCAAACCACGTCGAAGCTATGACAGTGTTTTTGACGTACGAGCTGGGATATAACCGATTTGAGCCAGAAGACACCCGCGATATTGATCTGAGAAGCAGACCATCATTCCAAAAGGCGATGACGAGGGTTGGATGACCATCGTAGATTCAGCCAATCAGATCAGCCGAGACCTAACCTTACTAGCTCCGAGGCGAAGCCGAAGTTTGACGAACCTCGCCAATCAGAAAAAATGCACACATACAAAACACGAACACACGGAAATGAATCGACTATTTCAAAAGAGTCGCCACCAACGAGATCTTCACTGACGAGGTGGATCTTAGTCAAGGAAACCTAATTCTTAAACCGCACGGCGCCACGATATCCACCATAGCGTCACAGCCGAGGAACCAAACCTAACTCTAAGAAACCTAACTACCAACCCTTAAGCAGGTTGGAGTCCCACCCCTCCTGCTGTAGCGGCAAACGGGGAGGAGGGGACGTCCACAACGCTTGCGGGAAGCAGTGGAGCGGAAATGCTTTTTTGGAACAGAAGCGGATAGGGTTTCTGGAGATAAATACCTTTTTATTTTGACGAGTTATGGAAACCTTAGGCAAGACGTCAACGACATATGATAAAGAGTTCGCCGAAATGCATGGAGGATATGGCTATTGTGAGTTCACACATGAGTGAGAGACATCTACATTGATAACTACCATCCCTCCTGCCTAGCGGCAAATGGGGGAAGCAGTGGAGCGGAAATGCTTTTTTGGAAAAGAAACGGTTTCGGGAGATAGATATCTTTTTATTTTGATGAGTTATGTAAACCTTATGCAAGACACGTCATCGACATATGGTGAAGAGTTCACCTAAATGCACGGAAGATATGGCTATTGTGATTTCACGCATGAGTGAGAGACACCTATAAATAAATATAAAAATATGTAAATACCAAAATTACTAATTGCGCGGGACACCTTGCTAGTTGTGAGAATATTGAGTGGTTCCCTATACATAGGTTGTGAGGGGAATGCATCATGTTTCGGCCACATCAAGTTTTTGGCAGCGAAGAAGTTTGACTTCTATGCATTTTGGCAATAAGTTAAGTTGTAGCTGGAAGCAGCGTCATCGCGTCATACATCAGCTGAAGTTGTTGCTGGAAACCCCGCCCTTGGATGCAACATAGAGCCATGCGTACCTATTTGACAGGTAGATGAAATCCGAAGGAAAAGTTGCTACACGCCGGCTCCGATGCATGATCACTTGCTGCTTCCATAGAAGGGAAATGCATAATACTTTCTTGGATCTTAAATTCGTGTCATTGTTTTAGTTCAGATTTGAACTAAAACAACGACAACAATTTAGAATTGAAAAAAGTAATTACTTTGTAAAAAATTTGTTTGGCTGGAGCTGCTTTGACAAAGGGAAAATCCGTATATCTACAAACTAGACTAACCAGGTTTTGAAAAGTCACAAAAGTCATCTATCTCAAAAGAAAGAAAGAATTTCCGTAGTACCTACAAAAAATATAAAGTTCCAAAACATTACTGAACTAACAAGGCTTTCCAAAATATCACTTCAGTTCAGTTGTAACGTGCCAAAATAGCACCGCCCGTTAAATGTCGACCCGATTCTGTTAGTGAAACTATCAAGCAGTTTGTCAGTATTTTTGGTATTCCGAAATGACCCCTTCTCTCTTCTGAAAAGAAAGAGAAAAAACCCTCCACAACTCTATCCCAATTGCTCTACGTTCACACAAAAATATATGCAATTTCAACCAAACATTAACGTGTTGGACGCTTGGGCAGCCTGGCCTGGTGGCACACTCCCTAATAATCCCTGGTGCACCTGCTAATTGCAGTGTATAATTAGCATTGGAAATATTTGTTGACCCTGGTGCATGTGCCTAAAGGAGCCAACAAGTAGCTCCGCTTCTGGTTGAACGCATCGTGGCTGGGACACACCCCTCGCAAATCAGGTTGCCAAACCGTTGAATGATCGCCGAACCGATAAGGAAGACGATCAAAATCATGAAATTACAAGCGATGAGATGAGATCCACAAGCTTCATGGAGTAGATCGTAATAATCAATCCTGAACGAGGATGGAGCTGGGTGACTATCAATCAGTACGCCGCCGCCTCCACGTCAGTACGCCATCGCCAAGGACACACAACTTTTTAGGAGGATACTAATACATTATGACATTATGACAGATGTTGATCTGTGGTTGCCCTCATCCCTCGATGCATCGGCAAACCACCGGAGATTGGAACGGTGACGGCTAGGGTTTCGTCCTCCTCTCCTTGCGCAAGAACTGCGATGTGTGTGTTTTCCGTGTCAGATCACGATCACGTGCACGTTTACTTCCTTCTGTATCTTTTTTTTTGGAAAACAGGATATATTGAAGTTAAAGCCCAGAAAATGGGGTTACAAAGCTCTCACAAAGAGAGTAGATACAGATAGTGCCTCGTTGCACAATATGAAAACAAGAAGAACGACAAACAGTTCGAGGACGAGGAAGCCAACAGCTGGAGTCTGATGGCGAGTCGACACAACGCCACAGTTGGAGTCTTCAAGGACCTCAAACGTGCTTGCCAGCCGTAGAGCATCACGGAGCATACCGAAAAGCCATCTGGGGTTACCTTGGACCACTGAAGCACCCTGTCCAAAAAACTCCTGCATCATGGCCATAAAGGCCATGGCCGCCGGAGCTGCGACGACGAAGACCATCCTCAACGCACGCACAACATTGCACGCCTTCAGCAGCTTCCCGGAAGGGTCCGGCGTGCCCATTAGTAGCACCGCCCTCGCAAGCTGGCCCAAAGGGCCAGGCCCGCAAGATCCACGGACGAAGCCCACCAGAAGCCAGTCTCAGTTGGAACCATGGAAGCAAATTGATTCCATGGCTGCCTGGCTGTGGAGTGCGCCCTTAGAGGCTGATTGCAAAAAATGGGGCATCGGAGAGGGCCATGGACGAACCAGCCATGGCCGCTGCTCCCATCAACAACACAGCTACTACAGGGATTTGTAGCCTCCATGACGCGATATTTGGACAGCAAACAAGGAAGGAACCAAACAGGGCTAGATTTATTGGAAATATGAACAGACGGAGAAAGGGGAAGAGCCGCATGGGCTCATGGCAGCCAGGAGCAGACAAGTAACTACAATTATACACACACATACCTCCCTTCTCCTTCCACTCCGGCCACCGGCGCCGGCGGAGAGGAGGGAAAGGGAGGCAGGCGAAGCTAACGGCACGTGGCCAAGCACGAAGACTCTAGAGAGCTCAGGAGATGGGAGCGGTGGGAACGAAGCGGTCCGGCTGTATCGACTCCTTTCTTCTGTATCTAGGCAACTAGGAAGGAACAAAGGCTATGTCGATATCAGCCCATGTTTTTTTTTTTAGAATCCGATATCAGCCCATGCATACTCCTTCCTATTCGACCTAAATAAAATGAGTAAAGGGAAAGAGGCCCAGAACGATGTAAAGCCCAACAAGGCTGATCGCCAAAACAAAAAGCCCAACAAGGCTATGTCGATCTTGTGCGCCCATCGCCAAGCGAACGGTTGAAATCGGCCCTCCACCTCGAAACCCTAGCTCGCACGAGGCCGATTCCCTTATAAGAGGTTCCCCTCTCCCGTCGCCCCCAAACCCTACCAGTATTCGCGCCGCCGCCACCTCCTCCGCTTACTAGCGCCCAGCCGCCGCCGCCGCCGCCGCCGCCGCCGGAGAAGAGGAGGGAGCAGCACCCGCAGCCATGGGTCGCGTCCGCACCAAGACCGTGAAGAAGACCTCCAGGCAGGTGATCGAGAAGTACTACTCGCGCATGACCCTGGACTTCCACACCAACAAGAAGGTGCTGGAGGAGGTCTCCATCCTCCCGTCCAAGCGTCTGAGGAACAAGGTTGCCGGCTTCACCACCCATCTCATGCGCCGCATCCAGCGCGGACCCGTCCGCGGCATCTCCCTCAAGCTGCAGGAGGAGGAGCGCGAGCGCCGCATGGACTTCGTCCCGGAGAAGTCCGCCCTGGAGGTCGACGAGATCCGCGTCGACAAGGAGACCATGGAGATGCTCACCGCCCTCGGCATGGCCGACCTCCCCGGGGTCGATCGCGCCCCAGAGGTCACTTCCTCCGCCCCTGCCTTCGGAGGCCGCCAGCCGTTCAACGGCCCCCGCGGCGGCAACCGCTCCTAGGTTCCTCGCCACATCGTCAATCATCTTATCGCATCGCCTAGTTCTGCTCCTATGTTTTATCTGTTTTAGATCTGCTGTTCGTTATGTGGCAAGTAAGGTTTTGAACTTGATACTTTGAATTTGAGGTGTTTTGATCTGCGTATGGTGGACATGTGATCTGTTTATTGCACCGTTAAATCTTAAGTAATCCGATATATTACTATTGAGTGTTAATGTTCATCTGATTTCTGTCACGCTCATTCTACTGGTTGCTGGTATGGCCGAATTATTCATATGGGTTTATGCATGTCTGTAATTTTCATGTTGATCAAGGAGGCCATGTAAGACGTTTGTCTATCTAGGCAGATAAGTTTGCCAATGATGTTTTGGTATAAAATTGGTTGATTGCATTAGGCTTGGCGTCATGGTTAGTACTCTTATTGTGTTGTTCAGGTTTATTTGATCAAATCTGGCTTTTATGTATGTTCTTTTGCTTGGAAAGCAAGGTGCTAGTAGTGTTCGCACATGTGTTTAGTTTGCTTAAGTTACTATGCCCTATTATCTTTTAAATTTACGTGGGTACTTCAGGATTTGTCTGGATTTGCTTAATGTGGTCATGATAGTATTCAAACCAAGATAGGAATTCGTTTTAGAGTTGTCTTGTTAATGAGAACTATGTTTGTATTGTTGTCTCGCCAGTAGTGTATTTTGTCTGTGTTGATTGAATTACAATCGGAGAAGTGTGGGCTTGTTTACCTTTTGCAGCAGCGATATTGTGATACTTAAGAGCACTTATGTGACTGGTTTATTGTGTTAGTGTGGAAACGATTTTCACCTGTGTTAAGTAGAAACTGCTTCACTGGTATGTAGTCTGTGTTTTGACTTAAGAAGGGTGCTAATTTGTCACTGGTATGTAGTCTGTGTTTTGACTTAAGAAGGGTGCTAATTTGTCAATGTTATGATCTTGCTGAGATTACTTGATGGGGAAGTTTGGATTGTCATTTGTTTTATGGAGTTATTTTGGCATCGTATTGTTGTAAGTTGTATAGGTTAATTTGTTATGAATGATGTGTACTGATTTGTGTCTGAACCTGTTTTATCTTATCAATTTTGGTCATGAAATTATCTGAAACCTTGACTAATAGATTAGCCAATTCAATATTTATGTACAGGCCTAGCTCTCCATGAAAGTTCGACACATTACTGCGTGATTTGTCGTGGCTTGTTTCCTGCATGGTTTGGTCTGGCGTTTAATTTTGCGGTCTTGTTTAATCTTGCTAAGACGCAAGGCATGTCTGTCTATCATCGTGTTGTTCATCGTGCTTGCGACCTGTCCTCGTTGGTCGTACGCCTTCAGTGCTGCCGTTGACGGCCGTACTGTCTTATTGCGAGTTAAAACGATTGCTTTCTCACCTGAGGCCTTTGCCTCTTTGCAATGCGAGTCTAATCTTTGGTCTTGTCCTTGCTCGCGTGTTGTCATCTGCGTGCTTGCGTCCTATCATTCCTTTCTCATCCCTGAGCATTGTACCTGGTCAGCGATGCATGTTTGAAGTATTATACACGTATTTGTGGACGATGAAACTACCTATTACTCGTCTCAAAAGCCTGTCCTTTTGGATTTGCATAGTAAGGGCTTACTACAAAAAGAAAAGGAGTTGGAAGGCCGACCATTACAGGGAGAGGTTTATATAGTCATGAGGAGCTGGAAAAACGAGGTTTATGTAGTCATGAGCGGCTGGAAAAACGACCCGAGCATACTTTATATTTGCGGAGATGTTGAACAAATTAAGGCTCCCATAACAACCCTCAACCGCTCTATATTCTTAGGGCTCATTCGGTTGCCGGTGGGTAACCGTCACCCCTTATCCTACCCTTACCCATATGTTTGGGCCGGGTATGGGCAGAACCTTTTTTGTCCATCCGTAAATGGGAAAGGTACAGGTATTGCCCAACTGCTTTAGCATCGTCTTCTCCTGTGTGGCCGCCTCCTACCCTTCGCTTCTCTTCTCCAGTTCGGCAGGCGGCAGCAGCCTGGCACCGCCACCCTCCAGGATCCCTTGCGCCGCCGCCCCTCCTCCCCGTCTCGCGCCCCCACTGTGCCGCCCCTCCTCCCTGGCGACCCGACGCGGGATGGCTCAAGGAGGAGAGGGCGCTCCTCCTCCTCTTCGGCGCCTGGCACCGCCTCTCCCTCCTCGCCGGCGCGGGATGGAGTCAGTACGGGCCCCCGCCGCCCCTCCTCCCCGTCTCGCACCCCCACCGTGCCGCCCCTCCTCCTCCTCAGGCGACTCGGCGTGGGACGCCTCAACGAGGAGAGGGCGCTCCTCCTCCTCTCTGGCGCCCATCACCGCCTCTCCCTCCTCGCCGGCGCAGGATGGCGTCGGTACGGGCCGCTGCCGCTTGCTCGATTGGAGAATTTTATGTCTTGATTTGATTTTTATGGTCTTGATTCCAATTGCTATTCAAAAGGTATGGGTAAAACAGGCAATGGGCAAATTTTGGGGAGGGTAAGAATGGGGATTTCGTACTTTGGGTATAGGGAGGGCAAATCACGGGTTGACCCAAACCCTCCCCATCGGCATCCTGATTGACATCTCAATCATCTACTCTCTCCGTCCCTAATTAATTGGTGCCGTTTTTTTTCAAAGAAACCCCTATAAATTTTTGAAATAAACCTACAATCCAAGTTCTATTGGAGTTTTTGCGAAACCACCCCCTTTGATTTTTTCGAAATTAACGCGCAGTCCACTTTTAATTGAAGACGTGGACTGCAGATTTATTTTGGGAAATCTACAGTGGTTTCTTTGCAAAAAGGCCGGCGCCAATTAATTAGGGACAGAGGGAGTACTTTTCCTACTCTTATGATTTCAAAATCGTACAAACCAAATAGGCCCTTAGTTTTTCACAGGAGACTCTTCGGTAACCCTCATTTCCTTCGAAACGATTGACGTGTTGGAAATTTTAGGCGTGCGGTGCTTCTAATCCCCATCTTGCCACTTGTGTGGAGATGGATTATGTGGAAAAGAGGGTACCTAGAGTAACTAATGAAAGAAAATATGAAGGAATAAAAAAAGGACAAGACTACGGAGCGGCCATTGGCTGGAGGAGCTTAACCAGCCAACACCCTATTTTTGGGTACGCGTGGTCCGCAGCATCCGAAAAGGGAAAATCATCCCTCCTTGCATGCGCATGCGTTCACACGGTGAATGAAAAGGCTACTTTCCCCAGGTGCATGCACATGCTTCTCTCCAGCATGCATGAAGAAAACGACTTGCATTCTATTTTCTTTAGATTTTTCTAAAAGCTATAACGATCAAATCGAGCATCGAAATTAAAATCCGTTTTCACCAGTAGCTCTATCGCGACGAGATTTTCAAAACTAGATCCAAGTTTAGTATATTCTGAACAATATTTCATGAAAAGAAACTTTTGTGATAAATAATGCAAGTTTTGCGTACTATTATGCAACTTAGCTGCAGAAACTTTCGCTACTGTGTTCGCACTTTGTCCACGGTGCTATTTTTGGTCTCACACTAGAAACTTAATTTAGCTTCCATAGTATGCTCCTCTCTAACAATTGTCACTCCATCACACACAATTTTAATGTTTTGGGTGACAACTTTTGCTAATGTGTTGGCAACTTTGCTTTATGTTCAAGCAACTTATTTTGCCTTCCGTGCTAGCAACTTTGACACTCATACTAGCAACTTTGACCCTGTCAGGTCCCGAAACTTAAACCAACAACTAAGGAGATGCAATGAACCGAGTTCGATGACCTACACCGTTAACCATACGAGACGCCGCTCGTATGTGTAAGCCCAAGCCAAACCCGTTCCACATACGCCAACGACGTATGACTCACAACGGTCCATGACTTTCACTTACCCAACTCTACATACACAACTACGGCGTATGACTCACAGTTGGAGTAAGACCGAAATAAGGGGTTGCAATCTCCCAAGAGTTGAAATAAGTCTCAAGTCCTTTTGTTCAAGGGGATGACCTTCTATTGTAGGTACAAGATGAGTCTTTGAACAAGACAATGCCTTGGGACCCGACCATCCACCCGGTATAAGAACACCACAATTGGAGGCGATAACTAGCATTTCCGACTTTGCTCAACACCCTTCCTTGCACATACAAGAGAAGTCCAAACACTCAAACACACGTCATGCACTCCAGGATCATACACGCATGGTGCATGTCGTGCTTAAACAAATATTGTATCACAACGCGAACACTACAAGAGGGAGTTACAAATACATAGTTCACATCTCATACAAGAGAAACTAGATAGTAGATACATCAAGTGACCTGAAAGCCAACACCAACAGCAGCGGAAACATAAGTAAAAACCCTCGAGATGGTTACCACCGCCATCTCACAAAAGCCACATAACCCGCAGGGCAAGCTGACCAAAGAAACCCAGCAAACTAGGCGTCATGCTCAACATCGAAGAACTCGCCTATACTAGGATCACCTGCAACAATATAAGGAGTGGAATTCCCAATGAGTACTTTCGTACTCGCAAGACTTACTCATGTGTAGCTCAATTAACATAGATCATGTCATTGACATGGTAACATATACCAAGTTGTCATACTAGTGAAAACAATCACATGAAACCATTTTAAATCAAGCTTCCCACTTGAGATTTCAATTCAACCTTAGGTCACCACACCTGAAGGTTCATGTTATCACTTGTCAGGATTGGGCTAACCACCCAGTTCCAACGGAAGTGTTACTTTGGGTGGGTAGCTCAGAGGATCGGGCCCGACCATGTCTCCCATGCCTTCGTAACACTCCCCGCAGGGTGATGGGAAAGATCCAACGACACCGGTATCAACAGGGATATAGCCTCACCCTGCGATCCATCTGTTGGTATCAGCCCTCGGCTCTCACATATCACTTATTAGGTTCCATAGTTCATTAGTCAAAATTAATGTCATAACCTTCTGGTCATGAACAGCAAGCAACTCCTACACATGCTAGTAATCCCAACATATCATTTGCGAGAATGAAATTACGAGATATCAACATGATGGACATAATGATAACAATAATCGAAAGCATTGAAGTAAGCATAACATAACTAAATGAGGGATCAAAGATTCAACAAGCTGATGCTTGCCTTGCTGTTCAAGCTCCTGGTACTGCTGCTTATCACCTTCCGAATAACCCTCGTTGCCGGACTCTACCGATAAGAGACAAGAAACACCTGAAAACGACAACGAAAGAGAAAAATCAATAACCAGGAACTCAAACATGATGCCATGATATGAAATGCATTCTGAATTGTGAGGCATTGAAATACAAAACTAATGCAACTGGAATCAATTCATTTGGAGTGCTAGAATGCAAGATACAGATCTTTAAGTGTTGCATGCCAAATTTTAGTCACATTTAGCCATGGCAATTAATTTGATTATTTACTGGACAGATATGATAATGAAAGTACTTTCATAAAATCACACACTCAAAAACCTACATTTCCATAAAAGGTTCTTTCAATTTCGAGTTACGATGATTTCCCTATGATTTTTACAAGTTTCAGCAACTCTAAACTAATCTCTGGAATTTCCTGTGTGTCTCTGTGCACTATGGATGGCCGACAGAGAGCTGTGCAGCTGGGCTACCGCGACGCATGGCCGGCGTCGGGCTCCCGTGGACCGGAGGAGCTGCGGCTGGGGCGCTAGGATAAAGGGGACACGGCGATTTCGCCCGTGCCCTTGCGGGCCCCTGGGATGGATGGGCTCGCCGGAGCGCCGGTCGACGGCGGCGGCCGGGATGGGGCTGCGCGGGGAGGGCAGCAGAACGAGGGATAGAGAGGGGAAAAGAGAGGCTCAGCCTCGGAAGCTCACCCTGAATCTCGTGAAGTGGTAGGCTGTAGTAATGGTGGCTGGAATCGCTGGAAGGAAGACTCGCCGGAGTTCTTGCCGGTGTTGGGGAAGATGACGACCTCTGCTTCACGAATCTGCGCCAAAACGAACGGGGAACATAGGCCTGAACTAGGGACGACGATGCGAACTCTATGGACCGACGGTCGAACGTCGCTCGCGTTCCCGGCCAACAACTCGACAGAAATTTCTCAGGTTTGGCAGGGATTGAAGGTGTGGTCAGACAACATCTTGGGTGGCTTCAGGACTGAGAAAAGGGGAAACAGGGGGACGGACTTGGCAGTATAAAGCACAGAAGAGAGAACTTCAATAGTCGGTTACTTCACGGAGAGGACACCTATGGCAACGGCATTGGATGCGTGTCTCTTCTGCATGTTCGCCACGCCTATTGAGAAAAGGCCCGACCAAACGGAGCAGGAAACGGAGAAGGGTGAGTCACCATGGATGCACAGAAGGTGCTCGACACATGGTCTGCTTCGTGGAGAAGAAAGGTCTGGCAGCTGGGCCCCTCTCGTTAGGGGGACAAAGAGATACAGCCTTTTGTTCTAGGTGGACCTCTATTTGATCTGTTTGGGGATCTAAAATGTGTCCGAAAAATCTACAACAATTCACAGACCATATACAGGCCAATACTAACCACTGTGAATTTTCTCAGATCTTTATAAAATGTCTTTGAATGTTTCTAAAAGTCAAATTTGAATATGGTCCAAATATAGGTTTGAACTGTAGGTAGTTGAAATACAAGTCGTAATTTTATGAAAATTTATGTGGGGGTAAATATGGGTATAAGACACTGATATAAGTTTTCACAAGGTTTTGCTAAAGTTAGCTTCAGATCATGAATAATTTCAGTCCATTTATGAAAATAGAGGAAAAACGACTATTAAACATACCAAACAAGTTTAGAATTTCACGAAACTTACTATGAGGCTCACTTGTACTATCAGAGACCCCCAGAAAATATAAAAGTAGGTTTTCTAAAAAATATTTTTAGTGCAAAGTTGAAAGAAGTTCGGATCCAGCAATTTTTCTCAAGTTGCCGAATTGGAGATGCTTATTTGTGCAACTAA
This sequence comes from Brachypodium distachyon, assembly GCF_000005505.3. Taxonomy (NCBI): domain Eukaryota; kingdom Viridiplantae; phylum Streptophyta; class Magnoliopsida; order Poales; family Poaceae; genus Brachypodium; species Brachypodium distachyon. The sequence goes on along the minus strand of NC_016133.3, from coordinate 30,694,696 downwards.
TGCAAGATATGCATGAGATGATATGCATTGCATGACATGATGACCATCAAGGTTTTTAACACCCCATAATATTTTGGGTTATTACAGACCCATATACCGACAATTTTTACTTCCAAACACTAGCAAGTTTAGACCCACCCTAGAAAAGTTTGGCTCCCAGATCGGTGGCATTTTTGCTCCATTTTAGCAACTCACACTCCATCATCGCAGATGATTTGTGTTTCAGATGGCCACTTTCACTAATGTGTTGGTGACTTTCAAATTAGCAACTTTGGCTCATATACCGGCAAGTTTGATGCTCATACTAGTGACTTTCGCTCCTATACCGGCAACTTTGAAATTCATATTAGCAATTTTGGTTCATATACTGGCAACTTTGAATCCCACACTAGCAGTTTTGGTTTCTATATCGGCAAGTTTGACTCTCATATTAGCAACTTTAGCTCCCATACCGAGAACTTTAAACTTCATATTAGCAACTTTGGTTCATATACTGGCAACTTTGATACTCATACTAGAAATTTTGATACTCATACTAGAATCTTTGGGTCATATACTGGCAAATTTGACTCCCATACTAGCCACTTTGGCTCCTAGACCGGAAACCTTGACTTTCATACTAGTGGTTGCTATACTGACAACTTTGACTCGCATACTAGCAAGTTTGCCTTTACTATACTGGCAACTTTGATGTCCATACTAGCAACTTTGTTTCCTATACTCACAACTTTGACTTTCATACTAGCAACTTTGGCTTCTATACCGACAACTTTGACTCTCATACTAGCAACTTTGACTCCTATACCGACAACTTTGACGTTCATATTAGCAACTTTAAATCTCATAGTAGCAACTTTGCCTTCTATACTGACAATGTGGGCTCCCACCCGGGAGCAGTTTTTGCTCCAGTCTAGCAACTTTAACTCTATCACAAACAACTTTGACTCGCATATTAGGAATTTTTGTTGATATATTGGCAACTTTCGCTCACATACTAGCGACTTTGGTTTCAATATTGACAATTTTGATTATCATATTAGCAACTTTGGCTTTTATGACGACAACTTTTGACATAAGAGGAACTCTTTATCTGCTATACCGACAACTTTAGATCAACATTAAGCAATTATTTGGCATATCTTAGCAACTAATTACGCTTTTTAGGAATTTTGCATTCAATCCCGATCCTATCTCTGTGCAGGGCGCGGTAACTTTGGATGTACATTAAGCAACTATTTGGCGTTTATTAGTAACTAATTACACATTTTAGCAACTTTGTATTCAAGCACGACCCTTTGTGCAGGGTGCTTTTATCTAAAATTGTCCTATGTGTGAGGACAATGATAGCATATTATCTAAAATTGTTAACCTTTTGAAGCGACCGCCCCCGTACAGGGTTCGATCTCTGTGCTTAATGTGCCAGTCCCTGGATCGACTCACTACCACACACAGTTCCAAGATGTAATATCGAGATACAAAAGTCAAAGTACTTTATTACATCGCATCATTCAGAATTTAATTGTATTTACAAACTTGCATGACCTCTTGGGTCAGCATAACCAAATACTGTTTCAACATATCAAAATAATGTTTCAAAACTTGCAGCGGAAAGGTAGAGCAAAATGGGCCACAACTACTCCCAAAGGAGAGAGCATGTTGGAATGTAAGCACATGACCCAAAGAACATCGACGAACCTCACTCTTCGTCAGTTTCACATGCATTATTAATTGCAGCCACTACGTGGTCAATACATTGAATGTATTGGCAAGTTCACCTGAAAGTTATAACAATCCTAACAAGTACATGCAATTTAAGGCATAGTGGGGTTCAGGCTTTTTGGCGTGGTAGCAACACATAATTTATCTTACTATAATTGAATGTTACAATATTGTTAAGTAATGGACATCGGGTAGAAACACCGATGCTCCTATTAATTTAAGGACATCGAGTGGACACATCAATGCTCCTAACCCAAGTTCAAACCATTCATTTTATTTATAAATTGGAATGAGTGAGACCTTCCTTACAGCCCTCGAATCTACTTGCTCATAATTGTCCGTAAGCGGGGACACGGTTAATTACTTAGTTTGACACTCTCGAGAGGTTGTACACATTCCCCACAAGAATTCGACGTGTTAATCCCTTGCTTTCCTTAGGGTAGAGTAGCAACGGCATCGACTTCAAAAAATTTCAGAACATAATCCCTCAGACCACCTGAGGGACCCACGCTCCTACCTACACAGCTACCTCAGTACAATCCCTCGGATCTGGGTTCATATTTCTTACTCCATCCAGCCAGAGCCCATATTAGCATGTGGTTGTACTGGAAGCTACTAAACAGGAAACTAGTCCAGTTTCTGGTTACCCCGGGTGGCATTTCACATCTGCGATGCAAGCGCTCCCTGAATCCACGGGGAGACGTCCATGGACGATCCCTCCCCGAATCCACGGGGACTCGACTCAGAGGGACCCATAGAAATGGACCTGACGTCGCATAACATCTCAAAATCTCAAAGCCGTCCACCCAAGATGATCCATTAGGGTTGTTTTGCCAAGTTTCCAAAATTACTCCACATTATCAGTTTCGCAGTGATTGAGATTCCCTCCCACGTATACTAACATAGCATGGCTAAGCAATAACTAATCACGGTGGCTATTGGTGGAAGATTCATGGCAAAGGTAATCCTATCGCTAGTAGGTCAAATCATAGCTAGCATAAGTACGAGTAATAATCCTATCAATGCATTCTACAAGCAACACTAATGCATAAGTATTTTAAAAACAATAATAATAGGATAATGATCAAAGTGAACTTGCCTTGGTAGCAGTTGGAGTTCAAACACTCGTCACAGTCACAAGGTTCGCTCTCCGAGTAAACTAAAATAAACAAGCATACACATACATAAACACACAATTCACATCACGACAAAAGAATGTATGCTAGGATGCAATGCAAGCATGTGACATGATTTGGTTTATTCTATTTGTCGAGTAAGGGTTTCAGTTTCTTAGGCATACAATATTTAATTCTCTGGTAAAAAGGTTTAAACAAATAGTAAACCAAAAAGAAAAGCCAAGTTAGGGTTTTCAAATTAAAGCTAAATTAGAGCTTATTACAAGGCTTTTAAAAGAAACAGCCAGAAGAATTAATCAAAAATTTATCTCTCTGTTCCAAATGAACAGAGGACATTAAAACAAATTTTTGGGCACTGGTTTCAAGTTAAAATGATTTTTAACTCATTAGTTATGAATTAAATGGTATTACACCCTATTCTGTAAATAGCTCCAGAATTTTTTTATGAAATTTGAATTTAAACAGTGCCAAAAGATTCTACAGGTTGAGAGATTTCCATAAAAGTAAAAATTTTCAAATTTGGCCAAGTGGTTTAAAAGATATAAGCATTTGAAGTTCTAGGGGTTTTTCTGTAAAACTGCCATTTAACTTAACCGGGAATTAACTTTTAATTTTTAATCCGGGCCACGTGGCGTGCTGTGATTGGCCGGTACCGGTTCCGGAATAAAATTAGACGGTGACCGTCGGATCTAACTAAAAATACAAGGACGGCCCAGATCGAAGGATACCTCTTCGATCGGGTTAATCTAATCTCGGCCGTTGGCCGAGATCTAACGGTCACGGGCTCACCTCCGGCCGGTCTAGGGTTCCGGCGAGCGGCGGCGGGCTCGGGGACGCGGCGACGGGCGGTTCTGGCGAGCATCGGGCGTCGGGGAAGTGCAGGGACGAAGCGGCGCGGCGAGACGAAGACGATGACGGGGTCGGTGAGGCTCGAGGACGACGGAATCCACGCTTAGGACGACGGAGACGCGGCGGGCGGCGGAGCTTCGGTCATCAGCGAAGATCGGGCTGCGGTGCACCATGAACCAAAAGAAGCGCGTCAAAAGAACCGCGGGGGGGGGGGGGGGGGGTGAGGATGAAAGATTTGCGGTCCAAGAGGTCAATGGTGTACCTCGTCGGCGGCGAAAGGCGAAAACGGGCGGCAGTAGAGGGCTTCTCCGGCGAGCGATTCCGGCAGCGTGGGTGCTAGGGGTGCGAAATTGGAAGAGGGGAAAACGTGCGGGGAGCTCAGGCTTTATAGGGCTGCGCTTGGCAAGCTGCGGGGGGCACGGGAGTGACGGCGCGGCGTCGCCGACGTGAGGCGCGCGCGGGGGTAGGGCGCGCGTGATTCCCTGCGCTTGCCGCCTGAGGAAGACGACGCCTGATGCGTGGGCCCATCTCGTCAGAGGCTCGGGTGCGGGGCGCGCGTGGGTGGGCCGGCTCGGTCGGTCGCGCTGGGCCGGTTCGGCCCAAGTTGGCCGGGACGGTCCGGTTTTTTTTTTGTTCTTTTCTTTTTCCTTTTTCTGAATTCTTTGATATCTTTTGATTTTGAACTCCAAATTGATCCAAATAAATTCCAGAAAATTTGTAAAATCACATTATAACATGATTCAACTTTTGAGACTAATTTCCCTTCCAAATAAAATATATAAAAATACATTTGCTCTATAAATACTCAAAAATTATGAGATAGCTTATTTATGCAATAAACCCTTTTATAAATAAACCCATGGGTTTTAAAGTCCAAAGCTCAAGTGGGTGGAAAACCTAAGGTTTAAAAGGAAATAAAACCTTTTTAAAGCCTTTTTTAATGCAATGCATATGGGAAGGTTTGAATTTTTGGGATGTTACACCTAATAATATGTGACAACATTGTCTTTCATGCTTGAAACTTTCTGTACAAAATTGACAATTTTATCATATATTCTTGTAACTTTTGATACGTGCAATAATTTTAAATAAAAAGCAACTATGGTTGATATTTTGCAACCTAGCTACTCATATTTTAGCAACTAGCTACACGTGTTCAGCAACTTTATAAGAAAAATAAAGTTTCGACCAGCCGCTAACTCGCGAGCCCATATTCCCCTCCCTCTATTTTTCAGTGGGCTGCAACCCACCTCTCTCTCTCTCTCTCTCTCACACACACACACACACACACACACACACACACACACACACTTCTTTTCCTTATTTTTCCACATGGGCCACAATATTCCCTCATTGTAACCGACTTGGACTCTACCTTAGACCTGGGTTCCTGCATATATAAAGGACCAGGAGTGGGAGCCAAGAGGACACCCCAACTTAGATACAAGTCGCCTAGACGCACTCATCAACTCTGTGCATCTAGACTGTGCGGCACCCCATTGTAATCGACTCAGCAATACAGATCCGACAAGCAGAACGTAGGGGTATTACCTCATCGAGGGCCCTGAACCTGGGTAAATCGTGTCCCCTGTGTCCTTTTTAGCCGACGAGTTCGCCAACACACACTCGAAATCTTTCCTTGATACAAGTCCATCAATATGGACATTGTCAAAGTCCCATCTTCGTCATTGGCACCGTCTGTGGGAAAGACGTGTGTTGGAGTCGCGATCTCAGCGGTTTCAGATCTAGAAAAACCATCATCGACTCAGGCGGAGTCGAAGATCCTTGAGTCCTCTACCGCTCGCCTCCAAGCCAACCCCGCAGTCCTCGACAAGCTTGATGCCCGCCTAGATCTCATATTCGGCGAGGTCCACGTCCGATCCGGTATCCTTCGACTACCGTGTCCGACTGTCTCGACTCCGGAAGAGTTGCTTCTCCTTTCTCCCTCAGAGAAAGACCCGCCGACAGGCTGGACGGGGCCACTCAGGGAAACAGAGCAAGTCTCCTCTGGGACCTGCTCTAATTCTAAAGCCGCTCCGTCCCCGCGTGCAAACAGCCCCGTCCCTAGCGACGCCGGTGACGCTCGGAACAAGGAAGTTGTCATGACGACCCCACCTTATCGGGTTCACCCGATGAAACAGAACAGGTTTCCCTTGGAAACTACTCCGATTCCGAGAGCAATCCACCCCAGTCTGCAGAAAGCCCCGTCCCAGGCAACGTCGCCAACTGCTCAGATCGGGAAGGCTGCCATAGCAGCAGCGATCTTGCGCCCAAGTGCGCCATCACTCAAGTCTTCATGACAAATCCTGTCTCCCCAAAGCCGACTCCTCCGGCTGCGAGTGCATCCGCAAATCCACCGGCTGGATATTCAGCCGCAGAGAAGGCTCGAATCCAGGTAGCTCTTGAGTCGGGAGTCCTCATGAAGGATCCCACCGCCGTTGAATTGCAATTGTATGCCAGTTCTCTTGCCAGGGCCCAACGCGACCTGAACAAAGAGAAAGAGGATTTCGTCAAGAAGCAAAAGCTTGAAGTTGAGAGGTTGAAGAAACTGGATGAAAATATCCAGGCACACAAAAGAACTCGCTCGGGTTCACTCAGCGATTCTGATGGGGCCACCCCTCCTAGAGCTCTCCCCAGACGAAACATCTCGCGTTGTGATCACACGACCCGAAACCTGGCTCCAAGTTTCATGTCGGTTGACAACCATGGCGATATGATACCAGAAACCCCGGAGGCTGTCTTGCTTGCAGCCAATACCTACCTACAAACAATCCAGCCACCCGACAGTGACCCGTGCTCGTGGCTTTACAAACAGATTCTGGAAGGATTGAATAGGGCATGGGCTTCTTGTATCAGCCAAGATTTCAACAACCGAAGGCCGCCGCGTGACAGGATCCATCCCGCCGCGAAGGAGAAATCCAGCACGACATCGACCCGCCTCCACGAGGCCGCAGGGAGTGCGACTCACACCTAAGGGAAACACGGGGTTCCCCCCGGGTCACAAACCACGATTGGCGAGACAGGTATCGCGACCGCTCGCCGGACTCCGATCACGAGGCCGAGACATGCGGAGCGTCTTGCTTCAGCCGTCGCATCTGCCAAGCTAGGATGCCTTGAAATTTCAAACCGCCGACCGATCTAGCCAAGTATGACGGCACTCAAGAGCCCAAAACTTGGTTGGAAGACTACCTCACCGGGATTCGCTGCCAAGGTGGTTCTCGTACTACTGCCATGCAGTGCCTGCAGTTGCAACTCAGAGGCCCTACACGCACGTGGCTAACCGGCTTACCACGAGATGACATTAGGCCTGGCTAACGAGCATGCTCGACTCATTAAGGCTCGGGTCGTTAAGAACTCGGCTCGTCAAGAGCTCGCCTCGTTAGACTCGTTAACCTTAACAAACATCAAAGCCTGTTCGGCTCGGTTCGTTTACTGCTCGCGAGCGCTCGCCGGGTACTCATTAAGCCCGTTAACTGTTCAAAAGAGCAGCTTGTTTTCCTCGTTACCATGATATCCTTGCAGTCTGTAGATCAAGCATTGAACTATTCACGCATTCATAACACATTCATACATGCAGACGCGATGACACAAACGCCGGAGCCCGGGATGGATGATCGATAGGGGATTAGAGACTGGAGACGAGGCGGCTAGGCACGTCGGCGCCGGCGGTGCAAGGCCGTTACCCGCTCTCCGTGACCGTGACGAGGCGGCTAGCGCCTTAGGCCTGAGGGACAGAGAGAGCAGAGAGGGAGCGAAGGAGGATGGAGAGTGGTTATCGGCTGAATCCGGGGGTTAGTGGTCAGCGGCTTGATCCGGCGGGCGACGGACCGGCGGCGCCGCCTAGGACGGGACTCGGGAGGGATAGGACCGAGGGAGACTCCATGCATCCGTGCGTGTGTTGACTCGCTCGCTTGGCAAGATTTTCCCTAACTCTAGTGTAGTGGGCTTGGGCTGTTCGGGAGCCAATCCGGGCCTTTGGTTCGATTTGATCGACAAGCCTACATGAGACATGATTAACGGGCAAACGAGAGCTTGGCTCGTTAAGCTCGTTAGTGTTAATGAGTTTCACGATGTACTCTACTCTGTTCGTTAGTACACCGAGTCGAGCTATAAACGAGCCGAGTATCTAACGAGTTGAGCTGCTCGCCGAGTTTCGAGTAAAATATCCAGGCCTAGATGACATTGACTCGTGGGACGAGCTCGTCCAAGCTTTCACCCGCAACTTCAGGTCCACGTACAAACGACCCGTCTCCCTCGAGCAACTCCGAGCTTGCATTCAAAAAGAGAGAGAATTCATCCGTTCGTACATCCAGCGCTGGACCAACACCAAACATGCTTCTGAGGAAGTCTCCAATGAAAGCGCCATAGACACCTTCAAACGAGGACTCCGACGAGTCGAACTCAAGGAGGAATTGGTCGTGTCCGGCCCGCAACCATCAGCTACCTGATGGAAATCGCCAATCGATGGGCCGACAGTGAAGACTCAGTTCGCAATGAACGCCACCGATCTTCAGAAGAAGAGGGCGATCGTGGTCATGATCGAAGGAGGAAGCGCAAAAACCTAGCCTTCGAAGAGTCACACCCACCCGACTTCATCACAGCCGCCTCTCCGTCAGATTTTGGCTCTCGGGAGAATGGGAATCACGGTGGAGGTTTTCGAGGTGGTGACAAGCGCAAGCAACAATGGCAGAGAAAAGGGAACCAACCCACCCTCTCTCAACAGCTAACTTCCCCTTGCTCGTTTCACGTCTACAGGGATGAGCAAGGCAACATCAAGCCAAGTCACCCTCTAGCCGAGTGCCGGCGTTTCAAGGAACTACAGGCTGAGTTTGCCAGGACACGGCAGTTGGCAACCAGCGCTGGCTTCGCACAACTACCTGGGTCGCTTCCATACCCTAACGAAGGAGTCAATGCGCCTTTGCCGCCTCCCGTACCAGGATCTCTAGCCATTGGTGCTCCTCCTCCTCCTCTGCGCCCAGCCAGTTTCGCCGGCGCAGTGCACCCAGTGGCACTTGCACCGCCACCAAAAGCGCCGACAACGGTCGCCAATTCATATCCGACTCCGGTCAGACACATCTGCATGATTCAATAAGGGAAACCCACCAATCGGGTCCAGAAGTCCATAACTTGTCAGGTCCATATGGCCGTGAGGTCACATCCCTCTTCAACGGAGTACTTCGACTGGTCTGAAGTGGAGATCACATTCTCCAGAGAAGATCACCCACCCTGCATCCCGCAACCGGGAAATGCAACACTGGTGCTCGATGCATAGATCGGGCCTACATGTTAAACAAAGTATTCATCGACGGCGGAAGTGGGCTAAACATTATCTACGCCGACACCCTATGAAAGATGAACCGCTCAACAACAAAGCTGGCCTCCACAAAGACAACCTTCCATGGGATCATCCCAGGAAAAGCAGCCATCCCACGGGGCAAAGTTAACCTTGACGTGGTGTTCGGCACACCCGATAATTTCAGACGCGAAAGACTCGACTTCGAAGTGGTCGACTGGCCATCCCAGTACCGCGTGGTCTCGAGTCGCGTCGCGCTAGCACACTTTATGGCAATCCCGCATTACGCTTACCTTAAGCTCAAAATGCCTGGACCCAACGGTGTGATAACTATCTCCGGAAGATTCCTGCGGTCTGACCACTGCGACTGTGAATTCCATAAAATTTCCGAGTCACTTGCCGCGCAAGATCAGTCTGGCCAGGCCTACTTCTTAATGGACGACGACCAAAATTCCATCCTTAAGAAAAGAGCCATTGAGCCCATAGGCGGTGTAGACTTGAAGACAAAGGAAGCACCTGCCTCTTCATCAAAGGAGACCAACGCTCGCTCAGCCAACAGCCTTATCAAATAAGGGGTACTGGCTCGCTGGGCTCCGCCAACCGCAACAACGGGAGCCCCTCTAGCAGGCGCACTAAAACAACGAGCACACCAAGCCGGCTTCACAGCCCATGTAGTGTAACTCAAAAGACGCCTGCCGAAGATTGAGTCAGTTCAAGCACATACCTGCGAGCTCATCCACGCCTCGACATGGTTGTTCAGCCAACTCGACTGCGGGATATGAGAACCAAGAACCTCCACCTCATACTCCAACTCAAAGCAGGGGACTCAAGAAGCACGGCGCGGAACGCGACGCAATCGCGCCGCCAATGCGCCAGGCTTTCTTGCTTGATTTCTTTTTAGTTTCTCATCTATTTTTCCTTTTTTCTTCGCATTTTTAAGTACCTTCTTGTACCATCGGTACGTAATAAAAAGTATTTATGTTCCTCTACTCAGAGTCCTTTCATTTTACTTACCCTGTTGCGGTCGCATCTAACTCAGAACTGAGAGATCGACCCCAAAACTTGTCATTGGACGCAGCCGACACTAGGGGGCTGCGACCAATCGACCCTAAACTTGTCATTGGACGCATCCGACACTCGGGGGCTGCGTCCAATCGACCCTAAATTTGTCATTGGACGCACCCGACACTCGGGGGCTGCGTCCAATCGACCTTAAGCCTCTCATTGGACGCACCCGACATTCACGGGTTATTGCGTAACAGACATCAGGAAAAATCATTCAACGGTCGGCAAATTCCAAGTATGCAAAATTGGGATCATGTTGATTTCTCATACAAGATCAAAGAAGTTACAGAACAAAAAGGTGCGACATCTTTCAAAGATGCTAGCAGCTTCCAGTTATAGAGGATTTCAAAGTATTTGGGTCTCCACATGACTGCAAACTAGTCATGCACAGACCCGGGGGCTACTCCCACTGGGAGCGCTGGTCACGCACCCGGTAAAAATACTACTAAGGCATCTATGCCTACATCTTTAACGTATATCGAAGACTACTCTACTCCAAAGCCATAAGAGTCACCAGCTGACATGCCGTGTTCTCCATCATCTCATAAATCGGTCCAAGCTGAGCATCGTCTGGAACACAGGAGGGAGTCAAATGCAGGGAGTCCAGATTTAATGAGGGGTAGCGAAGACGAACAAACGAGAGGGCTAGAACAGCCCCCTCCACCAATTGTTCATGCGTAGCCCCCCTCACCACTGCTCCTTCGCAAAATCTCTCGATCAGTCCCTTCAGATCAACGGGAACAGGAAGCTCTGGAAACAAGTTATGGTGAACCTCAGTCAAACAGTGGCTGCAGGACTTCAGGCAGACCACAGCTCTTGCAACTCGATCCTGCAGCAGTGCAAGGGTATAACCCTTGTCGCGGTTTGACCAGAAGGATGGGGTCTTTGAACCAGACCGTACTAAAGCATCAAGACGATTTCTTATGCGTTTAGCTTTGACATATGGTTCTGGCATCATATCTGCATAAGATGGCGCATCCAAATCAGTAGAAATTCAGTTGACCCAACAATTTCAAGCAGAGGAATCAGACATTACCTCACAAATTAGAGCTCAGCTTCACGATTTCCCCAAAAAGGAAATCTTCTCGGCCCGACGCAACCCGATTCTCCGACTTAAGCAAGGAGATCTCCTCCCGTGCTTGTGCAAGTTGGTATTCAACATGTCCCAGACGGATATGCATAATATCGAGTGCGTTGGAGGAGTCCATCTCTTCCCACGAGACCTAAGTGCTAATCAACAGGGCAAATCCCTTGCGCTGGTTAGTACGCTCGAGTCCGCACTCGGTTATTTATATTCAACCGCGAGGCACTCCCACTGGGAGTACTCGAACTCCGACTTAAATTCGACTTCCACAAGTCAGAATTCAACTCGGTGTTGATTAGCAAGTCATATCGTTCCATTTCAAAAAAATAGAAGGGGAACAACTTCGCCAAGAAATGCAAGGATATCAAATTACAACCTTGAGTCCGGTCGCCACTACACACAGTCGCAACCGAACTCGGGGGCTACTCCCATCGGGAGCGATGACCGCGCACTCGGTAGAATATTCTTTACAAAAAAGAAGAACTACATGACTATCTACTACGAGGTATGGTTTCCTCCTCGGCTGCCTCCCATTGTCGGATCATCTGTAGCGCGGCCGCTTGCCCGGCCTCCAGGAACGACCCTATACTCTAGGTGAGAGCAGCTGGCAGGGTGGCAACTCGCCAGAAATCAAACTCTGGGTAGTTGACTCGCACAAATGCGAGGGAAATCTGGGCACCCTTCACCAGTTGGAGTCGAACCAATTCCTTTATTTTCTCCTTGCCGTTAAACTTCACCATTAGGCTGCCTAGTTCAGGAGGCACCTTCTCCCGTGGCCATAAGGCCCAATGAGTCGAAGCTAGCATATCACGGCAAGAGGTGAAGTACCTCTTGACCTGTTTGATTCACTCGATCAACAACATCAAGTCGTAGCTCCTCGACTGATCCAACCAAAAGGGTGATGGGTCATGAGCTCGGCGAGCCTGAATTGCAGCATGCACTCTGACCTTTTCATCATCAGGGTCAAAGCGAACAGCTGCACAGAAGACGATAAGATTACTTTGCAAATCAACATGAAAGGCAAAGTCTTGAGATCTTATACCTTGGATTTGACCGCTCAGGTTACAAAGCTCTTCAAAGACAAACTCCTCTCGGTTGGTTGCAGCTTTCAGGCTAGACTTGCTACTTTGAGCGTCACGCAGCGTGTCGCGCCTCAACTTAGCGAGCCGAGCCTCAACTTCTAACAACTGCTTTGGGGGCAGAGTCGTCTCAGCTTGACCCTTTTCGCTAGGGTTGGCTGGAACATCGTTGCGAGAGGCTGCCTTAGCGGCTGGAACCGAATGACTTGATTGTCCTTTTTCCCTCTGCGCGAAAAAAGACTCAAGTTACCTCATCATTTATCCTACAAAACTCCTTCGGGGGGGGGGGGGGGGGGAGATAAAGATCTTGGATTTCTTTCCAAAAAAAGGCTCAGCTAGAGCAGTTCTTTACAAAGCAAAAGAACAGAAGAAGAAGATTCACAAAGGAGAAAGATAATCGAATATATCTAGTGAAAGATCGCCCACCTCTGGGCCGCCGGATGAAGCTAGGTTTATCTCCTCGATTGATTACGAGGTTACTGCAACGAGACCTCAGCCAACTCTTTGCGTTTTCCCATAAAGGGCCCTAGGCTGACCATGTCGCCTTCTCTAGATTGAGTCGATTGAGAAGCTACTTGACGGAGAGTGTCTTCCTCGACGCCATGCGCAAGAGCAAGCGTGAAGAATAATTCAGCGTCGGTCGTCGACTGATGCTGGTAGTACTCCTCTACCGGGTCTTGACTCGCAAAAAAGAAGTCAATGAGCCCATTCAGCGACTCCGGCACTAACCCGTCAGGAAACATTTTCCTGATTACGGTGGTCAGAATCTTCATCACCTGCCGGAGCTTGCCTTTGGCTTCAGCGTTGATAACTTCGACATTTTCTAGAGCCTCATTGAAGCTCTGGCTTTTCTTATTAAATTGAATCTCAGCAGAGGCATCAAGGACTCCTGCAAAAGGATAGAGCATCAGTCAAACTTTACACTAGAAGGTAAAGCCCCCTGGGCGACAAGCTCAAATGCTCACCAGCAACAGATCGAGTGGCACTTTCGAGTTGCTCGACCCAAATCTTTTCCCGTTCTTTCTCCATGGAAAGACGGGAGTCTATACGTTGCTGGAGGCGACTCTTTTCGACAGCTGCTTCCTTCAGCTCTTGACGACACTGATCCAGCTCTGCTCGAAGTCGCTCCCGCTCTGCCTTCGTCTCCTCAAACTCTTCAATAAGAGTTGTCATGGAGCGGATAATCGGCTAAAAACAAATAGCAGCCTCAAGTTATTTCTTGAGCATCACTCCCACCGGGAGGCAAAAACAACAACAAAAGACAAATTTGCTCACATGCTGACTCGGTGCAGGAGTCGTCGCTTGAGGAATCGTCGACTCATCTGGTCAACTCCTTCTGCTCGTTTCGGAAGGATTAGCTGCTGAGGCTCCTTCGGCGTGAGCTGCCTTTTCCTTAGTCGGCTGGTCCGACTCTTTCGAGTCCTGACCAGTCGACTGAGTCTCCGGAGCCTTTTTGTCCTCGACTGAGCCACCAGTATGGCTGAGCAAGAATTTTTTAGAGGTTTTATAAAATCTCTAGAATGCTGAAGTAAGATCGTCAAAATGCTCACCTGACACGGTCGAATTGAGCAAGAAGGCCAAAACGAGGAGCTGAACGGGCCCGTCGGACTTGGTTCTCTTGAACGCAGGTACAGACACCGACGGTTCGACATTTGGGTCCCTCGAGCCTGTTGGTCGGGTCTGTACCGGCGGGTTATCATCTTCTCTACCGCACTTCTTCACCGGTGGAGAAACGCTGCTTGCCTCATTGTCGGGTCCCTGGAATCAAAAGTACAATCAGAAACAATTCATGTCAAGATGGCAAGGTTTGACACAAGCTTCGATGATCACCTTTTCCCGGGGCCTGTTGGGTCCATAGGGAGCCACTAGAGGGTCAATCTCGCATGGCTCTGACTCACCCAAGTCAGTGAGCCACCGAACTCGTTGACACACTTCAGTCGAACGAAATTCCACAGTACTAATTCGGGTCGGGTCACGAACCCCTTGATATGGCCACATGGGATGAGCACGAGCTTGCAGGGGTTGGATTTTTCTCCGGATAAAAGCAGCAATGAGGTGAATTTCAGTCACCTTCACCTGAGGAGTCTCCATGAGAGACAGGACTTGGGCCATCAGATTCTCGGCCTTTGTTCCTCCCAACTTATGACTCTAGGCCATCGTCTTCTTCACCGAAGCTATCGCGGAGAATTCAGGGAGACTGAAGCCACGCCCTTTGGCCAGCACATCCATGACATAAAACCACCTCAATTTCCATCGAGAAAGTGATTCCCTCGCTCGGAGGTTGAAGAATTTGGCATCTGCTTGAGTTTTGATGTCCACACCTCCAATCACGTCCTTGCCCTGGTGCTGGATTATAAACATTCTCTTCCAGAGACCCAAGTGTGGGTTTATTCCAAGAAAGCATTCACACAGCGTCACAAAGCACGAGATGTGGAGATAGGAGTTTGGAGAAAAATTATGAAGTTGGAGCACGTAGGCCAAAAGTAAGCTACGAAGGAAATGGTGGATTGGGAATGCTAAGCCGCTGGTGATGAAATCGTAATGCACCACTCGCTCTCCATGCATGGGGCGAGGGATTACCTACTCGCTGGGAAAACGCACATGCCCAGACCGCGGGGACAGCAACCCTTCCTCTTGCATGCCGCCCACCCTCTCGTGATCCACGGAGGACAGCGGCCAAGCTTTCGCGCTCTTCTTGCTCTTCCCCATTTCACTGGGTCGAAAGACGTTCTTGTCAGGGAACATGAAGGGTTTTGGCTATGGAAGCTAAAGTCTTGGGCGCCTGAGCTCTGGGTGCGAGGAGGAAGAAGGGTTAAAACTAATTTACCCCACCTCCGCTTTTATTCTTACCTTGGCAAAAAATCTGGTACGCACGATCTCGTTCGTGGCCACGTGTTCCGCATCAACCGGAATACGAAATGGCAAGGATGAAAATAACTGCTTACTTCGTGGGCGCAAGAACCAATGAGATCATCATTGTGTCTTGTTTACTGCGCGAAGTGTGATCGTTTCTCCACTGACGCACGCCTACAGTGTGCCTAGCTGTCAGGCTACGCTGTAAATCCAGTCACATCGGCTGACCAAACGGCTCTTCACCTCCAACAGGTACGTCATCAATGACGAAGTCTGACTCGAATATCATGACTCGAAACTATCTTTCATACAGGATGACGGAGTTTATCTCAAATGTTGAAACTCGTCTTGAGTCTCAACCGTGAATACTAGGACTTCATTCGAGTCGCGAACTAACCAGCTGTTGCTTTATACTAGCTAAAGACTTCATACAGTCAGCTATTGTTTATTCTTTACTTACAACAGTAAAAACAGGGTAATGATTCTGACACAAAACAATCGATTTCATATAGTCGACTCAATTGAGTCGCACCAGCTGCGTTACGTCGGTTGTTTATACTCATTCGCAGAACAATAAGCCTCTTGGATTTCTTCCAAAGAGCCTGGAGCCGCACCAGCTGCGCTGCTCTAGTAAACCCATGCTCGTTGCATGAAGATAAGCCTCATGGATCATTCCATCGAGCCTGAAATCGTACCAGCTGCGTATTTCAGCAAACCCATGCTCATTGCTTGAAGATAAGATCCGAAAGTTCTCTATCGGGCCTGGAATCGTACCAGCTATGTTATTTCAGTTGAATCCATACTCATTGTATGAAGGTAAGTCCTGAAATTTAGGCCTGGATATGCATCGACTGCATCCCACCAGTAATAATTCTCACTTAAGGGTCGCTCCTTACAACCATGTTCATTACATGAAGATAAGACCCGTAGGCTTCCTATAGGGCCTGGAAACGTACCAGATGCGTATTTCCAGTTCAAGTAATCTTGACAAACGAGTCGAGTACTTAAAAAACTGAAATTTGACTCTATAAGACCCCAGTAGGCTAAGTCGAAATTCACCAGTTGCCAGGTTCGAGCCTGAGGACTCGAATGCTGATGAAAGCTAGTGTTGTATTCGCCCTAGAGCGATTAATTGGACTCGACTTCTCGAGTATCTGGGCACATTAACCATATATCCCTATGACACCTACACATCGCATTGATCCGCTATCAAATCACATTGTGAAACTGTTACTTAATAGTCAAGCACTATAGCATCGGCTCAGACACTCTTTGAGTCGAAAATACTTCTCATTCGAAGTACAAATCGATGAAACTTCAAGTCTATGGCACTATGCAAACGGCTCATCAGCAAACTGAGTGCATTCTTTACGGGAAAAGTCCCTAGTCAAGTCTTTGACTCAACTAGGCACTTGGGGGCTACTGACGTGGTTATGACTAACCACGTACTCGACTCGAGTATACCCGGTACAGCCCAGCTGGGGGCCCACAAGGAAGCCTACTACGACTCCAGGAGTCTACATGCCAAATCTTGCGACTCAAGATAAGGAAGATTAATTAGAGTATATTTCCTCATTGTAACCGACTTGGACTCTACCTTAGACCTATGTTCCTGCATATATAAAGGACCAGGAGGGGGAGCCAAGAGGACACCCAACTTAGATACAAGTCGCCTAGACGCACTCATCGACTCTGTGCATCTAGACTCTGCGGCACCCCATCGTAATCGACTTAGCAATACAGATCCGACAAGCAGAACGTATGGGTATTACCTCATTGAGGGCCTTGAACCTGGGTAAATCGTGTCCCCTGTGTCCTTTTTAGCCGACAAGTTCGCCAACACACACTCGAAATCTTTCCTTGATACAAGTCCATCAATATGGACATTGTCGAAGTCACATCTTCGTCAATCACATCTCTAGGATCGGTCATCTTCTTCCCTGCCATCAACTTCCAGAAGAGCTCCAGTGCACGCTACTCTTCTCCAATTCGCTCGCTCCCGTGCGTTTGTGCTCAAATTGAAGGATGGGAATTATTCCCCTTTACCCTGCAAGCCGATTTTGCCCTTTAGCTCTCAATTTCATCACCTGAATCTTCCCCAATTTGTAACCAAATTCTTTGAGGAGGAGAGAGGCCGGGGCGACCACAGGCTTCGAGAAGGAGGAGGGAGGCCACGACGGCTGGGAGAAGGAGGCGGGAGGCCGCGACGACAACGAAGAGTTGCAGGGAAACAATAGAGATTTCGTAATCCCACTTTTTTCAATCGGAAATCGCCATCAACTCCCTCTATTTCGGTGGAGATTTTGCCCGAAATTACCCAAGGGGAACGGCGCGAGAAGAGGATGGGAGGGAAGAGGAGGAGCGGGAGCAGGCGGGAGGAAGGAGAAGGAGGACACGGCGTGGACGGAAGGAGGCAGCAAGGAGGAGCTGCGACAGGGAAGCGGCAAGGAGAGAAGCGCGAAGGGGATAACAAAAAAAAAGAAAATAAAAACGCAATGGCAAACCACCTGGTCGGACGCACTTGGACGGTTCAATGCATCGCGCTGCGTGCGCTCGCTCGACAGAAAAAGTGTAGCTGCACGTTCCAGCGATCAGGATAAAAAAAGGTAGCTTGTCCATGGCCAATGGAATGAACCACCGGGAGCTCGTATGTTCATCTCAAATATTTATACGAAGAGAAGTATATTTTTTTGTCCTTCAACTTTTTGAAAAGTCCCCCAATTTTTTTTATACGTTTAGTCCCTTAATTATTGAAACCGGACAACAACGGTCCCTTCCTCTGTTTGAAGTGATTTTAACACTGATGTGTCATGGTTTTGGTCTCGAAATAGCACAATGACTCGGGTTTTTTTTTTGGAAACAAGTTGATTCGAGAGATAAAACAAAAAATGATGCCGATATGACAGGCTAACATGACAATTACTGGACAAACCATGATATGATGGTACCAATACCGAATTTCTGGACAAACCATGATATGATGGTACCAATACCGTTTTGGATGGGACGAGGGACCATTGGCATCCGGTTTCAACAATTAGAGGAATAATGAAAAAAGTTAAAACGAATGAAAAATATAATTTTCTCTTATATGAAACTCAATATATGGTGGCAGCAAGGTGGACATACGCAAGTAGTAGTATCTGGCTATCTGTCACAGAAAGTTTTAGCATATCCATATAGACGTTTTTATAACAACAAAGAAAAACCCAACTTCCGTGTAGAAGCATCAATGGCGTACGTTTTCCTGCCGGTGCTCCGTTCGGTCGCGGCATGCGATGCCAAGGGGTTCGAAATCACCCTCCTCCGATAGATAAACAGATCGCGGACGTGTTCGCACAGAGTTATAAAAGCGCAATCTGTCTATGGTTCCGTGCCTGAAATTTACTCTTTTTATAACAACAAAGAAAAACACAAATTCCTTGTAGAAGCATCAACGGCGTACGTTTTCCTGCCGGTTGGGTTCGAAATCACCCTCCGATAGATAAACAGACCGTGGACGTGCTCGCACAGATTTATAAAAGCGCAATCGATAATACTCTCTCAGTCCAACAAAGGATGTCTCACGTTTGGCCAAATTGGAATGGTATACACAAAGTCATGTTTAGATACATCCAAATTTTGACAAACTTGAGACATCTTTTGTTGGACGGAGGGAGTACTAGAAATTTAATTGGACTTTGGAACATATAGGTATTATTTAACTCGATACTATCCAGCATAATAACAGTAAGTTTAGACAAAACAAACCTATACGCACTACGGGAGAATCCTACATTGCCGACGGCCCGAAACCTCCGGCAAAGGCCTCTTTGCCTCCGGCAAAGCGTTGGCCGCCGGCAAAGGGCGTCGGCACGAAGGCACACCGGCAAAGGCTTCTTTGCCGGCGGCGTTTTTACGGACCCTTCAGTAAGCCTTTGCCGGAGGTCTTTTGGAGCTTTCGGCAAAGAAAAGTAGCTAAAGGGGCGAAACGGCACATGATGGCTTTGCCGGCGGCCAGCCTTCGGCAAAGAGAAAAAAACCGTAATTAAAAATAAATAAAAAGTAACTGCCACGGCTGCTGCAGCCCCACCGCCGCGCCGCCACTGCCCCTCGCTGCTGCAGGCCGCCGCCTCTCCTCCTCGCTGCTGCTGCTGCCACGCCGCCACTGCTGCTGCAGCCCCACCGCCGCTGCTGCCTCGCGCCGCCGGTGCTCTCGCGCGGCCACTGCTGCCTCGCGCCGCCGCTGCTCTCGCACTGCTGCCCCTCGCTGCTGCAGGCCGCCGCCTCTCCTCCTCGCTGCTGTTGCCGCCCCGCCGCCGCTGCTGCCTCGCGCCAGCGGCCGTTGAGGAGAGAGAGAGCAGAGGGGAGAGAGCTCCTGCCCCCGTCGAGGAGGGGGGCGCCTCCACCCGGCTGCTGCTGCTATTGGAGAGAGGGGAGGAGCCGCGCAGGTCGCCGGCGCTCGGCCGCTCGGCCTCCACCCGGCTGCTGCTGCCCGCCTGCACAGGAGCCAACGGAGAGGAGAGCTCGTGGGGGAGAGAGATGACAGAGAGATAGGGGAGATAAGACAGAGGGAGAAAAAAGATGTGGCTGGGAAGAAAGATCGGGAGAGATAAGAGATCGGGGGAGATAAACAGCCAGGAGCGCGCCACGTCATCGATCCGTATATATTTGATGAGGTTTGTCATATTTTAATTTTGTGCATTGACCTAAATTTTTTATGCCAGGTTTTTATACCCATAACGTGGTAACGTACCAAAAATTGCTAATTTTAGATAAAGTTTTAGTATTATTTCATTTTTTTCCTATTAACCGGCTCTAGAAAATGATAAATAATTATTTTTACATATAGGGTGTTGATTTTAATTCACATTACTCATAATTAAAGCTAAATGAAACCACTGTAAAAAATTCAACTCAAAAAATGGACAAATTGTTGTGAAACTTGGTTCGGCACTCAAATTTGGAGGTTCATTTTCGAGATCGTGCAATTTGTGAAGAATGTACCATTTGGATTTTGTGTAATGATTTGAAGTTTTTATCCCAGCCTTATATACCCACAATATGACTCCATAACAAAAATTGCAAATTTTTGACAAAGTTTTAGTATTATTGATTTTTTTTAATAAAACAGCGCTAAAAATGGTAAATAATTACTTTTACATAAAAGTTGGTGGTTTTAATTCGCATTACTCATCATTAGCAGTAAATGAAACCATAATAAAAGAATCAACTTAAAAAGGGAAAATCTTATTGCAAAATTTGGTTCATGACTCAAATTGGACGTTTAGGTGCTAAGTTCGAGAACTTATACGAAGATGTTGCAATTTGTGAAGCATGTACCATTTTAATTTTGTGTATGCACCTGTAATTTTTATGACAAGTTAATATACCCACAAAATGACACCATGCAAAAAATGGTTCTTTTTTGACAAAGTTTTAGTATTATTTCATTTTTTTCCTATTAAACGGTTATAGAAAATGATAAGTAATTTTTTTACATAAAATGTGGTGATTTTAATTCATAGTAGTAATCATTAATGACAAATGAAACTACACTAAAAGTCTCAACTCAAAAATGGGTCAAATTAATGCAAAGCTTTGTTCGGGATTCAAATTTGGATGTTCACTCTTGAGATCGTTCATTTTGTGAAGTATGTAGCATATTCATTTTGTGTATTGACTTGTAACTTTTATCCCAGTGTTATATACCTATAACTTGGTACCATGCCAAATTTTGTGAATTTTTGATAAAGTTTTGGTATTGTTTCACTTTTCCCTATTAAACGGCTTTATAAAATGATAAATAATTACTTTTACATAAAAAGTTACGATTTTAATTCACATTGCTCGTCGTCAATGTCAAATGAAAGTACAGTAAATATTTCAATTCAAAAAGTAGTGGTATACATCATCATTTGAAACAAGAGAGAAATGGAGACAAAAAGGGCGAGATAGACACTCTTTGCCGGAGGCAATTTTTTGCCTCGGCGCCATTAATCGGAGCGGCAAGTCCACGTAGTCACCTTCTTTGCCGGAGGCCTTTTTGTCTTTTTGCCGTAGGCTTTTTGTATTCTTTGCCGGAGACTTTTTAATTTTGCCGCCGGCAAAGCCTTCTTTCCGGAGGCCCGAAAAATGCCATCGGCAAAGGCCGAGGCCTCCGGCAAAGACAGGTTTTCCGGTAGTATGTAATCCGATAAAGCGCCACTCGTAATAACATTTATTTAACCCGCGAGTACTAAAGCAACCTAAATTAACACATAACCTGACAAATGTTTGGCACCAAAAGAACCTAATAATAACACTTAAAATTTAAGAACGAACGGGCACTCCTGACAGACTCCAGGTATGACGATCAGTTAGCAGCGGCTTTATCTTTGGGCAGCGTCCCAATCCACGCCGGCGGCAGCATGCCGGTCTGCTCGTGCACCGTCGACAGAAGCGGCGGCAGCATCTTGTACACCCCGGCCACCTGCTGCAGCGCGTTGCCGGCGGCAGCCTCCGATCCACCGGCGCCCTCGCCGTTGCTCCAGATGCTGATCTTGGGCTGCATGCCGTTGACGGCGCCGGCGTTGATGCGGGCCATCTCGGCGTACATGCCGCCGTCGATCATGAGGTAGTCCCTGAGCGCGTGGTAGTTGCCGCCCAGCGCCTGGAGCATGGACGCCACGTACTCCGTCTTGGCCTTGCCCACCAGCGCCAGCGACTCGGCCTCCTTCTGCTTGGCGTACAGCTTGGCGTCCTCGGACATCTTCTGCTCGAAGAACTGCGCGTCGGCCTGCGCCTTGCGGGCCTCCGCCGCCCTCATCTGCTCGAACAGCGCCGCCTCTGCCGCCTTCTGCCTGCTGTACAACAGCGCATTCGAGTCTTGAACCTACACACATAGATTATCAATTAACATGCATATCTGAATATCTGTTCGATCGGATCGATAGAAGAAGTTAACACAAAAATATGAGAAATATGTAGGTAACATACCCCTGTTTCGTACTGCACGGTGGCCTTGCTGAG
This sequence comes from Brachypodium distachyon, assembly GCF_000005505.3. Classification (NCBI taxonomy): domain Eukaryota; kingdom Viridiplantae; phylum Streptophyta; class Magnoliopsida; order Poales; family Poaceae; genus Brachypodium; species Brachypodium distachyon. Next base: position 30,672,628 of record NC_016133.3, on the reverse strand, counting down.
CTGCTCGGCCTTGAGCTTCTCGGTCTGGCGTAGCGCGTTCTTGCGCTCAACCTCCATCTGGAGCTCGGCCTCGCGGATGGCGACGGCCTTGGCCGCCTCCACCTCGGCCACCTTGGCCTGCTTGTCCCACCCGGCCTTCTTCATCTTCAGATCGGCCATGGCCGCAGCGACTTCGGCCTCCCTGGCATTCTCGAACACCTTCACCTCAGCTTTCACCTTGGCTTCCTCCTTGAGCCCCTGACCCTGCTGCCTCACCGACAGCACCTTGGTCTCTGCATCCACCTTGGCAGCGTTCTGCCGCGTCAGGCCGTCCCTCTCCTTGGCGCCCACCTCGCCCTTCATCTTTGCCTCCGCCACGTCCACCTTGGCCTGGTTCGCCGCATCCTGCTGCGTCTTCTGGCCCAGGTACGAGAAGTACTCGTGGCCCGGCACGTCCACCAGCTGCTTCACGTTGGCGTTGTAGATGATGAGGCCAAACTGATTGAGCTCCAGCTGCACCCTCTCGAAGACCTGCTTCTTGAACGTCTTGGTGCCCTTGAAGATCTCCTCCATGGTGAGCTCCGCGGCGAGCACGCGGGTCTCGCCCTCGATGACACCCTTGACGAGGTCGTGGACTTTTGTGTCCGAATTGTGCAGCGGGGCGATGAGCTTGGCGTAGAGGAGAAGCTGCTGCTCCATCTCTTGGATGCCTTTTGCCGGGGGGTCGGTGATGGCCGGGGTGACCTTGGGGCCGATGGTGAAGACGGCGGGGAGGACGAAGGGGAGCTTCTCGGCGCTCATGGCGTGCACCTCGAACTCGTAGTTGACCGGCGAGATGCTGAACTTCTTACAATCCTGTCCCACGAACACCAAAGCCTTCTTGGCGAGCTTCACGTCGTCGATGCCCCAGCCGGTGATGGCCAGGTACTGCGACGCATCGGCGACATGGAAACGCGCCATCGATCTGCTCCTTCTCCGATCCTTTGTTTTCGTTCTAGGGCGGAAACTACCGTGCGAAAAAAGAGCGACGTCGAGTTAAGGAAGACGATTCGCGGCGCGATATGATGTATGTGTAGCAAGCGAAACTGCCGCCGGTATATATGGAGGGCTTTGTTGCCTGGGAACGCGTCAACACAGGTACGGGATATAGATCGAGTCCGTGCTATATGGAGTACAAACACAATAGGATGTTAATGCAATTGTATCCGGGAACGTCTTACGTCTCTAATGTATCCCTAAGCAATTACTCCACGTAGTAGTAAACTAAACGTGCCTGCGTACGTCTCTAATGTACAGGTATAGATGTGACGTCTTTCGTTGAGAACTCTAAATAGACCGTGAAACTAATTGTCATTGAAATTACCAGTTCAGATCCATAATTCACCTTTCTGTGGCTAGCTCAAAACCAATTTGAAACATAATGGCATTTCAATTTATGTGGCATTTGCAAACAACGTATAAAAAATTAATCTATTTTAATATATGCTCAAAGCAATTTGTTTTGATGGTTGGACTGTTCAAAGTTCGTGTAATCGGGAAATCCCGAGATGCATAATCTCGCATGGGAAGAAACAAATCACTGTTTCACTTGGACTCTTGTAAACTGTAAAGACATGGATACGTGTGATCCTAACCTTCCGTGACACACGCAGTCGACGATATGGCAAAGTATTTTTTTCAATAAACGGTGTTTATTGATTTTGAGTGTCGCATCAAGCAAATATAACTCACACGGTTGGCCTCTGCATAACAGGACACACAGAGCCAACAGAAAGAAATCAAGTCCAATAATGAAAAACGTAAGAAATGAGGGTTTGGACAATGGAGCTTAGATGTGAAGATCAGCACGCCATTTGTGTGGTGCATAGCCTGCAGGGTAGAGCAAGAAGACGAGGGGGTGAGGAAATAAAAGAAAAAAAATGCAAAGGGTTCAATGAAAAAGACGTGGCGCCTGACAGGCGGGACCCACATGTAAGAAATGCTGTCAAAGTTGCTTTAATCGTTATTTCGGGTGAGGTGAGACAATTTGACACAAAACCTGTGGTTCTGTGGACAAATTAGCAAAAGTAGTGAATCAGTGAGAAGACTGACTCAAAATCTGTGTTTCTGTGAAATTTATTCTTTCTATATAGCCACATGCCCACATATACCAACAAATAGATATTGTCCTACTCAAATACTCGATTTTAATCTATAGTCGATTTCGTGCGGCCAATTTGCAAACAAGTTGCATGGTGGCGTTTGGCGGAGAACGGAGATTGGTCACAATCTGAACTATGGACCATGTAGGACGCGCTAGGCAACAGTCATAAAACTTGTGTATAATTATCTCCGCTTCGGAGAAAAAGCTACATGATCTCGGACTATCGTCACATTACGCTTTATTAGATTACCTTTGGTAAAGACGGCCTATTTCCGCAAGTACCATGGGAAGGTTTAGCTAGCTCCCAAAGTTAACTGTTCAAAGTGGACAGCTTAGACTGGACTAGTGCCGAGAACACGTCAAATTTACATACTACTATCTGGCGTGCCCGTCTAGGGACCAAGGAACAAATCCGGCGGCTTTAGAGAGAGATTGATACCCTCCAATCATTAAGCCGGCCGAGAAGTGGAAGTCCCCCGGCATCCAATCCACCCGGGATAGACATTTAGATCCCAGATACTTGTTTCTCAACATGGTTTGCTACTAGCCATTCTCCATTAGAAATTTAGCTATGCATCTACAAAGTAGGGAGATATTTTTAACGTCTAAATCTTAGGTTCCTAATCCTGGTCATTTGGCCGGCATAATGCATTCAAACAACCGAGACGATGCTTCTTTTTTGTGGTGATCACAGTGTGAGAAGAATTGTAAAGGTAGTATAATCTATCATCTTAGGCACCATAACTCTTTCCGGACAAACCCATTTCGACTCTCTTTTGCAGTAAATAACACGTCGTGTTGTTTCATAAAGAAAAGAAACGATGCACGACACATCAAAAAAGGACAACATATGCATAACCATGCTAGTGCGCACCGAATTGATTAGAGCAATGAGTCCTCGTGACGAAAGACGGCGACACCCTTTCCATCTATTGAGTCTCCTCTATAGCTGTTGTTCCACGTCTTTGCATTCGGAATTTCTAAGCCTCCTATAAGAGTGAATTCCATTTCTTACCCCAAAGTTCCAGTTGTTTGACAGCTTTGACCCAGTTTATTGAGTTTTTCGTTTTTCTGACCTCATTTAGTAAAAGTTTTGCCCAAAATGACCCCATTTAATAATTTGACCATAATCGGACGTAGAATGTTTTGTTTGCTCAGTTACTTGTTCTCGCCATCTGGTTGCAACTAAAAAAAAGGTTGCACAAATTAAAATCATTTTTTATTATCCTAGAGCAAATTCGTGAAGTTTGGAAGTTTGGATAAACTCGTAAAGGTAGGTTGGATATGTGGGAGTTGCAGTTTCATGAATGGTTTTTTCTTTTTCTAGATTTAATTTATCCCTGTCGAGTGTGTGGTAACTTTGAACCAAAATAGGTTGGTACCTAAAGTTCACATAAGCCGGTAACTGTAGATTGAATAGGTGGTAGGTGTGAGAGTAGTATGCTTGTGTCTTTAAAAAAAAAATTGTCTAATCAATGTACTGTAATTATGAACCAAAATGGTTGGTGCCTGAAGTTTATAGAAGATGGTAACTGTAGGTTGAATTGGACGTAGGTATAGAAATATGGTTGTAACTTTTTCAGATTTTGTTTTTCTCTAATTAATGTGTGGTAACAATGATTCAAAATGGCTGATACCTAAAGTTCAGACAAGATGGTAAATGTAGATTGAATATGGTAGTTGTAGTTTCATCAGTGGTTGTCCTTTTTCAAGCTTTACTATTTCTATAATTAGTGTGTGATAACTTTGAATCAAAATGGTTGGTAGCTGAAGTTTAGAGGAGATGGCAAATGTAGGTTGAACAGGTGGTATTTGTAGTTTTTTGAGTGGTTGTCCTTGTTATATTTTTAGTTTTTCTCTATTAAGTGTGTGGTAACTTTGAATGATACCTGAAATTCAGAAAAGATGGTACTGCATGTTGAATATGTGGTAGGTGTAGATTCATGAGTGGTTATCCTTTTTCTAGCTTTATTTTTTGGGTTACTTTTTATATAATCAGTTTGAATCAAAAAGATTGGTACCTAAAGTTCAAATCAGCTAGCAACCGTAGGTTGAATAGGTGGCAGTTATAGTTCTATGAGTAGTTATCTTTTTTCTATCTTTACTTTTTCTCTAATCAGTGCGTGATAACTTGAGTAAATTTCGCAGAACAACAGTTTTTGAGGCATCTTCTTACAAAACCACATTTTTGCTAATTTGCCCGGAAAACCACACATTTTGAGTCTAACTGTTTTTTTTTCAAACCAGATGTTTAAACCCGTTTGACAGGTTTTCTTACGTGTGGGCTCCACCTATCAGGTGGCATGTCAGCCAAAACCTGACTCAACCCGTAAGCTCGTCATGCCCACAGGTGTCCTTGGTCCATAGATGCGGGCATGACGGGCTAACAAGTCGTGTTTTGGCCGACGTGAAACCTGACAGGTGAGGCCCACATGTAAGAAACCTATCGAACAAGCCCTGAAAATGAGTGGTTTTTCAGACAAATTAGCAAAAAATGTGGCTCCATGAGAGTACTGCCCTGAAAACTGTGGTTCTGTGAAATTTACTCCGTTAACTTTGAATCAAAATGAGCGGTAGATGAAGCTCAGATAAGCTGGTAACACTAGATTGAATAGCCGATAGGTATTCTTTTGAGATTTAGTTTTGCACTAATTAATACTCCTACATGGTAATTTCAATCAAAATGGCGGGTACGTTAAGCTCGGAAAAGATGGTAACTATAGGTCAAATATGTGGCCGTTTATTTTACCTTGGATTATTTGAGCCGGTAATCATTCAATTGCCAAGTCAATTATTTTTTATCATAATTGGAGTAAATTTCACATAACCGTAGGTTTTAAGGTGGGCTTCTCGATGAGTCCCATTTTTGCTAATTTATCCGCAAAACCACACGTTTTGTGTCCAATTGTCTCACTTCATCCAAAATAACGGTTTAAGCGTCTTCGACAACATTTCTTACGTGTTGGCCCCGCGTGTCAGGCATCATGTCTTTTTCACTAGAGCCCTTGCTTTTTTCTCTTTTTCCTCATCCCCTCTTCTTGCCTCTAGATACAAAAGTTAGTTCAGAGATTCCTACAGCGCATACCACCTTAGTTCCAACTCCCAAGGAACAGGAACGGCACAGCATACGGAAGCAAGCAAGCAAGGTCCTAGCAATAAACAGAGCACGCACCATGTCCCAAATCTGAAGCTTAATGGGCTTGTTGTCGATGGTGAGCATGCGGCCGCCGAACTCGGCGCCGATGGTGAGGTCGTGCACCGGCTGGAACCACCTGTCGGTGAACAGCACCAAGCATGACTTTCCCACGTCTGCAGGAAACCCTATCAATCAGCTAGGATGTGATGTGATCCAGCGGGCGCCGCGGCTCAGCCCAAAATCCTGTTAATCCCGTAGCTGACTCAAGCGTGAAGCTTGCAGGAGGCCTGGCAGCTTGCCGCTAGCGCGCTGCCTGAAGCTGCGCCTGCCGCTGGCCGCTGGCTGACTAACGTTGTTCCCCGGCCACATCCATCTTCTCCGCCTCGACGGCATCCATGGACGGCAGCGGTGGCTCCACGAGGCGGCGGCAGGAGAGGAAGAGGCCGCGAAGTTGAAGCACTAGACGCCCGAGCCCAATAACTCGTTTTTTTTTTTGCGAGCGACGTTTGCGGCTGGCGGCTGGCCGCTTCGATCGGCATCCCTAGCCCTGAGGCCTGCTGCCTTGCCTGCCCGCACCGCCAAGCGCCGTGCGGCCTGCTGCCTCGCCTGCTCACCGTACAAGAAGATGAGTAGGAAAAAAAAAAGACAAAGGCTTTAACGAAAAAGACGCCTGACATGCGGGACCCACATGTAAGAAATGATGCCAAATGCGCTTAAGCCGTTATTTTGGGTGAAGTGAGACAATTGGACACAAAACGTATGGTTTTGCTGACAAATAGCAAAAGTGGGGACTCGTTGAAAACCCTGCCTCAGAACGTGTCGTTCTTTAAAATGTACTCTCATAATTGCCAAGTTAGGCCGACACTCGGGTTGGCGAAGGCGCAGCTGGTGGCGTGCGTGGGGCGTAATGGTGCCAATGAATTTTGATGTGCTTCTCTAATAGTTTCTCTTGTCTTTTTGTCCGTATTCTCTGTTGCGACTAAAGCCTAATTTTTTCAGTTTTTTTACTTAGAAGTCTTATGTTTTTTATTTAGAGATCGTTAGCCATCGAATATTAATTCAATGATATCAAGTGGGAGATAAGAGAATGATGATGAACCCTCGAATTTTAATCTAATGACTCTGAAACATCGACTAATATTTAAGACTCATTTCTTAAAAATTAGAGTAAATTTCACAAAACCACTATTCTAAGGGCTAGCGTTTCACGGAGCTACCACTTCAAGGTCTTGCATCAGTTTGTCACTACTCTAGAGACAATAACTATCATTTTGCCCAAAACTGGCGGATTAGTGAGCTTAACAATAAAACCAACAGGTTGGGCCCACATGTAAGGCTATACGTGGTTTTTTTTTTCCATCCACGTCACACAATCATTTTCCCCTTAGCCCCTTCGGCTTCATCTCCTTCCCCGACTCAGTCCCTGCACAGTCCTGCATGGCCAGCCGGCCGGTCACCGCCACACAGCAAACAGCAGCATCTCTGCCCGTGCCCAGCTTCACTTCACGCACGCAAACAGCAGCAGTAGCCGCACACGGCTGCACAACGGCTGCACAACGAGCAGCAGCACAACAAAGTAGCAGGCAGAGTCCCTTGTGCTCGTCGGTGGTCGTTGGTCATGGTGGCCCACGCTCTGCTCGACGCCTGCAACACCTACGCCACCAGAATCGAGCGCCTACACCGCCTGTTGCTGCGAGCCACGCCGACGAGCTCTGTGTTGTGATAGTGTCACGGCAGATGTCATGAGATGGTTTAAGTTGGGGCTGATGGACGAAAGAGAAACCGGAAAAGGGAGGACGTGAAGGGAAACACGCACAAACACACAAGCACACACAGATTTACCCAGGTTCGGAGCCCTCTTGCCGAGATAAGACTCCTACTCCTGCTTTGTTGTATTAGCCGAGGTAAGCAAACTCTACAATGACGCTCTTTGAGCTGTATTCTTGACGAAAAGAAGAAGAAGAAGGGGAAAATCCTAAATGGCTAAGTGCTCCTCTTTCTCCACAGAGGGGTGGTGCTCTATTTATAAGCCGCCCATGTCACACTGACATGCGGGCCGAATACTAACGTCACCTTCCTTGGACCCCGTTGGGCACGCGGCTTGGTTCCCTCTGGGTGAGGGGACAAGACAATTTTACTTTTCCTGGCACCCTACAACAAGTACTACTGCCCTCTGCCGGCTCCCGTCAGAGATTCTCTTTCGGTGCTTCTTTTATGCAGTCAGGCGCGACCACTGTTTTTCCGTGGTAATGATAGCGCTGTTTTACTTTGCGCCGCGTGGTCAGGATAAGACCGTTGTGGGATCTCGGCGCTGGCCAAGATCAAGGGGCTCGTCCTTATCTTGCAAACTCACAAGATAAGATAGTCGCACCGGCATACGCCTGGTACGCCTGCTTAGCGTTAGTTTGGCTTTACGATGCCGGCATACCCGACGATGCCGGCTTTGCCCTCGTCATCTCGGCTAGAGCGTGTCGTCATGACCCTACCTGGAGTCATCCTCCCGACACTAGTCCCCGAAACTGTTGTGGTCCGGCAGGGAAGAATGTCGGGCCACGATAGTTTCCCATAGACAAACCATCGCAGATTACAAGGGCCTAGCCGGAAAAGATGCCGAGATGACCCCGAGTTCGCTTAGTCGAGACCAAGTTATTCCGACATATCGGGTCGGCGCGCTTATTCAGCCCCTGGCCGAGATTATTTTTTCCTCCGTGACCGACAGCAGAAAACTTACTTCTGCCGACATTGATGCCACCTGTTGCTTCTATTCTGCGCTCCTCTAAAATAACGGGAGGATAAGACCCGAGTCACTACCGGTGCGCTTTTTGAGGCAAGCGCGTTGTCCCATCGGGCAGTGAAGCCGACAGAGCCATTAAGAGGGGAATTTCGGTTCCCATGCAGACACTTATCTTCCTGGATCCTGCGGGATTCTCGGCGCCACGCCACGCGGTAACCGAGCGTGTGCGCTTTAGTGGGTTTAACGGCCCCAAAATCGTGCGCGTTCTTCCCGTTGGCCACAAGGATCGTGTGCGCGGAGGATCCGCGCCCCATTACTGCGCCACGGGTATAAGTAGAGGGAGAGGGCAAAGGTAAAAAAAAACCTTCGCACTCCTCATCTTCCTCGCTCTCCTCTGCCCCCTTGCTCTCTGCGCACTCCGCCGTCGCTGCTAGCTTCAAGCTCCTCCGCCGCTGTGATTCCTAGCTTGCCGCCGCCAGCTCGCGCGCGCTCGCTTGGCTTTCCGCCGCTCTTCCTTGTTCGCTCAAGCCTCGCACCAGCACCTTCTCACCAAAAAAGCAAACCCTAGATCTACTCCCAAATCCATGGCCTCTTCTTCCCGCAACCCCACCGCCGTCGACCCTGCTGCTCAGCAGGTTCAAGAGAGGACGGGCTCGCAGCGAGCCGGCTGGGAGGGCCCTGACGTCTCCCCGGCGGACATTGCGTGGCTCCGCCGCTCCCGATGGATTCCGGAGGACGTAGGGTGCCGACACCGGAGCCTGGTGAGCATGTTGTATTCCTTGCTCATTTTGAACGCGGCTTCGCTCTCCCGGCTAGCGATTTCCTTAGGAATTTCTTAGACTTTTTCGGCCTTCAGCCACACCATCTTCCAGCGAACGCCATCCTCACACTCTCGGCGTTCGTCACCTGCTGCGAGGCCTATCTCGGCCTCTGGCCTTCCGTTGACTTGTGGGCCAGGTACTTCATGTTCCGGACCGAAGTTCTTCCTGACAAAGAAAATCCCGGCGCCGCTAAGCCGATGACCCAGTGCGGCGCCGCCACTTTTATACCTCGTCGGGGTTCGGTTTTTCCCCGGATTCAAGGTCTTGAGTCTTGTAAAAAGTGGCTCAAGACCTTCTTCTATGTCAAGAACTCCTCCGAAGCCGACAAGATCAACTTGCCGGGATTTGTAGTCGGCCCACCGGAGGAAAAGAAGAACTGGACGTTCGATCTGAAGGAGACCAACGCCGAGATCAATGAAATCCACGTCGGTATCCTCGAGCTCAAGGAAGACGGGATGACGGCCGATGATCTGTTGGCAACCTTTGTATACTGGCGGCTGTGCCTGCTCCAGCGCCGGGTACATAAGATGTGCTTCTACGGCGGTCAGTTCGACCCGAACTGGGTGTCAACCGTCCGGCTTGACCAGGTTGAAGTCCAGCGCCGGGTTAAACCAATTGCGACGACCAGTATGCCGGAGCGCTGAAATTGGGGTATGCCGGCATACAGCCGGAAGCACCGTGCGCCCCCGGTAAGTTTTTGTTTATATGTATCTTCTGTTCTCATCCGACATATGGTTATACCGGCTTTCTTTGATTAAGACTTAACTCGGCGGCACCTGATTCTTCTATGCAGAGGTTCGCCCGTCAAAGCAACGAAGACGGGAATTCCCTGGACAAACGCTTCGCGGCCCCGCGTAGGACCATCGACAATGAAGATCCAGACTCAAAGGATCACATGCCTATAGCCCATGTCAGCCCTCGTCGTACTGAAGGTAACAATCCTCGACATCTTCTCTTAATCACTGTAACACCTAGTATTAGATTGCTCACGCCTGCATTTCTCCGGGAACAGTCGACTCTGATGAGCCTGCTGCCGCAGAGACGTCGAGTCCGGCCGCTGCTGAAGCGTCGAGCCCAGCTGCCGCTGCGGTGCCGGCCCGTGAGAGGCGGCTATCCCGAAACGCGCCGCCGAGAAGGATCTTCCGCAAACTGTGAAGCAGAAGAAGACTGCCTGCCGTGGACCCAAGCTGAAGCCACTGATCGCTGGGTAAGGCTAACACTATCTCAATCCTTGATGTCGGTTTTCTTCTTTATTGTCATGAAAACGACTAACTTTTATTTCTGCAGGGCGGCTCTGACGGCCACGCAATCTCAGACGTGCATCGCCTCTAAGATTCCGGGGGCTCCATCTCCCCGTGCCGAGCCTGCAACTCAGGCAACGGGTGAGACCGAGACTGCTGTGGGCCCGACATCCTTCGTCCGGGATGTCGGCCCGAGCATCGACGCTTCGAGCGTCGCCCCAGCCGGGACGTTCGCTGCCGGGACCTCGGCTGCCGGGACTGCTCCTTCCTCAGCGGCAGTGTCGCACCTGTGGCACCCGGGGTACCACCGTTGCGCGACGCGTGGGCCCCGTCTCCGAGTTCCCGAGAGGATTTCGTCCCGGGCAGTAGCCACGAGCAGCCCGGAAGGGCTAGCGGGGCTTCAGGGAATATTCCCGCCTGGACACTTCCCGAGAAGCCGCTTCTCGAGAGGGGGTTCCCGGGTGTGTTTGGCCTGGGCGCTTCCCGGGGAGCGACTTGCCGGGAGGAGGAGTTCCTGGGCGCAAGCTCCTGCCGCGAGGGTGGGGCCGAGCGGACAGAGCAACAGCGCCACGCGGACGCGTGGCGGGCGTTGGGTGCACAGTCTCACCAGGGCGAGGAGTGAGGCGCTCGGCGCATTAAATGAGCCGACAAGAGGGGCGTTACCCGTCCAAATCAGGTGAACAGTGGCTGTCCAATCCTACCTTTAGGGTTTTAGACCCCTAGCAGCGGAGGTGGCGCCCATGCATGCCACCAGCTCACTGAGGGGGAGTTGTATGTTTCCCTGTTCGACATTTGTAATGCATGCATCGCGGCACCTGTGGTATCCCCTTGAGTATAAAAGGAGGACCAGCGCCAGCGGTCAAAGGGTTCGGTTCGATTCCTACCAGTTCTAGTCCAAGAATAGCAAGCAGCACTAAGCAGAAAAGGAGAGAACGCCCGGGGACACTCCCTCGGCCACATGTAAACACTTGATCTATAGTCAATACCAGTTCAGACAGGCAGGACGTAGGATTTTACACCTCCGGGTGGCCCGAACCTGGGTAAAAACGTGCGTGCATGTGTTCTTAGCTTGCATGCACCTTGGGTATACTACTTTGCAGGTTACGTAGGCCCATCGGCCACGCCGGCGATCGCTGGAGCGATCCCCGACGCCCCTGCCGAACCTAAAAAAGGGGGCGTGGCCGCACGCCCCCGGTGTCGGAGCCCCGTGCGACAACATCTGGCGCGCCAGGTAGGTGGCAGCGGTGTTTGAATCGACGGGACTGGCCACCATGCCCCCCAAGCGGGCTGGTGACCCTCGGATAGACTCGCGTGAGGCCCAAGCGGCACACACGCGGTCGCATGACGTGCGACCCACGTCGGGGGCTCAGGAGAACCCGGAGCCCTCGAGAGTGTAGCAATCACAGCTGCCTCCCCCGCCTCCTTGGCCGTCTGCAGACAATCAGCTGAGGGGACCGGTGGCCCCCAGTGCCGGGGCCAGCCGCGCGAGCGGGCATGGTGCCACCCGCACCGGCCAGCGAGTCGAGTTGCGGGCCGAGGATACGCAGAGACAGCGGCGCCATGAGCATTCCGCGTCGCGAGTGACGCCTGGGGGCTCACACCCCGCGCACCCGGAGGCGTCCGGGGCAAGAGCGGACAGCAGCCGCTCGAGAAATTGGCTGCCTCCCGCATGAACCCCGGCAGAAGCCATCATCGCCGCGCGTGTCATGGTGCGGTATGAACGGCAGCAAGGCACGCCGGCACACGAGACGTGGGGCGAGGAGTTGGACGCGCTCCTCGTTCTGGCCGCCCAGCAGCCACAAGGCGAGGGCGTCCCGGTAGGCTCCGACCACGGGCAGAACCCGGAGCGCGGAGACACGCCCCGCGCCTCGCGACAGGGGGAGAACCCTCCTCCGCAGGGAGGCTAGGGAAACGGGGGCCCAGAGGGGTCCTCGAACTCGTCACCCATCGTCACGCGGGGTGATGCGCGCGGCATCTTGAATGCCCGCCAGCAGGAGGATCTGCGTCAGCGTTTAAAGCGCCGACGCAGGCGCGAGGTAGAGCGCCAACGCCCACAGGAGCAGGAAGATGCTCCTATGGGCCTCGAGGATGGCTGCACCGTGTTCACGCGTGAGCTGCGGCGGGTGACATGGCCCCGTAAGTTCCGAGCGCCAGCGCTTGGTACGTATGACGGGACCGTGAATCCCAAGGATTTCCTCCTAACCTACACGTTGGGGATGCATGCCATCGGCGCCGAGCTGGCAGCCAAGGCTGCCGCGAGCCTAGGCGAGGGTTCGCAGAAGAAGGGTTCTCGCAAGCGTAGCGGGAAGTAGGTTCTCGATGCGGACTCGGGGGCTCCTGCTGCGAGGCCTGCGAAGAAGGCCTCGCCGGGTGGCGGGACGGGTGGCAAGCAGGATGACGCTCCCCGCTGCCCCATCCACAGCAACTCCACCCACGACGCGCAGAACTGCCGCATCCTGCAGGGGCTCAAGCAGCGGTGCGAGCAGCGCCATGAGGAGCGCCGCGCTGCTGGCGCCTGCTTCAACTCCCGAGCGGGGCCGAGGCTTGCTGGTGGTGGCGTCGGCAGGGACGAACCCCAAGGGGGACGCGGCCAGCCTCGTACGGGACAGGAGCGCTCTCCTCGGGGACGTGACAGGGCTCACGCTGAGGAGCAGCGCGAGTCCGACTGCACTGGCAGCGACGAGCCGGGCTTCCAGGAGCCACGCGGCGTCGCCTGCATCCATGGGGTTGCCTATGCTCTCCCATCCCATGCCGCGGTGAAGCGCCTCACCCGCGACGTGTACGCGCTGTTGCGGGACGCGGAGCCGCAACAGCCGCTGAGGTGGTCGCATGTGCCGATCACCTTCAGCGCTGACGATCACCCAGCGCGGCAGCTGGGTTCAGGGGTAATACCCTTCGTCGTCTCACCGATCATTAGCAATATGACGGTGACCAAGGTACTGGTGGACAACGGAGCGGGGCTTAACCTCCTATCCGCTAGGCTGGTGGAGAAACTCCAGTTGCCGGTGGAGCAGCTGAAGCCCACCGACCCGTTCCGGGGGGTGAACCCCGGGATCGTGCGTCCTCTGGGGCGCATCACGCTGCCGGTCACCTTCGGGTCCCAGGAAGCGTTCAGGACTGAACACATAGTGTTCGACATAGCGCACACCCCGTTGCCCTACAACGGGATCCTTGGTCGGCCATCGCTGATCAAGTTCATGGCGGATACGCATTGCGCTTATGGCGTGATGAAGATTGCCGTCCGTGTATGGAGTTCTCTCCATCAGGTGCGGCCTCAAGGACGCGGCCTGGTGCGTTGGCGAGGTCGTCCGGGCCATCGCCGCAGTTGACGCCGGCGATGAAGACGCTGCCGGAGATGACAGCTCGCCGTGCGATTACCCGGCAACGAAGAAGGCCCGTGCTTCCCCGCAAGAGTTTGCCGGGGGAAGCGCCGGCTCGGGCTCATGCCCCGGCAAGGGACGGAAGCTCCAGGAGGAGGCCGCCAAGGTGAAGAAGCTGCCCCTCCAAGCCGGCAACAAGGAACGCACCGTCACCGTCGGTGCGAACCTTACTGCCGAATAGGAAAGCGCCCTCATCACTTTCCTCCGAGATAATGCTGTCGTGTTCGCCTGGGAACCATCGGATCTTTCGGGAGTCCCCAAGGAGGTGATTGAGCATCGGCTCGCGGTGCGCCTGGAATCGCGCCTCGTCAAGCAGAAGATTTGGCGGCAAGCACAAGAGCGTAAAGATTTCATCAAGCAAGAGGTGGACAAGCTCAAGGCTGCCGGGGCTATCAGGGAAGTTCTGTACCCCACTTGGCTGGCCAACCCTGTAGTAGTACCTAAAGCAGGGAATAAGCTTCGCATGTGTGTAGATTTTACTGATCTTAATCATGCATGCCCCAAGGATCCCTTCCCTGTACCCCGTATTGATCAAATAGTTGATTCTACCGCTGGTTGTGACTTGTTGAGTTTTCTGGATGCTTTATCCGGCTACCATCAAATTAAGATGGCAGTCGAAGACGAGGAAAAAACAGCGTTCATCACACCGGTTGGCTGCTACTGTTATACGTGCATGCCTTTCGGGTTGAAGAACGCGGGCTCCACATTTTAGCGCGCGCTGCGCGAATGTTTGGGGCCCCAGCTAGGCCGCAACAAGGAGGCCTACATGGACGACATCGTCATCAAATTGAAGCGCGGGGACTCGCTGATTGATGACCTGCGGGAAACGTTTGATAACCTCCGCAGGATCAAGCTCAAGTTGAACCCCGAGAAGTGCACCTTCGGTGTCAACTCCGGGCAGCTTCTGGGTTTCTTGGTTTCACATAGGGGGATACAAGCCAACCTGAGCAAGATAGAGGCCATTGAGAAGATGGAGGCTCCCCGCAAGGTGAAAGATGTCCAGCGCCTCAACGACTGCGTTGCCGCGTTGGGACGCTTCATCTCAAGGCTGGGCGAACGCGCCCTACCTTTCTTCAAGGTGATGAAGAAGAAGGGTCCGGTTGACTGGACTCTTGAGGCCGAGGCAGCGTTCTGGGAACTCAAACAGTACCTGAGGTCGCCGCCCGTCCTCGTCACCCCCAAGCCATGCGAGCCGCTGCTACTATACCTAGCAGCGACTGACCAGGTGGTCAAAGATGTCCCAGGGACTGAGGTTGCGGGTCAGGGGGCTGAGCGGCCCCCAGCAACCGCCTCGGACCCAGGGACCACCCCCGAGCCCGCAGCTTCCGCACCGCGTAAGCGATTAGTGCAGCACCCGTTGTACTTCGTCAGCACGGTGCTGCGCGATGCGTGAACAAGGTATCCGCAAGTATAGAAGCTTCTCTTGGGGATTCTCCTTGCGGCCCGCAAGCTGCGCCATTACTTTCAGGCGCACCGCGTCACGGTGGTGTCGGGGTTCTGCCTTGAGCGAGCGCTCACGAACCGTGAAGCCAGCAGGAGGGTGGCCGAATGGAGAATGGAGCTGTCGGAGTTCGACCTCCACTTCCTCAACTCCAAGAGCATCAAGAGGACGGCCTTGGCGGACTTCATCGCGGAGTGGACGTCAACAAGCTTGGAAGGGAATGAGCCGGAGACCAGCCTGCCCGGCAAGCTGGACGAGGACCACTGGGTCCTCTACTTCGACGGCGCGTTTAGTCTCCAAGGAGCTGGCGCCGGGGTCGTCATCGAGTCATCGACAGGGGACTAGTTGAGGTTCGCCGTCCAGCTCGATTTTCCGAACTCCACCAGTAACACGGCGGAGTACGAGGGCTTGCTCGCCGGGTTACGGGCGGCGATCGCCCTCGACATCAAGCGCCTAGTTGTTCGCGGGGACTCTCAGCTCGTGATCAATCAGGTGAACAAGGACTACGACTGCCCGCAGATGGCACCGTACGTGGAGGAAGTCCGCAAGCTAGAACGTAAGTTCAAAGGTTTGCAATTCGAGCACGTCAAGCGGAAGGATAACTTCGGTGCTGACGAGCTGGCCAAGATGGCAGCAGAGCGCCGGAAGCCTCCGGCGGGGGTGTTCTGCCAGAAGCAAGCGGCTCCTTCCGTCGCCCCCGAGCCGGCTGCCGGGGACGCCCCTCCGGCAACCGAAGGAACCCCCGCAGCAGCAGGGGTCCATGCCGTTGATATAGCAGCATGCATTGGCAGGGAGATCCCTCCCTGGGCGGTGGAAATCGCTCGTTACTTGAAAGCGGAGGCTCTCCCGGAAGATGACGTTGCCGCGGAGCGAGTAGCGCGGCAAGCCAAGATGTACACTGTGGTGAATGGAAATCTCTACCGCAGGCATGCCAACGGGGTCAAGCTCATCTACGTGCCGCAAGACGAAGGGCGCGCACTGTTGGAGGAAATACATCGAGGCACATGCTCACACCATGTGGCCTCCCGGGATTTAGCCGGCAAGGCATTTCGGCACGGTTTCTACTGGCCCACGGCCCTGGCCGACGCGGAGCAGCTGGTGAGGACGTGTGAGGCTTGCCAATTTCACTCGAAGAAGAGCAACCAGCTGGCGCAGGCCCTACACGTCATCCCTTCCTCATGGCCGTTCGCGGTCTGGGGGCTCGATATCGTCGGCAAGCTACCGAGAGCGGTTGGTGGTTACGAATATTTGTTCGTGGCCATCGACAAGTTCTCCAAGTGGGTAGAAGTGGAACCAGTGCAGAAGGTGACCGCCCAAGCGGCCATCAAGTTCTTCAAAAGCATTATGTGCCGGTTGGATGTGCCCAACAGCATCATCACCGACAACGGCATGCAGTTCACGAGCGCAGTGTTCCAAGCCTATTGTGAGGGCGTGGGCACCAAGTTGCACTTCGCGTCCATTGCTCATCCGAGGAGTAACAGGCAGGCGGAGTGAGCCAACGCAGAAGTGCTGCGGGGGCTCAAGACGAGAACCTTTGACAAGCTCAAGGGCCACAGGAAACACTGGGTGGAAGAACTCCAGCCCGTGCTGTGGTCAATCAGGATCACACCTAGTCGGGCAACGGGCGAAACCGCTTTCGCCCTTGTCTACGGGGTAGAAGCGGTGCTGCCCCTCAAGCTCAAGCACGGATCTCCCAGAGTACGCGCGTACGGCAACACCAGCCAACACGAGCAAAGGGTCGACGATCTAAACTTCATCGAAGAACTTCGATGTAGGGCTGCTGTGCGAGCCGCGCGCTACCAGCAGGGACTCCGTCGTTACCACGACAGGCGAGTCCGTCCCCGGGGGCTCAAGAACGGAGATCTTGTCCTGCGCCGGATACAAGGAACAAAGGCGGGGAACAAGTTGACTCCGAAATGGGAGGGCCCCTTCCGGGTAGTGCAGGTGACCAGACCGGGGGCTGTCCGGCTGGAAACCGAAGACGGCTTGCTGGTGCCGAATAGTTGGAATATTGAGCACTTGCGCAAGTTCTACCCGTGAAGCGGCGGAACCCAACCCTCAGGTGATGCCGCTGATGCATACCTCTCGAACTAGTGTAGCCGGGCAGCCCCCGTGTGTAAACCACTAGTTATTGTGAATAAAGATAAGTGTTTCTTTCCTGCACTCTAAAGTTGCCTTGCTTGTTTGTATGTTCTCCCTTCTTCTATCTCCTGCTTTTGGTGCACGGAAGTGTCTTTCCATACTTGGTTGTGAGCAGGGGGCTGCTGGAGCCTCGAAAGCGAAAACCCCGTTGCCGGATCATTCCGCCACGGGGCATGCAGTCGCTGGGTTAACCGCGACGTGCATCAAGGGACATGCAGTTGCCGGGTCTCCAGCAACGTGCATCACGGGGCGTGTAGTTGCTGAGCTTCCCGCAACATGCGCCTCGGCTGGGAAATAGAGTGCTCACATCCAAGTTTGGCATCAACCCTTCCATGCCTGGGGGCTGGGAGGCAGGAGATTACTCGTGTTGCTTTTTGTGTTTTCGTGAATTTCAAAAAAAAATTGCAGCACCTCGGGCCTAGTAAGAATCTAATCTGCAGGAAAAGGTGGAATCTTACGCACTGTAATACCCGTGGGCTGCCCACGGGTCGCGGCATGTAGCAGTGCCTTGTGGTGCGGGATGACCGCAACACAAGGGACTCACCGCACTCCGAGGCTCCTGACTCGGGAGGGTGCCGCCACGTGTGCCACAGCAACTTGGCATGCAGGGTGGCAAAGACTGTACCACATTTCAAAGGGAGGGATGCCACGGGTGCTGCGCTGATCCATCACGCGCGGTGGCAAGCCCCTCCCCCGCGTCTATAAAAAGCGCGTCCCAGCAATGGAACGGCTCAGAGCGAAGCCGGAAAAGGGGCTGTAAAGGCGGGCAGTGTCGTGGAGGCGCGATGGCGGTGCATACCATCAGCGCCTAGCGCCAACGGGTGCACTGCCATCGCGCCCTTGCTGCATCGCCCCATCGAGCCCGCTCCGAGGGGCGTCGCAGAGGCACGGTGGTGGTGCATGCCAACCGCGCTCTGCACCGACGGGTGCACTGCCACCGTGCCCTTGCCGTGCCTCCTCAAGCAAGCAGCTCCTGGGCGAGGGCTGTCGCGGAGGCATTGTGGCGGTGCATTCCATCGGCGCCCGGCGCCGACGGGTGCACTACCGCAGTTGTCGTCGCACGGTGCTCCGACACCGGGGGTGTGCGGTCACAGCCCCCTTTTAGGTTCAGTAGGGGCGTCGGGGCAGAGCCCCGGCGATCG
Organism: Brachypodium distachyon; assembly: GCF_000005505.3. Lineage (NCBI taxonomy): Eukaryota > Viridiplantae > Streptophyta > Magnoliopsida > Poales > Poaceae > Brachypodium > Brachypodium distachyon. The sequence continues at coordinate 30,654,469 of NC_016133.3, read as the reverse complement.
CTGGCACGGCTGATGAGGCCCCGCGGGGCCAGCGAAGCGATGTACTAGAAAGTGCGCGCTAATCCAAGAACAAACACACGCACGTTTTTTACCCAGGTTCGGGCCACCTGGAGGTGTAAAGCCCTACGTCCTGCTTGCCTAGGCTGATATTGATTGTGGATCAAGCGTTTACAAGTTGCCGGGCAAGTTCCCGGGCTTTCCTTACTATTCTTTGCTAGTGCTCCAAGCTAACTCAACTCGCGCGGAACCCAGACTCTAACCTTCTGAACCTCCGAACTCGACTCACGCAGAGCTGAACCGAACCCCCTGACCGCTGGCATGGGTCCTCCTTTTATACTCAAGGGGATGCCACAGGTGCAATGGTGCATGAGCTACAAGTGTCCAGCGGGAAGGCATACAACTCCCCCCCGGTGAGCCGGTGGCGTGCATGGATGCCACCTCCGCTGCTAGGGGTCTAAAACCCTAGGGTAGGATTGGACAGCCATTGTTCCTTCGATCGGACGGATAACGACCCGTCGGTCGGCTCGTTTACTGAGCCGTGCGCCTTACTCCTTGCTCTGGTGGGACCGCGCATCCCACGCCCGCCACGCGGCCTTGCGCGGCGCTGTTGATCTGGCAATTGGGCCCCGCGCCTGAGGCGGGGGCAGGTGCCCGGGAACCCCCTGTCCCGGCAAGTCGACCCCGGGAAGCACCCGGGCCCAACGCACCCGGCAAGTCGACCCCGGGAAGCACCCAGGCCCTACGCACCTGGGAACCTCCCCCCGGGAAGCAGCTTCGCGGGAGGCGCCCAAGCGAGAATGTTCCCCGAAGCCCCGCTACCCCTTCCGGGCTGGTAGCTTGCTGGGCTACTCATAGAAGCTGCCCGGGATGAAATATTCCCGGGAACTCGGGAATGGGGCCCACGCGTTGCGCAACGGTGGTACCCTGGGTGCCACTAGTGCGACAGTAGCCCCCGGGCGTGGGCCGGCATCACCTGTTCCCAGAAGGGTCTCCCCCTGGTCGGTTGCCGGGCTACGCCCTTAACCGACGCGTGGGCCCCGACCCGTCGCTGGCCCGCGTCCCTTCGCTGCCCCGTGTACGGCGCCGTTACAAACGGAGCAGTGGACGCGTGATTTCCACCCTAACTCCCCCCCTGAATAGGGAAGTTAAGGCCACTCCGCGCATTACTCCCAATGATTAGGAGTTATCCCCGCGCACCCGTAGGGTACGGAACCGGCCGTTACCAAACGGCCGGGTGTCATAAAGCCACCACTGTTGCCAAAAGGGGAACAATACTCTGCCCCCATCGCCTTCGCCTCCATCCCCTTCCGCATCTCGCATCCCTGCAATCCTGCTAGCTTCCGCCCTCGCTTTCCATGTCGCCCCCAACCACCAGAAAAGGGAAGGAGGTCCAGGTCTCGAAGAGGGCTGCAACGAGCAAGACCGAGGCGGCAATCAAGGCGGCCGCTGCCAAGGACCAGAAGAGGCGGGAGATGCGCGCCACGGTCGCCTTCTTTCGCCCCGACTATACCGGCGAGGCGCTGGGGAAGCTCCGGCACGTCATCGCTTCCCGTTTCAACGAGCACGGGGAGACGCGGATCTTCCCGGCAGGCGCCGAACACCAGGACAACGACTTCCGGGTGTTCGCGCGCTTTCTCCTCTGCGGCATGGTGCCGCCCTTCTCCCTATTCCTCCACGCACTGATGGAGTCCTACCAGCTGCGGTTGGCGCAGCTCCACCCCACCTCGCTGTTCCTCCTCGCCACCTTCCAGTTCCTCTGTGAGGCGTTCGTGGGGGTGATGCCGTCGGTGGGGCTCTTCCGCCACTACTTCTACCCGCGCATTGACAACGCGAAGGCGATGTCGTCGGGGGTGGTCTTCCGTGCCCACGACCAGATTAAGTCGGAGTTCATCGTCCGGTCGGAGAAGAAGATTGAAAAAGAGTGGCGGAGCGACTGGTGCTGGGTCCGAGTGGAGGATCCCCAGGAGTTCGTCTAGCCGCCGACGGAGCTGCCGCAACCCCAGAACGGCTGGCAGGATAGGTACCACCGCGACGCCGACCTCCTCCCCATCATGGAGAAGATCATGGCGCTGCGGCTAGCGGGGCTCACCGATGTGGACGTGGCACGCACCACCGGCTGCAGCGACGCTCCCTGCCCGCGTGGATGTACACGGGCTCCGGGGATAGGACACGCCTCCAGGAGGACGGCGTGGACTTGGAGACACTCAGGACATGGGTGAGGGGGATCTCCGGCGAGATCTTCCAATCAACGAAGTTCCCGCCGGGGGTTTCCTCTCTTCACACCGGCGTCAAGGCGCTCAGCGACATCGTCGGCGCCTTCCCGCCCTGCAACGAGTGGGGGTTGATGGACGACACCCCCACCCGGGTCCCGCACGCTCCCCCGCAAGCACCCCGCGAGAAGCAGGTGTTCAAGGAGAGCGGGGACGGATCCGAGCCCAGCTGGCCCGCTAGAAGATGAGGCGGGCCAGGCGGCTGCATCCCCGGAGGGGGTCGCCGCAGACGTCGACGACGAAAGCAGCAACAGCGCCCTTGATTGTGAGGAGATCGAGGACATTTGCAGCGGCCGCCGCTATCTCCTGAACGGCGACGTCCGCCCCGGCGGCGGCCACCAACCTTGCGGCAGCAGCCGCTTCAGGGGCGCCCTTCGGCACTCTGATGGCATCCGCGGCAACAGGGGCCGCGGGTGTCTTGTCGGCGGCCTCCGCCTCGGCGACAGCCGCGAGCGTTGCAGCGGCAACCGGTCCCGGGGTGCCCGTCGGTACTCCGGCAGTGCCAGCGCCTGCAGGGGTCGCCGGTGCCCCGGCAATGCCCTTCGCCCCGGTAGCGGGGGCCTCCACGAGTGCTGCTTCCGGTGTTGTGGCGGCCTCGCCGTCGACACCCAGAGCTCTCCGGGCCACAACGACTCCGCGGCCGCCCCCGGCGCCACCTGCTCGGGGGTCTTCCGGGGCTTCGAGCTCCGGCATAACCCCTCGAAATCCTCCTCGCCGGCAGGTGCCAGCAAGAGGGCGAGGAGCGATTCCCCGCCCTGCACACCCAGCAAGAGGACGCGCGCCGATGCCAGTGGCGCCGACGACCCCACCGCCGCAGGGGTTGGCAGTGACACGGGCGTGCCCCTTGGCGACCTAGCCCCCACGGAGGCAGGGCCGGCAGCTGGTATGTCCCCGTCGCTCCTCTGCAAATGCAATTCCTGTTAGTCACACTCATGAACATACCTTTTCTCTGCAGTGAGCGGCAGCTCGCCCACGAGAAGCCTCTTGGACGCTCCCGCTGGCGTAGGCGAGGCAGGGGTGGTTCCCTCGGCAAGCCCAATGGCCGCGCAAGGTAACCACGCTGGTCACCCTTGCACGTCTTTGAAGGCTCCATTACTCGCCGATCCTTATGCTTCTCATTGTTGCAGGCACAAGTGCGCCCAAGTCCGGAACGGGCGCAGCCGGGGTCGATTTTGACCCGGTCGCCGAGGCCGTGGGGGCGGGGGTGGAGCCGGAACCGGCTCTTACATCTGGCCCCGCTGCCGTGGACACGGCGGCAGCAGTGGGCACCGCCGCCGCCGTGCCTGCGCCTGGCGATGCGCCCGCAGCCGCGGACGCGGTCGGCGCAGGCTCACCTGCCGCCCAGCAGGGGGCATCCCCCGCCGGAAGCAGGGAGACTTCCCCAGCCCCGGGGTCCCTGGGCGCAGACGCAGGGGAAGTTACTGGGGAAGGACAGCAAGACCCCCGGGAGCAGGCTGGCGACCCCGCGCACAGCCCCGCATCGGCAGCAGGGGCTTCACCGTCCTCGGTGGCTCTCCCCGGTACTGACCTCGGCACCCTCGCCGGGGTCGCTTGGAACCCCCTTACCTGGGATCTGAGCATCTTCGAGCTGGGGCACCGGTTCCTGGACACCGTCAGGGACCAGCAATTGGCCTTCGTCACCTCCTTCAACGAGGTGAGGGAGCACCACACCGCCGCCAAGAATCATCTCGGCGAGGTGCGGGAGGCCGTGGAGAGAGAACGGCGTGAACTGTCCCGGCTGCACGAGGAGATGCGCCTCGCCGAAGAGGAGGCGCGGCTGGCCCGGCAAGCCCTGGAGGACGCCCGGGAGCCGGTGGTCCCGGAGGCCGAGCTCCAGCGGCAACTGGAGGCCCAACGCGTGGAGCTTCAAGGGAAGCTCGATTTGATGTCGGTCACCCTTGAGGCGACCAGGAAGAAACACGCCGAGGTGGTCACGATGGCCCAGGCCCGGCTGGACGAGAAGAGCGTCCTGATCGCCAACTACCGCGGCGAAATCTAAGGCCTCCGCGTTATGCTGGAGGTGCAGGTCAAGACCACCGAGGACGCTTGGTCCAACAGTGAGGACGAGCCCACGCCCACCCAAGCAGTGCGCGCGTTCGTCGACGAGGTCGTCGAGCGGATGCAGATGAAGCCAGAGCCTGATCTCCCCGCCGACCCCCCGGCCGAAGACGGCGACAACTAGTTGCCGCAGCCCCCAGCCGAGCTCGTTGCTCCCAATGCAGCTTCTCTAGTTCGTTTTCCTGCAAGTATGGCGCTTAGCGCCGTTTGAACAATCATCTTTTGATTAGTCCATGTAATCATTCAGCACCCGGTCAATCAAGCTTTTTAATTTGCTCAATTTTTGTTCCTTGGTTCTGGAGCTGCCTCGCGGGGCAGTTCCCTTAGCCTTTGCGTGTCGTGCCTTGTGTTGCCGTGGACTCGCACGTCCCACCCTTGACCAGACCAGGGACCCGGGACGGGCCCGCAGTGCCGACTTGGGGTCAAGCGGTAGTCGGCGAGCCACTCCACTTGCGGGGTAACTACTCCAAGCCATGCCTCCCGGGACGGACCCGGAAGCCACACGGGGAGCGCACTCCCCCCGCAAGCGTCCTCCTCACACCCCGGCAACGCGCGGGTTCCGGGGCCACACTTGGCGAAGCAGCGTCCAATTCTTAGTCAATTAAGTTTTCGACATGTTCGGTGTTCCCGTTGCTGTCTAGCGGGGTGGCTCTTTTAGCCTTTGCGTGTTTCGCCTTGTGTTGCGGGGGACTCGCGCACGCCTCACCCTTGACAAGACCAGGGACCCGAGACAGACCGCGGTGCCGACCTGGGGCCAAGCGGTAGCGGGGAGCCACTCTACTTGCGGGGATCGCCGCCAGCGGCAACCGCCGCCGACGATGCTACCACCACGCTCACGCGGCAACCCTCGCCTTCAGGGACGAACCCTGGCTTAGGAGGACTCCACCCCGGTAGTAGCTGCAAGATGGCTATAATGTCCACGCCGCCCGCTGCGCCCCACCCCGAACGGCGGGGACGGGTGGCGAGGAAGTTATAGCCTCCCGGCGACAGCCCCCGCAACCGGGGAGACCTGGTTTTTTCTGGGGAGTTCGTCCCAAGGGATATGACATCCCTTGTTGTGTGGGAGCAAAACTGCTCGAGGGCCGTGGCGGGGACGCGGTGATGGGCCGGAACGGGCGGTAGGCGCCGGCACCGGTGCCATCACAGCATCCTCGCGACGACCTGCGCCCGAAAAAAGGCTCTCTCAAGGGGAATGCGGCTGGGTCTCTACGATAGCGCACCCGTCAGCACAAGGCACGGATGGCATGCACTACCATAGAGTCTCCACGGCAGCCCCTGCTCCTTGCGGAGGTGTCTTATGGAGGGGCGCAGCAGGGGCACTGCCGCAATGCACCCCGTCAGTGCCGGACGCTGATGGGATGCACCACCACAGTGCCTCCGCGGCGACCCTCGCCCAGGAGCCACCCATTTGATGGGCAGGCTCGATGGGGTGATGCGGCAGGGGCGCGATGGCCGCGCACCCGTCGGTGCTAAGCGCTGATGGGATGCACCCCCATCGCGCCTCGATGGCACCAACCGCCCTAACAGCCCCAGACCCGGCTTCGCTCTGAGCTGTTCCATGGTTGGGGCGCGCCTTTTATAGGCGCGGGAGGGGGATTTGCCACCACGCGCGACGGGCCCGCGTAGCACCCCTGGCACCCTTTCCTTGAAATGCGGTACAATCTCAGCCGTCATGCACACCAGGCAACTGTGGCACACGTGGCGGCGCCCTCCCGAGTCAGAAGCCTCGGAGTGCGGTGAGCCTCTTGTGCTGTGGTCATCCCGCACCACAAAGCACCGGTGGATGGTGCGACCCGTGGGCAGCCTACGGGCATCACAGTGCACAAGATTCCATCCTTTCCTGCAGGTTAGATTCTTACCAGGCTTGAGGTGCTGCAAAAAATTTCGAAATTTACGAAAATATACAAAGCAACACAAAGAAAACTCCTCCTGCCTCCTAGCCCCCGGGCACAAAGGGGCCGATACCAGACTTGGATATAAGCATTTTCTTTCCCAGGCGCAATAACTGCGCGGTGCACGTTGCGGGGAGCCTGGCAACTGGAGGTCCAGTGATGCACGTTGCGGGAAGCCCAGCAACTGCACCCAGGCGCAATGACTGCACGGTGCACGTTGCGAGGAGCCCGGCAACTGCACGTCCAGTGATGCACGTTGCGGGAAGCCCGGCAACTGCATGTCCAGTGCTCAATATTCGAGGGGCAGCACCGCTTCTGCCCCGTAGACAAGGGCGAATGGAGTTTCGCCCGTTGCCCGACTAGGTGTGGTCCGGATGGACCACAGCACGGGCTGGAGTTCTTCGACCCAGTGTTTCCCGTGGCCTTTGAGCTTGTTAAAGGTTCTCATCAAATCGAAGCGTGGGGACTCGCTGATTGATGACCTGCGGGAGACGTTTGACAACCTCCGCAGGATCAAGCTCAAGCTGAACCCCGATAAGTGCACCTTCGATGTTAACTCTAGGCAGCTTCTGGGCTTCTTGGCTTCGCACAGGGGGATACAGGCCAACCCGACCAAGATAGAAGCCATCGAGAAGATGGAGGCCCCCCGCAAGGTGAAGGATGTCCAGCGCCTCAACGGCTGTGTCGCCGCGCTGGGACGCTTCATCTCCAGGCTGGGCGAACGTGCCCTGCCTTTCTTCAGGGTAATGAAGAAGAAGAGTCCAGTCGACTAGACTCCCGAGGCTGAGGCGGCGTTCCGGGAACTCAAGCAGTAATTGAGCTCGCCACCCGTCCTCGTCGCCCCCAAGCTGGGCGAGCCGCTGCTACTCTACCTAGCAGCGACTGACCAGGTGGTCAGCTCGGTGCTGGTTGCCGAGAGGGAGGAAGACGTCCCGGGGACTGGGGCTACGGGGCAGGGGGCTGAGCGGCCCCCGGCAACCGCCTCGGACCTAGGGACCACCCCCGAGTCGGTGACCTTGGCGCCGCGGAAGCGGTTGGTGCAGCACCCGGTGTACTTCATTAGTACGGTGCTGCGCGATGCGCGGACGAGGTACCCGCAAGTGCAGAAGCTCCTTCTGGGATTCTCCTTGCGTCCCGCAAGCTGCGTCACTACTTTCAGGCGCACCGCGTCACGGTGGTGTCCGGGTTCTGCCTTGAGTGGGCCCTCACCAACCGTGAAGCCACCGTGAGAGTGGCCGAATGGAGGATGGAGTTGTCGGAGTTCGACCTTCCCTTCGCCAACTCTAAAAGCATTAAGAGCACGGCCTTGGGGGACTTCGTCGCGGAATGGACGTCCACGGGCGTAGAACAAAGTGAACCGTTGACCAGCCTGCCCGGCAAGCTGGACGAGGACCACTGGGTCCTCTACTTCGACGGTGCGTTCCGTCTTCAAGGAGCAGGCGCTGGAGTTGTCATCGAGTCACCGACAGGGGACCAGTTGAGGTGCGCTGTCCAACTCGACTTCGCGAACTCCACCAACAACACGGCGGAGTACGAGGGCCTGCTTGTCGGGTTGCGGGCGGCGGTCGCCCTCGACATTAAGTGCCTAGTTGTTCGCGGCGATTCCCAGCTCGTGATCAACCAGGTGAACAAGGACTACGACTGCCCTCAAATGACGCCGTACGTGGAGGAGGTCCGCAAGCTGGAACGAAAGTTCAAAGGCTTGCGCTTCGAGCACGTCAAGCGGAAGGATAACTTCGCTGCTGACGAGCTGGCCAAGATGGCAGCAGAGCACCGGAAGCCTTCGGCGGGGGTATTCTGTCAGAACCAGGCAGCTCCTTCAATCGCCCCCCAGCCAGTTGCCGGAGATGCCCCTCCGGCAACCAAAGGAACCCCTGCAGCAGCGGTGGTCCATGCCGCTGACATAGCGGCATACGTTGGCAGCGAGATTCCCCCCCGGGCAGAAGAAATCGCCCGCTCCTTGAAAGGCGAAGTTCTCCCGATAGATGACGTCGTCGCGGAGCGAGTAGCGCCGCAAGCTAAGATGTACACTGTGGTGCATGGGAACCTCTACCGCAGGCATGCGAACGGTGTCAAGCTTATCTACGTGCCGCAGGATGAAGGGCGTGCATTGTTGGAGGACATACATCGGGGCACATGTTCACACCATGTGGCCTCCCGGGCTTTAGCCGGCAAGGCGTTTCGGCATGGCTTCTACTGGCCCACGGCTCTGGCGGACGCGGAGCGGCTGGTGAGACGTGCAAAGCATGCCAGTTCCATTCGAAAAAGAGCAACCAGCCGGTGCAGGCCTTACATGTCATCCCATCCTCATGGCCGTTCGCGGTCTGGGGGCTCGACATCGTCGGCAAGCTACCGAGGACGGTTGGCGGTTACGAATATTTGTTCGTGGCCATCGACAAGTTCTCCAAGTGGGTGGAGGTGGAACCAGCGCAGAAGGTGACCGCCCAGGCGGCCATCAAGTTCTTCAGAAGCATTGTGTGCCGGTTTGGTGTGCCTAACAGCATCATCACCGACAACGGCACGCAATTCACGAGCGCGGCGTTTCAAGCCTATTGCGTAGGCATGGGCACTAAGCTGCGCTTCGCGTCCGTTGCTCACCCGAGGAGTAACGGACAGGCGGAGCGAGCCAACGCAGAGGTGCTGCGGGGGCTCAAGATGAGAACCTTTGACAAGCTCAAAGGCCACGGGAAACACTGGGTCGAAGAACTCCAGCCTGTGCTGTGGTCCATCCGGACCACACCTAGTCGGGCAACGGGCGAAACTCCATTCGCCCTTGTCTACGGGGCAGAAGCGGTGCTGCCCCTCGAGCTCAAGCACGGATCTCCCCGAGTACGCGCGTACGGCGACACCAGCCAACATGAGCAAAGGGTCGACGATCTAAACTTCATCGAAGAGCTTCGATGCCGGGCTGCTGTGCGTGCCGCGCGCTACCAGCAGGGACTCCGTCATTATCACGACAGGCAAGTCCGTCCCCGGGGGCTCGAGAACGGAGACCTTGTCCTACGCCGGATACAAGGAACGAAGGCCGGGAACAAGTTGACTCTTAAATGGGAGGGGCCTTTCCGGGTAGTGCAGGTGACCGGGCCGGGGGCTGTCCGGCTGGAAACCGAAGACGGTTTGCCGGTGCCCAATAGTTGGAATATTGAGCACTTGCGCAAGTTCTACCCGTGAAGCGGCGAAGCCCGACCCTCAGGTGATGCCGCCGATGCATACCTCTCGAACTAGGGTAGCCGGGCAGCCCCCGTGTGTAAACCACTAGTTATTGTGAATAAAGATAATTGTTTTGCCCCTGAGCTTTGAGTTTGCCCTATTTATTCGCGTGTTCCTCCCTCTTCTGTCTCCTGCTTTAAGTGCACAAAGGTGTCTTTCTATACTTGGTTGTGAGCAGGGGGCTGTTGGAGCCTCGAAAACGTTAACCCGTTGCCGGATCGTTCCGGCACGGGGCATGCAGTTGTCGGGCTTCCCGCAACCGGCATCACTGGACATGCGGTTGCCGGGCTTCCCGCAACGCGCATCACGGGGCATGCAGTTGCTGGGCTTCCCGCAACGCGCATCACGGGGCATGCAGTTGCTGGGCTTCCCGCAACGCGCATCACGGGGCATGCATCCCGCAACGCGCATCACTGGACATGCAGTTGCCGGGCCCCCCGCAACATGCACCGCGCAGTCGCTGCGCCTGGGAAAGGAAATGCTCACATCTAAGTTTGGCATCGACCCCTTTGTGCCCGGGGGCTGGGAGGCAGGAGGAGTTTTTCTTTGTTGCTTTGTGTATTTTCGTGAGTTTCGAAAAAAAATTGCAGCACCTCGGGCCTGGTAAGAATCTAACCTACAGGAAAGGGTGGAATTTTGCGCACTGTGGTGCCCGTGGGCTGCCCACGGGTCGCACCATGCACTGGTGCCTTGTATCGAAACACAAGAGGCTCACCGCACTCCGAGGCTTCTGACTCGGGAGGGCGCCGCCACGGGTGCCACAGTTGCCTGGTATGCATGACGGAGGGGTGCCATGGGTGCCGCTCGGGTCCATCACGCGCGGTGGCAAACCCTGCTCCCGCGCCTATAAAAGGCGTGCCCCAGCCACGGAACGGCTCAGAGCGAAGCCGGTTCCGTGGCTGTTAAGGCGGGTGGTGCCACGAAGGCGCAATGGTGGTGCATCCCATCAGCGCTTAGCGCCGACGGGTGCGCTACCATCGCGCCCCTGCCGCATCACCCCATCGAGCCCGCCCCGAGGGGCGTCGCAGAGGCACGGTGGTAGTGCGTGCCATCAGCGTTCTGCGCCGACGGGTGCACTGCCGCCGTGCTCCTGCCGCGCCTCCTCAAGCGGGTGGCTCCTGGGCGAGGGCCGCCGCGGGGGCACTGTGGTGGTGCATCCCATCAGCGTCCGGCGCTGACGGGGTGCATTGCCGCAGTGCCCTTGCCACGCCCCTCCATGAGACACCTCCGCAAGGAGCAGGGGCTGCCGCGGAGACTCTATGGTAGTGCATGCCATCCTTGCCTTGTGCCGACGGGTGCACTATCATAGAGACCCGGCCGCATTCCCCTTGGGAGAGCCTTTTTTCGGGCGCGGGTCATTGCGAGGACGCTGTGATGGCGCCGGTGCCGGCGCCCGCCGCCCGTTCTGGCCCGTCACCGCGTCCCCACCACGGCCCTCGAGCGGTTTTGTTCTCGGCCAACGAGGGCTGTTACACCCCTTGGGACGAGTTCCCCAGAAAAAACCAGGCCTCCCCAGTTGCGGGGGCTGTCGCCGGGAGGCTATAACTTCCTCGCCACCCGCGCCCGCCGCTCGGGGTGGGTCGCAGCTGGCGGCGAGGACGTTATAGCCATCTTGTGGCTGCTCCCAGGGCGGAGCCCTCCTAAGCCAGGGTTCCTCCCTGAAGGCGAGGGTTGCGCATGAGCGTGGTGGTAGCATCGCCGTCGGCGGTTTCCGCGGGCGGCGATTCTGCCCCCGCGCTCCTGCCGCATCCCTCAGGAGTCGTTTTCCTTGAACAGGTAATCGAGGTGGGTCCCTACCTTGGCAGTGCCCCAGCTGCACTTTACCGCCAAGCGTCACGAGGCATTGGACTGAACGGAAAAGCTAAGTGTCTGAACATGAACGCTGAATTCACCAAGAACTGAACGAAATAGAGCACTGTCTCGTTGGGTGTGGCCCCAGATCCTGCGCGTAGCCGGAGTGTTAAAAGGACGCTTGTGGGGGAGTGCGCTCCCCGTGTGGCTTCGCTGGTCCGTCCTGGAAGGGCACGGCTTGGAGTAGTTAGGCTAATCCGAATATGATTGTTCAAACGGCGCTAAGCGCCATACTTGCAAAGAAAGCAAACTAGAGAAGATACATTGGGAACAACGATCACGGCAGGGGGCTGCGGCAACTAGTTGTCGCCGTCTTCGGCCGGGGGGTCGGCGGGGAGATCAGGCTCCGGCTTCATCTGCATCCGCTCGACGACCTCGTCGACAAACTCGCGCACTGCTTGGGTGTGCGTGGGCTCGTCCTTGCTGTCGGACCGAGCGTCCAGCAGGGACTCGAAGGGAAACTCCGGGTCCCGAAGATGAATCTGCGGGAGGATTGTCCCGGCAACCTCCCGGGCGCAGTTGGCGACTTTGTTGGCGCCGTACCGGGCAATCCAGACGTCGAGCGCCCCAAGCTTCCCCACCAGGTCGGAGAAGAAGGGGATTAGCGTCGTGACATCTGTCCCGTCCACTTCCGCCGCATGCAGCTCGAACTTGGGCAGCAGGTCGCGCAGCAACTGGACGATCTTCAATAGCTTCTCCGTCTCGATCTGCCGCTGCCTGATCAACGTACCGTGATGGAGCCGAGCGTCATGCGCGGCCTTTTTAGCCTTGCGAACGTTGCCTTCCATCGCCGTGAGCTCCGCGGTTTTTGCCGCGATCTCATTGCCCGCCTTCGCAAGCTCCTCCCGGACGGCGGCCAGCTCGGTCTCGAGCCTGGCCGCTCTGTCCTTGGCGGAGTTGAGCTCGGTCTCGTGCCGGGCCGCCGCTCCCACCGCGTCCTCGGTGGCCTTGACCTGCACCTCCAGCACGATGCGGAGGCCTTGGATTTTGCCGCGGTAGTTGGCGATCAGGACGCTTTTTTCGTCCAGCCGGGCCTGGGCCGCCGCGACCACCTCGGCGTGTTCCTTCCTGGTCGCCTCGAGGGTGGCCGCCATTGAGTCGAGCTCCCCTTGAAGCTCCGCGCGCTAGGCCTCCAGTTGCCGGTGGAGCTCAGCCTCCGGGATCACTGGCTCCCGGGCGTCCTCCAGAGCTTGCCGGGCCAGCCGCGCCTCCTTTTGGCGAGGCGCGTCTCCTCGCGCAGCCGGGACAGCTCTCGCCGCTCTCTCTCCACCGCCTCCCGCACCTCGCCGAGCTGATTCTTGGCGGCGGTGTGCTGCTCCCTCACCTCATTGAAGGAGGTGACGAAGGCCAATTGCTGGTCCCTGACGGCGTCCAGGAACTGGTGCCCCCGCTCGAAGATGCTCGGATCCCAAGTAAGGGGGTCCAAGTGACCCCGGCGAGGGTGCCGAGGTCGGTACCGGGGGGAGCCGCCGAGGACGACGAAGCCCCTACTGCTGAAGTGGGGCTGGGCGCGGGGTCCCCAACTTGCTCCCGGGGGTCTTGCTGTCCTTCCCCGGCAACTTCCCCTGCGCCTGCGCCCAGGGACCCCAGGGTTGGGGAAGCTTCCTTGCTCCCGGCAGGGGCTGCTCCCTGTTGGGCGGCAGGAGAGCCCACGCTAGCCGCGTCCGCAGCTGCGGGCGCGTCGCCAGGCGCTGTCATGGCGGCGGCGGTATCCACCGCGGCCGCTGTCTCCACCGCATCGGGGCTAGACGTGAGAGCCGGTTCCGGCTCCACCTCCGCCCCCACGACCTCGACGACTGGGTCAAGATCGACCACGGTCGCGCCCGTTCTAGGCATGGGCGCACTAGTGCCTACAACAATGAAAAGCATGAGGATCGGCGAAGGATGGCGCTATTGAAGACATGCAAGGGTGACCAGGATGGTTACCTTGTGCAGCCGCCGGGCTTGCCGGGGGAGCCTCCCCTGCCTCACCTGCGCCGGCGGGAGCGTCGAAGAGGCTTGCCGCGAGTGAGCTGCCGCTCACTGCAAAAGAAAAAGAAAAGGTACGTTCATGAGTTTGGCTAACAAAAATTGCAGTTGCAGAGGAGTGACGAAGACATACCGGCTTCCGGCCCTGCCTCCGTGGGGGCTGGGTCGCCAAGGGGCGCGCCCGTGTCGCTGCCGACCCCTGCGGCGGTGGGGTCGGCGGCGCCGCTGGCATCGGCGCGCGCCTTCTTGCTTGGTGTACCGAGCGGGGAATCGCTCCTCGCCCTCTTGCTGGCACCCGCCAGCGAGGAGGACTTCGGGAGGTTACGCCGAAGCGCGAAGCCCCAGAAGACCCCCCGAGCAGGTGGCACCGTGGGCGCCCGCGAGGTCGTCTTGACCCGGAGAGCCCCGGGTATCGACGGCGATGCCGCCGCGGTGCCGGAAGCCGAACTCGCGGAGGCCCCCGCTACCGGGGCGAAGGCCGTTGCCAGGGCACTGGCGACCCCTGCAGGCGCTGGCGCTGCCGGAGTACCGGCGGGCGCCCCGGGACCGGTTGCCGCCACGGTTTTGGTGGCTGCCACTGAGGCGGAGGCCGCCGCCGAGACACCCGCGGCCCCTGTTGCCGCGGATGCCGTCGAGGTGCCGACGGACGCCCCTGAGGCAACTGTCGCCGCAAGGTTGGGGGCCGCTGCCAGGGCGGACGTTGCCGTCGAGGAGATGGCCCCGGGACCCGTGTACATCCACGCGGGGCGGGAGCGTAGCTGCAGCGGGGCTATGCGCCGATGGACGAAGGTGCGTGTCACGTCCACATCGGTGAGCCCCGCTAGCCGCAGCGCCTTGATCTTCTCCACGATGGGGAAGAGGTCGGCGTCGCGGTGGTATCTGTCCTGCTAGCCATTCTGGGGTAGCGGCAACTCCATCGGCGACTGGATGAACTCCTGGGGGTCCTCCACTCGGACCCAGCACCAATGGCTCCGCCACACTTTTTCAATATTCTTCCCCGACCGGACGATGAACTCGGACTTCATCTGGTCGCGGGCGCGGAATACCACCCCCGACGACATCGCCTTTGCGTTGTCAATGCGGGGGTAGAAGTAGTGGCGGAAGAGCCCCACCGACGGCATCACCCCCACGAACGCCTCGCAGAGGAACTGGAAGGTGGCGAGGAGGAACAGCGACGTGGGGTGGAGCTGCGCCACCCGCAACTGGTAGGACTCCAGCAGTGCGTGGAGGAATAGGGAGAAGGGCGGCACCATGCCGCAGAGGAGGAAGCGCACGAACACCCGGAAGTCGTTGTCCTGGTGCTCGACGCCCGCCGGGAAGATCCGTGTCTCCCCGTGCTCGTTGAAACTGGAAGCGACGGCATGCCGGAGCTTCCCCAGCGCCTCGCCGTTATAGTCGGGGCGGAAGAAGGCGACTGTGGCGCGCATCTCCCGCCTCTTCTGGTCCTCGGCGGCGGCCGCCTTGATTACCGCCTCGCTCTTGCTTGTCGCAGCCTTCTTCGAGACTTGGACCTCCTTCCCCTTTCTGGTGGTGGGCGGCGCCATGAAAAGCGAGGGCGGAAGCTAGCAGGAGCGCAGGGATGCGAGATGCGGAAGGGGATGGAGACGAAGGCTATGGGGGCAGAGTATTGTTCCCCTTTTGGCAACAGTGATGGCTTTATAACACCCGGCCGTTTGGTAACGGCCGGTTCCGTAACCTATGGGTGCGCGGGGATAACTCCTGATCATTAGGAGTAATGCGCAGAGTGGCCTTAACTTCCCTATTTAAGGGGGGGGTTAGGGCGGAAATCACGCGCCCACTACCCCGTTTGTAACGGCGCCGTACACGGGGCAGCGAAGGGACGCGGGCCTGCGGTAGATCGGGGCCCACACGTCGGTTAAGGGCGTAGCCCGGCAACCGACCGGGGAGAAGACTCTTCCAGGAACAGGTGATGCCGGCCCACACCCGGGGGCTACTGTCGCACCAGTGGCACCCGGGGCACCACCGCTGCGCGACGCGTGGGCCCCGTTCCCGAGTTCCCGGGAAGGTTGCATCTCGGGCAGCATCTATGGGCAGCCCGGCAAGTTACCAGCCCAGAAGGGGCTAGCGGGGCTTCTGGGAATATTCCCGCCAGGGCACCTCCCGGGAAGCTACTTCCCGGGGGAGGTTCCCAGGTGTGTTGGGCCCGGGCGCTTCCCGAAGGTCGACTTGCCGGACAGGGGGTTCCCGGGCGCATGCCCCCGCCTCATGCGTGGGGCCCAATACCCAGATCAAACGCGCCACGCGGACGCGTGGCGGGCGTGGGATGCGCGGTCCCACCGGGGCAAGGAGTAAGCGACCGACGGGGCGTTACCCGTCCGATCAAGAGAACAGTGGCTGTCCAATCCTACTCTAGGGTTTTAGACCCCTAGCGGCGGAGGTGGCGTCCATGCGTGCCACCAGCTCACCGAGGGGAGTTGTATGCCTCCCCGCCCGACACTTGTAACTCATGCAACGTGGCACCTGTGGCATCCCCTTGAGTATAAAAGGAGGACCCTCGCCAATGGTCAAGGGGTTCAGAAGGTTCGAGTTTTTGTTCCGCGTGAGTTGGGTTCGGTTCGATCGGTCCACAGTTAGCCTCTTGCACGAGCAGGGGATAGTAAGGAGCACCTAGCCACAGAGAGAGAGGGCCCGGGAACTCACCCGGCAACTTGTAAACGCTTGGTTCTTAACCAATACCAGCTCAGACAAGCAGAACGTAGGATTTTACACCTCCGGGTGGCCCGAACGTGGGTAAAAACGTGCGTGTGTCTGTTCTTTGATTAGCGCGCACTTCTAGCACTTCATCGTGCCGGCCCCGCAGGGCCTCATCGGCCATGCCGGCGATCGCCGGGGCAAACCCTGACGCCCCTACCGAACCTAAAAGGGGGCCGTGGCCGCACGCGCCCGATTTCGGAGCACCGTGCGATGACAGAGTGGCGCGATGCGCCGGTGGACAAAGGTGCGCGCCACGTCCACGTCGGTGAGCCCCGCTAGCCGCAGCGCCTTGATCTTTTCCACGATGGGGAGGAGATCGGCGTCGCGGTGGTACCTGTCTTGCCAGCCGCTGTGGGTTTGCGGCAACTCTGTGGGCGAGAGGATGAACTCTTGGGGGTCTTCCACCCGGACCCAGCACCAATCGCCCCGCCACTCCTTCTCAATCTCCTTCCCCGACCGGACGATGAACTCTGACTTCATCTGGTCGCGGGCGCGGAATACCACCCCCGACGACATCGCTTTCGCGTTGTCAATCCGGGGGTAGAAATAGTGGTGGAAGAGCCCCACCGCCGGCATCACCCCCATGAACGCCTCGCAGAGGAATTGGAAGGTGGCGAGAAGAAACAGCGATGTGGGGTGGAGCTGCGCCACCTTCAGCTGGTACGACTCCATCAGTGCGTGGAGGAACAACGAGAATGGCGGCACCAGCCCAGTGAGGAGGAAGCGCACGAACACCCGGAAGTCATTGTCCTGGTGCTCGGCACCTGCCGGGAAGATCAGGGTCTTCTCGTGCTCGTTGAAATTGGAGGCGACAGCATGCCGGACCTTGTCCAGCGCCTCGCCGTTGTAACCAGGCCGGAAGAAGGCGAGCGTGGCCTGCATCTCCCGCTTCTTCTGGTCTTTGGCGGCGGCTGCCCTTGTTGCCGCCTCGCTCTTGCTGGCTGCTGCTCTCTTCGGGACCTGCGCCTCTTTTCCCTTCCTGGTGGTGGGGGGCGCATTCGGGACGAAGGTGGAAGCTAGAAAAAACACTTGGGTGCGAGATGCGAAGGAGGGTGAAGACGAAGGCTGTGGGGGGCAGAGTGTTTTCCCCTTTTGGCAATAGTAAGAGTTTTATAACGCCCGGCCGTTTGGTAACGGCCGGTTCCGTACCCTACGGGTGCGCGGGGATAACTCCTAATCATAAGGAGTAATGCGCGGAGTGGCCATAACTTCCCTGTTTAAGGGGGAAGTTGTGGGCGTAGCCCGGCCACCGACCTGGGGAAGGCTCGTCCGGGAACAGGTGATGCTGGCCCACGCCCGGGGTCTACTGTCGCACTAGTGGCACCCGGGGTACCACCATTGCGTGATGTGTGGGCCCCGTCTCCGAGTTCCTGAGAGGATTTCGTCCCGGGCAGCAGCCACGAGCAGCCCGGCAAGCTACCAGACCGGAAGGGCTAGCGGGGCTTCGGGAAATATTCCCTCCTGGACACTTCCCGGGAAGCCGCTTCCCGGGAGGGGGTTCCCGGGTGTGTTTGGCCTGGGCGCTTCCCGGGGAGCGCCTTGCCGGGAGGAGGAGTTCCCGGGCGCAGGCTCCCGCTGCGAGGGTGGGGCCCAGCAGACAGAGCAACAGCGCCACGCGGGCGCGTGGCGGGCGTCGGGTGCACAGTCTCACCAGGGCGAGGAGTGAGGCACATGGCGCATTAAATGAGCTGACAAGAGAGGCGTTACCCATCCAAATCAGGTGAACAGTGGCTGTCCAATCCTACCTTTAGGGTTTTAGACCCCGAGCAGCGGAGGTGGCGCCCATGCATGCCACCAGCTCACCGAGGGGGAGTTGTACGTCTCCCTGTTCGACATTTGTAATGCATGCATCGCGGCACGTGTGGTATCCCCTTGAGTATAAAAGGAGGACCAGCGCCAGCGGTCAAAGGGTTTGGTTCTATTCCTACCAGTTCTAGTCCAAGAATAGCAAGCAGCACTTAGCAGAAAAGGAGAGAACTCCCGGGGACACTCCCCTGGCAATGTGTAAACACTTGATCTATAGTCAATACCAGTTCAGACAGGCAGGACGTAGGGTTTTACACCTCCGGGTGGCCCGAACCTAGGTAAAAACGTGCATGCATGTGTTCTTAGCTTTGCATCCACCTTGGGTATACTACTTTGCAGGTTACGTAGGCCCATCGGCCACGCCGGCGATCGCCAGAGCGATCCCCGACGCCCCAGCCGAACCTAAAAAAGGGGGCGTGGCCGCACGCCCCCGGTATGGGAGTCCCGTGCGACGACAGGCAGCCGAGACACTGGCGGAGCCGCAGGCCACGGAGACTCTGCAACAGCCAACAACGGGGCCACAAGAACCCCAAGGACCGCAGCCGACTCCAACAGCCCCATCGTCACCACCACAGCCGCAAGCTGCTCAGCTTGCTGCTACACAAGCCAAGAAGGCTAAGAACTCCGCTATCCTGGCGGGATCAGCGCCTTCGGGTTCTTCCAGCCCGCAGCCTACCCGGAGGCACCAGGGAGTTCCCCTCAGGACAACCAGCGGGCACAGCTGAGGGTCACTGGGCCAGTTCGTAATGGACTGGAACAGCGCCGACAATTATGAGGTGACTTCCAGCAGCCTCCAGTCCGCACATCAAAGCCCCCTGGTTGGACCTGCACCTCGGTGTCGGCCCGGATGCACCAGGCGAGAGTCGCCTTATTCGAGTCTAGCCGAGCTGCAGAGGTATGGAGAACTCCTTTAAAGATTTTACTTTTAATTCCAGTATAGTATCCATACTCCTAGTCCCCGAGGTTTAGTGCGAGTAAGAATTAGTCGGCCTGAAGCTTATCTCACAAAACTTCAAATGCTCTGCAACACTTAGAAACTTCAAACAGTTATTCCCCAAGATTCAAGACGGGTTTAGAATAGTCAGCCTGAAGCTTTAGAAACTTCAAACACTTATTCCCCGAGATTCGGGTCGGGTTTAGAATAGTCAACCTGAAGCTTAGAAACTTCAAACACTTATTCCCCGAGATTCGGGTCGGGTTTAGAATAGTCGGCCGAAAGCTTAGAAACTTCAAACACTTCTTCCCCGAGATTCGGGTCAGGTTTAGAATAGTCGGCCTGAAGCTTACAAACTTCAAACACTTATTTCCCGAGATTCGGGTCGGGTTTAGAATAGTCGGCCTGAAGCTTACAAACTTCAAACACTTATTCCCCGAGATTCGGGTCGGGTTTAGAATAGTCGGCCGGAAGCTTAGAAACTTCAAACACTTATTCCCCGAGATTCGGGTTGGGTTTAGAATAGTCGGCCGGAAGCTTAGAAACTTCAAACACTTATTCCCCGAGATTCGGGTCATGTTTAGAATAGTCGGCCAGAAGCTTACAAACTTCAAACACTTATTTCCCGAGATTCAGGTCGGGTTTAGAATAGTCGGCCTGAAGCTTAGAAACTTCAAACACTTATTTCCCGAGATTCGGGTCGGGTTTAGAATAGTCGGCCTGAAGCTTAGAAACTTCAAATATTTATTCCCCAAGATTCAGGCCGAGTTTAGAACAGTCCGCCTGAAATTAATAGTTGTTAACTTCTTACTGCAATAAACTTATCGATGAATTATCGTTTTGCAGGCCTGCATGAATAAGCGCACCGCCACCTTCAAAATTTTGCTAGCAAAGTACAAGAAGTTGGAGGCGGAGCACGAGGCTTTGATAGCCGATTGCTAGAGCCAGAGTAAGTATATCTTACTGTCATAAAACCTTTGTCCGAGTATCAATGTGCTGCGAAAGCTAATACATAATCTTATTCATAGCCGGGGACAACGCTCAAGTGGCGGAGCTCCTGAAGCGCGTCGCCGAAATCCAAGGTATCATCTTATCCTTATTCGGGTTCCATCCACTGTAAACTCCAGCTTATGTAATATATATCTGCTACACAGATAAGAAGACTCGGCTAGCAGAACAGCACCGGGAGGAACTGGCCCGGCTGCAGGCGCAAGTCGCAGCGCAAGCGGAGGCGCATAAGACCGAGGTGGGTCAACTCACCTCGTCCCTCTCTACCCAGGCCGATGAAAAGATCCGTCTAGAGAGCGAGGTGCAAAAATGCAAAGGTCTGGTCGCCGAGATTGAGACCCGCGCCACTGCCGCTGAGAAGGAGGATGCTGAAAAGACCCGGCTGCTTAAGGTTGTCCGGCATGAGCTCGTCAAGATCGACACCATGCTGACCAGTAAGCTGCCCTGACACAAATTTCTTCATCTGATCATTTGTCCGAGTAATAGAAATAGGATGCCGAGACTCATTACTATCTTTTGTGCTTTTGTCAGAATTTTTTCCCCAATTGATCGAGACCGCCCAAGTTGCCGTGATCAAGGCGCGCAGGAAGAGGGATCCGGACGGAACAACCCCCTTCGAATACGACTTAGTGGATTATCTGGTAAGCATTGCTAGCTGGGTAAAGCCTCTGAATTCGTTCGGAGTGAACATGCTGAATGCCGGCATCCGGGCTTTCCGAGCTCTTTGGCCGAGAGAAGAAGCTCCGACCGGCATCCTAGAACTGGCAACGCGCTTGCTGGAGGTGGAGGATCGCCTCAACGAGTGGCGGGAATCGGCCGCGCGTGTCGGCGCCGACGAGGCCTTGTCGTTCGTACTGTCTTGGTACGACGGCATCAACCTCGGCGTGTTGCAATCTATGCGTGCCGGCTCCCCCTACCTCTCGGACCCGGAGCTGATCGCCAAGCGCCAGGAGCGGGCTTACTCCTTCATACAATATGCCGATGTGCATAAGTTTGTGGAGGGCCCGGTATCCGAAAAAGAGGCCGAGGTGGCTGACGAAGACGAAGAAGAAGCAGTCGACGAGGAGATTGTCGTTGAGTCGGCCTCCACCGCCACAGATGCTCCGAGTTCCGGTGGACATAATCCCTCCGTTTCTTCTTAGTCATGTCGGCAAAATGAACTTTAAAATTATCAGACCCCCGGGATGCCGGGTGCACATGTAAATAGTCTGAGATACTATTAGTTGTGAAGCACAATGTTTTTAATTTAATTTACTTAAGTCTTTTAAATATCGAGTTCCCAACCGAGTCCCCGAGTCTATTTTTTCTGTTGGCAAAATTTTTTGACTCCGGTTCTTTTGTCTTTCTTGTCGGCGTTCGACGTATGAACGGCGAAGTCATAGAAAAACCCTTTCAAAAAGTTAAACTCGAAAAATTTGCTTAGCAATACTTGAGCTAGGAAAGAAATGCCGAGTTAAGCGAAAGAACGCGCATCTCGGATCGCTTCTTTGTTTGTCTCCGCAATCGCTTTTCATGTGTTCGGTTATCTCGTACCTATCTCTAGCTTGCCATGAAGCCGGGTTGCGGACAGCAGCGAAGTCATAGAGCAGATTTTCAATACCGACACACTACTAAACCGACATAAGATTACACAACTAAGCCATGCCGGCATACAAAAGATAAATGATTGCAATACAGCACTTAAATAACATGGAAGTCCCCGAGTTCCTTTTAAGAACTCGGCGGATAATTTTATTGTCTCAAAACATTCAACATAAGGAGAAAACGATACTAATACTCATCTCTCAAGTATAGAACGGACGAAGCAAAGCTACGTTCCATGGCCTCTTGGTCTCCTCGCCTGACCGGTCCATCCTCTTCGCCTTGGGATCTTGCACATCTATAAGATAGTAAAAATCGTCGTGAAGCACTTTGCTCACAATGAAGGGTCCTTCCCATGGGGGTAACATTTTGTGCATGCCGGCTGTGCGCTGCACAAGTCGGAGAACGAGGTCTCCTTCCCGGAATACCCGCGGGTTGACCTTTCAGCTGTGATAACGCCTTAGGTGCTGTTGATAGATGGCCTAGAGCTAACTCCCATGCTTCTTCGAGCAAGTTGACATCATTTTCTCGGGCCTCTTTTACCTCGGCTTCGGTATACATGGTCACTCGCGGGGAGTCATGTTCAATGTCGGCTGGTAAGATAGCTTTCGCCCCGTATACGAGGAAGAATGGCGTATAGCCTGTGGAGCAATTGGGAGTCGTCCTGAGACTCCATATCACAGCCGGGAGTTCGTCCAGCCAGCATCCTGGAGTACGTTCCAATGGTTCAATCAGCCAAGGTTTTCTGCCGGCTAAAAACCATACTGTTTGCCCTTTCAACTTGTCCGTTGGACTGAGGGTGTGCTACAGAAGCGATATCCAGCCAGATCTTCTTTTCCGCACAAAATCGCGTGAAAGGTCCCTTCGCGAAGTCCGTTACATTATCCGTAATAACATTGTGCGGGTACCCATATCTCAATATGATGTCCTTCAAGAATGACACCGCGGTCTTGCCGTCGCATTTTCGTATCGGCTTTACCTCAATCCATTCTGTGAACTTGTCGACCATGACCAAGATATGCATCATGTCTCCTCGCACCCGCTTGAAAGGTCCCACCATATCTAAACACCAAACTTCAAACGGCCAAGTGATTGGAATAGTCTTGAGCTCAGATGCCGGCATATGAATCTTGTTGGCACATCTCTGGCAGCCGTTACACTTCCTGACTATGTCTTTTGCTTCCTGTAGCGCACTCGGCCAGTAGAAACCATGTCGGAATGCCTTGCCCACTAGCGTTCTTGAAGACGCATGATGGCCGCACTCTCCCTGATGAATATCCCGGAGTATCTCTTGCCCTTCTTCCGGCTCGACGCATCGCTGGAGGACATTAGTGACACTCCTCTTGTATAGCTCGCCATTGATGATGGTGTATGCCTTCACCCTTCTCTGAATTTTCCTTGCCGACAGTTCCTCTTCCGGGAGACT
The DNA here is from genome assembly GCF_000005505.3 of Brachypodium distachyon. Lineage (NCBI taxonomy): Eukaryota > Viridiplantae > Streptophyta > Magnoliopsida > Poales > Poaceae > Brachypodium > Brachypodium distachyon. The sequence continues at coordinate 30,631,750 of NC_016133.3, read as the reverse complement.
CCCGTCTTTGAGGTAGGACATTATCGGTTGTGCCCAAACCGGCACGGGACGAGTGGTAAAAATCGGCTTGTCTGCTATGTCTATCTCCATTGGCTCAACCGCCATTGCTTCTGTCGAGTTAAGGCACTCAGTCCCTGGGTTACCGGAACCGCTGCCACTGTCGATGTCCATGGGGGTGACGTCATCTTCTGAGCTCGCTGGGATAAAGATCGACTTCGATTCTGGTGATGGCTTAATGATGGTTTGTGTAAATGCTCCAATGCCACCCCAGTTCGAATGGCCTATCGTGTCGAGCCGAGTTTTGACAATGTGTCGGCTGCCTCATTCTCCGCCCGCGGTATATGGTGAAATTCGCACCCTTCGAAGTGACCACTGATCTTCTGAACATGGAACCGGTATAGCGCCATATTGGCATCCAATGCATCCCAATTGCCGGAATCTTGCTGGATTACCAGATCGGAATCACCAAAGCATTGAATCCGGCGAACTCCAATTTCTTTCGCCATTTTCAGTCCATGCACAAGCGCCTCATACTCGGCAACATTATTGGATGCTGCAAAGTGAATTTGCAACACGTATTTAAGTTGGTCGCGTTTTGGCGAGGTCAGAACTATGCCGGCACCAAGCCCGCTTTTCATCTTGGAACCGTCAAAGTGCATCTTCCAGTAGCTAGTTTCTGGCGGTGGTGGCTCATACTCCCTCTCGGCCCAATCCACCAAGAAATCCGCTAGAGCCTGAGATTTCACGTCATCCCGTCTGTCGTATTGCAACGCATAGGGTGCTAACTCGACAACCCATTTTGCTATCCAGCCGCTCGCGTCTTTGTTATTCATGATTTCCAAGACGGGCGCCTCACATATAACTCGGATCTGATGTGCATCAAAGTAATGCTTCAGCTTCTTTGCCGCCATGTAGACGCCGTATGCCATTTTTTGGTAGTGGGGATAATTCTGCTTAGATGACGATAGCACCTCGCTCAAGTAATATACCGGCCTTTGCACCGATTTACCGTCTTAATCTCTTTCCACCACTATGACGGCACTGACGACTTGGTTTGTTGCTACTATGTATAACAACATCGGCTCCTTCTCCATTGGCGAGGCTAATATTGGTGCCGTAGCGATCATCTTCTTCAGCTCTTGAAAAGCTACGTCTGCCTGTTGCGTCCACACAAATTTGTCAGTTTTCTTCATCAGCTGGTATAAGGGCATTACCTTTTCACCCAGCCGACTAACGAAACGACTTAATGATGCTAGGCATCCAGTGAATTTTTGCACATCCTTAAGGCATTTCGGCAGTTTCATTCTTTCTATGGCGGCAATCTTCACGTGGTTCGTTTCTATACCCCGGCTTGATACCAGGAACCCAAGCAACTTTCCTGCCGGCACACCGAATGTGCATTTGGCCGGGTTCAGTTTCATTCGGAATCTCCTCAGATTCGCAAATGTTTCCCAGATGTCAGCCAGGAGCGTGGCGCTCTCCTTGTTTTTTATAACGACATCATCGACATATACCTGCACATTTTTGCCGAGTTGATCGTGCAAGCATTTCTGGATGCATCTTTGATAAGTAGCCCCTCCAATCGGGATGCAACACTTCCATGATAAAGCCGGCAGCTAGAAGCCGGGATATCTCTTCCGATATGATTTTCCTTCTGTCGTCGGCGAAGCGTCGAAGGGGCTGCTTCGCCGGTCTTGCATCTGGTCTGACATATAATGAGTGCTCAGCTAACTCCCTCGGCACACCCGGCAAGTCTTGATTTGACCATGCGAAGATGTCCCGATTCTCACAGAGGAAGCTGGTGAGCTCGCCTTCCTATTTTTCACCCAGGCCGGCACCGATGATGACGGTGCGGTCCGGGAAATCACTGTCGACCTGTATCTTCTTTGTCTCCTTGGCTGCCTGAAAAGGCACACTTCCATGGGGATTGGTCATAGCCGGCAGGCCAATTTTTGCCGCCTGAGCCATCGCAACAGCTTCTTGTAACTTCTTCTTCTCGCCAGCGATGACCAGTGACTCAGCCAAAGGAGACTCGGCCGTTGCGCACTCCATTGAGCGTTTGTAGTTGCCGGTAACGGTTATAGTGCCATTCGGCCCCGGCATCTTCATCTTCAGATAGCCTATGTGGGTTGTCTTCATGAATTTGGCCAATGCCGGTCTGCCAAGGAGGGCATGGTATGGACTGCTAAGGTCCACCACTTCGAACACTAGGTTCTCGGTCCGACAGTTCTCCCGGGTGCCGAATAGGATGTCGACTCGGATTTTGCCCACTGGGGCACAAGACACTCCCGGCACGATACCATGAAAGGTAGTCTGGATAGGCTCAAGCATGTTATTAGTGATGCCGAGCTTAAGCATCGTGTCCCGGTACATGATGTTTATGCTGCTCCCATTATCAATGAGAATCCGAGTGAACTTGACGTTAATGTCGGACCCGATGAGTGTCGGGTCAACCACTAGAGCATATCCACCAGGGTTGGGCATAACCTTGGGATGATCGGCCCGGTTCCAATTGATCTCCTGCTCTGACCAGTACATGAATTTTGGAACAGCCGGCATTATAGCATTGACCTCCATTTCTCGCCTGCGCTGACTTTGCTTGTCAGTCGGCTCAGTGATGATCATGTAGCTTTGCTGATGCTCCCTGTACTCATTTCTTCCGGCATATCCTGGGATATCTTGGTCTTCCACCTGGTTGAAAGCATTGTTTGCCTCAGGGGGTCCTTGGATCTGTGCGTTAGCACCTGTGAGCGGTGGAGGAGGCGGTAACCGACTTGCCTCACTCTTCTCGGCCCGCTGCATCCAGCTGCATTGCCGCGTTGTGTGATTCGCCGGCTTGTTGGGGTTTGTCGTGTGAAACGACAAGGCTGATCCAACATCACCTCGAACGTATACTTCGGCTTATCTTGCCAGGGCTTCTTTTGTTCTCCCTTCTTGACCCATTGCTGATTTCCTGTTTTCTGACGCTGGCTAGAGCCGGCATCAGGTTGATCCTAAATAGCGGCGACATGGGCTGGCCCATATCCGCAATCTGGCCTGTCATCCCTTCTCTTATTGCGGTGATCTTGATGATCATTCCTCCGGAATGCCCCGGCAGGATTGTATGTCGGCTGCTTGCTTTGTGGTTCTGCTGGCATCAGCGATGGCTGAGTCGGATAGCCAAGCGCATACATGTCGGCGATCCTGATCATCTCAGATAGAGTAGCCGGCATCTCTCTTTGCAGCTTTTGCCACAACATGCTGTCATGCCGGCATCCCTGGGCAAACCACGCTATGGCTTGCGATTCCACTATCCCTTCACAGGAATTGCGGAGATTGTTCCATCTTGTCAGGTAATCCCGTTCAGTCTCGTTGTCTCTTTGCTTGCACATGGACAACTGCTGAGGGCGATTTGGCCTCTTGTAAGTGCTGGTGAAATTGCTGACAAAAGCTTCTTCAAAGTCTATCCAGCAATTGATGCTGCCTTCCGGCAGATTGTTCAGCCAGATCCTTGCCGGTGCCACCAGCATCTGGGGTACATAGCGTACCGCCCATCTGCGGTTGCCGCCTACCACGCTTACTGCAGTGACATAATCTTCCAGGCAATCTTCCGGCTTAGTATTGCCGTCATATGTTCTAGTACCCCTCGGCAACTGGAAACCCGGGGCTGGTCTCTCCCTCATGATCTGGTGCGTGAAACAACGCGGTCCCGGTGGACCTTGTTCTTCTAGAAGCTCCGAAAGATAGATTCTGTCGAGCCGATGTCGGGCGTCCAGCGGCGACACTTGTCTGTTCCCAACTCGGGCTCCGAGCGGACCGAGATTATCACGCTCTCGCCTGAGATAACCTTCATCACCCATGGCCGAGTACCCGTCATCATAACGATTTTGCCGACGATCTTCACCTCGATATTGGGGTTTGCGCCCGACACCCTGCTATCCTACATCATTATTGGGTGTCGGACCCCGAGGTTGGTGTCCATGACCAAACGAGTAACGTTCTTGTTGGTCTCGGCGATTGTCGCCGGGACGTAGGCCACTCTGGCTGTCATCAACCCTTCTGATCATCTGTTTCTCGGCCAGGGCCGGGTCATAACGCTCTAGTTGCTTATCTCGGCCAGAGTTGACACTTTTGCCTCGCTTGACACCAGGCAAAGACGCTTGTCTGTCAACTCGGCCACCAGCATCTGCTGCCGAGTGAATAACCTGAGATGCATCAGGCTTGCCGTGCATTCTCATGTATGCCTCATTCTGCTCATTAGCTATGCGGAGCAGCTCTTTCACGCGCAGCTGCTGCTACCGGAGTGCCTCTCCTGTAAGATTCAGCAAATCTTCGGCCGCAGCCTCAGCAGCTCTGAGATTCTTGACAGGGGTATTGTATTTCGGCTTCAGTGCCGAGGCAAAACTTGCCGACACTGCGGGCACACCCCTTCCATCTCTAGCCATCTCAGCGTTCAAGTTCTTGCCACGGTTACGCACCTCTCCAACTCGGCTAGAGTTAGTCAACGCGGTAGAACTGAGACCATGGGCTTTGTTATACTCACGGAGTGAAATATCAAGTTGTTGCCGAGCGTGAGCGACGTCGACAGCTTCCTTCAGCAGTTTTTGTCGCTCCAGCTCCAACTCCGCCTGCAGCTAGGCCGGGTTAGCGTTCGACGCCACCGACGCGGTCAGCTGTTCGATGGAAGCCTGGAGCTGAGTCGGCTTCGGCGGCAGGGCCGACGTGCCAGCTTGAGCAGCAATGTTTTCTGGCTTCTCCAAGGGGAGCTTTGCCGTTCTGCCGGATTTGGTTGGGACCGTGCCACTTTCTGTAGCGCCCCTTCCAGCATCGACGCCATGAGCCGTCAGCATGACCTCCACATGGTCAGCGGGGCAGTCGTCATGCCGGCCGCGAACCATGCAGATGGCGGGAGGATCTTCGGCCATCACCACCCGCTCGGGGTACCTGCAGGGATGGTCAGTAGCGACATAAACTTCATGCATGCCGAAGTTGATGAAGCGGCCCGCGCAGAAAAGCGGTGCGTCATTGAAGCAGCCCGCGTTGTTATCGATGAAGCCTAGAGAGCCGAATCTTTGGACCAAACCAGAGACCACGCGCTCTCTGGTGATGAGAAAGCTTCCCGTCCAGATGAAAACTCCAGCCAGCACCGCTGCTGGCCCCACGGTGGGCGCCAACTGTCGTGGTGGTGTCACGGCAGATGCCATGGGATGGCTTAACTTGGGGCCGATGGACGAAGGAGGAACCGGAGGAGGGAGGACGTGAAGGGAAACACGCACAAACACACAAGCACACACAGATTTACCCAGGTTCGGAGCCCTCTTGCCGAGGTAAGACTCCTACTCCTGCTTTGTTGTATTAGCCGAGTTAAGCAAGCTCTACAATGGCGCTTCTTGAGTTGTATTCTTGAGGAAGAAGAAGAAGAAGAAGAAGAAGAAGAAGAAGAAGAAGAAGGGGAAAACCCTAAATGCCTAAGTGCTCCCCTTTCTCCACAGAGGGGTAGTGCTCTATTTATAAGCCGCCCATGTCACACTGACATGCGGGCCGAGTACTAACGTCACCTTCCTTGGGCCCCGCCGGGCACGCGGCCTGGTTCCCTCCGGGTGGCACCGCAGGGGACAAGACAACTTTACTTTTCCTGGCACCCTGCAACAAGTACTATTGCCCTCTGCCGGCTCCCGTCAGAGATTCTCTTTCGGTGCTTCTTTTGTGCAGTTGCCTGACACCTCTACATAAGCGGCGACTGCTTTTCCCGTGGTAATGATAGCGCTGTTTTACTTTGCGCCGCGTGGTCAGGATAAGACCGTTGTGGGATCTCGGTGCTGGCCGAGATCAAGGGGCTCATCCTTATCCTGCAAACTCACAAGATAAGATAGTCGCGCCGACATACGCTCGGTACGCCGGCTTAGCGTTAGTTTGGCTTTACGATGCCGGCATACCCGACCATGCCGGCTTTGCCCTCGTCATCTCGGCTAGAGCGTGTCGTCATGACCCTAGTCGGGGTCATCCCCCTGACACTCTGGTTGATGCAAGGTGGCCGACGCGCGCAGACTGTTCGATGAAATGCCGGAGCAAGAGGACGAGGCAGCGGCGGCCCAGGCTGCCCCAGAGCAGCCATGCCCACGTGGGCAGGCAGCGCAGGCGCAGGCCGGCGGCGCGGGCAGGCAAGACGAGGCGGCACGAGCACGGGCGTGGGCCGGCCGTGCAGGCACTTGGGCATGGGCGCAGGCCGAGGCAGGGGCTAGTAGCCGGAGCAGTGGAAAAAGGATGGGAGAAAGGAATTGATGGAAATAACGAGGGGCTAAATGGATAAATTGGATGTTACATAGGATCTTACAAGTGGCCCCAACTTGTCAGTTCTGCTGTCAAGTGCACTAATCCACGAGATTTGGAAAAACTGATAGTTATTGCCCGTAGAGTAGTGGCAAACTGATGCAATCCCCCGAAGTGGTAGCTCCGTGAAACCCTAACCCCTAGAGTAGTGGTTTTGTGAAACTTACTCTAAAAAAGTCAAGCGACTTAGAAATAACCCCTAGAGTAGTGGTTTTGTGAAATTTACTCTAAAAAAATCAAGCGACTTAGAAATAGCCCAAGAAAAAAAAAAGAATTGTCACAGATTTTGGGCGGCTGTTTAAAGCTGGGCCTATACAGAAAGAAAAGATAGTGGGCTCATTAAGATGGGCCATTACCACATGAACTGGAGCTGGCACATGGTCGCTACGAGCTGAAGAAGATCGAGCGTGGGAGTCGTGGCCCACGACTCCCACCGGGCCATCGGGCCGTGTTTTTTCGGGCTCGCACGAGGCACGCAAAAAAAAGCACGGCCCACAGAACGGCACGGCACGGGCAAATCGGGCCGGGCCAGGCACGAAGCCCGTCACGTGCCAGGCTTTTTTCTTAGATGCGGCTCGTGGGCTGGCACGAGCACGGCACGACAAATCGCGGGACTAGCACGGCACGGGAACGAGCCCGGCACGGCACGACCGGCACGAAATCACCCGGCACGGCACGGCACGAAAAAACCGTAACAAGAGGCACGAGGCACGGTTTTTAGGAGAGGAACGATCACACGGAACGGAAGCACGATCCGGATATCCGCTTCTGGGCCAACCGCGCAACCCAATCGGGCTTCGGTCATCCGCGCCAGGCCGCCAATCGAGCGTGCGTTGATTTCGCGAGCGCGGCCGCTCGGGGCAATCGGCCAATCAGGCGCAGGCGCAGACACATGGTCGCTACGAGCTGAAGAAGATCGAGGGTGGGAGTCATGGCCCACGACTCCCACCGGGCCATCGGGCCGTGTTTTTTCGGGCTCGCACGAGGCACGCAAAAAAAAGCACGGCCCACAGAACGGCACGGCACGGGCAAATCGGGCCGGGCCAGGCACGAAGCCCGTCACGTGCCAGGCTTTTTTCTTAGATGCGGCTCGTGGGCTGGCACGAGCACGGCACGACAAATCGCGGGACTAGCACGGCACGGGAACGAGCCCGGCACGGCACGACCGGCACGAAATCACCCGGCACGGCACGGCACGAAAAAACCGTAACAAGAGGCACGAGGCACGGTTTTTAGGAGAGGAACGATCACACGGAACGGAAGCACGATCCGGATATCCGCTTCTGGGCCAACCGCGCAACCCAATCGGGCTTCGGTCATCCGCGCCAGGCCGCCAATCGAGCGTGCGTTGATTTCGCGAGCGCGGCCGCTCGGGGCAATCGGCCAATCAGGCGCAGGCGCAGGCACATGGTCGTTACGAGCTGAAGAAGATCGAGGGTGGGAGTCGTGGCCCACGACTCCCACCGGGCCATCGGGCCGTGTTTTTTCGGGCTCGCACGAGGCACGCAAAAAAAAGCACGGCCCACAGAACGGCACGGCACGGGCAAATCGGGCCGGGCCAGGCACGAAGCCCGTCACGTGCCAGGCTTTTTTCTTAGATGCGGCTCGTGGGCTGGCACGAGCACGGCACGACAAATCGCGGGACTAGCACGGCACGGGAACGAGCCCGGCACGGCACGACCGGCACGAAATCACCCGGCACGGCACGGCACGAAAAAACCGTAACAAGAGGCACGAGGCACGGTTTTTAGGAGAGGAACGATCACACGGAACGGAAGCACGATCCGGATATCCGCTTCTGGGCCAACCGCGCAACCCAATCGGGCTTCGGTCATCCGCGCCAGGCCGCCAATCGAGCGTGCGTTGATTTCGCGAGCGCGGCCGCTCGGGGCAATCGGCCAATCGGGCGCAGGCGCAAGTGGAGTGGTGGACCGTGGACCGTTCGTCCGTTCATCCGTTCCGCATGGTAATCCTGCTCGAGGAGTACTGATTTCTCGGGACTTCGGGAGTAGGCGCACTGATTTCTCGGGAGCAGGCGGCCTGGCGCATGGACGGCTCAACACGTTCCACGTGGACGCGTGGTAATCCCGCTCAAGGAGACTTCGGGAGTAGGTGCACCGCATCAGGAGCAGGCGGCCTGGCGCATCGACGCGTTCCGCGTGCGCGAGGGACCAATCGGGCGCGGGCGGCTAGGCGCGCAGAACGTCGTGGAGTCTAACTCGGACGTTGCTCGGCATGTAAACGGAAAAAAGCACGGCACGATAGATAAGCACGCAGGCACGTAAAGCAAGAGATGGCCCGAAAATTTTGAATAGAGCATTAGAGCTTCGAATTTGGTTCATTTTTTCCTATAAATAGATCTGCACATCACACTCATTTGCCCACTCTCAGACCACACCTTTCTCCTTCACCTCACACTTCAATCTCATGGCCAATCCAAATCATCAATACAACTCCTGGCGATCAAAATAACCAATTCTTCCTTCCGGAGGAGTTGGGTTAGACATGACCGCCTACGGATTCAGCCCCACTCCCATTCCTCCCGATATTTCACAAACCCAAACACAACAGATGCCTCCACCTCCCCATTCCATCGGTTCCACTAATGCAACCATTTCCTGCACCATCGGCGCAAAGAAGCGCCGCACTACATCACCGGTGTGGAAAGAGTTTGACCTTGAAGAAGAGAAGTTGGCGGATGAGACAAGCAACTGGAAGGCCATATGCAAGAGATGCAAGAAGCTGCTTAGCAGGAACTCCAAGTCAGGAACCGGCCACCTGGAGAGGCACATCGCCGGCCACATGAAGAAGGACAAGGAACAAGGGAAGGTACAAAGCACTATCGGCTTCAACCCCGACGGTTCGGTAAGAAACTGGAACTACGATGCTCAGGTAGCCCGAAATGAACTTTGCTATTTAATTGCTCATAACAATTTACCGCTTGGTTTTGGTGAGTCTCCCAGTTTTGTCAAATATATTCAAACTGCTCATAATCCTAATTTCAAACCGGTTTCTAGACAAACTACAACTAGGGATATGAAAAAACTAAACAAGAATGCTCTTCAGCAATTAAAAGAAGACTTTACTACATGCACCTTCTCAGTTTCTTTGACATCTAATATCTGGAGTGGTAGGCGTAAGCAAGATTACATTAGTGTTGTTGCTCATTATGTTAACAAGGAAACTTGGGAACTACAAAAAAGAATCATTGGCTTCGAATTAATTGATGTATCCCATACCGGTTCGAACATTGCTGAAAAAATCATTAAAGTTGTTAATGATTTTGGTCTCACCGAAAAGATTTTTGCAATAACTTTGGATAATGCTGCATCGAATACTAGTGCCATGAACCACCTTAGTCCTGTCCTTAGCAAATATGCTGCATCTTGGCTATTGCATCAACGTTGTGCTTGTCATATCCTTAATCTTATTGCTAAATGTGCAATATCTTGGTTGAATGCTTCTAATACCCGCATTGCAAATTACAAGAGATTTTGCGCGGCAAGTGGAACACGTCCTCTTATGTTGAATTTAGACATGGATGTTAGATGGAACTCTACACATGACATGCTTAAAATTGTGCTTCGTGAAAAAGAGTGGTTCACACTTTTTGTTAATGCAAATTACGAACGTATCCTACTGACCGAACATGATTGGCATGCTGCGCAAGTTTTGTATGATTTTTTGGACATTCTTTCCGATTCAAGTAATGTTTTGTCTGGTGTTTATTATCCCACATCTCCTTTAATGGTGCATCAACTTTTAAACATTGCTGGCCACTTAAAAGCATATGAAAATGATATTGATTTACGCCCGGCTGTTCTTAAATATAGGAAATATTGGAAAGAAATTCCTCTTTTGTATGCATTTGCATTTATTTTGGATCCTAGGGCTAAACTTGAGGCATTAGGAAAACAGCTTGGGGAAAGATTTTCTCCTCTTCGTCGGGCTCGTCATCATCAACTGCCGGCACACATTTAGGTGGCGGCGACGGGGAGTTAGACACGTACCTGAGGTCCCCAATTGTGACCTTTGAAGAAAGCAACGAGGATGAATTCAACATATTGAAGTGGTGGCAGGAACACAAGATGACATATCCGGTGCTTTCCGTACTAGCACGAGATGTGTTCACGGTACCCGTCTCAACAACATCATCGGAGTCTGCTTTCAGTCTTGCAGGAAGAATACTTGAGGAAAGAAGAGCATGTCTCACACCCGATATGGTGAGCACACTGATGACCGTGAAGGATATGGAGCTAGCCAAACACCGAGCTCAACACACTCCGGTGAACCCAGAGCTGACAGCCGCGTTCCAAAATATTTATCTAGACGAGGCTGAACAAGAATAGTTGTATCCTCTGTAATTTTATTATCCTTTTGTAATTTTCTTTTTTCTTTCGGACAATTTATTTTCATTTTGAGCAAGCTTGTACTCTTTTTCCTTACCAGGGTTTGTGTCCAAGGGGAGTTTACCCGGAAGGTTTTAACGAGGCAGGCTTAATTAATAAAGCTCACTATTTATCCTTATGGCACTTGGTCTCTTTGTCTCAACTTTATTTATTTTTGCCTTTCAAATTGGACAGCAGCTCGGATGGAACACCGGGAAGGCAGCAACGCACGAACTTTTTTTTTTTTTGAGCCAAAGCAACGCACGAACTAATCCAGTCTCCACGTCGCCAACGCGCACAGGCAGCTCCCGAACGAGCGAACGGCTCAGTCTCCAGTTCTCCACATCTCCAGCGCGCACGGGGGGCACCCGAACGGCCGAAAGCAGCCCGAAGCCCCGAACAGGCCGAGCTGCCTTTCTCGAGCCTTCGGGCTAACGTGCCGCCGGGCCAGACACGAATTAACCACGTGCCGGGCTTTTTTCAGAAATGTGGCCCACGGGCCAAACTGGCACGGCACAGATCCATTTCAAACCGACCCGTGCCGGGCCGGGCCGCCGCCTCCTCGTGCCCGGGCCGTGCCGGGTCGGCCCAATGGCCAGCCGCACGTTAACTCTCTGGAGGCCTGGAGGAGTGGAGGGGCTCCACCCCCTAGCTAGACTCTATCAGTTCCTAAATCGTAGCTCCCTGAACTCAAGGGATAGACTCGATTGTGTAACAGACTAACCGCGTCATCGATTAGCAAGCTAGCACAACAACTCTATATAAGGGCCAAATGCCTCGCCACCGCTTGCCACCTATTTCCATTCTCTCAGCACGATCCAACCACTTCTCGCCGGAGATCCTGAGATTGATGGCTACTTACCGTGTCGCCGATGCGTCGGAGTACCTGGCCATCACCGGCTGGGGCATCGACGACGTGAAGCTGGCGAAGAAGGCATGGGTCTACCTGGGCAGCGGTGCAAGAAATTCAGCATTTCGCCCGTCAACTACGAGTTCCAGGTGCAAGCAATGAGCGCCGAGAAGCTCCCTTTCATCCTCCCGGCCGTGTTCACCATCGGCCCCAAGATCACCTCCGCTGGCGCCGAGGAGTCCGACAAGAAGGACCTCCACGCCCATCTCCTCCTGTACGCCAAGCTCATCGCCCCGCTGCGCAGATCGAGGAGCCACGTCCACGAGCTCGTCAGGGGGATCATCGAGGGCGAGACCCGCGTGCTCGCCGCGGAGCTCACCATGGAGGAGATCTTCAAGGGCGCCAAGACCTTCAAGGAGGAGGTCTTCAACAAGGTGCAGCTGGAACTCAACCAGTTCGGCCTCATCATCTACAACGCCAACGTGAAGCAGCTGGTGGACGTGCCCGGCCACGAGTACTTCTCGTACCTGGGCCAGAAGACGCAGCAGCACGCGGCGAACCAGGCCAAGGTTGACGTGGCGGAGGCAAAGATGAAGGGCGAGGTCGGCGCCAAGGAGAGGGAAGGCCTGACGCGGCAGAACGCTGCCAAAGTGGACGCAGAGACCAAGGTGCTCTCGGCGAGGCAGCAGGGCCAGGGGCTCAAGGAGGAGGCCAAGGTGAAAGCTGAGGTGAAGGTGTTCGAGAATGCCAGGGAGGCCGAAGTCGTTGCGGCCAAGGCCGATCTAGCGATGAAGAAGGCCGCGTGGGAGAAGCTGGCCAAGGTAGCCGAGGTGGAGGCGTCCAAGGCCGTCGCCATCCGTGAGGCCGAGCTCCAGATGGAGGTGGAGCGTAAGAACGCGCTGCGCCAGATCGAGAAGCTTAAGGCCGAGCAACTCAGCGAGGCCATCGTGCAGTACGATACACAGGTACGCATCGTATACTGTATATATGTTACATCGATCTCACTCATGTTAATTTTCTGTGTTGTGCCAACATGTAGTACTTAATTGCTGATTTGTCGATGTAGGTTCAAGTGTCAAATGCACAGTTCTACAGCAGGCAGAAGGCGGCTGAGGCGGCGCTGTTCGAGCAGATGAGGGCCGCGGAGGCGCGCAAGGCGCAGGCTGACGCGCACTTGTTCGAGCAGAAGATGTCCGAGGACGCCAAGCTGTACGCCAAGCAGAAGGAGGCGGAGTCGCTGGCGCTCGTGGGCAAGGCCAAGACGGACTACGTGGCGTCCATGCTCCATGAGCTCGGCGACAACTACCAAGCGCTCAGGGACTACCTCATGATCGACGGCGACATCTACGCGGACATGGCCCGCATCAACGCCGGCGCCGTCAGCGGCATGAAGCCCAAGATCAGCATCTGGAGCAACGGCAACGGCAACGGCGGGGAAGAGGCAGCCGCTGGTAGAGCGATGAAGGAGGTGGCCGGGGTGTACAAGATGCTGCCGCCGCTCCTTTCGACGGTGCACGAGCAGACCGGGATGCTGCCGCCGGCGTGGATGGGCGCGCTGCCCATGAACGGCGACGCCAACTGATCGATCATGCGTCGTACTGGAGTTCGTTTTTGCGTGGCCCGTTTCATCAGATCGTCTGTTTTGGAATCCCGTGTCGTCAGTTTGCCACAAGCTAGTGTATTATTTTTTTCTTGAATATTGCGTTTCTATTTAGGTAATTCTTATGTTGCTTTGGGTCTCAGATTTTAATTCTCAGATTGTTACAATTTGTATCAGGGTTATATTTTTTTAAGTAAGTGAGCGGGCATGCATGGTCCTAAAACAATGCTTATGAGTTATGATAGATGAATTAATAATTCGAATTTTCCAGGTCTGCAAGCATACTCAAATATTATTCCAAAGTACGTATGTATAACGCCTCGTTAATTGAGAAGTTTCAAAAATCACGGACGTCGTCCGGCATTGGCCCTTTCGAGATGTTCATTTGGAGCAACTACCGATATCTAATTAAGTTGAACGTTTCTCTAAAATTGTAAACACAAAAATAAAACTTGTTGTCTTGCGGTCAGTTGGATTTTTCGTTATTCACTCGCACTTGATCTGTTTTTCTTTCCGAACAAAAGCTCCTATTCCTTCTCCTTTCTTCTTGCCCGGTATGGCGCTGCGGCGGTATTACTTCTCCTTTCTTCTGGCCGGTATTTCTTCTCCTTATTTTTGTTGAGAACTTGAGACTGAAGCGGCGGCGTGGCGCATGCCGGGCGGACGAAAATCCATCGATCCAGTAACCGCACAAATAATTCCGCCTCTTTTTCCGCAGATCCAACTTACCGCCCGCGTTGCCGGGATTTTCCGTTGAGCGCGCGCGCCGTCGTGACTAGCAAATGCACATTGCACAGCTCGGCCACATCTCTGCTGTTTTGGTGTGCGTTGGTTCCTGGTATTTTTCCAGAACCATGTCGTCGTTCGTAATTTTTGAAGATGGTACAGTAGTACACTTAATTTCCATCCATTAGATGCAGAATACGTCTTTGCATTAAAATTACACAACGAAATACATCGTCCGCCTCGTCTTTTTATTTAGCACGTGAATACAGTGAGACTTGCACAATCCAACCCAACTTCGCTGTTACAAAAAGAATGATATACACATATATGCACTTTATCTCGACTACGTAACTTCACAAATTCACCCAAATTTACATATCATGTACGATTGTGTGTACGCCACTCAGAATATATACGCACACGACTACACACGGAAGACGCACGTACGTACCTGGCGGTGAGACCGACCGAGCTTCACGCCCGGAAGAAATCAAGCTCGTCGTCAGCTAAGTCGTGGATGGGCCGGCGTTGAGAGTTCCCATCCACGCCGGCGGCAGCATCCCAGTCTGCTCGTGCACCGTCGTCAGAAGCGGCGGCAGCATGCTGTACACTCCGGCCACCTCCTTCATCGCCCCATTATTCCCCCCTTCGGCACCACCATTGCTCCACACGCTGATCTTGGGCTGGAGCCCCCTGACGGCATCGGCGTTGATGCGCGCCATCTCCTGGTACACCCCGGAGCTGACCATGAGGTAGTCGCGCAGCGCGCCGTAGCTTCCCCCGAGCGCGCCCAGCAACGAGGCCACGTACGCGCTCTGGGCCTGGCCCATGGCCGCCAGCCCGTCGGCCTCCTTCTGCTTCGCGTACAGCTCAGCCTCGGCCTCCCTCTGCCGCGCGAAGAACTCGGCGTCGGCACCGGCCCGCCGGGCCTCGGCCTGCTTCTCCTGCTCGAAGAGCAAGGCCTCTGCCGCCTTCTGCCGGTTGTACAGCTCCCAGTTGGCCTGCTGCACCTTCATCTCGTAGTCCACCACGGCCTTGCTCAGGTGCTCCGCCTTGAGCTTCTCCGTCTGCCGGGCCGCGTTGGTGCGCTCCACCTCCACCTGCAGCTGGGCCTCGCGGATCGCCACGGCCTGGGCCGCCTCCACCTGGGCCACCTGGGCCTGCTTCTCCCACCCGGCCTTCTTCATCGCCAGCTCCGAGTTGGCCTGCGCCACCTCGGCATCCCTCTCGTTCCTGAACACCTTCACCTCCGCTTCCACCCTGGCCTCCTCCTTGGACCCTTCCCCCTGACGCTTCACGGTGTACACCTTGGTCTCGGCGTCCACCTTGGCCGCGTTCTGCCGCGTCATCCCTTCCCGCTCCTTGGCGCCCACCTCGCCCTTCATCCGGGCCTCCGCCACGTCCACCTTGGCCTGGTTCACCGCCTCCTGCTGCGTCTTCTGGCCCAGGTAGGAGAAGTACTCGTGGCCCGGCACGTCCACCAGCTGCTTCACGTTGGCGTTATAGATGATGAGCCCGAACTGGTCCAGCTCCAGCTGCACGCTCTCGAACACGGCCTGCTTGAACGACTTGGCGCCGTGGAAGATCTGCTCCATGGTCATGGACGCCGCCAGCACGCGGGTCTCCCCCTCGATCACGCCCTTCACCAGCTCGTTCACGTGGTGGGAGAGCTTGTCGTGAGGGGAGATGAGCTTCGCGTACCGGAGGAGGCACGCTTCGTCGTCGGCGCGGGGGCCGATGGTGAAGACGGCCGGGAGCACGAAGGGGAGCTTCTCGGCGCTCATGGCCTGCACCTCGAAGGTGTAGTTCACCGGGGAGATGTCGAAGCGCGCGCATCGCTGCCCCGGCGCCAACCACGCCTTCTTCGCGAGCTTCACGTCGTCGATGCCGTAACCGGTGATCGCCAGGTACTCCGACGGGCTCGCGATGCGGTACACGAACCCCATTTTAATTCAGTACCCTGCTAGCTAATTAACTTCTTCTAGATATATGTATCGATCGAGTGCAGCAGCTACGTACCAGCTGGGAAACGGAGAATTGGATATGATCACAGCATGCACACGCAGCATGTTATATACGCGAGGCTGGTCAAAGCAAGACAACCCAATTTATCTAGCCCTGTATTTTCCCCGTCATTGCTGAGATGTTCTTCGTTTATTCCGCATTTCCGCTGGATAGCTAGGTTTGCTTCAGGCTGATGGCTTAGCGTGTAGTACGTACATACGACTAGACATAGACCTAGCGAGTAGCGACACTTATTTAGAGAAGATCAACGACCAAGCTTGAAGCTGGTGTGCCCTCGAATGAATCGATCGATTTTCCTGTCCATTTCCAACTGCGATGATGAGTAATTGCCAAAGAGATACGACATTATGTCCTTAGATCTTTCACATTCTGCGTCTCTTTTGTAGACGTACGGAGTATTATATTTGGAATATAGATTTTAGGGTCCCTAATATTTCATGTTTGTTCTTGATTAATATTACATTTTTTATCGGATTAGATTATGTTTTTAGCGTTGTCTTTTTTATACTCATCTCCTTGTTTTGAGATGATACTTCATACGTGCAAGTTGGGTATATATTAAGGAATATTGGCAGCTAATCTAGACCCTTAAATAGGAAAATGGCCGGT
The DNA here is from genome assembly GCF_000005505.3 of Brachypodium distachyon. NCBI lineage: Eukaryota > Viridiplantae > Streptophyta > Magnoliopsida > Poales > Poaceae > Brachypodium > Brachypodium distachyon. Next base: position 30,615,243 of record NC_016133.3, on the reverse strand, counting down.
CTAAATTAATTTCAAAATAAGTAAAGAGCTAGGTGTACAGGTTTTTTAAAATCATCAATTTGATCAACTAAATATGGACGTATCGTATTATAAAAAAGTATACCATTAGATTCATGATCAAAATAACTTTTAGTGATATAACTTTTTTGTCATATAATTTGTATTTCATCGGTTAAATTTGTGACATAAGAACTCGCGCATGACTTGAAAACTCCAACGAAAGGCAAGTAGTAGTATATTGTCCTCTTCCGTGTCGATTGACCGACGCTGAAGTCTGCTTGAGGATTGGTCCTCTCTGTTTAAATGTCTGTGCAAGCATTGGGCGCGCAAATTCCACCGTAGAATCATCCGTGTGTTGACGTTGATTCGTCAACTGCCGACTTCAACTGGTACCCGGTATTCGACTCTACGTGCCGCAACTAGTTTTTCCTAGTTTAAAAGGTCTCTCCTTATTATACGAGGGAGTTTAAAAACGTTATAAACTTGGGTGGATCCGGACGTTGGTATTGACAATGTGGAAGCTGACATGATATTCCATCGGCCGAATCTTTTGAACCATTGGGTTCCGCGTGGAGCTTCGTTGCTCCTCATTCGAATTCTTGCATGTGTGGCCCAATTCAAAGGACGGCGTCTTCTTTCTTTACTGAAACTAACAATGATGCTGCTTACTGCTCCATTCTGTAGTGGAGAATTCAGTTGGCCATCTAGTATCGCTTTACCTTTATTGTTAATTCTGCTGGTATAGTCTTACTTTGCAAAACTGGAGTAATAAAGATATACAATACTATCGATCCTTAGGCCACTCACTACACAATGGACCAAACATAGGGGCATATTTTCTGCCGGCAAAGAGCACTAAAGAGGGCCAAAAAACTGCCGGCAAAGATTTTTTGCCGGCAGACGGGCCTGCCCTCTACATTGCCGACGGCAAATGTTTTTGCCGGCAGTTTCACTTTTCCCGGCAGTTTGTCTGCCCTGCTATCCCCAGATTTGCCGGCAGTCCAGTTATTTTCCCGGCAGAAAGATCTGTCCGCCGGCAAATAGTTTTCCCGACAGTTTAGACTATTCCCGGCAGTTTGGCTTATTCCCGGCAGTGCCTTTGCCGTTAAAGCAGATATTTTTGCCGGCAGTTATTACATTTCCCGGCAGATTGACTGCTGGCTATTCATGTCTTCCCCGGCAGACAAACTGCCCTTGATTTCCATTCCACTATTAAAAAAATAAAAACATATATAAATCTCCACCTCTCTACATTTATTCTTTATTTAATAACCCATTATCATCAACAGAATGTCTACATATGTTTGCCGAATTGTTCACACTGAACAGAAAAGTTTCAAGCATGGCCACACATAAACAAAAATGAGTACAAAATCTACTGAAGCACATAAACAAAAATGAGTACTCCCTCCGTCTAACAAAGGATGTCTCGACTTTGACCAAATTTGAATGCATCTATACACTAAATCATGTCTAGATACATACAAATTTTGATAAACCTGAAACATTTTTTGTTGGACGGAGGGAGTACAAATTATACTGATCTAAATCTACTGAAGCCTCTAGTAAAGTAGACATGACTGAAAACAGTGTCATTCCAGCAAGCCTCCAACACATGTACAAGAGTAAGCAATCTGCCATTTTATCTGACGTGGTCGCCTAAAAATTTTACAAGTGAGAGATCATGAGAGGATTGCTGAAAATAAAAATAGAATGAAAACTAGTAGAACAATATGACATGATTTTAGATTTGTGGAGCACAAAAGGCATGAACAGTTTCTAGTTTCAATATACTCCCCGAGCAACTTTAACTAAATCAAACGTTACTCATAAAGGAAGCAGTAAGCAACAGTATCAGAGAACCCATATTAGCACATCCCTATGCCACAGCCTGATCAAAATCACATTTAGCTAGCTCCCATTTTATACAGATCAGAGAACCCATAGTACTTATTACTCTTGTTGCAATCTGCCAGGGATCACATAAACCATACTTATCAAGCATGCATCAATGGTATAGCTGAAGCATGCAACAAAATGTGTGGAAACGCTACCAGCCTACCACAAACCAGATAGATGAATTAATTAAACTAAAGGTTGAACTTCATCCAGAAATAATCAAGTCAATAAAAGTGCTAGCAAGCACAACTACGGTAGTCCAAGCAAATAAAATTTACTTATCAAAACCAGCAACCAAGGAGCTAAGATACTTACTTAATTGTCCCGGTACTAGCTCAAATCAGTAGTATCCAGTACCACCCTTTTCTTAACTGAAAGTGCCCTTGAGAATAAAGTAAATATGAGTTACAAGAAATAATTCTTGAAAGAATCATACAGTTAGATAGTTCACGGCTAGGTCAATTTGTGAACAGACATGACCGATTAACGAAGCAACCAGACATGAGCAATTAGCAAAGCACAATTGACTTTCAACCATTTTGAAGGACTAGCTATTTACATACTGATGATGTTCTTATTTGTTTCAAAGTTCTTCTCAGGTTCAAAACAGATTCACCTGATTTGGTTCAGTAAGTTCTTCATTCAAAACTAAGTTTCAGGTTGCCACTAGTTGGTTCTTTTGTCTGACAATACTACAGTAGAAATACTATCTAAGATGCCATACTGGACTAGCTACAGTAATTTCGTTTTAACTCTTGTACTGAATCTGGATGGCTAGACCTCATTTTGTTTTAGAGGTTACTTGCTATATATATCTAGACACAGCTGCCCTATTAATCACCTAAAGACATATTGGTGTCCAGCTTATATATTGTCCACCGAAAACAGGGTGATAACCTGGGACCCTAAAAATATTTATTTCATGGCAGGGTAAGTAAAATGCTAGGGTCCTGATTGAGCCCAAGTGTACTCTGACTATATGATTTGAGTAAGCTATTCTAAATAGTTGAGCAATCACTGAGCAATCTTTCATACACACAGCAACACATACAACAGTTTTAACTTTTAAGCTCCAAGACAATTCTCTACTGTATTTTCAAAGATATGCTGCTTCGGATGTTCACATGAAGCAACTTCAGTTGGTCTATATATGATTGATTATAACTGCATGCAAGCAAAGAATATACACGCACAGAGGACTCAGCGTCTACAATCACTTGGAGCGAACCCAGCATCCTGACACCTACAGAAATCTTCTACTAGCAAGTTCTACCAGATGCTGCTATCAACCACTAAGCTTAAGTATTTATCTATGCACTACTACTTCACCTTTAACCCCCATCAATCTTCATTCCCCTTTTAACACTCTTACCGGTATGAGCAGGTTAGCATGTTAACTCAGAAATTCTCCCTTGAGCATCTAAATTGAAAAGGAACACAAAGAAAAGGAAACCCTGAAATCTAATAAAATTTACTTTCTAAAAGTTTCAGAACTTCTTGATTTCTTCTACTATTACCACGCAGAAGTGGCCACATTCATGACAGGGAGGAAAAGAATCGAGGGTTACCTTGGAGAAAGAGATAGATCGGGCCACATTCATGACAGGGAGGAGAAGAATCGAGGGTTACCTTGGAGGAAGAGATAGATCGATGCAGACCAGGGAAGAAGAGAGAAAACATGGGCGTGTAGTGGCTCAGTCGCTGCAGCAAACATACATACAAAATTCAGAACAGGAGAATCACAACTTGTGGAATCTGAAGAAACAAAAAGCAATTGGCATCTCAAGGAGGAGACAGAGCAATAGCAGTAGGTACTGAGCGCACCTAGCAGAAGCTTTGCTCTGTGAAGGGCGCGGTGGAAGGGAGCGACCTAGCGGACCAGATTAACGGTGATGGAGGGGCGTGGCGTGGTGGACGAGATTAACGGCGGTGGAGGGGTGTGGCACGGTGGCAAGATTAGACGGTGACGGATGGGCGCGGTGGCGGACGAGCACGGCATGGAAGAAGAGACGAAACGTCAATGGAGAGGTGCGGCGTAGCATCGAAACAGACGGCGGCCGAGGGGCAAGTGGTAGCGAGAAAGCGGCGGCGGAGGGCGTGGTGGCGGACGGGGATGAGAAAGCGGCGTTGTGGAAGGGCGCGGCGGAGAACGGACGACGGTGGAGGGCGCGTCATGGCGGCCAGATGAGTGGATCAAGGATTGGGCCGGCAGCGCAGTATCGTGTGGGACTAGTTTTAGGGTTCGAGGCTGAGCGCAAGTCTTGATACATATGTGGGGATTTTTTTTCGTTCCCCACTGAAGGCACGTGGACAGGTGCGCGTCCGCTTTCCTTTTCACTCTCAAAAGCCCTCGCCAACTGTTTGTACCGGCAGTTTGGCTGCCGGAAAATAATTTTGCCGGCAGTTTACCTGCCTCTGTAAATTGCCGGCAGTCAATTGCCGGGGATTCTTTATATTTACCGGCAGATAAGATGCCTTCTAATATTTTGCCGGCAATTTAGTTTTGCCGGCAGTTTGATTGCCTCTGTAAGCAGATTTTTGCCGCAGTTATTTGCCCTCACGTTTGGTCCGTCGTGTAGTGACTCCCAATGCATCATCCCTTAGGTGTTGTCTCTTCGCTCACAATAAATTAAATGCTAACAAACCATATCCCAATGCATTGTATCTTAAGGTGGCATCTAAAGTAGCAGTTAGTTAATAGCTTTATGAGAGAGAATTAATGACTTTGTGTTTGTTTGCGTGAAGAGTCACGAAGCCGACGAAGGTCCTCTGCCCCTGACCCGCCGCGTTAAGGCCTGGCAGGCCCTCCGTGGTGCCGGCGGCACTCCTCTACTCCTGATCCATTGCGGGCGTGGCTCGTCGCCTCTGCTCAGGGCCCTGCTGCGGCATCGGCCGCTACCACCGACTCCTAGCCTACATGGAGTCGTCGGCGGTCTCCTCCCCCTGGCCCTGGTCATTGTTGCATGTTGCTGTTCTGCCGTTCGTGCGGCTCGACAGGCGCCTCCATGGCGCTAGTTCCCTGCCCTTGATCTAATGCTCTGCCATGGTATGATTCAATTCGCTTCCCTTCCTTCCAATATGATGGAGGATGTGCTCGGTTCTTGGAATTCGCAGAGAAATCTGGGGCTTTTGTGCTATGACGCGGCGACGCGAGGGCGCCATTCACCTCCTTGGAGGGCGTCTGTTCTGGATTTCAGGAGAGCATCCATGATTTTGGGGGAAACCCCAGATCTGGTGTCACGGATCAGCAGCGGAGGCGTTACTGCGTCTTTCCGTCGTTTATGGGACAGGGAGACATCCCTAGTCGAATTTGCTTAGCTATGCTAGCTTCCATCTCCTTCCTTTGGGTGTGTTTGTGTTGTTACGTAGTCAGACGTGCATGCTAGCGTCACTTCCCCAATAACTCCCAGTCAGGCCCCTACTGGGATTAGACTACCCCTTTGCAGTGGTCGATGCTTGCAAGTAAGTTTCGTGTTCTTGGTGAAGTCTCGGCTGCCCATCGCCCTTCGTCGGCACAGTCAGCACACTATGCTTCGCATAGTTTTCGGGGCCGTCATGGCTCTTGAGATCGCAGTCAACGTTCGTGTTTGTGGTCTAGATTCGGTGTCGTGGCGCCCTTCGATAGCCTTTGTGGACCAGCTCTCAGTGATGGCATATCTTCAGCCGGCGAGGTTGATGTCTGCAGCGTTGTCTTGGTGTGTGACGCCCTTCGACTAGATACACTGGGTAATAACACTCGTTGACTTGCTGGTGCTCGGATCCACTCGGCTGCCAACCAAGCAGGTGGAGATTGTGCAACTGGTTCTGACTCGGCTGTGGCTTGCCCTTCGACGACGTCGGAGGCACTCCTCTCGTGCATGTCAGAGATCGTTTCTTCCATGGTAGTCCTCTAGACCTGTTGTGTTTTGACTTCGTAGTTTTGTATGAACTTTTGATCCCCCCCCTTGTAATATTTTGGTTCTTTGAAGTAATATATTCAGTATATTCAGGGTGGGTAATCCCGTATGAGAATGTGGCTTGTGTTTACGGTGCACCGGGAGTCTTCAGCTATGTGTGAAGGTATGTTTTCACTGTGGTTCACTATATACTACCATGGTTGGATCTTTACGACCATTATTTCTCCAATGAGTTGTCATACGTATAAAAGAACTATGTACACATTTGGCGTCACGTGTGTGCGTCGTCCGTTTCTTTCTCGCGCACATGTTATGGTTTGTCTAAAACTGTATTCCTTTTTATATTGAGATTATGAGGGTAAACCAACATGTACTCCTATGTGGGTAGGGGAGGGGCCGGAGAGTCCCAACACATTTCACTAAATTTGGATTGTGTATGAGAGTTATATAGTATCAAGGCCGAGCGTCAATAGCTGAGAGGATCTATCTCTGTTGTGACGGTGACTCTATAGGGCCATTGGCAACTCCATATTGCATAAATAGGGGCATTCGGCTCTATAGATTTTGGGAGCAAGTAATCTCCCACTGTCGATATGGGAAAGAAGAAGCGAGAGGGGAAGGGGTACTGGGTCTGTGAAAGAGAAAGATTGGGAAAGATATATGATTGAGGAGGCCGACCAGCTACCATTCCAATGACATCTGCATTCTGACGAAACGGCGATGGAGAGGAGTCCAATCCCTCCAGCATGGATGCCCCCTTGCGCAAGGGAATGACCATGGCTTGCTATTGCTAGCGATGGATGATGGAGAGTGGCTACATCTAACTAAAAGAGGAACAAGAGGGGAACGTGGTGGCAAATAATGCCATTAGAAAAGAGAAGGAGAAATGAGGAATGGGTCGGGGTCACATAGTAAGGCTAGAAAGCAAGCGTCGTGTTGTAGTCGTTTCAAGATACGGTGAAAGACCACTCGTTCGCATGTCTTTCAATTCGGTAGGATGGCATCAATGTGATGAACTTGTTAGGTCCGACTCCAGATTAGAAGACCACTTGGCATATACCTACATACTTCCACACCGTGTGGGTATAATTGGAGCGTAGGATGCATATGAATATATGGTGCATGTTCACATGTCGTGAAGGATGAGGTACAAGTGTATTGTCTGGTCCTTTTCATTAGATCGGTCTTTTGATTGCATTGGCTAGCGCACGAAACTCTTCGTGGTATCAGAGCCAAGAGGTCACGAGTTCGAGACACTGTTGCCGCAATTAAATTGCGACGCACTTTCGATCCACGTTTAGGCCTGAGGGAGCCACATGTGAGGGGGAGCGTTGAAGTATAAGTGGATCGTCTGGCCCTTTCCATTAGGTCGAACTTTTGGTTGCGTTGGCTAGCGCATGAAGCTCTTCACTAACGATGGTCGTCTGTAAAAGAAGTTTTGTTTGACTTGATCGGTACGTACTGGAAAAAGAACTCCTCCAACGGTTCTTCGTGCAATCATAAATGGCATTTCTTAAATAGAGCGTTAGAATTTTAGTTACATTGTTATCATCTAGTAGGAGTATGTATTATTGAAATCATGTGGATCAAAGATGCTTTTAGCTTGAGTGACACGCAAATAATGCCGGATTATTGGAGCTTTGCGATACATGCACCAGATGCCCCAAAAGAAGTGTCGTAGAGTCTAAATTGAGCACGATGAGCATCGGTCAATCGTAGGGGGTGAAGTTAATTAACCACCCAAAGGCCAAGGCGTCGCACTCATCGTCGTATTCACACATCGTATCGGCTGAATCAAGTGTTGCATCTCAGTTTCTCAGCCTGCAATGTTCTTAAATTTCCGAGTTCCGACGACTGTCGACCTGTTCGATATGAGGTCATTTTGGCAAGGAGGGACACGTCCAAAGTGCTCTACGAATGAAACTAGGCCTTCTTTTCACTCGAAAAAGATTGAACCTAGACCTGCCTACTTGGAGTTAACAAACAATAGTTCCTCCAGCCCAGATCAAGAATTCAAGATCCAGGCGTACATTTGTACCATTCCAGTCTCTCTGGCGTCCCCACACTGTGCACAGATCCTCCCAGTTCGCTTCGCTCGCCCCAGATCCGAACCTGCCGTTACTCACCCTTCCCCGAAGTCGTCTCACTGACACCGACGCCCCGAAGCGTCCTCTGCCCCCTGCGTCAGTGACACTCCACCTCCGGGCAAACCCCCCGCGTGCTTATCCAGATTCGCGCCCCCCCACACACAAGCCGCGCCCCATCCGTCCCCATCTCCGGCCCACCACCGCCCGTCCCTCGCCGCAGCCAGTAGCCGCAGGAGTAGGTGCGCCCCCCCCTCCACCTCCCGTCCCCTTTCCCGAAAGGAAAAACCACCCCTTTCCTCCTCGCACGCGAGGTGTTGTTCCAAGGAGAGCCGTAGTCCGTACAGGAGGAGCAGAGTAGGCGCTGCCATGTCGAGCGCAGCCTCCGGATCGGGCCCGGGCACAGCTCATGAGCCGGCTATGCAGCAACTGCAGGAGGTGGTCTTGGCTGCGGCTGAGGCGCCATCGCCGGCGCCGGGATCAGTGGTCGTGGCTGCAGCTGAGATGCCGTCGCCGGCGCCGGTATCAGTAGTCGTGGCTGCGGCTGAGGTGCCGGCGCACGGGGAGGTCGTCACCATCGTCATCTCGCACCCGGAGGAGGTTGCGCTCGAGCCGAAGGGCGTTGCCCCGGACTCCCCGGCACCTCTGGAGCCCGGGGGCGACAGCGCCATGGCCGCCGTGGCGGCCGCGAAGGAGGCGGAGCTGGCGAGGTCCGACAGCTTCGACGAGCAATGCAGGTAGACCGTCGGTACTGTGTTTTCTGCCCTGAGCGTGTGAAATCGTTGGATGTCTCGTAGGAGCTTTGTGAATTGCGAACCAGGGAGGGGACAGGAAAGGATTCTGGCTGAGGATTTCCCTGATTTGTGTGGTGACTACGTTGGATTTAGTAACTGGTCATCTCGTGATTGAATTATCAGTTAGGGCTTTGTCAATCCCTTTGTGAATTATCGCAGGAAGTCCATAAGGTTCTTCAACCTGAAGGAAAATGAGGTCCTAGGCCATGTAATTTACTCCCTCCATTCCATAATTCTAACACGCGGATTATGCACCCTCTCTAATATGCTCCTCCTTGGAGATTCTAACACGCGGATTATGCCGAGTATGCAGGTGATTCTCCTGCTTTGCTTTTAATGCGATCAATAGTCACTTAAAGATAGCTCATCAGTTATCACATCTGAGAAAGACCATGAAGGTGCTAATTCCTTAATGTTACTCCCTCCGTCTCATATTAAGTGACGAAATATTACATGTATCTAGACACTTTTTGGCTATAGATACATTCATATTTGGGCAAATTTGACTCACTTGATATGGGACGGAGGGAGTAGATTTTAGGCGTAGCATTATCCATTGTAAGCTACAACACCTAGTTGAGATTAACAGTGGAGGCCCTTAGTACTTATCGATTGAAGCCATTGAAGAAATCTGTGCCTGCTTAGTGTAAGCGTGGTGCAGGGCTGGAGGAGATGGTCGAACGTACCGGCATCTTTCAGGGCGCCACCAGCACTGTCCGATTACCAGTGTCGTTTTTGCAGTGGTGTCGATCATCCCACCACTTCAGCGCTCCCCTGGATCGGGTTTAGGGAATTTTGGGTTTTGTGGTCAGGCTTATCCTCATGAGGACGATGGTCCCGTGAGGGATACTGACTTACCTCTTAAGTAATGGGCACTGCGTGATGGGGGGCCAAAACTAACATTGGCTTGGTGCTCCCGATCAGGGCGTTGCTATTGGAGTCGTGGCCTGCTGGGGGCGTGTGGAGGGGGGACGTGGCTCCTCTCCTGCACCTTCTTGGTTTGTTTAGCCCAAGATCACTTCCAAAATTAATTCATTAGTATCTTCCTGATGTCCTTCCTCTAGCATTTAGCGCATATCTCATTAGTACTGGTTTCGCTAAAGTGCCACACTTCAGGATGAAAGTACAGTACACTTATTATGATGGCAAATGGAACACATTTAAATAAATTTTAGATGTCAATTGCTGAACCTGTCAAGCTACTCCCTCCGTTCCTAAATACTTGTCGTGGTTTTAGTGCAAATTTGTACTAAAACCACGACAAGTATTTAGGAACGGAGGGAGTAGCATTTAATAAATTTGGCTTGAAGTTTGAAGTTATCTAAGGGAGGAGCAAGATACCAATTCTTTGTTTAGCTCTAATTCTGATCCCTGGAAACTTGTAATATACGGGGGACAGCTCAACAGGTTAAGCTTCTCAATGTATTTGGGGTAACTTTTTTTTAAGAAGCAACCAAAATGATTGGTGTAATTGGAGTAGCTAAGGTCAAGGTTAGTAGTTCACCAATCAGGATCTAAGATCTTATCTACAGGAAGCATCATTGCTTGCAGATGGCTTTAATAAATTGGTCCACCTAGTTTAGCTCTCCAATTTGCTAGCGCACAGTACCAGACGATTTTGCAATTATCAGATCCACGTTAAGATTTGTGCACTTCTTCTCCACGGTTGATGGTGCATGAGCTCGCTAGTGTGGTTAGGGTCATGTGGTGGACTTTTGGCAGCGACAGCAGAGGCAAGGGAGGGGAGACCAACGGAATGGTTAGAGTTGCGAGGTGGAGTCGCCACTCCTACATCACCGAATGGTCAGTGTTGAGAGGGTTGGGTTTGAGGGATACGGGGCTGGCCGGCGAACCGTGGCGAAAATCTCATGGAGATGAACAAGAAGGTGATACGAATAGAAACAAAAAGCCGCTATAAGCTCCCTGAGTTCTTAGCTATGAAAGCCTAAAAGCTATCCAGCTGTTACATGGATGGTGTTGAAATAATGTAAGGCTGCATGCTGATGTTTGGTAATCTGTACTAGAGTTATTCTAATAGGCGACAGATTAAGGCTCAGCTTGCGGCTGCTGAGCTTATTTTATAATCTCCTGCAGAAAAATAGCCATGTAAGTAGAAAGAAATGGTTAAACAGACAATAAAGTTGGCAAAAGCTGTTTAGACAAACAAGATTATCATTATCCACTAGCAATGCCAAACTGTGTTAGTGTATTAACCATTTTATGATGTAGTGTTGTCCTATTGGGATGTTTAATTTTCTCACTACAAAAAAGCTTAGCAGGCAATAAGGAGAGGCAAAGTGTGCTTAATTATTTGCAGTAATACATCCTTTCTGTTCCTGTTGTGCCTTACTGGCTTAATTAATCCTGGTTATTTGTGTTAAAATTATAGCTATCTGTGGGAACCCTGTGTCTTGATAGTTATGTTTCTTATGATCCATTTAGTTATATGCCTGGATGATTCTTGTTCCTCGTGATTCATTTGCCAGAAACTTGACTTTTGCTTTCTTTGAAGCTTAACTATTTCCAATATAGACACCTACTAAAATTGATAGCAGCTAACAGTGCTCGGGGAGTTTGTGCTTTGGTCATGGGTTTGATAGGAGTAGTAGTACACAATGCTTTGGTGATAAACTGTTGTCTTGCAAAAATGATACTCCGTAATAAAGTTTTAACCAGTCCGTAGCTATGTGGTCAGCTTTTTCCTTGGTAGGCAATGTGTGCCCAGTATCTAGGTCTTGACAGATTTATAAACTGTGCACCAATAGGCCCTTCTTTGTTGCCACTGTACTGTATCTTCAAAATTTGCATTTCCTGTGACTTCTTTTCTGCTGTTTACCTTTCTATTTTTTATGAAGGCATAATACGTGATAATTCCACTGCAGAGTTTGTCAGCAAAATACGGAAGAACCTCTGGTAGACCTTGGATGCAGATGTCGAGGTGATCTTTCAAGAGCTCACCGTACGTGTATTGATGTTTGGTTCCGTACTAGAGGTTCAAACAAGTGTGAGATATGCCAGTAAGTCTTCTTTCTGACGGTTTTTGGCTGTTGTTAATTATTTTGTGCACTGAAGTTATTTACTTCACAGGCAGGTTGCTGTAAATATTCCCCCTCCAGAGACACAAGCAAGTGTATGTTCTCTACTTCAGACCTTATCGTATATCACTTTCAAGATGTTTTTACAAAATCTATACTTATTTTGAAGCATATGTCATTATGTTATACGATCTTTTATTGACTGCACTTTTGATTATTAACTGAAGATTGTACTGAAGTTGTAGTGGGCAATATGCTGCAAAAAAGTATAACTCGAGTTCCTCTTTCTGGTAGTGAAAATTTTATTTGTTTTCATTGAGCAGACAAGTTATTGGGTTTGGAGGGTTGATTCAGCTTATGGAAGGGGCCGAGGAGGAAGTCAAAGGGTATTTTTATGACCGTGGATAAGAAAAATGAAACAAGTGCATTAATTTGATTGTCTTGCTGGAGAAATATATTACCAATTAAATCATGACGTGCAAATCTTCCATTGTGCTAAACTCGTACACTTTTCCTGCTGCATATTTGATGTTTTTTCTTTGTGTATGTAGGGATGGTTTAGTCCACTATGGGTTGCATTTGCAATTCTGATTGGTGGTCTCTTACTGGATGTGCTGATATCTGTTTCTCTTGGTGTTTCTGCACTTCCTGTGAACATAATAATTGGTAAGGAAACACTATTTTGGTGTACCACATCCTAGTTCTAATACCACTTACCTTCCATTGACTTGGAAAGTGACATGGAGGAAGGATATTTCACAGTTTGGTCTGTGGCAACAAAGGAATGGGTTTTGACCTGTTCAATTAAGAAATAAATATCCCAACATCCATCCTATTGGTTGTCTTTAAAAAAGAGAGCAAAAATCAGATTATCTGCACTCCAGAACATGTTTTTATTTCCCAAATCCCAACAACACTTGGCTGCGTTTGGCATTCCAGTGGATTCTCACTATCACGTTTATTTTAAAGTTAGCAGGAGAACTGCTAAAATTCCATTATAGAAGAAAAGCTTATGGCTAAATTCAGAATTACCTAGGGGCCCGAAAAGACCCCCAAACTCACAGAGAAAATACGAAACACAACGCACAGGCTATCGCAGACAACGGCAGGCCTGGCCCAGAGAGAAGAGGAGGGGGGTCAGCCGGGATCAAAGGGGATTAGGCCACCCACCAGCTTCCAGTGTGTGCAAGACGAAGCCAGCCAGCGGGAGTTGCACCTCCTCAAAAGTGCGACATGTGTTCCTTCCAGAGCTCCCAGCATAATCCCGTTTGGTCGACCCGCTTTTGCTTATTCTATTGTTTGCCAGACCATTTTTTTTACCTACTTCAGTGTGTATTTTTCCGCTGCAGATTATAAAATAAGTTCCGTGCAACACCGTTCAGAAACTGCAAACTAAGCCTTAGTTTCTGTAAAGCAATATAACTAGTCAATAAAAGCAATATTGCAACAAGTTGTTAATGGAAATTGAGTAACACCTAATATCGTTGTTAATACTTTTTTACTGTCATCTCTCTTTCATCTTCCAAGTAATATAATGTTCAAGGAATGTCAGACCAATTATTTCAATTTGTCTGACTGTACTAATTTTAATGGCTTACATTTCTCAGAACTAAGGTATGTCCAGATTGGACAAACCTAAATGCAAATGAAGCGTATAAATAACTAGTGGATAATCTGGGGACATAGGTTTCTGCAAGAGTCATTCTCATTTTTTTCCCAGGAGTAGTGAATAGTAGGAATGCATGCAGCAGAGAAATCAACGAAAAATGCTGTTACCAAAAGATCATGTTGGTTGATTATTTTTTCCATCCGTAATCAATATTATTTTACTTGTAGGCTACCTTATCAATATGTTTGTTATACTTCATATTGTTGGTTCTACCTAAGGAAAGGCAGATTGGGAGTTACTGTTTCTATCTTAATCAACACTTGTGCATTGGTCCACATATAGAAGGTCCCGCATTCGATGTTCATTGACCCATTTATGTTTCCAGGCGTTCTCATCGTTCTCGGCTTGGGCACTGCCCTTCGACTAGCTCTCGAGTGCTGTCAGGAGTTTGGCTCGAGGAGAAGCATGCCAAGGATGGAAAACATGGCACCCAGTGGGTACCATCCTGGAGTGTAGGTAGACCTGTAAATATTGTAGGGGCACTAAGTTCGGGAAGTGCTCGGATTTTTCTTTTGATAGCTTGTAGTTCTCATTACAACGCTGCTCAACAACGAGCTTAGATTGAGAGCTTGTTTACAATCAAATCCTGACGATGTAAATATGCAGTTCCTGATACTTAATTTTCTCAAGCTCGTATTTGTTCTGATGCCATTATAGATAGCTGTCCTGCACCTTCTGTTTAATCATTTCTCAGGGTTTATGGTCCACCTGTCTGGGGCCATCAAACTGTGGATAACTTTGCCAAAAGACTTTGTTGTACTCCCGGGCCCAAAGACAGAAATTGGTTGTCCACTGTGGAGAAATGGCAATTGGATAGCGCACTTTGTACTAAAGGCATGAGTATTAGGACTTCTGATGAAATAAAAAGTCCAAGGAAACTTTCCTGGATGTGATGTTTGGATGGAAATTCAATATTCGAGATAATCCTTAGGAGTTCTTATGGAATGATGCCATGATGATTAGGACAACAGAAAAGGGGCATTGGCTTAAACCTCTCGATGAAGATTTTCCTTTACACATATGGCATATGTTGGCATATGTGGTCTAAGAAAATTCATGTCTATTTTAGGTAGCCAGATAAGTAGCTTTGCACTTTTTTTTCCTGTAAAATATGACAAGATATGATGAGACCCAATATGTTTTCCATGTACATGCGTTTCTCGTCTCATTAAGTTTTTTTATTAGTTTGTCGTAGCTCAATATCTAGATGAGAAGTTTTTCTCGTGAACCGCTGGAAGGAACTAACCAGGCTTGCTTTTCAATTATAGGCCTAAGTATGTATTTCTGTAGAGCTGACATGTTCTTTTGCGCTGGGGTGCAGTTCGGAGAATTTTTTTTGCTACACTGGCCCCTCTCTAATGAAATTGGCAGAAATGGCCTCCTCTGAAACGCAATGCCAAAACTGGCCTGGCGCGGAAAGATGCTTGCGCCAACTGGTATGGCGGAAGGGATATTCCGCCGATTGAATTGGGAGAAAGATGGTCAAAAGAAAAAAAACGTTGGCCGGCTTTGGCCCATGCCAACGCGAATGATGTAGTACTAAAAAAAAAAGGGAAGGAGACATCTCGTGATGAGAAAACAAACCAAATGGCGGTGTCCACAGCTTTTTCATCGAGTTTTGTGGGGCCCAAATAGCCTTCTACCACCAAAACCATCTTACCGACCATGCAATAGGGGGAATATCCCTTCCGCCAACCTAATTGGCGCTTGGTCCACGTGGTGCTTTCCCTCTCCGCCATACCAGTTTTGACAATGCATTTTGAAGGAGGCCATTTCTGCAAATTTCATTAGGCGGGGGCCAATGTAGCAATTCTCTCCGGTTCGGACGTGATTGGATCAACATGCCTGATCATTGAATCAGACTACTCTGCCAACATAACTGTTCGAGAAATTGACCGACTGAAGTGTAGTTGCCGGCGATCTGAAACTCACGCGAACACCTGGACTCACACACACACGCGAACTGGAAAGACCCAGAGAGAGACGTGAGGATCTGCCGCTGTATAAAACGTGCAGCTTTTCTGTTGCTTTCTTCCCTTTATTTATACCAGCATCGAAGTGATCCGGATATGCAGGAAACTACAGGCTGATCTCGCGAGCTTACCGGCCATGCCATCCCATGACGCTCGACGTGACTTCGCCACTAAACGCGCCACTCCCGGTTGCCATCGTGCCATCCCACGCGACCCGGTCGAAGCGCCTAACTCGCTAGTTAAAAGCTACTGAAAATAACTGACGAAACTGACGGGCGCGAGGTGTGGACATATACACACTGCTCGGCCAATTATTCAGCTAACTCTAACTGAAAGTGCTAACAGAATGGGCAGCGGGATTATTCAACAAATCACCCCCTTAAGCCCGATGCCCTTCAACTCACCTCCTTCACTCCAAGCAGCTGTCGCTGGGGGATAAGCTTCATCGTCGAGAGGGAAACAGCCCGGATCACCAGCTAAGGCCCCTAAATGACCGCTCAGTGATAAAGGAGGTGGGGGTGCAAAGACAGCCAGGAGGTTTGCCTAGAAGCAGCCACCCTTTAAAGAGTGCGTAATAGCTCACTGATCGAGCGCCCTTGCGCTGAAGATGAACGGGGCTAAGCGATCTGCCGAAGCTGTGGGATGTCAAAATGCATCGGTAGGGGAGCGTTCCGCCTTAGAGGGAAGCAACCGCGAAAGCGGGGGTCGACGAAGCGGAAGCGAGAATGTCGGCTTGAGTAACGAAGAAGCTTTTCTCGGTTTATCGAATGCTGATACATAGTGCAATATGGTCAGAACAGGGTGTTGCATTTTTTAATAAAAACCCTGGAAAGAAGCAATTCAATGAACTTGACACGCCCGAGTGACTTGGTGAGGATGTCCGCCAATTGATCTTCGGTACAAACATGATCCACATCCACCTTGCCCTCCTCGATGCACTCTCTGATGAAGTGAAAGCGAGTATCAATGTGTTTGCTCCTCTCATGATGCACAGGATTCCTGCTTAGGGCAATAGCAGATTTATTATCCACAAGAAGTTTCACCTTCTGTGGATCTTTGCCAGTAACCTCTCCCAACAGTCTGCTCAACCAAATGGCCTGACAAGCTCCTGTTGAGGCTGCGATGTATTCCGCCTCACATGATGACAGAGCAACAATATTTTGCTTCTGAGATGCCCAAGACACAACACTGGAACCAAGGAAAAAGACTGTACCGGTGGTGCTCTTTCGGTCGACAACATCTCCGGCAAGGTCGCTATCACTGTAGCCCACGATCTCCTCCTTTCCTCCAGACTTGTACACACAGCCATAGCTATTTGTGCCCTGGACATACCTCAAAATTTGCTTCACTGCAGCGCAGTGCTGTTTCCCTGGCGCCTCCATGAACCTGCTGATGATGCCAAATGAATATGCAATATCTGGCCGGGTATTCACTAAGTAACGCAGGCTGCCAATGATGCTGCGGTACTGACTTGCATCGATCACCTCCCCATCTACCATCTTACCAAGCTTCAGACGATTCTCCATGGGAGTATGGCAGGAGTTGCAATCACCCATGCCGGCGGCAGCAAGGATCTTGCCGGCATAGCTCGACTGGCTCAATGTGATCCGATCATTCTCCTGCATCACCTCAATGCCCAGATAGTAGCTAAGCAACCCGAGGTCGCTCATTTGGAACAAGTCATGCATTTGCATCTTGAATGCCTTGATCATGCCGGCTGCTGTACCTGTGACGATGAGATCATCCACGTACACTCCCACGAGCAGAAAATCCTCTCCCTCGACACGCCTGTACAACGCATGATCAAGCTGACAGCGCTCGAAGCCCAGCGACTCCAGGGAGGCATCAAGCTTCGCATTCCATGCTCGCGGAGCTTGCCGCAGCCCGTACAGAGCCTTCTGAAGTCGCAGAACCTTGTTCTCATTGTTGTGGTTGATGAAACCAGCAGGTTGATGCACGTACACCTCTTCGAGTAGGTTGCCGTTGAGGAAGGATGATTTTACATCCATGTGATGGACCTCCCAACGCCGGCGAGCAGCCAGCGCCAGCAGCAGCCTCACTGTCTCGAGGCGTGCCACTGGTGCAAAGACTTCGTCGTAATCGACGCCCTGTCTCTGCGCGTAGCCCTTCGCCACCAGTCGGGCTTTGTGCTTCACCACGGCACCGGCAGGATCGCGCTTGACCTTGAAGACCCACTTCAGGCCGATCGCACGCTGGCCTTCAGGGAGCGTCGCCAGCTCCCACGTGCCGTTGTCGCGGATGGATTTCATCTCGGACTCCATCGCGGCATGCCAGGCGCTCTCCTCTAGCGCCTCGTCAACGCTGGCTGGTTCCTCTGCTGCAACCATGCAAAGTTCTCCAAAATCGAGCTCATTATGATACCTAGGGTTAGGTTTAAATATCCCCCTCATGCCTCGCGTGCATCTGATGGGACGGCAGTGGAGGTGGGTGGCGCGGGGATGGAGGTCGTGGGCGAGGTTGGTGATGCTGGAGGTGTCGTGCATGCCGAGGATGTAGACGATGGAGTCGATGTAGCAGGTGTAGTGGGCGATGCCGCGGCAGGTGCGGCAGGGGCCGGTGTAGACGAAGTAGACGCCGGCGCAGCCACCACTGGATCGTCCGAGAACGCCACCTGGAATTGATCGAGGCCGTCCGCTTGTGACAGCGACGCGCCCCAATCCCACGGCCGATGCTCCTCAAACACCACGTCACGCGTGATGTGCAGGCGCTTGGCCACTGGATCAAACACAAGGTAGGCCTTGGCACCATCCTCGTAGCCCACGAACACACCGCGGCCAGCCCTGTCGGAGAGCTTCGTGATGCCCGGCCCGGTGAGCTTGAAATGGGCCAGGCACCCGAACGTGCGCAGGTAGTCGACCTTGGGCTTCTTCTTCCGCTAGGCTTCGTATGGCGTCATGCCCTTGAGGCTCATTGTAGGCGACCGGTTCAGAATATGCACCGTCGCCTTGACAGCTTCAGCCCAGAACATGGGCGGCATGTCCATGGACTTCATCATGCTTTTGGCCATCTCGATGACAGTTTGGTTTCGCCGCTCCACGACACCGTTCTGTTGCGGAGAATAGGGTGCCGTGGTGTTGCGCCTGATGCCTCCTTCCTCACAGAACCGGGCAAATTCGTTGGAATTGAACTTGACGCCCCTGTCCGTGCAGAACGCCCTGAGCTTGGCTTGCCGGTCTATCTCAGGGAGAGCCTTGATCTTGCGGAAGTAGCGGAAAGCCTCGTCCTTGCTCCTGAGCACCTCAAGCCACATATATCTACTATGATCATCAACGATCAGCAGAAAAAATTTGTTACCGCTCGAGGACGCCGGCGTGATTGGTCCGCAGAGGTCCCCGTGCATTAGGTCGAGCACCTTGTCTGCACAGTACGGCGAAACGCGCGGGAACGGGGTTCGGTGCATCTTCCCGATCTCGCACCCATCACAGAAGTGCTCGATGTGGTCGATCGTCGGCATCCCCCGTACCATGTTCTTGGCGCCAAGATCGTGAAGCGCACGAAAATGGAGATGGCCAAACCTGGCATGCCACCTCCATGCCATGTCGTCTGCCATAGCAGCCAGCAGGCACACCGGCGTGGCCATGGTGAGCTGGATCGGGTACAGCCGGTTCTTGGCGCGTGTGACGCGCGCCAGCAGCTCGTTCTCCTTGTCAAACAGCCGCAGCTCGCCACCACCGATCCTGGACTCGCACCCGACCTCGTCAAGTTGACCAAGGCTGATGATGTTGGTGCGCAGCTTCGGTATGAAGTAGACGTCCGTGAACGCCCGGTGCTCGCCATAGCGTCCGGTGAAAAAGACTGAGCCGTGCCCATGAATCTCAACAAGAGATCCATCGCCGAACTTCACCGTGCCGCCTACCGTGTCGTCGATCTTGGACAGCAGATCACGGCAACCCGTCATGTGGTTGCTGGCGCCGGAGTCGAAGTACCAGCGCCGGTCGTCGGTAGGCACCGGGATCAGCCGCTCCTCGTTCAGGAACACGTACTCGCCGGCCACCGCCGAAGCTTCTTCAACAGCGACCACGGACGGCGCCCGTGACAACACCGGCGAGCTTGGGGCCGAGTCATGCACGTCCACCACACATGCGGCTAGCAGTACCGCCGGGCGATCATCTTCCTCGGCCTGTGCGATGTGCGCCTCAGCCTGCTGGTTTCGCCGGTCGCGTTCGCGCTTCCGGCACTCCTTGGCCCAATGGCCGCGAATGCCACAGTAGCGGCAATCGCCCTTTCGGCGTGGAGGTCCATCGTCGCCTTTTGCTTGGCCACAATCCGTGGCCGGTGATTTTTGCTTGTCGCCGCCTCTTGGCCTCCGATCGCCGGAGCCTGACGATCCGGCTCCTCGGTCGCGCTGCTTCTGGCGCGCTGACCACTGGTCCTCAGTGAGCAGCAGCTGCGCGCCTGACGTATCTGCCTCTTTTTGCTCGCGTTCCTCGACGACCAGTAGACGTCCAGTGAGCTCCTCAAGGGACAACTGCTTCGTGTCCAGGAGAGATTCGATCGCCGTCGACATCTCCTTGTACGGCTTGGGGACGGTGCGCAGAACCTTCAGCACCGCATTGTGCTCGGTGACAGGATCGCCGAGCAGCTCTAGATCGTTGACGATCGCGCTGAGCCGCATGATGTACGACTCGATTCCCTCGCCGCTGCGGAAATGGAGTTTGTCGTAGTCCTTGCGCCGGGTCTACGCCTTGGCTTCCTGGACGCACTCCACGCCGAGGCGCATTGTCCTCCGCGTTTCCCAGGCCAGCTTGGCCGACGACTTGACGGCCAGAGTGCGCATCAACTCCGGCGGCACCCCCTTAAGGATGAACGCCAGGGACCGGCGATCCTCACGGACCTCGCTGGCGCCGGTGACAATGGCGTCCCAGAGTCCTTCTGCCTGCATCTGCACTTTCATGAGTAGTGCCCAGTCAGAGTAGTTCGTCCGCGTGAGCATCGGCGGATGCATGCCGCCACCACCCTCGCGAATCACACATTCCACCACGCGCAGCTCTGCTCCCTCATCAGCAGTGAGCCTGGCCATCGGCGTCGATGGGCTCACCCCGCTGTCTCCGAGCTCCGTGCCCTTGTTCTTGTCCTTGTCGCCGTCCTCTGACCCCGGCATCTCCTTCACACGGATCGAACACCGTGCGGCTGTGGCAGGTTGGATCGAACACCAACACTCTGATACCACTTGTAGTTGCCGGCGATCTGAAACTCACGCGAACACCTGGACTCACACACGCGCGCGAACTGGAAAGACTCAGAGAAAGATGCGAGGATCTGCGCTGTATAAAACGTGCAGCTTTTCTGTTGCTTTCTTCCCTTTATTTATACCGGCATCGAAGAGCTGATCTCGCGAGCTTACCGGCCATGCCATCCCATGACGCTCGACGTGACTTCGCCACTAAACGCGCCACTCCCGGTTGCCATCGTGCCATCCCACGCGACCCGGTCGAAGCGCCTAACTCGCTAGTTAAAAACTACTGAAAATAACTGACGAAACTGACGGGCCCGAGATGTGGACATATACACACTGCTCGGCTGATTATTCAGCTAACTCTAACCGAAAGGGCTAACAGAATGGGCAGCGGGATTATTCAACGTGAAGTCTGCCAAACATGACTGTTCGAGACACGGTATCTTACTGTGAGGTTGATGTTAGTGGATGGTTTAGTTTTTTTTTCCTTAGTTGAGGTTACTTTTTCCCTAAAAAAAAGAGTACGGGTACCGCATGAGCTTGCCCAAATAGCGAAACGAGATGCAGAGGCCGCGGTGCTGCGGCTCGAGTAGCCTTGAGGCATAGCTAAGCTCTTAGCTGGTGATTGTACTTCCTCCCATCGTAAATTCTTGATTCAAATTTGCTCAAATATGGATGTATCTATTCTTAAAAAGCGTCTAGATATATGTAATATTTGGACAACAATTTAGGATCAGATGGAGTAATTTATTTTGGTTCTATCAATAGAACCCTCTATTCAGTCGCAAAGAAAAAAAATATTGTCATGGATGAGAACATCCGAGAAAGCTGTAAGATGGAATGACTTTATACTAGCACTATTAAATAAGTATACTACAAAAATATATATCGTATGGCAGATTTAATTAAACTAATTTGAAATCTAAATGTTGAGCATATTTTTCTATAAACTCAGTTGATTTCGGACAAAGCTTATTTAAGCCAGCTTATAAGTTTGCATCCAATAGCAATTTGCACCGGATATGTCGCAGAGTAAACTAGCTTCTAAGAAAATGAATAAACGAGTTTCTTTGTTTTAGCGAAATGAATAAACCAGGTGGATAAGCTGCGTTAAAAAAAACAGGTGGATAAGCTGGCCCAGTTCATTGCAAAAGCTCTTGCGTACATGCATCAAGCCCAGCCCATCCCAGCCACGCGGTGGCCGTCGCACCTCAGGAGTCAGGCGCTCCATTCTTTGAAGACCAGCGCACGCAGCACCGGCGACGCAATCGTCAAGGCCCGCTGAAACCGTACAAGGAAAGAGGAAACTACTCCCAAAATCTCGGCGTCTCGCCGGCGGCCGCCACCGCGATGATCAGCATCCTCGCGCAGGTCTGTAGATTCTGACCGAATTCGCGTTTCCCAATCCATTCCTCGTCCGTCCCGCTCGATTGATTCGGTTGATTCGGCTGATTGATTGATTCGGTTGATTTGGTGTGGATCTGCGCGCAGGAGCGCCTCCTAGGGTTCGCCCTGGGCTCCGTCTCCATGGGCGGCTTCGTCCTTCACCAGCGCCGCGCTATATACCGCTCCCTTGCTGAAGCTGACACGGCCGCTGGGGCGCCATTCGCCTATCAGGTCAGCATTTTGTTCGATTCAATTGACTCGTTGCCTGCTTTTGTGATTTCCGTAGGAACAGCGCACAAGGAACATCTTGTAACTTTCAGAACCTTAGTACCAAATTTCCTAAATCTAGTTGTGGATGTTTCTTTTGTTAGGATCTTTTACCGGCAGTATTTCTGTAACAGGAAAGCTCTAAACTCTCAAAAGTCATGGACTAGTCACAGATTATTGTTATTTGAGTCCCCTTGATATTTAAATGATGCTGATATATCATTAAAAAAATGTTGCCTTTGGATCATCAAGTAGGGTTGGGAATACCACACGGAACACTTCCGCCCGACAAAAATTATACTGGAACACAAATAAGGCTGAGTAGTTTGGGAAGAAGGGAAAGTACGAAATGTGCATAGTGTTCAGCCATTCCCCCGTTTGGTTTAGAGTTTCCATGCATTTCCTGTTACCTAAAAGGCTAAAATGATGTTCCTACAACTCTGCTTTTTATCCAAAGAGTTGATGTTATTGTATTGTTGCCATCGAAAGATTTTGGACTAAAATATGAAATTCTGTTATTTCGACAAATCATAGTGAGGTAAATGGTATGTGAATCTGAAACTAGTTTAGCAAAATGTAGAACTTCTAGCTAGCGTTTGGAAATCTGATATTAGTGTTGTGGTTATTTGAGGGTCTGGCCGCACTTATTTTTTGTTAAAACAGTGTGGGCCTTAATTTGTGTTACCGTTCATAAATCATCATTGTGTGATTAATTTTTTCTAGCTTGTTAAAATTTGTTATGCCGTCGAGAAAGGGTGTATCAAGTACTATGACTGAGGATTCCATCTAATTTGCAGTATGTGGATGCCCAACTTATATATTGAATACCGATTTGAACATATCGTGGTATTGTGCACCGGTGTATATTCCCCACTTTCTACCATTTTTTGTCATAGTACTTTCCATAAGAAGCCAATGAATCACACCTGTAATGATATGGCTCTTTGAGGCTGGTGGTTGTTGACAAAAGAAATTATTTCTTCAGGTGAAGATATGCAATTCAGTTATCATGCTTACCATGAGGCATACCTAGTTAGAGCGAAATGCTAGAGCTTTTAACAAATCTTCCAAGCAATTGTCACAGTTTGTATTGTAGATCAAAGAGGAACGCATGCTTTGGGATCTGTCATCTCCAAGTTTTTCTTGTAGCTTGTATTCGTCGGCAGGAGCTGTGTTAGTTACGTGCAGGCCTTATAAACACGAACAGAGGTAGTGCGTGTTAGACAGGCTATCGGCCAGCAGCCTACCTTATTTTGTTGTTGCCCTTGGCCCCATTATGCCCTTTGTTCTTTGTGTTATCAAAGTAGTCATACTATTACCTTTTTTCTTCTTATATATCAAGATGAAATCTATGCACCATTTCAACAAAATTGGTGGTTGAATAGATCTTAGTAACCACAGCCTGCGAACCTTCGCAGATATTCTTTGCCAGCCCTGTAGCTGCAAACTATCATTTGGTCAGATATTCGAATTTGTGAAGCTTGTTTTTTTAAAGTGTCTTACAAATGAACGTGATAATTGTAAAAGTACTTTGCCTTTTTTCTTGCTGAGAACAGTGGTAAGCCTGTTAACACATGGGTATAGAGCATCATTGATAAGCAGCAATGGGCACATTTTCCCCTTTCATTAACCTCGCCAACGGTCATTATGTTCTGAACTGTTACAGAGTGGACTTGCTGCATGTCTAAATTTCTATGTTATAACCCCTTGTTGAACTGAAACTTTGTATATTCTGCAGACAAGTGAAATCACCAGTAGGAGGGGCTCAGCTGACTTGGCTCACGTATGGAACAAGGCAGTGGACGAAACCCTTGGCCGGCTTGTTGTATATCTTAGCTCTCGTGGATGGTAATCCAAGCACTGCATTTGGAGCCAAACGCTACTCCCGATTTACGTTGTCATTGTGCTAATTTATGACAATGTGCCATGACATTTCTTTGTACCCATGGTTGAACATAATGATTTCTTTTGCTTTAAAAATGGGAAGATACAGTCATTAATCCGCGATGCCTTCCTGTTACACATCTCCCTGGATATATTTGTATATTCAGGGTCTATACACTCTTAACCCTGTTGAAGTGGTTCATTGTCAAAGCAATTTTCTGGTGTCGGTAATGCATTTTTCTGTGCGAGCTCAACTCCCATATTCTATTTTCTGGCATGGCGCTGCAGATTAGACGGCACCCAGCTTTTAAATTTGCCATGAATCTATGTCTATATAGATGTGAAGGACGTGATCACGTGAGTCGAGTGTCATGATCGAACATGGAGTATTGAATATATGAACATAACATTTCACACAATACATAGCTTTGGATGTTTCTTGCAAGGTTTTTGGCGTATTTTGTTTTGTTAAAACAAGTCTTTAATCAATGAAAACTCTATTGATATGCGTTTTTTCATACGTGAAATTTATATCAATGGTTTCGTCTTTAAATGTTCTTGCTAATGATCATGATTCCGTATCATATAACTTACATATTAATGGAGTAATTCTTGGTCAAAGTCTTGTCTTAACGAAACAAAATACGCCAACCTTTATGAAATGGAGAGAGTATTGAATAAGTAAGCTAATCTATGATGTGGAGTGTTTCATTCTCTTGCTTTGTAAAGAGGTGCGTATGTGAGTGTCAAATGACCATCGGTTGCCCCAACAATTCAAAATGGAGCATAGGCATCGATCATGTGATGCTTTCATCCGGTCGGTTGTCCTATTGACCATTTGTCTACTCCGTCCAATCCATAATTTGGATTTAGTGTAAAGTTAGTACAACTTTGTACTAAATCCAGCACACTTTTTATGAATCGAAGGGAGTGCTTAAGAATGCGAAATAGAACGTCTAATCATCATAACATAAAACTTTCGCATGCAGTATATATACTCATCACTATAACATTCTACCTTGCCACCTCATAAAATGCCATTAAAAAATGTTGTAACATTTCAAACACATGTGCAACATAAATCAACGTACACAACAATTAGAAATAGTGTATGCAACAATGAAAATCACATTAGCAGTATGAGAAAAACTTTTTGTAACACCTAAAATCGTTGTGATGCAACGCCATTGTGTATGCATCAAACAACACGTGCTTTTGCAGCATGGAAACAACTCCTTGCAAAACACTCGGAATTGTTGCAACATAACACCCTTTTGTACATATCAAACAACACACGCTCTTATGACATGCCCAAACAACATTGTCGGGGGGATGACCCCGGGTAGGATCATGGCGACACAACTCTAGCCGAGATAACGGAGGCAAAGCCGGCATAGCAACGTATGCCGGCATCATAAAGTTAAACTAACGATAAGCAGGCATCCCGGGCGTATGCCGGCATAGTTTTCTTATCTTGTAAGTTTGCAGGATAAGGACGAGCCCCTACCGCTGAGGTCCTTCAACAGTCTTATCGTGACCACGCGGTGCAAAGTAAAGCAGCGCCATCGTCATCTCAAAAAAGCAGTCAGCGCCTGCGTACCGGTGTCAGGTGACCGCACTAAAGAAGCACCGAAAGGGAATCTATGACGGAAGCCAGCAGAGGATAGTTGTACCCGTTGCAAGCTGGCAGGGAAAAGTAAAGTTGTCTTGTCCCTTGCGGTACTGCTTGGAGGGAACCGAGCCGCGTGCCCGGCGGGGCCCAAGGAAGGTGACGTTAGACTCGGCCCGCATGTCAGTGTGACATGCGTGGTCCATAAATAGAGCACTACACCTCCCTGGAGAGAGGAGGAGTACTTAGAGATTCTAGGGTTTCTCCTTCTTCTTCTTTTGCTTCTTCCTCAAGAATACAGCTCAAGGAGCGCCGTTGTAGAGCTCGCCTATCTCGGCTAATACAGCAAAGCAGGAGTAGGAGTCTTACCTCGACAAAAAGGCTTCGAACCTGGGTAAATCTGTGTGTTCTTGTGTGAATCGTGTGTGTTCTTCTTCACGTCCTCCCTCCTCCGTTCCTCCTTCGTCCATCGGCCCCAAGTTAAGCCATCCTATGGCATCTGCCATGACACCACCACGACAGTTGGCGCCCACCGTGGGGCCAGCAACGGCACTGGCTAGAGTTTTCATCCAGACGGGAAGCTTCCTCATCACCGGAGAACGCGTGGTCTCCGGTTTGGTCCAGAGATTTGGCTCTGTGGGCTTCATCGACAACAACGCGGGCTGCTTCAACAACGCTCCGCTACCCTCTGCAGGCCGCTTCATCAACTTCGGCATGCACGAGGTCTATGTTGCTACTGACAGCCCTTACAGGTACCCAGAGCAGGTGGTGATGGATGAAGACCCTCCCGCCCTCCGCACGGCTCGCGGCCGGCATGTCGACTGCCCAGCTGACCGTATGGAGGTCATGGTGACGGCTCATGGCGCTGACGCTGGAAGGAACCCTGCGGGAAGCGGCGTGGTCCCAACCAAATCCGGCAGAACGGCGAAGCTCCCCCTGGAGAAGCCGGAGAACATCGCTGCTCAAGCCGGCACGTCGGCCCTGCCGCCGAAGCCGACCTAGCTCCAAAGCCTCCATCGAGTGGTTAACTGCGCCGGTAGCATCAAACGCTAACCCGGCCCAGCTGCAGGCAGAGTTAGAGTTGGAGAGACAGAAGCTGCTAAAAGAGGCAATCGACGTCGCCAGCGCTCGACAACAGCTCGAGATCTCGCTTCGTGAGTACAACAGAGCTCAAGGTCTTAGTTCTACTGCATTTACTAACCCTAGCAGAGTCGGGGAGGTGCGTAACCATGGCAAGAACTTGAATGCCGAGATGGCAAGAGATGGCAGGGGTGTGCCAGCTGTGTCGGCAAGTTTTGCCTCGGCACTTAAGCCGAAGTACAATACCCCAGCCAAAAATCTCAGGGCTGCCGAGGCTGCAGTTGAAGAGTTGCCGAATCTTACGGGAGAGGCACTTCGGCAACAACAGCTGCGCGTAAAAGAGCTGCTACAAACAGCAAACGAGCAGAATGAGGCATACATGAGAGTGCACGGTAAACCCGGTGCATCGCAGGTCATCCATTCGGCCGCAGACGCTGGTGGCCGGGTTGACAAACACGCGTCCTCACCTGGTGGCAAACGGGACAAAAGTGTTAACTCTGGCCGGGATAAGCAGTTGGAACGCTATGGCCCGGCCCTGGCCGAGAAACAAATAGTCAGAAGGGTTGATGACGGCCAAAGTGGTCTATGTCCCGGCGGCAACCGCCGAGATCAGCAGGAGCGTTACTCATATGATCGTGGGCGCCGACCTCAAGATCCGGCACCCAATACTGCTGCGGGACAGCAGGGTGTCGGGCGCAACCCCATGTATCGAGGTGAGGATCGTCGTTATGACCGTTACGATGACGGATACTCGGCCATGGCTGACGAGGGTTATATCAGGCGAGAGCGCGACAATCTCGATCCGCTCGGAGGCCGAATTGGGAATAGGCAGGTTTCGCCCCTGGATGCTCGACACCGGCTTGATAGAATTTATCTATCCGAGCTTCTGGAGGAGCAAGGCCCTCCGGGACCGCGTTGTTTCGCGCATCGGATCATGAGGAAGAGAGCAGCCCCGGGTTTTCAGCTGCCCAGGGGTACAAGAACGCATGACGGCAGTACTAAGCCAGAAGATTGGCTGGAAGACTATGTCACGGTAATAAGCGTGGCAGGTGGCGGCAGATGGGCAGTACGTTATGTACCCCAGATGCTCGTGGGGCCGGCAAGGATATGGTTGAACAATTTGCCGAAAAGCAGCATCAATTGTTGGATAGACTTCGAGGAAGCGTTTGTCAGCAATTTCACTAGCACGTACAAGAGGCCGAACCGCCCTCAACAGTTGTCCATGTGTAAGCAAAGAGACAATGAAACCGACTGGGATTACCTGACAAGATGGAACAATCTCCGCAATTCCTGTGAGGGGATAGTGGAATCGCAAGTCATAGCGTGATTCGCCCAAGGATGTCGGCACGCAGCATGGTATGGCAGAGGCTGCAAAGAGAGATGTCGACCACTCTATCTAAAATGATCAGGATCGTCGACATGTATGCACTTGGCGATCCGACTCAGCCATGACTGATGCCGGCGGAACCACAAAGGGAGCAGCCGACATACAATCCTACAGGGGCTTTCCGGAGGAATGATTATCAAGATCACCGCAACAAAAGAAGGGATGACAGGCAGGATTACCGATACGGTCCAACCCATGTCGCTGCAGTTCAGGACCAACCTGATGCCGGTTCCAACCAGCGTCCAAAAACAGGAAATTAACAATTGGTTATGAAGGGGGAGCAAAAGAAGCCCTGGCAGGATAAGCCGAAGTATACTTTTGAGGTGATGTTGGATCAGCCTTGTCGTTTTCACACGACTAACCAAAACAAGCCGGCGAACCACACAACGCGGCAATGCAGCTGGATGCAACGGGCCGAGAACGGCGAGGCAAGCCGGTTACCTCCACCTCCACCTCCACCACTCACAGGCGCAAACGCACAGATCCAAGGACCCCCTCAGGCAAACAATGCAGTCAACCAGGTGGAGGGACAAGAAATCCTAGGGTATGCCGAGAGAAACAAGTACAAGAAGCCTCACCAGAGCTACATGATTTTCATCACTGAGCCCACTGACAAGCAAAGTCAGCGCATGCGAGAAATGGAAGTCAATGCTGTTATGCCGGCAGTTCCAAGGTTCATGTATTGGTCAGAGCGGGAGGTCAACTGGAACCGGGCAGACCATCCCAAAGTTATGCCCAACCCTGGTGGATATGCCTTGGTGGTCGACCCGACGCTCATTGGGCCCGACATTAACGTCAAGTTCACTCGGGTTCTCATTGACAATGGAAGCAGCATCAATATCCTGTACCGGGACACGATGCTTAAGCTCGGCATTATAGATAACATGCTTGAGCCCAGCCGGACTACCTTTCATGGTATTGTGCCGGGAATGTATTGTGCCCCGGTAGGCAAGATCCAAGTGGATGTCTTATTCGGCACCAGGGAGAACTGTCGGACCGAAAATCTAGAGTTCGAGGTGGTGGACCTTAGCAGTCCGTACCATGCACTGTTGGGTAGGCCGGCACTCGCCAAGTTCATGGTTACTACTCACATTGGTTATCTGAAGATGAAGATGCCGGGACCAAATGGTACCATAACTATCACGGGCAACTACAAACGCTCAATGGAATGCGCGGCGGCTGGATCTGCTTTGGCCGAGTCGCTGGTCATCGCTGGCGAGAAGAAGAAATTACAAGAAGCTGTTGCGATGGCGCAGGCGACACAAGTCGGTCTGCCCGCAATGACCAATCCTCATGGAAGTGTGGCTTTTCAGGCAGCCAAGGAGACAAGGAAGGTCCAGGTCGACAACGAATTCCCGGACCGCACTGTCATCATCGGTGCCGGCCTAGGGGAGAAATAGGAAGGCGAGCTCAGCAGCTTCCTCCGTGAGAATCGGAATATCTTCGCATGCTCAACTCAAGACCTGCAGGTGTGCCGAGGGAGTTAGCTGAGCACTCATTACATGTCAGACCAGACGCAAGACCGATGAAGTAACCCCTTCGACGCTTCGCCGATGACAGAAGGTAAGTCATATCGGAAGAGGTATCCCGACTTCTAGCTGCCGGCTTTATCATGGAAGTGTTGCATCCTGACTGGCTGGCAAACCCGGTCATGGTCGAGAAGAAAAAAGACGACCCAACTGCTGCCAAAGTATGGCACATGTGTATCGACTACACCAGCCTAAACAAGGCATGTCCCAAAGACCCATTTCCATTACCTCGGATCGATCAAGTGATTGATTCCACTGCTGGGTGTGAGTTGTTGTCTTTTGTGGATGCGTATTCTGGTTTTCATCAGATACCACTGAACCCTAATGATCAAATAAAGAAATCACTTATCACCCCGTTCGGGGCTTATTGCTATCGCACTATGCCGTTTGGTTTGAGAAACACAGGAGCTACCTATCAAAGGTGCATGCAGAAGTGCTTACATGATCAACTCGACAAAAATGTACAGGTATATGTTGATGATGTCGTCATAAAAACCAAACAGAGCGCCACTCTCCTGGATAATATCCGGGAAACATTCGCAAATCTGCGGAGGTTCCGAATGAAACTGAACCCGCCAAGTGCACATTCGGTGAGCCGGCAGGAAAGTTGCTCGGTTTCCTGGTATCAAGCCGAGGAATAGAAACAAACCATGTGAAAATTGTTGCTATAGAAAGAATGAAACTGCCAAAGTGCCTTAAAGATGTGCAGAAATTCACGGGATGCCTCACATCGCTGGGTCGTTTCGTGAGTCAGCTTGATGAAAAGGCTATGCCCTTATACCAGCTGATGAAGAAAACCGACAAATTTGTGTGGACACCACAGGCGGACCTACCTTTTCAAGAGCTGAAAAAGATGATTGCTACGGCACCCATATTAGCTTTGCCGATGGAGAAGGAGCATATGTTGTTATACATAGCAGCGACAAATCGGGTTGTCAGTGCTGTCATTGTAGTGGAAAGGGATGAAAATGGCAAATCAGTGCAGAGGCCAGTATATTAATTGAGCGAGGTGTTATCATCATCCAAGCAAAATTATCTCCACTACCAAAAGATGGCATATGGCGTGTATATGGCGACAAAGAAGTTAAAGCATTACTTTGAGGCACATCAGATCCGAGTTATATGTGAGGCACCCGTTTCGGAAATCATGAGTAACAAAGACGCGAGCGGCCGAGTCGCAAAATGGGCTGTCGAGCTGGCAACCTATGCGCTGCAGTATGATAGACGGGATGCCGTGAAATCTCAGGCTTTGGCGGATTTCTTGGTGGATTGGGCTGAGATGGAATATGAACCACCGCCCTCGGAAACTAACTACTGGAAATTACATTTTGACGGCTCTAAGATGAAAAGCGGGCTTGGTGCCGGCATAGTTCTGACCTCGCCAAAGCGTGGCCAACATAAGTATGTATTGTAGATTCACTTCGCAGCATCCAACAATGTTGCCGAGTATGAGGCACTTCTGCACGGATTGAAAATGGCGAAAGAAACTGGAGTCCGCCGGATTCAGTGCTTTGGTGATTCCGACCTGATCGTCCAGCAAGTTTCTGGTAATTGGGATGCATTGGATGCCAACATTGCGCTATACCGTTTTCATGTCCAGAAGATCAGTGGCCATTTCGAAGGATGTGAGTTTCATCATATACCTCGGGCGGAAAATGAAGCAGCCGACACATTGTCAAAACTCGGTTCGACGCGACAGTCTATTCCAACTGGGGTGGCGTTAGAGCATTTACGTAAACCATCCATCAAACCCTCACCAGAATCGGAGTCGATATTTATCCCGGCGAGCTC
Organism: Brachypodium distachyon; assembly: GCF_000005505.3. NCBI lineage: Eukaryota > Viridiplantae > Streptophyta > Magnoliopsida > Poales > Poaceae > Brachypodium > Brachypodium distachyon. The sequence continues at coordinate 30,583,763 of NC_016133.3, read as the reverse complement.
AGAAGCCGACATCACTCCCATGGACGTTGATAGTGGCAGCGGTTCCGATAACCCGGGGACTGAGCGCTTTAACTCAGCAGAAACAATGGCGGTTGAGCCAATGGAGATAGACGAGCCGGATGAGCCAATCTTCACCACTCGTCCTGTGCCAGCCTGGGTGCAACCGATAATGTCTTACCTCAAAGATGGGAGTCTCCCGAAAGAAGAACTGTCGGCAAGACAAATCCAGAGAAGAGCGAAAGCGTACACCATCATCAATGGTGAGCTTTACAAGAGGAGCGTTACTAACGTCCTATAGCGGTGCGTCGAGCCAGAGGAATGACAAGAAATACTTCGGGATATTCATCAAGGCGAGTGTGGACACCAGCATCTTCAAGAACGCTAGTGGGCAAAGCTTTCCGGCATGGTTTTTACGGACCAAGTGCACTACAAGAGGCAGAAGACATAGTCAGGAAGTGCAACGGCTGCCAGAGATACGCCAGCAAGATTCATATGCCGGCATCTGAACTCAAGACTATTCCAATCACTTGGCCTTTCGCCGTTTGGTGTTTGGATATGGTAGGACCGTTCAAGCAGGCGCGAGGAGGCATGACGCATATCCTGGTCATGGTCGACAAATTCACCAAATGGATTGAGGTCAAGCCAACAAAGAAGTGTGACGGCAAAACCGCGGTGTCATTTCTAAAGGATATTATCTTGAGATATGGGTACCCGCACAGTATCATCACGGATAATGGAACGAACTTCGCCGAGGGACCTTTCGCGCGATTATGTGCTGAAAAGAAAATCCGGCTGGATGTTGCTTCCGTGGCGCATCCTCAGTCCAATGGGCAAGTTGAAAGGGCGAACGGCATGGTATTGGATGGCATAAAACCCTAGCTAATCGAACCATTGAAACGTACTCCGGGATGCTGGCTGGATGAGCTCCCGGCTGTGCTATGGAGTATCAGGACGACTCCCAATCGCTCTACAGGCTACACGTCATTCTTCCTTGTGTAGACGGAGGGGTTGGCGTCGGAACTCGGCGCAGCATTTCCGGTGGAGGCCGACTCCACAGCATCTTCCTCGGCTGCAGCCTCTTCCTCTTCCCCGTCGGTCATCTCGGCGTCAGCTTCAGAGGTTGGGCCCTCCACAAACGTATGCACCTCCGTGGCTTGGCCGGCCTCGAATAAAGCCACCCGGGCTTGGTACATCCGGGTCGAGATTGACTCCGGAGTTGCTGCGGGCGAAGGTCCCACCAGCGGGCTTTGCCGAGCCGACTGCAAGGTGTTAGAAGTCACCGCGTAGTGCTCAGCGCTGTTCCAGTCCATGATGGACTGGCCCAATGACCCCCAGTTGTGCCCGCTGGTCGTCCGAAGGGGCACCTCCTGCAGCCTGACAGAAGGCCGCGGGGCAACGGAACCCTGAGCTACCAACCCTGCAGCAGCAGCAACAGCAGGGCCTTTGGCCTTCTTGGCCCGGGCGGCAGCAAGTTGGGCGTCCGCCGGCCGCGATGGAGACGGAGGCGGCGTCGGGGTCGGCTGCGGCCCTTGAGGTCCTTGAGGACCCGCAGCCGGCTGCTGCGGCGTCTCCGAAGCTGGTGGCTCCGTCGACGTCTTGACTGCAGCCGAGGTAGGAGCGGTCTCGGTAACGGCCTCGCCTGCCGAGACCCCGGCCGCAGGAGTCTCGGACTCGCCGACGACCGCGGCGTCGGCACTTGGGCCGACATCTCGGGCGGGGGATGTCGGATCCCCGGCAGTCTCAGTCTCGCCCACAGCCGGGTTTGAAACCTCGGCGCGGGAAGTGGGAGCCGCCGGGATCTCGGACGCGATACACGTCCGAGATTGCGTGGCCGTTAAAGCCTGCCTGCAAAAATAAAAAGCTTAGTCGTTCGCATGATTTTGAAGAAGGAAGACGGCATCAGAGGTTCAGGTAATAAGAGCCTTACCCGACGATCAGGGGTTTCGGCTTAGGACCACGTGCCGCAGTTTTCTTCCGCTTCACATTCTGCGGAAGATCTTTCTCGGCAGGGCATTTTGCAACCGCGCGTTTCTCCTGAACCGGAGCCACAGCAGCAGCCGGTTCCGACGCCTCAACGGCACGCTCACCCGAGTCGGCAATTTCAGGGATAAAGCATGAATAAGCATTTTGGTTACGAGAATTATAAGGGTTACAAGAAGATGGTAGAGACTCTTACGTTCTGTACGGCGAGGGCCGGCGTGAGCGATCGGCATGAAGTCCTCCGAGTCCGGATCTTCATGGTCGATGGTCAGGCGCGGGGCCGCAAAGCGTTTGTCCGGGGATTTCCCGTCTTCATTCCCTTGACGGGCGAACCTCTGCAAAGAAAAATTAGGTGCCACTGAGTTATTTCAAAGCAAGGCCGGCATAATCTTATATCGGATCAGAGCAGAAGTTATGTATAAACAAAAAACTTACCAGGGGCGCTCAGTGCTTCCAGTTGTACGCCGGCATACCCCATCTCCACTGCTCCGCTAGGCTGGTCTTTGCAATAGCTTTAACCCAGCGCCGGACTTCAGTCTGGTCAAGCCGGACTGTAGACACTCAGTCCGGGTCGAGCTGACCGCTGTAGAAGCACATTTTTTGTGACCGGCACTACAGCGGGCACAACCGCCGGTACACAAATGTCGCCAACAGATCGTCAGCCGTCATCCCCTCCTCCTTAAGCTCGAGGATGGTGGCGTGGATCTCGTTGACCTCCGGGTTGGTCTCCTTTGGGTCAAAAGACTAGTTCCTCTTCTCTTCCGGGGGGCCGACTTCGAATCCCGGCATATTGATCTTGTCGGCCATGGAGGAGTTCTTAACATAGAAAAAGGTGTTGAGCCATTTTTTGCATGACTCAAGACCCTGAATCCTGGGGAAAGCCGAGTTTCAGCGAGGAACGATGGTGGCGGCGCCGCGTTGGGTCATCGTCTTTGCGGCGCCGGGATTGTCCTTATCCGAGAGAACTTGTGGCCGGAACATGAAGTACCGGGACCACAGATCAACGGAAGGCCAAAGGCCGAGGTAGCCTTCGCAACAGGTGACGAATGCCGAAAGGGTGAGAATGGCATTCGACGGAAGGTGGTGCGGCTGGAGGCCAAAGAAATCTAGGAATGTCCTAAAGAAATCACTGGCAGGAAGGGCAAGCCCGCGTTCGAAGTGCGAGAGAAAGACGACGTGCTCACCAGCTTCGGGGGTCGGCACGATTTCTTCGCCAGGAACCCGGCATTCGACCTCCTCCGGGATCCGCCGGGAGCGGCGGAGCCACTGGATGTCCGCCGGGGTCACGTCGGAACCCTCCCAGGCGGCGCGCTCAGAGCTCGTCCTCTCCTCCGCCTGAGCAGCAGGGTCGACGGCCGGATTGCGAGAAGAAGACGCCATGGAGGAAAGTAGATCTAGGGTTTGAGTTTCTGCGAGGTAGCGCTTGCGCGAAGGGCTAAGCTTGCAGGCGGGTGCAGCAAGCAAGCTTGGTGCTAGCAGTGGCGGTGAAGTGCACAAGGAGCAAGAAGACAGAGGAGAACGAAGGGGCGAGGAGAGCGAGGAGTGCGAAGGGTTCTCTGCCCACGCCCTCCTCCTGCTTTTATACCCGAGGCGAAGTAATGGGGCGCGGGTTTTCCGAGCGCACCACCTTAGTGGCTAGCGGGAAGATTGCGCACGATTTGGGACAGTTATTCCCATCAAGGCGCACGCTCGATTACCGCGCGGCATGCCGCCAAGAATCCCGCAGGATCCGGAGGATAAGTGTTCGCGTGGGAACCGAAGTTCTATCCTTAATGGCTCTGTCGGCTTTACTGCCTGACAAGACGGCACGCTCGCCCCGAAAGGCGCAACAGCACTAACTCGAGCCTTATCCTCCCGTCAGAAGTGAAGAGTACAAGTCACGGACGGCGCATATATCGGCAGAAGCGAGTTTTCAACTGTCGGTTATGAGGAAGAAAGAATCTCGGCTGAGGGTTGGATAGACACGCCAACCCAGAATCCGGGAGTGAATTGATCTCGGCTAGGAGAACCTGGGGTTGTCTCGGCATCCTTCTCGGCTGGACCCAAGTAGGTGTTGGTGGTCTGTCTATGGGAAACTGTCGCAGCCCGACATCCTTCTATGCCGGACCACAACAGCTTCGGGGGCTAGTGTCGGGGGGATGACCCCAGGTAGGGTCATGGCGACACAACTCTAGCCGAGATAACGGAGGCAAAGCCGGCATAGCAACGTATGCCGGCATCATAAAGTTAAACTAACGATAAGCCGGCATCCCGGACGTATGCCAGCATAGTTTTCTTATCTTGTAAATTTGCAGGATAAGGACTAGCCCCTTGAGCCGAGGTCCTTCAACGGTCTTATCCTGACCACGCGGTGCAAAGTAAAGCAGCGCCATCATCATCTCAGAAAAGCAGTCAGCGCCTACGTACCGGTGTCAGGTGACCACGCTAAAAAAGCACCGAAAGGGAATCTATGACGGAAGCCGGCAGAGGATAGCTGTACCCATTGCATGCTGGCAGGGAAAAGTAAAGTTGTCTTGTCCCCTGCGGTACTGCCTGGAGGGAACCGAGCCGCGTGCCCGGCGGGGCCCAAGGAAGGTGACGTTAGACTCGGCCCGCATGTCAGTGTGACATGACTGGCCCATAAATGGTATCTGTCGTGACACCACCACGACAAACATTCACGATTGGCTCCCCGAATCCGGGTCAGCGCCGGAGCTTAGGGTGCGTTTGGTTGTCTGCCTAGGGGTGGATGGGATAGGGATATCCACATTTTTCCTGGATGGCGTTCATTTGGTTGGGTGGATGGCATGGATATGGACAACCAGCTAGGAAGCATATTCCTCTCAGATGCTGGCTGAGCAAATCCCAGAAATTTGGCCGGACGAGGTGAGCCAGGCGCGGGCGAGCGCGCGGCCGAAGCATTTTCCCCCTCTTTTCCCCCTCTTTTCACCTCCTCCCCCGACCTCTCGCGACTCCACTCCACTCTCTCTCTCTCTGGCGAGTTGGCGGCGACGACGGCAGAGGCAGGAGGCGCTCTTAGGTGATCTCCCTCCCCGTCTCGCTCAAATCCGGCCGACCCTCTCCTTCTCTCCCTCTCCCTCTCCCTCTCCCTCTGCTTTTCTCTCAAATCCGGCCGCTACCCCATCACCTTCTCCCTCTCAGACCTGGCCACCCCCATCTCCTTCCGGCCGTCCCCATCTCCCTCTTCCTCCCCCGGCCGCCCCCATCTCCCTCTCCCTCTTCCTCCCCCGGCCGCCCCATCTCCCTCCCCCGGCCGTCCCCATCTCCCTCTGCCTCTCTTCCCGCTCGGTAGCTGCAGCCCGACCCCATCTCCCTCTCCCGGGCCACCACCATCTCCATCCCTCCGTGCCTACCTCTCTCTCCCTCTACCTCTCTTCTGATTTCCCTCTCCCGATTGGCTCTCTCTTTTGTTCTGTGGTTTTATTTTTGTCAATCTCACTCTATGTATCTTCATGCAGGACACAAAGGAAGAGGACTTGTGACTTTGCAAAGCTGAGGTATGTGGTATTGATACATCTATCTTTATATTTGCATGGTAGAATTGCTTGTAGTGTTTACTGATTTGCATGTGAAGTTGAGATTATTTTGTGAACCTTGAATTGTAGATGGATAACAGGACAAAGATGTTAATTTATGCGGCTGCATCGTATATGCTTATCTCGATGATGGCTATGGTTGTTGAGTCTAGGAAAAGGAGAGAACATATTACATATGGGACAATGTTTGATAGGGATAAGATGAGAATAGAGTATCTAGATAATAAGATATGAAAGAATGACACGACATGTATAAACATGCTTAGGCTTAGAAGAGAACTTTGCTATTGTCCAACTAGTTGCTGGAATCAGTTTTGAATGTCACAAACTTGCTGGAATTTACTTTGCTATTGTCCAAATAGTTGCTGGAATCAGTTTTAAATGTCACAAACTTGCTGGAATTACATTGCTATTGTCCAAATAGTTGCTGGAATCAGTTTTAAATGCCACAACTTGCTGGAATTAATATGCTATTGTCTACTAGGATAACAAAGGAGATGAGCCGTACCTAAACAAAACTCTTGAGCATTATAATGAGATGGTTACAATCTATGGCAATGGTATGGCTACTGGAGATTATGCAAAGGGCTCAAGTGAACCACTAGCCACTGATTTCGTGGATGTTGAAGATGATGAACCTGCCAATGCTAATGCTACACCACCTCCTAACGAAGAAGTTACTCATTCATACAATGTTGGTGAGTCATCTGCCTCTAGGCCCTCAAAAAGGACAAAGACAACACAATATGAGGAACAAGGCTTAGGACCAACACTTGTAGCTGTGGTCATAGAGAAGAATGTTAGCAACGACAACACCCCCGAGGGTCTTTGGGATAACATGAAGACACTTCCAACATTTGGTAGGGATTTTCTTGCTCAGTACTACGCCTATTTGGTTGAAAATCTACGAATTGCTAGGGCATTCCACACCTTGGATCATGATGAGAAGATGGTTTGGGTTGCTAGGTATGTTAGAAATAACATTCCTTCTCACCCCGAGGCTAACCCTCATGAATGAAGGCATATGTATCGGTTGCATGTCATATTTTGTTGTTGACCCAAAACAATGAACTTGGGGTATTATGACTTATGCTTTTGTTGTGAACCAATGGATGTATGACTTAAAACTTGCTGGTATGTAATGATGATGGTGGTATCTTGTTGGTATGTAATGTTCACGGTGATACCTTGTATATGTTTGTGAGTGTGCTTGATGGTATTTTGCCGAAAATATCTTGTGTGTACAAAGTTAGTATTGTTGAATCCAAGTTAATATTTTATAACTTATTCATATCTAGTGTGTTCATATCTTGTTCATATCCACAACCTCATATCCACCCTATCCACTCGACCAAATAGAAATTGGACTCGTTCTATTCATATCTCATCCATCTCACCAAACAAGAGCCCGACTCATCTAATTTAAACAACTAAAACTGGATATCCCTAGCCAGTCCATCCATGACTATCCCTGTCCAATTTAGCTCGCCCGTGAAACAAACGCATCCTTATTGTCTGGTGGTAGATCCACTGAGAGAGAGGGGGGGGGGGGAGCCGAACGAGGGACAGGATAGGCATCGAAAGATTTAAACAGTCGCTAGACTGGAATCATGTACATCACGTGTTGTTCACAGCACGATCGTGCGAACCGAATACAGTACGTTTCGTCGTACTCTTCCTGATTTTCGTGTCCCCAGGAAACGTTTCCAAATATACACAGTAGCACGGAGCTAGCCCACCTCCACGGCCTAACTCTCTAGGCCCAACTTTCCAGCCCAGTACGCGTACGTACGTAGCAGCAATCTCAGCCCACTACGCGCTCGACTTGGCCGCGCCCGCTGCCTCGGCCTCAGCGTCGCCGCCGCCATGCGCCACCACGCCCACGCGGCGGCGGGCCACGGCGTACGCCAGCCCGAGAGCTGCCAGCACCACCGCCGCTGCCCCCGCGAACACCCCGGCCACCACTCCTGCCCTGACAGCGCCGCCGCGCCGAGCGCCCGGCCTCCCGGCGGCGCCTTCCTCGTGGTCGGCCCTGGCCACGCTCGCGGCCGACACGCCGTTGGCTCCCCTCGGCTGCCCCCGAGGAGCGAGCCCTGGCGCGCGCGCGCCCGCGAGCTGGGCGCGTGCTCTGGGGTGGAAGAACTCGTACGCTGCGGGCGACAGCGCGAGCGGGCTCTCGAACGGGAGCCCGTGCGGGTGCGCCGCCGCCGCCTCCGCCATCCTCCTGATCGTCATCTCCCCTGTCGTCGGCAGTAGCAGGAGAGAGGCCGCCAGCAACAGCAGGAGCGCTTTCATCGCCATCGTATCGTTTCTAGCCAAGCTGCGTGATCTTGCAGGTCACATAAGTGTGGTGCCGTACGTGCCTTGCGCGTCACTTGTGTTTATATAGACGACACGATCAGCGGTGAGGTGTGACTATACCGTGAATTAGCTTCGCTTCCACTTCAATTCTCGTGGTGGCTGGCGCCAAGGCGAGAGAAAGGGGAGCAGAATGATGAGGAGGTGTGGAGCGACGTAATTAGAGAGACGGCATACATGATGTTACGGTCTCTTTGCTGAGCTTTACAAATGCATGCAGGTGCAGCGCAGGAGATGTCCAATTGCCCGTGCTAGCTAGCTTAGCTCCTAGTGCTGCATAGCTCCAAAGGATATGAGAACGAGAGTGAGACACAGAGACCTTAATTATTCATTCCTGTTTGTTAATTCGAACTAGCTAGAGGCTCAATGATAGCTTTCCCAACAAGAATTTCAGAACACTGGTTATTTTACGAAACGCCTTTCCAGCAGCTTTCTGTTTGCTTTGCTTGTGCTTTCGGGCTTCTAATGATGGGTGCATTCTTTTGACATATACAGATGATGTATGTATACAAACTGAGCACTAGCTTATCAACTTCAATTTACACTCCATCGATCGCCTGTATATCCAGGCCGGCCTGAAATGCTAGCTAAATCACGTACTGTAGCTTAATGGCCGGATCACAAGCACTCGAATTCCCGAAAGGCTCCACTCGCCTGCAGGAAACGTAGCACGGGGCATAATTCGTCGTCGTCACCGCCCAGCCCATGCATATATGCATCCAGGTCCAGCCATGCCGGACACTCAAGAACAAGGCGCACGCATCGGCGAGGAACCGGGAGCAATTGAACAGGCGTGCGCGCGGTGCCTCCATGTCCCCACGCTGCCGTTGCCTTTACTCCATCTTTTACACGCAGGTGCAGGCACCGCAGGGCCCGTGCATCCCCAAATGCTATCATGCAGAACCTGTCCCAAATGCTTGAATGTGTTGTACCGTGTACTTAAACCGGAATAATCAAACTGAATTTTGAAATACCTAGTGGGCTTAGAGTACTTGCAAACAGTGCAGAGGACAAGCTTGTTCAAATGTCATATGAGAATACTCGCAAAAAAAAAGGTGTCATATAAGAAACCTATGTCTGTTGATTGCAAAGTGTCGTAAAAAAAGCAGAGCATTCAGCATTACACAGAGCACAAGTGGCCAACAAGTCATGCTCATTAAGCCTTAATTAGCATGCCAACCAAACTGGCTGAACAAGTCGCTAGTGACACCATCTCACCCAAAGTCCATGGAAACCCACGCCTTCGTGCTTTGTAACATGAACCAAATTCCAATCTAGTGTGATGCGAGAATCGAGATTTGATGGCCTGCAAAAGCTTGAAAACTATTTTTCTTATTAAAACAAAACATCACGACAATTTCAAATAGACAAAAAAAATAGCACAAGCATACGTCAGTACTAGTGATTTAAGAGCTCTCCCGTTTATTACTTCATCTGGTAGCTTCGTCTCCCCCGCCGCTTCCTCTTCCCTTTCTCTTCGCCGGCTCTGCCGGTCGGAAAGGAAGGGGAGAGGAGCCCGGGTGTCTTTTCTTTTTGGTCGTCTCGTCTGGCGTTATGCCGTTCTGCTTGTCGCCGACCTGGAGCCTCCGGCGACAACCTCTGCCTTCTCCGAGCTTTAACTTCGCCGCCAAAATCACTGAAGTTCTTGCCTCTGAGGATCTAGACGAGAGCACTTTCAATAAGCTCCTTCCCTCAGATCTGAACTCCATTCCTCTTCGTATTTTTCCTCTGGTTCTGGCCAGAGTTGCCGTTTCGAAGATGTTTGGAATTCTGAGATCTGACGGCCCTAGTTTCCCTCTTTTCCTTTTCTTGAATAAATTTCCCTGTTTGAGTATGCTGGACTTTCCATCTCTCAATCTTTCTCTTCGGCATACATGATACATCCCTTGGCACTCGTATGGATGCCCGGATTTGGGAGCAAGCTGGTAGGAGGAAAGGGCAAGTTCTTCATCAAATATTATGGCTTCTTTCCTTTTCTTTGGTGTTGAAGAAATCCTCCAAAATCAGATGCAACGCCAAAGAGCCAGTTTCGCTGGACATGTTCGTTTCTCAGCCCACGTGCTCCTCTTCAACCTCCTCTTCTGGAGGCCCCGTCTTGGGTACAAGGAGCAGGGAGGCGGGTGGCGAGCGATCCGACGACGCTCCTACAGTCCTTTGGCATCACCTGCCCGTGGAAGGGGCTTCTCTTAGGCTCCCGGAGCTTCGTGCTCACCTCATACTTTGGCTCCGGCGGCATCTCCATCCCCCGACTGCGTTGCTTCGCCGGTGGCGACCTCCGCGGAGATCCCGTGAAGGTCGGCGAGGTGGGTTTCAGGAGGACGCGTGGAAGGTTCATCTTGCCGTCGTGGCAGCTCGAGAATGTACCTCAGACACGTGGTGGATTTCTTCTTTAGATTTTCTCCATGTGTACTTTAGGGACCTGGATGTAATTTTGCTTTTCTTTCTGGTCCAGAATGTATCTCGAGCTGTACTTTGCAGTGGGACTCTTTCCCACAGTTGTAATTTATTGCAGGGTCTTTTCCAAAAAAAAAAGAGGCTATCCACGTTTCAGACGTATTGGAAATAAAACGTAGAGGTTGAAGATTGAAAGTTACAGTGCAAGCCGTAATGCAGTCAAGGAAGAGATGTTGAATAGTCTGCTACTCATTACAAAAGCAACACAATGTTACCCTTCCATTTATGTTTTGTTTCTAAAGTACTTCAAGGACTTGAATACTCTTTAATAGACGAAAAATCAAAGGATTTATAATTTCGATACTAACATCCTGTTGGATCCATTCTTTTTGAAGTGAGCGCTGCTCTTTCTGTACTACAAGTCAAGTCAGCCATTGATTAAATCTTCAATGTTTCTAATCACCGATGATTCAACCAATTCAACCATATTTATATGGATCTTACCTAATTTTATTGTCCGTAAGGCAATTCCGTTTTGAATTTTCACTTTGCCCATCATGATTCCTTGGAGAACACATTGGCAATAATTTATTTGTGACAATGTATATCTATTTAAATCGCACATAAAAAATCTGGTCAAATTTTCATTGCTTAAAACTTGTCTTGTATTTGTAGTCTACAGTACCAAATAGTACTAATTGCTACAGATACTGTCATGGTGATACATATGCTGGGCTGATAAAAAAAATGAACGTTTTGATCTCTCTGACATCTCTTTTCTGTTAAAATGTGAAATGTTGCATAGTTATTCGATTGCCAAGCACTCTACAATGATGTTACAGGCACTGAATGTTTACGATTTGAAACCCGAATTCTATGGCGAGAAACAGGGTGCATTCTTTATCACGTTGCTTTCGCACGATTATTATGAGCGCACAAATCAATAGCGAAAAAACTCTTTCCCCTCCCCTCGCGTCGCCTCTCCCGCAGGTGGCTCGGGGGAACCCTAGCGCCGGCGCCGCCTGGGCCGTGGCCGACGACGGCGGCGGCGAGGCTTGCATCCGACGGCGTGTGCGGCAGCGGGAGCAACGCATGCTGCTGTTGGCAGGGTGCGGCGCTGCGGCAAGTGGGGCGGCAGCCTGCGGGGCGGAGCTGGCGGAGCGTGAGGTGTCGGCCGACGGGACGGAGTGGAGTGGCGGCCGTCAATGGCAGGTGTCGAGGCAGTGGCGGCGGCATGGATCTAGCCCCTTCGTGTCGGGATCTGGGCCTAGCCCACTTCATCTGCAGCTGGGACGGCGGCAATGGGGCCTCTGGCGGTTCTGCTACTGTTGCGTTGCGGCCCGATCTGGGCCTAGGCGGGCAGCGGCGCATGGAGGGAGGTTGCTGCCAGTGGAGGTGCGGGCGGGCCAGTCGGCTTTGGGTGGTGGGTGGCCCCGGGCGAAATCCAAGCTTCCATTTGCTGACTGGGGCCAACGACGATGACGTCCGCAGGCGCCATCACCTTCTTTGAGGCGTTGTTGTGGTGATGTCCTCTCCATCCATTCCCGAGGTGAGCTCCGGGGAAACCCTAGGTTCTTCTAGACCAAACGATGGCGGCGCTCGGCGTCGTTCCCCTTGTTGGAGGCATCGCTTTTGGAGCTGTTGCCGGCTGGTGGGACCGGTGGATTGGAGGCTTGGGGTCGCGATGTGCAACGGGTGTTCGTGGGCGTCTTTTGTACCTTTGATGGCGGTGCTGAGCAGAGTTCGGGCTGCGGCGATTGTCTTGGTAGTTGGTCCTTCCAACATGTCCACTGGCTCTCGAGGTCTTGGTTTGCTTTGTCGTTGGGAAGTCGGAGTCGCCAGCTCAGAGAATTGTTTGCGTGATAACGATGACTTGAGGATGGGTGGTCCGATCTTGCAGGTCTTGTTCGGCGCAAGCCTTGCATATTGCCCTTCTGACGCTATTCATCTGAATCGATACCTCTTGGTCGCTTGCAAGGATGGCCGATTGTTTGGCATGGGCCGGCGTGACTTTGCGTGTCTGTTGGGGTAGGGACCCCGTTCTTGGTCGTTGGTGTGGGGAGTCGGAGTTGCTAGCTCAAAAGGAGTGTTTGTGTGATGACGATGACTTCTGCGTGCGAACTCGGCGGCAACTTTCTTTCAGCGCGGTCATGGAGTGATTGTGGATAGCCAAATCGGCCAGTGTGTCCTGCGTGCGATTTGCACGATGGACGTTTGTAACGGTTTTGCCAGGTTTTTCATAATTAACCGGATAATTCTCTTCTTCTTAATCAATGGATTGAGTATTTCGGGCTCCGATTCGAAAAAATATTATGAGCGCACGTTACCAGGTGAGCTCCATATCTCTGCTCGCTCGGCTGTACCGTCCGACCTCCGAGGCGAACCTTCAAAATTCCTGCTGGTGCCGAATTACTTTTCTCCTTTCTTTTCTGCTTAACTCTCTGTAAGCGCTCTTTTTTTAAGCAGCAGCTACACGAAGTCATCCAAACGGGAAACAAATAAACCTGGAGAAAAAAGATTGATGCAGCAGTACATGGTCCAAAAAGATACAGAAATAATTGGCATGTCCATCTTTTGAGGACGTAAACATGATCATCCTTCATCTGAGCCCATTGTCCCCAACTCCAAGTGCGCTTGAATCCAGGCGGGGCTGATCGTCGCTGGATCCAAGATCCACTAGGCCACGGTAGGCATTTAAGGGCGTTTCATGGGGGCACAATTTTAAAATGCGCTGAATTATGTGCTTGTGAGGCATCTTAATTTAATTGCCTCGGATTAGGACTTAATCAGGGCATTTGAAAAAAAATGCCTCAAAACTCAAAGCATCAAGGGCACGTTGCAGGAAAGTGCCCCTGATTTTCTCCCTACAAGTTTTAAGTTAAGCATCCCGGTCTTCCCACCTCAATTAACTGGTACATCTTCTTAGAAAAATCATGTTCTCAAAAATCACACGCACGCACTGTTTCTCTTCTCGATCGAGATCTCGGCCGCACGCGCTGCTCGCCATCACGCGCGGCCGCCGCCTAGCTAGGTCGCCGCCTCCTCCGACCGCCGCCGTCTAGGTGGCCGCCGCCTAGATCGTACATATCCTCTGCTCGCCAGGACGCGCCGCCGCCGCCTAGCTAGGTCGCCGCGGGACGCCGCCTCATCCGACCGCCGCCTAGCTAGGTCGCCGCGGGATGCCGCCGCCTCCTCCGACTGCCGCCGCCTAGGTCACCGCCGCGTAGATCGCCCATATCCTCGCTCGCCAATCGCCTCCACTCACTGCCAACGACCCTGCGGCATCGGTTGCCTGTCTTCCCCGCTCCCGTCACAAGCCGCCGCTGCCTTCATTGAGATCTCCTCCGCCATCCTCTCCTCCTCGCGACCGACCGAGGGGTTGTCCTCGCTGAGGCCGCCGCCGCACAAGGAGAGGCCGGTTGTCTAAGGCTCCAAGCTCATGGATCCGCGCACTTCATTCCTCTCCCGTCCCCGTGCAACAACTTCCGCCATCCCCAACGAATCGGCTAAATCTGGTGCGTGGTCTCTATGCCTTTGCGGTTCATTTGTTTGAATTGTCCTATCTGAAGTTGTCGTGTATAGTTGAGAACGTGTAATGTTGTTTTTGATTGCCCTGTGTGTACCATCTGTTTGAATGCGACGAGTTCCATTTGCACTTACAGGCACTGCTTAGTTTGTTTATTCAGAGTTTCTGTGACTTGAGTAGTACAATTGTACAAATCATGGACAAGTCTTGGTTAATTGCCCCTAGATCAACTGTTACCTATCGTGAGGGACTTAGAAAATTTATCCAATGAACCATGCTGAAAATAGAATTGGTATGCTGATGTTTGCCTCTACAGGTGCAACATATGATTGATCAAGGAGTTGGTGTGCCATCAGATGTGAAAACATTCGCTCAAAGGTCATACTACATGCTTCGGAAATATAATAGCTATGGTAGAATAGTTGAGATAGTGGAACTGAATTACTCAAATGATGGCCATGTAGTATTATTTAAATGAGATTGGGTTAAAAGTACTTGAGTTAGAGTAGATAATTTCAGAATAACTCATGTTAATTTCAATCATCTTCGAAAGAGAGACGACATAATAGCAAATCCATTTATTCTAGTAAGCCAAGCTAAGCAGATTTATTATGTACAAGATCCAATTGAGTTAGATTGGTGTGCTGTGGTGACTCCTGTGACAAGAGGTTTTATTGATATGGCCTCTAGAAATGATGAGACTGAATTAACTCCTGTACGTAGTTTACTAACATTTTCTATATGCAGGCAATTCCAACTAAGAAAAAAGAAACAAGGGGATATCAGGAGAATTGTTGCCATGCTGCAGGTTCAAGAAGTTTTATGGTTATTCAAGATCTGATGGTGCGTTTGAGGAATTTAAACAATAAACTTTGCGTTGCATTTGTTAATCGTCATATATACTGTTACAGGAAATTAAAGAAGGAAGAACTGTGTCTCGATCAGAGTTATATTGTGTTGTCCATACCAACAAGAAAGGAGAGCCTGTGGATGCCTATTTTGCAGGAAAGATGGTAATGTCAATATTTGTTTCTTCTTTTACAGTTTCAGTTTTAATCTCAGTCTTAGTGTAATGAGTTTAGTTTACAGACCACTCTGTTTGATATTCGTTTACTGAATTTACTGTACATTATTCAGTCTAGTCTTCAGTCTATACATGTACGGTGTTCCGTCTGATGTCTTTTTATTTTGCCATACACACATGTATACGATTATTTTGCCATACACACATGTACATACCTGATGAGTGGCACCAACTAGAAACAAAATAAAATCAGTCTCACCCAATGGCACGTGGTTCTATTACAAGTTGGGAAACTAACATAAATAAGTACAACGGGTTTCTTTTTCTTGGAAGATTTTCCTTAAGTAGCAGCTGGCTCTATACTACACAAGAAAGACCACAGTCAATCTCAGAAAACTTAGACAATTAAATCGTGCTTGTGAGAAGTTTTTCTTGCTAGATTGTAGAGAGAATACAAGAGAAAAGGTGCAGAACTGGTTTGATTCTTTTTTTTTTTTGCAGGGGCCTTGAGTTTCCGTCGTGCTTGTGAACCTGTGACTATTAAATCGTGCTTGTGAGAAGTTTTTCTGAGAAGTTTGAATTTTGGGCCAAATTTGAATGTGCTGATGTGATGTAGGTTAATTCGCAAACGAAGTAGTAACAATGGAGATTCACAAACTGGAAAAAAAAAGCCAACCAAGAGAAGAAGAACTTCCAATCCGACTACAAGGAAATCAAGTTCGAAAAGGGACTCACAAGCTAATGCCTCGATGGAGAATGCACTAGTTGCAGCAATGTAATTGAGAGAGACGGTGGAATATTTTGATATTGTAGTTGATTTCGGTTGTTTTTGCTGGTAGCAGTCTTTTGATGTTGTAGTAGCTGTAATCTGAATGATGGGCGGAGTGCATTGCTGAATCTTTTTGGGATGCAACTCTGGTACTTTAGAACTGTTGAAGATACAATTTATGGATGATAATGCACTGTTGGGGCACACTATTTGAATACTGGTATATGTAATAATTTGGGGGCAGTTTACTGAAGTGCATCTGATTTGTTTAACGGCAAATTTCAAAGTGCATCCAATTGTTTTTTAAGGTGCTGTTTCAAATTGCTTCCATTTGTTTTGTGGGCATATTTCATAGTGCATCAAAATTAAATTTAGGGCATATTTGAAAAGTGCCCTGAATAGTATTGAATGCATATTTGAAATGGTGCCTCCATTGTTAGGGGCACCTTTTAAAAGTGCCCCAAATACTTTTAGAAACATGAGTAAATGCAGCACTATTTAAACTGCCCTTATAAGTTTTTGAGTCAATTTTTGTACATTTCAGGGCATTTTGAAGTGCCCCGGATCAGCTACTCTGCTGCAGTGATCTCACAGCCTGTCTTGAGAGCCCAATGCCTTGAGAACACTTGCATGCATGCTCGTGGTAACAGCTTAGCAATGCCCGCCCTGGCGAGTGGTCTCACCCGGAAGATTCGCTACTGCATGGAAGAAAAGTACTCACTATGATTCATAAAAAATGTCACGTAATCGATACAAAAATTTGTACAAGCTTAGTATAAAATGGATGAGTACATTTTTTATGGATCGGTGGAGTAGTTGCAAGGAGAATATACTTCAGATACTAGTAAAACAACTGACCATACTATTACTTTAACAAGAAAGTGGCTAGAAGCTGAATTAATTTAGAGTTAAGTTACCTCTATATAGCACATTTTGTTGGGCCCATTGGGCCTTTCAACATCCAACACGTCTTTAGGCCCGAAGCCTACTATATAAAGTGTAAATTACAGAAAACCGCCGTTAGTAGTTAGGATTTCACTTCGATACCGGTCTATGTTTTATTACTAAAAACCATCAGATTAGACTAAACGTGTAGTTGCTAGCGAATAAGTGCAAAACTGACATAAAGGACCCACAGGTCAGGCCAGCGTGGCTCGCCAGTTTGGCAATCCTCGACTGAACCACGCTCCGTCTCTCCTTCCTCCCTCTATTCCGCTCCTGCCCCAAACCGCTGGCGTCTTCCTCGTCTACGGCGAGGCACCGCCGACCTCCGATCTGCTCACCCACGGCCTCCCCGGTCCTTCGTCTTCACCTTGAGCACCCCTGCGCGTCCGCGCGTCCGCCGGTGCCCTCGCTCTCGCCCCCGGCCAACCCGAGCGCCCCAGCCACGGTGCTCCTCCTTCGCTGCCTCATCTCCTCGTCGTGGGCCGCCTCCGGCCACCCTTGCCTACATTCACCTCCATCGGCCTCGTCGTGCCTGCGTGCACGCGTGGGGCATCTCCGCCCGTCAAGCCGTGCCCCGGCGCGCCTCCATCGGCTTCACGAGAGAGAGCGGCGGCATGCGGGGGAGCGCGGGGGCGAGTGGCGGCCCGCAGGGCGCGCAGGGGCGAGCAGGGCGAGCGGCGGTGCGCGTGGGGCGGCTTGGAGCGGCGGCCGGAGCAGCGGCGCGCAGCGCGCCCTGGTCGCGCGCGAGAGTGAGGCGGCACGCGGGGGGCGGCCTGGAGCTGCGGCGCGGCGGGTGCGGCGGCCGGAGCAGCGGCACGCGGGGGAGCGCGGCGGCGCGCAGCGCGCGCGGGGGCGCACGGGGGCGCGCTGGGTCTGCCGGAGCTGCGGCTTGGCGGCGAGGAGCTTCTCAGGGGAAGAATGAAAGGAAGCAGCGGACGAGGGAGAGCTTTGGGAGACAGCAGAGAAAGGCATTTGACCGGTGGATCCGTTCCGTCAGAAATGGGTTCAGACGCTTGCAAGTGGAGGATTAAATAAATTCGGTGATTTTTTGCAACCAAATGTAAACCGGTATCAATGTGAAACCCTACCTTCTACGGTGGTTTGGTGTAATTTACTCCTATATAAAATCCATGGATCTAAACATGGACCGCTTTATTAAAGGCCAGACTTCCCCTCAAAAAAAAAAATTAAAGGTTAGACAGTTCTGAAAAAAGAGGGGGTTTTTTCTGAAAAAGAGAGAGGTTAGACTAGGCCACAAACTTCATATCGTTGGGTGTATGCCAAAGCGCATGGCCCAGAAGATGTTGCCCAGAAGCCCATTAGTAAATTAAGGATTTTTTTTTCCTTCCACATAGCACCGAAAGAAGAGAGCTCTAAAAAAAAAGCACCGAAAGAGGATATGTGGATTGCCAGTGCTACGCACAAACGGGACACCATGGAGTACAATTGCAATAAGTAATCTACCTCCGATCCATAATACACTTATTATGGATCAGACTAAGCATGATCTTAGTCTAAAAAAATAAGTAAAGTATTTTGTTTTTCTGCTTTGTAGCGAAGCCTAGTCGGTCCTCCTATTAATTCTTCTAGAGCAAGTTACCACGGTTCACCTTAGCAGCTTCGCACGTTTAACTGATGTCTCCCTCCTTTTCAGTAGTACTCCGTACTAATCAATCGCAATGCGTGTCTGCTTGTGCATGCTACTTGTTAGATAAAACGTGCAAGTCCGCAAACATGATTTCAGGCATGAGATGATATTTGATCGAGCACTTCCAGCCATATGGCATCTTCTGTGATTCTGCGGAATGCGGAGCAATACTGAAAAAATCAAAATAGGGTTCAAGGTATCTCTCAGCTCTGGTGTTTATTCCCTTCCAATCCTTCTACAGCTATCTGGAAACAAAAAAAAACTTCTGCAATCCACAAGGTAGTACAGCGCATCACCAGGCGAATTGAATTGAATACACGTCGATAATACTAAAACAGAGTGCTCACCAAGCACAGGATAAGATCAGGGCGACACTTGCCTCGCTTTGCTTTCCTGCCGCGGCAAATAACGTTATCTAGATTGCGAATCTCGGGATTAAACAACCGGACGACTTGCATTGTTAATCCGTCTCCCATTCTTCAGCTCTCCTCTTCCTTGCTGTCAGAGCTAAGACAGCTGTGCGTGTATATTAAACCACTACAATACTCTATTTCCACTACAAAGGCTGGCTTAAATCCAATCAAACGCATGGCGGAGCGATTGTTTTTTGCAGATGCATGAGTCGACAGCTTTGCTCCATGTGGGCACTTATTAGGACTGTTGGGGACCCTCATTATCAGTCCTGATGAACACCTGAATCATGTGAGCTTTCCTTCTGGCTGATCTCCTCCAATCACAGATCGACAACCACCGGCAGATCATCAATCGTTTATCTCTAAGACATCGGATAACTAACCCCATCCATAGCCGGGAAAGATTTGCCAAGATCCACTAAACAGTACTTCCGCTGTTCTGGTTTGCCAAAACGTCTTTTGCATAAAAGAGAACCGAGGGAGTACTACGATGGACCAGCTTAATTTCCCTCGCCCGCTGCGCCTGTCTCCCGTCCCAGGTACAAAGCTTAGTAAACTCGGCCTAGGCCCTAAGTGTATTATTCAGGCTTTCATCAAACTTGAAGAACAAGTGATGGCTTCTGCAACTTGGTGATTAGTAAACTCAGCGATGCACACGAGACCTCGCCGCCCCTGTAGTCCTGTACAGGTTGTCTCCCGCCGTGCCAGCGCGGCGAAGCATCTCTTGAGGCGAATTATCAGCATAGATAACATCGATCGTTGCTGCGTTATCCCGTTAGGATCTGCCAGTCCGGAGTCTTTTGCTGCTTCTTCTCCCTTTGCGTGTTGTGCGCGACTCGATCGAGGGCATGTAGGACAGCGTACCAGTATACGCGCCGTAGAGTTGCTGGCCCTGCTACGGCCTACGGGTACGTGTGGCGTAGCCTTTTTTGTGCAGTGCGATGCATCAAGCTAGCTATGTGGTGTCTACTGTAGTTGGGCAAGGGTGATGCATGATTCAATTATCCGTCGTACTGGCTTCGTACGGGTCACTGTGGCTGGGCCCCATGGTTCCGGCGCCATTATATTTTAGAGTGGGCCAGCGTGCACAGTGACACTGCCTCCGTGACCTACTGACCTTCGGCTCTAGCCTCCTAAAGCAATGGGCCAATGGCCTCTCGTCCGACTGTCCGATAGGGACAGATATCAGATTATGTATATCTCCGTGATTCATCAAAAACTTATGCTCCCTCCGTGCAATAAAAGATGTCTCAAGTTTGTTAAAATTTAGATGTATCTAGACATGACTTATTATGGCCTCTCGTCCGACTGTCCGATAGGGACAGATATCAGATTATGTATATCTCCGTGATTCATCAAAAACTTATGCTCCCTCCGTGCAACAAAAGATGTCTCAAGTTTGTTAAAATTTAGATGTATCTAGACATGACTTATTATATAGATACATTCAAATTTGGTCAAAGTTGAGACATGCTTTGTTAGATGGAGGAAGTATTAAAAAAATGAAAATAGACTAAACAACTGGTTTATGTACAAGTTTTTAAGAAAGAAAGAGTTTCTATTTCTCGGACGATTTCGAAATACTCCCTCCGTATCAAAATAAGTGACTTCGATTTGTATAAATTCTCATACAAATTCACGTCGGTTATTTTGAGACTGAGGGAGTACTTTTTTTCAAAGATTTTTCTCATTCTTTTTATTTGTATGAATCATGCACGAATCTCAGTGATTCGGATCAAGCGGTCGGTAACATCGTCGGCTGATTTCGAAATACTTATTTTTCAAAGATTTTTCTCATTCGTTATATTTGCATGAATCTTGCACGAATCTCGGTGATTCAGATCAGACGGTCGGTACTCGGTAACATCGGCTTAGAAATAGTTATTTTTCAGTCACCTTAGAAATAAAAAAACCCAAGAAAAAGTAAATATTTCAACAAGTTTTAGTTGCTGCCTGCCCTACTAGCAGATAATTTGACTGACGCACAAGCAGAGAAGTGGATTGCACCACTGAGATCACGTGTCGTCGAGGCGCAACAAGACGACTCACCGTCGTGTTGCCATCTCCTCCATCATGAGCCCGCGGAGCAGCAAGCAGCAGCATCTTTGAACTTGCAAATACACAATTCAATTAAAAAAAGAATCATTAGAAGGGGAGCCAAAAACAGTTACCTGGAAGACTACGGGAGCGTTTGGTTTATTTGCTCAGCTAGCCCGTTGCTGAGCTAGCTCGGCTGGGCATTGCTAGTTTTGCTGTGTCTTGCCGTTTAGTTGTTTGCTTTTGAGTGGACCAGATCGTGGTTTTCGTGAGATCAGACAGTTTTTCTCCGCGCGAGGGCTTCTTGCCATCGGAGGCGAGCCAATCTGGTTCTCCCTTGCGGGCAATGAATTTCTGACCCGTTCGGGCTAGGTTGACTCCAAAAGTCAGGATAAATTGACAGATCCAAACGTTGGGCCTTGCTGGGCTAGACTAGTTGAGCTTTTGCCTAATTAAAGAGCATCCATTTCTCGTGGCGAAAAACAAAAATAAAACTCTGTGTAGTTTTGAGGCTATCTTTTTGAGAAGTTAGAATTGGCCATGTTATCGGGCAGATCATTTTTGAGAGGACTAGCTGCAAAGGTATTGATGAATTTGGTATCGACTCATATATGGTTAATGGGAGTCAACTGTGACGGGTTCTGGGCTTCTTGCGGCCACATGCTTCATCTACCTTACGTGTACATGGTTTTAAAAGAAAACATCTCACGTGTGCACGGGTTAGTAATACTAATGTGATTTAGTATCTGGGAAGGCCACTGCAGAGTCTTGAAACCCTCATTTAGTCGTTTGACCCCGCATGGTCTTCGTTGGCACACGCACAGTTTCGGTTTTTTTTTTAAATGCAGCAGCAAGCTAGTAGTAGAGAGGATTCAAAACTCCAAACCCCTGCTGCATACTACTCCGGCGAACAAGCTCAGCGCAGTTAAAATCCTCCTCCCGCCTCCCAAGCCAGGCGTTCGAAATGTCAACGGTTTTGCCGTACGCAGCGAGGCTGCAGCTAGGGCTATAGCTACTGCCATTAACTACGAGCCGACGGTGTCCTGCACGGACGCTGCTCCCCACCACGCAACACCGCAGCACACACAACTCTCCTCCTCTCTCTCGTCTTGAAGTTGAAGCAGCCTTGCCATCGGATCCTGCAAGCGAGAGTGACAGTCCAGCCTCCACGTGCCCCGTCCAGCAGCATCTCCCGGCTCGCCCGCCCGGTTTCGTCCGCCGCGCCGGTGCGCCACGTGACACCTAAATGCCCCCGCGTCGCGACAGCTGAGAGGCCTGCCCCACCTAACAGAGGAGATGACTGTGCATAGGAAATTACGGGAACGCCCATCGCAGGGGCCCACAGTTTGCTTTGCTCTTCTTCTGTTGTTACGGGCAGCGCATGACCGTCGGATGGAGGGGCTGTGCACGAGGGAGCCGTCCGTTCTGGGTGGGCCGGATGGGGTCAGCGGAAAAAGGGAGATTCACCAAAGTGGCACGCCATGATGATCGTCGCCAATAGAAATTGCCGGTGGGCTCGCACCTATCGGTACTACCGACGAAGAATCTTTGCACGGAACGATGTAAACATGACTGAGACCTGCCTAACACTTTGAAGCAAAGGCGCTAAATCCTTGTTCCCGTAAGTTGGAGAGATAGTTTGACTTTTCAAATGATTCCCAGGCTAATCCATCTCGTTACCGGCCTGTAACCACGGTAAGTGGATGGATCTACGGAGTAGGGTAGCAAAAAACCCTGCCCTAATAAAAAATGGCAAAACAAAATTAAGCGATTTGCCTACCTCATGGCCGCGATTTGCCTAGGCATTTCGAAGAGGACACGATTTCATGGGCGCGTCGGATCGGCGGCAGAGCCATCCATCCATGTATCTTCTCTCGTGCAAGAGCACAACCAAAAGCGAGTACGCCGCGCCCATGCCTAGCGCCAAGTCGTACGTGCCCATTTCGTCTGCGTCACAGCTCGCTCGCAAACGACGAAAACAGTAATGCCACTGCGATGCGGTACACTGGCACTGATGGCAAGCGGCGGTAAATACGCGCAACAGCGGCTCCCAAAATTAAATTCACCGCGCGAAAACAAACCTTATCCACATCCCCCCCCCCCTCCCGTCGTCCCCCCTTCCCGCCGCTATAAAATCCGCCCCTCCGCAACGCCATCTGTTACCAGAAGCAGAACAAAACGCCAGTGCGGTTCACACTTTTGCAAACAGACACACGAAAGCGTTTGTATTCTACCCGACGAATCGCGAACACGCCGTGCCAGGCGATGGCTGGCCGGAGCAGCAGCCTCTCCATGGTCTCCGCGCACCGGCTCTTCGCCCCCGCGCGGTCGCTCCAGCACGCGGCCGACCCGCCGCCGGCCCTGGAGCTCGACGAGGCCGACATCATCTGGGGCGGGGGCGGGGCGTCGGCGTCGTCCTCGCCGGTCGACACCTACGGGCGGACCCTGTCGTCCATGTCGTCGACGCCTTCCAAGGCCTCCAAACCGCGCGCCGCGGCGCCGCGGGACGTCGCTGGCGGGCCGGCGTCGCTGCCGGTGGACATCCCGGACTGGTCGAAGATCCTCGGCCCGGAGTACACCGGCGGGGGCAGCAGCGCGGGGCGGTGGCCGTCCGACGAGCGCGGCGGGGACGCGTACCTGGACCGCGGCGAGGGCGGCGGCGGCCGGCAGTGGGTGCCGCCCCACGAGCAGCTCATGTGCCGGGAGCGCGCGGCGGCGTCCTTCTCCGTGCGCGAGGGCGCCGGGCGCACGCTCAAGGGCCGCGACCTCCGCCGCGTCCGCAACGCCATCTGGGAGAAGACCGGCTTCCAGGACTGATCTGATGATTTCGATCCCCCAGATTCACCCTGGAAGAACGAACGAGAGGACGGACGATCGGTCGTTTCCGTTCCGTTCCGCCTTATGGATTATTGATTTGATGAGTTCTTTCTTCTTCTTTTTCTCTTTGATTTTTTTTCACTACTACTAGTAGTTGTGATCGATGGTGAGATGCAGAGGAGAGGGTACGTAGAGATTGGTCAAGCCTCTGGTTTTGGCAGTTTTTCCCGGAGAGGCTCCATGTACTAGACTACCCACTACTACAACCAGCGAATCAATGGCTTATGGCTCGTTAACAAGATGATTAGTACGAGTACGTGCTGCTAGTACTGGATACCGCCATGTGATGTTCACTAATTTCTTCTTGCCTGGTTAACCACTGATCTGAGTTAATACTACGCCATTACTACTACCAAGTGTTGCCATATCTATTTGGCGTCTCCATAAAGAAAAAACCGGAGCAGCAGCTGGTGCGAGATATGATGAGATTCCTGAGAAATTAGTTCTAGGCTGAGACCTGAGAGTGCTGTTGGGATTAATATTGACAAAGCTGATTTAAAAGCCTACTCTATCGCTGGGGACAGATTTGGACGTGCGAAGAATATGATTGTAAACAAATCGGACACGAAATGGATAGGAAAGAGAGAGAGGGGGAAGGAAAAAGTGGCAGGGCCCCTGATTGGACCATGGGCGCGAAATGTCGACACTTCGCATTAACTAGTTAGTTCGCCCGCATACTTAACTGCAAAGCGTGGCAGGAATATGTGCCTGTTCGCTTTGCCCGTCCCCCCAAAGGGACCTTGAACTAACGCCGCACTGCCAGCGGAAGGACGTTAGAGGCAAAGATGGTTTATTGATCAAGACGTAAGCAAAGCTCCTCCCCTATGCCTGCCATATAGCCATACAGGGTACTGGTTGATATGTTGGTCCGTTATATACTAGTATTTTACTGTATATGATTATGTTAAAAAATACTAACTGGTGATTCTGTTAGTACTATCCATTTAAAAAAATTAGCAGTATACATCGATATACCGATCCATTTTAATATCAGTGCGTTTTACTGCTTCTAGAATGAGTTCACATTTGTTTTCACCCCTTTTTTCCTTGGAAGGCCGAAGAGTATCCACGCCTCTTCCAACGGCACATCTAGGTCTAGGATATATGGATCGGCACAGCGGCATTCCGTAAGAAACCCATTTAGGTCCGGGGCATATTCGCATCGATGGATGGCAAGAGACGGCGAACGACGAGCTAGCAAGGCAAAGGTAAATGGAAAGCTCTGGAGGTGCGTTGAAACGGGAAAAAGGATGAGAGCGCAAGTTCTTCGGTTGCCGCGTCTGGCCAAACGAGAGCGACCCTTCTCTTTCTCTCTCCCCTCGGTGCCCGTCCTTGTTCGCTGCACAAATACTCCAGCATTTGTTTGAGTCTGACAGGCAACAGAAAAATGAAGAGAAAAGCAACCGCGGCGCGGTTGTGGATTTGTTTAATCCACGGTGTGGTGGCGGAGCGCCGCGTTTGCCTGGACCTGCACTTGTTGGCGAGCGCGTGATTTCATTTACCGCGGAGAAGAAGGAGACCGGAGGCGGTGGATGGAGCCGTGCAGCCATCGAGTTGACCCGGGTTGCTTTTGTCGAGACGTACGTACGTGGCGCGCTTGTGGAGCCGTGGAGGAGGTGGTGAAAGCCGCGAGGCGAGAGAGCTTTGTCGTTGTCGTCGTGGACAGGGGAAAGAAAGCTGCCCGTCTCACACCGGGCCCAAGTAAACTCGCTTGCTGGTGAGTGACTGACCCGCTCGCTTCGCTTTCGTTTTCCCTCGAGAGAAAAGATGCGAGTGCTAGCAGTTGGTGGTGAAAATAGGTGGACCACTGCAGCTGAAAAGTGTCGTTTCAAACGGAAAAGTAAATAAATTCGCAGCCAATATAGGCAGGCAGCTCACTGCGAGCCCGTCTCTGCAGAGTTTGTGTGAGCTTCAGTCTCTTTTCATCTCACATCGAACAGGCCTTGCTACTACGCACAACATGCATGTGTTTAACCATCATCATTAATAACGAAGGATGATTAATTTGGCAGTGACGCTGCATGCACAGCGAGGAGGGGGGAAGTGAAGAAGAGCGGGACGATAAGACCGGGCCCAACGCCGGCCGAAAGATGACAGGAGGCTATATATACGGCTTGGGTAGGTGGGCGGTGTCACTCTGTCTCGCGCTACAGGGAACTGACACTTTGCAAGCCAACGGAAACAACATGGGTTGTTCGTTTCACGTTTGATCCCCGTGTCCCGTCCCCCTCTACGTTGCTTACTCTAATGGGAGGCGAGACGACAACCTTTGACGCCTGTCTAGCAATCAATCAACGGAGAAGAGTTAAGAGGAATCTTCACGCTCCGGGCGTTCATGAACACTGTAAATAAAGGCAGTCGATCCCGAGTAAGCTAGAAAAGCAATGTGGAATAGTCCTGCGGATTGGATTAGTAACGCTAGCCCTTCTCAAGTTTTGTATTGAAACTCCAATCCACGCACTGCAGCCCATTGTAGGTCGAACCTGATGGTTGTAGAAAAGTTACCGGTGCCAATCATTCGTACCAATCAACCATTATCATTGAGCATGCAGTCGACCCAGTCATGATCGATGAGCACATATGCTCCGTACCGCAGTACTAGGACCAGACTGCTTCTGCCTGCTGTTATCGATGGAGACGAAGAGTGTTATTGAGTACGTGCACAATTATCTTTGAGATGAAGATCACAGTAGTATCAATTTACAGCTACTTTGAGGCTTCCGCAAGCACAGAAAAGGAAGAGCACTAGCGAGTAGTGGCCCGTACGTTGGTTGATTTCAGATTTGCTGCTTCTGTACTGTCAATGGAAGCTAGCTTAATCGAGCAGCCGAAAGTGCGTGCGTGCGGCTCGAATCGCCGTGAGTGCGCAAGCACACGTACGGGCCGTCGCACGCACGCATGAGACAGCACATTTCGAGATGAGCAAAGGAAAAGCACCATCGGCAATCAGCTGGTGTGCCGACATGCATGGGATGCTTCAGTTCAAGCCGAGCGCAGGGCCAGGGGCATCGGTGGGTGGTGCTAGCTGCGGGGCACGCTTCGGCCGACAAACTTTTCCCGCAGAACGCAGTGGGTGTGAGCCCGATGAAATGGATGGGCCTCTGGCGAGTGGCGTACGTGCGCGCGCGCCGGCTGGCCGGTTGGCCATGTGGCGGGGTCGGCGGCCACGGAGATCGGTCTCGCCTGGCACTCTGTTCTGGACTTCTGGTGCATGCAGGCACGAGCTTCGCTTTAATTAAGCATGGATATCGTTCATTACTGGTTGATTTGGCCACCTCATCGGAGCAACCTTGTCAGAGGAGCCTCGGGGATCAAGCTTATCGTCGCGGCGCAGGGAGAGCGCCGCGGACGTACACGTATACGTACGCCGCGGCCCGCTGCCGAGCTTGTGGGTCGTACGGCACGGTGGTGGAGAGGACTCGTGGTCGTCGACAAGGTGATCAGGAATCAGGTTTATCGATCGGCTACTGCTCTCGCGAGACAGTTTCTCACAGGCTGCATGTGCGCTAATTGACCGAGTGACCGTACGTGCGCGCTATACTCCTGATCCTTGCTGCCATCACCATGCTCGATCATGCTTATAAATCTTATCTTACTCGGAGGAAGGTGAAGCCCTGTGGATTATGTTCTCGGTGCTACCATCATGCACAGGCCACAGGATGCTGAAGAAGATGAAACACTGCCGTGCCAAGAAGGGCCGGCGAAACACGGTTACGCATGCACGGATGCAGGCCACTTGCCACTAGGTAGGTACCCGCTCGATGTGTCAGCCGCTACCACGTCAGCACGGCTGGTTTGGGCCGGGCCGGGCCGTGGAACGAAAAGGAGTGCATCACGATTCACGAGCGGTGCCTGCTGCGTGATCGTAAATTCGTAACCTGCCTTCCCTTTTGCGCTGGCTCCAACTGCCCCGTCACGTCCTTCTCACGCTTTTGTTGTGCCCAAGGATTTGCATGGATCTTCGATTGGATTCCTGCCGAGTTCAAGACAGCTGCACGTACGACTACCAGCTTTCGAGTCCCAAGAGAGGCACAGCTCGTGCGCGCAACCAAGTCTGCATCCTGCTGGGACAGGCAGAAGTCGAACCTGTTGGATTTTCGTACAGGAATATATACCAACCACCTAGAAATCGGATGCACTGCTTTCTGATACATCTCAACACCCTCTTTGGTTGAAGTACTCGCTAGTAGTATAGCTAACAACCAATCTGCACGTACTTTAAAACGATTCCCACCTTTTTGTTCCCCGATGTTACATGCAGAAGTTGTGTGCCAGAATATTGGTGTGCCAAAATGGTGCGCCAACTTGCTTGTGGGAATATTGGTCGCTCACTCTCATGTTTGGTTTGGGTCCCCTTGGGAGCTTCGGATACAAAAGCCCATTGAGGCCTGCATAAACACACCCTGACCTTTTCAACAATCCAGGCGCAGTTTGATATGGGCTGCCATACTAGCCGTTTGTGCGGCTTGGGCCGGAGCGTACGTGGCTGGCTGATTGATTGATTCGTGACTCCGCGGAGAACATCTTCCTACCCTAGGCGACTAGGATTTCCCTACTCCGCCGGTATCTTTGATTCCGACGATGAGTTCCCGGTGATTCAGGATCCGATCCCTCTTCGTTCTCCATCGCAGATGTCTCGGGCTGATAAAGGGGACAACTAGCCTGTCTGCCCGGCCTTGGTTGTCTTGTGGCGGCGAACTAGGGTTTGTGATCCGATCTACTTTCTGGTGGCCCGGATCTTTTCTCTGGTAGCGATTGTCCTTGGACGAAGGCGAAGTCCTGGCGAAGAACGTGGCGCAGGAGAAAGGTGATGGAGATCTTGAGAAGGCGATGAAGAATCTTGCCCTTCAGGGAGGGTGAGCTTGATGATGTTGTGATAGAGCAAGCGGATGCGGAGAAGATGGTGAAGGAGTTCAGATGGCTGGCGCTCGCACGGGTGCACACGCCGCGACCTTTTAGTGTGACGGGTTTCAAGGAAACCATGAGATCGATCTGGAGTTTGGTGCATGATGCACACTGCCGAGAGGTGGATAACAATCTCTTCTTGATCAGATTCTTTTGCATAGGCGATTGGAAGAAGGTGATGAACCAAGGTCCATGGTTATTTCGTGGCTTCATGCTGGTGATTCATGAATATGATGGTTTGTCCGACAAAGCAAGTATATCTTTGAACCACACAGCCATATGGGCACAAATCCACTCAATCCCGATCTGTACCGGCGGGAATCGGTCTGTGATCAGCTAGCCCGAAGGATTGGCAGGGTGCTTAGTGTTGAGATGAATCTTCCGAAGTACTATGAAGGGGATTACATCAGGGTGAGGGCTAGCATCGATGTTCGTGAGCCCCTGATTAGATGTGTTCCGCTGAAGCTTCCAAAGGAACGCTTGCTGCTGGATGTACGCTATGAGAAGCTAGGCTTCTTTTGTGATGTTTGTGGCCTTTTTGGTCACACCTCAGAGGAGTGCGGCGATGGAGTGCATGCTCCTGCCGATCTGCAGTATGGGAAGTGGCTCCTCGCAAAACGCCGAACTGCGCCGACTAGCGTCACTTTCGCCTCCAGAGCACCATCTACAGGTCGTCGAGGGGGGCGAGGGGGATTTGGCGGGCGCGGTCGGGAAACGAACTCACTAAAGCGTTCATCCCAGAGGCCGATCTGCCCTCTGATGAAGACCTTGCAGATACGGCGACGAGTCCAGCCAAGCAGATGCAAACATCTGGTAATGGTCTACCCATAAGCCCGTCGGTGAGCAAGAAATTGGAGATGGGAGGTGCAGATTCCATTGATCCCAAGATCGTTGATGCCACGATGGGGGAAGGCACTCAGGAGAGCACGGATGGGGATGTCCCTGTTCCCCCTCCGCCACCTAAGTATACCAAGTTGAAGGAGCATAAACGGGCAAAGCAGGGTGGTGCTTCAACTTCAGGAGGCAAGGACTCTGAACGATCGACGACCTCCATGGAGGAGGATCGCCGGGCACAATGAAAACCTTGTGCTGGAACTGTCGAGGGATTGGTGATCCTTCGACAGTCAAAGAGCTGCGCGATCTGGTACAGGAGTGTCAGCCGGAAATCCTTTGGTTGTTAGAAACTCAGTTAGCTAAACAACGTGTTGAAGGTTTAAGATTTTCTTTAGGTTTCGATTTTTCTTTCGGTGTGAGCAGTAGTGGTAGAAGTGGTGTTCTTTGTATCTTTTGGAAGGATCGTTTTGATCTTCAAATAAAATCCTATTCTAAGTATCACATTGATTCAGTGGTTAACAAACAGGAGGAAGAGCCTTGGCGTCTTACATGTTTCTATGGTGAAGCGGCTAGGAGTGAGAGACATTTGTCTTGGGAGATGCTTCGCTTTCTCAGGGGAGAGTCTACGCTTCCGTGGATGTGCTTGGGAGATTTTAATGAAGTACTGAGAAGGGAAGAACATATGGGAGTCAATGAAAGAGAAGGCTGGCAGATGGCGGCGTTCCGTGATGTGGTCGACATCTGTGGTTTCAGCTATATTGTTTATTTGGGACTGGACTGGACATGGGAGAAACGAGTGGTAGGCTGAACATACAGTCGAGTCCGATTGGATCGTGCGATGGCGACGGCGGATTGGAGCATGTGATTCCCCTTCGCTACACTTCAACATTTAATCGCTGTCAAGTCAGATCATTCTCCGATCCTCTTGATGAACGAACAAGAGGCCTCAAACAGACGGATTGCTATAGATCGTCCTTTCCGTTATGAGCTTATGTGGGAAAGACACGAGGATCTTAAGAAGGTAACTATTCAGGCATGGGGGTCGGAGGAGTGCAATACGGTGGAGGATCTTCCTAGGAAGATTAATAGTACAACTAGCTCTTTTCAGCGGTGGAGTGCTGACACTTTTGGGCATGTTCGGAAGGAGCTGAGACAACTCAAGGCTTGACTTGCTGTGTGCCGTGCGATTGTTGGGCGAGTAGGTCCTTCTCATGAAGAGTTAAAAATCTAGGAGAGGAACTAAATTATCGTGAGGAGATTATGTGGAGGCAGAGATCGCGAGTGCAGTGGCTCGCTGAGGGGGACTCGAATACCTGCTTTTTTCACCAAAAGGCGAACGCGAGATGGAAGAAGAATATTATTCATCAGTTGGCACGCGAGGATGGGTCGATGTGTACAGATCATGAAGAGCTAGCTGGGATGGCCTCTGAATTTATGAGCACTTATATGCTTCGGAAGGGACTATTGGTGTAGAGGAGGTCCTTTCACATGTACCACGCAAGGTTACTCCTGAGATGAATTTGAAGCTTATGGAGCCTTATCAAGCAGAGGAAGTGCGCCTTGCCCTCTTCCAAATGTTCCCGACCAAGGCATCGGGACCGGATGGCTTCCTTGCTCATTTTTTCCAGCGCAACTGGGATATTTGTGGTGCTGACGTGGTGAAGATCGTTCTTCGAGTGCTTAATGGAGATGATTCTTTGGAGGTGATAAATGGTACGTTCATCGTTTTAATTCCTAAGGTATCTAACCCAACCTCTTTGGCGCAGTTTCGACCGATTAGTCTGTGCAATGTGGTCTAGAAGATCATATCCAAGGTACAGGCAAACAGGCTGAAGCTGATCCTTCCGGAAATTATTTCTTGCGAGCAGTCGGTTTTCGTTCCGGGCCGCTTGATCACGGATAACATTATCACAGCATACGAATGCCTTCATTTTATGAAGAGATCAAAGAGCAAGAGAAACGGACATTATGCCTTGAAGCTTGATATGATGAAATCATGTGACCGAGTGGAGTGGGACTATCTGCAGGCGATCATGCTCAAGATTGGCTTGCATGCGAGGTTTGTTCAGGCGATCATGAGGGGAGTCTCTACTGTCTCGTTCTCTATTTTATTTAATGGTGGTAAATCTCGATCCTTCCGGCCAACCAGAGGTATCCGACAAGGTGATCCGATCTCTCCTTATTTATTTCTACTTGCTGCCGAGGGGCTTTCTTGCCTGCTTCGTGCAAGAAGTACAGATGACGATGTTACAGGAATTTCTGTTGCTCCTACGGCCCCACATGTGAATCATTTGCTCTTTGCTGACGATAGCTTGTTGCTCTTCAAAGCAAATGAGTCGGGTGCTTTACAGGTCCGTGATACGGTGCAAGCTTACTTCCTAGCTTCGGGTCAGAAAATTAACTTGCAGAAATCGTCGATCTTTTTTTCCAAAGGGGTACCCACTGCATCCAGGGAGATTGTGAAGCAGACTCTAGATGTTTCAAACGAGTCGCTGACGGAGCGCTATCTGGGCCTCCCTACGGACGTGGGAAATTCGAAACAAGGTGCTTTCAAATACTTAAAAGATCGAGTGTGGAAAAGAGTCCAAGGTTGGATGGAGAGGTGCCTTTCTGCTGGAGGCAAAGAGATTTTAATCAAATTTGTAGTTCAAGCTATTCCGACCTATTCCATGGCATGCTTTTTTACTTCCAAGGGGTCTGTGCCTTCACATCAACACGCTGATTCGCAAGTTCTGGTGGGGAAGTAAGAAAGGAGAACGGAAGACTACCTGGGTATCATGGGATGATATGACGATGCCTAAATATATGGGTGGAATTGGTTTTAGAGATATCGAGCTATTTAATCTTGCTTTACTCACCCGTCAAGCTTGGCGAATCCTGCAGACACCTGATACGTTGAGTGCCCGAGTGCTTAAGGCTAAGTATTTTGCTGACAGGGAGTTCTCTTTCGTCTGAGCTGGGCACCTGCCCTTCCCAGGTGTGGTGTGTGATACATGAAGGGAAGCGAGTGCTTTGTCTGGGACTCATCCGCAGGATCGGCTCAGGTTCTTCTACCAGGATTTGGGATGATAATTGGCTGCCCCGGGACTACTTGCTTCGTTCGGTATGTGCTCGGTCTGTGCAGCCTCCTGAATTGGTGTCCGACCTCATTGATAGCAATTCTTGCATGTGGAAGGCAGAAATGCTTGCAGAACACTTGTATGAGATGGATAGTGATATCATACGTAACATTCCACCGAGTACTATGAGACAGGAGGACCATTGGGCGTGGAATTTTGAGAAGTCTGGCACTTTCTCGGTTAGATCCGCTTATCGTATGATTGTGGAGTTGAAGAAGCGCAGGGAAGACTGGTTAGACAAGCGGCCGGCTAGTTCGGATGGAGAGAAAACCCGCAAGAAATGGTCGTCTCTTTGGAAAGCAAAAGTGCCGTCGAAGATCAAGGTGTTTGTGTGACGCCTAGCGAGGAACTCGATACCGACAGGTGAGGTGAGGCTCAAGAGGCATATGGCTGAGAATATGACGTGTTCCTTTTGTAAGGCAGCTGAAGATGATTGGAGGCATGCACTAATACACTGCCCTATGACACGCTGCGTGTGGGCATTGATTGATGAAGATGTACTGGATTATGTAACGGCCAGTGTCTCCCCTGATGCTAGAATCTGGCTTGCTTCACTGTTCGAGACATGTAAGCATGAGGAGTTGACTAAGATCCTTGTTACTCTTTGGGCTATCTGGTGGGCACACCGACGAGCAATTCATGATGAGGAATTCCAGAGCTCGCTCTCCACGTTTGGTTTTTCCAACGCTTCCTCTATGATTTGCAAATCCCTCGCTCTAAGGCTCATGCTCCTTCATCATTGAAGCAACGGCCTGTTAAGCCGCCGAGATGGATCCCTCCCGCCAAAGGGCTGGCAAAAATAAATGTTGATGCCGGCCTCTCCCGAACTGGTCGAACTGGAGTAGTAGCCGCGATGAGAAGGGGACTTATTTGGGAGCATCGTCGGTTACGATCGACGACCTTACTTCACCTGAAACTCTTGAAGCAATGGCCTGTTGAGAAGCTCTGGCTCTTGCTCGGGACCTCAACGAGCGCAAGGTGCAAGTTGCTTCGGACTGCTCAAATGTGGTGAAGAATCTCAAGGAGGGCAATTCCTGCGTCTACAGCGCGATTGTGCATGAATTCAATTTGCGAAAGGAGAGCTTCGATGTTATGCTTCTCTGCCATAAGAAAAGAGATTTGAATGGGGATGCCCACAATCTCTCTAAGGCGGCCTCTACTCTTCCAGCGGGTCGCCGCCTGTGGCTTCTAGACACCCCGGACATTTCTTGTGTCCCAACCTTTGTTTTAAGTTAATAAAGTCCGGATGTTTGGAAAAAAAAATACTAGCTGTTTGTTAAAAAACGAAAGACCGTTCTGAAATAACAAGCAGACAGTTTTCTCCGTCTATCTCACTCCTTGCAAGAAAAATTGGGCAGAAGCTTGGAAAATGTATACCGTATAGCAAGGGCTTCCTTAAAAAAAATAGAACTTGACCGTACAAACATTTTTTAAGAATAAACAAGAATAGGTAAATGGTGGCCTAAAAAAAAGAATAGGTACTCACAAAAAGAGTAAGTGATACCACTTAGCAGAATATATAGTCACCGCCAGAATAGCTTAATTAAGCAACAACTACTCACATACACGGACACATCTCGTGAGTCGTGACCAACCGTGCATTATAAGCTGACACACGTGCGAATCGTGGACGTACGACGCCGTGTACCCACATCTGGACGGTCAACACAGCGCTGTCTCGTGGTGTGCAGCCCTCCAAGGAGATGGATCGTTGGAGGCTTTGGAGGGGAGGTGGAGAAAATGATTTGCTAATCCTCAGGTTTTTTTTTTAGAGCATCCTCAGGTCGGCTGGCTATTTGCTGATCAGGTGGGCTTTCTGGCAAGAGCTATCGAAAAGGCCTTGATCACCCTCCCGGATGCCCGTTCTGCGACCAGGTCCAGGGAAGCATTTCACACATGCTCTTGGGCTTCTCGATGGCCCGCCTGCTTTGGTGGCAAGCCCTTGACCTTTGGGGTAAGGCAAACTGGTTACCTGGGCCGGAGGCCTCCCTTGTGGGCTGGTGGACGTCGATTCCGCTTTCGGGAAGAGACAACGAGTTCGATTCTCCTTTTCTGGTCCCTCTGGAAGTTTAGGAACCGGGTCGTCTTTGATCATGCTAGGGTTGACATTCGTGATTTTGTCCGAGCGTGTGGAGCTGAAGCGGATGCTTGGACGAGGGCAAGTGTTCTTAGTGGTCATGGCTTACCGAGAGAGTGGAGCGCTAATCGATTTGTATTCGCCCTCCAGGGCTTGTACCCGTATCGCGGCATCTCCTTCTTTAATACAATGATACACCTATTTGGATGTATTTTAGAAAAAAAAGTGAAATTAGAAGAGGCGTTACCTGCTGTTCTTTCAAAAAGTTTCTAAAAAAAAAGTTTCATAAAGGATGGCAGCCGCAGGGGTTAGAGTTGACGGGCTGGGAAGTGGGTTTTACTACGAGACGAGTTGGGAAGTCAGAGTTAGTTGCCGATGTTCGGCTTTCGGGGCGTGTTAGTTCCAAAAGGTGATTAAGAGGACAAACGGATAAGTGATGAGCTGAATCAGTTCGTGGAGTGATAAGGATTAATTTGGTGGTGTCGATCTTGCAAGAAACAGCGGATTTGATGGGATTCAAAGCAGAGGCGGCTGGCGTGCGTTCTGGAAGTCGAGAGGATCCCTCCCTTGGACCGGGACGCGCCGCTGGGGCAGGAAGATGGGCCAGGGAGCGAGAGGGTTCGGCCCAGGGAAAAAATGGGGAAAAGAAAAGAGGAAAAAGGAATAGGTGGGCTGGGCTGTCTCGGCGCAGCCTAGGAGGTAGAAAATAAAATGAAGAAGGAGAAAAGAGCGGGGGTGGGCTGCGGGCAGTAAAAATGGGCTGCACGCGGCAGGGCTGGGCAGTTTGAGTGGGCTGTGCCTAAAAAATAAAAGATTTCTTTCAATTAAAATAAAGACCGAATCATTATAAAATCCAAAATAATATGCAAACGAGTGCCCAAAATTTCCATAGTCTCAGATCAATGATAACATTCTGGGCCCGGTAAAAATAGTTTTCATCCCGAACAAATTGATAAATACATTTTGGTACCTATAAGCACCAAATAAATTCCAAATAGGTCCATAAAAATCTTTGCAAGGTCCAACAAATTTCTAAACACCGAAATAAACATATGCGAATGTTTATAAAGCTTTCTCAATCTTATAAATGGGAATTCATATCATTTCCTCTCGATATGGCATAGTCCTTGTACGTGATTTGTTTCAATGTGAGGGAAACATTACGGTGCCTAATAGACAAACAACACTATTTTTCCAGGTTTGCCCCCCTTGGCTTGGGTAACAACCCTCTTCCTGCCTCACAGAAGTGTTTACAATGGGGGGGTATCTGGCGAGTTGGTAGGAGTAAGTAGGTTTGGATCTGGTGTAGATTGAAGGCTATGGAATCCCTTGATTGCTCTCTTCATGGCCTCCGTGGAATCTAGTCTTCTTGGGGATCCCAGGTCCTCCTTATAA
This sequence comes from Brachypodium distachyon, assembly GCF_000005505.3. NCBI lineage: Eukaryota > Viridiplantae > Streptophyta > Magnoliopsida > Poales > Poaceae > Brachypodium > Brachypodium distachyon. Next base: position 30,547,926 of record NC_016133.3, on the reverse strand, counting down.
ACGCCCTAGTATTTTAGTTACCTCCTCCTCCTTGAAAGATCGGTATGGTCGACTTGAGGATACAAGCATCAATACACGGGTGAATAGGCGACTAACAAATTTAAATTCCTTTTCACTTTTAGGGATATAAGTATCAAATACATGGGTTCACTAAAAATACTAATGTGAATGCAACCCTAGTATGATGCAATAGCTGAAGCGATAGCCAAAGCGCAATATAAGATGTACAATAGTAACTTGCGGAATGTAAAGGGGGTGAAATCGATACCACATGAGAGATTTATCTCTGGAGTTCCACCGTTTAGGAGGTGTACGTCTCCGTTTGAAGGGGTGCTCTACAACACATGTATAGGCGCGTGAGGTGAGCTCCACTGATGGGTTCCTTGAAGGCAAACGTCAAACTTTTACAAACCGGTGAAAGCTCTGTATGGTCGACTATAGGGTGGGTGGGTGAATAGACGACTTCCAAATTTTACTTTTTCTTTTCTTGAAAGATACAAACACTTAATCCTAGGGTTTACTAGATTCTCTAAAGGTAATGCAACCCTAGTATGAAGTGCAATAGCCGAAGCAACAAGAAACAATTAAGCTTACAAGAATGTAAAGGGTAAGAATGGATACCACACGGGAGACGAAGATTTGACCGGAGTTTCAACTTTTGGGATAGGTATACGTCTCCGTTTGGAGGAGTGCTCTACCACAAAGGTAAAGACACCACAAAGGCTCACTCTATATTCTCCTCTCACAACACCACAAAGGCGAAGTGAGGTCCACTAATGGTTTCCTTGAGGGCGAAGTCTGGACCCTTACAAACTTGACCGGTGCTAGCTCCACAAGTTAATTGGAGGCTCCCAATCCAATCCCCGAGCTCCTCAACACCAAGGGAGAGCTCAAGGCAACTGCTTTCGTCTAGGGTTCCCAACGACCCAAGAGAAACGAAATCCACAAAGCAAACAAGGGGAATCAACTTTTTGACTTGGTGAAACCCTAGATCTCAATCTTCTACTCCAAATCTCAAAGTATTAGCTTGGGGGATCAACTATGGAGGGGGATCGAGGGAAATGAAGTTCTTGTGTTCTTGGGAAGAGAGAGGGGTCCTTCTTGGCTAAAGCTCAGGCAAAAGACTTGTTGGGGACGAAGGGGTATTTATATGGGGTCCCTAAAATCGAATCGTTATGCATTGCGCAGTGACAGGCCGGAACTTCCGGTCTGGAGCCTGAACTTCCGCATATTCCCGGAAGTTCCGCATTTTCCTCCGATTCTAACCGAGAACAACCGGAGGTTGGGGTAGAAGTTCCAGCCGGAACTTCCGCCACCTGGACTACAGACAGACCACAACAAGTTGAATTTTATTCCTTCTCTCTCACTTTTTGGGGTAGGCTTTTTAGTGGGTGCAATTTGTGTCGGGGGAATGACCCCGGGTAGGGTCACGACGACACCGCCCTGGCCGAGTTAACAAAGACCGTTCGAGCCGAGATAAAGGAGGCTAGGCCGGCTCGGATAATTATGCCGGCATCTCCAAGTTCGACTAACGCTAAGCCGGCTAAGCCAGCATACCTAGTGTATGCCGGCACAATTGTTCCGTTATGTAAAGTATGCAGGATCATGACGGGTACGGAAGTTTCGGCAGTAGCCGAGATCCCTCAACGGTCTTATCCTGACCACGCGGGTGAAGAAAAGGCAAAGCCATCGGCGCCTCGGGAAAGCAGTCAGCGCCTGCACCGTGATGTCAGAAGACCACGCGCTGGAAGCACCGAAAGGAGATTCCCTGACGGAGCCGGCATAAAGTAAAGTGGCTTTGTCCCCCACGGTACAGCCTAGAGGAACAGCGCCGCGTGCCGGCGGGGCCCGTAGATAGCGACGGCAATCCCGGCCCACATGGCGGCGAGCCATGTGGCGCCTATAAGTAGACCCTCGCCCCCTGCGGTGAAGGGGTGAGTAGGAGCTTTACCTCTGCAAGAGGGCTCCGAACCTGGGTAGATCTGCGTGTTCAAGCGTGTTTTTGTGCGTGTTCTTCTTCACGTCCTCCCTCCTCCGGATTCACCATCGTCCGTCGGCCCAACGCAAGCCATCTTATGGCATCTGCCGTGACACCACTACGACAGTTGGCGCCCACCGTGGGGCTCGCAGCGGCGTTGGCTGGGATTTCCATCCGGACGGAAAGTTTCCTCGGCACTGGAGAGCGCGTTGTCTCCGGTTTGGTCCAGAGATTCGGTTCTCTGGGCTTCGTTGACAACAACGCAGGCTGCTTCAACGGCACACCGTTTCCCTGCGCAGGCCGCTTCATCAACTTCGGCATGCATGAGGTCTATGTGGCGACTGACCGCCCTTGCAGGTACCCGGAGCAGGTGGTGATGGCCGAGGATCCACCTGCCGTCTACACGGCTCGCGGCCGGCATCTCGACGGTTCCACAGACTATGTGGAAGTCATGGTGACGGCGCACGGCATCGACGCCGGCAAGGGCACCGCAGAGAGTGGCGCGGTCCCGGGCAAATCAGGCAGAACGGCAAAATTCCCCTTGGAGAAGCCGGACAATGTCATGGCACAAGTCGGCACGTCGGCCTTGCCGCCAAAGCCGACTCAGCTCCAGGCCTCCATCGAGCGGCTGACCATGCCGGTAGCGTCGAACGCCAACCCGGCTCAGCTACAGGCAGATTTGGAGGCGGAAAGGCACAGGCTACTAAAGGAAGCAGTAGAGGTCGCCGATGCTCAGCAGCAGCTCGAGATTTTGCTCCGTGAGTATAACAAAGCTCATGGTCTTAGTTCTACTGCATTTACTAACCCTAGCAGAGTTAGGGAGGTGCGTAACCGTGGCAAGAACTTGAACGCCGAGATGACAAGAAATGGCAAGGGTGTGCCAGCAATGTCGGCGAGTTTTGCCTCGGCACTAAAGCCGAAATACAATACCCCTGTCAAAAATCTCCAGGCGGCTAAGGCTGCAGCTGAGGAGTTGCCGAATCTCACGGGAGAGGCACTTCGGCAGCAGCAGCTGCACGTGAAAGAGCTGCTCCAAACTGCAAATGAGCAGAACGAGGCATACATAAGAATGCGGCAAAGCCGGCGCATCACAGGTTATTCACTCGGCAGCAGACGTCGGCGGCCGGGCCGACAAGCAAGCGTCCTCGCCTGGTGGCAATCGAGGCAAAAGTGTCAACTCAGGCCGGGATAAACGGCTTCAACATTGTGATCCAGCCTTGACTGAGAGGCAAATGGTCAAGAGGATTGATGATAGCCAAAGCGGCCTGCGTCCCAACGGCAATCACCGAAATCAGCAGGAGCGCTACTCATTCGATCCCGGACACCGACCTCGGGGTCCGGCACCCAATACTGCCGCAGGACAGCAGGGTGTCGGGCGCAACCCACTGTACCAAGATGAAGATCGCCGATATGATCGTCACGATGACGGATACTCGGCCATAGCTGACAAAGGTTATATCAGGCGAGAGCGTGACAACCTCGGCCCGCTCGGCGGCAGAGTCGGCAACAAGCAGGTATCACCTCTAGACGCTCGGCACCGACTTGATCGAATATATCTGTCCGAACTCCTGGAAGAGCAAGGTCCTCCGGGACCGCATTGCTTTGCAAACCGAATCATGAGGGAAAGACCAAACCCGGGTTTTCAGCTGCCCAGGGGCACGAGGATGTATGACGGCAGTACTAGGCCGGAGGATTGGCTGGAAGACTATGTCACGGCAGTAAGCGTGGCAGGTGGCAATCGCAAATGCGTAGTGCGTTACGTACCACAGATGCTTGTAGGACCGGCCAGGATATGGCTGAACAACTTACCGGAGAGTAGCATCAACTGCTGGATTGACTTCGAAGAAGCCTTTGTTAGCAACTTCACCAGCACTTACAAGAGGCCGAATCGTCCTTAGCAGTTGTCCATGTGCAAGCAGAAAGACAACGAAACTGATCAGGAGTACCTAACCAGGTGGAACAATCTTTGCAACTCCTGTGAAGAAATAGTAGAGTCGCAGGCCATAGCATGGTTTGTCCAGGGATGTCGGCACGGCAGCATGCTGTGGTAGAAGCTGCAAAGAGAGATGCCGACCACCCTATCTGAAATGATCAGGATAGCCGACATGTACGCGCTTAGGGATCCGACTCAGCCATCGCTGATGCCGGCAGAACCACAAAGGGAGCAGCCGGTGTACAATCCCGCTGGCGCATTCCGAAGGAATGATCATCAAGATCATCGCAACAAGAGAAGGGATGATAGGCCGGATTATCGGTATGGGCCTGCCCACGTCGCCGCAGTTCAGGATCAGCCCGATGCCGGCTTAGGTCAGCGTTAGAAGACGGGAAATCAACAGTGGGCCAAGAAGGGAGAACAGAAGAAACCCTGGCAAGATAGGCCGAAGTATACTTTCGAAGTAATGTTAGATCAGCCTTGTCGTTTTCACACGACCAACCCCAACAAGCCGGCAAACCACACAACCCGGTAGTGTAGCTGGATGGAGAGGGCTGAGAAAGGGGAAGCAAGCCGCTTACCCCCACCTCCACCCCTCACAGGCACAAACGCACAGGTCCAAGGACCACCTCAGGCAAATAATGCGGTCAACCAGGTGGAGGAGCAAGAAATCCCAGGCTATGCCGGGAGCCTCATCAGAGCTATATGATTTTCACCACCGAGCAGACTGACAAGCGAAGCCAGCGCAGGCGAGAAATGGAAGTCAATGCTGTTATGCCGGCGGTTCCGAAATTCATGTATTGGTCGGAGCAGGAGGTCAGCTGGAACCGGGTAGACCATCCTAAGGTGATGCCCAACCCTGGTGGATACGCCCTAGTGGTTGATCCGACGCTCATTGGTCCCGACATCAACGTCAAGTTCACTCGGATTCTCATCGACAATGGGAGCAGCATCAATATCCTATATCGGGACTCGATGCTTAAGCTCGGCATTACAGATAACATGCTTGAGCCCAGCCGTACTACCTTTCATGGTATCGTGCCGGGAGTGTCTTGCGCCCCGGTAGGCAAGATCCGTGTGGATGTTTTGTTCGGCACCAGGGAGAACTGCCGGACTGAGAATCTAGTGTTCGAGGTGGTAGACCTCAGCAGCCCATACCATGCACTGCTGGGTAGGCCGGCACTCGCCAAGTTCATGGCCACCACTCACATTGGTTATCTAAAGATGAAGATGCCGGGACCAAATGGTACCATAACTATCAGGGGCAACTACAAACGCTCAATGGAATGCGCGGCGGTCGGGTTTGCTTTGGCCGAATCGTTGCTCATCGCTGGCGAGAAAGAGAAATTACAAAAAGCGGTGGCAATGGCGCAGGCGGTGCAAGTCGGTATGCCGGCAATGACCAATCCTCATGGAAGCATCGCTTTCCAAGCAGCCAGAGAGACAAAGAAGGTACAGGTCGACAGCGAGTTCCCGAACCGCACCGTGATCATTGGTGCCGGCCTGGGGGAGAAATAGGAAGGCGAGCTTAGCAGCTTCCTCCGTGAGAATGGGGACATTTTTGCATGGTCAACTCAAGATCTGTCGGGTGTGCCGAGGGAGTTAGCTGAGCACTCATTGCATGTCAGACCAGACGCGAGACCGATGAAGCAGCCCCTTCGGCGCTTCGCTGACGACAGGAAAAAAGTCATATCGGAAGAGGTATCCCGGCTTTTAGCTGCTGGCTTCATCATGGAGGTGCTACATCCCGACTGGTTGGCCAACCCGATCATGGTCAAGAAAAAGAAAAACGACCCAACTGCTGCCAAGGTGTGGCGCATGTGTATCGACTACACCAGCCTCAACAAGGCGTGTCCTAAAGATCCTTTTCCGTTACCTCGGATCGATCAAGTGGTAGACTCTTCCTCCGGGTGTGAGTTGTTGTCTTTTGTGGATGCGTACTCTGATTTTCACCAGATACCACTGAACCCTAATGATCAAATAAAAACATCATTTATCACCCCGTTCGGGGCTTATTGTTATCGTACTATGCCATTCAGCTTACGAAATAAAGGGGCTACCTATCAAAGGTGCATGCAGAAATGTTTGCACGATCAACTCGGCAAGAATGTACAGGTATATGTCGACAATGTCGTCATAAAAACCAAAGAAAGCGCTACGCTCTTGGACGATATCCGAGAAACATTCGCAAATCTGCGGAGATTCCGAATGAAACTGAACCCGGCCAAGTGCACATTCAGGGTTACGGCAGGAAAATTGCTGGGTTTCTTGGTATCAAGCCGAGGAATAGAGACAAACAACGTAAAAATTGCCGCCATAGAAAAAATGAAATTACCAAAGTGCCTCAAAGATGTGCAGAAATTCACGGGATGTTTAGCATCGCTAAGCCGCTTCCTCAGCCGGCTAGGCGAAAAGGCTATGCCCTTGTACCAGCTAATGAAGAAAACTGACAAATTTGTGTGGACGCCACAGGCCGATTTAGCCTTCCAGGAGCTAAAGAAGATGATTGCCACGGCGCCGATACTGGCCTCCCCAATGGAGAAAGAGCCGATGTTGCTGTACATCGCGGCAACCAACCGGGTTGTCAGTGCCGTCATTGTGGTGGAGCGAGTTGAAGACAACAAGTCGGTGCAAAGGCCGGTATATTGCTTAAGTGAGGTGCTATCATCGTCCAAGCAGAACTATCCCCATTATCAGAAGATGGCGTATGGTGTGTATATGGCGGCAAAGAAATTGAAGCATTACTTTGATGCACATCAGATCCGAGTTATTTGTGAAGCGCCTGTCTCGGAAATCATGAGTAACAAAGACGCGAGCGGCCGGGTAGCAAAATGGGCAGTCGAACTAGCACCCTATACGCTACAATATGATAGACGAGATGCCGTGAAATCTCAAGCTTTGGCGGATTTTCTAGTGGATTGGGCCGAGATGGAATATGAGCCGCCACCCCTGGAGACTAACTATTGGAAAATGCATTTCGACGGCTCCAAGATGAAAAACGAATTGGGTGCCGGCATAGTTCTAACCTCGCCTAAGCGTGATCAGCTGAAGTATGTGCTGCAGATCCATTTCGCAACGTCCAACAATGTCGCCGAGTATGAAGCGTTGGTGCATGGACTGAAGATGGCAAAGGAAATAGGAATTCATCGGATTCAATGCTTCGGTGATTCTGATCTGGTTGTCCAGCAAGCTTCCGGCAACTGGGATGCATTGGATGCCAATATGGCACTCTACCGGTTTCATGTTCAGAAGATCAGTGGCCATTTTGAAGGGTGCGAGTTCCACCACATACCTCGGGCAGAAAACGAAGCGGCTGACACACTGTCGAAACTCGGTTCGACAAGACAGGCCATTCCGGCTGGAGTAGCACTGGAGCATCTACGTAAGCCGTCTATCAAGCCATCGCCAGAGTCGGAGTCCATATTCATTCCTGCAGGTTCTAAGGCCGGTGCTATGCCTATGGATATTGACAGTGGCAACGGTTCTGGTAACCCGGGGACTGGGAGCCCTAACTCGGCGGAGGCGATGGCGGTCGAGCCAATGGAGGTAGACGAACCGGAGGAGCCAACCTTCATCACTCGCGCCGTGCCGGCCTGGGCTCAGCCGATAGTATCTTACCTTAAAGACGGCAGTCTGCCGGAAGAAGAGGTGTCGGCAAGGCAGATCCAAAGAAGAGCAAAGGCATACACCATCATCAATGGTGAGCTTTACAAGAGGAGTGTTACTAGTGTCTTACAGCGATGCATCGAGCTGGAAGAAGGAAAGGAGATACTCCGGGATATCCACCAGGGAGAGTGTGGTCATCACGCGTCTTCGAGAACGCTCGTAGGCAAAGCTTTCCGGCATGGATTCTATTGGCCGAGCGCACTGCAGGAAGTGCAATGGTTGCTAGAGATATGCCAGCAAAATTCATATGCCGGCGTCCGAACTTAAAACCATCCCAATCACTTGGCCGTTTGCCGTCTGGTGCTTGGATATGGTAGGACCGTTCAAGCGAGCGCGAGGAGGCATGACGCATATCCTGGTAATGGTCGACAAGTTCACTAAATGGATCGAAGTCAAGACGATAAAAAAGTGTGACGGCAAAACAGCGGTGTCATTCCTGAAAGATATCATTTTGAGATATGGATACCCACACGGTATCATCACGGATAATGGAACGAACTTTGCGGAGGGGCCTTTTGCACGTTTCTGTGCCGAGAAGAAAATCCGACTACACGTTGCTGCGGTAGCACACCCTCAGTCCAACGGGCAAGTGGAAAGAGCAAATGGCATGGTCTTGGCCGGCATGAAACCCCGGCTAATCGAACCACTAGAGCGCACCCCAGGATGCTGGCTGGACGAACTCCCGGCTGTGTTATGGAGTCTTCAGACAACTCCTAATCACTCTACAGGCTATACGCCATTCTTCCTCGTATACGGGGCAGAAGCTGTCTTACCAGCCGACGTTGAACATGACTCTCCACGTGTAACCATGTACACGGAGGCCGAGGTAAAAGAGGCCCGAGAAAATGATATCGACCTACTCGAAGAAGCACGAGAATTGACTTTATCTCGGTCGGCCATCTGTCAACAGAACCTAAGGCGTTACCATAGCCGAAAGGTCAGCCCGCGAGTATTCCGGGAAGGAGATCTTGTCCTCCGGCTTCTACAACGCACGGCCGGCATGCACAAATTGTCACCTCCATGGGAAGGACCCTTCATTGTGAGCAAAGTGCTCCAAAACGATTCTTACTATCTTATAGATGCTCATAACCCCAAGGCGAACAGGATAGACCGGTCGGGTGAGGAGACCAAGAAGCCATGGAATGTAGCATTGCTCCGTCCGTTCCATACTTGAAAGCTGAGTATTCGTATCGTATTCGTATTGCTTTTTCCTTATGACGAATGTTTCAATTAAGACAATGAAATTATCAATGAAATTATCCGCTGAGCTCTTAAATGAAACTCGGAGACTTCTGTGTCGTTTGAATGACTTGCTGCCTTTGTTATTTTGTATGTCGGCATGGCTTAATTGCGTAATCTTACGGTTGATCTAGTACTGTGTCGGTCTTGACAACACCCTTCTATGACTTCGCTGTTGTCTGCAGCCTGGCTTCATGGCAAGCTAGAAATGGGTATGAGATAACCGCGCACACGAAAAACGACTAAGGAAATAAACAAAAAGCGATCCGAGATATGCTTCTTTTTAACTCGGCAAGTTATTTTGACTTTTTTCGTTGCCGGCAAGTTTTCCGAATAATCTTTTTCCGAATGGTGGTTTTATGACTTTGCGATTCATACGTCGAACGCCGACAAGGCAGACAAAAGAACCAAGGTTGTAAAATTTCGCTATGAGGAAAGAGGTACTCGGGGACTCGACCGGGTTTATGATAAACAAGGAATTTCATTAACATAACTGGCTACTTAACAAACAAGAGTATTTCGGTTACATCTGAACCCGGCATCCCGGATTGTTGATACCGGAACTCGGCTCAGGGGAGGCCGATTCCGCAGCAGCTCCCTCGTCTTCCGCTTCTTCATCCTCTTCTGTCGCCTCGGTGTCGGCGTCTGAGGGAGGGCTTCGACAAACTTGTGCACATCAGCGTAGGGGATAAAAGAATAAGCCCTCTCCCGGCGCTTAGCAACCAGCTCCGGGTCTGAGAGATAACGGGAGTCGGCACGCATGGTCTGGAGCACATCGAGGTTAATGCCGTCATACCAAGAAAGTACGAACGACAAAGCCTCGTCGGCTCCGAGCGTGCAGCAAACTCCCGCCATTCATCTAGCTGGGATGGGCCTTCGGCCAGCCGCTTTGCCATATCTGAGATTTCCTCAGTCTAACATCCCAAAATTTCAAATCTTTTCATATGCATTGCATCCATGAGCATCATGCCATAATTGCACATTTGAATTCAAATTTGAATCTCAAAAAGGCTTTAAAAGATTTTTATTTCAATTTAAACCCTAGGGTTTTCACCCATTTAAGCTTTGGATCTTCAAACCAATAGGGTTTATTTATAAAAAGGGGTTTATTGCATAAATAAGCTATCCCATAATTTTTGGATAATTATTTGGAGTTGAAAACTATTTTATTTAAATAGTTATATAGGCCTAAAGGCATTTATAAGGCAAATGTATTTTTATATATTTTAATTTGAAGAGAAATTACTCCCAAAAGTTGAATCATGATAAAACATGATTTTACAAATTTTCTGGAATTTATTTGGGCCAATTTGGAGTTCAAAATCAAAAGATATCAAAGAAATAAGAAAAAGGGAAAAAGAAAAGGCTAAAAGAAAAAAAAGAAGAAAACTGGACCGGCCCGGCCATTTTGGGCCGAACCGGCCCAGCATCGCCCGAGCCGGCCCAGTCCCGAGCCGCCCGCGGCCGAGCAAGACCGGCCCGGTCCGCGTGCGTGTGCTGAGTCGCTGACAGGTGGGGCTCTTCCCCGGAAGGAAAGCTCCACCCGTCACGCCGCCGTGTCCGTGACGGATTCGCCGCGTGCCATCGCCGTCCCCGGTGATTTCGTCCTTCCCGAAGCGAGCAACCCGCGTCCCTATAAAGCCCTAGCCTTCGCGCTTCTTTTTCCTCTGTTTGCCCTCGCCCGCACGCGCCCACGCCGCCGGAATCCCTCGCCGGAGTAGCTCGCCGTCGCCGTCGTTCCCGAGCTCAAAGCCAAGCCGCCGGTGAGCCAAGCTCCACCCCCCTTGCCGTTTTCCTTACCCCGGAGCGTCGCGCATCTCGTGACACGCACGGTTTTCCCTTTAGGTCACCGAAGCGTCCCCGCGTCGCCGCCCGAAGCTCCGCCGCCGTCCGCCGCTCGCCGCCGTTTGCGCGCCGTCCTAGGCATGGAACCCGACGTCCCCGAGCGCTGCCGACTGCGTCCCCGACCCCGCCTCAACGTGCCGCCAGCTTCATCGGAGATGCCGCCCGCCGCCTGCCGCCCGCCCGTGCTGCGCCGCCACCGGACGCCGCTCGCCGGAACCCTAGGTGAGCACGACCCCCTCGGGGCCGTTGGATCTAGGCCAACGGCCGAGATTAGATCTCACATTTTAATTTTAATCGAACCGGTACCAACCAATCAGGAGCTGCCACGTCGCACCCGAATTATAAAATGAAAATCTAATTTTAATTCCCGGAATAATTATAAATAGCACTTTTGCAGAAAAGGCCCCGAAACTTCAAATGGTCATATCTTTTAATCTGTTTGGCCAAATTTGATGATCCACACCTTCTGGAATCCTTAGTAAATGTAGAATCTTTTGGCACTGTCCAATTTCAAATTTGAATATTTGAATCACAGTCAATTTACAGAATAGTGTTTAATGCTATTTAAATCATAACTCATCATTTAGAAGTCCTTTTTAAATGAAACCAGTGCCCAATAATAAATATTTTGAGTTAAATTATTTGACTGATGCCAATAAAACCTTATTTAGGGTTTTAATAAATTGTTTTTGCCCTTTTGTTTAAAACCCTAATGCAATTGTTTTAAATACTTATGCTTAAGATCAGTTGATCACCCAAATAAAATAAAAACAAATCATGTCACATGTTTGGATCGCATCATAGCATACTTTATTTTTGTCATGATTTGAATTGTGTGTTTATGTGTGTGTGTATTGTTTGTATTTGAATAGTTTTCTTGGAGAGCGAACCTTGTGATTGTGACAGTGCTACCGGTCAAGCAAGTAATTACATGGAGAGGTTCAACTTACTTGTAAGCGTGGTATCGATCCTGATGATATCACGCTTGAGAGTCTCGATCAGGCCCGCCTTCTCGGCATCTTCCAATTTGGCCATTGTCGCCCGAGTCTCGAGCGCGGCGGCGGCCTCCTTGACTTTCTTGACCTCGCCCTCCAGACGGATCTTCTCTTCCTCTCGAGCGGAGAGGGCCGAGGTGAATTGGCTCACCTCGGTTTTATGCGCCTCGACCTGCGCAGTCATCTCAGCCTGCAGATGAGAGACCCCTTTCTGATGTTGCTCGGCTAGCCGAGTCTTCTCATTTGATAAGCCAGAACAGATGTTACAGGAGCCGACATTCAAGGTCAGTAAAACTCGGATTGCGAGCAGATTATTACCTTGTAACTCGAAGATGCGCCTTAGCAGCTCCTCCACTTGAGCGTTGTCTTTGGCTGAGGACAAGAACAGATGTTAACTTATGTCTACTATGCATACGTGGACAGAGATTGTATACTGGCAGGATATACTTACTCTGGCTCTCGCGCTCCGCCTTCAAGGCCTCGTGCGATGCCTCCAACTTCTTATACATGCCCAACAGTCTTTTGAAGGCTGCTGAGCGTTTATTCATACAGAGCTGCCAGATCAAAGGGTGCAAATAAGATTACCAAAACAGACAGCTAAGCTTCAGGCCGACTATTCTAAACCCGACCTGAACTTCGGGGAATAAGGGTTTGAAGCTTCAGGCCGACTATTCTAAACCCGACCTGAACCTAGGGGAATAAGGGTTTGAAGTTCCGCAAGCTAAGCTTCAGGCCGACTAATTCTTACCCGCCTTGAACCTTGGGGACTAGGGGTATGTATACTATACTTGAGCTCCAAGTTAAGATTTGTCAAGGAATTTTGCGTACCTCGGTGGCTCGGTCCGCCTCGAACATGGCCACTCGGGCTTGGTACATCGGGGCCGACACGAAATCCAGAGTTGCTGCCGGTGGTTGCCCCACCAAAAGGGTTTTGTCGTGCTGCCTGCACGGTGCTAGAGGTCACTTCGCAGTAATCCGCCTGGTTCCAGTCCGTGACGAACTAGCCAAGTGACCCTCAGCTCTGCCCGCTGCTCGTCTGAACCGGGATATCATGTTGCCGGCATGAGCGATGAGAGGCAGCTGCCACTAAAGCATTCGAACTCGCTACCGCAGCGGGGCATTTAGCCTTGGCGGCGCGGGTGATAGTAGCCAGGGTAGTCTTCTCCGATTGCTTGGGAGATGATGGCGGAGTTGGAATCCGGGCAGGAGTAGGAGTCGGCTCCGGGTGCATTGGAGATGACGGCGGAGTTGGTATCCAGGTTTGAGTTGGAGTCGATTCCGGGCCTTGGGGGTCCTGGAGAGCCGCTCCCGGTTCTTGCCGAGTCTCGAAGGCTGGTGCCTCCAAGGTGGTTTCTGTTGCGACCAAGGAAGGCGTTGGCTCGGCAACACTTTCATTGGCTGAGACCCCGGCCGTAGGAATCTCGGATTGGCTGGCGACGGGGGCGTTGGTACTCGGATCAGTATCCCGGGCCGGAGATGTCAGATCCGCGACGGTCTCAATCCCGCCCATAGCCGGCTCAGAGGATTCGGTGTGGGAAGGTCGAGAAGACGGAATCTCGGACGCGATGCACGACTGGGACTGAGTTGCATCCAGAGCTTCGCTGCAAACAAGAAAGTTAAATTGTTTACTGAACAACAAAAGAAGAAGGCCAACATAGGTAGTGGAGGTGAGCTAGGCCTTTCCGATGACCAGGGGTTGGGGTTTGGGCCCACGAGCCGCTATCTTCTTCCGCTTTACTTTCGGCGGAAGTTCTGTCTCGGAGGCACGCCTTTTCTTCGGCACGGCATGTTTTTCCCGAGTAGGTGCCTCCGCAATAGGCTCGCTTGACTCGGCTGAGTACGAGAGAAGATAGTCAAACTCACCTTACTAACGAAAGTTCAGCAGTCACAAAAGAGTATAGGGGTACTTACGCTCAAGGCGACGAGGAACCGCAAGCGAGATTAGCATGAAGTCCTTCGAGTCGGGGTCCTCATTGTCGGCCGTTATGCGCGGAGGCGCAAAGCGTTTGTCGGGGGAGTTCCCGTCCTCTTGGTATTGAAGGGTAAAACTCTACACAAGGGAGTCAGATTAAACCGGACAAGAATATGTTAGATAGAAGCCGGCGTACATGTATTTCGGATACGGATATGAAGCGGCAGAAACATAAAACTTACCTTGGGAGCACGACGATTCCGGGCATATGCCGGCATACCCCACGACCAGTCTTCCGGCATACTGGTTTTGGCGATAGCTCTGACCCGGCGCCGTACTTCCGCGTGTGAAAGCTTGACGGTCGAGATCCTATCCGGATCAAAATGACCGCCGTAGTGGCACATTTTGTGATTCCGGCGCTGAAGTGGGCACAGGCGCCGGTATATGAAGGTGGCCAGGAGGTCGTCAGTCGACATCCCGGTTTTCTTGAGTTCGATGATCCGGGCATGGATCTCGTCAGCCTGCGGGAGGGAGTCCTTGGAGTCGACAAACCAATTCCTTTTTTCCTCCGGGGGGCCGATCTCGAACTCCGGAAGGTTGATATAGTCGGTCGCGGTGGCGTTCTTGACATAGAAGTAGGTCCGGTGCCATTTCTTGCACGACTCGAGGCCTTGGATTTTAGGGAACTCGGAGTTGCGACGAGGAACGATGGTGGCAGCCCCGCACTGTGTCATCATCTTTGGTGCGCCGGGGTTCTCCTTATCCGGGATAACCTGCGACCGGAACATAAAGTACCGGGCCCACAGGGCAATGGATGGCCAAAGGCCGAGATAACCCTCGCAGCAAGTGGCGAAGGCCGAGAGAGTAAGGATGGCATTTGCTGGGAGATGGTGAGGTTGGAGACCAAAGAAGTCAAGGAAAGAACGGAAGAAATCGCTAGACGGAAGGGCGAATCCGCGCTCAAAATGAGATAGGAAGACGACATGCTCACCTTCCTTGGGGGCGGGGACGACCTCGCCACCGGGAAGCCGAGACTGGACCCCCATCGGGATTTGGCGAGAATTGTGAAGCCATTTGAGGTCAGCCGAAGTGACCTTGGAGCCGTCCCACGCGGCTCGCTAAGAGGTTTTCTCCTCCGTATGAGCAGCAGAGCTGGCGGCCCGAGCACGGGAAGAGGACGCCATGGACGGAAGAAACAGATCTAGGGTTTCGGAAGAGAAAGCGCTCGCGCGAGGCCGAAGCTAGCAGGCTAATCGAGGCGGAAGCCTAAGGGATTGCAGGCAAAGCAGCGGCGGCGACGAGCTCGGAGGCGAGGAACTGCGGCGACGGGGTTGCCCGGAGCAGCGGCGGCGAAGCACGCAAGGAGCAGAGAGCTTAGGGGCGCAAGGAAGACGAAAGGGTGAAGATGGCAAATAACACGAAGGGGTTTCCCCTCACGCCGGTGTCCCCTTTTATGGCCGAGGCGGAGTAATGGGGGCACGTTTCCCATGATATCCGCCGAGTGGCTAGGGGGATCAGCCCATGATATGAGCAGTTATGCTCATCAAGACATGCACTCGGTTACCGCGCGGCATGCGGTCGAGAATCCCGCAATACCCGGCGTATATCTGTCCGCTCGGGAATCAAGGTCACCCTTAATAGTTAACCGGCGCAATTGTCCGGCACAGCAGCAGGTTCGCCTCAAAGAGCGCGACGGCGGAAGTTCCCGCCTTATCTTCCCGTTGGCAGCCGTTGTCCCAACAAATGGGAGTTTCCAGTTATCAGTCATAAAGAGAGAAGGATCTCGGCTAGAAGTTGGGGGATGTCTCAACTCGGAGTCCCGGATTGAATGAGTCTCGGCTAGTCGAACCGGAAATTACCCCGGCATTTGTATCGGCTAAAACCGAGTAAACGATCGGTGTTCTGTTGTGGGAAGCTGTCGCCACCCGACATCTTTCCATGCCGGATCGCACCAGCTTCGGGGACTAGTGTCGGGGGAATGACCCCCGGTAGGGTCACGACGACACCACCCTAGCCGAGTTAACAAAGACCGTTCTAGCCGAGATAAAGGAGGCTAGGCCGGCTCGGATAATTATGCCGGCATCTCCAAGTTCGACTCATGCTAAGCCGGCATACCTAGTGTATGCCGGCACAATTGTTCCGTTATGTAAAGTATGCAGGATCAAGACGGGTATGGGAGTTTTGACAGTAGCCGAGAGCCCTCAACGGTGTTATCCTGACCACGCGGGCGAAGAAAAGGCGAAGCCATCGTCGCCCCGGGAAAGCAGTCAGCGCCTACACTGTGATGTCAGAAGACCACGCACTGGAAGCACCGAAAGGAGATTCCCTGACGGAGCCGACAGAAAGTAAAGTGGCTTTGTCCCCCACAGTACAGCCTAGATGGAACAGCACCGCGTGTCGGCGGGGCCCGTAGATAGCGACGGCGATCCCGGCCCACATGGCGGCGAGCCATGTGGCGCCTATAAGTAGACCCTCGCCCCCTGCGGTGAAGGGGTGAGTTCTCTAGGATTCCTGTCTCCTTCTTCTTCCTCAAGAACACAGCTCTAGGAGCACCCTTGTAATCTCTGTTATCCCGGCAAATCCATACAAGCAGGAGTAGGAGCTTTACCTCTGCAAGAGGGCTCTGAACCTGGGTAGATCTGCGTGTTCAAGCGTGTTTTCGTGCGTGTTCTTCTTCACATCCTCCCTCCTCCGGATTCACCATCGTCCGTCGGCCCCAACTCAAGCCATCCTATGGCATCTGCCGTGACACCACCACGACAGGTTGCGCCCACCGTGGGGCTCGCAGCGGCGATGGCTGGGATTTCCATCCGGACGGGAAGTTTCCTCGCCACAGGAGAGCGCGTCGTCTCCGGTTTGGTCCGTTCATTCGCGGCACTCGTAGACATAGTTGTATTTCAGACCCTCTTCTTTCCCTAAAAAGCTAATAAATCAAAACAAGAGAAAAGCAGAAGCGAAAGCTCGAGTCGAAGAGTGGAGGTCGCTCGGTAACTCGAGTCGATCAGTCCCATTCATTCTTGCCCGAAACAAGTGGGCCAGAGATTTGGTTCTCTATGCTTCATTGACAACAACGCAGGCTGCTTCAACGGCACATCGTTTCCCTGCGCAGGCCGCTTCATCAACTTCGGCATGCATGAGGTCTATGTGGCAACTGACCGCCCTTGCAGGTACCCGGAGCTGGTGGTGATGGCCGAGGATCCACCTGCCGCCTGCACGGCTCGCGGCCGGCATCTCGACGGTCCCACGGACTACGTGGAAGTCATGGTGACGGCGCACGGCATCGACGCCGGCAAGGGCACTGCAGAGAGTTGCGCGGTCCCGGGCAAATCAGACAGAACGGCAAAATTCCCCTTGGAGAAGCCGGACAATGTCACGGCATAAGTCGGCGCGTTGGCCTTGCCGCCAAAGCCGACTCAACTCCAGGTCTCCATCGAGCGGTTGACCATGCCGGTAGCATCGAACGCCAACCTGGCTCAGCTACAGGCAGATTTGGAGGCGGAAAGGCAAAGGCTACTAAAGGAAGCAGTAGAGGTCGCCGATGCTCGGCAGCAGCTCGAGATTTCGCACCAATTAGATTTGCTTGAAATGCAATGTGCACATACACTAGGATCAACACTCCCCCTAGATTTTATAAACCAACAACTCATTTGCAAAGGATTAAAGATGTTTCAATAAGAGCTTCACAATGATATGTATGATTCATTCATAGAAGGATATAGAGCATACCTCCACAAGACATATCAAAATTGAATGAAACCTACAAGGACTTAACCAACAAGACATAGAGCAATGCTTCCAAGAAGCATAAGGGGTTAGATAAGTCCAATCAATTGAAATCATACCTTTTGCAATGAGATCTTGTGATGGAGCAAATTTTTAAGGGCACAACTAAACAACATCTACACACAAGATTAGTAAAACATGATATATGCAATAACCATAATGCATATAGCAACAAGTATATCATAGCACGCCACACAAATACATCAAAGCAACAAAACAAAACGAGTGGCTTAGCTAACATAATCATGCATAAAAAAGATCATGTCTCACATGAATACCACGAAGGGTATTCAACACACATAAATTCTTACAAGCTCACAAATACGAATAAGTTTGATAAAGCATAAAGCTAAAGCCCATGCAAATCCCGACAACTAACACTACTCTCCCCTTTCTTTGGCATCAAGACACCAAAAAGGAAGAACGTCCCAAAGAAGAGCAAACAAATCACTCCGTGTCTTCAACGTCGTCACCACTCACTGCGGGCATACTCTCTTCTTCATCTTCTCCTTCTTCTTCCTCAACCTCCCATTGAACCGGAGAGGGGAGGTGACCATCATCACGGTTCCAATCACCATGTGTACTCTTGAAGGCTTCAAAGGACTCAACATCGAACACATGCAGGAGAGTTGGGCAAATTCATAGCAGTCATGATGGCAGTTTGGTGCTTGAGGATTCGCTGATTGTCCTTGTGAACTCAATAGATCTTCCTCTCATTGGATTGTTGCATGCAAAAGAGCTTCCTAAGCATGCCTTTCCAACCACCTTTCTTATGGGAGGCACGAGTGGAGCTAGACGCGGGGCATAATCAAAATCCATAGGATCTTGTTCCTCCTCATCATCTCTCTCCACAAGTGCTTGTCTATTGGTCGGAGGTGGAGGTTGGTGCCTCTTCTTCTTGAGAGTCTTCATAGGGTGTGGCTTCATATCCAAATCTATCAAGTGAGGAGTCTTCTCAAGAATAAGCTTCATGACAAAGGAGCAAACGGTGGCACCCTCCTAGCAAGAATAGCATTGTAGAACTCATGCCATAGATAATCCATCACATCAAATGGAGTATCACCATCCTTCGTCAAATGTGTCTCAAGCATAAGATTGACCAAGTAGCCATGCATCTCATCGGTGTTCCCGGTCTTGCAAGCTATGGTCTCACGGTAAATGCGCTACATGATATCATAGACTGGCTGAAGAAATTTCGTCTCACCTGGCTTAACCATACCCGGCATGTAAAGAGGTGCAAGGACGGCCTTGTCCTTAGCATTTTGATGATGAACCCGAAAGGCCGAAGGGGTGACAAGTCCAGCACCAGGATAACCAAGCTAGGTGGCAAACTCTGTCAAGGTAGCCTCGCATAGGTGTGTCCTCGACATCCATGTAATCTTCTTTTCTTCCTCTGTTTCTTCGAAGTGCACGGTGGTGAAGAACTGACCCACAAGATACTCGTCATATGGTTGATTCAACCTCATGATAGGGAATAGCTTGAACTTGCGACTAATGGAGAGAGCATCACCAAAAACTCAAGAGAAACGAAATCCACAAAGCAAACAAGGGGAATCAACCTTTTCGTTTGGTGAAGCCCTAGATCTTCTTCTCCAACCCTCAAAAGATGAATCAAAGGGGGGCACTAGGGCGGGAGATCGAGGCACGGGAAGTTCTTCTATTCTTGGAGTGAGAGGGGAAATTTGCTAGCTTAGAAAAAGAAACCCGTTGGGGACGAAGGCTATGTAAGTGGGGAAATTTCTAACCGGTGGTACTTGGGAGGTAGTATCGTAAAACCAGCCTTGTACCGGCCGGGGTCTACCCTAGGTCAGTAGCATTTTCAGGCAGGGACGGTACAAGGGTGGTTGTTCTACCCCCCTAGACCTAGGGCGATTGTACACCCCCTCCCCCCCCCCCCCCCCGCCCACCACACACACACAGACCCGACAGCATTTTTCGCTCAAAATAGGTTCTTTCTCCCATATGGGTAGGCTTTACGTGGGTGCAAAAATAAGTTTGTGTATATGAAGTCGATTCACCCATTACATTTTCTCGTGGATTCCTCTTAATAGTACGGATGTCCTACAACTCAAATCATTGAAAAAGCCACTAAACACTGGTACGCTTCTTTCCTTTTAGAGATTACACGAATCGTCTTTGTGCAGTATTCATGTACAATATGAAATGCTTAGCACAAGATTAGATCATCGTTTATGTCATCATCAACACCAAAACACACAAGTGGGAAATGCACTCTCACTCTCCTAGTAGGACTCTAGGTCGTATCCGAGTACAACTCGTGTTGCTCCTGTCTAAGTAACCTATAAGGCTTCATTCTGGTATATCTAACATTAGCAATGCAATAATAGACCGATCATGTATACCCAAGGTTAGGACTAAAATGACAGAGCAATGCGATCTCTTTATCGCCACGTGTGTGAAGGTTGATGTGTTGCCACTTGGCACTCTCTTGCACCACAAAAATAAAAATCCAACATTTTAAATTGCATGATAATCCATGCACTAAAGCTTGATATTTCAAGATGTAAACTAATTAATGAAAAAGAAGTGTAAAGATGCACACCTCATATATATAGACAACAAACTAATGTTGGAACTTAAAAAAGCATACACATACACTTAACTGTCAGTGTCACCCAATAATATTACCATGTTTGTGACATGCATGCCTACGTATTTGCTAGGACCGTAAATATATTATGACTGTAAAATTGTGACTCAAAACATAGAAAACTTTCGAAATATACACACAACGAAAATGATATGAAACCAAATAAGCTTGCAAATATAACCGTTACAGAAAAATAAAATTCATCGACAGCTAATTGCATATAACCGTTGACAAAATATATATTTTCATTGCCAGCTTGCCAATATAACCGTGACAGAAAAACATTCTCATTGCCAGCTTGCAAATATAACCGTTACAGGAAAACCATACCCATCGCCAGCTTGTAAATACAACCGTTTCTAAAAATATATTCTCATTGCCAGCTTGCCAATATAACCATGACAGAAAAACCATACACGTTGCCAGCTTGCAAATATAACCATTACAAGAAAACCATACGCATTGCCAGCTTGCAAATATAACCGTTACAAAAAATAATAATGTATATCTGATACTAGCCATAAGATTTAAACCGATGCTATCTCTTTGTATCGTGCATATCTAAGATTAACACCACAATTGATAGAATGACGCCATGTCTTGTGTCATAGGCTGATGTTTTCATCACGTGGCACTCTTCAAATTTGTCGTGATATTTTTCCAAACCATTTATAACTACTAAAAATATCAATAAAAACTCTATCTAAGCATAGAATTTTCAAATATATCTCTTCCCACGGGATGGATACGGGTTCTTCCTTTTTTAAATTCATGAAATCTGAATAGTAATGCGATGGTGTGCGATTTCTTCTTGAGCAATAAAAGAGGGGCGTGGCAGGGTCCCTGCTGTCATCCTCCCCGTCCAGCCCACCTAGTAACTGCAGGGCACCAGCATTAAACTCCTTCCAAAAATAAACCCAAAGAAAAATATAAATCGCACCCCTCCGTTCCTACCACTGCACACTTCTCTCCTCTTCCTCCTTCAGTCTCCTCTGGTAGATCTCTCGAGGTCGCCTTCTCCGGCCACGGCGGACGGCATTAGAAGCAGAGGTGAGGGTCGAGGGAGCGTTGATTTGGTGGGTAGAAGAGGCGGCCGGCGGCAACGATGTATAAGAACCAGCTCCAGGAGCTGGCGCAGCGGAGCTGCTTCAACCTCCCGGCGTACACGTGCCTGCGGGAGGGGCCGGACCACGCGCCGCGGTTCAAGGCGTCGGTCACCTTCAACGGCGAGCTGTTCGAGAGCCCCGGCTTCTTCACCACGCTCCGCCAAGCTGAGCATGCTGCCGCCGAGGTCGCCCTCGCCGCCCTCGCCCGGCGCGGCCCCTCTTACTCGCTAGCCGCCCGCATCTTGGTACGCCCCGCTTCCTTTCCCCTGCCCTCTCCCTTCTCCATCCCTCTAGCTTCTTCTACTGTCTGCATCTCTTGTCCTGATTTGTTCTGTGCTGTTGCCTGCGGTGATTGTTCGCTCTCTGAGTGCTGTTCGTAGTGGAATTTGGGGATCTGGGGGGACTAGCTTGTCGTGAGGGTTTGGCTGATCATCCATACAATCACCGCACCCTTTGCTCTCGCAATTGCTCACGGAATTTTGCTTGGATGATTAGCCATGTAGCTGGCTTCCGGTGTCGATTGGGAATTCACGTTTCTCGTCGGAGCGTGGTTCCAAGTATTTTATCAGTTCTTTCCAGCGAAATGCTGACGATTACGGAGAAATCGTGCACGAAAATACGGGTTCCTTGTACTGGTCTTTGCAGCTCGATCAGATTCGTCGTTTCTTCTGGAAGAAGACACCCGAGTTGCTTAGTGGTGGCTAGCTACGAGAGTCAGCTTCGTTTGGACCTGGGGCTTGGAGCCTGTGAGTGGCATGAACTTGATCGAGTCAGCACGAAAAAGTTCGCAAACCTTTTGGCGTCAAAAATTTCCGCACCCGGTTTTTTTTCCCTCAAAAGGGGATTCCTGGAGAAAAAGTTGCCGTGGAAGTAGTACTATAGCAGTTCTGTTATTTTCCAATCTGCATTTTTAAAGTAAACTCATCATATTTTATATAGACCAAAATGATTCATACCAGTACTCCTACCGTGATGATCCTTGTAAAGGAAACCCTGGCCATGAGTTAATCAATGAGCAGAGCTTGGTTCTCACTCTACGTAATGTACTAAACGCAATTAATCGCCTTAATTTATTCGTACTCCGAGCCGCCCATCGATCCCCATTTCTTTAATCCGTCGTTAAATGGGCTCTCGCGCCGTAACGGCGACGGTACTTCAAGTAAACACCACATTGATTGCCGTTTCCCCACCATAAATTTTTAATCTAGCTTCCCTGCTCATTGGATTTACCGCTAGGGTTCCGGCCCCAACTCCCACGAGCTCCCAGTGGATTCGTGCAAAAAGTCTTCGTGTCATAAACCGCTAAACCCGGATTAACTAAGCCTGGCAAGTAATGGCACATTAATGGGGCCCCGTTCCATATGAGCCTCACCCGGATCGGAAGCCCAGTTGCAGTGAAGACTTGCCTTCCCGGTACGCGCAGTAGAAGGAAAGACGCATGGGAACGGAGATACCGCAAGTCTGATACGACTAGTACTAAAAGTGGATGGTACACGGCCACACATGCTTATGCACACTACGCTTTGTTTGACCCAGGGAGCGGACGGGGATGTGTGTGGTTTCGCCACTGAGATTAGCGACCGTACCGGGAAATTAGTCGGAAACGATTAGCTGTGGAGAGGGGAATAGATTAGGTTTCGGTCTTTATAGTGGTGGTATTAATGGCGAGGGGCGTGGGAGTGGGTGGGGGAAATTGAATGGGAGACCACCCGCACCTAACCCGGCATCGCAGGTCAATGCAGGTGGGCCCGGGCGATTAGTGGCCTGCAGGCCCCCACGCAGCCCACAATGGGGCACAGCGAAGGGAGGGAGGGGAGAGATGCTGGTGGTGGATCGATTGGGAGTTGCCGATCTTTACCACTACGGTGTTGGTGTCGTGTGTATGGTAAGGTCAGGTCAGCCATGGGGTGCTGCTCATGCTGCCGTTGCCCGGTGCGGTGCTTTGTTCGCTTGTTTATGTCTGGGCTTTGGGAGAGATGTGGGTGGGTGTCGCTGCTGGTGCTAGTGCTAGTGCAGGCTGCCGTCGCTTTGCTCCCTGCCTTTTAGGCAAGATCTTGGTGCTGGGGACTGACTGTGACAGCCTATGTGTTCATAGATGTGCGTTTCACACATGGATTGCTATGTGGAATTCGGTGATTTGGTTGGAGACTAGCCAGTTGCCAATTGTTCCCGATCTGAAAAAAGGCAATGGTGTTTTTCAACCAGAGTTCTTGTAGAAGGTACTTGTGTATGAATTTGGATGAGAGGTGGGGTCTGCTTCTGATGGTAGTTTGTGTTTACACTTTATCCTTCTCCTAGGTAACAAGTATTTCAACTGGATAGAATTTTGCAAAGTGTGTAGGTGATCATCTATTTGCCATGCTATTTGTATGTGGACAATTGCCATGCTACTACATAGTTCCACGATAAGAGAAAAGGTTGCTGCAGTTATATTGAAATATTTGCCGTCAAATGTTAGGCACGTTCAGTGCTCCTCATTGCTGACTGCATCGAGTGTTTGACTTTTGGAGTTTGGACTATGACAAAAACATTTGTTACTGGATTGGTAATTTGACAGGGACATGATTGTTAAACAATTGAGTAGTATTTTGTTGTGGAGATAATTATAAGGTCAATTGCAAATAAAAACAGGAAAAAAAAATGTGGAAACTTACACAGGAACAGCGGTCTCCGTCTGCAATTGTATTAAACGAAGGTCGAGTTGCAGTTAAGCATTTTTTAAGGAAAATGGAAGTTTATTACCACCAGCCTCTGCATCCAAGATGCACATAGCCTTGGTTTGTTACAATGTTTATCACAAAAGTCAAAAGCTGTGAACAAATCTAAGGTTTAACAGGCCACACTCAAAAGCAAACTAGTACTCCGTACAAGCTAAGCCCACACTCAGAAAGTTGATGATAATGTTATCATTTTTCCTCGGTATTTTATTCCTGATCTGTGACAATTGTTTCTTACTTTGTCTGTTGATTTACCCATTATCTGTCTCTCGAGTAGTTTTGGGGTTGACTTGACAGCTTAACTGCCACTGCCCCTAACTAAACCTCTTGTAAATCATGATCCTTGCAGTTGAAGTATTAGATTGACCTGCAATGTCTTGATACAGAAGTCAACTTCCTTTTGGATTCTGGAGGCCTTCTTTTTAGATTTGTTTACTTCTGTTTCAATCAAGACTGAGCATTAACATTTTAAGTATTCTGTCCAGTGTCTGTTAACCATTAACAGTTTTCTGTTATTTCTCTGGAGTACAAATTCTCAAATCAGTTATTTTACTTATGGTGGTACATTTCTGATAAACAGGATGAAACAGGGGTTTACAAAAACCTTCTACAGGAAGTAGCCCAGAGAGTTGGAGCACCATTGCCATCATATACAACAGAGCGGTCTGGCCTTGGCCATCTGCCAGTTTTCACATGTACGGTAGAGCTGGCTGGGATCATATTTACAGGTGATCATGCTAAGAATAAGAAACAAGCTGAGAAAAATGCAGCTTCAGCAGCCTGGGCTTCACTGAAACAATGTGAGTAATATATTCTTAGTTTTAGTTCTTTGCACTGCATCGTTGATTAAAGAAAAAATAGTGTCACTGGTTATTCATGTTTTCTGCAACAACCTTATTTGCCAAAAGAGTGCCTTTTGCGACCTTAGATCTAGGGTACAGATGACTCACATTCCTTCTTATATAGCTATGTGCATTTCATATGTCATTTCATTTGCCAGAGCTTTCCTCTACTTGCTACGTGGACCATTAACTGAAATGATCTCTTATTCCTGATTTATTTGATTTTGGTCTCATAACAGCATCAGTAAAATATTATTTGGAAACATTCGTTACACACCAGCAATTCCTCATGTTGTTTTCCCTCTCTTAACAGTGGCACGTGAGGAAGCAAACTCAACAAATGAACCAGAGAATAATGATGAACAGGAGCAGATCAGGATTGCTCGAGCTCTTCTCAACTATCGCCTGAAGGAAAAGATGGCGATGGCCAATAATCCCCATGCTTCACCGTTTCCTAAGAAATTTCCCATGAAACCAGAGAGGAAGCCTTCTTTTGCTCAATCCTCCCAATCCAGTTACTCGAAAATTCTTCCTCTATTCCGACCGAAGTCTAGTTCAAGA
Source organism: Brachypodium distachyon (assembly GCF_000005505.3). NCBI lineage: Eukaryota > Viridiplantae > Streptophyta > Magnoliopsida > Poales > Poaceae > Brachypodium > Brachypodium distachyon. The sequence continues at coordinate 30,522,738 of NC_016133.3, read as the reverse complement.
TCCAGACCAGAGTCACCAGCAGCAACTGATGGAGCATCACAATCACCTTTCTGGTCCATTGAAACCTCTAATTCAAGGTCAAGGTTTCCGGCTGCAGGGGCAGCCCCTTATGTCCCAGTTGGGCACTACCGAATGCCTTGCCATAGCATGGCTCCTCCAGTCACAGTCAGGAGTGCTGTTCCTGTGTTCTCTGCTCCACCTCTCCCACCTCCAGGCTCACAGACACAGCAGCTTCCTCCTCTCCTGAGCCACCCGCCGCCAATTCGGATGGCATCCCCAGTCCGCATCAGGCCACCTCCCGCACTCTTTGCTCCCTCTGGTCCAGTTCGCAGTCCAAGACCTGTGATGTCCGTTCAGATGAAGGATGTGCAACACAAACCAATGAAGGAATCGCTGTCATCTGTGATCCCTCTTCAGGTAAAGGATGCCCAACACCAACTGTTTAATGGATCATTGTCGCCTGTGATCCCCATTCAGATGAAGGATGTGCAGCCCCAACTGCCAAAGGAACAACTGTCACTTGCTAAGGACGCACCACCGGTGGTTCCATTGCCAGTGATTAGGCCTCCAGTTAAGATTGAGGCTCCAGCTCAAGTCAAGGAAGCTCCACAGGTTGTTACCAGTGAAGTCCAATGCCCTGCTGCTGGTTCTACTGCTGCTGCTACCTCGGCAGAGTTTCTTCCAGCAAGCCAGTCAGGTGCCGCCGATGAGGACAAGGGTGAAGCTGCGCTTGATGACCAGGCAGAAGCTAAAGCAGCAGTGGAGGGCATCATCAGGCATCTAGAGATAAAATGAGACTTCCGAAACCAATGGTCGCCTTCTCTCAGATTTTGTAATTAGCTGCCTCCTGTGCACATCCCTTTCCGTTTAGTTTTTGCATGCGTTGATTCGGATTAGAGGTCTCCTGGGCAAGCTGCATTCTAGTAGGGTCACCTAGCTTTTTGTTCAGAAACAAAAAACATGCAGCGGTAGGCAGTTTCCCTGGTTGGGTCGGAGATGGTTATACTTCCCTGGATATGGTGGTCTGGTTTTACTTTTACTCCCCCCCAATGATGAGGTGGATGCTGTGTGTGTGTGCCTCTAGGGAAGGATTATGAGGCGGCGGTTATTACATCCTAAATTTGGTAATTATTACTGTCCATCGATCATTCTACAGTAGTTCTCATGCATTCTTCTCTTCCAATATTTTGGTTTGATGATGCGTTTTGAATGTCGTAATCCATTGCCGATCCCCCCTGACCTGTTACACATTTACACTCATCCTAGGTGACAGGAGTATGATGCAATTCATATATGGATCAAGGCGGAGTAAAAATTTCTCCTTGAGGAATGTGATGTGATCATGTGAGTAGTGCTGCATGAGGGATGGGGGCCAGGCGTTGGCCGAAGCGCTGGTCCCGTCCTCACTCCCCGAAGCGAATTTGGGACCGCTGCAACGTTGCTTCAGTTGCGCGATTAACGTCGAAACGAACGGAGTTTAGTAGTACTAGTTCAAAACTCAAGTACCTCTGTCTGGGCTTACGCTTACCGTTACCGGGTTGCATGCCGAGCATCATACTATACTACTAGTGTTGCGTGGCCTGAATGCCTGATCCCACCATGGCCGGCAAGTGCTCGTCCCTATGGGGCGGCATAGGAGTAGTATGGTGTAGCCTTTGACCTCTCTACAGCGCACTGACCCGGCCGTCGTGGCGCACAGAACAAGTGCATGCGCGCCTGTACGAGAACAAGACGCGAGCAAGCTAGGCGGCCCCAATCAGAATTCAGAAACACGCCCCGACGCTGGCAGCTTTTGCATGCACCCCGTCGCTCGCGGTTTACAAAATAAGGACCGGAGGTGAGTGAGAGGTGACACCGGGCGGCCGGGCCATGCCATCTAGGACGTCAGTACGCGCATTGATGCTCCTGGATCAAGGCAGCTGGCTAAGCTTTTTGGGAAGAGATCGACGGGAGCTGAGAGCTGCAGGAGCACCTACAGGTAGTATGCATGCACAGAGTAGTAGGAGTAGTGGCGGTGGACGGCTCGCCTGCAACCGGCTCATTAACTGCCCGTTTTCAGTTGTTTCTGGGAAGGCAATGAATTCGACGGAGGTGACTGATGTCGGGGAAAAGAAATGGAGGGATACTAACGTTTTTTCTTGCTCGCCGTGCCAACTGCAGCTGATAATGCTTCGAAGGGGAAAACGGGGCTAATAATTAGGAGGGGAGGGGGACAGTGCACCATTGATGCACACACAGTATGGACGGTAGCTAACAGGAAGGCGCCAATTTATGGCTCTGATGCCATCAAAACAAAATTTATTGCCGCTTCCTGCCCCCATCTCGTCTCGGTATTAACATCGCAAGTCCATAGCCTGGTGATGTAGGCTCCCAGGCATCTTGCTTCACTTTCATACTCTTATTTTTACAAAGAGTCTTTCGCAAGAGGAAGAAGAGAAAATTCAATCTTGCAACTTTCGACTTCGATCTTTTAAATGGTTAAAAAACGAATCCTGAACTTACGAAAGCTTACATCACAGCAGTTTTTGTTGATGTTGTGTCCACACGAAGCCAAGGCTTGGGACTTGATGTTCCACCCCGAGTATAATGGAGAAAGGTGCTAGGCCTAGGCGTGTTGCCCACTGGAGTATAGATTTTTGGAGAGGATTACATGATACCACTACGAAGAACCAGATGCTCCAAAATACAACTCACATTACCATATTTCCAAATTATCACTACAAACTAAATTTTCATTTAAAAAATACCAGTAGAGGCTTACAACCACATAAAAGAAACTATATACCCTTATACAGCTTGGAAGTCCGAGCCGAGCTTCTGGACTCGGTCCCCCGCTCACCTGGCCTCGGTCTCGGCTTGCCTGGGCTTGGACGAGCTCGTGTTCGGCCAGAATATTCCAAAGCCTGAGACGAGCATGTAAAATGGGAATGATTTTAACTTCGTGATGAGCCTAGCTCGGCTCGGGCCACTCAGCAAGTCCAAAGCCCAAAAATATTTTTAGCCCAACCCAACAATCCGCTTGCCCGGTCCACCCTCCCTATCTCAACTTTAGGTTTTCCCTCGAGCCGAGTCTCTCCTCAGTCCACGTTTAGTCTCCTGCCGATTTAGTTAGGACATGTTTCGTTTCCTGGCAAGGCCTTGGCTCGCACCCACAATGCAAAAACCACCCACGATGCGAAAAGGCCCGTTTGGTTGTCCTCTAACACCAGCACCCACGATGCGAAAAGCCCCTTCCAGCCTCCATCCAAAAAACAAAGGTATCAGGCGTTTTTCTCGTGCAGGCACGGCCGCTCCGCCTTGCTCGTCTCCTCCGCTCAGCCTTCCTCGTCTCCTTCGTTCAACGTCCGGTACACGAGCTTGCCCAGCCGCCGCCTTCGTCGCTCGTCTACGAGCCGCCGATGTCCCATCCGCGAGTCGCCCGCAGCCGCCCCGCTCGGCAAGCGCCCCGGCCACGAGCTGCCCCGGATCCGCTTCTTGATCTCATAGTTCGATTTTGTTCGTCGAATTGGTTTTGGTTCTGGCTTGATCCGCTTCCTGATCCCATAGTTCGCTAAACTGATTTTATTCGCCGAATTGGAGGTGGCACCAAACTGTACTGGGCACCTTTCTTGCGGACTCCAAGCGCAGAGTGATGTAGAAAGCGTGTTTTCCCCACAAGGGGATTTTATGTCGAAGTCTTGGGGAGACTTGTGAATATCAATCTTCTCGTTCCTAGGTCCAGTTAAACGATCTGAAAAGAAAAACTATCTTGCGCCCCCAACAAGATATCAAATCGGTGTCAGTCACAATGATAATAGGCAAAAGAAACAATAAACTAATATTAAACTTAAATTAAACTAAAGTAAACACTCAAATAAATAGGTATATTGATACATATGCTAATAGAAAAGTAAATAACTAAAAGAATAATTTTTATGTTGTTTTCTGGATACTGGCAAAATCAGGACATCAAGGTAATAATAATAGCAAAATAAATGTAAAGATAATTGATTTCGATGATAAAAGAGGTACCAAGGCTCGTGGGTTCACTTGGCTACTCTCTCATAATTTTGGTGGCATGAATATAGCATAAATGATAGTTAAATTTAGCAAAACGGAGATCTCTTTGATACATTTACATGGGCATCATGTTTCTTAAATAGACTGTGGTTAGCTGCTCCCTTATACTCCATTGGTAAAGAGAATTTATCTGTCAAAACCAAATTATCAGTACACCATTAAGTTATATGCAACATGACGTTGAATATCAATCTACCCCACACAAAGGCTACCTTTTTGTCACTGGTAAGGAGGCGTTTCGATTCTTTTTATCCCCGGCGGGGGAGGGGGGGGGGGGTTAGACCGAGGATATTCAGACTTACCGTCACAACTCCCACTTACCGTCACAACTCCCGCCAGCTGTCTGCTTAGGTCCAACTAACGCACACAAAGAAAACAAGAAAGAGGTAGACATATAGATCTGTAAATAATGTCAAAGTCAAATCAGAGAAATTGCAACTCATAACATTAATCCATAACAAAGGATCCACCAATAGATAATACAAAGATGATCATAATCATGTTTGGCAGCTCATATGATTCTGATACATTGATACCCAGAGAGAGAGAGAGAGAGAGAGGGAGGGAGGGACCCAAGGTCCAGAGGAGATTACTCCCTCCTCATCATGGAGATGAGGGAGAGGGGCTTGGTGATGATTGAGAGGCGGCTAACAGTGACTTCGGCGAAGTTTCTCCCATCCTATTATGGATCGATCTGCTGCAATTTTGTTGTTTATGTTTTCTTTGCCACCGTGTTTCAGGAACACGAAGAAGGACATATTTATAGGGGGTTTTAGGTCAAGATGGACCTTCAGGAAAAAAGACGGAGCGAAACGGGCCACCCAGAAACCCTCCATGGCACGGGCCCCACCTATGGCCGCGCCATGGGGAGATTCTGGCGTTCGGTGAGCCCCACGGCTGCGTCCTTCGCACACGGCTTTTATTTGTTCCAAAAAAATGACTCCCATAACTTTTCAGTTTAATTGGAGTTACGTAGCTTCTGTCACAACAAAAACAAGTAAAAGGAAATTTTTTGCCTCCAAGAATTAAATATCACATACATGGGGGATTATCATGAAAATCCCTTGAGTCATTAAAAACGTTGCAAATATCATGGAAAATAAAGTAATAAACATCAAAGTTCATGTATGCATTACATACGTTCGCTATAAGGCCGGCGTACACACCTGTTTTTACACTTTGACTATCATGCATTAGGTAACCCGTGTACCAAAGATTGTTCTACAACGACAACAAAAGTATCTTGTGATAAATGTTCAACTAATTCTTAGAAAATAGAGCTGATAGTTTACAATGCGTATAAGTACTTTGTAATATATGTTCAAGTATCTCGTGAAAACTATATGTGTTATTCAAAATGTTTCATAAATATTCATGTTCATAAAAATCATAGTGTCCAGAAAATGTTCACCACAATGAAAACATGTTTACTAGAATTTATCATATTAAAAAAATAAGTGTGAGGGAAAACTCACAAAAATTCATTTTCATAAAAATCATATTATCAAGAAAAATGTTCACCGCAAAGAAAAAATGTTTACTGAAATTTATCATAATAAAAAAAGAAATGTGAGAGAAAACAAAACAAAAGAAAACAGAAAGAATGAAATACGGTTTGTTTTTGTGGTTTGGGTGCAAACTTTACATAATACAATGCATGTTCATGCGCCGGTCCATTCAAATCGAACGGTGCTCGAACGCATGGCGACGCTGACCCACGTAGTGAACATGTGATAGTGTTTGTGAATTTAGTACAAATTCTTCACGCAGAAGTTAATATGTACACAATGCAATACCAACCCTTATTGGCATTATATACTCAATCCGATAAAAAAAAGGTGTCGAACCAGTGGCACCCGGGGTACCACCGTTGCACGACGCGTGGGTCGCATCGCTGAGTTCCCGGGAGGGTCTCACCCCGGGGAGCAACTTACAAGTTGCCCGGCAAGCTACCAGTCCGGAAGGGCTAGCAGGGCTTCGGGGAATATTTCCGCCTGGACGCCTCCCAGGAAGTCACTTGCTAGGAGGAGGGGTTCCTGGGCGCAGGTTCCCGCCGTGAGGACGGGGCCAAGCGAGCAGAGCAGCGGGGCCACGTGGGCGCGTGCCATGCGCCCAGTGTGCAGTTTCACCAGGGCGAGGAGTGAAGCACACGACGCATTTAATGAGCCGACAGAAGGGGCGTTATCCGTCTAGTCGGGCAAACAGTGGCTGTTCAGTCCTATTTGTTAGGCTCTAGACCCCTAGCCGCGGGGTTGGCGCTCATGCATGCATGCCAGCGCACCGAGGAGTAGTTGCCTAAGCTCCTTGCTCGCCACTTGTAAACCATGCACCGTGGCACCTGTGGTATCCCCTTGGCTATAAAAGGAGAACCCCCACCAACGGTCAAAGGGTTCAGTCTTTGGTTGGTTTTTCATTTAGCTCGGTCTTTGGGCAGGTTCGTTGGTTCATTCAACCAACAAGCAGTTCACCACTAGTAGTAGCTAAAAATAGCAAGGAGCACTTAGCCAAAAAGGGAGCACCCGAGGACCCTTCCCCGGCAACCTGTAAACGGCCGATTTTACAGTAATACAAGCTCAGACAAGCAGGACGTTGGGTTTTACACCGCAAGGTGGCCCGAACCTGGGTAAAAAGAGTGTGCATGTGCCCTTGGTAGCGTTCATGGTGTATTCCTACGCCTCGCATTGGTCCCGCCGGCGATCGCCGGAGCGATCCCTGTAGCCCACTGCCGAAACCTAAAAAGGGGGTGCCCACGCATCCCCGGTGTCGGAGCCCCGTGCGACGACATCTAGCGCCAGGTAGGGGGCGCATGAGGAGAGCTCGCCGGTGACCGCCGACGGCAGCGTCTACACCAACATCGGCCCCGTCCTCCTCGACGACAGTGGCAACCACCATGCCCCCCAAGCGGGTTGGTGACCCTCGGATCGACCCGCGTGAAGCCCCAGCGGCGCACATGCGGTCGCACGACGCGCAGACCGTGTCGCGGGTTCAGGAAAATCCTGAACCCTCACGAGTGTAGCAATCGCAGCTGTCACCCCCGGCTCCTCAGCCATCAACAGATAACCGGCTGAGGGGGCCGGCGACCCCTAGTGCCGGGGCCAGCCGTGCGAGCGGACATGGTGCCGCCCATGCTGGCCAGCGAGTCGAATCGTGGGCTGAAGGCGCGCAGTGTCAGCTGCGCCACGAGCATGCTGCGTCGCGAGCGACGCCGGCGGGGTCGCACCCCACGCACCCGGGTATGTCTGGGGATAGGGCGGAGGGTAGCCGCTCGGGAAACCGGCTGCCTCCCGCGCGGACCCCGATGGAGGCCATCATCGCCGCGCGTGTCATGGTGCGGTACGAAACGCAGCAGGGCACGCCGGTGCATGAGGCATGGGGCGAGGAGTTGGACACGCTCGTCGCTCAACAGCCACAGGGCGAGGGCGTCCTGGCAGGCACCGGCCGCGGGCAGAACTCGGAGCGCGGAGACGCACCCCGCGCCTTGCGCCAAGGGGAAAACCCCCCCGCAGGGAGGCCAGGGGGACGGGGACCCGGAGGGGTCCTCGGACTCGTCACCCACCGTCACGCGAGGTGACGCGCGTGGCATTTTGAATGCCCGCTAGCAAGAGGATCTGTGCCAGCGCCTGGAGCGCTGGCGTCGGCGCGAGGTAGAGCGCCAACGCCCGCAGGAGCAGGAAGATGCTCCTATGGCCCCCGAGGACGGCTGCACCGCGTTCACGCGCGAGCTGTGGCGGGTGACATGGCTCCGCAAGTTCGGAGCGCCCGCGCTCGGTACGTACGATGGGACCGTAAATCCCAAGAATTTCCTCCTGACCTACACGTTGGAGATGCACACCATCGGCGTCGACGACAAGGTCAGAGCCAACTGGTTCCCGATGGTCCTGAAAGGATCAGTGAGAACCTGGCTGCTTAACCTACCCACCGGGTCCATCTCCACTTGGGCGGACCTGCGCGAGCAGTTTGTGAGTGCGTTCAAGGGCGGTTACAAGCGCCCGGGGACTGTGGCGGAGCTGCACACTATCGTGCAGAAGCCGGGAGAGACGCTGCGGAGCTTTGTCAACCGCTTCTCCAGTCTCTCCTACTCTATCCCGGAGGCGGAGGCTGCCGCCATCGTCAACACCTTCGCCATCAATGTCCGCAACCCCAAGATGCATGAGAAGCTAAGCACGCATTGGATCCGGACGACACAGGACCTGTACGCCCTGGCGCACAAGTGCGCCATGGCCGAGGAAGGGCGCTTGGCGCCCGAACTCGCCGCTAAGGCTGCCGCCAGCCCAGGAGAGGGTTCACAGAAGAAGGGTTCCCGCAAGCGCAGCGGGAAGCAAGTCCTCGCTGCGGAGTCGGGGGCTGCTGCTGCGAGGCCTGCCAGGAAGGCCTCACCCGGTGGCGGGTCTGGCGGCAAGCAGGGTGACGCGCCCCGCTGTCCCATCCACGCCAACTCCACCCACGACGCGCAGGACTGCCGCATCCTGCAGGGAATCAAGCAGCGACGCGAACATCACCACGAGGAGCGTCGAGCAGCCGGTGCCTGCTTCAACTGCGGTGACATCGCACATCTCTCCCGAGATTGCCCGAATGACCTCAGGGCGGGGTCGAGGCCTGCCGGCGGTGGCGCCAGCAGGAAGGAAGCCCAGGGAGGACGTGCCCAGGCCCGCGCTGGCAGGGAGCGCCCTCCCTGGGGACGGGACAGGGCTCGTGCTGAGGAGCAGCACGAGTCTGACTGCACCTGCGGCGACGAGCCGGGCTTCCAGGAGCCCCGCGGTGTCGCCTGCATCCATGGGGGAGCTTACGCTCTCCCATCTCATGCCGCAGTGAAGCGCCTCACCCCGCGACGTGTGTGCGCTGTTGCCGGACGCGGAGACGCAGCAGCCGCTGAGGTGGTCACACGTGCCGATCACCTTCGGCGCCGACGATCACCCAGCACGGCAGCTGGGTTCGGGGGTCATACCCTTCATGGTCTCACCGATCATCAGCAACATGACGGTGACCAAAGTGCTGGTGGACAACGGAGCAGGGTTGAACCTCCTGTCCGCCAGGTTGGTGGAGAAACTCCAGTTGCCGGTGGAGCAGCTGAAGCCCACCGACCCGTTCCGGGGAGTCAACCCTGGGATCGTGCGCCCCCTGAGGCGCATCACGCTGCCGGTGACCTTCGGGTCCCAAGAAGCATTCAGGACCGAGCACATAGTGTTCGACGTGGCGCACACCCCGTTGCCCTACAACGGGATCCTTAGTCGGCCGGCGCTGATCAAGTTTATGGTGGCGACGCATTGCGCCTATGGTGTGATGAAGATGCCGTCCGTGTACGGAGTCCTCTCCATCAGGTGCGACCTCAAGGACGCGGCCTGGTGCGTGGGCGAGGTCGTCAGGGCCGCGGCCGCAGCCGACGCCGGTGACGAAGACGTTGCCAGAGACGAAGGCTCGCCGAACGACGGCCCGGCAACGAAGAAGGCCCGCGCTGCCCCGCAAGGGCTTGCCGGGGGAAGCGCAGGCTCGAGCTCGTGCCCTGGCAAGGGCCAGAAGCTCCGGGAGCAGGCCACCAAGGTGAAGAAGCTGCCCTTCCATGCCGGCAACAAGGAACGCACTGTCACCGTCGGTGCGAACCTTACTACCAAATAGGAAAGCGCCCTCATCAATTTCCTCCGGGAGAATGCCGACGTGTTCGCTTGTGAGCCGTTGGATCTCCCCGGAGTCCCTAGGGAGGTGATTGAGCATTGACTCGCGGTGCGCCCGGACGCCCGCCCCGTCAAGCAGAAGATTCGACGGCAAGCGCAGGACCGCAAAGATTTCATCAACCAACAAGCAGTTCAGTTAGCTCGGTCTTTGGGCAGGTTGGTTGGTTCATTCAACCAACAAGTAGTTCACCACTAGTAGTAGCTAAAAATAGCAAGGAGCACTTAGCCAAAAAGGGAGCACCCGGGGACCCTTCCCCGGCAAGCTGTAAACGGCCGATTTTACAGTAATATAAGCTCAGACAAGCAGGACGTAAGGTTTTACACCGCAAGGTGGCCCGAATCTGGGTAAAAAGATTGTGCATGTGCCCTTGGTAGCGTTCATGGTGTATTCCTACGCCTCGCATTGGTCCCGCCGACGATCGCCGGAACAATCCCCGTAGCCCACTGCCGAACCTAAAAAGGGGGTGCCCGCGCATCCCCGGTGTCGGAGCCCCGTGCGACGACAAAAGAATAAAAACCTTATATACTGAAACATAATAATTTTCTAACTAGATTTGTGTATCAGAAAGTACGATAAAATCAACGATGATTTATAAAAAGAATGGACAAATGATCCGATAAATACAGATAAACAAGACAAACAATCAATTGAAGCAAACAACTAAACAATGACGACGATCGAACTTTGTGAACAGACATGCATGTGTAGTTACATATTCCCTTCGTCTCATAACATGAGGCGCGCACGTATGCGTACATTGTTTATTCAATTAATTAAATATGTATTTAGATTTGTTATGAAAAAATACTTTAATTGTATTTTTTAAAATAATAATAATTTATATTTACTTAGTTTTCTTGCGTGCGTGTGTCATATATTAGGACAGAGGGAATACCTTTTTTTCTAGAGTAAAGCAAGAGCCGTATTAATTAGAATAGAGGTTACGAGCCTGTTCAGTTTTTTTTCTATGGTAAAGCCTATTAGTTTTACATCCTAGGATGAATTCTGGCTACTGAGAAATTCCGTCACAGTGTGTGTCGCAAAAAAAAGGCACAATACATGTCAGTCGCAGCTAAATTTGTATCTCTCTTTACATGCGTAATATCAAAATAGCTACATCCTTCCGCCAGCTCCTGATATGTTTTAAAACAGGTAAAATACTGACTCCGTGATTGTTTCTTGATCTCCAAAGTGAAAAAAAGCTCCAAATAATCAGATTTCATGATTGCTTGATTAATACTTATGTGCCTGATTAATTTTGCTCCGTCTGTACAAGCATAGGCTTCAGCTGTTAAAGCATCAGGAACAAGATCATGCCATGTACTCACCTGCTTGCCGTTAATATCCTTTTCATCATGATCTCTGAGGGCATCTTCAATAGGCTCATACTAGTGCCGGTGCTATGAGAAAAGAGATGAAATAAGCTGGTAAATAGTAACTGGTTCTCCAACGATAGATTTATTTTCGATGTTACCAAGGAGCTTCAGTTATACGCTGGACTACACGTTCTTCTGATGGATTGCAGGTTCGGCCGCATGCAGATGCCATAGTTCTTTTGGGCCCTGCCACTCGTTGTTGGGTAGAGAAACATCTCTCTTGTCTCTCCTCCTCTTTTACTTCACACGTCATCCAAAGTAGTGACATGTCATCCTTTAGTATCGGCACATCTGAACCGTTGGAGATGCCCTGATTATCACTTCTGATTTTGCTTTCATCATTATAGGCTGCATCCACATTCAAGCATTCTTGTGGTCGTTGCCAGTGGGTCTTGAACGGGCCCTTTAACACCTTTGGAACATTGTTTTGAGGTGTTAATAAGATCCGCTAGAATCATGAACCCATTTACATGCCTGTGAAATTTTAGCTTGATATTTACCATGCAGATGATCATTACGAGCAGATCATATCGACCACATAGCACAAAGAACATACCTTGATTTTTCTTCATCACAAAAAAAATGAATCAAGTAAATCTTTTGTCCAAGATAAATAATGTAGTTTTGGCAGCTTGATGTTATACATTTTTCTTTATGATAAGGGCAACCCCGCCCTCTTATTTTTTCTTAAGAACTCCAACAACTTATTTCGCATCCATCCTTTCATTTCATTTGGTTGAAATTAAATCCAACTTTTGATAGGATTTCGTTGGGTTGAATTTGAATTTTGGTTCAAAATCATGTTTGCCTACCACATGAATTTGCAGAGTGAGACACAATTGCAGATAAATGATGACTTTTAGAGAGGATTTGAGGTTAGTTATAGCGTGATTGCATGAAATTTCAAATTGAATTCATGTGTCCAATTCTGTGGAAGTCACACAAACTGGTTTCTAGAATTTTAAATAAGTTACAGAATTCTATGCCCAAATGATGGATGCCAAACGAGTTGCAAAAGATTTATTTACGGTTACTTATTTTTTTTTACGGGCAATATATTAATATTCAGAAGATATCAAGTACACCCGGCCTATGAAACAACCACTGTCAAGCACACGGGACAATGAGTGTGCACACAGCCAAAAAAGAAAAAGAAACAAAGGACCAAAGCGACGACGACACACAACAACAACAACCACAAACACCGCCGAGGCAGCACCTAGACAACAAGAAAGGTTCTTCATAGGCGACGCCTCCAGGAAAAGTAACGACGTCTGATCGCCGTCATCACCGGATCCAAACCGATAGGGATAGATCAAGGGTTTTCACCCCGAAGAGCAGGTCCGAGCAATCTCGAAGCAATGCCTTCAACAAGGGACAGGTGCGGAAACACCGTCAATGCCAGGTACAACCAACTAAGGTCAAACCTTGAGTTATTCACACTGGAGCTAGAGACCGGTACTCGGAGAATACACCAAAAGAAGTAAACTTGTGCTGCCACCAATCAATTGCCAAGCCAATACCGACATACCTCTCGCCCTTTACAACGTCGAATACGAACCTAACACCCACACTCAACATTCGCATCTTACTAGAACTAGTCGGCAACAAACCATGCATGAAGTCCCAGGACACGTGGGAGTGCTTGGATAATCATAGTTTGAAGATCCGTCCACCAAGCCAAGTAATCTCCAAGTCGGCAAAGCCATATGAGCACCCAAACAATCGTAGTTGCAAAACTCCAGACGCAACGACGGACACGTAAATACCATGAAGAAGGATCCGGAATATCCGACTCCATCCATTGTATACGTTCCGAGGAGGTCGCCGGATCGGCGACACAGAGATCAGAGGGAACGGGCACCGGCAACATAGCACTACCTAGAAGCAGCCCCCGCGTGAACCTCCATCGCCGGCGCCATCTGGGCCAGCGCTGCCGAACACGGCGGCTCTGACCCGACCTTGGAGGCTGCCACGTAGAGGGACAGGGGCAAGGCGCCGCCGCCAAGCAGAACGCAACAAGCAAATCCGGCAGCGGAGGCCAAGATAGCAGGAGAGGACGCCGCCTGGACAGCCGGAGGACGACCTCCGTCCGATCCCGAACGCGGAGAGGAAGAGGGGGGAGAGGAGGCCTCGCCGTCGGCGTCCGTCGCGCAGGCGACGCCCGACGGCCTCCTCCTGCGACGGCGAGGGGAGCGAAAGGCTGTTGGAGTCGGTCCTAGGGTGGTGGCGGTGTTATAGATGGCCAACCGTCCAGGCTTTTGCGCGAATCCCGAAAGCCCGGTGGGCTTGGCCGGGTTGTGCCGAGCCCGACATAGATTTAATCGGGCCGGTTGTGCCAAGGCCGTGCCTGGGCTCAATCCTCAGCCCCCCAGATTAGCCCGGCCTGGCTCGATTAGCAAATTTCGTCGGACTTGGCCCGGTTGTGCCGGGCACGGCACAAATTTAATAGGGCTGGGCCGGCTCCTGGCACGGCCTATGCCGCGCCGGGCTTCATCATCAGGCCCCCAGGCCCGATTAGCAATTTTCTATTTTTTTTTTAATATAACTACACATCATTCGGTGGTGGCAATAAAAACATGGTGTGAGGGGAGTCAAACCAGAGTCCTCCCCTTCAGTAATTCGCGTGCAAACCAGCAGACCTAGTCAATCTTTGTGTTTGGTTATACAATAGATCCTTTTTTTACCATATTATGTGGCTGGGACGGAAAAAAAAGAGAGGCCGTTGGGCCTTGTGTGAATTGGGGCTTTTTTGAGGCCGTCGGCTTATTGGGCCGGGCCGGCCTGAGCTATGCCTCGTTCCGTGCCTGGACATTGCCATTTGGTGCCGTCCGGTCCGGCCCTTCTAATATCGAGCTTCACCGAGCCACACCTGGGCCAGGCCTGATTAATTTGTTTCGGGTTGGGCCGGGCCGTTGCGAAGGGCATATGCCCTAGAGGCAATAATATTGTATTATTATATTCCCAAGTTTGTAATTGATGTTTATATTTCTATGCTATAATTGCAATGGTTCTTGAATGTGAGATTCGAAGGAAAACTCATTTGCATGTATGGAACCATAAACCCTAATTTAAAGGTTCCTAGTCACGCCTCTTTGACTAGCTTATATATAATTGATGATTCTGTTTTCCTGATCATGAGCATATGATGCTGGTTATATATGAGAGCACATTGTTGGTTAAACAATGGTGTTGGATTGACCCAACTAATAATATACTGAGAGATCACATCGATTACTTGTTATCGGTATTATCGTTATTGTTGTAATTACATACATTATCCTTAGACCATGAGAATATCGTATGATATTTATATCGGAAGGATACTTTGGTGTTACCTATTGTTTCCCATAATAGGGTTATCATGATGGTGATTTCCGAGTACTCCGGAAAGTATGAATTGACTCGATAGTTCAAGATTGGGATTTGCCCCTCTATCGGTGCAGAGATACACTTAGGGCCCACTCGGTACGACGATATCTATCACCGTCTGGCCAGACACAAGAATGATATGATCATTGAGATATCGGAGTACGGAATGAGTTAAAAGTACAAAACCGGTAACGGGGATAACTAGGTACAAGTGGAACAAGGGTTGGTTCACGGGCGTATCGGAAGTCTCACCCCGGGTTTTGTAAACGTATTGCGAAGCAAAGAGAAATGGTTTTAGTAACAAATGGTTCGCTCAAAAGTCTTCATGGATGTGTAGTAATTATTGAGAGTGTCCAGACTCTTTAAATAATTATTGACTAGGTCATAGTTACACATTTCCAAACCTACGCGGTCACACGCTTAACGACGAATGGTTATTTGAAGGTCTAGAGTTTGGAATTTGGTCGAGAGTTGAATACTGAAGTTGTTCAGAATGACGATACATATTTTTTGAAGGTCCTAAATTTGATTTAGAAGTTACAAAAATGTTCGGAGTAATCACGAGTGCTTCCGGAAGGTTTTAGAAACCTCTAAAAGGATCCGATGGAAATTCCAGAAGGTCAAATGGCAAAAGATCAAAAGTCAAAGGTGGGTCAAACCCTGGTCAAAGGTTGACCACGTGGTCAAAGGTTGACCATGGCGCTGGCCATCTTGGTTTGGAGAATGTGATATAAGACTCCTATTAGGAGTGCATATCTATTCCTATCAGATGTAGAAGTCCTACTCTTTTTGGAGGAGGACTCCGTTCCCCCTTTGGCCGGCCACCCTCTTATATAAGGAGGGGAGGGGTGGCCGGCTATAAGAGCACTCTCGCTAGTTGTCCTTTGCCCGTCAAGTCCGAACTCTCTCCTCTAAAGTTTAGACGTCTAATTAGTAGATTGTGTACCATTCGATCTAGTTTCTTCCGGCGGTTCTTCGTACTGGACGTCAAAGTGCTGCTGAACTATTCCTTCGGGACGTGTGGATACGTGTGGAGAGATCGTCCACTTCGATCTTACGGGCGGATCGTTGTTCGTCTACTTCAAGCTTTCAGGCGCAGCAGATCGTGCAAGGAATATTCTCGCGGCTGGGAGGTATAACCTAGCTGCGGAAATCTGCTACAGGCTTCAACGACAATCTACTTCCTCTACGGTTGTTGGTACGTGATCAATCTATCGCATGCGCATAGTGATCTTGGTTGGTTCGTTCGTAGGAAAATTTTAAATTTAAGCCTACCCCTTCACGTTGGCCATCTATAGGCGACGCCTGCGGAGTCGCGCATGCGACCCGGGAGGCTAGGCTAGCAGTTTGGTTTATCTCCTATTGTTACTAGAGCTCGGATCGTTAAGATCGTTATCATTAACGATCTGAGACCATTGTTTGGCTAGGTTCGTTAAGAGCTCACGAACGCTCGTTAAGCTTGTTAAAAACTCGTTAGATAAATAGATGGCATGTTGAGCTAAATTTTTTTTGGCATTACCTATTTGCTTACGATAAATTTTGGCAGCAAACCAAATTTATCAAAAAATAAACAGCGCTATAAAGATTGGAAATAACACAGCAAAAGAGAAATAACAACACAATTTCAACAACAAAATAAGTTCCAGTGGCCACTCACAAGAGGTGTACGAGACGACCTCACTAACGAGCTTAACGAGCGCTCGCCGAGTTCGCTCGTTAAGATCGTTGAACTTAACGATCTGAAAAGGAAGTTTTATTTGGTTATTTAGTTAATGAACCGAGTCCTCGATCTGAAAAGGAAGTGGCTATTTGGGTCGACCCAGCCAACCTTGATACTGGTCTCTTGTCCCAGTTTTTATTCGAGGCCGGCCCGCTGGACCCATTGGGTCTCCATGACCCATTCCCATCCCTACTTCTGGCCGTGCACACCAGCCCATGGCTGACCCAATTTGGTCATCAAAGTTGACATGAATTGCGTGCGTCGTTGCGCTGACGTGTTTAAAGATCTTATTACAAGCAAATGACTGATGAGAGTAATTTGGATATACTTAGATATTGTTTCAGAAAAAACACTGTTCTGGGGTTTATGAGTGAATAGTGATTGGGTGAATTGTGCGCACAGAAAGAGGGCTTTGGAGGAAGGCCTGGGGTCTCTACGCTTATGTGATTTTAGGTTGGTAGTGTTGTTCCTATGTAAGATGGTCAGGCTGAGCTTTGTGCTCAGAGTCGCGATGGCTAGGGTCCAAGGGAGCTCCGTCCAGCCTTTTTTGCATGTACTCCGTATAGTCCATACATATATTGACTAGTTCGCACACAAAAGTCGTTGTAATCACAAATGCACTGTTTTGTAGTAGTGCAAGAACGGGTCCCTATCCTAACAGGTACGCAAACTCGCGCCGGCCCATGCTAAACAATCGGCCACCCTTGCAAGCGACCAAGAGGTATCGATTCAGATGTTGAGAGTCAAAAGGGCAATATGCAAGGCTTGCGCCGACTGGCCCCGCCCGCACCTCCACTGGCAGCAACCTCCCTCCATGCGCCGTTCCCGCCTAGGCCCAGATCGAGCCGCACCGCAACAGTAGCCGCACTGCCAGAGGCCCCATCGCCGCCCTCCCAGCCCAGGATGAAGTGGGCTAGGCCCAGATCCCGGCACGAAGGGGCTGGATCCAAGACGTCGTCACTGCCTCGACACCCTGCCATCGAAGGCCGCCGCTCCACTCCATCCTGCCGGCCGACACCTGACGCGCCGTCCGCTCCGCCACGCAGGCCGCCGCCCCACTTGTCGCCGCGCCGCACCCCGCCAGCAACAGCTTGCGTTGCTCCCGCCGCCGCACGCGCCGCCGGATGCAAGTCTCGAGGCCACCATCGTCGGCCACGGCCCAGGCTTCGCCGGCGGCAACCTCAGGTGACGGCGAGGGGGAGGGGTGGCGCCGGCGCTAGGGCTCCCCCGAGCCGCCCGCGGGAGAGGCGATGCGAGGGGAGGGGAAAGAGTTTTTTCACTATTGACTTGTGCGCTCATAATAATCGTGCGAAAGCAACGTGATAAAGAATGCACCATGTTTCTCGCCATAGAATTCGGGTTTTAAATAATAAACGCTGAGTGCATGTAACATCATTGTAGAACGCTTGGCGGTCGAATAACTATGCAACATTTCACATTTGAAAAGAAAAGAGATGTCAACGTTCATTTTTTTTATCAGCATAGCATATGTATCACCATGACAGCATCTCTCGTCGGTTGGGCTGGATCCGGCCGGATCTAGCCCGGATGGGCCTGCTGCCGGCGGTGGTGGTGATGTGTGGGTGGCCGGCCTTGCTTTAGGCGTGGCGGCAAACGACGGGTCGTCTACTTTGCTGGATGTGCTCTTTGTCTTCCCAACTCACGTTGCTGGCTGCTTCCTTCCGCTGTTCTTGCAGTTTCGAGGAGGTTTGGCATCTGCAGCTTGGGCGACCTCTGTGGCTATGGCATGTGGCGCGCTCATTCGTGGGCGTGCGTAGCCGTGTTGCGGGTCAGGTTTGCCGCTGGTATGCGGAGTGGGTGGAACAGGTCTTGGCGAAAGCCGTGCTCTGACCTTGGTCGGGGCCGACGATGGCAACGCCCGGGGGCGTCGTTCACCTCCTTGGAGGCATCGTTGCAATGGTCTTTTCTGTTCCTCCCCATGTTGGCCAAGCTCCGGGGGAAACCTCAGATTCAGTGGCATGGATCGGCGATGGTGGCGCTCTCTGCGTTGATTTCCTCCTTGGTGGCGTCGCTTTTGGAGTTTGCAACGGCCGTGGGACTAGTGGTTGTGGGGCTGCGCGAGGTTCGTTGGCATCTTTTGTGGCTGCGACGACGATGTTGAGAAGAGTTTGGGTTGCGGCGATGGTCTTGGTACTCGGTCCTATCCGGCGGTTCAGCAACTCTCCACTGTCGGTTTTTGCTTCGTCGTTGGGAAGTCGGAGTCACCAGCTCAGAGGAGTGATGTGTGATGACGATGACTTGGTGATGGGTGGTCCGGTTGGTGCGTGTTCTGTTCGACAGAAGCCTTGCATATTGCACCTTTGAAGCTCACCATCAGAATCACGTCTCTTGGTCGCTAGCATGTTGGTCGACTGTTTGGCATGGGCCGACACGAGCTTGGGCGACTGGAGTTGGGGCCTATTCGTGGGCGCTGGTGGAGGAAGTCGGAGTCGCGAGCTCAGGAGGAGTGTTTGTGTGATGACGATGACTTCTGCATCCAATTTCGACGGCAGCTTTTTTTCAGTAGCGTGTGGAGTGAGTGTGGGTGGCCAGGTCGGCCAGGGTGTCCTGTGTGCGATCTTTTTCATTGCGTCATGGACGTTTGTTACGGTTTTCCGTTCAATTAACTGAGCAATTCTCTCCATCTTAATTAATGGATCGAGTCCTTCGGACTCCAGTTCGAAAAAAATGGCAGCATCTGTAGTAATTAGTACTATTTGGTACCGTAGACTACAAATACAAGACAAGTTTTAAGTCATGAAAATTTGACCACATTTTTTTATGTGCCATTAAATAGATATATATTTTCACAAATAAATTGTCCAAAGTGATTTATTGCCAATGTGTTCTCCCAGGTATCATGACCGGCAAAGTGAAAATTCAAAACGGAATTGCCTTGCGTACGATAAAATTAGGTAAGATCCATATAAATATGGTTGAATTGGTTGAATCATCGGTGATTAGAAACATTGAAGATTTATCAATGGATGACTTGACTTGTAGTACAGATATCGTACCAAAACTCTCGTACATAAAGCAGCGCTCAATTCAAAAAGAATGGATCCAACGGATGTTACTATCGAAATTAGAAATCCTTTGATTTTTCATCTATTAAAGAGTATTCAAGTCCTTGAAGTACTTTAGAAACAAAACATAAATGGAAGGGTAACATTGTGTTGCTTTTGTAACGAGTAGCAGACTATTCAACATCTCTTCCTCGACAGCATTACGGCTTGGACCGCATGACGAGTCATTATTGTAACTTTCAATCTTCCACCTCTACGTTTTATTTCCAATATGTCTGAAAGGTGGATAGCCTCTTAAATCACTAGTACTGGCGTATGCTTGTGCTATTTTTTTTGGTCATTTGAAATTGTCGTGATGTTTTGTTTTAATAAGAAAAATAGTTTTCAAGCTTTTGCAGGCCATCAATCTCGATTCTCGCATCGCACTAGATTCAAATTTGGTTCATGAAATCATCCAGGCCGTTAGGAGGACCCAAGAGTCAGCAACTGTCATCACAATCAAATATTCTTTATTTTTTTCCAATGTTTTAAACTTCCTACAACCCTCATGAGCCATTAAATGATTTGAATCCTTTGTTAGTGATTAGAATTTTTCTGTGCATTCATCGGCACCAAGTGACTTCAATTTGTACATTTCCGGAGGAAGGTTGAACAAATTCACGTCACATATTTCCGGACAGAGCAACAATTCACGTCACATATTTCCGGACAGAGCACACAAATATCTTTGTTATTCTTACTTTTTCTCATCTCAAACACTCTTTGATGCTAACTGCTGTAATATTTCAATCCGATAGGACTTGCAACTACATGTCACTCTAATCCTATTTCATATTCCAACGTTTTAGAAATCCTGCATATCAGAGGCCCTCAACTGCCATTGGGGTGTCAATGGACATTCATGCTGAACAATTGAGACAGAGAACAAATAAAGTCCAAAACTTCACGTGGCACATCAAAGGAAAATAAACATCTGGCCGTCTGAATTTCTGCTACATGCATTTCGACATTCAAATAAAGTGGGAAAGATTCAAGGTTAGTACTTCAATTCAACAAACAGACCGCAGCCAGTTTCTTGCCAGGGCAAATTAGTTAAAAAGGAGAGCAGATTTACACAAGGCAGATTTTTTTGTCTACAGATGCTGGTTCTTTCAAATCTAAAACTAGTCAAAAGATGGCATTAACTAACAGAGACGGTTTCTCCCACAGAGGAAGCAAAATTGGAGCTGCGCATACATGGATTTTTGTTGGGATCACACGAAGGACCAATTGACGAAGCAGAAGGCAAGGCAATGCACATTGTTGTCCTCGCCGAGTACTTTCCATGCTATAGCTTGCTCAAAGGAGACATGGCGGCCCATCCCAGACAAGCACACACCAGCCGGCAGGTAAACATAGCCCTGAACAGGTGGATCGAATGGTTATTACATGCACGAATAAAACTTAGTGCTCTAAACAAGACAATAGGATGAGCAAAGTCTTCATTTGAAAAGTAAACTTGCTCCCTTCTGGGAGGTTGACTAGAATTGGATGACAAGAAATCAACAATAGAAACTCTGGGTGCTTAGGTTTAAACGCCTAGTCCAATATTAGAGCGTGTTCAATCTGACTAACTTATCTTAGTGGTTGAGAAAACGTTGAAGTTGGTGCATGAAATAAACTAAACAGTTTTAGTGGCCTGAAAAAAGTAAATCTCGTACCTGTTCCATCAATTTTGGGATCTCCGAGTATAAAGCCTTTCTACCAGCTTCATCAAATATCTTGTCCAATGACAGGTCTTGTAGAGCAAGGAAAGATGTTTCCAACATGTTAATTCCCATCTCATTAGCAAAAGTAAATACAGGCTTTTCCTGGAAGAAACACAGAATGCAGATATGTGAGCCAAGAAGAGAATATTTTGTCTTGCCATGTAAAGTGAACATTTTTATCTCAACTTGAGTGAACCCTTGCAGCTAACTATATGTAACCGAATATGGCAGAAAATCTTGTAAATTAAAAGGCATACAATGGATATGGAACAGTAAAACAAAATGATGTTTTACTTCCATACCAGGTCTTTTCATTTTTTGAAGGGAGAAAAATACCTTGAACGAGCAACACAAGATAGCATCTTCATAATCCCAGAGCATTCTCAATAATGATTCCCCAGCTTCATCTGCCTGTCTAACTAATTCCACCCCCAAATGGAACCTGTAATGTTTTTTTCACAAGTAAATCATTGTTACACATGTAATGCTGGCCATCTGCTTGTATTTATTTATACTCCATAAAAAGAAAAGGAATATACTAGAGAAATAAAACAGCAGTCATCTTTACAGACATTAATGGTCCTTCATAAGAGACGTCAAGTGTACTTACTGGTAGCTTTGGCAAATCCAGCGAGCAAGAGTTGCGGCTTCAGGGAAGCCAGAAATTATCTTTTGCTCAGCATTCAAGCCAGATCGAGAGGGGGAGATAGCCATTGAAACCCTCTGCACAGCAGAAACAATGCTACGGACATACTGTCGGGCCATAGTTGCAACAGTATCTTGGAGATGCATCTCATAAGGAAATTGAAAGGCTATTGTCAGCACTGATCGCAGATTAGAATCATCTAGAGATGTATTCCCAGGTGCTTGCAGTGTAGTTGAACCAACTTCAAGGCTAGAGGCCAAATCTAATGTTCTACCAGTAGGTGTACCATCCTGTGGAAGACATTAATGGTTAAAATATGAGCAGTAGAGAATCAATCCACACATAGCAAAGTAGAAACCAGAAGTTTGAGCCAAACGAATGCCATCCTACTGGAGTTCATTAGAGACTTCAGCACTAACAGTTCAAAAGTTATTTCTACGACACTGAAGGATGTTACAGTGCACTTCCAAACAGAATGGACACATTGTGTAAAAGGACAGACAGACGTGTAAATATGTAGTGACCGAAAAACAAGAACAAATCATACTAACATCTAAGCAAAAGCAAACAAAAGAGAAATGAAACGAAACACTCAACTGTTTTCATGTCCAGTGGTATAACACGAAAACCTGAAGATATTAATGGAGCATCATCAGGGAAAAGCTCATCAATTGGTGCAAAGACAAGCTGGAAGCAGGATCCCATTGATTTCTCATCTATTCCGGTACAAAACTGAAAGATCAATCAAGTTCAGAAATCTATTAGAGGCCCTTGCCAGGATACTTTACAGTGCTATGTAGTTAAGAAATCCAATTACCAAGTAACATGACCAGCAAGAAAATAGAACACCTGAGATCGCTAAAGCAAAGAGTTATCATTAGTTATTACCTGAAGCAGGTGTATATCTCTTGATAAAAGACCCTCATCAAGTGCTTGTCCTTCAAGACGAACAACTTCAAGAATCTGCATGAGAAATTGAATCATTGATCAAGTTTTCATGTTATTAATGCTAATCAAGAAAAATAGCATATGGTCCATATATCTGGCATAAATACATATTCTTTATTATTCTCTCAGGAAGAAATAACCTAGCTATATGGCTCACTGCCTCACAGGTCAATAAACCTACTCGTGTATACATATGGACCTCACATGCCACCAAACAAAACTGCATAGAACACTCACTGAAGGTAACACTAATATGGAAGGTTATGGAGTTATCATTGGGAATATTTATAAGAAAAGAGAACATGACAACACATCCAAGGATAATCCATTAATCATCTGAAGAAACATCTCGAAGAGATAGCAATGCGCAACAGAGAATCAGAAGTATTTCAAAGAGATGCTAAATCATGTTAACGAAACCTAGCAAGTCATAGAACTTTACATGCCAAGACTTGTAAATTTACCTCCTCATTCTCCACTGTGTGAGCAAGGGGCATGATGATCTGGCTCCCAGAAAATCTCATAGGACGCAAACCAGGGAGTGAACATGAGCTTGTTTTGAGTGCTGAAGCCGAATAAGCATCAAAGTTATAGTCAGCCCATTCAGATCGATGTTCCCTCAAAAACCGAACCAGTACTGCTGGTGGAACACTCTGGTAAACAACAACAGAAATAAAGTTGAGAAATAACAGATAAGAACTAAGAGAAAGGTCTAAGATAGAGACCGTTTATCCAGTGTATAAGGTTTTCACTAAGTCAACCAAAATAAAGCATAGATGAACTTAAGCTATAGTATTACCAGTCAATAACACATGGTCCAATAACCTAAAGTAAATACCAGCCAATTGCATGTCATCAGATTGTTGACAAGATGCCAGTATACCAGAACAAACTTTCTTAATGATGACAAGATTACTGAGACATCAGAATATTGACAAGATGCCAGTATAAGCGAACAAACTTTTTAATGATGCCAAGATTATTGACAAGGTAAGTTTTGGTGCCACATGTCCCAATATCAATGCTTTTAGGCACTAGTTTTTGAAAAAAAAATGACGTAATCAATGGAATGCAAATCAACTTGTATGTAAGCATTGCATCATGATCACCTGCAATAACATGGACGCCTTGGCACATATAACACCTCCAGGGGATTCAAAAGCACTAGGAGCAGCGGTATTGCTCCTAATCTTCTTTGAGTTGCAAGCAATGATCACATCTTCAATGCCATCTCCTCCCATGACAGACCAGCCATCATCATTAAAACCACTTATAGCATCATTAAATCCTCTGATGGGGCATAAAATGGCGTTAAAATAAACAAGAGGCAAAGAAGTGCATGTAGATTTAAAACTGGTGTCCTTATCCAAGACTCACCTACTCAACCTCTGACTAAATGTCCGTAGGACAGCAGGCTGCCTCCCCAAAGCATATACAACCTCCCCGCTAGTTTCTTGAGCAATTTGTCTGATGTGTCGTAATGCCTGATAACAACAAATAGTTGGCATTAAGCAAGAAAGAACAGATCGTTCGGCAGTCTAAAGACACAGAAGAGCTAGCTATTTTCACAACTAGTAATTATGTACTTGCAGTGCAGTAGTGCACGTGTTAACTAATATATGAAAACTATTGGTGGGAGAAATTGTTCAATTGATTGGAATAATTTTAGATAAGTTTCAACATGAAACAAATGGGATTGATTTGTAATTGGTTATGTTTTCATTATTGATGGGCCAGGACAGCTGGGCATACAAGTGGCTTGGTGGGTAAATAAAACGTGGTGTACATCATATATAATTGATGAAATGTCTTGGGTCGTTGGATTTAACCAGTCAGGACAGCTGAGATAATTTGGATTCACCATGACTCATGGTTTTGATAGTATAGATATAGATGTATGTTGTATTGTCATGGAAAAACTAAAAGAACTGAACTATAAGCATTATTGCTTATCTCAAAGTGCCTCACTTGAAGTACTAAAATAATGTTTCAGGTTTGACCTCAACCAAGTATCAACTGAGTACATAGGTTCGGAAAAATGGAAAACACTTGCATCTATAGTCATATGTTTATTATGTAAAAAAAATCTAGGCGTGTGTCTAAGCATTATACAATCTCGAAGATGGAGAGTTATTACGTCCATCCATTCCCAAAATAACAGGTAATGATTGCTGAACAAAGCTAGATTTTTTTTCAGCAACAAAGAGTCCTAGAAACTGGCCATCACACATCCTACAGCAGATAACAACAAAAAGTAAAGGTATGGACAGATCAGGATTCAGGAAATATGTATAAGAAACTAAGATCCCACCGCAGTAGTCATTTTCTGGGCAACAACCCTAGACGACTCATAGAGTGGTCTGAGGACTTCTGGAACACTCCAAGCCTGTAAAGATAGAATTGAACTAAATTAGTAACAAACATGATAAGGTGCATTCATGTATGAAATTCAAAAGCTAACTAGTGAGAGAGTGAAATTTCGACCTCAAGGTCCAGATGGTCCACCATATGCACAATTGAACCCCCGCCATCACATGGCCGAACTAAATAGCCACTAGGAAGCATCTCAGCCCTTACAAATTGCTGTGCTGAGGCAGTACTTGGACCACCTCCTGAACCACTCAAAGATCTCTCACAAACCTGTTACATACAGGAGGTAAGCACAAGAAATAACTCGATTTGGTTCACTACACTGTAGATAGAGTAACATAAATAGAACTTTCACGTTCATACGCACCACGAGACTGCCATCTTCCATTGTTGTTGTGTATCTCAGTGTCCAAAAATCCCGTGCAGGAACTAGAGTAGTAGGAGCATACATCTGAATGCAGAAACTAAGAATAAGAAATAACATAGGCAAA
Source organism: Brachypodium distachyon (assembly GCF_000005505.3). Classification (NCBI taxonomy): domain Eukaryota; kingdom Viridiplantae; phylum Streptophyta; class Magnoliopsida; order Poales; family Poaceae; genus Brachypodium; species Brachypodium distachyon. Next base: position 30,497,312 of record NC_016133.3, on the reverse strand, counting down.
AAAATTATTATTCATACAAAGAAGAGGTCAATGACAAAATGCACACCTGCATATAAACAAGCTCAATAGTCCCGCCGTTTCCAGCTGGGAGCTGTGTAAAGACTTCAAGACTCCGACAATCACGGAACCAAGATGGGCGGTCTTTCAAGATCTCCACAATCTACAAAGCACACCAAGAGGGGCAGTCTTTCAAGATCTCCACAATCTTCAAAAGAAACTTTGAAATGCACGCTAAGTTCTTTTTGCTGAAGGCCTTAACTTTGAAAACTCATTGATCTAACTAAATTTATCGATGCCTTAAGCAGAAAAAGAAATTAAGTACACGGTTCTACTGTGCCTGTGGGGAAGTACTTCAATGTCTCCTTTCATGTTTGGAAAGGGTAATATATCAGGCAAACGAAATACAGTTAATTGCAGATGAAACTGGGTTCAACATGAATATCTTTGAAACACAGGCCTTCCTGAACTAACATTAAGTAGAAAGGTAGTTTGAAGTACACAATTACCTTTGTCGGTTCTAGATTCACCAAACCACATGCACGGGCAGCAACACCACGGCAACCATGTGAAATGGCCACAATACCAAACGAATCCGGACCAGGCTAACCACAGAAAAGAAAAGAAAGTGGGCGTGTTTAGATCCATTCGATATTATTAGTCTTGGACTAAAGAACCTCAAAAATTGGTAACTGACCTTCATCCCAGGCATCGGGACCCAATCAACAGCAGTCCCTGTAGCCTTTGAGAGGAACTCTGTCAAGGTCTCCTCCGCAATTGTAAGGAGTCTGTAAACGCAATAGAAGGAAGATGCTATAACAAGTTGTTTAAGAAGAGGAAACTGAATCGCACAACTTTGCCAGGACTAGCCTCTGTAACAAAAAATCGCTTACCCAGCAGGGTTGCTTGCATCCCTTGGAGGGTTTTGAGGAGTGGTCACATTTGATTCACAGCTTGTATCATTGGCCAATGAAGGCTGTAAGCACAAGGTAACCACGGTAAGGCACGAACATGCATTCTATATGGTCCGTAAATAAGCACGTGAAACAAAGGCTTACATTCTGCAGCTGCTGCTTCATGTAAGCATTCTCATGAACCAACTGGGAGACCTGCTTCTGGAGACGCTCATTCTCTTCCATGAGAAGCTTGTTCATGGCGCTCAATTTTCTGTTCACGGCCTGAAGCCTTGAAGACTCCTTCCGCTGCTTATCACGGCACCTACAACCACAACAGTTATATTTGAATGCAAGACCTACGCAGATTGGAAAATTACACGGATACTCTAGCATATAACTAGAAACGAAACTCCTTAATATGTGGTAACAATTTTAGACAGAGTCCTCAGAATAGCAAGAAGAGACATATTAACAGCCACATTTGTTGTGCGATGGGCAATGCATCCTGACTCGATTTCTCCAGCTACCATTACAGTGACATGCAGCCTATTGCAAGAATAAGGCTAGAAACAGCGGCATTCACCCAGAAATATTAACAGTTCTCACCAAATTAGCAAAACCTCACCTTCGGTTCTGGAACCAGACCTTGATCTGCCTGGCCTCGATGTTGGACAGTATGGGGCACTCGCGGAGCAGTTGCTGCCTGCGCGTGGAGGTCGGCTTGGGGCACTCAGCATAGACCCGTTCCAGCGCCTCCACCTGCTCCGGCGTGTACCTCACGTACTTGCCCGAGTCCATCCCGCCCTTGTCGTACCCGCCGCCACCGCCATCGCTGCCGCTGCCGCTCCCGCTCCGCATCGCAACCGCCGCCGCCATCTTCGTCCCGCTCCGACCAGCACCAAAGCCAGATCAACCCACGTCTTGACCACCCGCGATCCTCGAGAGCAGAACAACCTGGTAGATTTCAAGCGGTTAGAATAAATTTGACCTGGGAGAAAAGGCGGGAGGTAAATTAACTAGCGGTTGGGCGATCCTCCTCCATCCCTGATCCCCTTAAACAACGAAGCGTGGAAAAGCACGCAAAGGAGGCGGCTTTTGGCCCGGTATCAGAAATGGGGAAAGGGAAAAGCAGCCGCTGCAGAGCACGCAAATGCCGGCCGCGAGACGACGCAAAATCCCACGATTTCACGGGAGAATCAACGCGAAATTAGCCGCACGCATACACCGGACGAATCCGCGTTCTTACTGCTTTCCGAGAAAAACAAGGACATAGGCTCAAAACCAAAAAAAAATAAGAAAAAAAATATGAGAACACACAATGACGGAGCTGATGAGCAGTCTGAACACGAGCGAGAATCATCCCTCCGAGCCCCCAAAGCAAGACACGGAACAAGGTTTTAGATGTCAATTACCTCAACGCACGCCGACACCCTCGCCGGCCGGCCGGCGCGGGGAGGGGCGCCCGCCGGTGACCCGCTCACAGCCTCCCACGGCACGAGCCGCCGTGCGCGGCTGTGCTCGGAGCCGGGTCCATGAGCTCACTTCTTCTCTTCCCCTCCGGCTCAGCCGTGGCCGCGACCAGGGTCTGCTTGCCCACGCGGCGGACTCCCGGATCCGGTCGGAGCTTCCACTGCCCTCGCTTCTTCCTCAGCTAGCGACCTTTCCGACCTCAAGGCCAATCAAACGAGCACGGCACAGCACGGGAAGGAGAGAGACGGTGGAGAGAGAGACTCTATACAGCGATACGGGGAGGGTGGCAAAAGGTGACAGCTTTAAAGGCCAGAGAGAGAGGTGGGGGTGGAGCAGACAGAGCAGGCAGGAGCGCGCGGTCGCGAGAGTGGCAGTAGCTCAGCTCGTAGTACTACTACGCCTGCTCGTATTCTACGCTGGGAGCTACTGCAGGCTAGGGTAGAGCAGCAGACTGTAGGGCTACAGCTACTTAGCCTAGCCAGTGACGAGAGGACGTGAGAGGAGGAGATGGGGAAAGCTGTGGAGAAGGCGAGAGTGGACACGGTCCACGGGAGGCAAACGGTGGCGCCACTGCCCGCCGTACCTCCGCGTCACTGTCGTGCTGAAAGGACACCATTATTTTGCCCGTGACATTTCGACTGACGGGTCGAGGGTACTACTATTTATTTGACATTTTATTTATTTTCTGTCCCGAACAAAAAAACATAGATTCTGATTTAAACCCAGAGTTTGTAGATTCAGTCGAAATCGAACATTTACGTTCTAATACTTGAAATTAGCATTCTGATTTTACTGTTCCCGCTCATTAGTGACCTTATGAAACGTATACAAACAGAGATAAACAGAGATGGCGATTAAGCCCGCAATCGTCGACCGACCATAACCAATAAAATATGTTTGAAGCCTTGACCATGAAGAAGTATGTTTGAAATATTGAACTTGTAGAGTCGGTCGAAGTCGAACTTACATTGTCTACTTCCTAAAATCAACACCTTGGTTTTACTATTTCCGGTCATTACAATAGTGATTGCAGGTGTGGCCTAGTCAAGTCTCTGGTTGTTCACTAACTATTGCTATATGAATTTTCTGTGGTGTGAAAATTAAAAAATTGCCACTTTATTTTGATGGTTTAGATTTCTGATTAGTTTAATTGTGCATGAATTATATATGCCTTATATTTCAGTTGCAATCTAGGTCGATGCGGTTAATGATGGACCCAACCAAAATGTTAAATGTGAAATTTCGTTCTGCAATACTAACGATTCAAATAGCCAGCACGTTTCTTTAAGCAACAGGACATTCCATAGCGAGAGTGGCAATATGAGTCAGCGTCAACTAACCTTACCAACTTGACCATGGCCACCCCAGCAATTCGGGATTTTAAATCCTCTTATGAGCAATATAGACCGAAAATGGTAATATCAGGATGCTGATTTTAGAGATTAGAAAGGGGAGGTTCGATTTAAACTGATTCTACAAAGTTAAGGTTTAAAATATACTTTACTCAACAACAAAAATGAGGGCATTTTCTTTTTAAAAATCATGAAAAACCATCACATGACCGATAAGGACCGCAACATCCATGTAGGTCAAATAAACCATCTTCGAACTGTTGCACCTGAAATGTCACGGTAGGACTGTATGGATAACGTGTTAAAAAACTTGGAACTTTTTCTTATTAAACATAAGATCATTTCAGCACACTTGAAATGGGCCAAACTATCCCACATGCGATGGCGGATGCGGCTGATGGGCCCCCTCCTCGCCGGATTTGACAGTCGGCACCTCTCATCGGTTGTGCTGGTTTGGTCCAATGTGTCATGACAACCAATTGTTAAGTTTTTTCTATTACCATATTACGAGGTGAACGAATTATGAAAGCAAAAAAATAACCGGTCTGGCAAACAAAAAAAGGTATAGAATCATCTCATCGTGGCCAAATAACACAAACAACATTTTTTTACTCCCAACCGTTGGTGTGTGGCAGCCTATTAGTAAGAAAAATATAAGAGTGATTGGAACTATTTTCATTTTGCAGCACGATTCGCCCATTTGATTGGAAAGAGTGGTGCAAAATTTTGTTTGATCCCAATTTCTTGAGAGAGAAAACTCAAAGGACCTTTACATGAACCTATTCTCTGAATCCCTATGCGTGAACAACACGACAACGGTATTTAGTGGCATATGAGCATTACAACCTTACTGTTGCATGTGGTTTGACCTTAACTCAACATGTCTATTATAATTTGTATGTTTTTCGACTCCTACAAATGAAACAAATAAATCTACCTTTTTTGTGTTTCTCAATTCCCTGCTTTGCGAATGCATTTGAATGTCACGTCCACTTCAATCCGAACGGATTGTAGTAGCACCAAACTTTGATTGATTGAACAAAAAGGCAAAAGAATCTTAACAAGAAGTCTAAGTGGATGACAAATTTGCGTGATGCAAATGGATCCTTACGAAAATTTCAAGTGAAATTCAATACTATAAATCAAATGTGTCGCGTAGGAAAAAAACCCGACTTTTTCAATCCTCCAAAAATCCTACGGAGAGCTCTTTAATTCAAAAGATTTCCAAATGGATTCTAAGAATTCTTATCCTATAGATATTTTTTCTACCTGGGTCATTAATTCATAGGATTGCAATCCATAGGAATTTTTTTCATAGAAAAAATTTCATCCACTCCAACCTTTTGAGAAGAACCGTGCATTTTTACTGTGCACAATCAAATATCATTTGAAAACTATAATATTGAAAGAAGAGGATCATGCAAATTAAAAAAGGCCCAAAATAATCCTTTGAATCAAAGAGGGCTTAAACTCTTTGGCAATGGAAGCCTCTGTGTGTTATTCTCATATGCACTATAGAGTGCATGTGTTTGCTTTACATAATTATATTATTTTCAAAATACAATTATAATGTGTTTGTGTTTCGTTTAACAAACTTTTTCGGCATGTGTGATCTGCAGGATGAAATGTTAAATCTGCACTGCAATGTACTTTTAATCTTAGTATCGAGAGATTTAGAAATATTTCGAAAGAGTTGAAGAATAAAGAGATAGTTGTACCAAGCGTTATATATGAAAATTCCTATGCGTCTATAGTTTGTTTCTTAAAAAAGAATCCTGGAGTAAGATAAATGCCACCGATTTCAGTGAAAAATGCACATACTCTAAATGAGAATTCCAAATTTTTTTCCAGTAACATTTATGATTTTCTTTTTAATCAAGGGACTATGTAGAACTTCGGACATAATTCGGTTGTTTAAATTCATGCTTTGATCATATACCAGTGCTTTCGGGGAGGGATCCATTTTGTCCTAGCAAATGTTCTAGAACACTGAGGAGTCCGGAGTACATTTTCAAAGGAAAAACAAAATGAATGTCGCAGATTTCCGAGCCAAGCAAAGATAAGCAGGGCCGACTGTGCCAGGCATCCATCCGGCGCTGCGATGCTGGGAGACGGAACAAACAAGGTTGCGGTTAAACTGACTGCAGACCGGGACCGGGGTGGGCTGGTCCCAGAGGTGGGCCTAGAAGGCCAGGTACACATAGCTGCCGGCCACGCGAGTCGCGGGCGTGGGCCCGGTTACCACGAGGAAAAGGACGCGGACGCCGAGGGCGCGGATCCGGGCCCCGCGCTGCCCCCCCGAGCCGAGCCTGCACTGAAATGACGAAGCTACCCGCCGGGCTTCCCACGCCCGCACGCGAGGCCCACCACGTGCACGGTGCACCGGGGAGCTCTCGCGCGGCCGTCCCACCCAAGCGGTCCAAGCGGTGGACCGTGGACGCGGCTCACCGTCCCACCAGGGAGAGTAGGTGAGGGAGAGAGGTAAGCGCTGCGACTTCACGGCTAACCGCGAGTGCCTCCTTTTTATTTTTTTACTTACCGTGCCACAATGACCGGTGGGGCCACACTACGACCGGGCAGCACCAGGACCCCTCTGACAGCGTTTAGGGGTGGTATGTGGGTCCCGCCGGTGGAGGAGCGGGTCTCAGGAGTGACACGTAACGTGGGCACAGCTGGGCTGAAGGGCACGCGCGCGTGGCGTGAAGCGAAGAGAGAGAGAGAGAGAGAGGAGCCGGAGTGTTACCGCGGGTTATAAAATTATTGCCGTCCTTTTTACCGCCCTAGCGTAGTGGCCAGTGGCCTAGCCTGCCGCTACTTTTACCACCAGGTCAAGTCAAATCGACTCTGCCCAAACAGCGCCTTTTCTGATCTGTACTGTACTGTTGTTAGTACTCCCCTGTTACTCGCCCTTTCTCTCCCTCTCTCGTTTTTTTTTTACTCTATTCGTAACTTGAACGACAGTACATCATGCAACACTGCAATAGTAATGCGCCAGCAGCAGCGCAGTGCTTGCTTTGGTCAGTGAGCAAACCAGCCGCAGCGATTAACCAGAGCCAGGCAACGCAACCACGCTGTATATACTGGCCCAGGAGGGAAAAGATCTACTGGTAATCGAATCGAAAGGAAGAAAGTACTGGGGCCCATGATATTAACGACAAGAGAACAGTACGTAGCTCCATTTACACACCGAGATACACCCTCTGACCGGTTGATCGACCGAAAAGTGACACGTCCTGCCTCGCCCCGCAAACAACGTCGTACGTCCGCGTCAAGATGGTAATTAGCTAATGTACGTAGTGTACTAACAGGGGAGTAATTAATTTTCCTTGCGCTTGTTTGATCACGGGTGGTACATGCAGGCACGTACGCGCTGGCTTTTTTTTTGTTAAAGGACGCGGTAGCTAGCCAGTGACCGGAGAGTGGCCGGAGCTAGCTACATGGGCGAGCTCATTAATGCGACGACGTTGATGGGCCGTTCGTTCAGGGCGCGTGTGCATGCACGTACCGACAAGGCGTGAATGGGAGGAGAAAAGGAGGCACCGATTCAATGGAATGGTTAATTTGAGCGCCGGGTACTTCCAATTTGGAACGGCTTTGCTAGACCGCGGGAGGCTGTTTTTTCTTGTTCTTTTTTATGCGGGTAAAGCACAATCGAAACTAAGCCGCCGCCCGATGCCCCGTGACAATCACAGTTGAGGCGGAGCACGGCCTGGACTCCCTGGAACGGGGGAGCTGCCGGCGACGCGAAGCGCGCTGTGGTGGACACGGCTCTGAGAAAAACTGTGGCTATTTTTCAGTTAACTGGTTTTAAAGCAAAATGTTTGAAATCTAAGTTGACGAATCAGATACGTTAGATTAGGATATTAAGGTCATCTTCGATCTCTCCACTTCCACTGATATCGTTGCATTAAGATCCGACGGTCGAGCACTTCAACGGATCTCTAAATAAAAATCAAATAGGTCAAATTCTTTCTCAATAGCAAACCCCCCAAAAAAGACTATTCTAGGTTATTATTATTATTGTGCGTAAAATAGTAAAAGCAAAGTCCCATGGAGTTTACAATTCCAAGTACAACCTAGACTTTGAGTAAAATTGTTTTTTTTTTAGGAAATGGCCCTGAGCAAAAAAAAAATTACAAACGAGCTATGCGTGGAGAAACACCAACATGACAAATCAGCATGCATCTCGAACACACTACTAGAAACTAGAGTTTTCCCTAGACAGAAATCCCCTAGGTGAAAGGCAAAAAACCATAGGTAAAGGTTTTAACTAGGGCTTGCCGGGAAGGAACAAGGAGAGGTCGGCAGGGGGGCGAGAGCGGGACTGTAGGGGGCGGCGAGCCAGCGACCTGAGCTAGCGGGGAGGAGGATTTGGTGGAGACAGAGTTGGCGGAGGATTTGGGGGAGAAAGAGGGCCTTTTTCCTTTTTTTTCTCGTGAACGGGGGGCTGGCCAATTTACAGGCGCGCTTACTGAGGGGCCTATGTCGATGTCCCAAAAATATCGGGCTCCATCGACCAATTCACCCATGGGAAATTGAAAAAAATGGCGCGGCCGAGTTTCCCTTGGAGCCAACGTGCCATTCTTCTTCACCTACTGCACACACTAAACGCAAGGTAAAGCACATTGCTCTTTTTTTTGCACAGAAATCATTCTTTACCTAGAGTTTACTGTTCATAACTTTACTGTCCCAAGCGGATTGAAATCAGCTCTAGGTGAAGGCGTGGGCTCTAGGGAAAACTCTAGTTTCTAGTAGTGCGTACACCATGTTGTCACGACGTTAGTGAACCGTTCACACATGTGTAATGAAAAGCTTCGCTCGCCTACTGTTAAACTTGCTATCGGCAAGCTGCGAAAATGACCGCCGCCAACTAAACCGTTCACGTAGGAAAAGAAGGCCATCGGAGTCAAAGATGGAGAATATCAATATGCTCATTCAATGGGGGCAGAGAACCCCTAGAAAGCAAGAAGAGCGTTGTTGATGGATCTCGCTACATAACTTTCAACACCAAGATCCCAGATAGGAACCTCCAGAATAGGGAGCTATAGGGAAATTAGAATGACAACAAAGCCAAATCTGGTCATGCAGAAGATGGAGAAGAAAACCATCAACACAGAATATGAGAGGAGGCACCATGTGGAGATCTAGAAAATGTGTAGCCCTTTCCTCCAGCTTGTTCCAACTGGAAGGAGTTCGAAGAAGCACCCGAAAGATCCACAAAGCACGAGGGATTTTTGGATACATGGGGAGAGACGCCTCAGATCTGACGTTGGCAACCATAGGAAACATGGCAGTGGAGGAGTCAAGATCTGAGGTGAGGATTTTATTGGAAGAGGAAGAAGAGAAGGTCGAATCGCTGCCACCATGCCCGGTGAACCCGAAGCATGGAAAAACAGGAAAAGCATAGCCACCGGATTAACCAGATCCCACATGAAAGAGCTTCCGATCCAAGGCAACATCAAATGTGTGATGACGGTTTTCAAGGACTAAAATGCCCTATAACTTTAGAAGGCATAGCAGAGGAAGGCGAACCACGACGTGCATCACAATATTTTTCTCCCTTCCTCGTCAAGGTTTTTGTTATTACTCATTAAAGTGTGATTCTGATTTCACAGAAGACAAATATGATTAAAGTTTAATCATCACTACATTTTAGTATGCAAGGCTTGCACATATTTCTAGATTATCTATTTGACCAATAAAATGTGAGTTATGTGTCACAAAAATATATCATTCAAGTCGTTAGTCAAATAGGTGATTCGAAGATACAAGCGTCTTAACGTACCCGGACGAAGGGAGCTGACGCATGCAGGAGCATACCCCCTTCTCAGATTGCTCCACACCATCTTTATACCGATCTCGAAGCAACTACTCTCTTTACGTTACAGACAAAATACGCGAACGTAACAAATTGATGCTTAGCTTTTCTTATATTATCAGATTGCCATGCAATTCATTAATTCAAGAGTTTTTCTTAGTGTTTAATTTCTTCGCTGCATCTTCACAGTTCTACAGTATTTCGATGTCGTAAATGTTCCATTAACTTAGAGCACCCGTTCCATAATTTCTTCTGCGCCCTTGCATAAGTTTGTATGGCGACATCGCATTGATGCGTCAGGGTGTACATCGCCGGACGCCGGTGTACCGTAGCTCCCGCCACATGCATGTCTCCTCCTGGGCCATTGTTCGCGGGCCTTGTCGTCGCTGCTGGACACGACATGATCGATGCCTCCGATCCCCTCCCTCCTTGTAATTACGTGGATGCATGTGTTGGTCGATCCATATATACGCGCCGATCCAACGACAATCAAGATTAACATGCTGCAACGTATGAACTGTGGTTATTGGACAGTAATGCTTTCGTCAAAACGATTATTGGCGACAATGATCAATGCCGTGGCCGCCAAATTATGTAAAAGAAACGACCGCTGGCGCTGGTAGCGAGAGTGGGACCGGAAGTGGACCAGAGCCAGTTCCCTCCGGCCGGCAGGCCCCGCTACTCGGATGAGTAACGCAGAAGCAAAACAGGAAAAAATACTTGTCGATCGCGAGGAGTCAGGAAGGAAAGAGAAAAAAAAAGGGGGAGAGAGATCAGCGCCTCAGCGGTCGATGGATCGACACAGATGAGAAGGGAAGAGTGTGTACACTAGAGCTAGCTTGATGCCTTTGCTTTGCTTCGATCTGCTTTGCTTGCTTCTCAATACACATGGATATGCATGTCGGCAGCGCCTGCACGCCGAAGGGCTGACAGCCCTCTTAAATTAATTTAACCGCATCTACTCCTGTGGTATATACGCAGCGCTTGTTAGTTGTAGTACTGACTCCGTCCAATAAATAAGGAATTATTAGTTTTCTTTTGACCAATACTTTGACCACAAATTACTCTATTAATATATAATTATATGACATAGATTCATATCCATTATATTTCTACTAAATGATATTTAATTATGGTTATGATTTTGATAACGTTAGTCACATATTCATGAAGTAATTTATGGCAAAAGGTTGGTCAACCGAATCCTAACATGCCCCGTATTATTGGACGGAGGGAGTACTTACTAGTATCAATGGAGTACTCTTTTTGTTCCTAAATACTTGTCGTGTACTAAAACCACCACAAATATTTAGGAACGGAGAGAGTAGCACCTGCCCAAAGGACTCCTTTTTTAATTGTATCGGATTATTATGGATCACCTGTCTCGACGAAATGCGACTGATCACTCTAGCTAGAATGCATCTCTCCGGTGCCAAAACAGCAGAGCAACTGAGGCTTTGTTTATTTGAGTTTCTACTTCAGCTTTTGGTACTTTTGGTGCTTAAGCACGTCCGGAAGTGCTTCTCAGTTTCATGTGTAAAAAAAATTGATTTTAAGATTACTAGAAGCACCAAACGTTGAAACAGAAGTCCAAACAAATAGGACCTGAGCAACCAACACGCTAGCTGTGGCACGTCCATGACCTGGCTCTTCTTGCACGAAGCAGAGCTAGCGCGGTGATGCCGTGATGGGCCAAAGCAGACTGACGGTGGAACAACGAACGTAGCCACGTAGGACATCAGCACTGGAGTGCGCACTATTCTTATCCCGCTGTGTCCCCCCGTGTATGCACGCCACAAAAGGAGGCTTCCCCCCATCACGTGCCTGCTCCGCTTTCTCTAACAAGGTTGTAGCTCTGCGGCTGGAGAGTTAAGTATGATAGGACAGTGCTTGTGTTAGTCAGTGTTGCTAGTTAAGAGAGTTAATTAAGCCATCGAGTAAAGTAAGACGTTTTACCCACACGAGCGTGGGTCCGGCTTTGTTAGTTACAATCCCGATCGTACGGACGAGTGCTTTGCAGCAAAGCTACCAGTAATAATCCCAAGCATGCCTCGCGGTTCATTTTTTTTTTCTGGTTTTGTTATGGGCAAGTTGCCTCATTTTTAGTCATGGATCAATCGGTTTCTCTACCATTGGATTTGGTTTGCACGTTAAGATTCGGAAAGAATAATGGAGTAGGATATACAGCGGATAGATGAAAATCTAATGGCTCGGATGCATCGACGTGCGGATTAGCAATACTATAGAGAAGAAGCATACTAGCTACTGAAAAATTTGGTACAGAGTGAAATGTATATAGAGAAGAAGCATATTATAAAGATCAAACACCGGAAAATTTGGTATGTGAGTGAAATTTTATCGACAACGCCTTGTCTTAACGAAACAAAATACGTTAACTTTTATAAAATGGAGGGAGTAGATGCTAATCCGATGAATACATTGACAACGCTATCCAGCTTTTCACCGTTTCCTAGAGCCTGTACAAAGAAACAGTTACAAGTATTTCCTCTATTTCTAAATTCTCGCCGGTTCTAGTATACATTTGAAATAAGAATATAAGCGCAAACGGAAGGAGTACGTAACAAGTAATTATAATTACTCAGTTATATAATCAGAGGTCGCGGACGAGGGTGTGCAGGAGAAGAGGTGTCACACGAGGCCGGCAAGATTAAGACGAAAGCGACCCGGGTGGTTAGCGAGCGCCAGCTCCCAGTTGGAGCCAAAAGTGGAGGTCATGCCATGCCCATCCATGCTGTTGGACCCCCTCTGTCTGTCTTTGGAGAAAAAACATTCCCCTGCTTCCATGTTAGTAGTATCCCCTTTCACGCCATTGCCAATCCCAACGAGAAGATCAAGCCTGCTCTCTTTTCTCTCCCTCGGCCGATCGAAGACGTACGCAGCAGTTGGAGTTTTATCAACGAGAGAGACGACGACCCATGCATGATTTTGCTCCTCGCTTTCTTTCATTTTCAACAGCGAAGAACTGCGAAAAATGCACAGCACTGATGTACATATGAAAGCGAGTCCGAAACGGACAACATGTGACTCGTCTAACCCCAAGCAGGCCGGGTCGATGGTGCTATCACCAGGGTGCTAATTGCTTTGCTTTACGCCAGGTGTATCTGCGTACAACACGCATGTGACCCGTAGCTCGACTAACTCCATCAAAGCGGGTCTGGTCTAACTCAAAGTTCTTAAAAGAAAAGAAAAGGAGTGAAGTAAGAAGAAGAAGGTAGAGACCGATCTAAGGAAATCAATCACAGAACATTGTAGGGCCCTTGGTGCTTCCTTTGATGTATCTCAAGTTTCTGTTCGGCCATGCTTTGAATTATCAAACCCTCCCGCAGAGGGCCCCCTTGCCTCTCAAATCTCAGCATTTTTTCAAAGCAGGCGGTAGCTTCTTTCAGTCCTTTCAATCAGAAATAAAACTACTCACATTTCTTTTTTGCTCCGGTAGGCCCATGAATGACATGAATTAGTAAAGAAAGCACTAATCAACGAGCCAGCAAAGTGGAGTTTTGCTTTCGGTTTCAGGGCCCTAATTAACCATCGATGTGGCCGCATGTGTCCATATTGATCTAACAATCCTTACATCTTTTTTATCTCATGAGAAATTTCTCATGCCAGGAGTAGTAGTACTCTGCTAGGCTTTGTCTCTTGAATACGGACCACCGTACGTGCAGCCATTAATAGGGGCAAGGTGCAAAATTAAATGGATGTCGTAGTCCGACAAATCTATAGGACATACCGAGATCTTGACAGGTTATAAGTTGCAGCGGGTACGTATGTATGTATGGGCACGTTGATCATCTTCAACATCCGTGCGTTAAGGCACATATGGTCCAGGCGTGACAGATGGTACTTGTTGGACCCCTGCCGTCACCATTCATTACGTTGCGTGGTCACCCCGAGCTAAATGTGACGCGTTTATGTAAAGCTGTGAATGCAAACCGCTAATTAACTCTTTCTTCCATATTCTTCGCAAAAAAAAGAAGAAGCTCTTTCTCCCATAAGTCTAAAAAAGAGAGCTATTTCTCCCATATTGCAGTAGGACAACAATTTAGAATTTTTTTCAATCAGGGCCTCGCCCCAATCCATTATGAAACATAATGAAAATACAAAGATCAACATTTCCAGAAATTGAGAGAACGAGGGAAAGGTTGAAAGGATTAGGTTTAACTACTGAGCATGAAACTCGATATTGATGCCCGCAATCGGAACGTAACTAGAGTAATATGGATAGAAAAAGATGCTTTTTTTTTTTCTTTCAACTGTTGGTTGAGTGTAGTACTTCTATCTGAACTTTCACAATGAGAAAATCTCGATCCTTAAATTTCATGTTGCGGGGATATTGACACCAATTCCAGGCAAAACCGGTACTAAGTAGGGAGACATGCAGGATCCACTTATGTCTTGTTCCTGGGTCACTAGGGACTTGCTAGTTCAAACGTTTTACTTAACTTAAGATTTGGAGGTTGGCCTCGAAGCGAGGCACTGCGTACGGTCAAAAAAATAAGGAGAAAACTGAAGTCAACGTTTTCCCCAACCTTTTAAGGACTCATCTCCCATTTCATTTCTTTGAACCAAGATATAACCTTCCCGTCAAAAATTTAGGTACTCTCTCTGATCCATAATAAGTGTCTCAGATTTTGTATTAGATCTGAGACACTTTTTACTTATGGAAGGGAGTACTAGCCATCCTAGATATACTGGTGTGATATGGCGACATTCCTTAAACCAATAACAACATTGTTCTTCCCCGAATAAAATACATTGTGGGTCCTAGTTGTTTCATAAAGGTGTCAGGTTAGTTCTAAATTTTTCAAAATGCACGTTTAGATCCTTATAGTTTCACAAGTTGTTCATCCGAGGTCCTAATGATGTGTCTGGGCGCGTGTGATGTGTCGACGTGGTCCACCTGTCAACTTATGAAACTATTAGGCCCTTTATGCATTTTGAAAGTTCAGTACTAACTTAACACCTTTGCGAAATAATTAGAACCGTATTTACTGTTCTTCCCACGACTCGGTTTTTACCTTCTCATTTCCATTTGGCCATCTCGAAGAGGGATCTCCTGTCTTTTCTCTTCGGTCGCTGGCCACCCTGGATAAGCTAAGCCAGCCCCTTCTTTCACAATTTCCCTTTTTCAGTTTTGTCTTCTCCTTCCCGCCCGCTCCGTGCATATATGCAGGGCATGCCTCACCTTTGATTGCTACACACGCCTCCATGGCAGATCGATCGAGTGGTGGTTCATGCACGTAGCTATAGCTAGCCCATGTCAAAAGATATCTTAGGACCCATCGACACATGGCTATCCATCGCTTAAATCTGTATACAGACTTGGAGCCTTGGAAGCCGAGAATGGACCATTGTGTATCGCCATTGGACGTCTTCTTCTTCCCACACACTTCTGCATATTTTATCCATAAAAAATGTCATACATTTAGTACAAAATTTGTAATAACTTAATACAAAATGAACGATACTATTAGAATACTTAAACAATTTTGTGAGCACCATGCGGCCAACGAGATGGAAAAAAGAACACAATTTTTTTTCTAGAATACGCCTAAGCAGGCGTATCATCGTTTATAGATAGAAGCTGCTAAGAAGCAGAAAAAGATACAAATGTCTTTATCCCGTGTCTCTCCACGGAATTACAGAGTCTCGCACAAAATGGAAAAAGAAAGAGGGATTACAGAATAGCTTGGCATCTCTCCAATTCCGCCATTCGGAAGAGATATCGGCAAGGAGGGATGTTCTACAGGGGCGTTTGTTGTCGAAAACGATGCCGTTTTTGTGCTTCCATATAGACCAGCAAACGAGGCTGATGCCTATGGCCAAGTCCCTCCTTTCGTTACCTGCGATAGTAAGGTTGTCCCACCAGTTGACGAGGGTCGAGATCTGTGATGGAGTCCAATCCGCCTTGTGCCAGGATGCGAAGACGTCATGCCAAATGGACCTAGAAAGAACACCCCAGCAGCAAATGGTCGATGGTCTCTCCTTGATCGCAGAGGGGGTAGAAGGCAGGGTGATCCAAGCTTCTCCTTGCCAGGCGATCTGCAGTCCAGCAGCGCTGCCGTCCTACAAGCCACATTAAGATCTTGCATTTATTTGGAGCTTTCGATTTCCAGATTAGATCGTAGCCTGACATGGCTTCTCTGCCCCCGAAGAAGGCGCCGTATGCAGATTTCATCGAGAATCTGACTGAAGCAGACCAATTCCAGTAGAAGAGATCTTCTCCATCGCCCGGCAGAACAACATTGTTGACACAGTCCCACAAAAGAAGGAACTCCTGCCAATGTTCAGCGACGATGTCAAGGTTAAGGAAGCGAGCCCAGCGATTGCCGGTGAGGGCCTCCTTGACAGAGAGCAGCCTCTCGCTTCTGTGGACAGCAGCAAAGATATGAGGGGCGAGGTCTTTGAATCGAGAAGAAAAGAACCACGGATCAGTCCAGAACGCCGTGGAGTTCCCATCCAGAGCCAGAGCAGAAGTGGCGGCTTCGAAAAGGTCGACAGCCGGTGGCAGAGGACGCAGAGAGAGATCCTGCCAAGGGCGGTTCTTGTCAGTTCTTTGAAGCCAGAGCCATTTGGTCTGCAGCGCCACGTTGAGAAGGCGCAGATTAGGGATACTGAGACCACCAAATTTGCATGGAGCGCAGACGACATCCCAGGCACCAAGCAGTTGCCGCCGCTAACTTCTTTCTTCCCTTTCCAAAGGAACCCACGGCAAATCCTCTCGATACTCGAAATGGTTTTGGAAGGAAGTTCGAGGGAGAGCATAGCATACACTGGGATGGCGGGAAGGGTAGATTTGATCAGAGTGAGACGACCTCCCATAGATAGCATGGCAGCCCTCCAACTCTGAAGCTTGGAGCCAATCCTGTCCAGCAAAAGCTGCATCTGGGCAGGGGAAAGCTTACGGTGATGTAGGGGGAGGCCCAAATAGGAGCAATGGAAGCCGTCGTTTCGGCAAAGATGTGCTTCGAGAAGATTGACTTGAGCCTCGTTGCAACGTATAGCGTGGGCAGAAGATTTGGACAAGTTGACTTCCAGGCCAGAGGCTTCGCCGAAGTCTTCCAAGATGGACGATTAGGCGAAGAAGTCTCTTTCGTTCAGCGCCAGGAACGTGACGATGTCATCCGCAAAAATGGAGGTACGGTGTCGTAAGCCACAGTCCGTCAGCACTCCCTCCTCGTGAGCTCGCAGTAACAAAGAATTGAAGATGTCCATTGCTATCACGAAGAGCATAGGAGATAGAGGGTCTCCCTGACGAAGACTGCGAAGGTGGGCAATCGAATCCCCTGGGATGCTGTTGAGAAGGATTTTAGTCGTGGCAGTCCCCAAGAGTCCGCCAATCCAGGTGATCCATCTTCTTCCAAATCCACTGTGGACGAGAACGTTGAATAGGAAGGACCAGTGGAGAGAGTCAAAAGCTTTGGAGATGTCAAGCTTAAGAAGGATCGAAGCACGGCCTTTAGAGTGAAGCTTCCGAACAGAGTTTTGAACCAGTGAGAAGTTGTCGTGAAGACAACGCCCTTTGATGAACGCACTTTGCTAGATGCCCACGATATCCAGCAGGCGAGGAGTCAGTCTGTTCGCGAGGACCTTGGCTATGAAATTTCCCAAGGCGTGGTTGAGGCTGATGGGCCTGTAATCCTGGATGGTCCTTGCGTCTTCCTTCTTAGGAAGAAGACATAGATAGGCTTGATTGAGCGATTCCAAACCATTGAATCGCATTTGGTGGAAGAAGTTAAAGCATTCTACCATGTCTTCTTTGATAATGGGCCAGCAACGCGAGAAGAAAATGCAGGAGAAGCCGTCTGGGCCTGGGCTTTTGTCGTGAGGAGACGTGCGAATCATCGTGAGGATCTCTTCCTCTGAGAATGGACTCTCCAAATCGGAGTAGTCGCTGGCCATGATGTGAAGAAAGTCCAGGTCTGACGAGAAGTCTTTGTGGGCTGCCGATCCAATGATGGACTGGAAGAATTTCTCGGCCACTTGCGCTTTGTCCACGTGATCCGATACGATGCTGCCCTCATCATCGAGTTTGACAATGAAGTTCTTCCACCTTCTGTAGCTAGCATGGGAATGGAAGAAACGAGTGTTGGCATCGCCCTCCGAAAGCCACAAAAGCCTTGATCGCTGCCGGGCGATTGTTCTCTCTAGAGAAGAGAGCCCGAGGAATTTATGCTTCAGCCTCCTACGTAGGAAACGTTCATCCACCGAGAGGGAGTGGTGCTCCATGGCCACATCGAGACGGAGGATGAGCTCTGAGCAGACCAAGATTTGGAGTTTGATATTGCCGATCCTGTTGTCGCTCCAACTCCGCAGTGCCTTCGCGCAAGCCCTCAACTTGGCTGAAAATCGTTTGAAGGGATTGGCCACATAAAAACCATCAATTTTGACTCAGTGAGCTTCAAAATGGAACCTTCTGCCCATGCGAATATCGGCGTCCAGGTCTAACAGTAGGGGGGCGTGGTCTGAAACCGCGGTGGCGAGAGCAGAAAAAAAAGAATTGGGGCGTGCAGCGTCCCAGTCCACGGAGGTAAAGATGCGGTCAAGTTTCTTGAGAGTGGGGGATTCTCTCTCGTTCGACCACGTGTATCGTCGTCCCGCGAGGTACGGTTCCTTGAGATCAAGATCCGTGAGAAGTCGTCTGAAGTGAGACATGGAAGTGCGGTGGGGACGGGCATTGCTTTTGTCCGCAGCGTGAACAATGGCATTGAAGTCGCCCATGATCGCCCAGGGACCTGCATGTAGATCTCGCACGTCTCGAAGCTCTTGAAAGAAAGAAGACCGATCTTGGTCTCGCTGGGGGCCGTAGACCGAAGTGAGCCACCAGTTCCCCTTAGGAGAGTCCACGTAGAGGGTGATAGAGTGTTCGGAGAAATGGGCATTAGACAGCTTGACCTGGATAGAGTCCCAGGCCACGAGGATGCCCCCTCAAGTACCCATAGTAGGGAGATAGGCGAAATCATTAAAATTATTGCCTAAGCAGTCCGTGATTACAATTTGATCCACCTCTTCGAGTTTAGTTTCTTGGAAGCATACAATAGAAGGGGCGTAACCGATGACAACTTGAAGAATAGCTGCGCGCTTGGCCGGGGAGTTCAGGCCACGCACGTTCCACACGCGTATCTTTGTGTTTTGCGACATGGGGCAAAACACCATACACCACCTGCACTAGGCTTAAAGCCCAACACCCGCCTAGACATCATCCAGAAGCGGGATGGCGCCCGTGTTCCATCCAAAGAGGGCGAGGATGGCAGAAATGTGCTCCTGTGAAAGAGGCTTCTCGAAGACCTTGAGGTAGGCCTATAGCGCATCCTCCCCAATACGCTCACCTTCGTGTGCGATCACAAGCCGTGAGATCAGGAATTGCTGTTGGCCCTTGATGGAGGAGCCAGGCCGCTTCCTTAGGGCAATTCTTTGACTGCGACCAACTGGGCCACCGCAGCCGCGTTTGGAACGTGGTGCAGGGAGAGGGAGAGGGAGAAGGGAGGACGTTTTCTTGCGGAGGCGCGAGCGGAAGGAATCCGCCGGCGGAGGGGACGGCGGACAGGGGCGCAGCGGGGTGGAAGGTTCTGCGTCGGCCGAAAGTGAGCTTCCACATGGGGAAAGACTCACTCTGAAGAAATCCAACTATGGGCCGAAGGAGGCCGCCTGGGTTTGGGCCGGCGAAGAGAGCGCTAAGGCCGGGGAGGCGAAGCCCAAACCGGGACCCTGGGCCGAAGGCGAATCAGGGCCCGAATCCGTCGTCGAGGAGAGAGCACAGGTCACG
Source organism: Brachypodium distachyon (assembly GCF_000005505.3). Lineage (NCBI taxonomy): Eukaryota > Viridiplantae > Streptophyta > Magnoliopsida > Poales > Poaceae > Brachypodium > Brachypodium distachyon. The sequence goes on along the minus strand of NC_016133.3, from coordinate 30,477,995 downwards.
ACAAGAGGGGAGGGAGCCAGCTCTAGGGCTGAGGCAGGCGCCGGCCCCACGCCTAGCGGCAGGGAAGAAACGGGGAGCAAACCAATGCAACTCATGCTAGCCTCCAGCAACATGGGATCTGCTGCCTTCTCTCCAAGGTCCACCGAAGAGCAGGAAGAACCATGTGGCTACAAGTCCAAAAGCGCAGGAAAGAATCTTTTGACCGACAAAGCACCAGCAGGGGCAGATAGAATCGCCCTTTTGGACGTCTGCACGGTACCCGGTCCCACCGGCTTGGGAATTCGAATCGCCGACCGAGTACGCCACTCTGATCCCCCCGCCGGAGTGCTGCCGCCACGGGACAACTCCGACCAGCCGCCTTGTACACTGTCGTCGTCCGCAACGCCCCGGCGACAAGCGAAGAAGCGGCTCTTGGGATCCCGGCGAGAAGGGCTGCTGCACGGATCCATGTCGAAGTCGTCACTGTCGTCGAAGTGATCCTGGGTGCCACCATCGGATCTGTCCGTAGACAGCTCCTGATCTTCGATGCAAAGCACATGGATGAAGACTGGGTAATCGAGAACCTAAACTTCCTTAGGGATGAGATCTTCCACTGAAAGGCAGAGAGCAGGGTCGATCTCCTGATCTTGGGGTGGAGGGGGCTCCGGAATCCCCAAGATCGTTTCTTTGGCGATCCGTCCTGGGTCGTCGGTCCAGACGTAAGCAGAGAAGCGGCCGAGATCCTCCTTCTGAGCCGTCTCCGTCCCAAGGCGCTCGATCCAGCAAGCAGGGCCAAGGATGGCGGCCACCGTCTCTTTGTCGCAGGCATGAGGCAGGACTCTGTCCAATTCCACCCGGACCCGAAAACGGAGACGACGAAGGCGGGCTTGAAGCTGCTGGTTCCAGACGCCGAATCGGAGGGAGAAGCGGCAACCCTCAAGCTGCCCGGCGGCGAGAAGGGCGTCCCTTGCCCCGCGAGAATCCAGCACGCACCGAAAGTCTGCCGGCCAGAATGGGCAAAGAACAAAACGGTCAGCCACCGCCGGGCAAAGACGGTAAATCATGCCCCGAGCCTCTGAGACAGGAACCCGACGGCGCTCTCCAAACACTGAGACCGTCAGGCTTCAGACGAGAGAGTCCTCCGCCTCTTGAATGGCGCACGAACGGGGGATGATGACGCGTTCAACCGGGGGCCGCGCCAAAAAGAGAATCTTGGACGCCCGGACGGCCGGAGTCGGAGTAGAGACCGGCGCACCGTGGGAGGGCACAGGGCTAGAAGGGAGCGGCCGCGAGGGAACGACAGCCGGCGCATGGATCTGGAGAGAAGAGGAGGGACGGGGAAGAAGACCCGGCAGAGAGGAGGGGAGCAAGGCCGGGCGGGAGGTCGACGGTGAACGGGAGCAACCCTACTGGCGGACGAAAGGGGGGGGGGGTTTCCATGTGGAGGGTGGGAGGGAGAACAGGGGCAGGGGAAGGTGGGGGAGGACTCAATATTTTAAGAGGAAGCAGTTTTCCACAGCAATGGATAATACTCCCTCCATTTCACAAAGGTTAATATGTGTTTTTACATGCATGAAATTTATATCAATATATTCGTCTTTAAAAATTCTTTCTAATAATCATAATCATGATTTTGTATCATATAGGTTACGTATTAATAGAGTAATTATTGGTTAAAATCTTGTCTTAACGAAACAAAATATGCCAACTTTTATGAAACGGAGGGAGTATACCATGTTACCATGTATACAATGTATACAGGCAGTAGAGAAATAAGACACGACGTCGACAACCGCCTGTCCTTCTTGGCAGTCGGGAAGCACGCCGACGTATGGCGGCTCAAAGGAGATGAGGTTTGTAAATAAAGAGAGAGAGAGAGGGGAAAATTGCCTACGATGCAAACACTCTACGGTGGCACGATCGATATGCCCCGCAGACCGGCGAGTATGATGAGTTTACAGCAATGCATAGAACAAACATGCATGTACTGCTGCCTTGCTGAAATTTCGGTGAAGACGACGCGTAACGAACGGTGAGGTAAGCCAAGGGGAGAAGGCCGAGGGGCAATGATGGCCTGCGTCTGCCCAGTTTGTCATGTCTCTCGCGGAGTGGGCGACTGAAAAAAATTCAGGGTTTTTTTGTTTTCCAGCCAGTTTAATTCCTCCTCGACTATCAGGGGACATTTCGTCAGTAAACGGTGAGCTATAGAGAAGCAGACAGGCCAAACAAAATTATGCAGATTTAGTCAAATTTCAGGGAACAGGGAAATACTTGCGATTGCAACAGCAGCAGGTGAGCAGGGCCACCAACCATTGTTAAACGCGGCGTACAATCGGGTAACATCACGGGGTATGTACTTGCATTAGGCGACGGATTAGCGTGGCTGATGGGACAAGGACCTCATCCGGTCCGGATAGATCAAGGGCCGCCTCTTGGCAGCCCGCCACTCGAAATCTAGAACCAATAAAACGCGTCCTGCTCTTTTGCTTACTTGTTACGACGCAATTAAAGGTCAAATTATACACGTTTGAGGTGTTTCTCACGCAAGAGGGTACTCTACTATTGTACTGCACTCGGCGATCCCTGAAGATGTTCTTTCGTGCGTCTGCCCAGTGCGCTAGAGCCTAGAGGTTTTCTCGTTTTCAGATTGAACAGTTACAGTTGCAACTTGCTGCCAAAAAAAAGAAATCAATTGCAACTCACTCTTGAAAGAGCCAAATATGGTTAGTCATGTCTCAAGTTAGTACATGGATGGTTTCATTTGATACGTCATCTGCCAACTATTATACGTGTTGCCATCTCTCGCAAACTCAATTATTTTCAATTACTCTTGGACAATGGATGAAGCGATGCTTTTCATGGCCATAGATTTTGAAAGGATACTTCTTGGTCAGTTCTTGCCGTGGGATTTTAGCATTTACTACTATAGTTTTACCCCGTGTTTCAAAGGTCATCATACGGCCACCAATTGGGCCTCTCTCAGTTCTGCACGTTTCCGCTGAGACAGAGGGCCAGGTACAATGCATCGCTGACAAAAACAAAAAAAATTCAAATAGTGCATCATTTTTACTGGGCTGCAAAAAGTGGAGGCCTACCAGTGGAAGGTTCGTACTTGCGCACTAACATGCCGGAAGCTAGCGCGCGGATCACATGCTGGATCACGGCCTTAATGAAATGGGGGCTTTGCCTTGTCGCTACCTATGGGCCCTATTCGATCCATGAAACTTTGTTTGCTGTCGAATACAGAAGCCTCACCTTAAAAAGAGTTTTGCTATTTCTTAGACGAACTATTTCTTAGTCGATGATAACAACTTTTAATTTAATCTTGAAGATTCGTGTAAAATTAATGTAGATCCGATGGATAAGAAAATCTTGATTGGAGGCTACGATTGTTAATTGATAAATAACTATTTCTTAGACGACTGAGAAATAGACGCTTCCAAAAAAAAAAACCTTTGTCGAATTACTTAAATACAGAGCTCCAAGTCCTCAGAAGTAGGTCCGCTCAACAATTCAAGCCTTCGTCCTGGCGGCATGCCAAATTATTTTGGGATGGAGGGAGTATTTTGTAACAAGGGTAGTGTACTATTGTAGCACATATACATGGGACGTGGAATTTGGGCTCTCGGGTTACTGTTTAGCCATGAGCTGCCTACACATAAAAATAAAATAAAATAATTTGTGATTTTGTTAACCCGCAGCAACGTGCGGGCACACTTGCTAGTTAAACTAGTAGATGTGTTTGGATGTCGTAAACCTCTTGCCGGCATTATGAAATAGTTTTAGACTGTAATTATCCTGGCCTCTGCACTTACGGTGGCCCCATCAAAACCCAATGACAATGGTCGATTCATTCTCACACATTTTTTTTTGAACAAACATCAGCACTTTATTGAATTGTAGTAGGGTTTACATCAGAAAAAAGTAACCGGATAATATCAGGAGGTGGATCATCATCCCAAATTCTTGGCGGGGATGACTTTGATATAGCAGCTACAGTATGCGCGACCTGATTCGCCTCCCGGTGACAATGATCACACTCAATCCTAATGAACTCAGTAGAGAGGCCCAAGCAATCCTCGTACACAGCAGCTGCTAGGGTAGCCGAGCCCCTTTCTTCATGGTATCGATAACTTTCAGGTTGTCCGCATTCACCACAAGCCTATGACAGCGGTAAGAAAGTGCCAGTTCCAATCCCAAGTGCAGGGGCATAGCCTCCGCGACATGAGCATCTGGGCAAGAAGGGATGCTCTCACCGGCTACAGCAATGAAATGCCCTTTATCATCACGGATGACAACTCCCATAGATCCAGATAAAGAATCCCAATCAAAGGAGGTATCCACATTCAGTTTCACCAGAGCTAACGGTGGACAAATCCATCCTTGGCGTTTGATAGAGACTCTGTGGTTACAAGCAGTGGAGAATCTTGCTATCATACCTCTAATGCACGTGCCAGAGTGTTTTGGATCTTGGGCTGGTTTTTCATTCATAATCTGACGTTTTTCTCACCAAATATACCAGGCATCAATTGCAGAGGTTTAAGAGAGGAGACCAGGAGACCATGGTCCAGTTGTCCTGTTTGCTGTTTCGCCCACACCAGGAGGAAATCGAGAACAGCAGAGCCCGCCATTCTCACACATGATACATGAGATTCGATACTAAAGCCAGGGCGGGTAGGAGGGACTCAATGCAGCTCTTTGCCCACACCGCCCAAAACCAATCAAAGCGACCCTCCGCCGGCCGGCCCAACCCGACCCATAAGGCCACCCACAATCGGCCCAGAAGCATCGTCACAGATTACTCGCCGGTACCGCAGCGGAATAACCGAAAGGAAAAGAGACCATTGGAACAAATCAACATCCGACTGAGACCGATCCCGGTCCCAGCATGGCGTATCGGACATGGACACCGCAGCAGTTCAACACAGTTAAACCAGTACTAGCACTAAACAGCTCAACAACGTACGACGACTTGTGGATCAGATTACGCACAGAACGGTGACGTGAACCACGCAGCAGCAGCACGGTAGCCAGTAGTACTAGCTAGCTGCTAGCCTACTATGGTAGCGGTGGACTCTAGAGTGCCTAGACCACCGTTATCGTGCATTCCAGCCACAAGAGTCGCCATCCATTTTCCATTCCATTCCGTTCCACAAGACTCGCTCTAGCTGGTAGTATCGTATGTTGGTTTCCCGTCCGTTTCGACGTTTTCTCGAAGAAATGGACGCGCTTCATCGTGACGGAAATCCCGGTTAGGTTTAGCGTCCTACGCTTTCGCATCGGCGCTCGTACGATCCGATCCGAGAGTTGTTTTTATCGAACGCGAAAGCTTCTCGCTTTCGACGAAATGACAAGTACGTCGATGGTACTACTCTACGTCGTACCAAGCGTGTCTTTGCAACTTGTGCACGTGCGCCAGATATTCAGATCCTTTCTTCACCACTCCTTTGCATTTCTTTCTTCTTTAAGAGAATGTAAGCCAGACCGCGTGCCGACATATACTACGATGGGAAAATATCAGGTGAGACCACGTTAGGGTAATCGTGGTGCGCCAAGGATTCACTCGCAAGGGTTATCAGAATAGGCAATTACCATCTGCTCCCACTTCCCAAGGAAGTCTTAAAACATGCAAACGACGGATTTCACATGCTCTGACGGTAATCATAAAAAAAGCACACTCAAGTTCTAACGCGATGCAATAAAGACCAAACTGAAATTTTAAACATCGCATCTCGTACGCAAGCTTGTACTATTTCCCAAGAACAAACTGGAATTTTATTTCAAGCAAACCCGTCCAAGAGTTTCTTCAGGAGCACTTCCACAGAAGTGCCTGATGAGCAACTCAGGGGCAGGACGAAAACCCTCTGTCACTTCGGCAATCCCCAACATGAACAAACAGCTAATACAAGTCAATCCGCGTAACAGCGCGGACAGATACATATAAAAAAAGGCAATCCACCAGATTGTACCAACGAACCAGTTCTCTGCTTAACAGCACGAGTAAATACTTATAGATAGATATATAGAAAGTCCATCACGCTAGGTTTAATATTTCTCGACGAAACACCCACTGATCTTCATTGAGGCATCACACCCGCTGAGCCATGCACTCGATGAGAGGTTTCGGCAGTCTTCCGCTGTCGCCACTAATTATTGTCAGCCTCCGTGCTACTTTCATGAAGTCACTATTTGCAAGTAAAGAATGGGTTAGATATATGTCACTGCAATAATGCCATGCATTAGAAAATCAAAATATACAGCACATGAGTGAAAGAACACCGCAGATATTAGAAGGGACTTCTTACCTGAATGGCAGTTCCCCAGTATGCATGACTGTACCAGCTGTGTCACGGTAACGAAGATGGCTTATTATTTCTTCTTTCTCGATTCCAAACATGTCAGCCAGCCTCCCATACAGTTCTTCATATGACACGAAATCGGACAGGTCAATGGTGCGACCAACGTCCTCTGATTCCATAAATACCTTGCAGTGCCCAGCTTCTAATCCAAAATCAGAAGATTCGTGACCTTGGGATGAGAAACCAATGCAAATTGATGAACCAGAGCCATCAGATGTATTTCCTGCCTTCGGTGCATTACCGTAAGGTGAACTATTTGCAGTAGCCCCAGAGGAAAGTGTGTCTCTTGATCCACTTGAAGTCATTTGCTGCTCGGTAAGAATAGCCTTTCCAAACAACATTATGTGGGGTGTCTTTCTATCATCAGATTTTTCTGTGCTCTGTGGTGTACCGATTGTCAACAAGCAAGAGACGCTGTCATGGGCTGGTGCACTGCTGATCATACAGCCCTTAGGTATCCGTGAAGACGGAGTTAAAGCGTCAAGCCGGTTAAAACCACCGCCTTGGAACAGACCAAGGTGCAGCTTATTAAGCTGATGATCTGTTAATGGTAAACCAAATTGAGCATGCCTGGCTCCCTGTATGCCTGCAGGAGAGTTGTCCGGGTAACAGCGTAGGGAGCTGTTGCTAGGACCAAGTGGGTTCCCATGGAAAATTGGATTAAACAGATGACCATCAAATGGGAAATCAGGATGTTGGGGAACCCGTAACTTCTTTCGTGGTGGAGAGAACGGTCCCAAATGGATTGGTGGAATGCTTGATACAAGCTCCACAAGCCATGGGCTGACACATTTCACGTTCTGCAACAAGTCTGGTTCATCCCATGAGACCTACAAGAAGTTTGCAACCATGTCAATAAAGAGATTTACTGAGACAAACAAACAAAATTACCCTGATGCTTGCACAGTTAAAATGCACAAAAGGGCACAACAACCAACTAAAACAGATGAGACATTTCCACGTTATATCTGATATAACTTATGCAAACATGAACCTTAGATACCTCACTTAAAAATTTACTGCTAGTACACACCCTGCAATCCTGAAGCTGCTGGACAAGTTAAACATCAAGGCAAAGTCCCTACTACCAATATATATAAGGAGTGGAAGGAGCTAAGAATCACAGACAGATGGAGCTAGCATGTTCATGTTGAACTACTCACGTGTACATACCAATTCTATAAGTTCAACCCCTGTTTCTCAAGGAACAGACAGAAACCTCAGTGTAGTATGGGACTGGTCATATAATTATAACAAATGCAAGGTCACCCCCAAAGTTTAATTTTGTCTAAAAAACCAGCAGGGTACCGAAACTGTTTAAACAAGGGTCATCATCGAAGTGCATTGTTCTCTCAAACATCATCATCAAAGTACATGGACAATATGTTGATATATTAATTCACTCCCCACATAAAGTTTTATGACTAGAAATGAAGCTGTTTACAATGAAGACTCAGGCCTCAATTCTAGACTATACCCTTAACCTTAGTAGAACAAAGTCAAGATGAGAAACTGAATAAAATCTCACAGATGACGTGTCTTCTACTCTTCTTGAAGGTAAAACCGTAAAAGTGTTTCTTCTTTACTAGATTTATGTATGAATTGTTCCAATCTGTACCACCTAGGATAATGTAATTAGACAGGTAGCAGTGCTCGACGATCCAATTTCTAGTTGGATGTTTGCCAAAGACCAAACACCAAGGTGTGACCATTTGAGCATTTGCTGCTGGTGACTGCATGGAAGAAATTTGGATGCTATACTAAGAGGTATACGAAAGTTTAGGAGCTAACATATGACAAAGAAGGCAGCCACTTAAGAACAAGCAAAAAGATATCCCATTTGGAAGTTCAATAAAGCAACTAAAGGCCCACAGGCCTTTTCCTTCATAACCAGTACTACTATGCAACTGACTATTCTGGATTGCCAACAGCTTTACTGATTATTCCACCAATTCATCAGCCAGCTTAATTGTCTGTTGTTGAACTAATCCATTGGTTGATTTGTCCATAACAGCGGTATCTGTCTGTTCAGAGTTGAACCTGTGTTTCGTAGTGAGCCAGTTGTTGGACTAATCCATTGGTTGTTGTTGAACTACGATACGGATACGCCAGTTCAGAGCCGTATCCGTGTTTCGTAGTGAGCCAGTTGTTGAACTAATCCATTGGTTGATTTGTCCATAACAGGGGTTCAGGAATCATTTCATTGCCAAGATAGCATCTTCTGGCAACTTTGCTCAGAAAGCAAAATACTGTCTACTGGTCATGTTTTACATGCTAATCAAAGGATCTCAATGTTATGGTTCTTTTCAAGATCATGCATCTCGATGTTATGTTAACACTTCGAAAACAACAAACCCTAGTCAATAATGCAGTGGATCATCCATTGAAGTAGTTCTATGGAATTTAAATATGAATAACATCAGATCAAGCAAAAACCTGCAGAAGTCTCCACGGTGAATTCGGCCATCTGATTGGATCGGCAACCTGAACAGAAGATATCGTCCCCATAAACCAGCTAATTCTTGAGGAATCCTCTGTCTCAAAAGCCATCTTGAATCTCATCCCAGGGCACCAGTGAATCCTCATGGCAGCCTGCATCGAAGCAGCCTTCACAACAAACTCTGGTGTGCTAGCTCTCGGGTAGTACACCACCTCAAATGGCTGCCCGTTAGCAGCAAGGCTAGCCGCCTCCACGACATCAGCAATCTTCAACTTCCCCCTGCCCTTCAAGTACCCACCGGTGCTATTCATCATCTTGTTCTCCTCATCCTTCAGGAATGCTGAAAAGCCCCCATACCCTGGTGCGTTCCACCCGGACACACACTCCATGCCCCCGCAGGTGACCCGCTTGGCACGCCGTATCCCGACGCAGAGCTCCCCGTGCTCCGTGCGCAGGAACACGATCGAGTCCCCCGCCACGAGCTTCTTCTGGTTCACGAACGTGCTCCACCCCGTGGTGAGCAAATGCCGCCGCGGCGTGCCCCTGTAGATGTGCCTGAACTTCCACACTTCCCCATGCACGTCCTTGGCGAGCACCGTCTGCACCGGCGGGTCGGCCCTGTAGTCCAGCTTGGGGAAGATGGTCTCCGCGCAGTAGCGCGGCACCGAGAACCCACCGCCGTTGTTGGCGTCAGACTGCGTCAGCGTCTTGGCGAAGGAGGCCAGCTTTTCCTGCGCCTCCGCCTCGAGCGGGCCAAGCCCCTCTGGCTCCCGGAACGCAACCTCGTCTGGGCCAACCGGCACCAGCCGGATCTTGGCGAACACCTCGTCAGTCTCCGGATCAGCCAGGAACCGCACCCCCGCCACGGAACAGAGCACGAGCGCCGGGAGCAGGCGCGGGCCGACCGTGGCCGCGAGCTCCGCGGCCGCCCCGCCGCCGCCGCTGTTCGCGTGCTCGGCGTGCCCCTGCGGGAAGTAGTAAACGCGAGAGCGCGCCGGCGGCATCTGCACCATGCCGCCCGCGCACGCGTGCCACAGCTGCGGGTCCAGGCATCTCTCCTCGCCAACCTCCTTCATCTCCACCAGCACCACCGCCCCCCAAATGCGATCACTTCCTTCGCAGAAAACCTGCCATGTCTTCCATCAATCAGCATATCCTCCCAAAACCAAACCCCCACACGCAATCCATCACAGACACAAACACAAAGGGCAAACTAAGACCAAAGCAACTGAATTGAAACATCAAAGGCAGTAGTAGTACCTCTTCCGCCGGCGCGCATGGCCTCAAGTTGGCAGATCAAAAGGTCCGAATCCCAACTCCCAAGAGATGCGAACACCGGGCCAAGCAGGGGAAAAGAAATCTACATCAGGGCGCGCATGCCGCCTCCGCCCTGGCAACTTCCTCCCTAGAACAACCGGTCAAATGAAATTAAATCCAAGCTTTTGGTGTCCGGGAGACCGGAACCCGAAAGACCCCGAAAATTTCCGTGTTCTTGAGAGGACGAGGAGTGCTACAGCGGCACAGTGGTTTGGAATTATGGCGAGTTCTTGGATGTCTTCTTGGACATTAGATAGGAGGCGCTCGCTTCGCTGCTGCAGTAGCCGAGAGCCCCAGTGGGAGCGCCGGATCGCGTGCGCCGGTCGAACAGCAAACAGCAACGCCCGACACCTAACCACCTCCTGCTCCAAAGTTAATGACAGGCGGGCCCGACATTCTGTGGGGCCAGAGAGTCGGTGAGCAGGGGGTGTAGGGCCCGTGGCTTGTTTTCTGTTGTCGGTGGGCCGCGGCTATGTGGCTTCAACTAGGAAGTGGGAAGTGGTGACAAGAGAGGTTTTCGTCTTGTTTTATTTCCGGTGGGAAATAAATGTTTTTTTTAAATTCAACAGTGTCTGTTCCGTCTCGTGCCGATTGCCAGGCCGAACAAACCGGTAGATTATCTCAACTGACCAGAATTTGTACGCACAAGAAAATGATATTGTCCTGATTAAAAGATGACAGCACATTTTTGTCAGGGGACGGCATATATAAACATCCCCACCACTTCCGTAACAAGCAACGGCACATTGTTTTCTTTTTGTGATGTGAAAGAGAAGATGACAAAAGCATTTTTGTCCGGGTAAGTTGGCAGCAACTGACTTGCATGATCCAGAAATGGGCGAATCTTGTGGCTTGCTCGTCTCAACTCCTTGCCATCTCTGTCCGTGCTCTTTCCTGTCTTTCCGGCGCAGGGGTCGAATCGATCGTCGGGAATTCAGAGCTCGGGCGGGCCTTGCTGCAACGAACCCATACACCGGGCGGATCGCACACGCCTAGTTCAATTGCGACGATGGGGACGTGCTGCAAGTTGGAACGGACGCTTCTTCCTCCTCTTTTGCGCCACTGCTGCAGCTGGCGACTGCCTGATGACGATGCCTACTCTTTATTGGTTTATGACGACATTTTCGTAAGGCAGACGACCTGATCATACCGATTAGCTGAATAAAATTAAAAACGAAAACGAGCAACAGGGGAAAAAACGAGATTAGCAACAGGGAAATCTGAATTGTTTGTGCTTCCTCGCCTCTCACTCAGGTTTCTAAATTGTGGAACAATAATTTACTACTCCCTTGGATTCATAATAAATGTCTTTGATTTAACAAAATTGTACTCCTTCCTCCGATCCATATTATTTATTGGATGCTTTTTAAACACAGATACATTGGGTAGATTCGAGACAAGTAATATGGGTCGAAGAAAGTATAACTTTTCAAAAAAAAAAACTGTACTAAACCAGCTACACTCATTATGGATCGGAGTGAGTAGAATTTGTAAACAAAAGTAAAATATTTAAATCTGCGCAAAAATTGCTCACTCTCAAATATGACCCACACAAGTTTTATGGGTTCACCTATAATATATACCCACGTTTATTACTCTTGTTTGATAATATTTTTGAGATGGCAAGCCGCATCCCTAGCCTGTCGCTTATGCCATCTGTTTTGTACCGTGCATTGTATCACATTGTTAGTCCGTGTTAGTCATCCCTCAAATACATTATTTTTGCGAGCACACTCGCATACTTTTCAAATCATGTACTCTCTCCGTCCAACAAAAGATGTCTCAAATTTGACTAAATTTGAATGCATCTATACACTAAGTCATGTCTAGATACATTCAAATTTTGACAAACTTGAGACATCTTTTGTTTGACAGACGGAATAGTGAACATACACCAGAGAAAGGGCTTCGTTTTGCTGGTCGGTGACGTGTTAACTCTTCGTGAAACACTGAAAATAAATTTCCGTGCAACGATGTGGAAAATGTTCGTTGTTGCCTGATGAAATTCTTCAACTGTCCGAATGTAAAATTCCTTTTTTCATCCAGAAAACGTACAGAGCTGTAAACAACTGTAGAGCGGCCGGATGAAAGCCGTTGAGCGAAGAACCAAACCGCCAAAAGCCCGTTCAGCTACAGGTTAGGGCTCCTCTAAAAAAAACAAAAAAAGCTACGAGTTAGGCTACGTTTTGGCCCCCACACTCTCCCTGACTCGGGAACAGTACTCGGTGACCCCACCCAGAGGCGACGTCAGCGACTGCAGACCATTCCAAAAGAGCACGCGGCCCCACCGTGTCATCGAACGCGACCCCTCACGGGCGAGGGTCCGTCGACGTCACTCACCGCTCTCTGTTTTCGCAATACGGCTGGTGGACCCACGTAATCCCGTCCGTATTCACGTCTTGCTTCGTGCACTAGTACGTAGGGTGCCACGGAGGACGGGACGTGGACATAACTACAAGCGGCGTGACCGGGATCGGGACCCACGTGTCAGAGGAGGTCCGATCAGTCCGGAGACAACGACAAGATGTGGCCGGCCGCCCTGGGTATTGCAGATTTGCGATGACTACGTGTCATTTTTTATTTTTATTAGAGCATGACTACGATGTACGTATAACAGGATGATACACCGAGAGTGCGAGGCTACTTTCACGAAGCGGAGGTGAGAGATCAGATAACACGGAACTTAACAATGGTTCTCAGATGTCAATTCTTCAAAAATTAGGAAAAATTCCAGCAAAATGAAGTTGTCAAACATTTCTGTAAAACTTGCTTTATTTGAACGGAGGAGGCCGGTTGGGTATGGGATCGCTATGCTGTACGTAGAAACGAGACGACCCCAGCCAGTTCTCGCAATGAAGACCCGTGTTTGCATGGCTACTATCGCTAGGGTCCTCGGCCCTATTTCTGTTGAATCACGATGCCCCGCTTCAATTAAATCTTGGCCGCGGCTGCCCCCGCTGCTGCATCTGCATGCATTCCCCCAATCATCATCCGATCACACACACACAAAAGACCGCCTCTCGAGATTTTTTCCCACGCGTCGCCAGCTACAGTAGCAGACACCGCTCACCGGGGCGGGGATACGAATATACGATCACGACGACACGGGCACTGCAGCTAGCTAGCGAGCGAGCGCCGCAGCGGAGAGCGTGGGCCGGAGAACACGCACAGACGCAGGCCACTGTTCTCGACTCAGTCGGCAGGGCTCCACCGTACTGTGCCGCTGTGCGCGTTTAGCGTGTGGGGATCTTTGGATGTTTGCTCGCTTGCTTGGCTGCGCCGTTTGTCTGCCACGGGCGGGAGAGGAGAGAGAACGTGGTGTGGTGTGGTAAACCTGCGCGAGCAAATGCACGGGAGAGGCTGTCTCGATCTGTCTCCAACACTGTACAGTTTTTCTATCTCCACATGGAAGAAGACAGTATCCGATTACTACATATATATAGTGGAATTACCAGTAAGGGATGAATGAGACGCTACAGCTGACACATTACGTTTTCAACACTTGAACTTAATTTTCATCGCTTTTCTCTTCCCAAACACTCCGGCCCCTGGTCGTCGTTGAGTCAGTCGGTCGCCCTGCTCCTCTTCCCCTCTCCTCCGCCGGCGCTGCCGGTCGGAGTGGGAGGAGAAAGGGAGTATGTGCTTTGTATATTATAGCTAGTTGCCTCCTCTCCACTTCTATGAAGGTGGTTTCCCTCGGCCCAAAACTTCTCCGTCCTGTCATGGAGTTCTCCCCGCTGCTTCTGCTGAGCGCGGCCGGCGAGCGGCACAGCAATCCGGTCAGGCTAGTGCCTTCTTTCCTCTCCTTCTCCCTCAATAATACCATCACTCTTTCCTCTGATTATTCAAGATTCATCTTTTTTCCCCTTGCTTGTGGTCAAGAACTCAATAACTCAATTCGGTAGATCTAGCAATTTTTCTGCCGGTTCTTGACCTAAGTCGGTCATGGATGAGGTTGTGAAGTTGTATGAGCAGACCCTCTGCTAGTCTGCCGTCGCTGATGGTTCAAATCTGGGCACTTGTTGCCTGGAGATGCATTGCCACAACTCTTCCATCCGGGCAACCAGAAGCAAAGGAAGAAGGTTCTCTGTGTCTTCAGAGTTTGTTGGTGATTCGGATATTCCGTGGATTGTTGTTAGATGGTTGTTTTGTGTGGTCTATGCTTCAGAATATGTACTTCATGGTTGTTGTAATTTGCTTTCTGAAGCTAGACTTTAGGAGTGTCAGGAGCTTCGAGTTAGAGTGTTTCTTTTGCATTTTGAAGACAAGAGTGGCTGATGATCTCTCTGAAGACGGTGATTCTTGCTCGTGCGGGTCGATTCACCAATGGCAGGTGAGAGAGCCGTTGTTGTTGATCCCCAGATCTCACGAGCAAGGACATTTCAGGTTGGGCTCGGTGTTGCGACCTCAAGATCTACAACTCAACTCTTCACTACCTCTCGTGCACCCGCCCGCTCGATTGCCGGAAGAGTCGTTGGCGCTATGGAGGGCTTGCACCAAAGGGGCCTCTGAAGACTTCAACTGTGGTTGCGTGCCAGTTCGCTCTCAACTGGCCCACCATCAGACTCCGGTTGCAGTCTTTCCCGTCTTCGGTTTGCTAGTCACTGCTTTTATCTTCAGTTCGTGCAATGGAGTACTTGTCTTTACTCCCCTTTTGAAAGCGTTGCAATCCCCTTGTTTATCTATATATTTCCTTTTAAAAAAAACTTAATTTCAAGGTTCCAGCTTTCGAGGCCCATTTTGATCGCTGGATTTTTCTTTCATTTTCCACGAGAGGATCCTGTCGTCATTATTATCGTCTCTGGTCTTCAGGCCAACTCTTCCTACTACAGCAGTACTAATTGATGGTTCTTGGGATCGTCATCTTCTGCGGGGGTCAGTGTACAGCGAGTAAAATCCCGAGACAATATTTCCACGAGAGTGCCTTAAGAAGAGGATCTTGGGATTTGTAATCTTGACCACAACAGCTTTGTGTTGTTCAGCGTGCCACTTAATCCTAAACAACGCCCTTCGATCTGCACACTACTCCCAGTATCGTGTTCAATGACTGTGATGTCATGGAGATAATCGATTAGTGTAAGTTCGGTGCAAAACCTAGGGAACATCACTCTGGGAACTGACATCTCAATTTCAGGGGCTGCCACAACCATGCCGATGTATGGGTCTTCAAGTGGATTTTTCTCGGAATATTATGGTGGAGTAGAAGTTTCACATCATCCTTGCAGAGGATAACACTCGATCTGCGTTCTGCCAAAACACAAATTAGCATGACTGCCGCTTCTAAAATGCATGACCTTAGACAACAGACGGTTAAATTTCTTCAACATTGACATGTGTATATGTATACAAACGTGTGCTTAGATTATCAGGCTGAAAATATCTTCAATAGATTTGTTCGTGCCGTATGTTTTTATAACGTCACAATTAGACAGTGAAGAGTGTAGGGTTCAATTGTTCATGCATGCCATACGGACATCATTTTTGAAAAGAAAAGAAATACACAAGACTGACTGCAATTATGTCCGTTGTTAGAGAAGTACATAACAAGGAATTGACGGGAGTTGGACGCCAGTAGACGAAAGTGGATCACCAGAAATTTTATGTCTCGGTTTGGTGCCGTGCTAGGTCTAAGTTACTTAGTTTGTACTTTTTACTAAATCCCATTTTCAAAAATGAAAATCTCTTTTCTCTTCGCTTCTCTTTTCTTTTGTGTGTGCGTGTGGGTGGGGGTGGGGTGCGAGCTTACAGAAATACTCTCTTGTGTCATTAAAAAACAATCGTTTTGATGAAGGTCTAAAACACAACACCGAACATTAACTATCGGACATCAAAATGCACGGTCCACTCGCAAAAAAGGGAAAAAGAAATGAACAACCCGTCTTGCTAAACATAATGGCAGAAGGGGTAAATAAGAATTTTATATTATTAAATTCTCCAAGAACATGTAATGCAACAAAGTTTGCAGCTCAAGCACAACAAGCTGTAAAAAATGACACTTAAATCAATGGAATAATTCGTCTCCGATCGGTTGAATACAATTTTTTTTAAAGAATTCCTGGAATCCATGCGACAACAACATCCAAGAATAGTGTGACACCTTGACATCAAAATTGTGGATTTCACTAGATGCATCGCCTTGTTGTTTTCCGCATCATCGGCATCCATCTTGGCTGCAAAGTGAACCCTGAACCGGACGAAACGGAAGAGGGAACATCCGACATCTTACATTCGGCGCAAAACCCCCCACCGAAAGCCTCCTGCTCCATGGAAGGGATCGGCGACGGAACAACTTACATCATCACGACCACACATCGGTGAGACGAGCACTGATGCCATCTTCATCGTCAAGAACGCCACAACACTAGCTGGCGAAGACAGTGATGAAACCTGATTAACAATTGTAATGTTATTTACACGGTTCTGGCAAAATGTTTGGTATTTATGCCCGGTTGAAATAGAAGCATACGACAGACACACGTCTACGTCTGAGTTCTTTTAAACTTGTTTTGATATTTTTTAGGTTTTTGAAATTTACGGTTTACTGTTTATGTGATGCGCAGATGCCCTTGAAAAGCCATTTGTCTCTCTTTGGAGTTTCTTCTTGTTGATCAGAGGACAACTGAGTTAAAAAAGAGTTTGACTCTTGGATCTTTGCAGAGTAGTAGTAGCAATTTTCTTTTTTGGCAACGACATCAAAATCTTTACATGTTTCTCCGAGTCGACTCTAGTAGTATTAGTCTAGTGCAGAGCATGGGAGCTGCACATACAAGGCCGTTAACGACACATGGGACAGCAGCACAGCAGCAAGTGCGGCGGTGCAACAACGGCAAACAGACGACTCATCGCTGGCGTCCGGGCACGCACGCACTCGGTCGCCGCGCGTCCACGTGAGCCGACCCCCGGGGGCACGGCTCCGTGCCCCGCGCGACCGACCCGATCGCCCGCCGCCGCCGGCGACGCGCCATAGGGATCTGCCCAGGTCAAATGGCATTAAGAATCCTGTCCAATGCAAGCGGGCAAACACTCCACCGCGCTTACGCACACTTGCGTCCATGCTGCGTCTCCTTTAATCCATCTCCCTGTCTTTTCCACGACACAGAATTAGCAAGCAAGCGACGCTCAGCATCACGCCACCATCCTCTTGCCCGAAAAGAAAAAGCGCATTAGCAAGCGTAGGAGGAGATGGGCCGTTCGCCTGTCACGACCGGCTGCTACAGGCGCGTCGATGCAGTGTTTGGCCTACACGGTCAGAAAGAAAAAGAAAAAGGCTAGCTAGGTAAGCTAGGCAGGCACAGTGATCCGGATTCCTGATCACGATGTAGCTACTGCTGCTGCGGACTGCGATGATGACACCATCATTTTCGTTTCTCTCCCCACCACTGCTGTCCTTTCTCTCAGGCCAAGGCCCGAGAAATGCCAACTCCACCACCAGTATTCCATCCGGGTTCTGGCTTACTCCTACGTAAGTGACAACAAAAGTGAAGCTGTGCGTGTGCGTGGCTGTAAAGTGACCAACTGACCACAACATATTTTTTGAAAAAGAACTGACTGACCACAATATGGAAATTTCAAGTGGTAATAATCACCGCGTTGCTGGGTTGGGCTTTGCGTCGGCCGTCGGGTCCCTTTCGGTTCCAGGCAAGTGTCCCTAGTCCAGGGATAGAATCATGGCAGTGGTATCACACTCGGTTTAAGGGTCAACGTCCAGTGGGGGTTGCTTCGGTGTTGGATCTGATGATGTCTAATCTCAGATTAGATTCAGAATGAATGAACGACACGGGGTCAGGGTTAGAATACACTTTTCTTTTTCCTCAATCCTTACAAGATGATGAGTTGTCGGTTAAAGAATGGAGAGGCCTTTTATCTTAGTCGACCGCAATCATCTTTACAGCCCAATGTTACCTCCCCTCGACTAGAGAAGAATCAATGAATGTGCATCGCTGGGACAAATCCCCCACAACTTTTGTGGGCGGCAAGGCAGGCCAAGCAGTGTGTGGCCGGCAGAAGGAATGAATTGAGCCTTTGTTGTGCTGGCGTAAAGAATTGGAGTCTAGCTGACGTCTCTTTAGAGGATCAGCATTCGTCTAGCGATACAGCTTTGGAGGCGTCGAGATAATTCAGTCGGCAGGTGCCTAGGAGGAATTCCGGAAGCTCTTCTTGCGTATTGCCCTGCATAAGGCAAAGGAATAATGAACGCACACTTGATATTGTATCCAGTAATATATTCTCAATCTTGACTACAACAATAGCGTGAATTAGAAAGGTATGCGCTGATTACCTGTACCAAGAAGGCCATCTCAATCACCAGGTTGCTCAAGTACCCGAGCACGAGGCTCACTACACCTCTTGCCACTGTTGATGAGCCTATATCAACTCCAAGCTGAAAAAAGTGCACTAGAAGATGTTCAGTGAGAGCGTAATATTGCAAGCAAGCTAGAATTTGTGTCAAGGTTATTGTATATTGTGATAAACAGTCTGATTTGTGTCTGAAAAAAAAGTCAGATTTTGATCCATGGAGAAAACTTGGACTAAAATCAACTTTTTGTCAAAGAAAATATAAATCAACTGAGATTGCAGTAATCATTATTCTGTAGCTGCAGTGATAAAAGAGAACTTAACTCATATACTGCTTCCTGATAAAAATATGCGCTCATGTATGTAGGTGTTGCTTTTATGTACATACCAAAATTGGCTGCGATTATGGGTGTTGTTATAGAAGGTGCAACACAAGGAACTGATAAGAGTTTGGTGCGAAGCAACTAAAGTAGATCACCAGGGAGTTTATGTCCCGATTTGGGTGGCAATGCTACTCTAGGTTGCTTAGTCTGTAGATCGGTTCATGGTGTGGCCTGTCACACTTGCAGATATGGTCATTTGTTTGCGGTTGTTGACAATAACATAGGACTTTAGGCTATATGCATACTGCATGCAAAGGCCGAGCGTAATAAAGCTTCCATTTTAAAATGATAATAATAATACTGCTTACTAAACACAAAATATGCAAAAATATGCCAGATTCACACTAAAATACTGATTTTCTGGATGACGGATCATAGAATGAAATGAAAGCTGATTATTTCCACATATAACATGCACAGGATTTACCTCCAAATAGTTGGTTCCGCGGAAATAATTGATTTCTAGTGCTTGGCCAACCAAACAAGCTTTCTTGCCCACACTCTGCTTCACGATCCAAGATCCCTGAATCAACACATTCCGAATTTCCAGTCACAAAACCATCTAGACTTTCTGCTTAAGATGAACCAAGACTTGTAGGAGAAAATAGGTACCTTAGAGATATAAGGGATGAGTTTGAACCTAGAATTTCTGAATGTATCATCTCCATTTACAAATCTTTCAAGTAGAGGAACCTTTTCCAATGGGGTATCCATCGCATAGTACAAAGCTAGGCTGTACGTGGTAGAGCCTGGAACCTGTATACCCATCAGGTCACAACTCACAAGTAAAAAGACATGTCTTGCTGCACAGCATATGAACTATGAAGCCTCGATACATATATAAAGCCAAAGAAATCTCACCTGTATATTTACAATAAAGAAAAATTTGTTGCCCCCTTCCGCTGCATATTTCTGCAATAAGATTCATGGTGGATTTTATTTTATTCTTTTCGTTTGAAGGCAAATTACTGGGCCCAGCAGGAGATACCTGGACTAATCCCCCAGGACGACCAGCAAGATCATCCTCACGCTTATCAGATTTTATCCAGTCAGCACCTACCATTTGCATCAGTGTATTGTTTGCTTTGATCTGTCAACGTTACAGATAATTTCATCATCATGGATGGTAAAAGTACACTCACCAGGACTATCCATATGTTGACTGGATTAGTAAAGCATAGCTATTCACTGTAATAAATAGGATTTCATATCTCCTCCAGATCAAAGACTTGCATCCCAGCCTAGTTAATTAGAATAAGAATAAGAACAAGACTCTACCTTTTGGCGATCAAGCAAATAGGATTCTCCCCGTATTAAGAATGTCGTAGGATCTGTCATTGCCCAACTAGAAGGCATTGTGCAGCTAGAATCTTTCGGGAGAGTATGTCCATAGCAACACGGCCCATTATCAGCATCTGTAGCTCCCTGTAAATCAATGTAGCCTCTCTTTTGGACTGGAATATAGAAAATGAGAAACAAATATTTAGAACCGGAAGTAAATAAAAATACTGATAATTGAAACGCAGTTGTAATCCTGTAACACACCTGCAAGATCATGTAACCTTCTTACGAAGACTGCAGCGCTGGACAATTTAGCATGCCGTTGGTCCTGCCATGTCATTAAAAAAGTTAGACACATGGAATGTAGATCTAAGAGTTCTGGCCTGGTTCTCTGAATTATGCCAACACCATGTCATTGTCATTTCTTGTAATTAAACTGTGGTTCTTCTGACTGTAAGTGTTCACCAATTCAAGTACAGGCACACTGTGTCATGCTCCGACTATGGTGCAGAAAAGTAATGATTTGTTCATACAACCATATACTGGCTGGCCAAGGGTTTCTCTGCGCAATATATCTGAGAGAAACATGCTCGCTATCTTCTATTAATAATGCGGAAAAAGAGTGAAAGAGAGGGACAAAGATACACAAGTTACACTGAAAAATGGGCAAGGTAACAGCTGAAGAATAACTGAAAAATATGCACTGGATATGTCAAGGTTATTTTGCAGTTACAAATGACAGACAACAAAGAATTGAAGCTTACATATCAATGCCACAATTGCTCTTATGTACAAATTGGCTGCGATTATGGGCGTTCTTACAAAAGGTGCAGCACAAGGAACCGATAGAATTTGGCACCAGACGACTAGAGTGGATCACCAGGGAGTTTATGTCCCGGTTTGGGTGGCATGCTAGCTCTGGGTTACTTAGCATGTAGGTCAGTTTCATGTGTGGCCTGTCACACTTTTTGATGGTGTCATTTATTTTCAAGTTGTAGTGAATAATGTAAGACTTTAGGCTATACGCATCCTAGATGCAGAGACCAGAGGTAATAAAGCTTCATTTCATAAAAAATATCAGTGCAACAAGAGTTAAGTATACTAAGGCGGCCAGCCATACAAAGATCAACAAACAGTAATTATAATTATGGAATAAAGAACTCACCACAGCATGTGTGCTCTCATCAGAAGACCACATGGCTTCTCTCTGATCATATTCTGATTCATCTGGGACATCAAAGAACTCATCTGTTGCATCGTTCAGTTGAACGAAGGAACCAGCACTGCTTAAGTGCCTGTTAGAACCACCCTGTGATCCTTCTGTGGAACCCTCAAGCCTTCTGCTCTCATTTGCTGAATGCATTTCTATTTTTATCTGCTCATTTTCACCCTGCGGCAGTCCCATATCTCTCATCAGCTCACCTGAAGAGAACTCCAGACAAGCACAGTTTCCATTTTTTGCTCGGAAGAATTCTCTTAGGGCTGCATAAAAATGTAATTTAGCTTACTGCACACTGGGGAAACAAAGTTCGATAGCCACAACAAACAATGATACATTGATCTATAACACATGCCTGCTACTCTTCCTAGCATACGTATGGTGATGTATTTTGCGGATGAGGTAAAGAGATATGACTTCCAGAATTTCCAGTCTATAGCAAGCATATGCTTCACAACTGATTGTCTTCCTTGACTGACTGGCGATATTACATATCCTCCACCTATTATTTATAAACACACATGTTAGATAAACAAAATATAACAATTTCTTTTTACCTTTGATAGATGTTTATGTTTAACTGAAAGTAAAGCATACATGACGTACTTTTAAGACATGCACGGATGTAACCTTGCTCCGGACGGCATTTGTTGTGGAAAACAGAGTGGTACAAAATAACTGTAAAAATCAAGATAATTATCAGGTCTAGATCATTGCGAGCAGATTATTTATCATTTTCTGTCAACAATAGTAGACCATGGTGCTTTTCTCAACAACAGTACCATAAGTTCCATCATCTTCTCTCCTCCAATACCGTCGAAGTAATAGATCTCTCTTTCTCATTCCCCTGAAAACTAAATACCATATATACTATTATAACTTAACAATGAAACTTGCATATAAAAAACATGATAGATTCAGGACCAGACCATGGTAGCCAGTCGCCTCTTAATTTCTTGTGGATTATATCTGAATGGCCATCTAGATGCTCAATAACCCTACCTTCCCGCAAACAGAAGTCCCACCTACAAAAAATCTCACTGGTTGATTTTGTGGAAAAAGAAACAATGCTGACATGACATACCCTGTCATATTCGTCCAGGAAGATTCTGAAATAGAAAGAACCACATATAACATAATGCTTCTTACAAGGACAGTATTATATGCTGGTGTTGTTGTAATACTTCTTTTTCTTGCATCTCATTTTCCTACTTCAGGACCCTTATGCATTTATTTTGGAAGTACAAGAAAATAGGGATCCAAAGCAGGAAAAGAACAAAATTTAAAAGAGGGAATTTCTATCTTACTCGGATCTTGATTGACCAAGCGACATTAAAGTCTGGAATATATCCTCAGAATTTGCATCAACAACACCAACTGCCATTATAGCCGGATGATCATGCCAATACTGGGGAAACAAGCAAAATTGTTGTGAATACAACAACCAATCCACAAATAACTGTTGAGAAAAAGAAATACCTTCTCATGTGAGTCACCATCCTTTGCCTCAGTAAACAAACGTAATCCTAAATGAAAGGAAATAAGAATTTAGCAGAAATTTCAGCGATTACTAGCTTGATTGCTTGCGCATGCAAAAGCGCGGCTAGCTAAGTTCATCGTAATACTTCTCTCATACATTAATACTAAATCATATAACGAAGTTTGATATACTGATAGTAATAATGTATAAGTAAAAAAACAACAAAATATAAAAATCCTGCAGGATTGCACTACCGATTCATCTCAGCTTTTCCTCTGGTCTGCACTCTGTTGCAGGACAATTTCAATCTAGTCCATAAATGAAAGAACCAAGAAATACAAAAGATATTTTGATGTACGAAGAAATGCATATACGCCATTGCAGCATAATATGAAATAAGTTTTCTCTCATTTTTCAAGAGAGAAGTGAATGAACGGCTAATGTCAAATTGATCATGCCGTGTTGTAGAAGAGGATCAAATCATGTCACTTGTGGTTAAAATGATTGATATGGTAATTTGGAAAACACACTAGTGGAAATCCATGTTCTATACTGCTGTGCTTACAACCTACACAGTCGAGAAGTCCGCATAGGAGTCACAACCCATGACTGCTGAGTTTTCGTTTCCTGTTGATTTACTAATCTGTATGGCTTTGCAGTCCTATAGTATTCTACAGAACTGCGTGTCTATACCATGCAAATCTCTAATCTGCACTCGCACCTACAAAGAATTAAGTTCCCATCCTGTACTAGTACCACATATCCACATTGTATATTAGAAGAAGTATCTAGCTCCTCTGCTTAAAATGTGTGCTGAAACTTTGAAAATTGAAGTATACATAAGCATCATTTAGAAGAATGTTTGCTTTGACAGCTGTCAGAATCCTGCTTTTTTTTTACTTCATTTTCAAGTATGATAGAAGGTCTTTCATTCTGTTAGAATATCACAATTGAAAGTTTGGTCCAATCATTCACCCTCTAATTATTTTACACAATGTATTTCTCCCACAATTTTAACATCCTGTAATCACTGCCAGATGATCAAGTTCTCCAGTACATCTATTCTACTGACCTGGTGTCTTGGCTAGGTAGTTCGATCTTTATTTATTTTCGTAAGCAACAAACATCTACTACCTCCGTTCCATAATTCTTGTCTCAAATTTGCTCAAAAATGGATGTATCTATTCCTAAAAAGCGTCTAAATACATGTAATATTTTGACAAGAATTATGGAACGGAGGGAGTACAAAATAACTTCATACAGGGTTGTAAGTGCCATGAATTCTGGTGTTTATGCTTACCATCACAGAGCAGTAATTACTATTCATATTTGCTAAGAACATAGTTAGTATTGGCCTAACTTTGCTATTGCCATTTAATCAAAATCTGGACCAACTAAAACTGATGGGTGTAAATTCCTCTATTTTACTTTCACTAATGTGGTCATGTCAACATGCATGTTCAACACCAAATAAAAATACTTGTTTAGTTCAGTTTAGCTTCTGCACACTGTTGACATGCACGTAAACATGCATAGACCAATTAGATTTGGTCTACAGTTTTGTTGCTGTATTACTTCCGACCATGTTCACTGTTAAGAGGCCAAGTTCTCAAGAAAACTATAATCAATTCCATAGCTCAAATCTGTAAATATAATTTCTAGCCCATCACATGAAATCAAATTATAGGCACCACAATTGACCCAGTAGATCTTTCCTCTATTTTACTTTGACTAATGTGGTCATGTCAACATGCATGTTCAACACCAAACAAAATACTTGTTTAGTTCAGTTTAGCTTCTGCACACTGTTGACATGCACGTAAACATGCATACATCAATTAGATTTGGTCTACAGTTTTGTTGATGTATTACTTCCAACCGTGTTCACTGTTAAGAGGCCAAGTTCTCAAGCAAACTACAATCAATTCCATAGCTCAAATCTGTAAATATAATTTCTAGCCCATCACATGAAATCAAATTATAGGCACCACAATTTGACGCAAAGTGCGGTGATTTCTAGCACTTGGAGCAAACAAAGCGGCTCCTTTAAGCTTATTTCAATTTAACCGCATAACAGGAAAGGAAAGGAAACTATATACTAACCATTTGTACAGCCAAATATTGTCCATGGAGAAGGTGCAATAACATCAGATGTCATTGGATCGTTGTGAGCAGACGACAATCTTGTCCAATCTAGTAAAATTCCGCACAAAACAGAAAATAGGGGATGAAAAGACACCAGAGCACAGGTGACAAATATGAAGACTATTTAAGAGCATTCACGTATAAGAACACAATATTTACCAATTGAGTGCATGCAGCTAGCACGGCGGCTTAACCTGCAATGATGTAGTAACTAATTAGCCCGTTAAATGGGCGTGGATACCACCTTATTATAAAAAAAAGCAGCACAAGTAATAGATAAAAATGAAATTTGGCCAGTATTTGAACTCAGATCAAGGTATCCATGTATAACCATATGAGTCATACATGTAAGCATGTGTTGACATGCCATAATTTATCTTACAAATATATGACCATCAGATCATGGTAAGTTATAGATAGACATCATCATTTCCTTTAGCCCTTCATTTCTTGAAGCAAATCTAACATAAGCAGGGATGAAGTATAACCATTGATTCCAATTGACTACAAGCTGTGTGGCATTTGGTTCCAGCATGCCACACGATTTATCTTTACGCACTAACAAGAGATATCTAATTACACAAAACAGGGTGATTTAAAATAAAAGGATAACAATTTTTATCAATGTTTGCTAGCTCAAACATCTCATAGTACCCATTAGAATCTGCATGTCATCTTCAGTGACAGCAGGTAGCCAATGTGAAAATAAAATGGGGAAACTGATGTAAAATAAAAAAAAAACTGACCTAATTGTATGATCATTAATGAATAAGCAACCTCCCAGTTCATACACTAAATAATCAGCAAGTTTGAACTGAATAAAATACCTGAAAGCCTGCCATCTTCTATGTGAACAAGCAACAATATGCTCATCTTTTCTTGGAGACTGTACAGAAATCATGTTAGTTCTTTTGTGAACATAATGATGACGAAGACAATAAAATAAGTAGAACACCCACCTTTAAGGCAGACTCCATTAAGCACCTGATCCACCTTGCTGCTTCTTCTGAGCTTCTAGCACCCAACTGAAAAGCAGTGGTCAATGTATACCAAAATAATTTTCTATGACAAACAAAGCAGAAAGCATTAGCTCCCAGTCGAATAAGTGACTTAACAGTTCACCATTGCTTACCTTAAGTTGATCATAATGGTTAGAAGCATTGTAAAGTGTGAATATATAAAAAACCTGTCCACAAAAATGATGACATCAAGAATTGTTTATATACGTCTAGGTAAAATGTAAAATAATTAATGAATGAGCTTACACTTCTATGTACACTTTCTCTCCCATTGTCTGTGACGCGTGTACAAGAGTCAATCATTGCACTTCTAACAGGATCCTGTAGCAAAAGGGGGGAAATAAGCAAAAAGGCGTAGAATCATGTTTCAAAAGAGTGAACCAAACAATGTTTGTTGCAAAAATGAGGGGATAAAGGATCAATATCTAGATTACTTTCTATGCTGTTTATATGTGCAACTAAAGCTCGGAATATGTTATGCATGTGCTTTCCTTGTTAGGCACAATTCAGTCACATAAAAAGTTATTCCGGTTCCACTCAAAATTGATACCAACAGTGGTGAACTGACAGCAATGGAGAAACCACATATTCCGAGAGCAACACAAAGAGGGCAGGTAGAACAGTTTAACTGCGCATCCTTCCAAGCTCCCATTTGATAGAAACAGAAGCCACTGGACAGTATTCTTATCGGCACATCATCTCAGACGCCATCTTACCTTTTAAATTCAGAAAACAACCCCTTGACTGTTAAGCTACGCTACCTGTATTTCTTGCATAGTGCGAAACTGACAATATGATTTGGTCCTAATCCATCGCGTACAGCTGCATAATCCTTCCTGTCTCAGCAAAACATTGTTGAAGTAAAACTGACGCAAGACGCTATACTAAGAAAGAATATCACATTCTATGTATCATGCTAATCCAAGCTAGCAGTACATACGTACTGTCATGCACAGAAGTAAAGATCAGGAATTCTGAGGAACAACAGTACTGCTCACACGCACGCGCAAAAGTAATCATGCGACCCTGCGGATACTCTGGAAAAGCTGGAGTAGTAATTGGCATGCATTTATCTCAACCAACCGGCCATTAAATAAGAATAGAAAATGAACTCCCTTCAAACCCCAGAATGACCTCCCGTCGACGGCGATTCCAGTTCAACATTCTCCCAAACAGCGTATCAGCACGGGAATAAACAAGAATTCCGCCGAGCGGGAGAGGCGCCATACGCTCGCCCTAAAATGTCGCCGAAAATTCCCCCCAATAAACTCAACCCGACAGCAGAGGACGAGCGGGGGAAAACGAAGCGGCGGAGAGGCGGGGGACGCACCTCGCGCTTGGAGCTGTCGGAGTCGGAGGAAGGCGCCGGGGCGGCTTTGAAGCATTGGAGCGCGGCGTCCTCGAGCACGAAGTACCTCTTGCGCGAGGTCTGCAGCCCGAGGCGGTTGGATCGGATCAGGTACAGCCACCCCTCCATCCGCCCCTCGGCCCCGCCCGCCGCTGGCGTGTGCGCGTCCTCCTCCTCCACGACGACGACCGCCTCCGCCGCGCCGCCCATCCCCGGCTCCGTCCGCTCTCCCGCGGAATCTCGCCCAATTGGCCCCAAATCTCTTCTCGGCGCAAGTGTTTGAACTGCCAGGACTCTCTGGCTCCTCGGCTTGTCTCTGTTCGTCCGGGGGTGGCTTGCAGGCTCGGGGCTCTCTTTTCCGCTTTTGTCCTGTTTTGTTCGTTCGTTGCAGTGGAATTGAATTGTACGCAGGGGTAGGAGGGAGGTCTCTGGCCGTGTGGGTCCCCCTCTGAGGTTGGCCCAGGGTGTCTTATTTTTACTTATTGGAAATTTGGACTCCGTGGACGAGCTGTTTAATTTAATCCCGCTGCTGCTCTGCGTGAGGCCTGGTGCCCTGAGGACGGAAATGGAAGAGTCATGAAGGAGAAGGGACAAGAAAACATTTTGCTATGCATCTGTTGCTTTCGCGTATGCGTCCTGTTTGACGAAAAGGAGACGGAGGCGGCGAAGCATGGGAGCGTGTGATCAAATTAGTGTTGTTTCACCTTCAAACAAACAGAAAAAAAATAGTGTTGTTTCGCTCTCGGTATGGCATGGACAATTGGACCTGGTTGGCTTTCGAGTAAATTTCGGATATATGTTTGGTTGGTGCCTGGCATAAATTGCTCTATATTATATACCTTTTCCTTTTGTCACGAGCCATTTTTTAGGGGAACTCACGAGCCAAATTTTGGTTTTGCTTGATGTTTTTTTAGTGTTTATTTTGCGAAAGATTGATGTTTTTTTGGTTATTAATATGTCTGTTACATCCTGACCTTTTGCTTGACGTTCTTTTTAGTTCTCAACAACGACCGTACAATTGAGCAAGCTAATCTGGCCTGCCAAATTTTTCGCTAGTGTCAACACATCATTAGCCTTTGCAAATTTCGAGTATAAGTAATAATTGTTTGCGCCCCTTTATTTATTTTTGCTGTTCACATGTTATTTTTTTAAAGAGAAAACACTCAATAATCAGCACGATAGAACTACTCATTTTTTTATATAGATATTTTAGTCTCTTAATTGACAAAATCAAATGATTTTGGTCATCCGTGTCATTGGTAACGTTATTGCCGTTACCATGGAATGGTTTTGTCCCTGACTTTAACATATAAGCCAACATAATGTCATCATGAGAGTTTTCTTTTTATGAAAATAACGAATCATGCTAGACACTTAGAGTTAGGATTTAGGGTCACACTTAAAGTTTCATAAA
Organism: Brachypodium distachyon; assembly: GCF_000005505.3. Lineage (NCBI taxonomy): Eukaryota > Viridiplantae > Streptophyta > Magnoliopsida > Poales > Poaceae > Brachypodium > Brachypodium distachyon. The sequence continues at coordinate 30,449,316 of NC_016133.3, read as the reverse complement.
AAATCCATTTTTTTTGGCAAGCCTACCCATTTTAGTTCAAAGCAAAACCTCAACCAAATTTTACCCGCAAAAAAAAAACCTCAACCAAATTTTTTGGGCCCAAAACGAAATGCCCCATAAAACCCAAACCTTCGCATTACTAGCAATTGACAGAAAACTAGCTGGTGGATCTAATCACTATCAGGCGCCATGGATGTAAACCAGGAGACGTGGCATGCGCCATGTCAATGGCGGGTCGAGGAACCATGGGATCTTTCCCCCTCCCGTCCATTGAGAAATGGTGACATGATTGTGCGTGCTCTCCCTGTCAATCTGATGTTTGCATGCATGTCGCTGTGGAAAGCGTAAACTGCACAAAGCCGTGGCTGTGCCACCCACGGCATCTACCCCACCGTAGGAACCACACATTTCGGAGAGAGAGAGTATTAGAGAAAGTTGATTAACAAAAAGGTAGTTTGTGACAGGCTTATTAATGCTTTTGTGTCAGATTTTTCTTTCCCTTTTAGACTTGACCAGTACCAATTTTTTGTATTTTCTTTGCTTCTCTTTGTCCTCTCTTCTTTTGTTGCTCAAATTTTGAAAGTCGAAATAATTTACTCATGGAACATATTTTAGTGAGTCGCGGTACATGTACAACAAATGACGGTACATTGATCGTTTCGTAATGTACCCATCGGTACTAACGAGAGTACATGACAATACTCAAATCACAGAATGAACATCTACGAAAAGAAGACGAGTACCTCTTCAATACTTAGTTGTACGTGATGGTACTAAAATCAAAGTACATCAACTCATAATTGTACGTCATGTACCGGAAAATAAAAACACAAACATTCATCAAATCATAGTATCTCGTCATGTACCATTCATCAAAATTTAGTACTTCATGTGTAAATAGTGTGTACATCAACTCATAATTGTACATCATGGACCAGAAAAATATCACAGCTCAAACATTCATAAAAAATTAGTACCTCGTCATGTATCCATGGTACATGATGGTACTAAAAAATCACATCACAAATATGATAAATACCTTATCAATTTTTGATGCGAGTACATCGATCCACAACAGAAATACATAGAAAAAAAGAAATACGCAGCAAACTACGAACTTTTCAGCTAGCTGGCAGGCAAAAGTAAGTACCAAATACTCATCTCATGTACCAAATAGACGTGAACAAGAAAAATGCAAGTACCAGCTAGGTACATCATGTACTCATCCCATGTACTCATCCCAAATAGTAGCACAGACATCAAATTCACACCAGAAAATCCAAAAGGGATGAGGAGGACGCGAGGCTTGGCGAGGGAGAGCACGAAGTGGTGGCCGAGCACCGGGAGTAGTGGCGGCCGCGGCACGCAGAGCAGTAGCTCGCAGCATGGGGAGTAGAAGCTCGCGGACCAGCACCTCGCGGCACATAGAGGAGCATTACGCAGAGCAGCAGCTCGGCGGGAGCCCGTCCGGCACGGACGGGGACGGGATGGCGGCGGAGGAGGAGGGGCCGCGAGCACCGCAGCAACGGAGTCGGTCTCCCCTGCCATGGCACTTGGGCTCTTGCTGGACGAAGAAAAAAGAAGGGAGGAAAGAGAATAGAGAACAGAGAGAGACGAGAGAGAAACGGAAGAGAAAGAACGTGGGTGACAGGGATTAGCCAAAAGTGCAGAAAGATTAAGAAGTGAAAGCGAACACGTGTGTGGACAATACGGTAGATGTAGATAGGTGGGGTGGTAGCGTCCCCGGCTCACTGGACGAAGAGCGACCTTGTCCAATTCCACCGCTCCGTCCATCTCATTCCTCGTCATCCTCCCGGGTGATGTCAAAATCGAAATAGGAGCTAGTGCCGTGCAGTGGAGGAATAATAATGTTGCCGTGCTACGGCGCACACGTCAAACTTCTTCAGGCATGCCAATCTTTTCACGGAGTATTTAGTAAAGAATTTGGGGATAGGTAGGCTGGTTTGGAATTATGTGCTTTGGAGGGCTCCATCGGTGTACAATACTTTGTCTTTCCTCCAATACTGGGGTAACGAAACATTAAGATCAAGAGAACAGCGCCTCGGACACTCGCCATGGAATATTTTTCGCTGCTGAATATTTTCTCCGTTTCATAATTCTTATCTCAAATTTGCTCAAATATGAATGTATCTATCTCTAAAAAACATCTAAATACATTCGACAAGAAACGGAGAGTAATATACTACGAACTGATCCAAGCATTAGTATTTTAAGGACCAGTTGTTTGTTGCAAAAGGAGATACTCCAATGACGAGGGGCATGAGGCACGGAAGAAACAATAAAAATTGTGAGTAGGAGCCCATTTTGAATGGACATGATAGATTGATAGACTATATGGCATGGTTTGACTAGTCAATCCAGTTGACATAGATGTAACCTGCCGCTCAACCCATTCTCCTCGAATTGAACTTGATCGTGACATTTTATACTATCACTAAGAATCAATCTTTTTATCTATCGGGTTCATAAAAAATACAGAAGCAGTTCAAACATAATAGAAATTGCATCGAGATATCTAGACCATCTGATGACCAGTACCGCCACCAGAACGAGCTGATGACACACTATTGTCGCTCCTCCCATACCGGAGCCAGCCAAACCTTGTCCATGACAACAAAGAATTCCTCGCACACGTGCCCCTAAGGAGCAGTGTCTCGGAGCCACAGTTGCCGTTTGTCGAACCCTTGAATCGATCTGAAGAACTTGACACTGTATCTCATCGACGCGCACGCACGACAAGAAACACTAACCTCGCCGCCCCGAGGGTTTGACGGGAACCTAGCCCGGTCCTCTGCCGATTACGTCCTGGCGGGCGAACTCGAGGGAAATCATAAAACAATCTCAAACACAAACATCGCCATCTGCCAAGCATCGGCTCGACGCCTTCGCGAGGACCACACCATCTTTCACACTCCTCCTGACGGTACAAAGTACCACCGAAACGAGGCCGAGGCAGGAGGCCTTATTTCATGCCTCCGCCATCGTCTTGCCGCCGCCGATACTTGATAAATGAAGAGACCTATCAAAGCTTCTAGACAAGGAAAACTACAGCTTCCACCGATGGATCGATGCCTTCTTACACACCTCGACCAGCAGAGCTGGTGGAGGAGGAGAATCCTGGCGATTTACCGGTGGAGTAGGGATGACGACGAAGGCAGAACCCTATATGGGATTTCTAGGGGAAGAAGAGAGCGGCTAGGGTTTCTTTCCATGCGTAGTACGTTACTAAGAATCTGATTATGGTTAGACGTGCAATGCACGGATCCTAAGCACCAATGTACGGTGGATTCTAGGGACAACGACCCTCCGGATAGAAAATCCATGGTTCTTGTAAATATCATGTTGTACAAGAGTTAATATTTTTTAAAGAGTACATAAGAATTTTAGTTTTGAAGTTTGAACCAGTTTGACTTTTCTTTCTCAGTTGCGTTTGTCCTGTGTCCGTAGCTCGCGTGTAACGATGCAATGAACATTTGGCGCTCAAGATGCCAACCATGGTGTACCACCAAGGGCGGAGGCAGGAAAAGAACATATGGAGGGCCAGAATAGAAAAGATGATTTATTGGGAGGGCCGAAACATAAAAACTGAAACTTATAGGATAAAATTGTAAAGGTTATGAGGAGGATTAAGTATAAATTCCAAATATTGGGGGGGGGGGGGGGGGCAGGGCCCGTGCCTGGGTGCGTACCACACGGCCGTAGTCCATCATCATATCAAATACTCCCTCCGTCCGGGAAGTGACTTAGATTTGTATAAAATTATATGTTTTAGAATATTATTTGTATGGAAAGAAAGCGCAAAATACCCTGATATTTTAGCTTGGGCGGGACGGGCGTAGATCGCCTAGCATAGCATGCAGTAGCACGGTACTACGACAAAGCCAGATGATCCATACAACACGCGGTCGCTCCTACGAATGACTAGGCCCACGTCAACGATCAGATCAATGTCAGTCCCTTTGTTGTCTTGCGCGCAAATCACGCGGCCACAAGACACGCCGACAGAAAAACACAGCTAGCCGCAACAGTTTGCGCTCCGTCAAAATCTATTCTGGGATCTGGAATTCTGCATTCGCGACAGATGATATTTGGATCCCTCCCGAGATCTTTTGTGTTTGGACGGACAATACAGTCGGGAGAAATACCTAGTAGATCCCATCCACCAAAAGCTTCAGCCATTTGCCAATTTGTTATCCATCCATGGGTTCTTTGCGAAAAAAGAAAAGAAAAATAATGGTGCTGAGGGGAACAGGGGTTCTGTTCGGTTTGAGCCCAAGTTGGCCCTACGAAAAATTTGGCTTGCCAAAATATTGGTCATGGTTTTGCTTACCAATGAATTGGTCAACTTTGATAAAAAATGAATTAGAGTTAGCTATAGAATATTGACAAACCAAATATTTAGCAACCATCCAAACAAAAACCAACTTTTAGTCAATGTCCAAAAATTAACAGGGTAGATGTTGGTTTCAATCAAACACACCCAGGGCGCCGCAAGAGCTCGTGCCAGCCACAAACCCATCTCCTTCCTCCTAATCACATGGTCGTGCAGGCAGCTAGGCGAAGAGATATATTCTGGCCAGCGGATCACACGACGGAGCAGAAGCAGGTTTCCGAGTAGTCGTTGTAGATTACGTGCCGTTGCTTGCGGTCTGCTACTGGCACGTTGGCACGGGAGGGATGATGGATCGAAGCCATCCGTATTTTGTGCTAAACAACACGAAATGTTGACCTGAAACAACGTGAATCTGTCTGTAGCGTGCCAATTTCGGGCCAACAAACAGCCCCAGCATGCATGCATATATGCATGGTCGGTGCCACGCTTCTGGCATGGATAAGTCAGTGACGCGTTACACGTAGAGGGCTGGTTCATCGGTTACGTTTTGGGACGCGGCAAGTAGAACTTTCTGACAAAAGAAATCCTGCGGAGAAAAAAAATCCACTGACTAAGGGTTTCATCCATGCATGAAACTGGACTCCTGGGAAAGTGGGAAGGGCTTCGGCTCGACGAGACGACAACGTATGCTTCAGGTGGAACTCTTGTATAACCAAATGGCGATCGATGACTAGGTATCGGTAGTCCTATGCCTATCATCCCATCGGTATAGCTGACTGTCGAGGGATTAGATCCAGCAACAACGCTCCATGAAGCAAACGTATATAAGGCCAATTCTTTCAGAAGATCCCAAACACACTAGCAAACGGTGACCCACACACTACGCATTTCCAACTAAAAACTAACTGTACTAGTGTTCTCTTGATTTTAGGAAAATAATTTTGGAATTGAAGCAGACTAATTAATTTAATATATGCCTCATTATAAATCAAATTATGTTGCCAATGTTACTCAAATGTGCTTCTGGCTCAACAAAAATTGCTTCGATCCAAAATTATTTTGTTTCGTGTTTTTAGTTTTTAGTTTTGTTGTTGTTGATCTAGAAAACAAGAGTAAGGATGCCAATGCTTGTCACAAGTGCGTGAGTAGTGGGTAAGGCTTGTACGCCGGTCTTATAGCGAATGTCGCCGTACACTTGGACAAGTTGATACGTCGATATTTTTTGAATATGTTCGGTCGACTCTGCGGGTACGACTTAGTCCTATGTTAGGAGAGATTTCGAGGGGGTCGTTAGCCAAGTGCTTCGGCCGAGCTCGTCTTCCCAAGTCATTTATGGTGAGAGATCTTTCGGGGCTGCCTCGGACTTGGGCCAAACTTGTCTTCCCAAGTAGCGCGAGGTTAGGATACCCTCAAAACTCTAATCCGATCCCTCTACTTCGAGTCGAGGTCGTACTAGACGACCCGAAATCTCGAAACTAGGCTTCATAAGGTGCGTCCCTGAGGTCGTGGACTAGGCTCGACCCAAGCACTCGAGAGCAGGCCTTTTAGGTTTCTCTAGCCCTCTCCCCTTAATTTTATTCAAGTTGAGAGTGAACGATACATGTTTATAGTCTAGGGTCTATGACAAAAGACCATGACTACCTTTGAGGAAGAGAGAAAAGTGATAAAAAGTAATCATTGGTCCATAACTTTTGTGTGCACCAAATGGGAAAATTAAGGGTTAGTCCATGGTCCATGAACCAAAAGCCTCGTCCCTACACCTTTCTTGGCTCTTACTCAGACTCCTCTTCCCCTTTGACCATGGCATGAGAGGCTGGACTTGTGGACTCCTTTGGCTGGGCCTAATTGGCATGACCATGCCTTGTTTGCAAATTGACCGGTCTTTGGGGTTGGTTGACTTGGTCGTCGCCACGTAGGAATATGGTCTGGCCCATATAAGGATTTTATTTTATTACAACAAATTTCAACACAAGAAAATTACCGTGACGCGATGCTTCCATGGACCTAAGAATTTGCTTCCATAATAAGTGAATTTAACTAAAAAAGCGTCTGATGTAAATATATATTTTGTTTTCGAATCAGCACAATATTTTCCATCAAGTAGAGAATTATTTCCATAGGATTTTATTTCCATCAAGTATAGAACTAGACTAGGAATTTTTTTTCCCATCGAGTAGATAATTATATCCAGTGAACCAAGAATTTGTTTTCATCAAGCTAAACAATGTTTGAACGCAGTGATTACATTTGCTAGAACTATGTGGAGATTTGTTTCGACATAAATAATAAGTTGCTTGTATTGAATGAAGAATTTGCTTCCGTGCCACCTTTGAAGCACCGTAACATATTGGTCACGACCCTATGGGGAAGCAGTTAGGGACAGGGACTTGATCCCTTGAGGTAGTACCCTCGGGACCACCTTGCCATTACCGCGAAGAGCCAGATGTCGGGGCCATCGAAAAAAAGGTGAATTACGGTGGAAGCATGCCTATTTAAATCAATTTTTTCTCTACATACCGGAGACAAATATACAAAACCAAGAAGCATGGTTGTAGATACAGGAGCACATAGAGGATAAGTGGGAATCATGTATACTTTGAAGCAACAATTTGTTGCTACCACATCATAAATGAGACGTACTAGAAGCACAGAAATTCTAAAACATACTAAAATAGAACGGTTCAGTTGCTGAAAAAAAACATGCTTGACAATGAGATGAGCAGAAATTTGTGACGTATAAATAAATTAAATGCAACCTATTTGGGGATTTTGTGAGCTTACATCAAGTAATTGTGCAAGTAACCAGAGGACATTTGTACTTCAATGTTGCAAAGAAATAAAAAAACAGTGACAAAGCCAGCCGCTGCTGATTTATTGTGGCCGCTCCACACACTGCTGGCTTAGAACATCTCCAACAACACACACATGTTTAAGGTCAATATAGGTATTTGTCCCAAATATTGTCTTCCTCAAAGCAACAGCATACACATATATCCAATACCCAAGTTTATGGGTAACTACCCATATTTTGCCCCACAATACCAAATATGGGTTACCAAAGGTTCCCGAGCCTGAGCTTCTTCTTCAACTCCGACCATCAACGCAGGGATGGCTCCTGAGCCCGAGCTGCCGGCTAGCTTCCCCGTTGATTCCGGCCATCGGATCTGTCAATATTCCCCGTCGATTCCGGCCACTGGAGCTGCCATCCCTCTTCTCTCCCTTCTTCTCACAAGAAGCAGTCAATACCCACGATCACAGGTGGGGCTGATGTGAATTGATGCATATCGGCACCTAGTTTTGGGTATGCTGCAAAAACTAGACACATTTTGGATACACAAATTTTCTCTCTGCTCTATCTATAACGGTTTTTGGGTATCTGAAATATGGGTATGTTGTTGAAGATAATCTGATGGAAACTACCACCACCTGCTGATTCTAATTATTGCCGATGGTTGGATTTGAGGATCCACGTTGGCACGTCGCATGGAGAAGAGGGTGGTAGGGGTGACATGGTGGACGGTGCTAGGCTGGTGGCGGTGCAGCGGAGACGGGGGCATGAAGTAGCGGAGGATGGATTGTGACAGCCACTGGGCAGGACGCAGCTGCTTCATCGGCACTGGTGTCACTTGACACCAAAGGATTTAGCTAATTATTAGTGATAATTACTGTCAAATTTGAGGAATGAACCCAATACAATGGGGGTGACCATATGCATATTATTGTCAAATTTGCTACTTTGCTATGTTGTGCTTGTATGCATTGCTGAACTTGAACTTCATTTTATCATTTCATAATTTCCTGTTCATATTGATTTTACTTTTATTTTTAAAAGTTACTCAAACGTATCCGCGTACACTCATTTTGGAAAAACTAGATGATGCCCCGCATGTTGTTGCAGAAATTTTAGTTAACACAAAGAGTATTCAAAATTAAAAAATATAATGAAATTGTACATTTTTCACTTAGTGGGGATAGCTTGCTGGAAGTAACATGCATGCATGTGCAAAATATGAGTTTTCCACTAAATAGGTGTGAACAAATTAATTATATGATGATGTGGCATGTTTGCATGTTTAGAGAAATCTAGTAGTGGGTTGCTTCTACTTGGATATAGAAGATGACGTGTCTCCGTGTCGTATCCGTATTGGTGCCGGCGAGATGAACTCCATTGTTGTGACCATATACATTTTTTATCGCTATCAGATCGACCGAGCGCAGCTTTTGCGGCTTAGATATTACTTCTTATGTTCCATAATTTTTGTCGAAATATTACGTTCTAGACGTTTTTAAAAAATAGATACATCCATTTTTTGCAAATTTGATACAAGAATTATGAAACGGGGCGAGTACTAACAAGCACTCACGAGTATTTAATGAACCGAGCCGATTCATACTTTCAGATCGTTATCAATAATAAACTTAATGATGTGATCCCTTTGTGTTCCGAGTAGGCTCATTTAGCTAGTCCTAGCAGCCACGAGTCAGATGTCCGCTTCGATTGATTGGGGATCTAATGGTGCATGCAGATTCCTGAGTTCAGTTTGCTGGTTCATGGCATAATTAGCGGGAGGCGTTGGATGGAGAACGAATTTTCCACCAAATGGATTGAACAAATCAGCCGTCCACGAGGACCCTAATCAAATCCTTGCCATAGAATACATAACGAATCACATCCAAAGCATGGGACAGTAGTACAAGTTACTCTATTGCGACATTCAACTCCAAGCCTGAATTTTAATTGACTACAGTTCTCAGTATTAATGTTCTGTCTACAAGGAAAAGCAGTCCACAAGGACACGACCTTATTAAGCTTAGGGGAAAAACAATGTATTTCAGCTATTTAACTTTAATGATGTAAAAAAGGAACAGTTCTGCATTGACAGTGCTCAAACTGAGAAAGTTTCGCCTTGCTAAGTTCTCTTCTAACTGCATGAATGAAGTCCTCTTACTAGTTTTCATATAAGTTCCCGGCTGAGTTCCACTTGGTGTCCAAAAAACTTCAAAGCTAAGCCATGACCATACCACTTTCTCGAGCCGCTTTCTCTCGTCTACCGACGCCCTCCTGGTTTCCTTGCACCTGGAGCTTGCTCCTCCTCGTCAGATTCGACATCTCCGTACTGCCAAAGCCGCAGCCTTTCCTTCTTAGCTTTCTCCTGGAACTGTTCCAGATTTTGGAGAGCCGTCTTCCTCTCCCTGGTGTCCCATCTCTTGCTTCTTTCAAGTCGCGCAACCCCTTCCTGCACATACAGAATGGGTAGGAATGAAGACAAATTTGCACTTCATACGAATATGCATCTAAGCTGGGACATTGTTAGCTGGCAGTCTTAATAGAATGTTACGCCATGTCAGATAAACTAGAGTAAGCTGGTAAATGTTGTTTTCCATTTATTTTATATAATGTACACTGAGTAAATTTTATGAATAAAAGTTACTTGCAAAATTTGGAATTTTGGCCTCATATGCCATTTATGACACAATACCAACCAGTGGTTACACTTACAATCATTTATCCAGGTGCTATTGGATTTCTTAAACCCACAGGCCATCAACACCACAAACCATCTAGGGCCTTCAAGCGTTAGAAGAACCATTCCACGCAAAAGTGTTCAAAGAACCATAGCAATTCCAATGTGTACCCTTTCCAAAGTTACATTCCGGGAGAAAAGGTAGAGACACTGTCTGGACATTCCATTATTCTGTATCCTTTTCTATGTCAAAATATTAGCCATGACAAAATTGCGAACCAATTCAAGTAGTTGTTTAAATCTACTAAAACTGCTTAAGCAATATTTCTCCAACCTATTTTCATAGCATGTAAAACTATTTTCATAAATAAAGGTCCTTGTGGAAATGAAAGACAACTTTGCAGAAGCTCACCAGCAACTCAGTCATAATGCAAAGTAGTCAGTAGCACAAACCTCAAGCATGGCAGCATTGATGCTGGATTCTGTCTCTGCGTCAACCAGAGTCACAATGAGAGTAGCTCCAGTCCCTTGTCCCTTTGATTTCCCACCAGAAACGTCACGCTCTTCGATCATTGCTCGGAATTGTTTTGAACTGCTGAGCAAGCATTCACTAAGATACTCAGCTGCCTCCTGGCCATAATCATCTTCCAGACCAGGGACTTTTATGAATGCAAGACTGCACAGCTGGGCAAGAGCAGGAGAGGAGGAAACTGATGGGTCTGCAGGACGTATGCGACTGTAAGGAACCACTTCTTGGTTACCATAATCAATGTAGAATACTTCAAACTTGTCATCTACAGATTCGACAGCTCCTCGAGGTCCATTAACAATCTGCACAAGAAGTTACAATGGAAATGCTTCATTAAGATATTATTCATTAGTTGTGGAAAATCTAAAACTAAGTAGTCAAGAGAAGAACGAACTACAAGCATGTAGTACTGCATAGAAATGGGATGTCGAGCACTTATTACTGGAAGATACTTCTATGTGGTCATGTGCACTGTTAGGTCTGACACTAGGATACCTGCACTTACATAGGGCCTGTCTGGAAGAAGGGTATTTTTTCGTAAAGTTTTGGTATTTAGTTCAAATTTGACTTGAACACCTAAAGTCCAAAACTGTACTAACAAAACCACTCTTCCAAACAGCCCCTTAATTATGTAAAACTAAAGGTAAACACTCGCTACCTACAATGTTGAATTTGCCATTTGTCAACAGTAGAAGAGCATCAGTGCACCACTTAAGTTTAGAGGCACATAAACATAAGTGTAAGAAAACCAATCATGCTTCAACTAAGAATAAATTTTTAACTCCTTCCCTTGTGGTAATTTTGAGCAGGAGCATGGTAATACCTAAACATAAAAACAGAAATTTGATCAATACAAATTAATTGACTAAATGAACCCAACAAGAACACAAATGCGAAAGGTCCACTGGTTCAAGTACATACTGATGGTCCACTGGCTCAAGTACACTGATAGTTGTTAAATGCACATCAAGTTAAATGGCTAATGACAGGTACTGTTGAACGAAGTTGTAGGGAATAAGCTACTGAGGTTAGTGTAAACCATCAATGACCTTGACACGAGAATATTTAATAAGTAGATGAGAATATTTAGTTAGTGGACGAGTGTAACTGTAACCATACCATGGCTCTATTCCAGGAGTTGTCGAGGCTAAATTGCGCAAGGACTATCTCTCCCTTTACGGGATTAAAAGCACCAATGACTGGCGCTTCTTTAAGTTTCAATGATGCAAGTTGTTGTTGAATGGAAGACACTCTCTGGTCACCTACTGTCTGGGCATAGAACTTTCCACCACCAAGAACTTCAGTAACAACAACCTGAAGACAGGTAACAAAGCCATATCAGCAACCTTTTAGCAAAGAAAAAATTGTATTCTCCAATATTTTTATGAGTAAACCTTGAGAATTTCCTTCTGTTTGGATTCAGAGGCAGATCCATTGGACACTTCTTCACCCTCAACGTAGTTCTCCCATATCTTGAAAAAACAATACGTGTCAGCAACAAAAACAATATTATTTACTCCAGGATGAAGGAGTTACCTTCAGTTTCTGCTGCTTTGCAGACTGCTCAGCTTTTGTGAGGACATGAGCATCCGCAATCCTATCCAAGCCAAATGAACTTAGCTTGGCCAAGCCAGCCTCCAAAAGAACAGAAGATATGTTGGTCTTGGACTCCCACAAGGAACCTAAGAATGTTCCATTTCTATCAACCGTTTCAACCTCAATCTGCAGAACAATTTGGTATCCTTTAGATATAGAAGATAGAAGATGGAGATATGGACAAAGCAGAGATTTAGATATAGAAGATAGAAGATGGAGATATGGACAAAGCAGAGACAGAACGAGTCATACCTCGACATCGCGCTGTAGAATCATCCTCCTCATTAGAGCAATAGCTTCACTTGAATAGGGCTCATCTTTACCAGGGCACCTAACACCAGACAATGAAAAGGCGATGCTGCAAGTCTCCTTTGGAATTGTTAGTTTGAAACGATGGCCACTGAAAACATATTCAACAATAGCACTCTGCCTTCTGTTCCTTTGTAGGAAGGGAAGGAAGTCTTTTGCCTTCTTTGCAGAAACCTGTGGCAATATGAATTGATTACAAATTAGTAAACGTGCAGAGCAACTGTCAAAGGAAACTAATGGATTGGGCAACGAAGCCAAACCATTGTCAAATCTGTTATATGCATGACAGGAGAAAGTTTGTCAGAATGAAGTCCTTTCTTGGCTTTCTCAGCACGTGAGTGAGCTGCTAATAGAGCATCAAAATAATGTGATCTTTCCTCATAGTCACGGTGTTTGGATATCTCAGCAAATCCACGTGAAAGCAAAAGCTCAGCAACATTAATTCTAGGCTGGTTGCCTGTGTTCGGAATAGAAGATGTGTCATCTCCACCAGCTGGTGAACCTAGAAAAACCGATCCATAGTCTAAAACTCTGGTGTCAGCCATGTTCGTTGTGGGCGCAGCATTCTGTCCATCCACGGTGCTGATCCTTCTAGAATATTCCATTTCAACAGTAACCTGAAAATTTGGAAATCAACAAATAATTCAACCAGTTTTCAACTATTGTATCAACTTCGCATGATTGTAACTTCCGTCAGAATATGACCAGTCCTTCTACATACTTGTTTGCCAATCAATCGGGTGCGCAAGAATTCCTTAGATTCACGAGCAAAATTTGCGGGCTTGTTGTCCTCTCTACGAGGATTGCCTAGCTTAGGAGCCCTGATACTTGAAAGATTAACCCGTTGTTCTGCTGTAGGACTGCCATATGGAGCAGCATCATCAGCAACAATAATGCAATCCCCACTCACCACTTCGACCACCTATAAAGAGATTAACACGAACGACATTAGTTACAGTCACATGGCTAATGATAAATACAATGTCAGTGAGAATGTGCAACCTACTTTCCCTGTGAATTTCTGGTCATGGATTGGCTTCGAGTTTGTCGCTGGTGGCTTAAATCCAGTCCAAATTCGCAGCTGATCCTTCTTTGCCTGAAGTTCAGCATTCTTCAGCTTTATTTTGACTTCCACATCTAGCATGTTCGCACTCCATTCAACATATTTCGCAAGACCCTGTAATTGGAAGGTTACAGAACAATTTGGAAATATAAAATGACTGACAATTTACGAGAAACAATTTAACAACGTTTGCTTCTTACAATGAATAATGTGAACTCAAAAGGGGGCATGAATAAATAGTTATCATACATTTTCAACAAGCTCAAGGGACAAATCCTTTGCAGTGTCACCATCAGGGTAATACACCGAACCAATTATATTATTAAAACTGTCTGTGCCCTCAACCACAATCCGCACCTATAGAGAAGATAACAACAACAAAACTGATGTAAAGATGATAAATGTTGACTCCAAACATGAGATTCAAAAAATGGAACTAAAGGTGAGCTTACATCTCTGTTCAGAACTCGAGTCTCTGTGAAGTGCTTGGCTTCTCTTCCAAACCTATCTGGCGGAATTTCAGTAGAGACTGCCGATGCAGCAAGCCTTTGTGCTGTAGTCAGTGGTGCAGGACTTTCCACAGAATCGTCACCATTTGTGGTGCCATCAGCAGTGCCCTCCACTTCGGCAACAACAGTAGGATTCGGTGGGCGTCTCCCCATGGATGGAGCCTACATTTCATTGTTCGCAATGTTGAATTTCTGAAGGAAAAGACATATGACAGCAAATAACAGGTGCATGAGAAGCATACCTGTACTCCAGCAACATAAATCTGGACAAACTGGAAACTTGGGAGCAAGTAAACACGAATAGTACTGCCATCACGAACTTGTTCAACAATAGCTTCCAGACTCTTCCCTTTATTGGCAACCGCAAAACCCTTTGAATCGAAACCGCTTGATTCACCAATTGCTGATGGTGGAAGATCTCTTATTGATTCTTCAGCAGCACCTGGTTCCTATGGCAGAAAATATGCATACAAAAGTGAGTTATCATTCAATAGAACATTCATGCCATGCAATGAAAAATATACGGTTGCAGGATTGGCAGAGAATATGCGTACAAAGCTGAGTTATCATTAAATGAACATTCATGCCATGCAATTGAAAAAATATGGTTGTGGGAACCCCAAGGATGATAACCTTGCTCCAACGGCCTAAACCCTGTTGCTTGGCAACTTCCTCCAACCTTTGCAGTTCAGCGAGGTATGGGCTTTGTTCACCACCCTTCGGGCCTTGCTCCTTAACCTGATCAAGCAAATAAGATTAAGAATTAGCAAATATTTTGCCGGACAATACAAGTGGGGGAAAAGTAAATGGACATCACCCTTGCCCATCCTGCAGCAACTACTGAGTAGGCAACATTCTTATCGCCAAGGTACACAGTACCAAATTCTCGTCCAACATTAGGAGCAGTGTAATCCACTCTGAATGTGACCTCCTGCAATAGATTTTAGATTTCGCTTTAAATAGGAAATAAATTAAGTTTTTGGTGAATACACGAGTATAATTCTATGCATAGGAGATTTTAGAATAGATGTAAAATCACATGGCATACCTTTCCTACGCAGAGTTTCCTCAGAAACTCCCTGCTTTCCCAAGCAAATGGCTCATCCACCCCACTACGACGAGCCTAGAGCAGCATGAACTTTCCAATTCAATACACACACAAAAAAAGGAGATAAACCTAAAGAGTGAATACATGCATTTTGCAACAAATGGTAAAGACTATTATAGGGCATTCCCTTCGAGTATTAAACCATATGAACAAAGCACACTCAATGAGTAGGAATAATAATGCAATAATGGAGAAAATTGTTGTGTCAAATATAAACTTCCACTCCAATGCGTAGCATGGAAACCTAGTTCACTATAGACTAAACCAATGCCTTACTCCAAATTCATGGCGGTAAATTAACACAAACAAAGTTAAGATGCCAAACCATCTTCCCATCATCAACAAGAATTTGACAAATGCAGATGGTATCTTACCAGTCTTGGGGCCATAAGGTATGACAGAGTGATGGACTTCTCTGGTGGAATCTCTGCCTTTGTACTACCCATGATGAGAAGGCAGTCACCAGAAGTCACACCCTTCACCTTACCCCTTAGCCATCCTGACGCTCCTGTATTGGATGCCATGGTAGCAGCTATATGCTGCAATCAAAAGGGACGATAGAACTCCATTAGCACTTTAGCCAAATTTATTTGAGTTTCATGCATCACTCATGAATTTTGTTGCATTTTGATTTGATAGGCCATAGGTAGCTGCAAGGAAAGGAAAACATGACGGATCATCTGCAAAATTGCAGGTAATTAATCATTGAAATACCAATGTCACATAAATCACTGCTGTTTTTTACATTGCAAATCAATTCACCCCCATCCTGCAACAGCCCTTTTATGGTAGTATGTGATATACTGATATAAGTCACTCCACTTTGCAAATAATTAACATCAATACCAAAGAAATAACAAGAGGCGGCAGGGGGGGATATCAGCAGTAAGCATCATAGGCCGCATCAAATAGGCATGCAAGAACGTGGAGTGGTCAGCAGAAAGGCAGGACATCAACTCCAGATCTTATTCTATACAGGACTTACTAATAATGGACATGTTTCTTTTTTGAACAAAAAAATGATCATGTTTCTGTAAAATTAAACATGGGATAATTTACACCCGAAAGATTTAGCCCATGCCCAGCCCCAAAGATCAGCAAGAGGCCAACTATTCCCAGGTCGCCAGCGAGGAACTGCTGCTGCACCCAGCTATTCTGGTTCGTGCCTGCGGCTCGTGTATCTTTAGAGGTAGGTGCTGCAGCTCACGGAGCCCACACACCGGAGGAGCTGCTGCTCGCAGAGTGGCCACGCGCCGGACAACACATCTTGTCCGCCGTCGGCGCTTGAGAACGACGAATCGGGCAGCGAATTCCTCTAGACCTTTACCGATTTCGAATCCCGATTCAGATCGAACGATCTAGATCGGGATTCCAAGCACCTGGTAGCGAATCCGGTAACCATCTCCAAACACTTTCCGGTGTCGATTCACACCAGCGCATCAGATCACGCCACCCCACATCACTCGCGCCACCCTTTTGCGCACGACAACCACACGGATCGGGGATAGGAGTCGAGCGGGACCAAGAGCTCACCTGGGGAGAGCCGAACGGGGCCGGCGGCGCCGCGCTTCGATCTCGCGGCGGGGCGGTGGAGTCGCCAAATCTGGAGACGCGCGCTTCGTACTCGGGGATGAGGTGTATGAGGGGGTTTGGGCTGCGTACCCAGAACCCGGAGGGGGTTATAAATAGAAAGTTCCGATGTAATGCTCGTTTTACTCTGGCAGACGGGACCGCCTCAGCTACAATCGCCTGCAGTAAACTTTTTTACTACCAGATCAGCTGAACAAGCAGCAGAGGATGGGTGCGGTTGCTGCGGATCTTTCATCTTACTGTGTTTCTCCCCCATTTCATTACTTGCTCTCGGCTTCTCTTCTACTCTAACAAGTGACAACGCTATGCCATCGCTACACTGTGACAGGGCATGTGTTCTAAGATTTTTCATAGAAATGTCCAATGCCTCTGACCCTCTGCATTGAACTGATTATAAATTCACCAAAACAGCATAAAACGTGTGCCAACTGACACCAATGGTATAGAAGTATCACATAGCATCATCTATTATGTGATTGCCCTCCATGTGCTATCTGCTGATGTCATAGATCTTAAATATAAGTACCAAAATTATCCGATCATTGGCTCTTGTCTAGGACAACCTGCCTAAATCTGCTCTCCTGATCTCTTCATCTCTATCTCTCATTGCTTGGTTGCACCTCTCGTTGTCACCAATACGTATTTGCTCCATTTTGTGGATCACTTGTTGCTATTTTCTATGTTAAATAGATGTACCATGAAGGTACTCTAAAAACATTAGTGATTTTAGCCCATTTTATTTAGTATTTCTTGATTTAGTTTTTATTTGGGGAAAATAGTTTGAGCACAATTTTCATGTTATAGCTTTGGGAAAACCTAAACGCATTAATATGTGTGTAGGATTTTCAGTTAGCCTTTTGTGCGATGAATAACATGCACGTGCCACCGGTGGACTATACTGCCCTCGCATCCACCGTATGTCAGCGCTTTATGATTCATACTAGTTTGCCCTTGTTTGGTCATTTATTATGTCATCGAGGGTGGCTCTCTCCTATGTATCATGGTTATTTTAGAGTGAGTTGTGAAATTTAATGTGATTAACCTGGTGCTATGTTTATGGGGTGACCTACATGCACTAACAAGACACTACATAATTAACTAGTCGACCAATATTTTTTGCAGCTTGCAGGTAGTAACTATTCACAACTCAATTCATTACAAGAGTACAAGTAGCCTCGATCCCTCCCCGTCGGTCCATAAGTTTTGCAATCTCCAAACTGCATTGAACGTCGACGAGTGGGGGCAGGGGGACTATAGCGGCACGGGGGCGGTGAGGGGGGGGGGGGGTCCGCTCTCGCTGTGCAATAACATTTAATTTGGGGGGGGGGGGGGTTGTTGACCTTTTGTGTGAACTAATAATTGTATAATTATTTGGATATGCCTAATAAATATTAGGAAGCTTAAAAAACTATGTGATGCAGGAGGTTCAAGGTTGCCCCATCTTCACTTTAGAAACGAAATAACTTGTTTTAATTGACAAACTAAGCAAAATGCCAACGACACACCCCGATGTGATAGCGTTTGACAATAAACTCAACCAACAAAAATACTTGATGGATGTCTCAATCTCGACTCCAAGAGACGCTCATTGATTATTACGAACACAAGAAAACACAAAAACTAGGGTGGAGGATGTCTCCAAATCCTATGGGTGGTGGTTTAGAATCTCAAACACCAGAATAGGAGCAAAGCTCAACCAGTTCCTTCTCAATTCTTGACTACCCTAGAAAATGGGGGTTGTCATCTATTTATACCAAGGACGGACCTAGTCGCCCACCCAATAAGTTTTTAAAACTTTCTTTTATTGGTAAAAATTATTAGAAAAAAAATAGAATTGCAATGTATTTGCTCCACCCAACATTAAAAATATTATTATGGTCCCACCCAATATTGAAAAATTGGGTCTGTCACTATACTATTATTTGGCCCATTATAAAAGGACCATTGGGTATGTCCTCCATGTTTAGCTTCTTCACGGCACACACACTACGCGTCTTGGAGCATGTCCTCCATGTTCAGAATCTCAGCTCACATGTCTGTCCTGGGGCATCTCCTATTAGGGATGCAAACGGGATCCCGCGAAAAGTCTCGCTTATAGTTTAGTTCTCAAACCCTATTCTTGAATATGAGATGTGATTGAACTATAAGGTGGAATAGGAGATTTGAGAATTGAACTATAAACGGGACTTTCGCGGGACCCATTTGCATCCATATCTTCTATATGTTCAGCTTGTTCAAGTATGTACTTGAGCTTATTTCCTTGTCTACACCCTCAAACTTAAGGATATACGATGTTAATGCATCAAGCAGTACCGCATTCTCGTCAATATTCGGTTGTGTATCAAGTAGGAAAACATGTACTACTTAGGGTGCGTTTGGTTAGGTTCCTTTTCTGCTTTTGCTTCCAAAAAACATAAAAAGCTAACCAAAAGGGTATTTCTCATAGCAAAAAGTAAAAAAGCAATCTGCTTTTGGTAGTGTAATTCTCAAAATAGATCCAGAGGTACTTTGGGTTGCTTTTCTTTTCCAACTTGAGATTATTTACCCACCTTTGCCACCCATGAGTGAAAACGTTTCGTTTTCTTTTCCTCCAACGAGCCGAACGAGAAAAAGGACAGGGGTTCCCATCTAGCAATCTTTTGACCAGGAGTAACCCTAGCCCCACTGGCGGTGCTCCCCACCGGCGGCGCTGCCCTAGAGGCGGCGCTCCAACTCCGGCCCGGCCCGCCACGATGCCCGTCTCTGTCCCGCCCCGCCCCTGCCACGGCGCCAGTCCCCGTCCCGTCGATCCTGCCCGACGCCGGCCCGCCCTTGCTCCCCACCGGCACCGTCTCGACCAGCGGAAGGTCGCCGCCACTGCCGCACGGGAAGAGGCCGCAGGACGTCGCTGCTGTCCCGACGCCAGATCCCACCCCATCCCGCGCACCTCCACGTCCAACACCACCCCATCCAAACGCCTCCACGCCCAACCCAGCAAACTCTTCCGGCGGCCAACTCCCTCCGGCAACTCTCCCCTCCTCTGGTGCTCCTCTTCCCACGGCTAGCCCCGACGCGTCTTTCTACGCCCGAGCCGGCCGACCCTGTCGTCAGCTTGCATATAAACAGTCATTAGGTAATTACAAAAGCAAAAGCAGTAGCTCTAACCAAACACGCTTTTTGTTTTTCCACGGTAGAAAAAACAAAGCAGCTTTTCCACAGAAAAAAAAACAAAACAGTTTTTTCCAGAAGCAAAGCAGAACCAAACGCATACTAACCTATAAACATAAGAGCAAGTTCACCATGGGCCCCGTGGGCTTTTTTGGCGCTGGGCCAAAATTCTCTTTAGGCGAATTTTTTTACCGATTCTAACCATGACCGTGCCCGGCCCGGGTTGCAGAGAAGAGCATGACCACGTCAAACTGCACAGCCTGCAACGTTAAAAGTCGTGAACTCTTGGATTCGTCCAAAAGAAAGAAGTCGTTAAGCCTTGAAAAAAATTCTGCGAGTCATGCGCTACAGTATAATTTTTTTTTTGATAAAACGCTACAGTATAATTTTGTAGACCCGATAATCACCTTGCAATATACCGCCCTTAAAAGCTCAAATTTCATCATCTAGCAACTCGCAAACTTACATCGATCATCGTATGAGAAACCGCACCTAAAAAAGAATACATTTTGGTGTTGCTCTACCATGCAATTAATGATCCATCCGAAGCTACGCATTCAACTGCCGGCTAAACGCGCTCTTCGCGGTCCTCGGCACGTCGTCGAAGCTCTCCAACCCCGTGCTCTCCTGCCACGGCGAGATCTTTGCACCGAGAAGCGGCGCCGAGTCCTTCTCGCCCATCTGCAATGCAACGGCGCAGACCGGTTAATCATAATCTTGTCACGCACGTCACGCGCCCCTTTGAAATTAAGATAGCATCGTAGTATCAAGACAAGCACAGACCTGCGTGGTGACAGGGATTGAGGCGCCCAGCTCGTTCTTCTTCCGGCTCTCGGAGACGGAGAAGTAGGAGTAGAGGCCCATGCCGAAGATGGCGACGAGGATGCCGGCCACGTTCCGGAACGTGAAGGGGTCCTCGAGCAGGATGTAGCCGAAGGAGAGAATGAGGCACGTCTTGAGATGGCCCAGCACCTGGTACGTCACCGGCGAGGTCGTGCCGATCACCAGGAACGTGCTGAAGTTGACGGACACTGCGATCGTGCACGACAGCACGATAAACACCTGCAAAAGGTTCATGTAAAGTCAGTTTCATATATAGTTAAGCTTATTTACAGCGATAATTAAAGTTAATTTTTTCGTTTTTGCTGCTGCTGCTGCAGTTGCACATACGTACCACGACTTTGAAGTTGTAGTCGAACGCAAAGACGTCGTTCTTCGTGAGGAGCTTGTCAACGAAGGGGCCGGTGATGAGCAGCACGGCGGATTGGTACAGCGAGGACTGGTACAGCAGCTGGGTGGAGGACACCTTGAGCCTCTTCTGTATTTGGTTGGTCAGCTTTATTCAAGGTGAAAGGTTAAGGAGGACATGAGATCTGTACTTAAGATTTTGGAGTAACAGCTAGGTTAGGTAGCTTGAGTTCATGTGGGGGCAGAGCAGAAGGATACAATCTGGCAGACACACGTCGCGGCGATGGTCAGGACTGCGATGATCGAGCCGAGGAGATTGAGCTGGAGATCCGTGACAGACGCAATACCAACTCCAAGGAGGAGGACCATGAGAGAAGCCTTGATGCTCTGGCTGCACAGTTAATGGTAGTGATGTATGAGAGGGCCGAGCTTGTTGCAAATCACAAATGTGCAAGAACGGCGCGGTGAGGTTCTGCAATGTGAGATGGAATCTGAGAAGCACCTGAACTTCTTGCTCAGAAATATGGTCTCCAAGAGTATGGTGAAGGGTATAATGGCTAACTTGGTCATCTGCACAAGAGAGGCAAAATAGCAAATTCAGTAGGAACAGCTGGAATGGAGTGGTACGAAATACCAGCAGTTGGGGTCAACAACGTGATGTTGAGCTTACCTGGTAGAAACCAACTGAATTAAACCCAAGGCAAAGGTTGAGGAGGCCAATGGAGATTCCATTAAGAAATCCAAAGGAGATGACAGTTTGCGCATCGATTGGCTTCGCCTCGAAGAAGCGGAGGCGCTGTGCGACATGCAGCGTACAGAAGGTCACCAGCAGGTGCCAGCTCGTCAGCGTCGTCGCTGCACTCCCACATTCCAAGCAAATAAAAATCAGGAACTTTTCAGTAAACGAGATCAAATGGCTTTTCTGTACACCTGACCCCCCAAAAAATGTCGGACGGAGCAACAGTACTACAGTAGCATTACTGAAAGTGTGAAGCAGTACTGACCGAATAAGAAGCCAAGGTTGCTGATGAGGTACTTGTTGCAGATAACAATGGCTACCGACGAAGTGACCGAGAGGCCCAGCGCGCCGGTGACGCCCATCTGGGAGCCCCCTCCTTCTGAAGACATCTCTTCCTCCTCCCTGGTAGAAGACGACGGCACAACTGGTGAATTATAAATATAATCCAGAAGCTATGCGAATATCACAGTATGTGGTGGGATCTTGAAACAAGCTTAGCGTGCAAAGGAGGAGGCAAGTCACTAATAATAGTCTCACTACAGTTTTTCAGCCAGGGAAACACGTGCTTGGACAGGTAATCGAGCGTTGACATGGCAAGACATCAAAGCCTTCGCACGTTCGAGCAGCAAACCAAGGGTTGGTTTTGTCATATATGCACTGTGAGACTTTTCTTCAGTTCAAGCCTGCTTTGTGGTCCTACATTACTGCAATTTTGACCTATATACATTGTTGATGTCCTAATTAAAGTTCCATATGGCCTTATCTGTCTAAGGTTCAGCAAGTGTTGCTCGGTTTGAGTGTTTTGTACAGATGAAGCCACGTGGAACTTTGAGTGTTTCGTACTGGGACAGGCCCAAGTCAGCTTGAAGGCGTCACTTTGTGTGTTTCGTATAGATGAAGCCACACGGAACTTTGAGTGCATCATACCGGACCAGTGCAAAGTCATTTTGAATTGTCAGTTTTGAGTGTTTCGTACGGATGACCAGCTTGCAAAGTCGTTGGGTGGTCACTTCAGCATAGAACGGAGACTGGTACTTCAATTACTGGAAGATGGTGATATATGATCTTGATATTACACATGGACAACGCTTCACCTAATCACTAAGCCCGTCCACAACAGTACAACAATTGCTGAGCCATTTATTCGTTTGGCCCCGCCTTGAAAACTGAAATTGGGACTTCGACTTCTTCATGATATATGGTTAATGATAAAAAATCCTGAACATGTTAAATTACTCCCAAGTAAAAGCCTAGTACTGCCTCCGATCCATAATAAGTGTCGCTGAATTTGTACTAAATCAACGATACTTATTATGGATTGGAGGGAGTATTTAAAAAAAAATCAGCATTGTAAACATGGGAAATATAGCGCCTATGTTCAGATATGGATGAGAGCAAAGCAAGAGGAGAATGCAGATGAGAAGGGAAGCTGGAGGCGCCAGGGCGGCAACCAGGGAGAATGTGTCGTGGGCGCTCGCTCCCTAAGACAACGAGGCGAACACCACGCCCAATTTGCTTTCTACGGTATATTGCTGGACTAATTATTGTACGAGCATTATGGAGAGAGGAATCACGGAAACCATTTTCTCGATCGAGGAGATCACCAGGCACGTTTAATGTACAAGTCAAACCTGACAGCGTTGGAGCACATGCAAGAATAGCTCGTCAAGACGTTGGATCAGCAACCGGGCAACTGTTATTAGTAAACGCGCGATGCCCAATGAAAAAGTTGTTTGATTGCTATAGGCAAATCGACCAGCTCAAGCGAAGCAGAGGCAGAGTCGCAGAGAGAAGGAGGGGGGTACTCGTATTTTTTTATTCCGGAAGCGGTGGATACGCAGGCTTGAGCGGGCTGTGCGGAAGTTAAGTCGAAACCATCCATCCTAATCAGTAATCACCAGGAAGAAAAAGAATAAACAGGCGGAGATATTTCCGCCATGACGGACGGCGACATCTGCCCAGAATTAGGCGCTGCACTGCACGCGACTTGTGCGTACGTAGGGACAGATTGACGGGGGAAAACCTGGTCAGTACGGCGCCGCCATGCCTGCCAGCCACCGAGGGACGCCACATGCCACGGGCGGCGCAGTCAGTTAGCAGTAGCACAGCGCTGGCGAGGATCAAGGAGGCCAAAAGCGGCCGTTACTCGGCATTCGAACGGCGGCGCCGCTGCTTGCGGGTGATGCCTCTATCCGTCCGGCCGGTAATCTGGCGGCGCAGCAGGCAAGTGGCGGCGGACGGGCGGAAGACGAAGATGCCAGGGAGAATTGAAGCAACGACACTGCCACCGGGCACCGGCGTGCGGAATTAATCCGCGCCCGCCGCGCCGCCGGCAATCCGGTTCCGACCGACCAAAACCCTCGAAACCCCTTTATTATTCGATCGTAAACAGCTACGGAAGATTCAAAAAAAACTAAGCAGGAAGACGACGAACAGGCGTGCGCACGTACCTCTGCGCCTCGCTCGACTAGTCAGCACGACGCAGCTCCTCGTTCTCCGCGCGCGAGGCCCCCGAGATCTTCTCCGACGGGAGAGATTCACGGCCTCTTGTTCCCGGGACGCCTCGATCTATCAGAGGTGAACGGGGGAGGAGTCGTTTGCAATTGCCTAGTCTCCGCGGAGGAAGAAATGGGTCACTTATGGAGTATCAAATTTGCTCGTGGGTTTGGGTTCGTGTGCTGCGTATGCTGCCTAGCTGTTTTGGTGTGATCAGGTGGGTGGAAAGTCTTCGAGAGACGGGCGGGGCGGGGAGGAGGGTAGGTGGTGAACAACTCAGGCGCCGTCACGATCGATCATCGGCTCGTCGAGCCTCCGATCGCGCTATCAGCCTCTGGAAGGTGGGGCCAGGCATGTTGTGCACGCGGCCCACGCACGCACGCTCTCGCCACCGCTCCGTGGGCCCGCTGAGTCAGTGGGTGACGGCTTTTTGTTGGGCTCTTTTGCGAGGTGGGAGTGTGCCTACAATCAGAGATGTGCATGTTACATGTTTGGTCTATTGTGACGTGGTTTAATGATTTGTACTTCGTCCGTTTCATAATTCTTGTCTCAAATTTATCAAAAAAAGATATATCTATTTTTAAAAAGCGTCTAGATACATGTAAGATTTTGACAAAAATCATGAAACAGAGGTAGCACTTATTTGGAACTAGGAGTTATATGTCTCGTAGTACAATTATACTACAGTTTTGCTATTTTTTAGACGAGTGAGAGACCATGAAAGTACGACGGATGAAAAAAAAATCTTTATCGGATGGTTATGATTGTCGATTGAGAAATAACTAACTCCTTCTAAGAGAAATAGACACTTCCTTGTGCTGCTACTTTTTTCCCCAGAAAAACAATAACGCGCATATGGACTTCAAGATTCAACTTTACCAAATTGTTACCGTTGAAAAACTTTACCAAAATGCCTCAGGATTGGACAAGCATAGGTGCCTTGGATCTTCGGCTTGCTGAAGGCGCCTATCGCATGTACAAACGCAGACGCTCACAACACGCGTGTACACTCACCCCTATGAACTGTTAACGCGTACGTCACCTACCGCTGAAAGAGTATCGCCGGTTAAATCTTGAAATAATTCAGAAAAATGTAACACGTATGTCAAGTTTAGGACTTGACCTAAGTGGGCTGGTTCCACCACAAAAAACCAGACTATCTGAGTTAGGCTCACTTCATACGCGGTTCAGATTTTGATCTTGTTAGGCACACACTTTGGTCAAAATGATGGTTAAAGTTGAAGCCCTATGATATGAAAAGAGACAGCATTCAGTTACACAAAAATCCCGCGTCCATCTTAGTGATTCAACATCTATCCTCCCATGGCGCGCTTGGTTTGACAGACAGCTTTTGTGACTTTCAATCTCTCCCTCAGTGTAGTATAATATGCTAAGGTAATGGGAAACCATTACTATTGCTTATCTTGTACCTCGAGAAATCTTCTTACGGAACTTCAGGGTAGTGAAAAGATTTCTCGAGGTATAGGCGATCAAGTTAACAACATCATGACAGTGAAACATTCAGTGACATTTTGCTGATAAGTGGGGCAATATGTGACCGTGTCAAAATAAGTCAGTGTTTAGACTGGAAGTATTTAGATAGCAATAAGTTTATAATACGCCTAGACGTAACAAGCGACGGCCGGTATCGCTACGAGCGTTCTGACACAGTGGGAGGAAAGTGGCCGATAATCCAAACAAGAGCTTAGGTGGAACGCGGTCAATACAAAATGTGCCAAGACAATTCAACCCATCCACCGTTCGCCCGTCGATTTGATTGCCTCACCACAACACATGTTAGTTCAGATTGACGACGTTGAAAGCTTAACTCGCTAAAATAAATAAAATTCAGGCAATTGGAACTTCAAAATATCTTTGTTCAGCGAGACAGCGGCCCATGGTCGTTGTGCAGAATTTTCTGCAGCTGAATGACCCGGCCTAGAATATGCTCCGTTCGGCAACCTAACAGCATCGCCCAACATTGGACCATAGCCACAAGAGACAAATGCTCAAACCGAACTTGCATTTCTGGCTGCTACCATCCCAAAACATGTCGCCGTCCAGAGGGTTTCATTCACATGAATGAAGATTAGCATAAAAACTCCAAAAGTGAAGAGTATGGCTTCATCAAATAGAAGAACAGAAATGGTACTTTAGCATTGTGCAAGTGTTGGGTGATAGCTTAACACTAAGTTCGAGGTCGCTGCACAGTCTTATTAGTGATACAACAGCACCGACCATTGTCATTATGTACACTTTTCTTAAGAGGGGGGAAGAATATATATCTGGACAGCTGATTTTAAGGGCAAATTTCAAGTTGGGGTTCCATCTGGCTTGTTCTTTTGGTACACATTTTCCAGGCACTCCTTAGCTCGGTGAACCTTCGATTGGAGGTAAAAGCTCCCAGATGTCGCGTTTCTCTCGAATAACTTGTCATACCGCTGCATTCAACATGGTTGATAAGAGGTTGTAGTAAGAAATTTTTTTTGTCGAAATTGAAGCAAGAGTTTGACATGCAAATAGTGAATGGTATCTAGGAGACAAATGAAGATGAAAGGAGACCTGTGCAATCTCTTCCCATGTCGATTGCTCAGTCACACCCAATATCTGCCGCGCTTCTTGCTCAGTCATGGTTTTGCTGGCCCTGCGGATATTATTCATTGCTTCATGGGCCACACCAGTTTTATTTGCATCTGAAAGGATACAGGAGGAATACTACATGAGGTGCATATAGATATAATAAGTTTTTGCCTGTGTGCATTGATTGATCCAGAGGTTGAGGAGCTACCCTTTTTGGAAAACAAGAAAACATAGAGTAAGTTTTTGCTCCCTTTACGGACAAATAGCAGCACGACAAAGCTTGGCAGGTAAATAGTAACGTCCATCTCGAGAAGACTCATTGTAAGAACCGTGGATGTTACTTCAAGTGAGGCTGAGTGCACCTACCTATACAGTTACTAGGACCATCGGATGAACGAATGAATTGAGTATTTGAGTGTGACGCTGATATCTTGAATGCAATCTTATTCTATTACTAGTTCACGACATCAAGGATACTGGATTTCGCTCAGCAATTGCAAGACAATAGCACTAAATCACGATACACTATTGTTGACACGTTCCTGTCGATAAGAATGTAACACACCCGTAAATTTTCAGCATACCTAAGCTAATAAACAAGGAAACATAAAGCTGTTCCTTCAAACAAAACTCTTCAAAATAGATAGAAATACTAGCCTGGTAAACATTCACTAATAATAGCAAATAAGTATGCGGTTGCTGAAAATACTTTCATAATCTTTATGTTCACAGAAAACGTAAGCAATGGGCAGAGTTGTGACTTATCCAGAAGTAAATTCTAAGTAGAACCACAAAGCAGACAGTGGCTTATACTCATCTCTTTTTGTAAATCAGAGTTTTATTGTATTGCACGTAAACACTACCCATCTAATGCAACAAAGGCACAAAGCTATCAAGATAATCCTTTTCTTTTTGGATAGAACAAAGAATCTACTGACCTGCAGACCATAGGTTTGAAAGCACGACAAGCTCCATATTTTAATTTATCAAGGGGTAACCTAAGTTCTAGAATAAGCAATGAAAGTTCTAACTTGTTTCGATAAGTTTAATTTTTTAAAGCTAGCCTGCTGTTCACAAAAACAAGACATTTTAGACATGCCTTCAGTAAGACTTTGATCACCAATATCGTTCAAAATACTTAGATTCAAATCTTAAGTATATGTATAGGTCTGTGTCGACTCTCGAAAAGTATTAACATAATATTATAATTACGTTGGGTTATACGTATCATGGTAATGTCCAAAACATCATGTTTTTGTGAACTGGAGGGAGTACTTCAAAAATGCCAAACAAGACAGTGAAACTAAATATAGCAAGTCATGACAAACAAATTAGTTCACAAAACCTGACAGGTTACAAAACATAGCAGCAACTGACAGTCTGGTAGTCTCATTTCACTTTTTCAGCTATTGGCTACAACATTCTTTAGCTGTCCATCCAGCTCCCATTCTTTTATCAGTTTTATGTCCTCTAGGAACAAGGAGGTCAAGGCATTTTGAAGTATGGGTTGCTCAGAAGGGGGGGGGGGGGGGGGGGCTTACTTTCAAGTGCTTTCCGGTATGCCTGAAGCATAGCTCTTCCTATAATCCCAGAGCCCATGACAATAAGGTTTGCAATTAGTCTGCCAGCCTGAAAAACAGAGAAGGAGAATACATGTAAATCAGCAACAAAATGTAATTGAGCATCTTGCGCATTTGGATACTATATGCCTTAGCGCTGGATCAAAAAGGGAATGCGATCCAGAATCTGCCTACTGACAAAATTGATACTGTGGCTCTGGTGAAATTATGTTTCCTATTACCACACTATGAGCTCAAAAGATAAGTATATACAGGCTAAATTTAAATTATGTCGCCAAAGATTTGTATCTTGCTTGGGTGAAGATGGGTCTAATCCTGAGACTGCAGGGGCCAAATTGCCTAATTTCATATTAACAGTACCTTTCGCGTTAGCTCTAAAATGCTACAAACAGTCCCATCGATCTAGGAAAAATGAGAAAGATATGCATTGTATTTGAAGAGCTTCATGCACTAGCCAACGCAACCAAAAGACCGATCTAATGGAAAGGGCTAGGCAATCCATTTATACTTCAACACTCCCCCTCGCGTGTGGCTCCCGCAGACCTAAACGTGGATCGAAAGTGCGTCGCAACGCAACGAAAAGACCGATCTAATGGAAAGGGTTAGGCAATCCATTTATACTTCAACACTCCCCCTCGCGTGTGGCTCCCGCAGACCTAAACGTGGATCGAAAGTGCGTCGCAACGCAACGAAAAGACCGATCTAATGGAAAGGGCTAGGCAATCCACTTATACTTCAACAGTATTCTTATTTGTTTTGGCGGATCCAGATTATAAGTACTACCAGACATACAATTATATTCGTTAGTAAATGGTACGGGTAGTATTGCTGTGATACAAAAATCTGTGAATTAAATAGAAAAATAATCATCTATTCTATTATATACTAAAAGCACAATACGAGATTCTTTTAAGGCAATGCACCAAGTTGATCCACTTCACCCAAATTATTTTCATTGTTGGATCTAGAATTTATGG
This sequence comes from Brachypodium distachyon, assembly GCF_000005505.3. Classification (NCBI taxonomy): domain Eukaryota; kingdom Viridiplantae; phylum Streptophyta; class Magnoliopsida; order Poales; family Poaceae; genus Brachypodium; species Brachypodium distachyon. Next base: position 30,420,086 of record NC_016133.3, on the reverse strand, counting down.
AAGCACAACCACTAAAACTGCATAACACGTGGAGGTCATCTCATTAAGGAATCCATTGTTAACACATCACAACATGCGCACATATGGTAATTTCAGAACTTGTGAGTTGTAATCTTGTAATAATCCCGAGAGAAATTCGGTCGATGCGAAGACCAATGTTCACTTGATAGCCTCCCTCTGTTCTCTCGAATTCGCAATGCTGCCGGCCTGTCGGGCCTTCCCTTCCTTCTTTCCCGCACTCTACTGTGTCCTGCTTCTCCCCCTTTATGTCCATCAATAGCACATCTGGTTGTCCTGATGGGGTGATGCCATCAGCCAAGGCTGGTTCTGTTAATGACCCACAGCTCTCTCCCTCCTGCACATCCCTGACTCATAGCACAGCTAGCTATCCTGATGTGTGCCATCGACCCACAGCAATCTCACAGCCTTCCCTTCTCCAAAGCACCGGCTTCCTACCGACCTTCAATTGGACGCATGCATTGTTTCCTCGGTTGAGGACTAACTATTTAGGTTGGTGCAGTTTCATCAAGGGATAAATTTTCAAGTACTTCAGGAAGTAATTGTTCTACAATATAATTTGCCTCAGCAGGTAACTGGTCCTCTCAGTCTTTCCATTATTGCATGGTAATAAGTTCTCCTTAGCTAACATAGATTGAGTTTGTGTTTTCCCGTGGTTGTCGTCAGCGCAGACGATACTGTCATGTGACTACGTGACTGCAAGCTGTCCTTGCAGAAAGTTCATACTTTGAGTCAATACGCATTATCATCTTGGATCCTCTGGATTAAATTTACTACTAAATCCATATGCATTAGCACGATTGACATGAAATCAGGGATGGTGAAATCTGGCCTGAATTATGTTTACGATGCTGAGCTAAGCTTACTACACGCCAACTGGTCAACAAAATGCGGCAAGCAAACAGAGATTGGTGGATCAACGAAACATAACAGTTAGATCTTCAAAATTGCACCCAAGATAAGGGCGCCCATGTTATGACAACCTGGTAGTTAATTCATAGATCTAAAGTGCAATTAGTAATAAGAACTGTAAACTTAATTATTTTCAGGATGTGGCAAGCGACATCGTGACGGGGATCACCGGGACCTCCACGTCGATCAACAAGATGGCAGGGACCAGAGAATAGCCAGTGTCTACTAGTTCATCAAGCATTACTAGCTCAGGAGAAGTGCAGAGCACTGAGATGCTAACTCCTGGATGTTGACCGGCATGCTCCACCATGCCATATTCCATGCTCAAGGGAGGTTTCCATCGGATGAGGGCAATTGATCTGGGAAGCTCCAATGCGGCAGGACAGCCATCAATCCAGCACATGAGAAAAATTTCCCATCCCATCATCCCATGCTTCCTAGCTAGCTGCCAGCCCATCCATGCACCACGGGAATACCAATAGGCAATAGCATTATCACTGGATGATAATATGATCAAATAATCTTATTTTCTTCTTTGAAGGTTGGTTAAAATTGTGATCGACATATAAATCCAGCAAATACTCAGTCAGGACATATAATAAGCAAAAAAGAGTGCCTGAGGCAGCAGATCGATGGGAAAAATTTGGAGCTATCAAATTCCGATTGAGAAATTAAGGAATACAAAAGACAAATCCAGTATTGACAGTAGGCCTGGTAATGGCTTGAAACCCGCCCCGTATCCAGACCAAACCATTCAAGCATACGTGAATTAACCAAACCAAGCCAGACCAAAACTCATTTTCTAGAATCCAAACTGCACCAATTCATCCTTGTTTTCTCCCCGGAACACACCAAACCATGGGTTCAACCCTGGCTCTTCTATCCCCGCTGGCAGCGAGACCTAATTCCACCCTCGCATTCAATGTTCGGTGCCAGCCACGACCACGAGAGAGAGAGATTGAGAGATTGGGGCTAGCTGGAGAGAGAGAGAGAGAGAGAGAGTCTTGGGGCTGGCCGGCTGGGGTGAAGGGGCTGGGCTGGATGAGGGAGCGGCCAGCGTAGAGGGAAGTGGAACGGCGACGATGTATGCGACGGGGCCAGAGGCATCGGCGGCGGCGCCGCGGCGGGCGAAGCGCATACTGTATCGCACGGACTCAGCCCAAACCAGATCGTTCCAAACCACAATTAGACTAAAACCAGACCGATCCAAACCACTTTTAATCTCTAACCAATCGAGCCCAGACCAATCGGAACCAACTGTATTTCCGCACCAGAAAAACCAAACTAGACCGCACCATTCCCAGGCCTAATTGACAGTGATAATGGTCCGGATTTAGAACCCAATTTAAATTAGCTATTATTTACACCAACATTGAATTTTTGTCACATGGTAAAAGCATGTTATATGATGTTATGTCTTCACATGAGTATGGGCAACAACAATTTCCTCCAAAAAGTTCCATGAATTTATTTTAAACTAGATAAAAAAAATAGGTAAAATTACAAGATAGACCAAAAAATTAAAAGGTCGAAAAGGTTCTTGAATAAGATATTTTGTTTATGGAAAATCCACAAATTTTTAAGCCATAAATTTATAGAAATAGAAAATGAGAAAATATCTTGCAAAATGAATTTGGGATTTTATCAGTTTTTTGTGTTCTCCTATTTTTCATGAATTTTGAAATTTATGGTTGATTCACTGAAATGCATTTTATTTATAGTATGGAATGCCCATTTCAAAACATGTGGCCTATCATAGATGCCTTATCAGTCAAATCCACTTAACAACAGTCAAAATCACCGCTCACCGATGGGATGAATAGAACATTGTATACTTGTATTTAATATTGTAGGAAAAAATTACCCGGTTAATAGTTAGGACCAGATCTACCGCAACCAATAATTGAGCGATCAACAATACGTTAAATAATGACATGTCGACTATCGAGTATTTCCGACTTGGGATTATAAGAGGCACCCTAAAGTCGGAACACAGGGCTACTTGATACTTCCTCATGTATAATCCATCTTTCTAGAAACATTGCCCGTGCATGTGTGTGGGCCACTGTGCTAGTTTATGACACGATAATTAATATGAGGGAGAAAAATAGCGGTTGGCCACAAATAGATTCAAGGGACTACCGTGAAAGCAAGGTGCAAACAAGATATACAAACCAACAGACTGAGGTCAAACGAAAATGGTCACAGATTTGAGAGATGAATTGTGTTAGAGGGGTTCAAGATGTCATCAAGTTGGAGAAACATGGATCTGGTATCATGTGGTGGGACACCATATTTCAGACAAGGTGCTGACAGCGACAAATTGTGACCGTTAGCAAAAGGGAAGCCTGTGTTGAGGAAGAAGATGTGTTGGCAGTTAATTTGCAGTAGACAAGGATTGCAACACAGCTGCCAAAGAGATGCACAATGACAACTGGCAACAAAGCACGGACATGGGTGTCGATGTCATGTTCTAATTATAGAAGGAAAATAATATGTTAGTTTCTTAAAAAATAGTCACTTAGATTCAAAATGATCATTACATCGACCCAAATCCCGTTTTCTTTTTATAAGGGCTAAAATCACTTATTTTTTTGGCTTTTTGACCCCATATTGTAGGGTGGATCTCGAAAGCCGTACATACGACTTTCATCGAATACGGCTTTCCACAGAATTCTATAGGGATCTATGAGATCGAGTACGGAATTCTGTTTACTCACTTTAATTGAGTATCCGTTTCCCTCCTTTTCCTGCTAGGATCGAAAATCCTGTATTTTCCATATCCATACGATCTGAGTCCTTAGATTTCCGAATTAGTGTAATGGAAAAAGAAGTGCTTCGAATCATTGCTAGACTCGGACCTGTTCTGAAAAAGTCAAGGTATTTCGAATTGTTTGTTGACACGGACAAAGTAAGGGAAAACCTCTGAAAGAATTTCCATATTGACCTTGTACATATAAGAGTTCCGAATCAAATCTCTTTAGAAAGAGGATCTTTTGTCTCATGGTATCCCTCAACGATTCCTTGCAAAGAAGTCCTCGAAAGATTTGAAATCTACACATAACGAAATGGATGTAAACACGTGGTGCTCACCAGGGACGGAGATAGGTGTAGGGAAATTGGGGCTGCAGCCCTAGGCTTAGCTAAACCACTAGTGGTTAATTTGATACTAATTTGACCAATTTGTGAATTTATAAAGCCTAGCCCTAGGTTTTTTGTGTGTAAATATGTTTTCAACCCTTCATGTTCAACCTAGCTTGTACTTAGCCCTAGGCTTTAGAAGATCCTAGCTCCGTCGCCTGTGCTCACAAAATCAAACCTACTACTAGCCGTGCAATCACGCAAGTCAGCCTGTTAAGGCTAGGTGGACATCCAAAGCATCGGAGGAAAAGGGCTGGGTTGCTTCCTGTGTTAACAGAACACTGGTTTAACAAACTACATGATAAAACGAAAAATTTCTTAATGATTGCAAATCTCAGGATGGGTACATAAGTGCACCACAATTTGTCGCTGTCAGCACCTTCTTCCTCATGAGAAAACGAAAAAATTCATGGGATACACCGCCAAATGTAAAACCCTGTTCCCGTCCCTGGTACAATAGATTGGAAAGATTGAGCCAGTGATGCTGCATAGTTAGTGCATTCCCCTGAACCCTATCCAAAAAAATCCACTTCCCATGTACATTCCCGCATCAGATCAACGAATACAACAATCCGACAGACGCAGCCTGCTCATCCCCGAAACCCTGGTGACCTCATCCCCAGTTAGTGTTAAGAAACTACAGATCTCACCAACACAACAAAGCGAACGCACTAGGCACGTACGTGAGCAGTTAGAACGACAAAAAGGAAGGGGGAATCGCACGCGCAGAGAGCACGGATCGGAGGATGGGGCGCGGGAGGGGAGCGAAAACCTTACCATGGCTGGTCGGTCCCGATGGACGCGATCGATCGGAAGAGGGGAGGCGGCGCCGGAGCTTGGGATTCGCGGCTGCGGGGTGTGGAGAGGGACCTCGAGAGCACGAGACAGGAGCGTGAAGCTCCGGCTCAGCTGCCGCGTGGGGCGCCGCCCGCGCCTGGTTTGGGTCGTGCGGGCCTGCTGGGCCGGTTCAGGAGCAGGGGTCCGGAAGGGAGGAGGCCTCGTTCGACTGGGCTTGTTTCGGACGGCAGACTCGGGAAGTCGGGAGGATTCGGCTACTGGGCCATGAGGAAACGGAGGTAACAATTTGTACCAGCTCCCCGACGCTGCCTAGCCGCCATAATTGAAGATTTCGTGTTCCCCTAGTCTCCAGCGCCGGGGACCTCGGTTACCCGTAAGAGTACAGTGAAGTATTTGTTTATATCAATTGTTTGTTTTTGATCCACAACGCAATGGCGGAGCTTGTGACACCATCACGAATAAGGGTACTCTGGTTCTTTCTCTGCTCTGGTGTGACTCAACGGGCGTTGCTCCGGAGTTAGAGTTTTTTGGTCCCTGTAGGTTTAGTGCACCCGATTTTGCGGATCTTGCGTTTGTGTAATCGTAGTTAGAGTGCCATGCTGCTTTTGTTGGTTTTATTTTTTATAATTTTGGAATCTTTTTCTGGCGTTCCGATGAAGATCTTGCGGTTTGACGACCTGCACCTTTAGAGGATCATCCTCGGCCCAAGTACATTCAACACTCGCGGCTTCTCATCTTTTTTGATGAGCGATTCAAGGGACTTTTCAAAACCTTTAAAGATAGTCAAGTTCGTGCAAGGATACTAGTGGCGAGGTTGCTGTTCCAGTCTAATTGCAGTTTTTATCTTGAAGCCTTAGTTGCATTTCATGTTGCAAAGCATAATATTACGGAGAAGATGTATTTAAGAGATTTCATTGTAATTCTTAATTATGGGTATTACCTTATAGTTTCTAGAGCCTATGGTCCAAAGCATTGTACCTGTAATGATTCTTGCTTTTGAATAAAGTCGCAGGTTATTCTAACAAAACTATTTGAGAGGTTCCACTGTTCTAAAAAAAGCCTTGAGAGGTTCCACTAAAAAAGAATATTATTTGAGAGATGGTAGCAAATTTGGTCCAACTTCTTGCAAAATATGGAGTAGTCCTAATAATTGAGTTGCGGGAACAAAAGTGTCCAAAAATAGTCTGAATAGAGAAGTGACGGCCATTGTTGAATTTTAGCAAAATAAAACTTCACATGGAACAATTAACACCCAGATACCCACACAAGCAGATAGACTATGCCGCTCAGTCTTGGCGCCTCGACGATGCAAAGGGCGATCAAGGCTCCTCGTCAGCAACGATTCGCGACTATGCCGCTTGAGCTACACCTCCGTACATGGGACGATGGATTGAAGTGGTTTTGAGAGAATTTGAGAATAAATTATAATAGGTTCAGGGGGCTTTCAGTAAAAACACAAACGGACTAAAGAATCCAATTGTCAACTCCTAATTGGTTTGGACCTCTGATAAACTCGAATCTCAAGTATTAGGACTAGTCCACCACATTTTGCAAGAAGTTGCACTTATTTGCTCCCACCTCTCAAGTAGTTGGACCACCTGTGTTATTTTATGGAGTGAGCAATTTCCACGAATTGCATATTCCTTCCCATGTCAAATAGCTAGAATTCAATCAGACAAGGTAATTGCACCACTGGCCTAACAACTTGAGAGGTGTTAGCAGTTTAGTCCAACAAGTTACAAAATGAACAAAACAAGTACTAAAAGTTGAGATTCGGATTGCTTAGAGATCCAAGCCAACCATGCGTTGACACAAGTCCTGTGTCTTTTTGCTGAAAATTCCCTGCGGTTATTGAGCATCCCACTCACCTCCCGAGAAAAAAAATTGACCTGTGGGACCTAGCCGTCAGCGACCCACCAACATGACCTGTCCTTCTTCCCTGTCCACCCGGCCCCGCTGCCGTCCCCTCGCACAGCTCCGCCCCGCCCTCCTCCCCCTCCTCCTTATCCACTAGCCGCCCCGCTCTCCTTCTTTCCCCCTCCCAAATCCCCTCCGCTCCCTAGCTCTCCTTTCCTCTGCTCTTTCTCTTTTCTCTCCCGAAGCCGCTGCCTCCCCCAAGTCGCTCCGGCCTGCCCTTGACCTCTGCGCGTCGCCAAGAATCTTCTTTGCGCCTTCCCGCATCGGAAACCGCACCGAATCGACCCCACATGCGCCCAAGACACCGCCCGTCTTCCCCGCCACCGGCCGACCCGCTGCGTTCGATCCAGCCACCCCCAAGCCTCCCCAACCAAGCCGCCATGTGCGGGAGCACCGCTCTGCCACCCCAAGACCACGGATGCCCTCAGCCTACTCTCTCGCGTCCCAGAGTCGCCCCGCCTCAAAGCTCATCCCCAACCGTCGTCGCCGCACGTCGACAGCCTGCTCCAGGGACGGATTCGCTTTACGCTCGCCGCCATCCGTCTCCCCGTGCCGACGCACACGAGGATAGCCCCCCCTGGAGCACCACCTCGACCGCAGGAACCGCGACGCCGCCGTCATCTTCTTCGTCTCCGACGACCGCTGCCTTTTCTCCCTTGCCGGAATGCATTTTCGTCCGGCGCGTGTGTACAAATTGTTCTTGTACGGGGGCTTTTTTGCAAAATTTCCACAGCCCAATGGGACTCCATCTAGCTGCGACGTCTCCAATTCAGACTAATTAGACTAAAATGCTCCCGAATCTCAACTTCTTGAACTAGTTTTGCTTATTTTGCAACTTGTTGGACTAAATTGCTCACACCTCTCAAGTTGTTGGGCTAGTGATCACAAACTCTAAGTTTTATCCTTTGCCTTCCCAAGGAGAGGACTTGATGAGGACATCCCTAATCCTTTATTATCAACTCCAATTGATGATGTTGCTGCACAAGACAAGACCAATGAAGTTAGACTTGGGCCAATAACAATAGCACGTGCAAAGCTACTTGAACAATAGGTGAACTTACTCTTAATTGAATCTAATGTTTTAATTGATGAGAGCTTTATAATACCTAAGTCTATGCATTTATATATGATCAGATTTGAAGATAATTCAAGCCTTGTACGTGGAGGAGGAGAGTTGCAGCAAGATCCATTGCCATTGATTTCCAATATCAAGAAGAGCGCGAGGGAGGAGAGGCAGGTCGGCGAACCACATGAAAGAGGAGGAAATCAACAAGCAATAGAAGTTGTCGTGGCTGATGCTAGGACAAGTCCTACGACACGTCAAACATGTCTAAGGCATCAGTGCATGTCGAGAAGCATGTGACACACATAAGGTTGCCTACGACATGGTTTATTTGCCTTAAGTGTGAGTTGGGCCTGCGTGCTCATAGTTTGGGCTGAATCCAACATTTTGGGTCAGTTTGTATCAAGTTTGGGTTGAACCAAGTTCAAGTCCGAGTCTAATTAGGTTGCTGGACGTCCACCCTCCTATATAAGTTGAGGGACGCCCACGATTAGGGTTAGACCACGTTTAAGATTATTCAGAACCTTTCGTTGAACTGCTACAAGCATTCATCTGAAATTATATTCCACTTTGATTCGATCGGGAATTTACCTTCACCACTTTGTTGCGATCTGGTGTTTTGCTACTGAAGATTCGAGGGCTATCTATTGTTCCATTGGGAATTGGTAGATTGCAGAACCGCTTCGTGGTTGGCGGCTACGTGCGCAAACGTGTGGTGTTGCGAATATCAAATAGGGTTGAGAATTGTTGCATTGGCAGTAAGGGAGCAGCATGAGATTCGTCAGCGTCTCGCGAGTTATCATCCATCCACAACGAGCTCTCGCGAGTTATCATACATCCACGACGAGCCACTTATCAGGACTTTACGACATGTATAGTAAAAAATAATATCCCGTGCCTTACCGCTTCCGGTGCAGTTGCATGCTGAATGTTCGGTGCCTTTCATTTCTATGAAACGGAGCAGAGGCTGGCCATTTCAAGTTTCACTATGAATCGAAAGCTCAGCACTGTTACTACACTCGCTGGCTCACGGCATGCGATCGATTCAGGAGCTTGAAACTAGTAACAATATATTGATTGATAGATTGACTAGACAGTAGACACTACTAGTAGTAAGCAGGTACAGATGGAGCAGGAGAATTTAACAACGGCAAGAAGATGCCGGGGAACTGAAACCCTGCGTCAGGTTTTGCAGTATCCTTAAGCTAAACCGTCCGGCCCCCTGATCGAAGCAAACATATACAAAACGGACCCACGCACGCGCGCAGCTTAATTTCGCTAACCACATCAATCAAACCCTTCATCAACCAAATCCGCACATCAAAGTTACCCGACGGCTGGACGACTCCTTTTCTTCCGTCGTCGAATGGCGATCGCGCCATGCATACCACGCGCTGCGCACCGGCCCGGCCTTTTAATTGCTAGCTGCAGCTAGTGTCCGTCAGTACGTCCCAAGGTGCCCTATCTCCGCGATCTCCCAGTTCAGCTTGGACGCGACCCTGTCGTGGTAAGGCACGTACTCCTGAACAACAACGAAACAAATGCAAATTTTCCCATGAGTACATTCTGCAGGCAGTTCGATATCAGGAGTACTGCTTCTTTCTTTTTTTAACAGATGGGCCATATCGATCTGGCTACCTCGAGCTTCTCCATGAGCTCCTCTGCCGTCGGGGCGAGCACGATAATGCGGCGTGCGCTCGTGTTGATGAAACCCTCCTCCACCGCCTTGTCGATGAATGTCAGGAGCGAGTTGTAGTAGCCGTCCACGTTCAGCAGCCCAACCTGAAGAAGAAGAAGAAACAAGTACCATGTTAACATTCAGACATGGATGATGCCATTCTGGCTGCATTGCATGCGTGCCGATAAGACCAAGAAAGGACATTGCAGGGCAGTACCGGCTTGTGATGGATGCCCAGCTGCGCCCATGTAATCACTTCGAGCAGCTCTTCCAGTGTCCCATACCCTCCTGCATTCACAGTCCACACAGCTCACGTGATCAGCACCTCTCCCACAACAGGACAGATCTACCCTGAGCAAATCTCAGCAGCTTGACACATCCATGTACCCAGACTCGGTGACAGTGAGTGATAAAACCTCTCTGGACCCAATTATTGGTTACACCAGCTAGCCAGCTACTCCTAGCAAGCTGGCCCCGACCGGAGGCTGGACCTGGCCTTTTCATTTATAGATAGATAGACAGACATGGGGAAAATGCCAGAGGTTACAGACTCCACTTGACTGTAACTTGTCATGGATTTCTGAGGAAACTTGAATGTTCTATTCACCAGACTGGTAAGGTAGAAATGCAGGCTACGTTTGTGTGCTGAGTGTGGGTGACTCACCGGGTAGGGCTATGAAGGCATCAGACTGCCTTGCCATCTCTGCCTTCCTTTGGTGCATGTCTGCCACTGCCCTCACCTCGCCCACTGTCTGGCCACTTATCTGAAAAAATGGAAATAAAAATCAACATTGGTTTTCAGCTCATCTGCTGATCAGATCAGCCATATGCTGCAATTAAAGGGGACGGTAGAAATAATTGTTTGGCATGCCATGATGCCTGGCCGTCCTGTGTATGTGGTGATGTATGTGCAGAGACATTGTACACATTCCCCTGAGGGGGGAGAATGATTGTGCTCAAAGGGAGGAACCAAAAATAGCACTAGGTGGTTTGAATATCCACTCCTCTTGCCTCCTTGGGGGAAGGGTGAAGAAGACGAGCTAGGACCACAACAATTGATGGCATGAGTTAATTTGTCTGTGACTCGCCATATAGGATATAATAAACCACAATTTTTTTTTAAAGTGGAGTATTTCTTTTGAGTGCTCTCTAAACAGTTTCTCGAACTGCCTGACGCGCAACAAAAACACTCTTCCGAGGAAAGCATCAGGTGCAGACACTGAAAAGACTCTACTTCTGTCTAGATTAATTAGAAGACTCTACTTCTGACTAGATTAATTAGAATAAGATAGTACAAGTCCCCTTGCACCAACCAAGAAGGCAAACCACCTCTTCCCCTAGCAGGCATAAAGAAAGGGATGATGCCATGGCAAGACTTTTCCCCACTTGTTTATCCTCACGCCAAGATCTGGATTCGCGCCAAAAGCACGTAGAGTACTCTCGATCACGGTTATCTGCTCAGATGCGCCCAAGTGCCATGTCCCCCGGGACTCCAGCAGGTTTGCTTCGGAGCTCAAGCTCCGAAAGCCCATTTGATTATTGGTTAGGATCAGTACTCCTCTGCTAGAGTAGTTGCTAATATGCCCTAACAGCAACTTAAACAACTCGCGCTAACTTGCAGATGGCTCCAAGAGTCCAAGCATTTTGAAACTTGGAAATATGATTTATTTATTTATTTGCACAGGATAATATTCCCTCCTACTCCTAGCAGTACTAGTAGTAGACATGATAATTATGCAGCAGTGTACTGGTGGTAGCAGCAGCACGCCGAGAACAGACATACCTCTGGTGTCATGAGGGTCTTGGGAATGACACTGCGCGTGGACAACAAGATGACAAAAAGAAGTGATCAGCACATGCTTGAATTACACAAAACCAAAGCTGTAGCAAAACAAGAACCTAGCTAAGAAATGAAACATTCTTCTGGCCGGCCGGGGACAGCCGCTGGATGTGTGTATGTATGGAGCTTTTTCTGAAGGAAGCTAGCGAGAATAATTAATTGGAGCATGTAGTGTTTACCCGATGACGTGCCTGCCGCCGTCATACACCGCCTGGGAGACCATTCCCATGAGCCCGATGCTTCCCCCGCCGTACACCAGGTCCACGCCCCTCGCCACCTGCAACCAACACCGTCCAGTTAGCCCCACATAAATTACAAAAATAGTTCATCAGCAGCCAGTAAATAGACGCAACTAACGCAGGGGTAAGTTGGAGTAGTAAAACTATTAAGCCAGTAAATAGATGTTGGTGGGGAGTTACACTATGCAGAGAAATATGCGATGGATGACGTGATGGTTCTTGAATGCGATCTGGGGTGCATGGGGGACAGAGCAGAGCTAGCTAGGCTCATCTAATTTCGATTTTAATGGAGCCGTGAATCCGGTAGGGCCGGCGACGACGACGAGCCGGAGCACGTACGTACGCACGGAGAAGGCCGAGAATTGCTCCGTGCAGCAGCAGCTGTATGTAGGCTGATGCTTCCGTACAGTTCAATTAACTGTATCTACTAGTACCACCCTACCAGTACTGCTGAGATTATTTCACTAGTATTGCACTCTACTCGTGGCTAGGTGAGGCAGGGGATCTATTTGTGTAGTGGTAATTATTGAGAATTACTTTTGCACTCGCGAACTGGATATATATGAGTAACATCGAAATTAACTAATTAACTACGTGGCCATGGACACAGGTAAAACGGAAAGCACGGTTAGTGGTAGTATATATAACTGCAAACTCTACTAGTAAAGCATGGTTGGTTTGGTTAATTACCAGCTCGTTGCCGAGCTCAATGGCGGCGTCATGGTAGCTCCTCTTCTTGCCCTGGCTGCTGCCGCAGAAGACGCAGATCCTCTTGAACCGGGACTGCCTCATCTCTCTCCTCTAAACCTTAATTATCCCTTCAGTCTACACAGATATGGAAGCTAGCAAAGCAGGACTGCAGGAGTAATTAAGCTCGATCGGCGCTTGTGATTCTCGTGGTGGCCGGCGATTTTTGTGCACTGCTAAGCAAGCAACGCCGCACACTAGCTATACTAGCAGAACGCAAGGCCTTGTTGGTTCTTCTTGCCGGCCGGTCGATGCAATGGAGCTGTGTACTCTTGCGAGTGCGCCACCCATGGCTATATAATAGTGGCCCGGTGGGGAAGGGATGGAGAAGATAGAAGAGAGAGAGAGAGATGGATGGATGCTACGAAAGGGAAGCAAAATAAATGCACGCACATGGAGGAAAAAAAACAGTCCAGCATGTTTCCACCCAGCAGCAGAGGGGGGCGACGAGGCTTTTCGGTGAAATCGACGTGATGGGGGCTCTATTGTTGGGTGAGTCACCTTATCGGTTTTGCATGCCGGTCTGAGCTAGCTGCGTCAAAGCTAATCGTGGATTATCTTTGGAAGGTCGTTTAGGGAAAGCACACGCACGCGTACGTGTGTGGGGAGAAAAACATGGCGGTATATACCTTTTCTTCGAGCTTCTCCTTTTTCGTTGACCATTAGTATGTTAAATCTTTTGGATTTTAACACATGTATAGCTTTAGAGGCCGAGGAGCTACCCTCCTTTTCAATTTTTTTTATAATTTTAGAGGTTTAAATTTTCAAACGAGGAAATTCAAGTTTATACGCCCTGTCAACAAGGAGTATGGTACAAGAGGCACTTCTTGCACGTGATATATATTTGAAGTTTCCGGAATGAAAAAATGAACATCCAAGATTAAAACTTACATCTTTACTGGTAGAAGATAATTTAGTCTTTGAAATCCATTTACACATGATATAATTATAATCGTTGTTAAAATCGATAATATTCGGTTTGAAGTCAAGTTTTGGGAATCTAGAAGTAGTGGAGGGAAAGCTATCGCCCATTACACCCCCTTGGTGACTCTCCTAACATAGGAGTGACCCGTTCATCGACTCTGAACCTATCTAAGAAACATCATCATGACAACTTGTCTACATGTACGGTGGCACTCTAATAGGGCCGGTCGGCATAAACGAACCACTAACACATGACCCGTCAAGTATCAATACCCCCGATTATGGTGTTGTTTCAATATGTCCATGATGTTTAACAAAATCTGAAAATGAATGCAAATTGACATTCAAGGGCAGCTATCAACAATCAGATTCATTATGTCGAGGAGAAAGAGCAAGGAGCAACAAAAGTATGTAAAAGAAAATGTTGTCCTGGATGTAGCAATTAGCTGCAAAGAAATCACGGTGAAATCAAATGAATTAGGTTTTCCAGAAAGTGTTAGTCTTTTAACTAAGGTCTCGGATAGACGTTGTTATATATCCAGCGTTAGATTATCCATTACATACCTAATTATTACTGGTAAGTATAGATGTTAGCATCATCCTGAGAACAACAAAAACCCTGGCAGATGGAGAAACATTCAAGGATAGCCATTGACAATCAAATTCCTTATGCATTGAAGACCACCACCCGCCGCACTGGATAACGCCGACAACCAGCCCTCGACCACCACCTTCGGAGGTAGACGTGGACAGTCACCACTGTGGCAAGGCCGGTGCCTGCAACATGATCGGGGAAGAGAAGCCCTTTGGCTGCTAGGGTTGGAGCCCCCGTGGAGCCTCTCGAAAGACGAAAGAGGGGTCAAGGGGGTCCTTTGATTATGTCAAGGAGCGAGCACGAGCTAGTCCAACTTGTCCATGTTTGATCTTCTACAATTTCCTCCCTAAAGATAGGAGAAACATCAAGGTGCAAATGACAGATTTAGAGATCGATGACTTCAGAGGTTTAAGATTTAGACATCGATGACTCCAGAAGTTTTTTATTTAACTTTAGTCCATCTGGAATCTTTGTTGTTGTTTTTCGAGTTTTTTCCTTCGAAATTTAGACATGAATAAATAGTCCGACCATTACTTAAAAAAGTAAAGGTTAGCAATATATAGAACGTGATCGGTGATCGAGTTGTGTGTTCACAGAAACAGGATATGCATTGCGCCCATCGCGCAGAGTGACAGAGAGCAATCTCAGCCGCGCAGGACGTGAGACGGACACGATGGACGCATCGGCGGCATCGCGTCACACACGCCAGGCGTGCGAGTCTGGGCCGGCGCGCGCGAGCTAGAGAAGGGAGGATGACGCCGATGGCCGACGCACGCCGTGCGTCCCCCCGGCCCTCTCGGTGCCTGGTCGGGGCCGCCCGCCGAGACAACCGCGCCCCCCGCGGCACGTACGTACTGGAGTACAACGACCCGGGGAGTGGAATTCCGTGCCGCGCTCGAGTTCGTGCCCGCTGCTACCGGAGCAGTCGTCGTACTACTCCCGTACTCCTACTCCTACTCCTCGCGTAGGCGTAGCATAGGCCTCTGGGTCTCGTCCGGGTGTGTGTGTGTGTGTGTTGGAGTTCGGGGCTTTGGGGTTTGGACTCGTGTGCGCGCGTGGCTCGCTCCGTCAGTTTCCTGCGTTGTTCCGGCCCGCCCCGCGACGCGTGCGTGCCCGCCCGCGCGCGCGGCATCCTAGGCTACCTGAACCTGCCTGCCACCCCCGGCACGCCGAGCCCCCCTTCCAATTCCTCAGGTCTCACCAAGCGCCCCGGGCGACAGAGACGTGCCGTGCTCTCGCTTGGCGCAATGTCGACGCCGCCATTGCATGCCTTCCCGGCCGGCTCCCGCGGGCGGTAACGAAGCGCGATTTCGTTTCCCTCATCCCATTTCCTGGGGCATAATTAAACCACACACGCGTGTTAAGTAGGAGTACTACGTACAACAGATGGGGGTTGGCAAAAATCCCGTGGCCCCCAGCTCGCTCACCGGTATGAATCATCAGGAAATTAAGCGGGACGAAAGATCGGCAACAACCTCGGCCACTTTTCTTGCCTCTTATGGTCGCTGCAGGATCTGATCTCATCTTTCTACCTCCAGCCAGCCAAAAAGAACTCCTCCTCTTCCTACCGGTTAATATATTAAATAAACCGAGATGCGTGGGATATCTGATATCCTTTATACCGGAAAAAGCTAGCGATCGAGCCACGATTTCACCAAGCTTTAACCATGCACACACACAGGCGAGATCACGCACGAGGTCGCTCCCAATTTCCTGGCCGGACCCGGTCCTAATCCAATAATTTAACAGAGGACGACATGATCACTCATCACCTCTCACTGGTCACTACTGTTGCACCAGACAAACGCATCGATCAGGGTCGCCTTTTACGTTAACAATGCAACGAGTTCCAAAATAATAAAATTATTAACAACACACCAATGTACCCGCGGAAAGCAAAACTTTCCCTCACGGTTTCCCGTGCTAACAATGAGCTCGATCACCTCGCTAGCGCATGAATTTGCGACACACATTCTGTCATTCTGACAGCAGGATTAATTGACTGACATATTTGACCGGCTCCTAACGCCCACAACCTATGACCTATGGCACAGCGTGCCTACGGAGCAACCACTCACTGACCGATCTCTCGTCCATCCGTAAGCAAGAAGTTATACGCCTCTGCCAGAGCCGAATGCATGCCGCAAGGTTCCAAAACTCCAGCATACAGAGCGAGATAACTTAAAATTCTCTCTTGTTTCTTTTTTAACCGCTCCGTGTACTTATTACGCCATCGATGGCTCCCAGCGACAGCCATCTGGGAAAGTGAATGAGAGATAATGATCCGGTCGATCGAACATGGAGAAAGAAGAATGAGATGGCAGGAGGGGAGAAAAGGTGTTAAAATTTGTGCCGTGGGCTGATAAATGCAAGCCAAATTTTAATAAATTCTGAAAAATCTTAAATGTCCGTTCATGAAGTGGGACGAGGGCAATAGGAAGAGAATAGTACCGTCTTACTAGTTTATAGTGAGTGAGACCAACATATAAGAGATGTTGTTTTTCACCTATTGAGCAAGTGAGTAAGGCAAAACTCCACGCGCGCTCTTCCTCCTCCGCTCGCCTCGTCTCGTCACGACGCGCGCGCCACGTTTCGTGGATCGATTTCGAGCTTGAGCCGGTGCAGTTCATCTTATCTTTTTACCGAACCGACCTATACCTGCGTGACTATATATTCAGCCGCCCGTCCCTCCGATCGGTACGCAACTCAACCGTGCTAGGGTTTCGCCTGTCTCTCGCTTTTACGCCGTCCTTGTAGTCTACTCCATCCCGAGCACCGGCGTGCACCAGCGATCGGGAGAGCAGGTCTCCGGAACCTTTCGCCTTTGCGATCCTGTACGGGAGAGCGCGAATAAGGTTTTTGGGAAGCGCTCCGCGCGACCGCTCGCTTCACTGCAACCATGGGTCGTCTGCCTTCTCGATCCGGCGGGTGCGCGACGCGTCACCGTCTTCTTCGTGAACAACTTCGTCAAGCGAACGTAACAGCAACGGCGTCCTCTCCACCGCAACAGTACATACATTGTGATTCGATCTGTTGTTTAGTTATGATCTGCGAGTTCAAATTGCTGTTCGTTGGGCTGTTTAATATTTCTAGTATTTTCGAGATGCATCTGCTAGTTGCTACTGTCGTCATGATCTATATTCTGGAATTATTCATTGAATTGTTATTCTCGAAATTTCTTAATTTTCCAACAATCCAAAAACCCCACACGGCAGCCGATGAGAGAAATCTGGCACCTCTAGAACTCATACATTCTGACCTTTGTGAGATGAATGGTGTGTTGACAAAAAGTGAAAAGAGATATTTCATGTCGTTAATTGATCATGCTACTAGATTCTGCTGTGTTTATTTCTTGCGAACTAAAGATGAGGTTTTAGACTACTTTAAAATCTATAAGGCTTAAGTTGAAAATCAATTGGAGAGAAAGATCAAACGTTTTAGGTCGGATCGTGATGGCGAGTATTTCTCCAATGTATTTGATGAGTTTTGTGCGGAACATGGTATTATTCATGAGAGGACGCCTCCCAATTCCTCCCAATCAAACGGGGTCGCCGAGAGGAAAAACCGCACGCTGACTGACTTGGTGAATTCCATGTTAGCCACTGCCGGTTTATCTAAGGCATGGTGGGGGGAGGTGCTACTGACTTCATGTCATGTCCTAAATAAAGTTTCAAACAGAAATAAAGAGAAGACTTCCTTACTTGCGCACTTGGGAATGTTTGGCTAAGGTCAACGTTCTAATTCCCAAGAAATGCATGCTCGGACCGAAAACAGTGGATTGTATCTTTCTATGCTATGCTCAGCGGAGCGTGGGCTATAGATTCTTGGTAGTTAAATCCGAGTTACCTGATATGCATGTTGATACTACAATGGAATTCCGTGATGCAACATTTTTTGAGAATATTTTTCCTATGAAAGATATGCATAGCATTGCTAGAATTTCCTCTGAAATATTACCTGAGTTTAGCATACATGAATCTAATACATCTGATAATGAATCTGAACATCTTGAGGATGATGTTGAGAAGGATGATAATGAAGCTCCTTCCAGGAGTAAGAGACGAAAGATTACAAAATCCCTTTCGGTGATGACTTCTTTGTGTACCTTGTGGAGGATACTCCCAAAACCATTGCAGAGGCATATGCATCTCCGGATGCAGATGACTGAAAGAAGCTGTCCAGAGTGAGATGAACTCCATTGTTTCTAATGGGATTTGGGAGCTATCTGAACGACCCCACGGTTGTAAGCTAGTAGGCTGTAAGTGGGTGTTCAAGAAGAAGCTAAGGCCTGACGGTACTATTGAAAAGTATAAGGCACGGCTTGTGGCGAAAGGCTACACTCAGAAAGAAGGCGAAGATTACTTCGACACCTATTCACTCGTTGCTAGACTTACTACCATTCGAGTACTACTATCCTTGGCTGCCTGCTATGGTCTTGTCGTTCATCAAATGTACGTAAAGACAGCTTTCCTTAACGGAGAGTTGGAAGAGGAAATTTACATGGAACAACCAGATGGATTTGTGGTAAAGGGTGAAGAGAAAAAGGTGTGCAAGTTACTAAAAATTTTGTATGGACTAAAACAAGCACCTAAGCAATGGCACGAGAAGTTTGACATAACTTTAACTTCTGCAGGCTTTGTCATTAATGAGGCTGATAGATGTGTGTACTATCGCCATGGTGAGGGCGAAGGTGTTATTTTGTGTTTGTACGTGAATGATATTCTGACTTTTGGTACAAACATAAAAGTGATAAATGAGGTCAAGTCGTTTCTATCAAATTGCTTTGATATGAAAGAGCTGAGAGAGGCTGATGTTATTCTTAACATTAAGCTGATTAAGGATGAGAGTGAAATTATTTTGTTGCAATCCAACTATGTTGAGAAGGTCTTGAGTCGCTTCGGTTTTACTGATAGCAAACCTTCACCAACACCTTACTCAGAAAGAACAATGGAGAAGGGAAAGATCAATTGAGATACTTTCAAACAATCGGTTCCCTTTTGTACTTAGCTAGCGCTACGAGGCCTGACATCTCTTTTACTGTACGCAAATTGAGTAGGTTCACGTCAAATCCGGATATAGATCATTGGCGTGCACTAGAAAGGATATTGCGCTATCTAAAAGGTACGATGAGTTATGGAATACATTATTTATGCATCCGACTGTGCTTGAGGGATATTGTGATTCGAACTGGATCTCTGAAGCAGATGATCTCTACGCTACAACCGGGTATGCCTTCATACTTGGTGGTGGTGTAGTTTCATGGAGATCTTGCAAACAGACCATATTGATGAGGTCAACTATGGAAGCAGAGCTTGTTGCTTTAGATACAGCCACCTTTGAGACAGAGTGGCTGAGAGATCTTTTGATGGACTTGCCGGTTGTTGAAAAACCAGTGGCGGCTATTCTGATGAACTGTGATAATCAAACGGTTATTACTAAAGTAAACAGTTCAAAGGATAACGTGAAGTCATCAAAACACGCGAGGAGACGTGTGCAGTCTGTCAGGAAATTGAAAAACTCCGGAGTGTTAACTGTTACATATATTCAAACAGAGAAAAACCTGGCAGATCCCTTTACCACTATCACGTAATGTGATAGAGAGTGCATCGAGGGAGATGTGGTTGAGACCCATGAATGTTGTGCCATAGTAGTAAGCCAACCTATGTGATCGGAGATCCTGTGAAGTAGGATCTGGGAAGAACGAAGCTGTCGGTATAACAGAGGAGAGTATGTTATAACCTTTTCTATGTGAAGATGTGCGACTCTCAAATTGCTGTAAGGCAGGTTGGCGACATGCCTTAATGTGTTCATTGCGGCTATGAGTAGCGAAAGATGTTGTCCTACAGAGTATTCTTGAAAGAACACACATATATGAGTCCGACTGTCTAACGTCGCAGTCTATGAGATTTGGGTGATCTCTAGTAACTCATGAAGAGACCACGGAGTATGACACATATGCTCCACCCGCGGGGTAGACTACTGATAGCCCAGTACTGGTTGACTTTGAGTGAAATCTATTTCACACCAGCTTGCAATTCAAGGCTTAGTCCATTGTGAGTGTAGATGGATGTAACTTAAAAGTTCTAGACAGAAGTTCAACTTAACAATCTCTGCTGAAACACTAGTATATAAACAAGTAGCGAGAACAGGTAAATCTCTAAATGGGTATTTGAGATCTGGTGGGGGATTGTTAGAATTTGTGTTGTGGGCCTGATCCGTCCAAGCCCAATTTTAATAAATTCTGAAAAATCTCAAAGGCCCATTCATGAAGTGAGATGAGGGGAGTGGGAAGAGAATAGTCCCACCTCGCTAATTTAGAGTGAATAAGACCAACATGTAAGAGATGTTGTTTCTCACCTATTGAGCAAGTGAGCAAAGGAAATTCCCACGCGCACTCCTCCTCCTCCTCCTCCGCTCGCCTCGCCACGACGCGCGCGCGCTGCGTTTCGTGGATCGAGTTCGAGCTGTGCCGGGCCGGGCCTCTTATCTTTTTGTCACGGGCGCGAGATATTTTTGGAATCTGTTACGGACGCGTGCAGATTTTGTGGAGTCGGTTCAGGTTTCCTAAACCGAAACGACCTATACCTGCGTGACTATATATTCAGCCGCCCATCCCTCCGATCGGTACGCAACTCAACCGTGCTAGGGTTTGGCCTGTCTCTCGCTTTTGCGCCGTTGTTGTAGTCTATTCCATCCCGAGTGCCGGCGTGCACCAACGATCGGGAGAGTAGGTCTCCGGAACCTTTTGCCTTTGCGATCCTGTACGGGAGAGGACGAATAAGGTTTTTGGGAAGCGCTCCGCGCGACCACTCGCTTCACTACAACCACGGGTCGTTTGTCTTCTCGATCCGGCGGGTGCGCGACGCGCCGCCATTTTCTTCGTCAACAATTTGGTCAAGCGAACGTAACATCAACGGCTTTCTCTTCACCGCAACAGTACGTACATTATGATTCGATCTGTTGTTTAGTTATGATCTGCGAGTTCAAATTGCTGTTCGTTGGGCTGTTTAATACTTCTCGTATTTTCGAGATGCATCTGTTAGCTGCTACCGTCGTCATGACGTCATGATCTATATTCTGAAATTATTCATTAAATTGTTATTCTCGAAATTGTTTAATTTTCCAACAAAACGTCGACCCTCCAATGATCGAGGAAGAGAGGCCATCCATCCATGGCCCATGCATCTATCGATCCGATCCATCCACCCAGCGAGAGACGATCGACATCGTGCCTACTACCCATCGAGATCCATGGTCCTATAGCTAGCCAAATGAGGAAGACGAAGAAGAAGAAGACGAGACGATGATGCACGATGCGTTGGCTTGCTACGGAATTGGCCAAGTCTTACAATACGCAGCGGGTCATCCTGCTGCCCCCCTGGTGCCCAGGGGGTAGGAGACAGGCGCCTTTTCGGTAATGCCGCGAGGTCACCCACTCACACGCCAGGCGTGTACACTCCACTCCGGTCCGGCCGGTGTGGCATCTATAGCCCCTCCCCATGGCCAGACCAAGCATGCGCGCCTAGCCCGCGCGGCTGCCCACGCCCCAACGCCTCTATGCCGATGCCATGCCATCGGCCGGCTAGCTACTGCTAGCTCATCTCATCTCGCGTGTGCATGGGCACTTGCGACAGTGCCGGGCCATGATGCGCCCATGCGCCCCTGGTTCCTCCCCCACACCTGATCACTGCCCCCGACATCCAGCAGGAGCTCATGGGCATCTGTATGCGTGATCCTCGGCATTCATCTGGCATGGCATGCTCATTCCTTTCTCTTAAAACAAACAAAATTCTTTTATAGATGCAAGCCGGCCCCACTTGCTCAAGGAACGTACTCCGTACTACTTACATGTGAGTTTGCGTGCATCCTTTACTAGAAATTTTTACGCGTACGGCGCTACATTTGTGATTTCACAAAAGCACAGGCGCATTCGGTTAAGTCTGCGTTTGGCATTGGAGCAGATTCTCATAATTTTTTTTCGTCCGTTTTTAACTATTTTCGTGTTTGGTAACCAATTTTTCATTACTTTAAATGTGTATTTTTGTTACCCACATCACGGTTCGTTTTTTGTTGCTGTGTGCTTCCTACCGCACACGGTCGCTTCGCTAGGCACGTACAATGATTTTTAATGGCTTAAGACCGCACTGCACCGACCGAGGAATGGACTCGACTGCCTTCCAGTTCCAACATCTACACCGGATTGGAATGATTTGGCCCCTTGCGTGCTCGGCACTATTTATATTTGCGAAATCTTACTGTGCGTATAGGATCCAAGAGTTTCCAAGCATCTAGCTCCCTTTTTCTTTCTTCAGATCTCTCTGTCAACCTCCCCCCCCTCCCTCTCCTTTTGTCTTACTTTCTTCCGGATGATTATTATTTATTCCTGCGAGGATGTACCGACAGTTCGCTTGAGCTGTTACGGTGGGATTATAGCATAAACAGCTGTTCCAGATATACCTTGAAGTACAAAGTGGAAGCAGATAACAGGATATGATCACCCTAAAATGATTTGACTTTGAAAGGCGCATGGCATGCACTACAAAAATCTAACTCGCTTTTGAGACACGATTAAGTCTGATGTGTATGGAAAATGACATCCCCGGCCACCAACACCATTTGTCAACAACAGCTATTAGTTTACCTAATGGCTCCCGTCCACAAATTTTGCGACGCCCCTAAAACATGTTAACTAAAAAACAACCATTATGCCCTAAATAGTAGATATGATGTTTGTCAATTATACATGTATATACACATGTGGTCCAACTACTTGAGAGGTGGAAGCAAATTAGTCAAACTTCTCAATTATAATGTCATCACAATCAAACTACATTATCTTAGAAATACAGGTCGGCTGACAAACGCCAAAACAAGAGTGCAAGTTCTTAGCCAATTGACCAAGCTCATCAATTCTTTGGAGATCCCTCCGCAAGAGACGCTGCTGCAGGTGCAGGGATCTCCATAAGTGTTCAGAGGCAATTTACTCCCTCTGTCTCATATCTATTATATATTAAAAGTACATGACGGAGCAACCACAAAAAAGACAGAGACGCTAGAAAATCTAAAAGAAAAACAAAACATCTGAACGTTGATTAGTGTGGGCCCTCCAGTTATAACGGTCTAGATTAAATAGGAGGCCCTCCACGCTTAAACAACCAAAGCAACATTACGGTGGTACCAAGTTCGATTCTCCACACCGTCCAAAAAAAAACATGGTCTGATTCTTCATGTCATGACGTTGCATGCGCTCCAACCCAGCTCCAATAAAGTCTTGCCCCATGCTCATTCCCTCTCGCTAATTAATCTCATCAACTCACTCTATTAAATCTGATTGATTCTGGCAGCAATCTTATAGACGCTAGGTCGTAGGTAGTTAACACACGGAGAATAGAATTTGTACTGTATAACCTTTGCATGATTTCTGCATACATTTAATGCATATAGTTTGCTAATTAGCTGCACCTACCATTGTAGCCAATGCATTTTTTGGCGGGGCCAATAATATTGATTCCAACTTAAGAAAAAGACGGTGCTTGATAAAGAAGAGATTAGTGATTTTAATATAAGGAGACTTGCTCGAAGTTTGCCTTTTCAAACAGATTAGAGATTTACTCCTGTGTTGTTAAATATAAGATTTTTTATTTTTATTCTAAATAAACTTCTTAAAATTTGACCAAATCTATATTATATAATGTACAATGAGAGATATCGGAGAAGCACGACATTAAGCCACATCATCTAAATTATTTTGACCATCGGTTCTTATATTTAACAATAAAGATTTAATGACGGAATATGTTAGTTGGACTATCATCAAACATCAAATTGGTTTAGGGCCTACCTGTTGGGAATATGCCCTAGAGGCAATCATGTATGATGTAATTCCCAATGTATTCATAAATATTATTAAGTTGTCCTTGTTTGAACATCTGATATGTATCATTGAATATGTGATTTGATTGTGGAACTATGTATTCATGTTGTTCATACTAAATTGTCCTTAGTCATTGAGGTTGTGCTGGACACATAACCTAGACTAATGTGAAAGTTGGCTGATGACTCGGTTCCACTTGTCATGGGCATGGTGATGTCATTCCAGCTTACACGGACTCGGCTAAAGAGTTTAGCGAGTCGGACTGACCCATATTGAGATGCAACGAGTAGGTCGTCATTTGCATGTCTCAATCAATGTAATCCTTAGACCTGAGGTTATCGCACAATCCGAGTTGTGGATCACCAACTTAGGTTCTGTCAAACGTTGTTCCGTAACAGGGCAGTTATAAAGGCAGAGTTCGGGTTGACTGAGAATCAAGCTGTGTGATGTGGATAACCAAGATGGGATTTTGCCCCTCCGACTGGAGAGATATTCTCTGGGCCCTCTCGAGTGATATGATTCGGGAAGCATGGCCATGCGCGACTTGGTTAACTGTTAACCGGGTCGATCGACTAAGAGTTAGTCGGATGAATCCTATATCACAGATCGAGAAGAGAGTTGAACTATTAAAGGGATGACGATTAATTGCCTATAGTTCGACAAGGTATATCGTGAGGCAAAAGGGACTAAGACGTATGTCACATTGGAAGGTACGTCGTCATGACTCGATGGTACTTGGGAGTCGGCACGTTCTGCTAGGAGCCGCTACCGATTGATCGATTGTGAGTCGGACTCCAATCGTGTCCAAGTCGCCATGAGCCTGTGGGGTCACACACTTAAGAGCGGGAGCAAGTATTTGGTCGGGTTGGACCCGAGCTGGAATTGGGCTGACAATGCGAGTTGGACTCGCAGGGTGGATGGGCCACAAGGCTTGGAGCCCACTTCCACTCGATATATAAGCAGGGGCGTGGGATGCCTAAGGGGCACGGTTTTTCCACTCTCATGCGTTGAGAACCCTAGCCCGATTCAGTTCAACCGTCGCACCGGACCTAGCAGTCCGCTGCCGGAGCTCCTCCTCGCACGTGTGGATACCGGCAGAGGTGCTGTACGTTCACACTTCGACGATCGCGGGATTGGATCGGCTGGATCGGATCGAGGGACTGCACTGCATCAAGGCGCCGCATCAATAATCCGCAACTGCGCGTCTAGTGGTAATCCTCGTGGCCTTCTACCTCGGCTAGATCTTGGGAGTTCGCGTAGGAAAAGTTTTTTGTTTATCTCTACGCGCCCCTTCACTACCTAAGCCCAATATGCTAGGGTTAGTGTTATGGTGGACGTCTAGCATTTAACATCAAACTGGCTTAACGCTCACCTAGACCCAATACGCTACCAACATCAATATTTTTTAAGGTGCAACATACTCTCCTTCGATTGAAATGCCCCAAATTTTAACTATGATTACTAATTAACATCACGGATGAGCTACTAATTGGCTAGCGAACCAAACATTTACTAACCAGATACTGCTACAAAGAAAATAAAAAGATTAGCTCGCGATTTAAACTTTAACCTAGGTATTGATAGAACAGTCACGTAAATAAAAATCATAATCGCATTATGTTTATTATTGTCAAAGTCTACCTGCTAATATAACTTGGCGCAAACATGACACCGTCATGTAAATTTTAATTTTGTGTACAAACTGATACATATCACATATATATGGTCAACCGTCTCAGGTAGAGATCAACAACTGGCCGGTGATCTGAAGTTTCCAAACTTTAGTTGTGAATTACTATCTAAAACCGCATACTAGATACAATAACATGCTTTCGAACTTATTGGTGTAGTAAGATTGGTAATTTTACTTTTATAAGGATATTGGGGGTTGATTGATCTTGCCTTCCCACCGACCAATCGTGCTCATGATCCGAACTTCATCTGAGTTTATTACTCTAAGTAACATCAAACACACATGTCGTCTCTCTTATAAACGTTCCATCTACCTACTATGATCTAAGTTATAATTTATTATACTGATATAGTATCACATACAAATGATACACACATGCACAAATTATCACGACAGTTTTAATGTCTTTGTAATTTATAGTTATGATTGTTTTGCATACTAGAAGTTGGAAAGTAAAAATGCATGAAGATGTTTCCTGTGCAATTGTGTGGGACACATTTATGATAAACCAAATACATATCAGGACACTAAAGATCATCCCTCGCATTTGCGAGGGCCACGGTACTAGTTAAGTGACTAATGTTACATGTCAGGGGCGGATCCAGGATAAAAATGGAGAGCGGACAAAGATGTATTCATGAACCAGTTAGGCATTTGAGAGTGGGGGCAGCCTCTATGTACCATAGGCTTGGTATGAAGAGAATGAAAATGAAGTGGGGTAGCTGCCCCCACAACCTCTATTCCTCTAAGGTTGATTCGTCTATATTACATGTATCTAGACGCGCTTTGGGTATAGATATATTTATATTTGGATAAATTTGAGTCACTTGATACGAGACGGAGGAAGTATAAAAGAGTCAAACATATCACAAACATTTACCGTGTCAATGTGTAAACTTATTTTCCATCACGTGAAGCACACGTAGGAATAAGACACGACTCGTTACGTGCGCCGGTGGAATGTTTATCCGATTTCTGCAGGGTCAGTGCATTCACGGAGAGACGAACCACGAAAGCGAAAGAAGCACGTTCTGTTTCCGTGTGGATCTTGGCCTCGTCGTGTGATGGAGCCGAACAGCGACGTGGCGCTGTCCTCGTGTTTAGCTGGTGGGGTGGCCAGCAAACCCATCGCCGTGGAGAAGATGGAGCCTCGTTCCACCGAGGCCGCCGAGTGCTGGCCGGTCTGACCTCGATCCACGCCTGGGACGAGCCGTTGTAGTCGCCACGTTGGCTTGAATGGTCTCTCCCCCATTCCGAGCACGCAACGCACCTAAAATTATCCGAGAACGGTCGAGCTTAGTGTGCCATTGTCAGGGTCCATTAGCGTGTGGGAGGGAGGCGTCCGCTGTGAAACCTTTCACGGTTTCACCAACCGCGAATTCCTTTCCTCGAATCCCACTCATGCCATGCCAGCCAGGAGTCCCCGTTCCAGTCGCGGTCCGTCGTTGCTGTTTACGCCTAAACGGAAAACTCCGATAGGAAAGAAATGCCGTGCTTCCGATGAAGCTCGCTAATGACCCGTCGATTCTAGATAATTTCGGAACAGCAGAACTGTCTGGATCGTGTAACACTCGAGCGCAGAGAAGAGCAGACGAGGGGCCAAGTGGGAGGAGACATAGCAGACAAGGAAGGTGTCCAGGCGCTGCACCTACGCTTGGCGGCCGGGAACAGCGGCAACCGGTGGGACAGCGACGGGGTTCCCAGGCCCCGGCAGCGGCGAGACAGAAAGCTACGCCAGCCAGGTTGCCTGCCCCGCCCGCTTTGCCCTCTCGCCGCATCATTCCAGACAGGACCGGTGGCCTCATCCCTCTCACTTCACTACTCGATCGACGGAACGGACGCCCGGATGGCCTCTCGCTGCGCGGTCCGATTCACTCTCCACGAACGCAGCAGCAGATGATAGGTTGGTTCGTCAGTTGGGACGATACTTCGTCGTGCGTGATGATCCTGCCTGCTTGCCTGGCCGGCCACTGGCACCCGGAACGTACGTGGGTTTTTAGGCGTTTAGCCGGCACCGTCCCGAGGAATCAAGGGCTCGATCAGGTCTGCTAGCTCGTCGTGGATGCCGCCCTAAATTCCCTTGCACACTGATGAATGCAGAATGATCCCCGTCCAGCGGGGGTCGGGAGGGACTGACATAGAGCTGCAAATTTTTGATCCTCGATATACCCTTTGACACTCCTTAATTCAAACAAATAAACTGATTTTTCAAAAAGTTGTGTCAGTTTGGAATTTTAATTCATTTGTTTGAACTAAGGGAGTGCCTACAGCACAGCCCGCTGAGAAATCGTATTTCTCAGTCGACCGGCTGTCCGGCCAGCTCGCGCGCCTGCGTATATGTCTGTTTCTGTGTGTGTGAATTTGAAATTACACTACAAAACATCCGTTATTATAGAAATATAAATCCAGTCCCCACTTATATGATTATCATGTGTATTGCTACAAAATTTAAAACGGTGCTAAAATTTTGAAATTTTGAAAAATGACCGATCCTGACGAAAGCACAATCGCACAACACAACCAACGCTACGGAGAAAGGAAAAAGCAAAAAAAAAATAACAATCAAATTTTAAAAATTGCAGGTAAAAATTTATGCGCGACTTTAAAATTGCAGGTGAAATTTTGTGTGCGGTTTCAAAAATTTGCAGGTGAAATTTTATGCGCGATTCTAAAAATTGTAGATGAAACTTTATACGTGATTCTAAAAATTGCATGTGAAAGTTTATGTGCCATCCTAAAAATTTGCATGTGAAAGTTTAGGTGTCAGTCTAAAATATTGCAGGTGAAAGTTTACGCGTGATTCTACAAAATTAGGACACAAAAAAATAAAACAAATGTGAAAATTAGTATTGCTATTTTACATAAAGGCAAAATATACAGTTTGTGAAAGAATGAAACTCAAAGTGTGCACTTAGAGATGTATATGAAAGAAAAAAGACATAACGCAAAGGAAAGTCTACGGAAATAACAAAAGTTAAAACAAAAAACAAATCAAAAGAAGAAAAATGAAAATAAAAAGTTTCAGGTCGGGTCGACTCGAACCCACAACCTGGGGACAAGGACAGGAATGCCAACCACTAAGCCCGCAAGCATTTGTTGTGTACCCTCGGTTGTTTAATATTTAGCCAAGATTTGTCTTCATAGAAATTTCAGTGACAAAACTCAACACATGATCCGATGGTCCATGACATCGACTGAGAAAACGAATTTCTCAGGCTACTGCGCCCGAGCAAATCCGTTGAACTAATGAGAGTCAAAAGATAACTTGATAGTTAAAAATTTGCAGCTCTAGACCGTCATGCCTGCGCCGCAGCACCTGGTCCGTCATTCTGCTCCAGCCCCTATCCACAGACAGACAGAATTTCGCACCGTGCATCTGCTATGCTCAGAATTCAGAAGGATCAGAAGATAGAATGCGTGTACGGCAACGCATAGGCTGCGTCTTGGGCTCTTCTCGGAACCTGGACATCGTGTTCATGGATGTCAGCACTGCTGTAAGTTGACTTGGGGAATGGGATTCTATCGATCCTTCACGTCCGTGAACACTGCCAACTAAATTTGGGACGAATTTAGCATGTCATTGTACCCACGGTCAAGCGTCCCCTCCAATGATCAACTTTGGGAGCCTTGTCCTCTAGCAGTTCGTCCCCCAGCGTGTGTGGGCATCGGCCCAGACAGCTTGGCGCCGTGCCATGCTTTGCACACATCGAGCTTTCCCATTCTGGACATTTTTGTTGTGTGCGTGGATACTTTGGTTCTTTTTGTTTGAAAACGAGCTGAGAACTTCGAAAGATAAACATAACATAATTTTGCACACCAGTAAAGATTCACACCAATGCTGACCAAGATTTGTATGACGCAATCTCACGTATAACTGGAAACTGGTATACTCCCTCCGTCCAAGTGACAAATATTACATGTACATAGACGTCTTTTGTGTATAGATACATTCAAATTTGAGCAAATTTTGAATCACTTAACATGGCACGGAGAGTACTACTCACAACCCAAGTTGGCAAGTTCTCCTATAAAAAAAGAACGCGTATTGCATTAGCACTTTTCACAGCCTATGAAAACTTCAGTTCTCTAAAAAAAAGTGATGACACAACACTTACAGCTCACCAATGCACACAACTGATTTCGTACTCCCTCCGATCCTAAAGTTGAACAAACTGATGGCCTTTAGAACATAATTGATTTCGTACTCCTTCCTATCCTAAATTTGAACTAAAACCACAACAAGAATTTAGGATAGAGTATCTTTTAATGCAAACTACTGCTGTCTCTGACCAATAAGCATGATTTGATCACAACATCAACAACAGAAAACTGTATAACATCAAGAGGCACAAGGGTACACAATTTGGACAAACTACATAAAGATGGAAACACGGGAATCTCACTCAGTAAAGGGTTGAAAACGACTAGAGCACATCAAGACGAAAAATTGACAAGAATGTGGGTAGAGTAAATAGGCCAGCACCCATATACCGATCCCTCATGTTTTGGCTTTTGGTCATGTACAAGATTGCTCATTTAGATCTCAGGAGATGCTACTTCGTAGAAGAAATCTTTGGGACTTTGACTACAGATCATGGGGGCCGGCCACACTGCCCAGATCACCTTTGGTGGGAAGGCTAGCTTCAGCCTTGTCCACTTCCATCCGACAAGTGCTATCATGCTTCATGGATTCCCTAGGATCAACTTGGTTTTCCGTAAGCATGCTCACACAGTGACTATTGAATGGCAAAGCAAAATTGTCGTTACACGGTTCATGTTCCACTCAACCATGTGCTGGAATCTTTGTGTGCATGTTGGAAGCACACACCCCGCCCTGCAAACCACAGCATGACTAAGTCATTTCACAAACTTGTACCAGCATCACAAGGATAGATTGGAACAGCTAACAAATCCGCACCTCGGGTCAGCTCTCAGTGCCACTTAGTTGTTCAGTTCCATGGCCTCTCTGCAACTAGCACATTCGCTCCATCTGTTTATTGTTTCGTTACTCCAGCCACTGACCAGGTAGGCCTAGGCAGTGGTGTGATGGCTCATCTTAATGCCATCTGCTTCGCTGATGGATCTAAGAATAAGAGGAAAAATCTTTATTCATAAAAGTACGACATAACTCGTACACTGTCTATTGAAAGTGGGCAGATATTCCAAAGATCAGACTGCCCAGCGAGTCCTAAGAAAATGAGAAGGCATGAAATTACATGTAGCACACTTTCCTACTAATTCTTTTAGTGCGACTCCATATACTGTTGGTATACATGACGATTGTCGCACAAGGATACATGGAGCTTCATTTATGACAAGACCTGAATCGTTAAGCGTGTCTACATCTCCCACAAAAAGAACTACCGTGTGAAACTAAAAGTTGAACAAACTGATGGCCTTTAGAACAATGTAGAGATAAAATGCAAAGCCAATAAATAAAAGCAATCCTGCCCAGTAAAAACATGAAAATAGGTGCGGCCTTGAGGAGGGAGTAGATCTCTACGTAAAAAATAAAAACCATGTACTGAACATATAGCTTCATGATTGCATGTCATGCCTGCTGAAAGGGTTTACACAAAACAAAGAGTAATCAAAGTTTTTTTTTCATTCAAGGAGAAGTTGCTTCATATATTTGATTGCTGCGGACAGCAAAACTTATAAGTTGTTTCTAGGTGCAGCTGCTTTGTCTGACTCTCTCTCTTTTCTCTTTTCTCTTTTCTCTTTTCTCTTTTCTTGAAAGAGTCCGATCTCTCTAGATGTGCGCTTTCCTATATACATGCAAGTATGCTATGAGAAGTGTTACAGGTAAGCATCAATGGTTTGACAAGCCATAAAAATATATCTACCACTACCTCTGTTCCTAAATATAAGATGTTCTAGCTTTGTCTTAAGCTTCAAGTTTGACCAAGTTTATACAAAAACATACTAAGATGTTTAAGAAGTTTGACTTAAGACAAAATAAGAACATTTTATATTCAGGAACGGAGGGAGTACAAATTAAGCAGACATGAAAAGTATTCAGCAGTAGAAACAAGATAATGGGTGGTAGAAACATTATACCTGAAATATACTCTCTATTGCTGATTGTGCTAAAAAAATATCACTACACGTAGGTATTTAGTCAGGGCACTGCAAAAAGAGGGTAAACCAAAAGTTAATTATGAAATCAGACTCTTAAAATTCGTGGCTCCAATATACTGGCCATGTGGCACAACTGGATGTAAAAGATTATATCCAACCTTAAGCTTTTCACAACTACACTGATAGGCTGATCCTATGGTTACATCCGGTCCATGTTGTCCTAATCCTTCATCTGAGCCTTAAAACCTGTAAACCAACAAATATAATACAATAGGAATTAGTCATGCAGTGGAATGTTATCTACAGAAAGAATTAGATAATCTCACTTACATGATCACGGTACTAAATACCAGTTTTAACAGCAAGTGCATGCAGTAGGGGTAGATAGAAAAGCTCTTTCCTTTTCTGGAGAGCTCTGACAAGCACATAATAAACTTGAGTGTCTGGGAAAACGCCAGCAGATAACATAAATGGGATGAACATAACAGCTTCTTTAGCAAATTTCCTTTTGCAAAGTCGATTTATTGCAGCACTGAAATCTTTAACAGTAGTCTCAAACCCGTCATCTAGAAGCTTCCCAAATAATGAAATGGCCTCGTAAGGCATTCCTTTTGCACACTCAGCTTTGATGAGTGTTGTATATGCAAATTTTCTCAACTCAATACCCCTTTCTCTGAGGGATTCCAATAGATATTCTGCTTGAATGACTTGCCCCTTCAAGCATAGCACATTAATAAGAAAGTTATAAGTAACAGGTGTCGGCACTATACCACAGTACACCATACGATCATGTATGTGGAAAGCCATCTGAATGTCCTGCACTTCGCAAAAACCTTGTATAAGTGTATTGTAAGTTACTGGGTCCGCATTAACACCTTCTCCATGCATATTATCAAGAAAATGGATAGCATCATGGAATCTGAGCTCCTTACAAAGTCCCTTAATAACAACACTATAAGTTATAGCATTTGGCTTGATCCCCTTTTCCACCATTTCATATAAAATACTGAGCATAGTGTTAACTTTTCCAGCTTCAGAGAGTGCATCCATCAAGGTAGTGTATGTTACCATTGTTGGCAGCAGACTACTTATCTGAATAGCCCTAAAATAGCTCTCGGCTGCTTGTAAATCCCCACATTTGCAATACCCATATAGGATAGAATTACATGTGACAATGGTTGGGAACATACCAGCTATAACAATCTGATCATACAGACCAACAGCATTACTAATATCACCAATCTTTGCATAACCATCGATAACTACATTATAGAGCACTACATCACCTGGCTGATATTTGACAGCTACATTTTCCAAATACCATCTTGCTTCAACTAGCAGTCCTTTCTTGCAAAGTCCTACAAGAATGGACAAATGGTTCAGTGAGGTTGGCACCACCTTCTGGGAACAGCACATAACATCACAAACTTCTAGCGCCCTTTCAATTTCTCCTAGCTTGCAGTACCCATGGATGAGGATGGAATATGCAATGATATCCATATCTAGACCAATACTGTGTATCTCACCAAGTAAGTTTTCAGCCTCATGGACCAAACCCTTTTTGAAGAGAGCATTGAGAAGGACACTGTATGTGACAATATTCAACTGCAGCCCTTGGTCAAGGATGTCGTTTCTTATCTTCATGCCTTCTTCAACATCACCACTTTCACAGTGACCAGCAATAAGTATAGTATAAGTAACAATGTCAGGTTCAATGCCTTGGTATCTCATAAACTGAATTATTTTTGGAACTTCTCTTGTCAAACCAAGCAAGCGGTAACCATTAATAAGGCTGTTGTACGTGACAGTCTCAAGTTTCATTCCTTCTTCGGTCACTCTCTCAAAAAGATCCACTGCTTCATCCAAGAAACCTATTTTACACAGACCATGTATAAGAGTAGAATAGGTATACCTGTCAGGGTTTAATCCGTACTTGAGCATCAGACATAAAAATGATTTTGCAGGCTGAATAAACCCCCAATTACATAATGCAGACATCAGAACGTTGAAGGACATTCCCAATGGTTTAAACCTTTCCCCTTTTCTTGCCTCCTGAAGGAAAGATAAAGCCTCTCCAACTTTATCTTGCTTGCAAAGGCCATCGATGATAATGCTATGCGAATATTCACTCTTGGAGATACCATATGCCTCCATTTCTTCAAAAAGCTCCAATGCCATGTCCGTCATTCTTAGGCCATACAATAAACTATCGTAGGTGGACACCGAGATTTGCATGTTTAGGCTGTTCATTTTACTTAGAACGTAAAGAGCATCATGAATCATCTGAGCTCTTGCATAACTATTTGCAAGAGCATCCCACATAATACTACTGGGATCGCATTCTCTGAATCCATTCCGCAATATATCACAGAGAATCGCCGCAGACCCAGATCCTGCAGTAGGAATGTAATACAATTTAATGTGAGAATTGTGAGCTTTAATTGTTCTCTTTTGCTACACATGATATCGTGATCAAAGTTCCACCCAACAATTATAATTTATAATGTAAGAAAATCTATGTGGGCATATGATGATAGCATCCATTTTATCCATGCAAATAAAAACTGAAAAAAGGCAATTCTAAACACTTGTTCTTTCACTGCCAAACCGGTTTGTACACTGTTTTATATGATAATGACCATGACTCTGAATGAACACAAGTTATTTGGCATATCAAACAAATCACCGATGCAATTTCAGGTCTTATGACCAATGAGTTCTATCTAAAATGTCACTACTCACTACCACTGAACAGTGCAGCTCAGCGAAAGGATGATTGATCACGTTCCCCAATCATCTCCAAGAGCACTTGGTAGTTACAGTACAGAATACATAGGGAGCTCACCTTGTTCGGTGACCATCTGCGCCAAGGCGCCCCGCATCTCCCGCCACCTCCTCTGTTGCAGCAGTTCATAGCAGAGGTTCATCCGCACGGCGATCGAGGCCCTCCTCTCGATCTCTTCCTTGTCCTCCCCAAACCTGCCTCCTGCCCCGCCGGCACGAGGAGGTGCTAGTAGTGCGTCCCTGGCAACAACCGCATCCTCCTCGGAATCCGTTGCCGCCACCGCCGCCGAGGAGGGATAGGAGGATATGGGCCTAGGCAGAGGTGCAAAGGGTAGCGGAGGACGGCGCCGGACATGAGGCAAGAGGAGGCGCAGGGGGAGGCGTGGTCGGAAGCGCATCCGAAGGGGCAGGGTCTCATGGCGGGGGCGAGCGTAGCGGGCTAGGCACGGAGAGTGTCGATCTTGGGTTCGTCTCTCGCTGAGCTGCCGTGCGCGTTCCGGTGGTTGCGGCGGCGGCGCAGAACATGGGAGGAGGCTTGCCGGTGCCGGCGGCGGCGGCGTGTGCGGTCGGGGTTTAAGCAGCGAAGGGCTTTACCCTCCCAATTGGGGGAGGAGAGGGCAGAGGGAAGCGGGCCGAGCGGATGTGAGCTTCGTCTTCCAGTTTCAGTTTCGCACTAGAGCTGCAGCAACTGGGCCTCTGGATCTGCGGCCTGGATGTGTTCTCTTTTTTTTTTGACCAAGCTGGCCTGGATGTGTTTTATTTTGAAGTGAATCGGCCAATCGGGGTATCAGTATCACCGGTCTAGAAATTAACTAACTAACTAACTGAGTATCTGAAGAAAAAAAAAGTTGGTATAAACGCAAATGCTCATAAAATATATACTCATTCTTGTGAACACACGCACATCCTTATCGGTATCTTTGAGAGACTAGACGTTATCTTGAAGTTGGAGTGGGAAGGGCCCTTGACGGGATGGGGGGCGTTCCGAGTTGTGATGAGAGGGTTCCATGGCGGTGGTCGGCGCGTTATGCGATTCTCCTCCGTTATCCCCCCTCAACCTACCCGGGCTTCCTTCTCCTCTACGTCTCGGGACGTATCCTGCTCCTTGACGTGGATGGATCCCCCATTGATGAGACGGTCCTGCACGGTGATCATGCGGTGGTCTCGGGCCTGATGCTGGAGTTCCCCTGTCATCGTGTGTGGATTGAGTCTGCGCAGATGGGGGATGTGGACGCATCCTCTTCGGCGTTTGCGGTGGATTCCTCGTTGAGTTCGTTGGAAGGGTTGGGGAAGGCGGCGGCATCCAGGCTGGGTGACTCGCTTTGGTGGTTGACACCTGGTATGTTGCCAGTGTCTCGCCGATCGGATGCGGATTTGGTCTCTGCTGCTGAAACTTGCTCTGAGTTCTCTTGTGCCTCGGTTTCGGATGATGAGAGGCGCTCTCTGGAAATCTCTTCCCTGCCTGAGGGGAGATCTCCGATCCCGACTGGTAACTGGTGGATGTATCAGTCGATTGGCTTGCCGATGAAGCCTACATAGCCTGACTTGGTTGTTGAGGAGGACCTGAGAATGGTGAATTCAGCGGAGGATGTGGAGCTCCCGTCGGGCCAATGGCGCCAACGGGTGGATCATTTTCGCCCGCCGCTGCGCTTGTCGATTGGCGACACGTTGTCGGCTGCGATGGACCTAGTGGGGGTGCTTGTCAGGAGCCCCTGATGGATTCGGTTTGACCAGCTTCTACAATGGTCGGCTCGATCCAGATTCAGCTCCAGGAAGACCTCCCGAGCCGGTTTGTGTATCCAGCTCCCCGAGTTTCCCCTCCAGCCTTAGATCAAGCGGCGGCGCAGGCGGAGGGGGGGGGGGAGAACGTTGCTCCTACAAGGAGGTCTTGCTCTCTCCACCACCCGTCAAGCGGCATCGAAACAGGCCTACGCGACGGAGGAAGATGGCGGGTCATGGCCAGTGCATGGGTGGGGATCTAGGACGCCGCCCCAGTGTGGTTGTTGGTGGATCTCAGCCACCATCTCGTGAACCGCCGTGTGCAGCTGGCGGTGGAGTTGGAGGTGGTTCGGGTGAGGGTGGAAGCTTGGGTCGCCTGGTGCAGCCTGCTATGGCTAAGGAGGGCCAGTGGCAGAAGAAGCCTTCCAGTGGTGGTGCGGCGGGCCAACCCTTGTCGGCGGCGGGGATACCTGTGGGTACATCGGGTGCAGTTCGTTCCTCCACACAGGTAATTGCTTCTGATGCTGCTTTTGGTTAGAATAGACCGGCGATGTGCTACAAGTGTGGGGTCTCTAGGCACAATTCTAAGGATTGCTCAACCGAGGTTTTCTGCCTGACCTGTGAGAAATCTACACATATTACCTCTTGTTGTGTGTGGCCGAGTCAGCCAAAACCTCTGATGCAGCCTGTTGGTTTGCGGACGCCAGAACAGGGATTCTTTGCTGCTCAACATGCCAAGCCCTCGAAGCGTGAGGAGCGTGCTTCGACGCTTGGGCTGATTCAAGTCACTAGAGGCACTCTTCATGCATCTATGCTTCAAGAAGGATTGGAGCGCCATATCCCTGGTACGTGGCATTGGACTGCTGTTCCTAGAGGCAAAGCTTTCCTTGTCAATTTCCCCTCTGCGGCTCAGCTTAATCTGCTAGTGGATTTTGAGGATTTTCGGCTAAAAGGTACTAATGCTTACATCAACGTTGTGAGAGCGTCCAGCGAGGTCAAACCAAAGGCTGCCTATTCTCCATTTGGGCTCGGGCAGAGGGTGTTCCAAAAGATATGAAGAACTTTAGGGGCATTTCTGAGGTTGGCTCTCTCATTGGGGTTGTTCATCAGGTTGATATGCAGATGCTGGAAGAGCTTGGTTTAGTGAGATTTAAAGTGGATGTGAAGAGTATTGCTAAATTTCCTTTGACTCTTGACTTTAGTGTGCCTCCAGACATGTATGATATTCACTTCTCTGTGGAGGAAGTGATCATCTCAGGTACCTTGGAGATTTCTCAGAAAAGGGCCAGTGAAGCAAATATGTCCGACAGACAGAAAAAAACTAAATCCGTGGGAGTTAGTGACATTCTGCCTCAAAATCTGACAGCTGGGGGTGTTCCTGTTGTGGCTGCTACTTCACCAGTACTTCCCGTGGCTGGCCCTACAACTAATCTGATAGTGTCTGGTGAAATGGCTGTTGAGGAAATTCCAGATGATCACTTGGATCTCCCTGTAGATGGAAATGGTCATGCTCTGACTGGAATGGATGATGTTGGCTTGGGGAATGTGGATGATGAGATTCTGGGCAGCAGCCAGGAGAGAGTGCATTTTTCTCAGGAGGTTGAGCAACCTGATTCTCAAGAATCTTTTGCTACCAAAGTGAAGAAAACAATGCAAGTTAAACTGACTTCAACTGCTGAAGCTGAAACTGAGAAGGATAGTAAACTGGCTGGGCTGAATGAGAAGAAAAAGAAAGCAACTCTACCTCCGGAAAGGAGGCGTTGTGAAAGGCTCAAAGGGCAAGAGGATGCTGACAGAACTGATTTGGCCATGAAGCGTGCTGAAGCTAAGAACTCCATTTTCAGGTGCTGTTTCTGTCTCTTGTATTCCTACTGTCCTTAACTCTGATACTAGCTTCTTAGTGAATTTGACTGAGAATTTAGGTGTTTCTTGTGCTAGTTCTGATCAATCTTTAGAACTTATTGATGTTATTAAAAAATTGAAAGAGTCAAGATTATACTTGTTTAGAGAAGGAGGTAAAGATAAGAATATGCTGCTCCTTTAGATACTGGGCAGTTCGAGCTGTTAACAGAGGAAGTTGAGGATTTGTTGTGTGATGAGAATGATAATCTTGTTTCTGGAATTAATGCTAACCAGGATCAGGTTAAGCTAACTAAACCTAGAAATAAGATTGTCAAGCTGTGCTCCCCTGTTTATAGGGTTGAGCCAGCCAAAAAAAGGGGGAGGCCCCCTAAGCCAAAGACTTAGTTTATGATAGGGATCTTTTGGAACTGTAGGGGTTTGGGAAGCCCTGAAAAACAAAGCTTCTTGAGAGAAATGGTTGTTGAACAGGGGGCTCACTTCATTGGTCTTGGAGAGATTATGAAGAATGATCCCTCTTCACAATGGCTCAGATGTATATCTAGTCCTAGAAACTTTGAGTGGCTCTCTGTAAATCCTAAAGGTAGATCTGGTGGGCTACTTTTAGGTGTGAATTCTGATTCATGTGCTGTTTTGGATTCTGAACTTGGGGAACACTTCATTTGTATGCACTTTATGGATAAACATTCCCAATATAAGTGGCATCTTGTGGTGGTTTATGGACTAGCTCAGCCTGAATTTAAGGAGGGTTTCCTGTTAGAATTTGCACAATTATGCAATAAACTGCAGGGCCCTGCTGTCATAGGTGGTGATTTCAATATCATTAGGAAAACTTGTGAAAAGAATAAACCCTGTTCTCTTGATAAATGGAGTCATCTTTTCAATTCCATTATTGAAACTAGTGGGTTGAAAGAGATGCCTCTTCAGGGGAGATTGTTCACTTGGGCTAACAATCAAGAGGACCCCACTTTTGAGAAGTTGGACAGGATTTTGGTTAGTACAGGTTGGGAGCTTTCTTTTCCTCTAGCAACTGTGACTGGGCTGAACAGGGATCTTTCTGATCATGTGCCTTTGTTGCTGTCTTCTGGAGTTGACCCACCACATAGCAATATCTTTAGATTTGAGAATTCTTGGGTGGAGAGAGAGGGTTTCCATGATCTGGTTAAGAAGAGTTGGTCAGGTGATACTTTTTGTAAGTATGATATGGATAAGTGGCAGGAGAAGGCCAGAAGGGTCAGGAGACATTTGAAGGGCTGGCATTTAAACATGGAAGGGGGGGTGTCGTAGCCCGGGGCGTAGACACCGGGGGTGAGCGGCACCCCCTTTTAGGTTCGGCAGATGGCGTCGGGGATCGCTTCGGCGATCGCCGGCCAAGCCAATGTCAAGCGTGAGGATGCACACAATAGTTTTTACCTAGGTTCGGGCCACCCTGAGGTGTAAAATCCTACGTCCTGCTTCAACGTTCTTATTAACCAGTGAACAAGGGTTTATAGGTTGCCGGGGGAGTTCCCGGGCGTTCTCTCCTTTTCTGCTAAGAGCTACTTGCTATTTCTGGCCAAAACTAGTAAAAGAAAACCGAACCGAGCCGAACCGAACCCCTTGACCGTTGGCAATGGTCCTCCTTTTATACTAAAAGGGATACCACAGGTGCTTCACTCCTCGCCCTGACGAGCCCTGCGCACAGGGAGCCCGCTGAGCGGCCACGTGGCGTCGTTGTCCTGCCCGCTTGGTCCCGCTCTTGTAACGGGTGCCTACGCCCGAGAACGCCCTTCCCGGCAAGTGACCTCCTCGGGAAGCGGCCAGGCGGGAATTCTCTCGCTGCCCTCCAGGGCAATCCCCGCAGCCCGGCTAGCCCTGCCGGGCTGGTGACTTGCCGGGCAGCTTGTGTGGTGCTACCCGGGGTGCGATCTTTCCGGGGAGCAAGCGAGGTGGCCCACGCGTCATGTGGCGGCGGTACCCCGGGTGCCACTGGTGCGACAGTAGCCCCCGGGCGTGGACCGGCAACATCTGTTCCCGGGTGAAATCTTCCCTGTGCGGTTGCCGCGCTACGCCCTTAACCAACGCGTGGGTCCCGAGCTGTTTCGGGTCCCTGTCTATGCGCTGCTCCGGGGACTCTGCCGTTACGGGCAAAGTAGTGGGCGCGAGATTTCCGTCCTAACCTCCCCCTTAAACACGGGTGGTTAAGGCCACGCCCTGCACTACCCTCTTGAAGCGTAGTTATCCCCAGCACACCCGTAGGGTGCGGATGTGAACGTTGCTTAGCGTCGGGGCGTTATAAGACCCCACCGCTGCGCTGAGGAGCAAACACTTAGCCCCCCAACCTTTCCTCCTCATCCCCTAGCTTCCTTGTGCACCTACTAGCTTCCGCCCACGTTCCCCATGGCGCCCACCGCTCCTAGGAAATGGAAAGGCTCCAAGAGTTCCGCGGCCGGCAAGAGCGAGAAGGCTCCCAAGAAACCCATCTCGGAGAAGGACCAGAAGAAACGGGCGCTGAGGGCCACGCACGCCTTCTTCCGGCCCGGCTACAATGGTGAGGGGCTGGACAAGGTCCGGCACGCCGTCGCCTCTCGGTTCAACGAGTATGGGGAGACTCTCATCTTCCCCGCCGGCGCCGAGCACCAGGAGAACGACTTCCGGGTGTTCGCACGCTTCATCCTCGCCAGGTTGGTGCCTCCGTACTCCTTGTTCCTCCACGCGCTCATGGAGCCGTACCAGCTTCGGGTGGCGCAGCTCCACCCCACCTCCCTCTTCCTCCTCGCCGTCTTCCAGTTCCTCTGCGAGGGGTTCATCAGAGTGATGCCGTCGGTGGCATTATTCTGGCACTACTTCTACCCGCGCGTCGAGCAGGCGGAGGCGATGTCGTCGGGGGTGGTGTTCCGCGCCCGTGACCGGATGAAGTCAGAGTTCATCGTCTGGTCGGAGAAGAAGATCGATAGGAATGGCGCACGGACTGGTGCTGGGTTCGCGTGGAGGAACCCGAGGAGGTGACCAATGGCTGCTGGCGGGACCGTTACAGCTGTGACGCCGAGCTCCTCGCCCTCGTTGAGAGGATCAAGGCCCTGCGGCTAGCAGGGCTCACCGACCTCGACGTGGCGCGCACCTCCATCAGCCGGCGCTGCAGCTGCGCTCCCGCCTCGTGTGGATGTACACGGGCCCCAGGGACACCACCCGCCTCCAGAACGGGGGCGTGGCCCCGGATGCGATCCGGGAGTGGGTGAAGGGGATCACCGACGAAGATGCCCCCTTCACCGGGGGCTCCCTCCTTCCACTCCAGCGTCCAGGGGCAGCACCACATCATCAGCAGCTACCCGCCTTGCAATGAGTGGGGGCTGATGTCAG
The DNA here is from genome assembly GCF_000005505.3 of Brachypodium distachyon. Classification (NCBI taxonomy): domain Eukaryota; kingdom Viridiplantae; phylum Streptophyta; class Magnoliopsida; order Poales; family Poaceae; genus Brachypodium; species Brachypodium distachyon. The sequence goes on along the minus strand of NC_016133.3, from coordinate 30,378,864 downwards.
AATCTCCTGCTCGGACCCTGCGACCCCTTCCACCCGCAACCCGTGGGAAGCGGGTGGTCGAGGAGAGTGAGGGAGAGTCGGAGCTCAGCTGGCCCGACCTCGAGTCTTTCAGTGACGAGGCGGGTCAAGTTGCCGGGACCCGAGCGGTCCTCCCCGCAGTGGAAGAGGAGGAGGACGAGGACGACGCACCCCTGATCCTGCGTAGATCAAGAGCGCCCGCAGTAGCGGCCACCTCCGCAGTGACCGCAAGCGCCGTGGCGGCTTCCGCGGCGACCGGGGGTGCAGCAACCCCACGGGCGCCCACAGCCTCGCCCAAGCGGGGGCTCTTCCGGGGCTACGAGTTCAAGCTCAACCCCCCGAAGGACGGCACCCCAACGGGAGCCGGCAAGAGGGGAGGGCCGACTCGCCACCCGCCGTGCCGAGCAAGAAGCCGCGCACCCGGGCCCATGCCAACGCCGACTCGGCCAGCGCGGGGGCTGGTGGCGCCGCCAACGCGCCCGCCGCCGACCCAATCCCAGTGGAGGAGGAGCCGGCAACAGGTACTAATCCCTCTTCTGGTTCCATTGTTTATGTTTCCTCCGCCCACTGACCCGCAACCGTACCGCCTCCCTGACCCGTAGGCGAAATCCAGCTCGTGGCGGGCGGCCCGGCAGCAGAAGCCGGGACGAAGGGGGAGGAGGCTCCTCCCGCAGGCACGGCGGCCCCGCAAGGTACTCTCTCAGAGATTCCTCGCGTCCGTCGCCGGGTACCTCAATTTAGCTTTAAGTTCTAATTTTTTCTTTGTCGCAGCCCCCACCGCGCCCGCAGCGAGAACGGGCGATGCGGTGGTCGATCTCGGCTCCGACGTCGAGGATGCGGAGATGAGGGAGGGGCCAGAGGCGGCTCCCGCGCCAAGCTCCACTGTGCCGGACACAACAGTGGCGGCGCCCACCATCGCTACCGAGGCGGGGCTCGGCGGCGCGTCCCTGGCCACGTAGGCCGAAGGCGCGGATCTCGCGGCCGCCCAGCAAGAGGCGTCTCCTGCCGGGGGCGCGGCAACTCCACTAGCTCCGCAACCTATGGGCGTGAGTGTGGAGGAGGCTGCGGCAGGGGAGCAACAGGCGGCTCCGCTGCAAGCGGACGACGCTCCCCCCGGCCAAACAGTGGCGGCGGGGGCCTTGTCGTCATCAGCCGCTACCTTCGGCCCAGACCTCGGCATCCCTGCCGGGGCGACTTGGGACCCAATCACCTAGGATCCAAGCGTCTACGATTGGGGGCACCAGTTCCTTGACGCCATCAAGGAGCAGCAGCTGGCGTTCGTCACCTCATTCAACCAAGTGAAGGAGCGCCACGAACTCGCGAAGGGCCAGCTCGGCGAAGTGCGGCAAGCCGTCGAGAGGGAACGGCAAGAGCTCTCCCGGCTACGGGAGGAGACGCGCCTGGCCCGGCAGGCCAGGGATGAAGCCGTAGCGCCGGTCGTCCCCGAGGCGGAGCTCCATCAGCAACTGGAGGCCCAGCGCGCCGAGCACTAGCAAGCTCTGGACTCGCTGGCCGCAGCGCAGGAGAAGGCCAACAGGGAGCACGAGGAGGTGCTCGCTACGGCCCAAGCTCGCCTCAACGAGAAGAGCGAGCTGGTCAGCAGCTACCTCTCCCAGCTCCAGGGGCTGCGCACCAAGCTAGAGGAGCAGACCAAGGCCGCGGAGGACGTGGCAGCGGCGTTGGCACGGCGAGAGAAGGAGCTCAATTCCACCAAGGAAAGGAGCGCCCAACTCGACTCCGAATTGACCACTGCCCGGGGCGAGCTCGTCAAGATGGGCGAGGACAACGTGGCCAAGGCCACGGAGATCTCGCGGCAAGCGGAACTCCTCCGCTAGGCCAAGCATGTTGTGGCGCTGGCACGCGGCAACCACGCCAAGCTGGTGGAGTAGCGCCGGAGGGAGACCGTGAGGCTGCTCGGGATCGCCCAGGTGGTTCGCGACCTGCTACCGCAGTTCGAGCTGCAGGCCGTGCAGGTGGACGGCACGGACATCAGCACGCTGATCCCGTTCTTCTCCGACATGGTGGGGAAGCTCGGGGCGCTCGACGTGTGGATATCCAAGTTCTGCGACGGGGAGATAGCCTCGTGCGCCAGGGAGATCGCTGAGACGATCCTCCCTCGGGTGCACCTCCACCACCCGGACTTCCCCTTCGAGACGTTGCTGGACGCCTGGTCAGACGGCGAGGACGGCCCTACTCACTGCAAGGCGGTGAGCAGGTTCGTCGAGGAGGTGGTGGACCGGATGCAAAGGAAGCCGAAGCCGGAGCCAGAGGCGGAGCCCCCGGCTGAAGACCCCGGCAACTAGTCGCTGCCGCCCCCTGCCGGTCCTCGTTTTATCTTTGTGTCTTTGTTCTTGATTCCTGCAAGTATCGTGCTTGGCGCCGTTGAACAATTGATGTTTTATTAGTCTATGTAATCGTTCACTGTTTCTATGAATTTCGCTTTCTTGTTCTACTTGGTACTTGCTTCTTGTTCCCGGAATTGACTCGCGGGGTGGATCTTCTGACTTCCGTGTGTTATGCCTTGTGTTGTCGGGGGCTCGCGCGCCACACAGTTAACTGGACCAAGGACCCGGGACGGACCCGCACTGCCGACCTGGGGTCAAGTAGCAGCGGCGAGCCACTCCGCTTGCGGGATAGCTACTCCCAAGCACGCGCCCACGGGACGGACCCGCAAGCCGCATGAAGAGCGCACTGCCCCCACAAGCGTCTTTCTAACACCCCAGCCACACACAGGACTCGAGCCACACCAACGAGCCAATGTTAAGTGTCAGAAAGCTAGGTGGCTAGGATCATGCACTTAGCTGTTTGTTCTCGCACTTGGAACGCTGGCTGGAGGGATGCGGCAGGAACGCTGTGGCAGGACCGCCGCCGGCACCAAGCACTGATGGCGGCTCCACCACAGCGTCCCCGTGGCAGCCCTTGCCTCGGAACCACCTTAGGTACACCCGCTGGAGGGATGCGACAAGGGCACGGTGGCAGTGTACCCAAGCGAGGGCTAATGGCATGCACCACCACCGTGCCTCCGCGGCCTCCCTCGCCTTCGCAGGTATCTTCTTAGCTTCACTCTGAGTTGCTCCATGGCCATCACGCCCTTTTATAGGCGTGGTGAAGAATCTCGCCACCATGCGGGCTGGCACAAATGGTGACACCCTCCTGCAGCAAGAACCTTGAAGTGCGGTAAGAACCTCGAAGCGGTCGCCATGCACCATTGGCTACCGCTAAATGACACGGCCCGTGAGCTCCATGAGCATCACCGTGCGCGCAGTTCCGTCCTTGTCCTGCATGTCAGATCCTTACCGAGCCCAAGATGCTGCAATTTTTTTTCGAAATGCACGAAAAAAGACGCAACACAGATAGAGCACAGGTAACCCTCCTGCCTCCCAGCCACCGTGCACAGAAGGATCGATACCAAACTTGGGTGTGAGCACTCTTCCATTCCAGGACGCAGCTTCTGTGTGATGCGCGTTGAGGGGAGCCCGGCAACGGCATGGGCCCGTGCCGGAGCGATCCGGCAACGGGTTTTTGTTTTCGAGGCTCCGGCAGCCCCCTGCTCACAACCAAGGATGTAACGAGACTTCTCTGCACCTAAAGGAGACAGAAGAAAAAAACATGCAAATAATCGAGACAACATGAAACTCAGAGGAAAGCACTTATCTTTATTCATAGAAACTAGTGGTTTACAATCGGGGGTTGCCCGGCTACACTAGTTCGAGAGGCATGCTGCTGGAGCATCACCTGTGGGTCGGGCTCCGCCGCTTCACGGGTAGAACTTACGCAAGTGCTCAAGGTTCCAACTGTTTTGCACCGGCAAGCCTTCTTCGGTTTCCAGCCGGATAGCCCCCGGCCCGGTTACCTGCACTACCCGGAAGGGCCCCTCCCATTTCGGAGCCAGCTTGTTCCCGGCCTTCGTTCCTTGTATCCGGCGCAGGATAAGGTCTCAGATCTCGAGCTCCCGGGGACGGACCCGCCTGTCATGGTAACGGCGGAGTCCCTGCTGGTAGCGTGCAGCCCGCCCAGCTGCCCGGCATCGAAGTTCTTCGATGAAGTTTAGATCGTCAACCCTCTGATCGTGTTGGCTATGGTTGCCGTACGCGCGTACTCGATGGGATCCATGCTTGAGCTCGAGGGGCAGCACCGCTTCTGCCCCGTAGACAAGGGCGAAAGGAGTTTCACCTGTTGCCCGGCTAGGTGTGGTCCTGATTGACCAGAGCACAGGCTGGAGTTCTTCGACCCAGTGTTTCCCGTGGCCTTTGAGCTTGTCAAAGGTTCTCGTCTTGAGCCCCCGCAGCACCTCTGCATTGGTTCGCTCCACCTGTCCGTTGCTCCTTGGGTGAGCAACATAAGCAAAGTGGATCTTGGTGCCCATGTCCTCGCAGTAGGCTTGGAACACGGCGCTCGTAAATTGTGTGACATTGTAGGTGATGATGCCGTCAGGCACACCAAACCGGCACACAATGCCCTTGAAGAATTTGATGGCTGCATGAGCGGTCACCTTCCGCACTGTCTCCACTTCCACCCACTTGGAGAACTTGTTGATGGCCATTAGCAAGTACTCGTAGCCGCCAACCGCTCTCGGCAACTTGCCGACGATGTCCAGCCCCCAAACCGCGAACGGCCTGGAGGATGGAATGACTTGCAGGGCCTGCGCCGGCTGGTTGCTCTTCTTTGCATGGAACTGACACGCCTCACACGTCTTGACCAGTTGCTCGGCATCGACTAGCGCTGTAGGCTAGTAGAAGCCGTGCCAGAAAGCCTTGCCGGCCAGAGCCCGAGAGGCCACATGGTGGGAACATGTGCCTCAGTGTATCTCTTCCAGGAGTGCGTGCCCTTCGTCTTGTGGCACGCAGAGAAGCTTCACTCCATTTGCACGCCTCCGGTAGAGGTTCCCGTCCACCAGGGCGTACATCTTAGCTTGCTGGGCTACGCGTTCCGCGGCAACGTCATCTTCCGGGAGGGCTTCTCCCTTCAGGCAGCGGGCAATATCCACCGCCCAAGGCGGGGTTTCCTTGCTCATGCATGCCGCTACATCAGCGGCATGGACCTCTGCTGTTGCGGGGTTTCCTTCGGGTGCCGGGGGGCTTTCCCGGCAGCCGGCTTGGGGGCAACCGAAGGCGCAGTCTACCTGTGCCAGAACACCCCCGCCGGAACCTTCCGGCGCTCTGCTGCCAACTTGGACAGCTCGTCAGCCGCGAAGTTATCCTTGCGCTTGACGTGCTCGAACCGCAAACCCTTGAACTTGCGTTCCAGCTTGCGGACCTCATCCACGTACACTGCCATCAGCGGGCAGTCGTAGTCCTTGTTAACCTGGTTGGTCACGAGTTGGGAATCCCCGCGAACAACCAGGCGCTTGATATCAAGAGCGATCGCCGCCCGCAACCCGGCGAGCAACCCTTCGTACTCAGCCGTGTTGTTGGTGGCGTTGGGGAAGTCGAGCTAGATGGCGAACTTCAGCTAGTCTCCTGTGGATGACTCGATGACGACTCCGGCGGCAGCTCCCTGCAGGATGAACGCGCCGTTGAAGTACAGGATCCAGTGGCCTTCGTCCAGCTTGCCAGGCAGGCTGGTCTCTGGCTCTTCTTGCCTGTCGAAGTCCACTTCGCAACGAAATCAGCCAGAACCGCACTCTTGATGCTCTTGGTGTTGGTGAAGTACAGGTTGAACTCCGACAACTCCATCCTCCATTCGGCCACCCTTCCGGTGGCTTCACGGTTGGTGAGGGCCCGCTCGAGGCAGAATCCCGACACCACCGTGACGTGGTGCACCTGGAAGTAGTGGCGCAGCTTGCGTGATGCAAGCAGGATCCCCAGGAAGAGCTTCTGCACTTGCGGGTACCGCGTGCGGGCGTCGCGCAGCCCCCTGCCCCGCAGGGTCAGCCTCCGGGAGGTCTCCCTCTCTCTCGGCAACTAGCACCGAGCTGACCACTTGGTCAGTCGCCGCTAGGTAGAGTAGCAGCGGCTCGCTCGGCTTGGGGGCGACGAGGATCGGCGGTGACTTCAGGTACTGCTTGAGATCCTGGAACGCCGCCTCAGCCTCGGGGGTCCAGTCTATTGGGCCCTTCTTCTTCATCACCTTGAAAAAAGGGAGGGCGCGCTCGCCCAGCCTTGAAATGAAACGTCCCAGCGCAGTACGCAGCCGTTGAGGCGCTGCACGTCCTTCACCCTGTGGGGAGTCTCCATTTTTTCGATAACTTCTATCTTCTTTGGGTTGGCTTGAATCCCCCTGTTCGAAACCAAGAAGCCCAAAAGCTGCCCCGAGTCTACACCAAAGGTGCATTTCTCAGGGTTCAACTTGAGCTTGATCTTGCGGAGCTTATCAAACATTTCCCGCAGGTCATCAATCAGCGAGTCCCCGCGCTTTGACTTGATGACGATATCATCCATGTAGGCCTCAACGTTTCGGCCTAGCTGGGATCCCAAACACTCGCGTAAAGCACGCTGGAATGTTGAGCCTGCATTCTTCAATCCGAATGGCATGCACGTGTAGTAGTAACAGCCAACCGGGGTGATGAACGCCGTTTTTTCTTCGTCTTCGACTACCATCTTAATTTGATGGTAGCCAGAAAAAGCATCCAAAAAACACAGCAAATCACTACCGGCAGTGGAATCTACTATTTGGTCAATGCGAGGTACAGGGAAAGGATCTTTAGGACACGCACGGTTAAGATCAGTAAAATGTACACACATGCGAAGTTTACACTCCCCTTTGGGTACTACTACAGGGTTAGCTAACCAAGTGGGGTATAGTACTTCCCTGATAGCCCCCGCAGTCTTAAGCTTGTCCACTTCTTGCTTGATGAAATCTTTGTGCTCCTGTGCTTGCCGGCAGATCTTCTGCTTGACAGGGCGGGCGTCTGGACGCACCGCGAGTTGATGCTCGATCACCTCCCTAGGGACCCCGGGGAGGTCCGACGGTTCCCAAGCGAACACGTCGGCCTTCTCCCGGAGGAAAGTGATGAGGGCGCTTACCTATTTGGCATTGAGGTTCGCACCGACGGTGACGGTACGCTCCTCATTGCCGGCTTGAAGGGGCAGCTTCTTCACCGTGGTGGCCTCCTCCTTGAGCTGATGGCCCTTGCCAGGGCACGAGCTCGAGCCTGCGCCTCCCTTGGCAAGCTCTTGCAGGGTATTCCAGGCCTTCTTCGCTGCGGGGCGATCGCCCGGCAACGAGCCTTCGCTTCCGACGACGTCCTCGTCGCCAGAATCGGCTGCGGTGGTGGCCTTGACGACCTCGCCAACACACTAGGCTGCGTCCTTGAGATCGCACCTGATGGAGAGGACTCCATACGTGGACGGCATCTTCATCACGCCGTAGGCGCAATGAGTCGCTGCCATTAACTTGATCAGCACCGGCCGACCTAGGATCCCATTGTATGGCAATGGGGTGTGCGCCACATCGAACACAAGGTGCTCGGTACTGAATGCTTCCCGGGACCCGAATGTAACCGACAGCGTGATGCGCCCTAGAGGGCGCATGATCCCGGGGTTCACTCCCCGGAACGGGTCGGTGGGCTTCAACTGCTCCAGCGGAAGCTGAAGTTTCTCCACCAACTTGGCGGACAGGAGGTTCAACCCCGCTCCGTTGTCCACCAGCAACTTGGTCACCGTCACATTGTTTATGATCGGTGAGACCACGAAGGGTAAAACCCCTGAACCCAGCTGCCAGGCTGGGTGATCGTCGGCGCTGAAGGTGATCGGCACGTGCGACCACTTTAGCGGCTGCTGTGCCTCCATATCCGGCAACAGCGCACACACGTCCCGGGTGAGGTGCTTCACCACGGCATGGGATGAGAGAGCGTAAGTGATAGCCTCGAGGGTGTCCCGATCTTTCGATGAGATACCTAATTATCGATTTGGTAGGAGGTGACGTTGACGATCCGACTACAACCTAGGAGGCAGCGCCTTAGCGATCGATACACCAACTCCAGAAGGTTATTGATCCCGCGGGGGCACGATCAACCTGACCACGAAGGTCTTTGTTCCTGCAAGCAATCGAAGAACAAGCAAGAACAAGATGAAAAGCAATCTGAAATTGCGAATAGGAGATATGAAGGTTCACGAATCTGAATACTCAATATAGTTCGAGTCTTGATGACGGTAAAACAGGTGGTCTAACCGACACACGCGATTACACGAAAGTAGCAAAGGCTAAACTTTATCTAATCAAAACCCAAGGCTCCATGGGGGGGCTCATGGGGTATAAATAGGAGGGGAACTAGGTGGTTTTCGGACAGGCCCTTGAGGGACTCCGAAACGGCCTAGGAATCCTCCTAAAACACAACGAAAACATCTAAAAATTGGCTGGACCCTATTATATGGCCTTAGGCCCAATAAAACAAGGTTATAACCCTCATCTTTGGCCCATAGATACCCATTGGAGGGAGAATCCTCCACTTGGCCGAAATCCCATTGATGAAGAGGATGCGGCCTTCTTCTCATCTCTCGTTATGGCGGTTTCAATGTTCTGAAATCATCACTTGAGCTAGCTCCCGCCACCTTGCTGCCACCTCCATGGTTTGCTGTCCAACGCTGATCCTTGAGGTGCAAGCTAGGTCCTTCATTCCTAAAACACATAAAAGAACCCATCTTAGGCAGCAGCATATTCTCACTAATATTAAATGAAGTACCGAGGAACGAAAGTACCTGATAATTTAGTTGTCGTGCACGAGCTCTAGTAATTGGTCCGTGTATCTTCGGTACTTGAGGTGTATGTGCTGTAGGGGCTGTGGTTGTATCATTAGTTGGGATGTCCTCATCAGTAAGCTCCCCCATGGATGCAGGCGACGTCGCGGGCTCCTGGAAGCCGGGCTCGTCACCCTCGCTGCAGTCGGACTCACGCTGCTCCTCAGCGTGAGCCTTGTCTCGTCCCCGGGGAGGGCGCTCCCTGCCGGCACGGGCCTGGCTGCGTCCCCCCTAGGCTCCCTCTCTGCCGGCGCTCCCGCCGATAGGCTTCGGCCCCGCTCTAGGGTCGTTCGGGCAATCCTGGGATAGATGCCCGATATCGCCGCAGTTGAAGCAGGCGTCGGCCGCTCGGCGCTCTTCGTGGCGCTGCTCGCGCCTCTGCTTGATACCCTGCAAGATGCGGCAATCCTGCGGGTCGTGGGTAGCATTGGCATGGATGGGGCAGCGGGACGCGTTGCCCGGCTTGCCGCCAGACTCGCCGGCGGGCGAGGCCTTCTTCGCAGGCCTCGAGGCAGCCCCCGACTTCGCGGCGAGGACTTGCTTCCCGTTGCGCTTGCGGGAGCTCTTCTTCTGCGAGCCCTCAGCGGGGCTCGCGGCAGCCTTAGCTGCGAGTTCAGGCGCTAAGCACCCTTCCTCGGCCATGGCGCACTTGTGCGCCAAGGCGTAGAGCTCATGCATCGTCCTAGGCGTGCTCAGCTTCTACCGCATGTTGGGGTCGCGGACGTTGATGGCGAAGGTGTTGATGATGGCGGCAGCCTCTGCCTCTGGAATGGAGTAGGAGAGGCTGGAGAAGCTGGTGACGAAGCTCCGCAGCATCTCTCCTGGCTTCTGCACCATGGTGTGCAGCTCCGCCATGGTTCCCGGGCGCTTGTAGCTGCCCTGGAACGCGCTCACAAACTGCTCGCGCAGTTCCGCCCAAGTGGCTATGGACCCGACAGGCAGGTTGAGGAGTCAAGTTCTCGCTGATCCCTTGAGGACCATCGGGAACCAGTTAGCCCTGATCTTGTCGTCGGCGCCGATGGCATGCATCCCCAACGTGTAGGTCAGGAGAAAATTCTTCGGGTTCACGGTCCCGTCGTACGTCGCAAGCGCCGGTGCTCGGAACTTGCAGGGCCATGTTACTCGGCGCAGCTCGCGGGTGAATGTGGTGCAGCCGTCCTCGGCGCCCATGGGAGCATCCTCCTGCTCCTTTGGACGCTGGCGCTCTGCCTCACGCCGGCGCCGGCACTCCAGGCGTTGGCAGAGGTCGTCCTGCTGGCGGGCGTTCAGGACACCCCGCGCGTCGCCTCGTGTGACGGTAGGTGACGAATCCGAGGACCCCAAGGGATCCTCGGCTCCCGGCCCTCCCTGCGGGGGAGGGTTTTCTCCCTGCCCCGAGACGCGTGGCGTGTCTCCGCGTCCCGGGTTCTGCCCGGGGCCTAAGCCAGCCGGGGCGCCCTCGCCTTGCGGCTGTTGGGCGGTGAGTGCCAGGAGCGCCTCCAGCTCCGCACTCCATGCCTCGTGTGCTGGCGTGCCCTGCGGTGGCTCATAGCGCACCATGACCCACGCGGCGATGATAGCTTCTGCCGGGGTTTGGGCTGGAGGCAGGACACCGGGGGTGAGTGGCACCCCCTTTTAGATTCGGCAGAGGGCATCGGGGATCGCTCCGGCGATCGTCGGTGAAGCCAATGTCAAGCGTGAGGATGCACACAATCGTTTTTACCCAGGTTCGGGCCATCCTGAGGTGTAAAACCCTAGGTCCTGCTTCAACGTTCTTATTAGCCAATGAACAAGGGTTTACAGGTTGCCAAGGGAGTTTCCGGGCGTTCTCTCCTTTTCTGCTAAGAGCTACTTGCTATTTCTGGCCAAAACTAGTAAAAAAAACAGAACCGAGCCGAACCGAACCCCTTGACCATTGGCAATGGTCCTCCTTTTATACTCAAGGGGATACCACAGGTGCCTCGGTGCATGGGTGACAGGTGGCGAGCAAAGAACTAGGGCAGCTTGGCTCGGTGTGCTGGCTTGCATGCATGATGAGTAGCCCTGCAGCTAGGGCGCTACGTGCCTAGAATTCACACCGGGCCAGTCACTGTTGGCTGATTGGACGGAGAATTCCTTTTCTATCGGAGCATTTAATGTTTGCTTGTGCTTCACTCCTCGCCCTGACGAGCCCTGCGCAGAGGGAGCCCGCCGAGCGGCCACGTGGCATCGTTGTCCTGCCCGCTTGGTCCCGCTCCTGTAACGGGTACCTACGTCCGGGAACGCCCTTCCCAGCAAGTGACCTTCCCGGGAAGCGCCCAAGCGGGAATTCTCCCGCTGCCCTCCAATGCAACCCCTGCAGCCCGGCTAGCCCTGCCGGGTTGGTGACTTGTCGGGCAGCTTGTGCGGTGCTGCCTGGGGTGCGATCCTTCCAAGGAGCAAGCGAGGTGGCCCACGCGTCATGCGACGGTGGTACCCCGGGTGCCACTGGTGCAACAGGGGGAGTACAAGAAGTGGAAAAAAGAGACTCTTGAGCAATCAGATCAGTTAGATAAGAAGAATGAAGTTGCTAGTTTGTCTTTGTTAGACAAATACAGGAAATTTTCTTTGGATACTGATCTTAGAAAGTTGCTCAGAGATGAAGAACTTAAGTGGAGACAAAGGTCTCATGAAAAAGATCTGAAGGAGAGGGATGCAAATACTAAGTACTACCATCTGAAAGCAAGTGGTAAGAAAAAGAAAAATCACATCTCTGTCCTTCAGCACAATGGTGGGGATATTAAAGGGGATGCTGATTTACTCAAACATGTCACAGATTTTTATAAAGATCTCTTTGGACCACCTGAAGTGACCTCAATAAAAATTGATGGGATTGAATGTGAGCAAGTGTCAGCTGAGGACAGACTGTTTCTTACTAGAAAATTTGATTTAGATGAAATTAAGGATGCTGTTTTTGAAATGCAACACAACAAGACTGCTGGTCCTGATGGCCTGCCAGCAGAATTTTACCAGATTTTTTGGGAGGAGATCAAATTGGATCTTAAGGATCTATTTGATGCCTTTCATGCTGGTAAACTTAGTATTGAGAGATTAAATCATGGGATAATTTCCCTGATTTCAAAATCTCCTAATGCTAATGTGCTGCAGAAATTCAGACCTATGTGTCTGCTAAATGTTAGTTATAAAATACTAACAAAATTTTTAGCCAATAGACTTGGTCAGATTATTGGTAAAGTTATTGCTTATACTCAGACTGGATTTATTAAAGACATATAAATTATGGAAGGAGTTGTTCTGCTCCATGAGGCAGTGCATGAGATCCACTGCAAGAAGTAGTCAGGATTGCTGTTGAAAATTGATTTTGAAAAGGCATATGACAAGATCAAATGGCCTTTTCTCTATCAAATGATGCAGGCTAAGGGCTTTTGGGATCAGTGGTGTGATTGGATCATGAAAACAGTGAGAGGGGGGAGAGTTGAAATCAAGGTCAATGACCAAATTGGACTATATTTTCCCACCTACAAGGGGGTCAGGCAAAGAGACCCTTTGTCCCCTCTTCTGTTTGACATCATTGCTGATGGGCTATATATGCTCATAAATAAGGCAAAAGATCAGGGGCTGGTGGAACGGCTAGTTCCTCATCTAGTGGAAGGAGGACTGGCAATTTTGCAGTATGCGGATGATACAATCTTCCTTCTTAAAGATGACCTCACTACTGTCAGAAATCTGAAATTCATCCTGTGTATTTTTGAGCAACTTTCTGGACTAAAGATAAACTTCCATAAAACTGAGTTATTTTGTTTGGGAGATGCAATTTTGAGGCAGTCTGAGTATACAGATATTTTCACCTACAATGTGGGCTCCTTCGACTGAGTAATTCCAAATGGAAACCTCTGGAAGAAAAAATGGAGAAAAAGCTTAGTGGTTGGAAAGGGAACCTACTTTCTATTGGTGGAAGATGTGTGCTTGTTAATGCCTGCTTAAGCAGTGTCCCCCTATATATGCTTTCTTTTCTAGAAGCTCCTAAGGGGGTTATATTATGGCAGGAAACTCAAGGGAGAAAGAGATATATCATTTGGTGAACTGGCCTACAGTTTGTTTGCCCAAAGATAGTGGAGGTTTGCGGGTGCTAGATCTTTCTACTATGAATCAAAGCTTATTGTGTAAGTGGCTCCGGAAACTGGAAAATACTGAGGGTTTGTGGCAGGAAATGCTTACCAACAAATATCTTCAGAGACGAATTTTATCAAGACAGGGGCAGGGTGGTGGCTCACACTTCTGGCAAAGTTTGATGAAAGTGAATCCTATCTTTCAGCAATGTGTGCACAAGATTGTGGGAGATGGGGCCAAGACACTGTTCTGGAAGGATAGTTGTCTGTATGATGTGCCTCTAACCTAGAAATTTCCCAGGTTGTTCACCTTGACCAGGAAAAAGAATGCTACAGTTAAGGAGGTGAGAGATAGAGGGATTGTGGCCATGGAATTTAAAAGAACCCTCCTTGGAGATACTTTTGATCAGTGGCAACTGTTGTTGGCAAAGTTTGATACCTTCCAATTCAGAGATGCAGATGACAGGGTTAGATGGAAACTTTGCCAAAATAGGACCTTTTCTGTCAATTCACTATACTTGCATCTCAGATGTCAGACTCTGGTTCACTACAGACAGACGTGGGCTATTCGTATCCCTTTGAAGATCAAAATCTTCTTGTGGCTTGTGCCGAGAAACAGTATCTTAACTAAAGACAACTTGCTGAGGACAGGATGAACCGGTGACAGGCAATGCCATTTCTGTGCAGCTGCTGAATCTGTTGATCACTTGCTCTTCTCCTGCTCCCTTGCCAAACTTATCTGGCAAGTCATAACCTGCGCTTTTGGTCTTGGTAGACCGCCTGACACTACAGAGGATATGTTTTGGGGGTGGCTTAGCTCCTTCCCAGCTAGTCAACAGAGACTGGTGTTGTGTGCAGGGGCAGCAGTGGTGTGGACCATTTGGAAAACCAAAAATGCAGCTTGTTTCAAGCAACAATTCCCTTCTGACCCTGCAGCTGTCATCTTTTCCTTATGTTCTCACCTTGACATGTGGGCACCTCTGCAGAAAAAACGAGGACGCCGAAGCCTGGAGGTGGGGGTGCGGAAGCTTAAGCAAGTCATCGCCGATGCATATGCAAAGCGACATGGTTGGGGGCCTACTGTCCAGACAATCACAACAGGTTGAGGGAGAAAGAAAATCTATTGAGATGACATTGCTCCAGGGTGATGGTGGTTGTGTTTGCTGTTTCTGTAACTAGCCGTACTACTTTCTGGAACCTGTATGGTCCTTTGCTTCTGTTTTTTTTTATTTTCAGAGAACTCTGGTTGTAGAATGTTGGCGGTTTCTTTAATGAAAATCGGTGGGGAGGCCTGCCGTTTTAAAAAAAAATCTTGAGTTGACTAAGTCGTAAGAAGCCAGAGTAGTTGTGTTTTTCGGCTAGCTATAGCCCACCTTGGATACTCCCTCCCGTGACCTAGCCGCCATTAGAAACTCAGATTGTGTTTATTGTCTTGGCTGGCTGGCAAGCAACTACGGGTCCCTGTCCTCTTCTGCCGGACGCTCTGATGCTAGGAGAAGTTGTCTCTAAATTTAGCGTTTAGTCAACCGGCAACAGCGTTAGGTGTCGATGGCGATACTGTGCCGGTAAGAAAAAGGTTTCCTCAACTTTTCATCCACCTTGTCAACGGCGATCTCGCCGATGGCGTTGAAGAGTGTGGCGCGTTTGGTCGCTGCTCTTCTGGAATGGTGGATCTAGTTTTGTGTTCGCATTTTGTAGGTAGTCTACGTTATATCTGGGCAAACCCCGGGCCGGGCCTCATAAAGCCCAACAAAAACCTCAAGCCCGAGCCCGGCCTGAAGCCCAGAAAAAAATAGTATTAAAATAATTATTTTCAGAATAAATAAATGACTTTTTATACCTATTTTCCATTAAAAATATTCAATTTAGTACATTTTAGGATTTTTTCGGGCTTTCAGTCCGGGCTTCGGGCGGAAAACTTAGGATCAGGACGCCGAGCTTCGGGCCAGGCCGTCCAGACCGGTCCGCCTGTGCCCAAGTCTTGTCTATGTGGATCGTTTTGTTGGTTCCTTCTCCGATTTGTGAGGCTCGGCCAGCTAGACTTCGTCCTATGAGTCAATGAGGTTATGTCTTCCTAGATCCATCTGTCCGTATCTATAACAGTCATCAAACCCTCTTCGCCGTTTTCTTTTGGGTGTTTCTCAGATCACCTGCGCCGGCATCTTTTGGCTCTAACCGCCGACTTCCCGGCTAATACATCAATAATATTTTCCAGACTCTGATATGGTTTAGAGGTCAAGAGGCAGCATCGAGTTTTCCTCACGGTGCGTCACCACCGACGAGTGCAAGAGCAATGCGCGTAATATACGTCCTTGACCTTCTCGAGAAAAAAAATGTCGGCATCTGGCTTCCGGCAGCAGGATATTGGGAGGGCGTACTTGTAATATACTACTCCGTACTTATGTAGACGTAGGCCTAGCTAAACTCAAGACGGTACTTTTGCCTTCCGAAGAAAAGAAAAGAAAAAGAGAAAATACGAGCCACCGGCCCCGGTGGATAAGCCTGGTTTGCGTACGAAGGTGCGGCATGGATCAGATGCTTCCGGAGAATTAAACACGCCGACATAGAGCATTACAGATGGGGGAACTAGCGAAAGCTATAGCTGGGCGTGGCGTTTACCTTTTTGTGCCGACTGCCCTCCTTCGATTCGATCGGTACTTAACCGGCGACACTTCCAGCGCAAACCATTCCCCTCTCGATCGATTCCTTGGCTTTCCCCCTTCCTCCCGCGCCCCATTTAACTCGCGGCCCTTCCTCTAGCTCTTCTGCAACGTACTACATCCTCCTTGCTAATTAAGCTTCTCAGCTCTCTCCGTCAGCTCGGCGCGAACGCAGAGCCGCTACGGTCTCAGGTGCGTACCGTCAGTACTTGCTAATATTGTCTTTGCCAGCAGTATTTTACACTACCACTCTGTGTCCGTGAAGTTGATTTTCCCCTGGCCCGTCTCTTTGTTTGCAGGTGCGCGAGCGAGCGGTACGAAGGCAAAGATAATCAGCAAAGATGCAGATGGTACTGGTGATATCGCTGCCCCTCGTGGCGCTGGTCATCATCATCGCCATCGTGCTCTGCGTCGTCTGCCGTTAACCAAACCGCCGACCTCGCCGGCCGGACTGACGGACTCCGGCGTCGCGTCATGTAGTCTCTCATATAGGCCGTAGCGTCGTTTAATCTGCTGTGACACTACTGTCGTCCTTGTGTATTCGTCTGCAATTCTGCATGGTGTGTGATATCTACTCTCTCTTTTTTCTTCTTTTTCTCGCCAACGTGAAATGTATTGCCGAGTGTTATACTATTGATTGATCCACTTCTGTGTGTCGTACCACGTAGTACTACTTCGATGTAATGTAATCTTTCTCTCCAGATTTTGGTCCTGATTTCAGAGTCACCAAACGTGAAAACACACACACATGATGTAAGCACTTGACCGTTAGACATCTGGGTCCACTCAGAGTCAGGTGTGTCCGGCGCCGGAGTCCTCGGCTGACTGACACACATCACTCGGAAGTCGTTCGTCACGCGTTTTTCCCCTTCCCAGTGTTCCTCCTTTCTTCTCCGCTCCCCTATAGCTGATTAGTTTTAGCCTGTCCACCCCACGCAGACGCAGGCACGCACCAGCACCAGAAACCACTCGCTCCTCCGTCCCGGCCTTCTCCCCCCATCGCCGATCTCCTTCCAGCCTCTCTCCTCTCGACGTCGAAGGAGACCCGAAGCACCAACAGGGAGCGCCCGCGGCTCGATTCGGCGCAGGTACGACATGATTCCTGTGCTGTCCCTGTCAAATCTCGCGTGATCTGTGGATTTATTATTCTTCAGCGAGTTCAAAAGACTCGAGCATGCGTGATTCTTCTTCCGCTGACTGGCTCGCGGAGTGAGTGATCCAGTAATAAGAGTCAAAGGCTGCTCTGCGGATCAGTACTGCTAGGATTGAGTGCTTATATTCTGTTGGAATTAGACCGAGTACACGGCTCCGCTGCTGCTATGCTAGGTAGTGTCAATTTAATTGATTCCCCGAGGGCAGAACAGAAGAGGACACTGGCAGATGTTCTCATCTCGGATGGATCATGAAACCTGAAATCTTCTGCACCGTGTTCTGTTCTAGAAAGATTTAGTTTAGCCATGGCCATGGTGACGAATCGAATCGGTTCGTGCCACTAGTTGATGCTGAAATAATTCACGCGAATTAGATCCCCCATCTTGTAGTATTGTGCTAAACTGCTAATAAACGGGATGGCTTTTGCCTTTGCTGACTTTCCAAGCTCCGGTCACGCCTCGAATAAGCAAGGATCGAGGCAGGCAGCTGATTGGCTTGGCAAGTTAACAAGCGATCCTTGAGAGATTTGGTGTAGCTTCTGGTTCTATTTCGAAACGTTGTTGTTCCCCCTTCCTGATCATCATTTTCCATACGTGTCTGGCAACGCTCGAACCAAGAAGGAAAAGCTTAAAAAAAAATTCCATCTGTGTTGTGCAGGTAAAAGCAGATGGAGTTCGTGCTCATCATCTCCCTGCCGCTGCTCATCCTGGTCCTGATCATCGCGGTCGTCCTCTGCTGCGTGTGCCGCTAATTGAATGGCGGCATCTCTGCCATCTAATCAACCGTGTGTTCAAACAATCCATTATTACATCATGACGAGATAAAAAAGGGAAACTCTCCTAGTTTCCTCTCTATTTTACCTTTTTTCTTCTTTTCCAGTGGTGTGATTAGTTGGCTCTAGCTTTACTATCTTTCGTGATGGCGAAAGGGGCGTCGATTCCATGTGTCAACACTCATACTATGACATGTGTGCTGTAAGAAGAACAATCCTCTCACGTCTTTGATTCCTCTTAATTAGTGCTACAAGCATGTGGGAGATTGGAGATTGCCTGAAAGTGCCGTCTTCTTTCTATCTCTCTTTCCGTTCCTCCGATTTCTTCGAGATGACAGTGTTGCAGGTGCAGGGGATCCGATTTGTCCTGAGATCTTTTGTGAGTTGACAGAAGCTCTCTGCTGTGCTCAGTACGACGCGAATCTGCTGTAGGTTCTGTGTTTCCAGTCTGTACTTTGTACCATTTGTCGTGCCGCCCCCACGAGAATAGGGCGCCGCTGCCTTTCTTTAGCAACGAAGACTATCTGGCACGCCCTTCATTTTGTGTTTTCGATCTGTGTTGGTCTGGAAGAGTTCAGGAAGCGTGTGGAGGTCACAAAGAATTGGTTGCCGACACGGAGTGACCCATGTGGAATATCATAGTATTTCGACTTAGAAACTTCTGGTTAGTGAGCTAAGGTTGCTAGTGCTGTACACTTGTCATAAATACTTGATTCATATCTAGAGCTGCAAAGCCCTGGAAGCGTCTGCGCATGAGCAAACCTGTTGCAGAGGCACGGCCATATGGAATCTTATTTGCACCGAGTTGTTCAGATAGGATTGGAAAAAGAAAAGAAGAAACTAGGGCGTTTGGACGAGGGACAAGGTTTTATGAGTTTTTACGAATCTGAACTAAACACCGATCTTTTCGGGTGCTAAAACTCTTCATAAAAACAAGTCCCATCAAACTGACACTTAGGCTGAAACTAACGTGGTTCGGAGCAAAGAAAAAGCTGCCCATAAGATTATACAAGCCCACATCAGATGAAAAACAAGAGCACTCAGCTAGCTACGTGTCTTGACAGGGAAACATCACCTAAGGGGAACCTTTTCAAAAACTCAAAACTATCTATATGATCATATATTACCATAAGGTCCCTCTTTCACACACCAGCTCACGTCACTTCTGAAACCAACATCCAAAAAAATCACCAGAACTGACTGATTCCATATCTTCAGTTCTCTCATGTTGCCACACCATCACTTCACATTGGAAACCTTGGGGATCAACACCAGAGGATGCAGGCAAGACCTAAATTTTAAAAACATTAGCCTGCAACAGAATTGACGAGTATGATTAGTTTGAGAAGGTTCGAAGTATTACAAAGGCTATTTCTAGAATCTGGAAAATAAATTTTGCTATACGTGCAGTACTATAGCACTATGCATATTTTGGAGCGATCAAATATTGGTTTGCTGCATTTTTATTGCTGCTGGATTGGCCGAAGAGCTTGCTTCCGTTGGGCCTGGACTTGGTCAAGGTACTGCTGCAGGGTGTAGAAGGTATCGCGAGACAGCCAGACGCAGAAGGTAAAAGAGAAAAAAGAAAGTATTTGTTGGCAGTAGTTGGGTTTTACTTAATAAAAAATGTGATTCTTTAATTATTTATTTTAGACTTGCAATTCTTAGAATGTTTACTCGGGCAATCAAGTCAACGTTTGTTAAGCACTATTCTCTTCAACTTGAATAGATGAAAGATGCCTTATAAACTGAAAAAGACAGTGTTTTTGCAATAGCGTAAGCACACAATTAAAACAATCACTAGAAAACTACAGTATAGCCAATGTTTTGCAATATGGTAAGCTCAAAATTAAAACAACCATTAGAAGGCTACAGTATAGTCATATCAACAGACAAAATTGTCTCACTAAATAATTGTTCACCATCATTTGTTACTCTATATGAACCTGGAGAACTTGAGGAATGGGAGCAACAGTAACAAGGACAATTTGTCTAATAAAAACCTTAAAAGATCCATCAATGGTGCTTAAATATCACATAATTAAAAGAAGTCACTGCTCACGGTTGCCTGTATCTACAGCATAAGGAGAAAACTGATTAAATCATGATTTTCGCAATGCAAAAAGACTATTTCCTCCTCAAATTCTCTCCAGAAAGATAATGACATTAACGCATGGTACTAAAAAATGGGATACATGGCACAATACAAGTATGTGCATCATCATCAGTCATTTATCAGAAATGATCTTTTTCAAGTATGAAAGAAAGGATAAGGAATCACTCTGTACCTGCTTATGTAAAAACTAATTACTAATGGGTTACAAATGTTTGAACCACCCCATATTGATTTTGAGGGGGGGAAATCATTAATGGGCCCTTAAAATGGAAAATCCCTTAAAATGTCTTGGGAACCACCCCATAGATTTGTATATGTAAAAACTAAGCTTTGAGATAGCCCATTAATGGAAAGAGGGGGGGAAATCAAGTTGTTGAAATCATCTGAGTAACCGACTCACAGCATGATTTTTCCTTCCAAAGACAAGGAGGCCCTTAAAATCCCATTGAGATAGCATAGAAGCTACAGCAATGCATTCTTTTTATTTGGGCCAAATATTAACGGAAGAATTAATAGATGATCAATTTGGGAGCAGCAGTGGTACAATCAATAATTTGATTTCAAGCCCGCACTCTGTTTTATCTAAAAGTTGGGAGTGGGACAAGGTTTGTGATCCGTACCAGCTAAGAGACTGGTATGCACACACGATTTTGTTGGAGCTAGTTAATTGTCGAACATTCAGCTTCAGGCCTTCAGCCCAATAGGATAAAATAAATAGGAGAGCAATAACAAAGGGACAAGGCTGAGAAACAGTAAAGTACAAATACAGGTTCAAAAAATTTGCTTGCCATAGTTAATAATTCTGTAAAGGCATAAACATATAACACAATACAGTTCAGCTCAGCTGAAGCCTTGATAACAGAAGTATCAAAGTCGTGCTTAATTGAAAAGTTTCTTTCGCAAAAAATAAAAAGAACTGGAAAGGTTTCAATTCAGTCACAACAGCACAATAAATAACATTGAAAGGAATGGTGAGTGGGAGTGTGTGAATGGCCTTGTTAGCTATTCAAAACATGAGTACCGAACATAGAAGCCTAACCATTAGAAGGTTAGCGTTTATTTCATTTCAATGTTTACAAGTATGCATTCCTAAATTAAGTGCCTAACAAACCACCAAGCACAAGAATTTCACTGAAAAAAATGCAGATAATCATAATCAACAATGATCAATAGTTGCATATTGAAGTACTATTGGAAATAAAAACATGATCGACTAACATATCCACCAAAACCATGCATGCATCGTCATCTCTGTCACCGTCGTCATCCAACATCAAGTCTAAATCCAATCCAACATCAAGTCTAAATACAAGTACTGTTCTTGTTCCAAATAAGACATACTGTTCATAAACTGCTCATCAGGCTACTTCACCAAAGCTAGATCAGCTTGAGGCTGCACTTGCTTTCCTATCATATTGTTCGGCCAACCAACTTTTCCATGTTTCTGTGTGTATTTTTCAACAATCGATTATAAATTAAGTTCATCAGCTGCAAACTGATCCTGAGACCATGTTGGTGATACTGAGTTACAAGACCATGAAATGTTTGGATCAGTAAAGGCAGCAGTGATATGTTTCAGCATTTCAGCCAGCTTCGTTAGGAGACACAAATTCTAAGGATTCCGCACAAAGCACCCCCGTAATCAGGCATAACAACCAACGACACCGAGAGGAGGGGAAGAGAAATAGAAGAAAGGGCCTCGTACCAGCAGCCACCGCGATAGCTACCGCCTAGTGCTTCTTGCTCCGCCCAGGCAGCTTGGAGCCGTCTGTTGCAAGCCTGTAGATCCAGTATCCCTGCCACAGCACACAAAACACCCAAATTTAGCCCCAATCCAATCTGACCAGCACCATTCCGACAAGGAGGAGTGCTCATCAGACAAAAGGAGGTGGTTTAAATTGGGGGAGGAGGTGGCGTCGTACGAGGGCGAGGACGTGCGCGGCGATGAGGACGACGACGACGAGGGGCACGGCGTCGGCGAGCCAGGGGCGGAGCGCCGGCGCGACGGCGGCGCCGCGCGCCATGGCGATGCGGCGGGCGAGGGCGCCCGGGTGGCGGAGGCCGAGGGCGAGGGCGGGGTCGGGCACCGCCGGGCTGCTGGAGCCCATCCGGCTGGCTCGGAGCTCTCAGCCCGGGTTCCTCACCTGGGAGTCGCGTGACTCCTCTGCGCGCTCGCTGGTGCTGGGTGCAGGGTGCGTGGCCTGTGTGCGGGCTGCTGCTTTTGCGGGGGCTTCTCTGCTCCTTTGCAGAAAGAAAGAACTGCAGCGTTGCGTTGCACGGCCGGAGGGAAGGCGGCGGTTGGATGGATCGGAACTCCACGGAACCAGGCAACCAGTACCTGTCACGTTTTTCTAGTTCTAGGTGCACCTAAACCGAGCCGCACCGCACCGCACGGACTCCGGGCGCGGCGCAAAAAAACTCTCTCTCACGGGTCACGGCGTGCGGTGGAGTGCAGTCGACGTTAGGATCTTTGCTTCAACTTCAGTGGCGATCTGAAAAGGATAAACAGACAATCCAACAGTTAGCGCACGGCGTGCTTGGAGATTCGGGCACGGGCCATCGAACCGCTGCAGCGTGTCCGCCCATTGACCATCCCGATCTCGTCCTCCTGATCTATGTTCCTCTTTCTCATTCTCCTCCCGCGGGCAGAGGCGGCGGAGCAGAGTGTGGGCAGCTGTTGTGGCGGGAGGCGGCACAGGGCAGGGTAAGACGACACCGCCAACGGAGAAGGGCACCGCGGCGATGCCCACCGCTTTGCTTGACCCGTCGTTGTGGGGGAGGGGTGGTAGCCGCCGTAGGTGTCCATGCTCCATGACCTCTGCGTCAGTCCTAGGCGCCGGAGCAACTTCCTCTGCCGCGTCCGCCTTGACACCCGCCGGTTCTTCGTGTGCGAGTGCGAGGAGGCGTCGGTTCTTCCAGCTCGAGGAGGAGATCTTCTTCGAATCAGTACGCGGCGACATCTACTCACGAGCCAGTTCCCGTCGAGCCGAACCCGAAGAAGACAGCCGGTGCTGAAAAAGGTTTATACCAATATGAAAATACCTTGTTCCAAAGTTGCAAATGATAACATCGACAGTTTTTCCTAACAATCTAACCTACAACCTGCAAGAAAAAAAAAGATGTTTAATTTTCTAATTCAGATCTGGTAGTACATGAGGAAAAGAACTTTAGAACATTACCTTACGTTCCATACCATCACTTCATTAGGAATTATGTCCAGCAACTCTTTTTCTACAAAGCAAATCATGCTATGGCTCATAAAATCATCACGATTTTGTTACGTGTAGAGCATTCTTCACAATCTTTGTAGCGAGAAACACCTCTCAACGGTTTCAGTGGCAACAGGTAGAGTTAGTGCTAGCTTTACAAGTCGATAAACTAGGATAAGAAAGATGCTTCTTTGTAGTCACCATCAGTTCAACCAAATCACCTATATTTTCCAAGCTAACAAGCCTTGTGTCATGGGTTACATTATCCGACTAGAGATGAAGTTCATGCTCAAGAATTCATATCAATGAAGTTGGCGGGATGAAGTTGTGCCAATTTTAGCAATTTCTCATCAGTGAAGTGACAAAAGTGACCACTTGCACTCAAATCATACATACAACAAAGCAACTCAAAATTTATAGTATTGAATCCGCAATTTAACTCTTCTACCAACATATCTATGACAACACAGAAACAACCAATCCGACAATGACCACTCATTGTTAATACCAGTCCTTTTGCCAATCCGACAATGACGCTCATTGTTAATACCAGTCCTTTTGCCAATCCGACAATGACGCTCATTGTTAATACCAGTCCTTTTGCCTTATCCTCTTTTGATTCACATACTCACTTTTCATATCCGCATTGAGATGTGATTCTTCTCACAAAAAGAATGTGCTTTGCTCAAAAGATCATTCCAACTAGGAATGCAGGTGCGACGTGATAAGCCCGTCCGCCACCCTTCTGTGATTTCACACGGGAGCTTTCTCTCTGCCCGCCTCCCGTCAGGTGCTGTCCCGCTGGGATAAATGGGCTCGGCGGCCGTAGCCCGTTTGTCCCGCCTAGACCCGCTTAGCCGTGATTGTGTGAAGGACTACTATGGTGTTTAATAGAAGGGAAACAAATATAGTTGCACATCAAATACAAATGATATTTCAGATAAAATAGCAGAATAGGTCATCAGACCAAATGATCCTTCAGAAAAAAAAAACAATTGGATCACATCTCCATATGACATTCAAAAGAAACAAATGAAAAAAAATGCAGAACAAGTACACACTCTGGATCATCCAGTCACAAGACACAAGTTCTGAGATGCATGTCTGAACTTGAAGAAAAGAAACAACAAGGGGATGCCTGAATGGGGAATGGCCTTAGTACAGCAGTTCAATTAACGTTCTGAACCAAGTACAGTAGTTCAATTATCATTCTCATCTCATAAGACATAGACAACATTGTAAGGCACTACAAGCAAATCATTGTCAAACTTCATATATTATTACACTAGCCACTAGATTTAGTCGTGCTGAAGATTCAACAAGGTTCTATCAATGAAGACAACCATGGTTCCATCAACTACTAGCCCTGACTGCCCTTTTGACCATCCTCTGCAGAGTAAAACAAAGCCCAACAAGGAAGATGTAATGAGCAGTTAGCTGATTACTACAAGTTTGCCTGTCTTAGAGAAGTACACTATGAACTTGAAAAAAGTTTGTGGAAAAAATGTTCGAATTTGTGGCTGCAAAAAAAATGATTAGCTAAAACAGAAAAGAGTAATACAACAAAAAGTTTCCAACTCATATTAAGAACCTGGCAGGTGGCAACATGCACCAAATAAAACAATAGGAATGCTGAAATACTAATCAACCGTCACTGAACTTCTACTTAAATAACTGCACCTTTATCCCCAGGAGTCCAGGACCTAATCAAATTAAACTAAAACCCAGCTGAACATGCTAGGGCTGTTGAATGTACCCTTGCAAATTCAGCTCCTGCTAACTCCACATCAGACACCAAGTAACCATTAAGCAAGTTAAGAACCAGTAGCTGATGCCATAGACTGTAAAGAGAGATATCACAGTTTTAAAGTAGATCTTGAAGGAAGATAATTTCTCATTGAATAATTAGGAAATCACAAAACTGATATGATGACTAACTCAGATATGACACTAACTGAACAGATTCTTTCTTAATTTGTCAGTTGAATTTCTGTATCTCAAAAGTATAAATCTGTTTTTGTACCTGGAAATCCAATTGAGCAGGCAAGAATGAATGCAGCAGTTAATCTAATTCACAACAAAAATTGATTTAATCAGTATTAACAAGATACTCTGCCGCTTATTGAAACAAAGACATGCAGCTCGGCACTAAGATAGATCAGCAAACATGATTTATAGTTTTCTTGATGGATGCATATAAACTTTCAAGTCACAGTGCTTCACAAATTGCATCATCACTGTGACTGTGAGTGCATCTATACTAGATAAATACATGATAAAATCTTAAACTGGACTAGGAAAAAAAGATCCTGCAGAGCTAACAGTAACATGGATGACTATGATCACCAACAAGGAACAGTTCGAGAACTAGTGTCAGCTACAACCAAACTAATCAAACCAAAACCAGTGTGCTGCTGTACTAAATCCAAGGAACACAACATCTGTGACATGATCGATAAAAAGAAAGGATTTATAATTGAAATAGAAACTAATTATCAACGGTAATTACCTGTAGCTATGGACCAGCGCCAAGAATCTCATCATCAATCAAATCTTGTGGTCTTGTTGTGAGATCAGATACAGCTGAAAACATAACAATGAGAAATAGTAAATTTATTGAAATAACACTTTATTATTTAAGGGCATAATAATTTATTGAAACGAGACCTGATGGTCGCATCCAATCCTGCAGGCATATCATTGCATCCGTTGTTTCGCTATTCAACCGACTTCGGTAGTCACTTATCACTCTAATTCCAGTGGAGAATGCGGATTCTGATGCTACCGTTGAAGCTGGAATTGCCAATATGTCTCGCGCCATACGCAATATAGTAGGATACTTCCTCCTATTGACCATCCACCATTGCAGAATGTCAATAGGTGTATTTGGACTTACTAGCTCCTCTTTCAGATAGCTATCTAGCTCACTATGCTTAGTGCGATGTCTCTGCTGCTCATCAACATGGTTGCTCCAACTCGTCCATGGATCATTTGTTGGAGATGCTTGTGTCTGCTGCTCATTGCCAATGTTCAAGTCACCATGTTCAGAAGAATGTTTTGGACCTCCTATTGACCATCCACCATTTGCAACCTTGTTTAGATCTAAGATTTTGGAGCTCTCTCTTTGTAGATTCCACATCTGACATGTCATTTACAATGTACATATCCTTTCTCTCAAATATTTTTGATAGTAAATCAAATATAATCATCATCATGTGTAGATAGAATGCAGCATCAAATGGTTGAAAAAAATTTAGAATACCACGGGCTTGACGTTTGTTAATAGGATCCGAACCATCTTCCTCAACATATATATTCTAGCATTTTAACCACTAATGGGAATATCTTTGACAAGCCTACCAAAGTTCTGTAGTGAGAATTCCATCTAGTATCTCCTGGCATTTGAAGAGAAATCTCTTGATTTAGTCAAGTTCTTGTAGCAATTTCTCCCTTACCAATTGCCCTCCTTACTTCTTCTTGATGATCCTCTCTAAGTTTATCCTTTCTCTTGCAATAAGATCCAACAACAGTCACCATAAGTGATATCATATCACAAAGATCGCCAACATCAATTACTTTCTTTGCAATAGCCACGACAACCAAGTTAAGCCCGTGAGCAAAACAATGTACATAATAAGCTGAACCGTTCTCTCTCATAATTTTGGCTCGCAAACCATTAAACTCACCGGCCATGTTGCTTGCTCCATCATAACCCTGCCCTCTCACTTGTTTTAGACTTAAACCAAACTCTGCAATCATAAAATCAATTTCAGACAAGATGAAAAGTAGTTGTTGTCTCCTCCACACGAACAACACTAACAAACCTCTCATTTGTCAGTCTACAATCACTCACGTATCTTAAAACCACCGCCATATGTTCTTTGTGAGAAACATCACGAGATTCATCAACCAAAACACTGAAGACATCGTTGCCAATTTCAACTTATATTCTAGACAAGAGCTAGACAAATGTCTGAACAAGAAGTCAAAGCTAGCCAAAAACAAGGCTGCTTCGGCACCCTCGTCGCCGGCTTAAACTTGTGTTGCAAAGGCCTAATCTTTGTTACGGCCTCCCATGCAGGAGTAGCCCTCTCCCTTGGCTTGACGAAGGGACGCCCCATCTGCAAGAGGATAAGCATTTTGGAATGCAACCAGCACGATGCTTCAGCATAATATGCTCAATTATAAATTATAAATTTGGAAATATCAATGGCATCTTGGTTACGTTAAGTAAGTGTAGTATTGTAGTATTTATTCCCTTCGTCGTTGTTATTGTGTAAGAAATCCATCCAAATTACTCTCAACAGTGAATATAAACCCTCTTGGGCTTTTAGTAAAGGGAGACATTTGACAAAATACCACATCTTTCTCTATATCTTGTCTCAATACTGTTTTTTTGTCTTACGCAAAATAGCTTTTTTTTCTTTAGTGCCGAAATAACATTTCTTGAGTTTTTTTTAACGTTCTTGATATAACATTTAGGTCGTCTGAAAAAATTGATTCCTCAATCATTGAATATGGTTTGTGGTTTAAGATTTGGAACAAACTATGTAAAAAAATGATATCCAGATGTTAATCTAAGTATCTGATTCATCAATTGAGATTTTAGATTTTTGTTTAAAAATCAGAAGCTAAGATATAGTCACAACGTTTTCTATCTAGGCCCACACGAGAGTTTTTCAGGACGAGAATGCTCCTGCCTCTTTCATGTGCTGATCGATCGAATTGGATCGATTGGGTACAGCCGGTAAAAAAAAAAAACGCCGATACAGAGATGAACCAAGAGGGGGGAGAGGGACCGAGGAGAAACAGAATCTCAGCCATCAAGCATCGCAGAATCATAGGGGAAAGCAGCGGCGGTGCCCCGTTCGTCCGATGGAGCGGCGGCGGCGGAGAGCTCGTCAGGGACGGCGGCGGGCGGCGTTACCGATCCCTCTTCTCCCTCCTCTGTCTCTCTTCCTTTCTGTACCGACGCTCACGAGTCAGAGTCACGAGAGAAACCAACGGATCCAAGAAATCGTGTGCATTTGGGGCGAGGTTTGCCAAATTTCTCCCATACTGGCGATAAGTGATAAACCCCGCCAGGTACGGTACAAACTAGCCCTAAGCTCTCCTCCTCGTCCATCTTGTTTTCCCTTATTTTTGGGATATCCCAATCCAAGCGCACCGCATTTCGCAGTCTTCCCTATTCGTTGTGATTTCCGCGTTTTCCTTGGCCTTTCGCTGTTGCGCCGCTCGGGATGCTTCTCAATTCGTTGGGGTTTCGTCTTGTTGGGGGTTTGTGTTCAACTGTTTGATCGAGCAATTTCGGGTGGTGTGGTCGAGCTATCTTAACCCCGTTTCGTGGTTTGCTCTCGTCTTTTGCAGTGGAACTAAAGATTCCGAGAAAAGGATCAGAAGAATCGCACGTAACCATGGGGCACTCCGCCTGTGTGTTGGTAACTTGGTATGTATGATTCCTCTGCCAATTAATATAGCCCTGTCTTTTTCATGAGTGAAATCACAAAATGGACGCCATTCTACAAGAATTCCTTCTGAAACGATGCAACTCACGATCATGTCTTTCCGTTAAAGAGGGCTGTAATATTATGGCATGAAATATATAAATACTCCCTACGATCCATATTAGTTGTCGAAATATTACATGTATCTAGACGCTTTTTAGGGATAGATACATCCATATTTGGTCAAATTTGAGACAATTAATATGGATCGGAGGGAATACAAGGACTTGTATATAAGGGTAAAATAATAATATGAGAATTAGTTTCTGTAAACCCATTACACGGAGACGCCGCTGTTGCTGTTGAATATATCTTGTCCTGTGTCCTGTCCGTTGTGTGTTGTGGGGTAACACTCTGAAACCATTTGAAACCGGAAAAATATGAACACATCTCTATGGAACTCCTAAGATGTACTCCCTACCGGTGAGTGGATGTAGTATTTGGTAATTTAGTATCTATATTATACACCTATACATGAAACCCTGGAAACATCTACGAAACACCCATGAAACATATTTGTGCAACTCAAATATCAATAATGGTACCGAAATAATGGAAACATCTATGTGGATTGATGATACTTGTGGATTGATAATGGAAATATCAAATAATACCCATGAAATATCTATGTGGATTGATGATACTTGTGTGGAATTTTTTTCATTCGAAGTACCAATAATATTTTTTAGCTACCTGCCATAGTTATGCAACTCAAATATCAATGAACGGACCACATCGTGAGGATGATGGCATCAGAATTCGACCCTTAAGATGACGATACAAAAACTAGAAACCAATAAATATATGCATACGAGTTGTTTATTTACACTATGTAATGCCTCTAGTAGTCAAATGTCGAGCAAGAACACAATACTTGGGCATATTGTGTCATCTAGACTATTTTATTTAGTTGACCCAGACTTCTGGTGCCAAGAAACTTATTCAATTCGAAGTGTCCTGCACTTGTACCGTAGCCGACGGGCTGAAGAGCCATCAGACGGACGCTTGGAAATTCCCAGTGACTTATAGTACACTTTTCTTATTCAGTTTGCCTCAAAGGATTGCATCTGTCCAAAGTCTCTGGAAGAAGCTTGCAGAAGCCTCACCCCATTTGCTGAGCAATTCTGGCACAGCTTTGCCATTCTATATATCTATATATAGAGCATAATCACATTCCTTGTGTATAAAGCAAGAAGAGCAACAGTAGTTCATATTGATAAGTCTTCACTAAAGGATCAATCATGGGTGCCTCCTTGTCTCGTGGTCTGTAGTTCTAATCTGACATCCTGTTGTGATCTTTTGATGTTGTTAATGACTCAAGCATTATTATCCAGGCCGATTGAACGAGGGGCGGAGCCAAAAATCCAAGGGGGCAGGGATTGTGCCGCCTTCTCCGGCGCAGACAACCTTCAAGTGGAGAATCAATGGTTTCTCCTCGCTTCTTGATAAAGATGAAGGATTGACCTACTCAAGGGTGTTTGAGATCACGGGGCTTAATTGGTACAATTAACATACTATTCCTTTTCAGCTATTCGGAGAGTGAACATGGGTAGTGTGATTTTATGCATCCATGTCATGAACAAATTCTCACTTGTCTCCTCCTTTCCCTCGACATGTTCTGCAGGTACTTGAAACTGAACCCAAGGGACAGAAAGAGTGGCGATAAAAATGAATATGTTTCTCTCAAGCTTGAGCTGGCCCGGGCCTGTGTAAGATCCAGCACAGTTGTCGAGGCATCTTTCAAGTTCTTGATATATGACCAAGCATATGGAAAACACCAAGAACATCTAGGTAGATTAGCAAGTTATCTTTTTTAAAGGAAGTTCTTAACCTGCCCAGCTATTCGGCTACTAGATTGATAGTGTAACCTATAACCTGTGTCACAACAGAAAAACATCAGTTGTTTATACCACCCATTTGATTTTTTGTTTGCAGTGAGGCACAATTTCCAGACTGCAAGCACATCCTCTGGGACCTCATGCATGATTCCCCTCACAACACTGAATAAACACTCCTCTGGATTCCTCATGGGAGATAGTTGTGTTTTCGGTGTCGAGTTCATCAAAGTTGCCACTACTAAAGCCAATGATACATCAGAGACGCTGTTTGTCCAGAAGGCGAACAACACCTTCAGTGATCCAGAAGTCTACACCTGGAACATTGAGGACTTCTTTGCGTTGAAGAGCATGGATAACTCTCCAGAGTTTGAAATTGGTGGACACAAATGGTGATGCCTACCATCTTGAATTACTTTTTAAGTGCAGAATTTATTGAATTTGATTTTAACATTTCAACATAAAGGCTGTCTACTAATTATTTTTTCAAAATCAGATGCATTTTGCTATAGTTCCACCTTCTTTTCATAATGGACTAAACTGTTTGATGCTCTACAATTTTCAGGTCCATCATTATCTATCCATCTGGAGCCGCTAACAATGGGAACTACCTCTCCTTATACCTGGAGGCGAAGATGTTAGATACACTACATCAGAACTCCGCAAACCTTGTAGAATTAAGCATATGCGTCAAAGACCAGGAAACTGGCAAGCACCGGAAATTGACAGGTTCGCTGTTTAGTAGAAATTTTCTGCAATTGACTGTAGTTGAGAATTTGTCAATTTTATTATCACCACATTTCCTCATTGACACATTTGTTTTTTGGGGATGTATAGGCCGGTGCCAATTCTCAAAGAAGTCTACCAAGTGGGGATGGGACAAGTTCATATCGCTGGAAAATTTCAAGGACTCGTCGAATGGTTATCTCGTGAAAACAAAGTGCTGCATTGAAGTTGAGGTTGCAATCGTTGGTTCCTCTAAGATGGAGTAGATTATCCGCGTGTGCTCATCTGTATGTTTGTGCTGGTCCTTGTGTTTTGACTGGGTTGCATTAGTTCCTGTGTATCTGTGTTTGTTTGCTTATGTTGAAGATACTAGAAATGCAAATGCCAAATAAATATTCGGCATTGGGGTGTTTCTGAAGTTTCTGACCATGTCTCCTTGGTACAGTGGCATCCTTTGTGTTCTCAGTCCAATTTTAAACGAATATAATGTCAATACTTTCCAGTTTCCTGTCTTGTGGATAGGTTCAACTGAATGCAACGTTATATTGTTTCTCTATTACTCAGGTAGCACGAACTGCTGCACCTGGAGTACTTATGGGGTATGCAACTTCTGTAGTTACACATGTGAAACCTAGCGCTACTGAACAAATAAAGATGGTACTCATTGAAAGCAGAGACAAATGCCAGAAAATTAAAAAGAGAACACTAGCAATTGCAGTATAGCACAGTGGTCATTGTGACTTGCACACTTTCATGGGTGTGCAAGGTTAGTGCTGAAAATGTGCAATTATATTTACGAAGGAAAACTCCCAAAAATGTGAAGTTCACAAATTCACTAGATATGATTTGGGTAAATGCACATTGTTGTTTCTTGTATTGCACATGAGTAAAAGTGAAACTTTACTAATAACATAAATGGAACTTTACGAAGCACAAACAAATCAAACTTGAACCTGGTTGAGCCTCTCGCAATTAAGAAATTTAATGCAAAATTGTTCAAACGCTCTTTGAACTACGGTTTGAGCACATGATTAACCCCTACAAATATGGGACTACTCCCTCCAATCCATAATATTGTACTAAATTCAAGACACTTATTGTGGATTGGAGGGAGTAATAAAGATGAACTGAAAGGACACAATGAGGGAAAGGTTTTTCAAAAATATAAAAGATTGAAGGCACTTACCAAAAAGCAAATAAAAACCAAGCAGAAGAACCAAGCTCATACATAAACTGGACAAACAAAATTGATAGCCCCAATCGATCTATCCAATATACTAGTACTATTACTTTATGGAGCAATCATCTTGCCGCTAGTATACGGTGATTAATTTATGGAGGGGTTAGTACTGAGTAGATGTAAAACCAGAAGGATGTTTGTATTTCGGACAGTACAAGTATGGCTACCTTCACGAAGGTGTTGTCTCGGTTGTCTGATTGCTACCTGTGTTAGATTTTTTTGAAACTCAAAATACGGAGGGACTCAAAATACTCGCTCCCTTTCATATTAAGTGACTCAAATCTGTCCAAATATGAATATATCTATATCCAAAAAATGTCTAGATACATGTAATATTTCGTCACTTAATATGGGAGGGAGGGAGTATCATTTTCGCGTTGTTTGAAATATAGAGCCAAAAAAAACTAGGTCCCATAATGCTGAGTTTGGTAGTAAGAATATCAAATTGTCATGCTGCCGGTGGTGGGATACACCGTTTGGCCTCAGACACCTCGGACATTGACACCTTGAACATTGTTTTAATAAACATCTGGATGTATGTATCCAGTATCTTGGAACATTCCAAGATACAGAGGCCGGGATGGTGATCCTTTCGTTGTCTAAAAAAGCTATGAACAAAAAACACCCCTTAAAAAAGCTTCAGGTAAAGGAGGGGAAATTTGTTAGTTGACCCAGAATTGGTGCCAGGAAACGTACAATTCCAAGGTTACGCCAGGAAATTTCCAGAGACATATACGGAGTACTACACTTCGCTTGCATCAGTTTGCCTCAATCGCAAGTTGCCAAATTAATATTTGTCTATGTGACTCTGTACAAAAAGCCTGCAGGGATAAGCACCCCTATCTTGTCACTCATAACTCAGACCAATACAAAGTGCACAAGAATATCTGCGTACAAAACGAGAACAACAACAGTTCATTGCACTCGTAAGGCGGCACTGACGGATCAATCATGGGCGCTTCTTCGTCTCGTGGTGCCTGAATTGTTCTTCCGTTCTGCTAAGAAATTCTAATTTGTGATCTTGCGATGTTGTTACGATTTTAGAATTATTTGTTTCAGGCCGATCAAACCAGGGGCAAGGCCACAAGTATGATGGCAAGTGGGAAGAGCTTACCCTGCCTTCTCCGGCCGCGCAAGCAACCTTCAAGTGGAGGATCGACGGCTTCTCCTCACTTCTTGACAAGGACGAAGGGTGGACATACTCCAGGGTGTTTGAGATCATGGGGCTTAGCTGGTACAATTAGCAATTATTCTGGGAGAGAGCATGACCACAGACCACAGTGGCTTGGCTTGATGCATCCATGTGATGAACAGCTTCTCAATTCTCTGGTGTCTCTTGTCTCTCTCTCTCTTGTTCTACAGGTACCTGAAACTGAATCCAAGGGACAGAAACAACGGCGGCATGAAAGAATATGTTTCTCTGATGCTTGAGCTGTCCCGGACATCTGTGAGATCCGACGCAGTCATCGAGGCATCTTTCAGGTTCTTGATATATGACCAGTCATATGGGAAGCACCATGAAAATCAAGGTACCTTGGCAAATTATTATTTCTAAAAAAAATCAGGGTCTTCAACCTGCCTGGCTAGTCGGCTACTAGACTGATACCTGTAACTTATAACCTGTCGTCTCACAAGTGACAAGGACAAAAACATCGGCTCTACTCTTGTTTATACCTTGCATTTGAATGCTCTGCTTTGCAGTGAGCCACAGTTTCCAGACTGCAAGCACAAGCTCTGGTACTTCATGCATTGTTCCCCTCAGGACAATGAAGAAACGGTCCTCTGGATTCCTCGTCAACGACAGCTGTGTTTTCGGTGTCGAGTTCATCAAAGTTGTCAGTGCTAAGGTTAATTTTAAGTCAGAGACGTTGTTTATACAGAAGATGAACAATATCTTCAGTGACCCTGCAGTATACACCTGGGACATTGAGGATTTCTTTACATTGAAGAACCCAAGCTACTCTCCAGCATTTGAAATCGGCGGGCACAAATGGTACGTCTCCAATTTGCATGGGTTAACATGACTGAATTTGAATTCATAAGTACCGCCCTACTGGTGTTATACAAAAGAAAAGGAATCAAATTTGAAAATTTGAACATGAAGGCTATCATAGTGCTAGTTTTCTTTCCTTTCGAAATAAAAATATAGCCTTTTTATCCATGATGGATTAAACTGTGCGATGCTATCCAATTTGCAGCTTCATCGGTATCTATCCATCTGGATTAGATAACGGTAGGAACTATCTCTGCTTGTACCTGAAAATTACAAGGATGGATATGCTTGATCAAAACTCTGCAGACCTGGTAGAAGTAAACTTATCCATCAAAGACCAGGAAACTGGCAAGCATCGGAAACTCACAGGTTAGCTGTTTAGCAGAAAATTTGTGCAATGGATGGGATTTCAGGTGTGCTACAGTACTCGTCATATTTCCTCATTGACACATTATTTTCTGTGGATTGTAGGCCGGTGCCAATTCTCAAAGAAATCTACCTGCTGGGGATGGAGCAAGTTCATGTCGCTCGAGGATTTCAAGGACACGTCAAAGGGTTATCTCGTGAAAACAAAATGCTGCATTGAAGCTCAGGTTGCGATCGTTGGTTCCTCCAAGATGGATTAGACAATAGAGTACTCTGCGTGCGCAGTGTCTGTGTGTCACTATTTTGGCTCAACTGCAATAATGCCGCTATGGCTTTGTCTGTTTGCTTGTTTGGTTGCTTGAAGGTACTTAAGTTCAAATGACAAATAAAGATTATACCATGAGAATGTGTAACATCCCAATTTTCAAAATTCTTCATATGCATTGCATATCATAAGCTTCATGTCACCCTTGCATCTGAACACTTTCAAAACCCTAAAGTTTTCCCAGAAAACCCTTTTGCAAAAATGCTTTTATTTGGTTTTGGGCTTTGATCTTGCTCTTGACTATTTGCATTTTTAACCCATGAGGGTATTGTGGTAAAAAGGGATTTAATGCATATATATAAAGCTATCCCATAATTGGCTTTTGAAAGTATTTTGAAAAAAATAATTTGATTCGATAGCCTAAGGGCCCTAAAAGCCATTTTATATGCAAATATATTTTTAAATATTTTATTTTGAGAAAATTCTTGCTCCAAAAGTTAGATCATATGAAAATATGATTTTACAAATTTTGTTGCATTTTATTTGGAGTGATTTGGAGCTCCGAATATATTTTGAGGTTCAAAAACAGAAAATAGATAAAAGAAAAAGAAAAACCGAGGAAAACCAGCCGAACCGGACCGAACCGGACTGGACCGGACCGAACCGGACCGGCTCAGCCCGCCCGAGCCGCCCGCTCTCACTGACCGGTGGGACCCACGCGTCATCTTCAACCTCCGTCCGAAAAATCCGGCCACGCACGCCCGCGAACTGCCCACGACTCCACCTCCGATTTCTCCGCGCTCGGGCCGTTTCCCCCAAATCCTTGCGCGTCACCCCGAAGGCCTCGCTTTTCTCCTCCATTTTTCCCAAACCCCACGTCCAATTTCGCACCGGTTAGAAAGTAATTGCTCGCCGGAGTTCGTTGCTGCCACCGCCATTCTTCGCGTTTTCGCCGCCGTTCCGGTGAGTCTCCGCCCGCGCCGACCCCCTAGTCTTCCTCCTCTCTTCCTTGCGCACGCTGTGACGCGAGCCGGCCGTGATTTGGAGCTCTGCGCCTCCGTCCGCCGTCTTCCTCGGCGCCGGCCGCCGCCCGCCGCCCGTGCTCCGCCCGTCCGCGCGCCGCCTCCGCCTCCCGCTTCGCCTGGCCGTGCCACCCCGCGCCGTCGCCCGCCCGCGCCGCCTGCCCGCGCCGCCGCCGGCGCGCTCGCCCGCCGGCCGGAACCCTAGAACCGGGCCAGTCAGGTTTCGCCACGTGGCAAGTTTTTGTTTTATTTTATTTTATTTTTATTCGGCCGAAGTGGATAATACACTTTTGCAGAAAAGACCCTATAACTTCAAACCTTTATATCTTTTAAACCGTTTGTCCAAAATTTACGATCCACACCTTTCTGGAATCATCGCAACGTGTAGAATATTTTGGCACTGTTTATTTTCAGTTTTGAATAACTTAGACAGTAGCTATTTACAGAATGGTGGTTTATGGTTTAATTTTCGAATGAATTGTTCCAAAATAGTTTTGAACATGTTATCTTGCTGTAAAATTATTTAAACTTGCTCTCTATCCATTAGGACCAGAAAAGAAATTATTTTGTGTATAATCATGGCATGCAAGTTAAATATTGCTCTATGTTACAAAAGCCGCACAATCTTTTGTTTTAAACCCTATCCATGTTTCTTGCATATTAATTATCACTTTGATGTTGTATAATCTGTCCAAACCATTTGAAAAACTTTTCAAAACAGAAACGAAGCTTCTTACCTTAGAAGTAACCTTTGTGTGCATCAGCATAGCATATGCATCGTGGCATGGTTTTTGTATTGAATGTTGTGTTTATTGTGTGTGTTCCTTTTATTTTAGATTGTGTGGAGTGTAATCATTGTTGTTGCGAAGAGTGCGAGAACTACCACAACCTTGGACAAGGCAAGTTCACTTTGATCATTCTCCTAAATAATTTACTATGCACTAGATGTTTTATTAGTTGCATCAGGAATATTACTCGTACTTCTATGCTAGCTATAAATCCCAGGTAGTATAGTTTACCCTCGCCATTACCTTGCTACCAAAATTGCCATCGATTGTAGTTGAATGCTAGGCTATGGTAGTATCGTGGGGGAAATAACTACATTATGATATTGTTATGCCTTTGGCGATATGAAATGATTTTGGTAGATGTAAGGCAAAACAATTAATTAAATGAACCGTCCTGGGTGGGCAGCTTTGAAGATTTTGAGGATTAGCGGCGTCAGGTCCATTTCTATGGGTCCCTCTGAGTCGAGTTCCTGTGGATTCAGGAATGGATCGTCCATGGACGTCTCTTCCGTGGATTCGGGGAGCGCCTACGTTGCAAATGTGGAATGCCACCTGGGGTAACCGAGACTGGACTAGTTTCCTATTTAGAAGCTTCTAGTACAACCACAATGCTATATGGGCTCTGGCGAGACAAGAGTAAGTTGTATGAACCTAGACCCGAGGAATTGTACTGAGGTAGCCGTGTAGGGGGAGCGTGATTCTCTCGTGGTTTAGGGAATTACCTCTGAAAATCTCGTAATCGATGCCGTTGCTACTCTACCCTGAGGACAGTAAGGGATTAACACGTCGGTTTCTTGTGGGGAATGTGTACAAACTCTCGAGAGCGTCAAAACTAAGTACTTAGCCGTGTCCCCGGCAACGGACAATTTGAGCGACTAGATGTGGAGCTGTAAGGAAAGTCTCACTCATTCTAACTTCTTAAATAAAATGAATGGTTGAACAGGGTAGGGGCACTTGGTGAATCCACATCAATGTGCTCTAGGATAATAGGAGCATGGGTGTGTCTACCCCGTGTCCAATAGTGATAAAATTCTATTTGATTAAAAGATAGGATTCAATAACTAAGCTTTTATGCAAATAGCTTGAACCCCACTTTACCACATTATGCATATATTTGGTAGGCTCTGGTATAGCTCCCAGTGAATCTTGCCAATACATTCAATGTATTGACCCTAGTGGCTGCATCGTCTAATGATGCAGGAAGCTCCGACGACGAGTAAGACGTACGTTCTACATGTTTGAGTTACGGTCCTACATTCCAACACGCTCTCACCGTGGTGTTGATGTGCCCTTGTATCTTCCGTTTTTCCGTTGCTAAACAATTGTTTTATTTCTAGCTAACCTGTGAGGTTATGCGAGTTGTAAGTACCCTTTTATATTCTGGATGATACGTTGTAATATTGAGACCTTTGTTCTATGATATTACATCTTGAAACTGTGTGTGCTAGTGAGTCGATCCAGGGACTAGCACTAAAGCACAGAGATCGAACCCTTTTACGGGGGCGGTCGCTTCAGAATGTTCCTTAGATTGCTGGTCATATCTTGTTGCTGTGGCATCCATTGTATTCTCAGCCCATTTGAAGCGAGTGAACGAAATTCTAACTATTTCCTGTTGCCGGTCTTTGGAATGTGTTTTACTCCACCGTGACCATGACACATTAGCCTTCCCTCAGATCAATTTTTGTTTCGTAAATGGGGAAGCCCTCGGCCTCTGCAATGATTAATGTGCACAACCGCGTTGTTATTTGTTTAAAGGGTTTTTTATTTCTGTGCCGCTCCTTCCTTAGCTGTACTCAGAAATACCCAGGCCTCATAACTGTGCTCGTTTCTACCCTTGCCCTCTTCGGCGATTCCTCGCAAATGCCCTCACGGAGCACTTCCTAACAGTCAAGCCCCTTTGACCGTTTGCTTCCGACAGGTGGGCCACGGGCAGCGCTAACAGGTAGGGCCAAACCGGCGTTCTGACGTGTGGGGCGACGATGATGCCGCGCAAGCGGGCAGGGGCTTAACGGGTCCGGTGTCCTTACATGCGGGCCAGGGCGCGGCATTGACGGGTGGGGACGGTCGGATGGGCTTACATGTGGGCCGACACCAGGGATGACAGGTGGGGGCCGGGGTCGACTTAGCTGACATGTGGGCTGATGCCAGGAATGACAGGTGGGGTCCGGGGTCGACTTAGCTGACATGTGGGCCGACGCCACTGACAGGTGGGGGCCGGGGTCGACTTAGCTGACATGTGGGCCGACGCCAGGAATGACAGGTGGGGGCGGTCGAGGGAGCATGTAGGATAAGTACAAAACTTTTGACAGATGGGCCGAGGAATGGTTGACAGGTGGGACGTTCATTTCACACAGTGGATGAAAGTTCATAGATTTATAGATGAAACTACTACTAGATGATACTAAAAGTACTTTACATAGATATTTAAAACTAATAGATCATCTCCTCGGAGTCCGAATCCAAGCAGATGATCGGCGGAGGAGGTGGGCTCCAGCACTCCAGGCTCGGCGAGGCTGGCTGCTGGGCCGGCGGAAGCGACCCCTGCTCGTCCGGCGCCTCCTTGACCTCCACGAAGGGCGGCGGCGTAGGTGGCGCAACGAGCGCCGGCGGCGGCGGCGCATCTAAGCTGGCCTCGCGCGCCGAGACATAGAGTGCGCTGTCGAGGTCTGGCCACATCCCGAGCTCATGGAGCTCAGAGGCCTCCTCCGCCGCCTGCAGCTGCTCGGCTTCCTCTTCGGCGGTGAGGGGCTCGGGCAGCGCGTCCTCCTTCGACGCCTCCAAGGCGGCGAGGTACTGCGCCTCCTCATCGTCAGCCTCCTCCTTTGGCTCCAGCATAGTCGGGGCATCGTCCTCCTCCTCCTCCTCGTGCTCCTCCTCCACATCCTTTGGCTCCAGCATAGCCGGAGCAGCGAAGAAATAGTTCTGTCGCCGGACGTCGTGCTCCGTCTGGAACTAGAGGTCCCAGTTTGTAGAGTCCGCGGCGAAGGCAGGGTCGCGGCGGACGTTGGGGGGCAGTGCCGCCCGACGGCGGCAGATCTCGTCGCGGCGTGCCTTGCCAGATGCCAGCACTGAAACTCTAGCCGGGTTTAGGTGCCAGCCGTGCGGCAAATGGACGTCCGGCCATGGCACGGGGGCGGCCCGCTCCCAAAAATCCCGTGCCATGGCGACCATGATGTACATCTGGTCGCGAATCCTCGGCGGGGTAATGCGGAAGGGTGCCAACATCGAGCAGCCACGGCAAGCTCCTGACGATGACCCGGCCTCGTGGTCGTTCCTCGATGGTGACCAATAACGCTTGGGGCCCATGGAAGCTCTAGGGATTCGGCGGTGGAAAGTGGGTGGGGAAACGGGGACGACAGGGGTCCCCGTGTATTAAAAAAGGGTAAAACCCGGTACGGTGTTTGGCTGACGGGTGGGGACATGGAAGGAGAAAGGGTTTGACTGCTTGGACCAGCAGGACCTCCTGGCTGACGAAAACCGGGCCGAAAATTGCGGCCCAAAAGCGTCTCGACGGACCGCAAAGCTGGGCCGGTTAGGACGATGACATGTGGGCCATGTCTAGTTAACTTACACGCGTGCCAAGGGAGTGCATGAAACGTAGGGCCGGTTGACTAGTCTTATGGGCGTGTAATCGTCCGGGCATGAAAGGCGTGGCCTAGCGTTTCTCTCTGCCTAGCGAAATCCCAATCTCGACCAGTTCCCCAGCCCACGAAGAACCCTAAATCGACGGCAACAGCGGTGCGGCGGGGCTGTGTGTGTGTACAAGCGAGGGGGAGGCAGCGATGGCGAGCGCGAAGCCGTCTCCGTACCACAAGGTTACAAGCTGCCTTCGATTTGGCCAAGAAATCTTTTTCCGTGGGAATCCTGATTTCAGGCCCAATGTTTTCGAGCTCGTGCTGTCCTGCACCTCTGGAATGGAAGAGAAGCAGGCCTAGCTTCGAGGTAAAGCCCTCATTGTCACTATTCACACTTCGATTGAAGACGTCAGGGCAGCCATCGAGAAGCACTGCAAAATAAGTAGTGGAGTAAGCATGATGGTATGTCCTCCGCCAGGCCACTTTTTGATTTGATTTCAGTCCGATATAGAATGCACGGATGTACTGCAATATTCAATGCACATCCGATGCCCTGCTGTCTATATCTCGTTTCGCCGCTGGACCTCTTACTTTAGGGGAGTGGAGTCAGATCTGCCGTTTAGCTGCATTCTTAGCTTGGATTAATGGAGGATGTGCAAGAAACAGAATTTGTGAAGAATTTGGTTAATCAGCTAGGCGGCGAGTTGGTTGAATTTCTGATGCCGGTTGATCCGCGTTGCATGAAGTTCAGGACATGAATGCGTGATCCAAATGCCATACCGAAGCAGTTGAAGATTAGAGTGCCCAATACAGCTAGTCAAATCCCTCCTCGGTACCCTCCCTATGATAGTGATGACAACAATGAGTCAATTGCTGCACCGGTTGATCCAATAAGAAGAAGGGCAGTGACATTCGACGTGATCGTGCTGATGGCCCTGACTACACTGAGTACTCAGATTCTTCTGAAGATGATGACCCTTTTACTGAGTATGGTGGTTCTGGTCCAGACCCTAAAGATCTCACTCGCCTGCATGAGTTCTGCTGTTTTGTCGGAAGAGTGGATGGATCTGGTCCTCCAGGAGAAGGGGGTAGTCATTGTTGAACCCGTGTTCTGTAGTAGTCAGTTCATGTTGAACTTGTCCATGTATCTTTTGTGAACGGTGCTTTATTATGTGGAGACTAAATGCTATGTATGGGGTCACTATATGTGCTATCTGTTTGTTCTCTAAGACTGGTAGTGAATTACGTGAGTTGAATTGAGTTGGGATAAAAACGGTCTCATTTTTTGGCGGTCAACAATAATGAACGTATTCAAATGGCTTTCAAAATTAAGTGTTGTCCATATTTGCAATGTACATTCCATTGCTGCTTTCTAAACGGGAAATTGGAGAATCTAGAATTCTCGGCCTGCCTCCAAAATGGTCAATTCTGGTATGCTATGGGCTAAAGATGGTATCATTTGTTGGTGGTCAACAGAAGTCAAAGTACGGAAAATTCCCTTCCCTATTTTCGTACGCCAAGGGCTAAAAGCTCTCAAAAAAATGCGTCCTCAAGTCAGGAGGGATTTGCAAGAAGTGAATCCTCCTTAGTAAGAAAGAACGGATGCCCTCACCCGACCACCCCTGTGACCCTGTCCAAGCGTTTTCCCTTTCCCTTCCCCCAAACGACGACCTAGCCCGCCGCCGCCAGCAACCACACCTCACCCCGAGAAATGCTTCCCGCAGCCTCCAAAGTTCAAAGGGAACTAGAAATAGATACTAAGCTCCACAGAGTTCGCCCCAATTTCAACTATATTTTGGACCCTAAGAACCATAGATCGTCCTGCCTTGAGTTGGGACACAGTGGATCAGAAGAAGGGGAAGCATCAATGAATGCGTCTCTGCTTGCGTCCTCTGATAGCAGCTCAATTTCAGTCGCGAAGGTGATAATTTTCTGACCAGACCTAATTAGGGTGTTTTTCTCTCTCTACTTTTATGCAATTGAGTATCTCTTTGACTATGGGACTATTGGGTTGGCTCAGGCTGATGAGAAATCTATGTTGGTGAAAGAGAGTTGTAGTCTGGACAAGATTTTCCTACAAATTGAACTGGCTTACCAGGAACAAGTAATAGAGGATCTTGATAAGAAGATTGAGGAGATGAAAGTTCAGCAGAAGAAAAGCAAGAAGAAGATTGAAGATCTGACAATATGTTTTGCTGCATCCTTCAGTGTTGCACTAGCGTTCGGTGCTGTGTTGTTTACCCTAGGTGAGAAGCTGTAGTCCTTATCAGACTTGTTGGAATGTCTGTGTTTGTGAATGGTCTTGATAAGGAATGTAGTTTGAGTTTATCAGTGTGGTAAAATGTCTGTGTTTGTAAATTTCAAATTGTGAGCCTTGTGTAGAGAAGTATGTGTTTGAGACCATGAGTGTTTGAATAAAGACATTGAGTGTTTGAA
Source organism: Brachypodium distachyon (assembly GCF_000005505.3). Classification (NCBI taxonomy): domain Eukaryota; kingdom Viridiplantae; phylum Streptophyta; class Magnoliopsida; order Poales; family Poaceae; genus Brachypodium; species Brachypodium distachyon. Next base: position 30,336,442 of record NC_016133.3, on the reverse strand, counting down.
TAAAGGGATATGTGCGGCAGTATGGTTATTCAACATGGTGCTCTTTCTATTCCCACTTCTATGAAATCTCATATCTATAATCCAACAGTTCATATGAATCAAACAGAGCAATCATATCAGTACAAATTACCAAAAAATAGGGGAACATCAACACGGTCTGCATAGAAGTGATGACATACATATAGGTACTTCGTAGTTCAAACACGAACACACTGATAACATGGATAACTACCCGCCTTGCTTAGATACGGTTAACACTTGCCTAGCTGAAACCAAACACAAAAGAACATCTGCTACTTCATAGCTGAAACCAGACACAAAAGACCATTCTTCTACTTCACCATCTCCTTGACTCCTTGCCCATGGCCAATCCAAGCTCCCTCAGTTGTGGCGCCCACGCACCACAGAGCATGCCACAAGCGCGCCGATTATGGCAATGGCTGTTGCTCCGACCCCCACTGCCTGAGTTACCCCAAGCGGAGTAGAAAGGTGCTACTGCAGCTGCTCGGCCACAGATCCGGCGGCAGAAAGCTCCTCCAGGAGGTACATCGGGCCGGCGAGCAAAGCCATACAGAAATGGCGCTTCTTGGTGTTTCCAATGAAGACGATGCTCTCATCCTCTCCAAGATCCTCGCCGGGTGCTTTGCCATCGATGTCGCGACCAACCTGGAAATGAAATTTAGGGGAACCATACGCGGCATGTACCCGGTGGGGAACGATGCTTCGAGACGCAGCATTGCTGAGGGTGCCCGCAGGCGCGAGCGACGCTAAGGACACCAGCATCGGCTTCGCGACGGTCGACACATGGACTTGCTCGCCGGCGACATTGGCAAGCAACACCAGATCATTGGGGCACGTCTTCCCCTTGCGCTTCCTCGCGAGCTTCTTGGACTTCTTCTTTGACGCCTCCGGCTCTGGCGCAAGGCGACGAGGCTGGCTGCGGGCGATGGCCCCAACCGGGAAGACCACACGCGGCTTCCCACCCGGGCCCCTCTCCACAATGCCGGCGCGAAGGGATGGCTTGGCATTTGAAGAAAGGCGGGCTAACATCTCAGCGAGTTTCGCTCCGGGACAGTCTTCATGAGGATTTGCCATAGCTAGGGTTTGGTGGTGTTGGCGGAGGCGGCGGCTCGAGCTTGGGATGGGGAATGCTGGGTTGGGGAGAAGAGCAAGGGTGGGAGAGTAAAAATAGCGGCCGAGTCAAGGGGATGGTAAACGCGTTTTCTTGCGCGGAGGGAAGAAAGGAGGCTTCCTTTGGAAGGATTGCTCTCCTGGCTAACCGGCGGCCATCTGTGTATTGACACAACCATCTCAAAGGGTTTTCATTTTTGCAACTATTTGCTATTTTTTGAATTTCATATTCTCTAAAATTTGATCAAATTTTGCTAAATGATGGCCAATCTTTGCAAGATTCATCCCAAGCTTTATAGAGAGTACTTGTGGGTGCATTGAAGATGTTTTGACCAAGTTTCAGAATTTCTTGACGCGAAAAAATATTTTTTGTGCATTCTTTGAATTACTGCCCTTTTCGGTTAGTAAAGCATAAGCTGATGCCAACTCATTGGAACTTCGCATAATTGAGTGTGTGAGCAATGAAAGAAACTTAGTTTTGGATCATTATGATTCTACAAAGCTGGAATGGGCAAGTTTTGAATGAAATTGATACCTACTTTGACCTCTTTAACCTGGATTACAGTTATGACTAATCTGGTATGAAATGTAATAATATGAAAAATCATTCAGAAAAGTCTAAAAACTTGCATGGGCTCCTTATTTGTCAATTATAGCACCATAAAAACAATCAGAGCAAAATAAGTTTGTCATCATGTGCTTCCTGCACAAACTAGCACATCTAACAAAGGTGTTTTAGAAACTCTAACTTAGGAGATATGAAATAGATTTGAGAATGCCATCACATTACTATCTCCAAATGAAGTGAAATTTTGCACATAGGCCACATTTGTGTATTCACACAACCATCTCAAAAGGATTTCATTTTTGAAACTATTTGCTAGTTTTTGAATTTCATATTCACTAAAATTTGATCAAATTCTGCTAAATGATGGCCAATCCTTGCAAGATTCATACCAAGCTTTATATAGAGTACTTGTGGGTACATTGAAGATGTTTTGACCAAGTTTCAGAATTTCTTGACGCGAAAAAATATTTTTTGTGCATTCTTTGAATTACTGCCCTTTTCGGTTAGTAAATCATAAGCTGATGCCAACTCATTGGAACTTCGCATAAGTGAGTGTGTGAGCAATGAATGACAGTTAGTTTTGGATCATTACCATTCTACAAAGCTGGAATGGGCAAGTTTTGAATGAAATCGATACCTACTTTGACCATTTTAACCTGGATTTCAGTTATGACTAATCTGGTATGAAATGTAATAATATGAAAAATCATTCAGAAAAGTCTAAAAACTTGCATGGGCTCCTTATTTGTCAATATGTAGCACCATAAAAAATATCAAAGCAAAATAAGTTTGTCATCATGTGCTTGCTGTACAAACTAGCACATCTAACAGAGATGTTTTACAAACTCTAACTTAGATGTTTGAGATATGAAATAGATTTGAGAATGCCATCAAATTACTATCTCCAAATGAAGTGAAATTTTGCACACAGGCCACATCTGTGTATTCACACAACCATCTCAAAGGGTTTTCATTTTTGAAACTATTTGCTATTTTTTGAATTTCATATTCACTAAAATTTGATCAAATTTTGCTAAATGATGGCCAATCGTTGCAAGATTCATCCCAAGCTTTATACAGAGTTGTATAGCACAGGGCTCAGACACCGGGGATGCGTGGGCACCCCCTTTGAGGTTCGGCAGTGGGCGACGGGGATCGCTCCGGTGATCGTCGGCGAGGCCAATGTCAAGCGCGCACAATGAACGCGAGATCGTTTACCCATGTTCGGGCCATCCTGAGGTGTAAAACCCTATGTCCCGCTTCCGTGCTTTCTATTATCCCGTGAGCAAAGGTTTACATGTTGCCGGGGGGAGTCCCTGGGTGCTCTCTCTTTTCTGGCTAAGTGCTACTTGTTGTACTTGGCCTGTGCTAGCGTGAATCCGGATGAACCGAACCCTTTGACCGTTGGCGGGGGTCCTCCTTTTATACCGAAGGGGATGCCATAGGTGCCACGGTGCATGGGTGACAAATGGCGAGCAGAGAGTTAGGGTAGCTCCTCCTCGGTGCGCTGGCTTGCATGCAGATTAGGTAGCCCTGCAGCTAGGGGTCTAGAAACCTGAAATTTACCCCAGGCGGGTCACTGTAGGCTGAAAGGACGGGAAATCCCCTTTTGGTCGGAGCATTTAATGCTGGCGTGTGCTTCACTCCTCGTCCTGACGAATCCTGCGTGCAGCGCGCCCGCCGAGAGGCCACGTGGTGCTGCTGTTGCTCCCGCTCGCTCCTGCTGTTGTAACGGACACTTGCGCCCGGGAACACCCTCCCCGGCAAGCAAACTTCCCGAAAAGCGCCTAGGCGGGATTTCTCCTGCTGCCCTTCTAGGCAACCTCCGCAGCCCGGCTAGCCCTGCCGGGCTGGCGACTTGCCGGGCAGCTTGTGCGGGGCTGCCCTGGGTGCGATCCTTTCGGGGGGGCAAGCGAGGTGGCCCACGCGTCATGCAGCGGTGGTACCCTGGGTGCCACTGGTGCGATAGTAGCCCCTGGGCATGGGCCGGCAACGCCTGTTCCTGGGTAGAACCTTCCCTGGTCGGTTGCCGGGGTACGCCCTTAACCGACACGTGGGTCCGGTGCCGCTTCGGGGCCCTGCTTAAAGGGCTCTGCCGTTACGTGCAGAGTAGTGGGCGCGAGATTTCCGCCTTAACCTCCCCATTAAACACGGGTGTTAAGGCCACGCCCTGCGTTATCCCCTCTTAGGGCGTAATTATCCCAGCACACCCGTAGGGTGCGGATGCGACCGTTGCTCGGCGCCGGGGCGCTATAAGACCCCACCGCTGCGCTAGGGAGCAAACACTTAGCCCCCCAGCTTTTCCCCTTCGTCTCCAATCTTCCTTGCACCCCTGCCTTCGGCTAGCTTTCGCCCACACCTCTCATGGCGCCCCCCCCCCCGCTCCCAAGAAAGAGAAAGGCTCCAGGAGGCCTGTAGCCGGCAGGAACGAGACGGCTTCCCAGAAGCCCGTCTCGGATAAGGACCAAAAGAGGAGGGAGCTGAGGGCCTCGTGCGCCTTCTTCCGGCCCGGCTACAACGGCAAGGCGCTGGACAAGGTCCGGCACGCCGTCGCCTCGCGCTTCAACGAGTACGGGGAGACCCTCATTTTCCCCGCCGGCGCCGACCACCAGGAAAACGACTTCCGGGTGTTCGCGCGCTTCATCCTTGCCGGGTTGGTGCCTCCGTACTCCCTGTTCCTCCATGAGCTCATGGAGGCGTACCAGCTCCGGGTGGCGCAGCTCCACTCCACCTCCCTCTTTCTCCTAGCTGCCTTCCAATTCCTCTGCGAGGGATTCGTCGGGGTAATGCCCTCGGTGGCATTATTCCGGCACTACTTCTACCCATGCGTCGAGCAGACGGGAGCAATGTCGTCGGGGGTGGTCTTCCGTGCCCGCGATCGGATGAAATCAGAGTTCATCGTCCGGTCGGAGAAGAAGATCGAAAAAGAGTGGCGCGCAGACTCTTGCTGGGTCCGCGTGGAGGAGCCGGAGGAGTTCATCTTCACGCCCACTGAGCTGCTGGCGCCCAATGATACCTGGCGGAACCGCTATAGCCGCGACGCTGAACTCCTCCCCATCTTCGAGCGGATCAAGGCCCTGCGGCTAGCAGGCTCACCGACCTCGACGTGGCGCGCACCTACATCGGCCGGCGCATAGCGCCGCTGCAGCTGCGCTCCCGCCCCACGTGGATGTACACGGGGCCCGGGGACACCACCCGCCTCTAGCTCGGGGATGTGGCCACGGAGGGCATCCAGGAGTGGGTGAAGGGGATCACTGGGGAGGACGCTCCTGTCTCGGAGCTGCCGCCAGAGGATCCTTCCCTCCATGCCGGCGTCCAGGGGCTGATGTCCGACTCCCCTGCCCGGGCCTTGCGTCCCCCTCCGCCGGCAACCCGTGGGAAGCGGGTGCTCGTGGAGAGTGGGGGAGAATCGGAGCTCAGCTGGCCCGACCTGGAGTCCTCCGGCGACGAGGCGGGCCAGGTTGCCAGGGTCCGAGCGGCCCTTCTCGCGGAGGAGGAGAAGGACGACGAAGACGACACGCCTCTGATCGTGGGAAGATCAAGGGCGCCTGCGGCGGCGGCCGCCGGAGCCGCGGCGACCGGGAGCGCGGCACCTCCTCGGGCGCGCACGGCCCCGCCTAAGCGGGGGCTCTTCCAGGGCTTCGAGTTCAAGCTCAACCCTCCGAAAGACGGCACCTCGTCGGGAGCCAGCAAGAGGGGAAGAGCCGACTCGTCACCCGCCGCGCCGAGCAAGAGGACGCGCATCCGGGCCGGCGCCAGCACTGACCCGACCGGCGCGGGGGCCGGCGGCACCGCCATTGCGCCCATCGCCGACCCAATTCCAGTAGAGGAGGAGCCGACAGCAGGTACCGATCCCCTCCTTGATCCCATGGCATATGTTAATCCCATCCGCTTACCTGCAACTGTGCCGCCTTCTAAACTCGCAGGCGAAATCCAGCCCGCGGCAGGCGGTCCGGTGACAGGGGCCAGAATGGGAGGGGAGGAAGCTCTTCCCGCAAGTTCGACGGCCCCTCAAGGTACTCACTCAGAGCCCCCTTGGGTTTATCGCTGGGCAACCCATCCTATTTCTAAATTCTAACTCCATTCTTTGTCGCAGTCCCGACTGTGCTCACAACGGGAGCGGGCGTGGTGGTGGTTGACCTCGGCTCTGACGCCGAGGATGCAAGGACGAGGGAGGAGCCGGAAGGGGCTCCTGCGCCTAGGTCCCCCGCGGCAAACGCGATGGTGGTGGCGCCCGCAGCCGCGACCGGTGAGAAGCTCGGCAGCGCGTCCCGGGCCGTGTAGGCCGGGGATGCAGATCCTGCGGTCACCCTGCAGGAGGCACCTCCTGCCGGGGAAACGGCAACTCTGCCATCCTCGCAACCCATGGGCGCGGGCGTGGAGGAGGCTGCGGGAGGGGAGCAACAGGAGGCTCCGCTGCAAGTGGGCGGCGCCCTCTCCGGCCAAACAGTGGCGGCGGGGGCCTCGTCGTCATCCGCTGCTGCCTTCGGCTCGGACTCCGGCATACTCGCTGGGCCAACTTGGGACCCACTTACCTGGGACCCAAGCATCTACGACCAGGGGCACCAACTCCTTGACACGATCAAGGAGCAGCAGCTGGCGTTCGTCACCTCCTTCAACCAGGTGAGGGAGCGCCACGAGCTTGCGAAGGGCCAGCTTGGCGAGGTGTGGTAGGCCGTTGAGGGGGAGCGGCAGGAGCTCTCCCGACTGCGGGAGGAAGTGCGCTTGGCCCGGCAGGCCAAGGACGAAGCCGCAGCGCCGGTCATCCCCGAGGCGGAGCTCCACCGGCAACTGGAGGCCCAGCGCGCCGAGCACCGGTCGAATCTAGACTCGCTGGCCGAGGCGCACGCGAAGGCCGGGAAGGAGCACAAAGAGGTGCTCGCTACGGCCTAGGCTCGCCTCAACGAGAAGAGCGAGCTAGTCTGCAGCTACCTCTCCCAACTCTAGGGCTGCGCACCAAGGTGGAGGAGCAGGCTAAGGTGGCGGAGGACGCGGCAGCGGTGTCGGTGCGGCGGGAGAAGCAGCTCAACTCTGCCAAGGAGAGTAGCGCCCAGCTCGAATCCGAGTTGGTCGCCGCCCGGGAGGAGCTTGTCAAGGCAGGCGAGGACAACATGGCCAAGGGCAAGGAGATCGCGCGGCAGGCGAACCTCCTCCGCAAGTCTAAGCACGCCGTAACGCTGGCGCGCAGCAACCATGCCACGCTAGTGGAGCAGCGCCGGAGGGAGACCCTGAAGCTACTTGTGATCGCCAAGGTAGTGTGCGACCTGCTGCCGCGATTCGAGCTGCGGGCCGCGCAGGTGGACGACACGGACGTCAGCACGCTGATACCGTTCTTCTCTGACATGGTGAGGAAGCTCGGGGCGCTCGACGTGTGGATCTTCCTGTTCTGCGGCCAGGAGATCCCCACGTGCGCCAGGGATATCGCCGGGACGATCCTCCCCCGGGTACACCTCCGTCACCCGGACTTCCCCTTCGAAACACTGCTGGACGCTTGGTCCGTAGCGAGGACGGCCCCGCCCACTACCAGGCAGTGAGCAGGTTCGTCAATGAGGTGGTAGACCGGATGCAGAGGAAGCCGGGGCCCGGGCCGGAGCCAGAGCCCCCAGCGGAAGACGCCGGCAACTAGTCGCCGCATCCCCCTCCTAGTCCTCATTTTATCTTCGTGTTTTTGTCTTTAATTCCTGCTAGTGTCGCGCTTGGCACCGTTCAAACAATTAAAGTTTTATAAGTTCATCTAATCGCTTGTTACTTTTAAGAATTTCATTCTTTGGTTCTGCTTAGTGCTTGTTTGTCGTTCCCGGGATTGACTCGCGGGGTGGATCTCCCGGCCTTTGTGTGTTATGCCTTGTGTTGCTGGGGACTCACGCGCCACACACTTAACTGGATCAGGGACCCGGGATGGACCCGCAGTGCCGACCTGGGGTCAAGCGGCTGCGTCGAGCCACTCCGCTTGCGGGATGGCCACCCCCAAGCATGCGCTCACGGGATGGACCCGCAAGCCGCACGAGGAGCGCACTCGCCCCGCAAGCGTCCTTCTAACACCCCAGCCACACGGAGGGCTCGAGCCACGCAGCGAGCCAACGTTAAGCATCAGAGAGTTCAGCGTCCAAGACCGTGTACTTAGCTGTTCGTTTTTTACGCTCGGAATGCCTGCCGGAAGGGTGCGGCAAGGACGCTACGGGAGTGCACCCTTCGGCGCTAAGCACGGACAGCATGCACCATCAGAGCGCCACCGCAGCAGCCCTCGCCTTGACCCGCCTGCTTGAGGGATGCAGCAGGAACTCTGTGGCAGTGTCGCCGGCGGCGGCAAGCACCGGTGGCGGTGCCACCACAGCATCTTCACGGCAACCCTCGCCCTGGAGACGCCCTCTGGAGGGATGGGCAGGAACGCGGGGGCGGGGCCGCCGCCCGTGCCAAGCACCGGTGGCGGCGCCACCACAGCGTCTCCACGGAAACCCTCGCCTCGGAGCTGCCCGGTGGAGGGGTGCGACAAGGACGCGATGGCCGTGCACCCATCGGCACTGAGCGCTGATGGCATGCACCCCCATCACGTCTCTGCGGCCTCCCTCGCCTCTGTAGCTGCCTTCTGGCTTCGCTCTGGGCTGCTCCATGGCCATCGCGCCCTTTTATAGGTGCGGTGAAGAATCTTGCCACCACACGCGCCTAGCCACCGCGTCACACGTTGCGGCTCCCTCCGGCTGCAGGAACCTCGGAGTGCGTTGAGAACCTCGAAGTGCGGTTGCTACGCACAACCGGGCACGGCTAAATGACACACCCCGTGAGCGACCCACAAGCATTACAGTGCGCACAACTCCGTCCTTGCCCTGCATGACAGACTCTTGCCAAGCCCAAGATGGTGCAAATTTTTTCGATACACACCAAAAAAGATTCGCAACATGGATAGAGCATAGGTAACCCTAATGCCTCCCAGCCTCTGGGCACAGAAGGGTCGATACCAAACTTGGGTGTGAGCACTTTTCTACTCCATGACGTAGCTCCTGCGTGATGCGCGTTGTGGGGAGCCCGGCAACGGCATGACCCTGTGCCGGAGTAACCAGGGATGGAAAGAGACTTCTGTGCACCTAAAGCAGGAGACAGAAGGGGGAAAAACATGCAAGTAATCGAGGTAGCTTGAAATTCAGAGGAAAGTACTTATCTTTATTCATAAAAGCTAGTGGTTTACAATCGGGGGTTGCCCCGCTACACTAGCTCGAGAGGCATGCTGCCGGAGCATCACCTGTGGGTCGGGCTCCGCCGTTTCATGAGTAGAACTTATGCAAGTGCTCAAGGTTCCAACTATTTTGCATCGGCAAGCCTTCTTCGGTTTCCAGCCGGACAGCCCCCGGCCTGGTTACCTGCACTACCCGGAAGGGGTCCTCCCATTTCGGAGCCAGCTTGTTCCCGCCCTTCGTGCCTTGTATCCGGCGCAAGACAAGGTCTCCGATCTCGAGCTCCCGGGGAGGGACCCGCCTGTCATGGTAACGGCGGAGTCCCTGCTGGTAGCGCGCAGCCCGCACAGCAGCCCGGCATCGAAGTTCTTCGATGAAGCTTAGATCGTCAACCCTCTGCTCGTGTTGGCTATGGTTGCCGTACGCGCGTACTCGAGGGGATCCATGCTTGAGCTCGAGGGGCAGCACCACTTCTGCCCCGTAGACAAGGGCGAAAGAGGTTTCACCCGTTGCCCGGCTGGGTGTGGTCCTGATCGACCACATCACGGGCTGGAGTTCTTCGACCCAATGCTTCTCGTTGCTCTTGAGCTTGTCAAAGGTTGTCGTCTTGAGTGCCCGCAGCACTTCTGCGTTGGCTCGCTCAACTTGCCCATTGCTCCTTGGGTGAGCAACAAAGGCAAAGTGAATCTTAGTGTTTAGGTCCTCGCAGTAAGCTTGGAACACCGCACTAGTGAATTGCGTGCTGTTGTCGGTGATGATGCCGTTAGGCACACCAAACCGACACACAATGCCTTTGAAAAACTAGATGGCCGCCTGAGTGGTCACCTTCCGCACTGGCTCCTCTTCCACCCACTTGGAGAACTTGTCGATGGCCATGAGCAAGTACTCGTAGCTGCCGACCGCCCTTGGCAACTTGCCAATGATGTCAAGCCCCTAGACCGCGAATGGCCAGGAAGAGGGGATTACTTGCAGGACCTGCGCCAGCTGGTTGCTCTTCTTCGCGTGGACTTGACATGCTTCGCACATCCTGACTAGTTGCTCATGTCAGCCAACGTCGTAGGCCAGTAGAAGCCGTGCCGGAACGCCTTGCCGGCCATAGCCCAGGAGGCCACATGGTGTGAGCATGTGCCTCGATGTACCTCCTTCAGCAGCTGAAGCGATCCCCCTTCACCAAGGGTTCGATCTCTGTGCTTACTTGTGCTAGTCCCTGGATCAACTCACTAGCACACACAGTTCAAGATGTAATACCAAGATTCAAAGGTCAAAAATACTTTATTACATCGTATCATCCAGAACTTAAATTGTACTCACAAACTTGCATGACCTCTTAGGCCAGTATAAACAAATAATGTTCAAAACCATGACAACAATGTATCATGAAGCTGCAGCGGAAAGGTAGAGTAAAAAGGGCCTCATCTACTCCCAGAGGAGAAAGCATGTTGGAATGTAAGCACATGACCCATGACAAAACAACGAACCTCACTCATCGTCGGATCCACCTGCATTGTTAATTGCAGCCACTACGTGGTCAATACATTTGAATGTATTGGCAAGCTAACTAGAGTTATAAAGGTCCTACCAAGTACATGCATAGTTTGGCTAAGTGGGGTTTGGGCTATTTTGCACAAAAGCATCTTTATTCAAATCCTATCATTTTTAGACAAATAGTTTTGAATTCTATTGGACACGGGGTAGAAACACCCATGCTCCTATTAACCTAGGCACATTGAGTAGAAACATCAATGCTCCTACCCAGTTCAAACCATTCATTTTATTAGGAAACTTGAATGAGTGAGACTTTCCTTACAGCTTCATTATCTAGTTGCTCATAATTGTCCGTAACCGGGGACACGGCTATGTACTTAGTTTGACACTCTCGAGAGGTGGTACACTTTACCCACAAGAAATCGACGTGTTAATCCCTTGCTGTCCTCAGGGTATAGTAGCAACGGCATCGATTACAGGAATTTTCAGAACATATTCCCCCAAACCACCTGAGGGACGCGTTCCAACCTACACTGCTACATACCGATGTCACCTCGGATCCAGGTTCATATTTCTTACATCCATCCTCGCAGAGCCCATAATACCATGTGGTTGTACTGGAAGCTACTAAACAGGAAACTAGTCCAGTCTCTGGTACCCCGGGTGGCATCCCACATTGTGACGCAGGCGCTCCCCGAATCGCACGGGGAGGCGACCATGGACGCTCCCGAATCACACGGAGAGACGACTCAGCGGGCCCCATAGAAATGGACCTAACGTCACGACATCCGAAAACTCAAAGCAGCCCACCCAGGACGGTTCATTGAATTACTTGTTTTGCCATACACTAGGAAAACTATATTTGTAATTCAATAGTATCACATTGTAATAATACCACCCTCGTATATTATCATAGCATAGCATTTTACTACTACGATGGCATTTGGTGGTGAAGTCATGGCAAAGGTATCCTATACTATTAGGATAGATCATAGCTAGCATAGATACAATAATAATCCTGACAATGCAACTAATAAAATCTAGTGCATAATAAGATAATAGGGTAGATGATCAAAGTGTACTTGCCTTGATAGTAGTTGGAGTTCAAACACTCGTCACAATCGCAAGGTTCGCTCTCCGAGAATACTATACAATCAACAAACATATACACACACATAAACACACAATTCAAACATGACAAAAGAATATTTATGCCATGATGTGATGCAAAACATGTGACATGAGTGGGTTGGTTTTATTTGGGTGATCTACTGGTCCAAGGCGTTGATAATTAAGCACATGCAATTAGGGTTTTTAAATAAATTGCAATGGCTAGGGTTTAAACTCTAAAATGAGGTTTTATTGGCATCAGCCAGATAGATTAGTTCAAAATATTTGTTTCTCTGTCCCATTGGACAGAGGACAATAAAACAAAATTTTGGGCACTTGTTTCATTCAAAAAGGACTTCTAGATAATTAGTTATGATTTAAAAGGCATAAAACCCTAATCTGTAATTTGAATGTGATTCAATTATTCAAATTTGAAATTGGACAGTGCCAAAAGATTCTACATTTCCTAAGGATTCCAAAAAGGTGTGGATCACTAAATTTGGCCAAACAGATTTAAAGTTGTGATCATTTGAAGTTACAGGGACCTATCTGCAAAAGTGCCTTTTATTAATTCCGGGGAATTAAAATTACATTTTTATTTTATGAAACCGGGTGACACGTGGCAGCTTCTGATAGGCGCGTACCGGTTCACTTAAGGGAATTAACCCGATCTAATCCGAGCCGTTGATCAAAGATCGGACGGACGGGGGCTCTCGGGCTTACCTAGGGTTCCGGCGACGGCGCGGCACGGGCGGCGGCGGCGCGGGGTGCTCCGGCGACGCGGGCGACGCGGGGATGGCCGGGGTCGGCGCAGCGCGGCACGGCGGAGACGGGGACGGGGTCGGTGCGGCTTCGGGAGGCCGGAGGGCTTGCCTAGGACGGCGGAGACGCGACGGCGCGGGCGGCGGACTCCGGCGAGGCTTTGATTGGCGGTCGGCGGGCGCTGCAGTGGACCAAAAACGTCGGCACGCGCGTCAGAAGAAGCGCGAGAGAGAGGGAAACAGAGAGAGGGCGGCCGCTTCGAAGGTGTCTCACCGCGACGTCGTCGGAGAGAGGAAAAACGGCAGCGGACGGAGCTTCAACGGCGAGAAATCGGGGCGGCCTGGCGGCGTTCGAGCGGGGGCGAGCAGGGGGAAAAGAACGGCGGGGGCGAGGGCTTTATAGGGATGCGCTCGGGGCTGCGAGAACGGGACGGAGTGAGGGGATTGCGGCGGAGACGGCGCGCGCTGGCGAAAACGGCAAGCATGCGGGGGTCGCGGCGCCTTCCATCGGGGAAGAAGGCCCTGACAGGCGGGCCCCGCCTGTCAGCGGCCCGGGCACGCGCGCGGGCGGACCGGGCGGGTCCGGCGCGGTCGGACGCGGTCGGTCCGGGCCGGTTCGGTCGGGCTGGGCCGGTTCGGTCCGGTTTTCTTCTTTTCTTTTTCTGTTTTTCTCAAATCTTTGATATCTTTTGATTTTGAACTCCAAAATGGTCCAAATAAAATCCAGAAAATTTGTAAAATCATGTTCTATCAAGATACAACTTTTGGGAGTAGTTTTCCCTCAAAATAAAATATACAAAAATACATTTGCCCTATTGCCTTTAGGGCTATATATCTATTGAATAAAAACTACTTTTTCCAACTCCAAATAATTAACCAAAAATTATGGGATAGCTTATATATGCATTAAACCCTTTTTATACATCAACCTTATTGGTTTGAAAATCCAAAGGTTACAGGGGTGTAATCAAAATCTCTTAAAGCCTTTTGTGATTCAAAATTTGAATTCAAACATGCAATTGTGGCATGATGCTCATGGATGCAATGCACATGTAAAAGTTTGAAATTTTGGGATGTTACAGTAGCGCGCGCCCTTCGTCTTGGGGCACACAGAGGAGCTTCACCCCGTTTGCACGCCTTTGGTAGAGGTTCCCGTCCACCAGGGCGTACATCTTAGCTTGCCGAGGTAGGCGCTCCGCGGCGATGTCATCTTCCAGGAGGGCTCCTCCCTTCAGGTCGCGGGCAATATCCACCGCCCAAGGCGGGGTTCCCCTGCACATGCATGCCACTACGTCAGCGGCATGGACCTCCGCTGCTGCGAGATTTCCTTCGGGTGCCGGGGGGGGGGGGGCTTCCCCGGCAACCGGCTTGGGGACGACCGAAGGCGTGCTCTGCCTGTGCCAGAACACCCCCGCCGGGACCTTCCGGTGCTCCGCTGCTAATTTGGACAGCTCGGCAGCCGTGAAGTTATCCTTGCGCTTGACGTGCTCAAATCGTAACCCCTTGAATTTTCGTTCCAGCTTGCGGACTTCGTCCCCGTACGCTGCCATCTGCGGGCAGTCGTAGTCCTTGTTAACCTGGTCGATTACGAGTTGGGAGTCCCCGCGAACAACCAGGCGCTTGATATCCAGGGTGGTCGCCGCCCGCAACCCGGCAAGCAACCCTTCATACTCAGCCGTGTTCTTGTTGGAGTTGGGGAAGTCGAGTTGGATGGCGAACATCAGCAGATCGCCCGTGGGGGACTCGATGACGACTCTGGCACCAGCCCCCTGCAGGCTGAACGCGTCGTCGAAGTACAGGACCCAGTGGCCTTCATCCAGCTTGCCGGCAGGCTGGTCTTCGGCTCCTCTTCTTCCACGCCGATCGAGGTCGACTTCGCGACGAAATCCGCCAGAGCAGCGCTCTTGATGCTTTTGGTGTTGGTGAAGTGCAGATCAAACTCCGACAACTCCATTCTCCACTCGGCGACCCTTCCGGTGGCTTCACGATTGGTGAGGGCTCGCTCGAGACAAAACCCCGACACAATCGTGACGCGGTGCGCCTGGAAATAGTGGCGCAGCTTGCACGATGCAAGCAGGATCCCCAGCAAGAGCTTCTGCAGTTGCCGGTATCGCGTATGGGCGTCACGCAGCACCGTGCTGACAAAGTACACCGGGTGCTGCACGAGCCGCCCGCGCGGTGCCAGCGCCACGGGCTCGACGATGATCCCTGGGTCCGCGGCGATTGCCCGGGGCCGCTGAGCCCCCTTCCCCACAACCTCAGGCCCTAGGCGGTCTTCTTCCCTCTCGGCAACCAGCACCGAGCTGACCACCTGGTCAGTCGCTGGTAGGTAGAGTAGAAGCGGCTCGCTCGGCTTGGGGGCGCCGAGGTTGGGCGGCGACTTCAGGTACTGCTTAAGATCCTGGAGCGCCACCTCAGCCTCGGGGGTCCAATCGATCGGGGCCCTTTTCTTCATCACCTTGAAGAAGGGTAGGGCGCGTTCGCCCAGCCTCGAGATGAAGCGCCCCAGCGTGGCAACGCAGCCGTTGAGGTGCTGGACGTTCTTCACATTGCAGGGAGCCTCCATTTTCTCGATAGCCTCTATATTCTTTGGATTGGCTGGAATCCCCCTGTGCGAAACCAAGAAACCCAGAAGCTGACCCAAGTCCACACCAAAGGTGCACTTCTCAGGGTTCAACTTGAGCTTGATCCTCCGGAGGTTATCAAACGTTTCCCGCAGGTCATCAATCAGTGAGTCCCCACGCTTTGATTTGACGACGATATCGTCCATGTAGGCCTCTACGTTTCGGCCTAGCTGGGGTCCCAAATAGTCGTGCAATGCACTCTGGAATTTTGAACCCGTGTTCTTCAACCCGAAAGGCATGCACGTGTAGCAATAGCAGCCAACCGGGGTGATGAACGCTGTTTTCTCCTCGTCTTCGACTGCCATCTTAATTTGATGATAGCCGGAAAAAGCATCCAAAAAACAAAGCAAATCGCAACCGGCAGTGGAATCCACTATTTGGTCAATGCGAGGTACAGGGAAAGGATCTTTAGGACACGCACGGTTAAGATCAATAAAATCCACACACATGCGGAGTTTATTCTCCCCCTTGGGTACTACCACAGGATTAGCTAACCAAGTGGGTACAGTACTTCCCTGATAGCCCCCGCAGCTTTGAGCTTGTCCACTTCTTGCTTGATGAAATCTTTGCGCTCCTGTGCTTGCCGGCGGATCTTCTGCTTGATGGGGCGGGCGTCAAGGCGCACCGCGAGTCGATGCTCGATCACCTCCCTAGGGACTTGTAACATTCCAAAATTTCAAACTTTTACATGTGCATTGCATCCATGATCATCATGCCACAATTGCATATTTAAATTCAAATTTGAATCTCAAAAGGCTTTGGAAAGATTTTATTTCAATTTCAACCCTAGGGTTTACACCCATTTAAGCTTTGGAACTTCAAAACCAATAGGGTTTATTTAAAAAGGGTTTTATTGCATAAATAAGCTATCCCATAATTTTTGAATAATTATTTGGAGTTGAAAAACTATTTTATTTAAATAGTTATATAGCCCTAAAGGCATTTATAGGGCAAATGTATTTTTATATATTTTATTTTGAGGGGAAATCACTCCCAAAAGTTGAATCATGATAAAACATGATTTTACAAAAAATTTGGAATTAATTTGGGCCAATTTGGAGTTCAAAATCAAAAGAGATCAAAGAAATCAGAAAAAGAAAAAAAGAAAAGGCTAAAGGAAAAAAAAAAGGGGGAAACGGACCGGCCCGGCCGAATTGGGCCGAACGGGCCCAATCCCTCGCGCGCGCCGCCGCCCAGCTAGCCCCGCCGCTCGCCCGCGCGCAACGTTCGTCACTGACAGGTGGGGCCCACCTATCAGGGCCTTCGTTCCCGAAGGAAAGCGCCCACGCCGGATTCCCGCCACCGCGATCTTCGGTTCCCGTTGATTTAGGCCTTCCCTATAAAGCCCAAGCCACCCCGCCTCTTTCCCCTCTGTTTGCCCACGCCATCACGTGCCCACGCTAACGAATTTGCTCGCCGGAAAAGCTTCGTGCCGTCGCCGTCCTCGCGCCGCGCCGACCTCGCCGGTGAGCTATTCCGCCCGCATCTTCAAATTTCTGGAGCCCCTCGTCCATGCGCATATTTGGACACGCGTAGCTTTGTTTATGGTGCCCCCTAGCCGACGGAACCTAGGGTTTCCCGGAGGTGAGCCCGAAGCTCCCGAGCCGTTGGATCTCGGCCAACGGCCGAGATTAGATCTCACATTTTAATTTTAAACGAACCGGTACCGTCGAATGAGAACGTGACATGTGGCACTGCTTAAACAAAATAAAAACCTAATTTTAATCCCCCGGAATAATTAAAAGGCACTTTTGCAGAAAAGCCCCTGTAATTTCAAATGATCATATCTTTCAATCTGTTTGGCTAAATTTAATGATCCACACCTTTTTGGAATCCTTAGGGAATGTAGAATCTTTTGGCACTGTAAAATTTAAATTTGAATATTTGAATCACATTCAAATTATAGAATAGGGTTTTATGCCTTTTAAATCATAACTAATTATTTAGAAGTCCTTTTTGAATGAAACCAGTGCCCAAAAATTTGTTTTATTGTCCTATGTCCAATGGGACAGAGAAATATTTTTTTTGAATTAATTTATTTGGCTGAAGCCAATAAAACCTTATTTTAGGGTTTAAACCCTAGCCGTTGCAATTTGTTTAAAATCCTAATTACATGCGCTTAATTATCAATGCCTTGGACCAGTAGATCACCTGAATAAAATCAACCCACTCATGTCACATGTTTTGCATTGCATCATGGCATACATCTTCTTTTATCTATATGGTGTGTTTGTGTATGCATTGTTTGTGTGTTTAGTTTTCTCGGAGAGCGAACTGTGTGATTGCGAAGAATGTTTGAATACCAACTACTATCAAGGCAAGTTCACTTTAATCATTCACCTATTATTTTACTTTGCACTAGTTTTTCTTAGTTGCATTGTTAGGATTATTATTGTATCTATGCTACACCTTTGCCATGACCTCACCACCAATTGCCATCGTAGTAGTAAAATGCTATGCTATGATAATATACGAGGGTGGTATTATTACAATGTGATACTATTGAATTACAATATGGTTTTCATAGTGTATGGCAAAACAAGTAATTCAATGAACCGTCCTAGGTGGGCTGCTTTGAGGAAGTGGAGATGTATGCGACGTCAGGTCCATTTCTATGGGTCCATTTCTATGAGTCGTCTCGCCATTTCTATGGGAGCGCCTGCGTTGCAACCGAGGAATGCTACCCAGGGTAACCAGAGACTGGACTAGTTTCCTGTTTAGTAGCTTCCAGTACAACCACATGGTATTATGGGCTCTGCCAGGATGGATGTAAGAAATATGAACCCGGATCCAAGGTGACATCGGTATGTAGCAGTGTAGGTGGGGGCGCGTCCCTCAGGTGGTTTGGGGGATTATGTTCTGAAAATTTCTGTAGTCGATGCCGTTGCTACTCTACCCTAAGGACAGCAAGGGATTAACACGTCGATTTCTTGTGGGTAAAGTGTACCACCTCTCGAGAGTGTCAAACTAAGTACCGAGCCGTGTCCCCGGTTACGGACAATTATGAGCAACTAGATATTGGGGCTGTAAGGAAGGTCTCACTCATTCCAATTTCATAATAAAACGAATGGATTGAACCGGGTAGGAGCATTGATGTTTCTACTCAATGTGCCTAGGTCAATAGGAGCATGGGTGTTTCTACCTCGTGTCCAATAGACCTCAAAACTATATTTTTTTTAAATGATAGGATTGAATAATGATGCTTTTATGCAAACAGCCAAACTTCACATAGCCAAATTATGCATGTACTTGGTAGGTCCTTTATAACTCCGGTGAACTTGCCAATACATTTAAATGTATTGACCACGTAGTAGCTACAATTAACAATGCAGGTGGATCCGACGATGAGTAAGGTTCGTTGTTATGTTGTGGGTCATGTGCTTACATTCCACAGAGATCGAACCCTAGTAATGGGGTGGTCGCTTCAGGACTCCGGGGAGATCCGACGGTTCCCAAGCGAACACGTCGGCGTTCTCCCGGAGGAAAGTGATGAGGGCGCTTTCCTATTCGGCGGTGAGGTTCGCACCGACGGTGACGGTGCGTTCCTTGTTGCCGGCTTGGAGGGGCAGCTTCTTCACCTTGGCGGCCTCCTCCTTGAGCCTCAGGCCCTTGCCGGGGCGTGGGCTCGAGCCTACGCCTCCCCCGGCAAGTGCTTGCGGGGTAGCGCGGGCCTTCTTCGTTGCTGGGGCGTCGCCCGACAGTGAGCCTTCACTTCCGGCAACGTCTTCGGCGCCGGAGTCGGCTGCGGCGGCGGCCCTGACAACCTCGCCAATGCACCAGGCTGCGTCCTTGAGGTCACACCCGATGGAAAGGATGCCATACGTGGACGGCATCTTCATCATGCTGTAGGCGCAATGGGTCGCCACCATGAACTTGATCAGCGCCGGCCGACCAAGGATCCCGTTGTAAGGCAATGGGGTGTGCGCCACGTCGAACACCAAGTGCTCGGTCCTGAACGCTTCCCGGGACCCGAAGGTAACCGGCAGCGTGATGCGTCCCAGGGGGCGCATGATCCCGGGGTTCACTCCCCGGAATGGGTCAGCGGGCTTCAGCCGCCCCAGCGGCAGCTGAAGTTTCTCCATTAACCTGGCGGACAGGAGGTTCAGCCCCGGTCCGTTGTCCACCAGCACCTTGGTCACCGTCACCTTGTTGATGATTGGTGAGACCACAAAGGGTAGAACCCCTGAACCCAGCTGCCGGGCTGGGTGATCATCGGCGCTGAAGGTGATCGGCACGTGCGACCACTTCAGCGGCTGCTGCGCCTCCGCATCCAGTAACAACGCACACACCTCCTGGGTGAGGCGGTTCACCGCGGCGTTGGATGAGAGAGCGTAAGCTCCCCCATGGATCCAGGCGACGCCGCAAGGCTCCTGGAAGCCAGGCTCGTCGCCCGCGCTGCAATCAGACTCACGCTGCTCCTCATCGCGAGCCTTGTCTCGTCCCCGGGGATGGCGCTCCCTGCCGGCACGGGCCTGGCCGCGTCCTCCTCGGGCTTCCTCCTTGCCGGCGCCCCCACCAGCAGGCTTCGGCCCCGCTCTGGGGTTGTTCGGGCAGTCGCAGGAGAGGTGCCCGATGTCGCCGCAGTTGAAGCAGGCGCCGGCCGCTCGGCATTCCTCGTGGCGCTGCTCGTGCCTCTGCTTGATACCCTGCAGGATGCGCAACCCTGTGCATCATGGGTGGCGTTGGCTTGGATGGGGCAACGGGGCACGTCGCCCGCCTTGCCGCTTGACCCGCCACCGAATGAGGACTTTTTCGCAGGCCTCGCGGTAGCTCCCGACTCCACGGCGAGGACTTGCTTCCCGTTACGCTTCTGGGAGCCCTTCTTGTGCGAGCCCTCAGCTAGGCTCGCGGCAGCCTTAGCTGCAAGCTCGGGCGCCAAGCGCCCTTCCTCGGCCATGGCACACTTGTGCTCCAGGGCGTAGAGATCCTGTGTCGTCCGGATCCGATGCGTGCTCAGCTTCTCCCGCATCTTGGGATCACGGATGTTGATGGCGATGGTGTTGACGATGGCGACAGCCTCTGCCTCCGGGATGGAGTAGGAGAGGCTGGAGAAGCGGTTGACGAAGCTCCGCAGCGTCTCTCCCGGCTTCTGCACCACAGTGTGCAGCTCCGCCATGGTTCCCGGGCGCTTGTAGCCGCCCTGGAACGCACTCACGAACTGCTCGCGCAGGTCCGCCCAAGTGGCTATGGACCCGGCAGACAGGTTGAGCAGCCATGTTCTCGCCGATCCCTTGAGGACCATCGGGAACCAGTTGGCCCTGACCTTGTCGTCAGCGCCGATGGCGTGCATCCCCAACGTGTATGCAGGAAGAAATCCTTCGGGTTCACGGTCCCGTCGTGCGTCCCAAGCACCGGCGCTCGGAACTTGCGGGGCCATGTCACCCGGCGCAGCTCGCGGGTGAACGCGGTGCAGCCATCCTCGGCACCCATGGGAGCATCCTCCTGCTCCTCCGGGCGCTGGCGCTCTACTTCGCGCCGGCGTCGGCGCTCCAGGCGCTGGCGGAGATCCTCCTATTGGCGGGCGTTCAGGACGCCGCGCGCATCACCCCGTGTGACGGTTGGTGATGAATCCGCGGACCCCTCAGGATCCCCGCCTCCTTGCCCTCCCTGCGGGGGAGGGTTTTCTCCCTGCCCCGAGGCGCGGGGCGCGTCTTCGTGTCTCGGGTTCTGCCTGCGATTGAGCCTGCCGGGGCGCCCTCACCTTGCGGTTGCTGGGCGGCGAGTGCGAGGAGCGCGTCCAGCTCCGCGCTCCATTCTTCGTGTGCCTGCGTGCCCTGCTGTGCACCCGGGTGAGTGGGGTGCGACCCCGTCGGCGTCGCTCGTGACACGGTGTGCTCATAGCGTAGCTGCCGCTGCCGGTCTCCGGCCATTATTGAACTAATCCTTTCTGTTTAAGCAACTAACTCCCATATTATATCTTCGCAGAATTTCCACGGCTGATCCACCCTTTGAAAATTCATCAGCCCCTTCTTTTGGGTTCAGCTACAACCTGAGGCTAAGGCAGTTGTTTGGGATCTCTTCAGCAGCCACTTGAAGTGGCACGAAGCTAGCAAAGTGTCCGTGGAGTGGAGGATGATCTGCAGCGATGAAGTGAAGCTTCTGGAGCAAGTCCAACCAGACGTTCAGGTATCAACAGTTCTCTTCACTTATATCAATACAAAAAGGTAACTTTTGTGTTTTTGTTGCTCTCGGTTGCTTAGTGTATTCATCACTGTATAAATGATGTCATCCATATTTTACAGACTTGTTGGAATATGCCCCCTGCTCATGAACGTGAGCTGGAAGATTACGAAGAAGACGAGATTCAGGAGGTAGCCACTGAGATCTACGATCTGCTAACCCTGGGAAAGGGCCTGAAGAGGTGGGAGCCGATCAAACCAGACCGAACCGTGAGCTGCCCCTTCCGTGACAAGATCATCAACCAGACTTTCTTGAGTGTCTATCAGCACACCGATTGCAGGCCAAAGGACCCAAATGGGTTCGATCTCTGTGCTTAAGTGCTAGTCCCTGGATCGACTCACTAACACACACAGTTTTAAGATGTAATATCATAGAACAAAGGTCTCAAATATTACAACGCAAAATCCAGAATTTAAGAGTACTTACAAACTCGCATAACCACATGGGTTAGCTGGAATTAAAACGAAAAGTTCAATAGCGGAAAACGAAGATACAAGAGCCACATCAACACCATAGTGGTAGCGTGTTGGAATGTAGGCTCGCAACCCAAAGACCAAAACGTACCCTTACTCTTCGTCAGAACTTCCTGCATCATTAAACGATGCAGCCACTAGGGTCAATATATTGAATGTATTGGCAAGATCACAATTTGATATAACAGCACCTAACAAGTGTTGGGGAATGCGGTATGCTACGCTAGCACAAAATAAAAAATTCTACCACTTCCACCTGGATCAATGCTGTAGATAATGGATCACGAGATTATCACTAGACGCGCAGATCCGTAGCGGAACTAGAGTCGATGTAATGCGTCGATGCCGAGTAGTCGAACAGCTTGCTCCTCCTCGCCGATCCCACGAACAGTTCGTCCAGGCGCCGCAGGTGCGGCGCCTCCGAGGTATCCACACGTACAGGGAGGAACTCCGTGCGGCGGACTGCTAGATCTGATCGCAAGACTTTGGACGTGAAGGTGTGACGGCCGAGTCTAACTCACGTCTGTACTGGTGTAACCCTAGACGGGTTGGTCTCCTCCACTTATATAGACGTCCCTAGTGGGCTCAACACTTGAGGCCCGTTAGGAGTCTAAGTCCGATACGAGTTGGATCCGATCCAACTCGGTTCCCACCCCTTAACCGTGTGACCCTTCAGGTTCGCGGTCAGTCGGACACGACTACGAGCTCGGACTGCGGGCTCGAGTAACACCTTACTCGTCCACTGGCACCGACTCAAGTCGATAGTTGGTAGCGGCGCCTAGCAGCACGTGCCAACTCCCGAGTAACCACAAGGTATATTGACGAACCATACAATGTGTCATATGCAACATTCCTTTTGCCTCACGATATGTGTGTCGAGCTCAAGGCGAGTGCTTGTCATCCTTGTGGATAGCTCGACTCTCTTCTCGTGTCTGTGATACAGATTCCCGAACGGGTTTACACTTAACCGAAGTCGCATGGCCATGCTTTCCGAATCTGATCACTCGAGAGGGCCCAGAGATATCTCTCCGAACAGGAGGGGCAAATCCCATCTTGATCAACCATGACTCGCAGCATGCTTCTCAGCAAACCCGAAAGCTACCTTTATAACCACCCAGTTATGGAGTAGCGTTTGGCACCCCTAAGTAGGCCGATTCACATCCCAAACTCATGCGATGACCTCAGGTCTAGGACTGGCATATACATCGTACTTGAGACTAACAAATGACAATCATCTCGTTGTGTCTCAGTGCGGGTCTGTCCGACTCAACAATCTCATTGTCGAGTCCATGCTATCAGTCGGCAACACTTTGCGCTATGACTTGTGAAACATAGTCATCATACTATTCACATTTCTAGTCTAGGTTATGTGTCCGAATAACCTCTATGACCAGGGACCATTAGAACAACATCATAGAATACATAGTCTCACAAACAAATCACGTATTTATTGATACATATCAGTGATGATGTTCAAGGACAATAACAATAACTCATGAATACATAGGAAATAACATCATCACATGATTGCCTCTAGGGCATATCTCCAACAACAAGTACATCCAGATTTATGGCAAGGTGAAGTTCAGGCTATTTGCGTAAAAGCTTAATTGTTTAGTCTTATCATTTTAACCAAATAGTTTTATCACTAATTGACATTGGGTAGACACACCAATGCTCCTATTAAACTATGGACATTGAGTAGACACATCAATGCTCCTAAACTCAAGTTCAAACCATTCATTTTAATTTAGGAAATTAGAGTGAGTGAGACTTTCCTTACAGCTCCCTAATCTAGCTGCTCATAAATGTCCATGACCGGGGACACGGCTAAGTACTTAGTTTGACACTCTCGAGAGGTTGTACACTTTACCCACAAGAAATCGATGTGTTAATCCCTTGCTGTCCTCAGGATAGAGTAACAATGACATCGATTACAAGACTTTCAGAAGTAATCCCCAGACCCATACCGAGGGACCCGCTCCCACCTACACGGCTACATCATCACGATCACCTCGGACCCAGGTTCAAACAGCTTACTCAATCTTGGCAGAGCCCATGTTACCATGTGGTTGTACTGGAAGCTACTAAACAGGAAACTAGTCCAGTCTCTAGTTACCCCGGGTGGCATTCCACAATTTGTGACGCAGGCGCTCCCATAGACTTGGTGAGACGACTCATAGAAATGGACCCATAGACATGGACCTGACGTCGGACAACATCCAAAATCACAAAGCCGCCCACCCAGGATGGTTCATTAAAAATTAAGTTGTTTTGCCGTACACTAAGTAAAACACAACTTTTCACCATAACCACAATATTATCATGATGTAGTAATTTCAACCACGATACTACCATAGCATAGCTCTTATCTACAGACGATGGCAATTTGGTAGCAAGGTAATGGCACGGATAAAGCTACACTACCAGGGATTCATAGATAGCATAGAGATACAAATAATATTCCTAATGCAACTAATAAAACGTCTAGTGCATAGTAAAAATATTAGGGAAATGATCAAAGTGACTTGCCTTGTTCAAAGCTGTGGTGGTTCTCACACTCTTCCCAACAACAAGGTTCACTCTCCAAACAATCTAAAATAAACAAGCACAAATACACATAAACATGCAATTCAATACAAAGAATATGCCATGATGCAAAGTTTACCATGATGCACTCCTAGCTTGGTTTTAGTATTCACAAATTTAGTTTCTATTTTAAAGAACTTTTTCAAAGGATTGGACAGATTATAACATACTGAGAAGGTACTCCTTGTGCAATAACCAAAACAAGATTTAATAATAGTTTAATGAGTATTTTAGAAGGTATGGACAAAATAGTTTGGTCCTGCAAGATTATTTTACAAAAATAATTCTCCCTCTGATCCTACTGGACAGGGAAAACACTTTAAACTTTTTTTCGAAATGATAACAGCTTCGAAATAATTTTAAGACATTTCATATGAATTACGAACCATAGTTAACCATTCTGTAATTTGGTTCTGTTAAATTTATTCAAATTCAAAATTGAACAGTGCCAAAATAATCTACATACCATGAGGATTCCAAAAAGGTGCAGAACATAAATTTGAGCCAAACGGTTTAAGAGTTATGATCATTTGAATTTCCATTTTAATTCGGCCGGGGAATAAACATTTAATTAAACAGGTGACACGTGGCAAGCTGTGATTGGCAGGTACAGGTTCCCGAGTAAAATAAAACACGGGCTGTCGGATCTAACTTAAGTGAGATCCTACGGTTGGATTTGCGTACCGGTTCGGTTTAAAGAGAATCTAATCATGGCTGTTGATTTAGATCGGACGGATGAGAGGCTTCGGCCTTACCTCCGACGAGCTAGGGTTCCGGCGAGGTCGTCGGCGGCTTGGGAGAACGGCGGTGAGGGGTTCTGGCGAGTTCTCGGGCTTGGGGAAACTTGGGGAAGAAGCAGCTCCGCGAGGCGAAGACGATGGTGGCAGCGGTTTTCCTCGAGGGCGACGGTGGTGACGCCTAGGACGAAGAGAAGACGGCGGCGACGGCGAGCTCTCGGTCATCAGCGGTCCGGGTGCTACAGTGCACAAGAAGAAAAAAGGAGCGCATCACGGCGTTCGCAAAGAAGAGAGGAGAAAGAAAAACTAGAAGATGGCGGCTTGGGCTCACCGGTTAATTGGCGGCGACCAAGAAACGCGGCGGCGACCGAAGGTTCTCCGGCGAGAAATTGGGCAGCCTGGCGGCGTGGAAACGGTCGAGTGAGAGAGGGGAAAGACTGCGGGGGTGAGGAGCTTTATAGTGACGCGGCCGGTTGAGAAGATGGGGGTCGTGGGCGAGGCGGATGCGGGGTGGAGTTCGTGGGCATGGCGGACGGCGTCTGCGCGGAGAAATCGGGCGGCGGTTGAGGACGAAGACGATGCTGACAGGTGGGGCCCGCCTGGCAGAGGCTGCGGCTCGGGCGCGCGCGGAGTCGGCTGCACGTGCGGTTCGTTAAGTGGGCGGGCCTAGTAAGGGTCGGTCCGGTTCCCTTTTTTTTTCTTTCTCTTTTTCCTTTTTCTTTTTCTGGTTTTGAACTAAACTTTTGATTCAAAGCTCCAAATTGAGTCAAATAAAATGCAACAAAATTTGTAAAATCATATTTTCATTTGGTTCAACTTTTGGGACAAGAATTCCCTCAAAATAAAATATATAAAAATACTTTTGCCTATTAACTTGCCTTTAGGGCTTTATAAGTAGTAAAATTTGTAGTGTTTCAAATGCAAAATCAAATACCAAATATGGGGTAGCATAAACATGCATTAAACCACCTTTATTTACATCACCCTAATGGGTCGAAAATCCAATTGGCAAACGAGAAGTAAAAGCAAGATTCAAATAAAAGAAACTTGGTTATTGTATTTTTCGGAGTTAATTTTCATGGTTTTAAATGTGGTGAAATGCAAAGGTGACATGATGCTCATGGAATGCAATGTATTATGAAAGGTTTTGAAAATTTGGGATGTTACAGACCTAACCAACTTAAGATGAATCTTGTCCTCGAGATTCTTGATGGCTAGCAAAAAGGTGTGGGTGGTCTTCTCGGAGATCCTGTTCGGTGTGATGGTTCCATTATACCTTGTAGAATTTGATCGTCTTGGTGCGAGTATGCCTCTCTGCGGTATCCAAGATCCTGATCGGTTTCTCTTCATAAGTAAGGTCACTTTGTAGCTCGACTTCCTCAAGTGGGACTGTATCTCTCAACGGTGTATCAGCTAACTTCGGGTGGCATTTCTTCAGTTGCGACACATGGAACACATTGTGGACGCTTGTTAATACTTCCGGTAATTCCAACTTGTAAGCCACTTCCCCTTGGCATGCCAAAATTTTGTAGGGTCCAATGAAACACGGTGCTAATTTACCTTTAATTCCGAACCTCTTAACTCCACATATCGGCGAAACTCTGAGGTACGCTTTGTCACTGATCTCATAGGTGACCTCTCTACGCTTGGAGTCTGCATAGCTCTTCTGCCTGGATTGAGCTATCTTGAGTCTGTTTCGAATTAGTCTGACTTTTTCTTCGTCATCTTTTACCATGTCAGGACCAAATAAACTTCGGTCTCCCATCCCATCCCATAATAGAGGTGTCCTGCATTTCTTGCCATACAAAGCTTGAAATGGTGCCATTCCAATGCACGATTGAAAACGATTGTTGTGCGAGAATTCTGCGTACGGTAAGTTCTCATCCCAACTAGAGCCATAATCGAGAGCGCAAGCTCTCAACATATCTTCAAGAATTTGGTTTACCCTTTCAGTTTGTCCATCTGTCTGTGGATGAAACGCTGTGCTAAACTCTAGCCTCGTGCCTAGAGACTCATGCAACTGTCCCCAAAGTCTTGACGTAAATTGAGTGCCCCTGTCTGAAACGATCTCCTTAGGGACTCCATGTAGACACACAATTCTAGACATGTAGCATTTGGCCAACTGAACACTTGTATAAGTGGTCTTCACAGGTATGAAGTGAGCAACTTTGATCAAATGGTCGACTACCACCCATATCGAATCATAGCCAGACTTTGTCCTCGGCAATCCGGTGATGAACTCCATGCCTACTTTGTCCCATTTCCAGTCTGGCACTGGTAGCGGTTGCAATAGCCTAGCTGGTCTCTGGTGTTCAGCCTTGACTCTGTTACAAACATCCCACAGAGCAATATATTCTGCGATATCTCGTTTCAATCCAGTCCACCAGAAACTTTCCTTCATATTCATGTACATTTTGGTGTTCCCGGGGTGAATGGAGCATGGTGAATCGTGGGCCTCTTGAAATATCAACTTTCTGATGTCAGGGTCCTGGGGTACGCAAACACACTTCTTAAACCAAATAGTTCCTTGTTCATCCTCCTGAAATCCTTCAGCTTTGTTTTCAGCCATATTAGCTTTTATTTGTGCAATCTCTGTATCAGTTTTCTGGGCTTCTCTACTCTAAGGTAGCTAGATAACCTTCCGGGACTATCTCCAACTTGAGATCCTTGAATTGTTCACACAATTCAGAGGGTAACACTCCGGCTGTAAGTCCATTGACGTAGCCCTTGCGGCTCAAAGCGTCAGCCACCACGTTAGCCTTGCCTGGGTGGTATTGCAGGTTCAAATTATAATCCTTGATTAGTTCCAACCACCTTCTTTGTCTCATGTTCAGCTCCTTCTGCGTGAATATGTACTTCAAGCTCTTGTGGTCGGTAATTAATTCACAATGCTTTCCCACGAGATAGTGCCTCCAGGTCTTGAGTGCGTGCACTACCGATGCTAATTCCAAATCATGAGTGGGGTAATTCTTTTCGTGGCTTTTAAGTTGTCGCGAGGCGTATGCCACAACTCTTCCTCCTTGCATCAAAACACAGCCCAATCCTAGATGCGAAGCGTCACAATACACTTGGAAATCCTCCTGTATATTGGGCAAACACATAACTGGTGCATACACTAGTCTTTTCTTCAAGTCTTGAAAACTTTCTTCACATTTATCGGTCCACTCAAATTTCTTCTCCTTCTTCAAGAGTTCCGTCATGGGCCTTGCTATCTTGGAAAAATTCTTGATGAACCTCCTGTAGTAACCGGCAAGTCCTAAGAAACTGCAAACATCACCGACGTTCTTAGGGATTTCCCATTCCGTTACCGCTGCTACTTTAGCCGGGTCGACAGCAACTCCTACTCCTGACACAATGTGTCCTAGGAAACTGACTTCCGACAGCCAAAATTCACACTTGCTGAATTTGGCATATAGCTTGTGCTCTCTAAGCTTCTCTAGAATCAATCGCAGATGTTGCTCATGTTCTTCTTTGCTCTTGCAGTAAATCAAAATATCATAGATGAACACCACGAAAAACTTGTCCAAATATTCCATGAATACCTTGTTCATCGTATTCATGAAGTACGCTGGAGCATTGGTTAATCCAAAAGGCATCACTGTCTACTCATACAACCCATATCTAGTGGTGAAGGCTGTTTTGGGTATGTCTGCTTCTCGGATTTTCAGCTGAAAGTACCCTGATCGAAGATTGATCTTAGAAAAGACACAAGCTCCTTCCAATTGATCGAATAGATCATTGATTATAGGTAAGGGGTACTTGTTCTTTATCGTCACCTCATTTAGTGAACGATAATCTATGCACATCCGTTGGCTCTTGTCCTTCTTCTCAACAATATAACAGGTGCTCCCCAGGGTGATGAACTAGGGCGAATAAAACCTTTAGCCAGTTGTTCTGCGAGTTGCTTCTTCAGTTTCTTCAACTCATCCACAGCCATCTTATACAGTCTCTTGGCTATAGGTCCACTTCCTGGCATTAACTAAATAAGGAACTCTACATCACGGTCAGGTGGCATGCCAGGTAGCTCCTCTGGAAACACATCTGGATATTCTTTCACTATCGATACATCCTCTAGGCTAACCCCCTTAAGAGAATTTACCTTGGGTCTCTTAAGTTCATAGGTTTACTTGAAGCAGATTCGCTTCTTTTCTGGGGTGGTAAGGGTAATTGTCCTCATGACACAATCTATGATCCCCTCATATTTGGCTAACCAGTCCATCCCTAAGATGACGTCCAATCCTTGTGTTTCTAACACGACAAGGTCGGTGGGGAAAATATGCTTCCCAATATATATGGACAATAGGCGGCATCCATAAGCCGCTATCATGGCTCCCACAGGTGATTTCACTCTCATGGGGTC
Source organism: Brachypodium distachyon (assembly GCF_000005505.3). NCBI lineage: Eukaryota > Viridiplantae > Streptophyta > Magnoliopsida > Poales > Poaceae > Brachypodium > Brachypodium distachyon. The sequence continues at coordinate 30,307,255 of NC_016133.3, read as the reverse complement.
GGTCAAGGTACTGGTAGGTAGCTTATGTTCACTGACAAATAGTCTTGATTGGAAGGAATGTGATGCACCGGTATCGAAAAGTATGAGTGCTTGAAAGGTATTTACGGAAAACGTACCAGCTGCCATATCTTTTTCCTCGGTAATCTCTTCCACGTCAATGTGGTTCACGTGCCCTTTCTGAAAGTTGTTTGGCTTGTGGACATTCCCATCAATTCCTTCGGGGCAGTCATTGGAGTAATGTCCAAGTTTGTGGCACTTGTAGCACTCCACTTTGCTAATGTCGCGCTTGGGGCAGTTATCACTGCGGTTCTGTCCTGGGTTGCCTCCACTGCTCTAGCCATTGCCATTTCCATTGGTGTTCCTCGAACGCTGGTGCTGGTGCTGGTGCTGGTGCCGGCTGCCATTGCCTCCCGGGTGGTTGTGTCCATGTCCTCCATGGCGATGGTGATGTCCATTTCCACCCTGGTGATTGTGGTTGTGGTTCCCATGCTTGACGATTGAAGAGCTGCCACTACCCTCATAGGAGGTGCGCGGCCTTTGGTGTGAACCAGTGTGGGTGCTTCCATGGTGAGGCCTCTTCCTGTGGTTCTCCATTTGATTCTGCTTGTTCTCCAAGATGATGGCCTTGTCCATCAGGGACTGATAAGTAGGAATGTAGACGACTGCCAATTGAACGGCAAGCTCGTCGTTCAAACCATCCAAAAACCTTTCACGGCGCTTGGCATCAGTGTTGACATCATCAGGAGCATAGCGAGACAGTTTGTTGAATGCCTCAATATACTCAGACACCGTGCGGTTCCCCTGCCTCAGCTTATGGAACTCCCTCTTCTTCAGACTCAGCACGCCCGCAGAGATGTGGGTGGTGCGGAAGGCATCTTGGAACATCTCCCACGTGACCTCTTCCATGGGAGTGGTGATCTGGTAAGTCTCCCACCATGCTGCGGCGGGTCTTTCAAGTAAGTGAGCAGCAAACCTCACTTTTTCTGCCTCAGTGCAGCCCACGGTTACTAAGCACTTGTTCACCGAGCGAAGCCAATCATCCACTACTATCGGCTCAGGGGAGCTGGTGAAGGTAGGTGGACGCAGTCTCAGAAAGCGAGTCAGCATGTCAACCTGGGGTGGCGGGTTGTGGTGCTGGTTGTTGTTGTTGTTTTGGTTGTTGTGGTTCTGGTTGTTGTTCATCTGTTGGGTGAGTGCTTGCAGGATCTGAGTCTGGGCTGCCAACAGTTGTCGCATAGTGGCGGCATTGTTGTCTTGCCCCTCATTGTTGTCAGCAGCATTGCGGCGAGGTTCACGTCTCGGCGGCATCTGTTTTGGGACAGCATAGATGAGGACAATAGATAGACATGGTCTAAGGAAAAACTAAGCCCCACAACACAGGCAAAATGACGACACAAACAACAAGCATATCACAAGTATAGCAATTTAAAACATGAACAAGACAAGTATAGCACAAGCAAAGCATCCACTAAGATTTAATATCAAAATGCAAATAGTTCACGGGGCATTCAAGCCTGAGATGAAAGCAAATAGTTGCAAGCAAACCACACGAACCCTACATTGCCACACCACAAGAATGGTATGGTCAATGACTAATACGATAGCGATAGATAAAAGATATGGAGGTCTCCAATTAAGTTTAAGGGAGCGCGTTAAAGGTGCCGGTCCCATTGGCCCTCGTCCTGGAACGAGTTTTGGAGGCGGGAGTATCCATCTCCTGCGGCTCCTCCTGGGGTGGTGGTGGTGGTGGTGCTGGGGCGGCGTTGGCGACTTGAGCCTAGAGCTGGTCGAAGTTGAGCTGCAGAAGGTCCTTCTCGTACAGGATGTGCTCCATGAATTCGTGCATGTTCAGGATGGCGGTCCCACTGCGAGCCAACTCAGTCACTTGCTGCGCCAGCTGTCCCTTGAGTTCTCCCACCTGTTCCTCAGCGATGTATGCTCGGGTCATCTCATTGTAGAGGCACTTTCCCATATCCACCGTGTTCTGCTCCAATGCCTCAAACTGGACATCCTCCATTGGTGGGTCTTCTCCTAGGGCGTCCGGACCCACGGAATCCCTGCCAACAACTTACCTCCCGAAGCTACGGAAGACGGAGTCCTGTGGCAGGTCGTCGTAGTACGCGTCGCACACACGCGCTATTGCGTGCTGCATAGCGAATTGCAGTCCCAACATGAAGTCGGGGTAGCGCACAGAGTAGATGCTGTCAAGCGTCATTGGAAGAAATGCCCGTCCCTTGATCTCGGTCTCAATCTCCCAGCGGGGTGCTCCTCCCTGAGATACCACCGGCTCGGCGCGTCCTCGGAAGCAAGGTGCTGCCAGGTGCAGCGTCGTGCACAACACCGCCAACTGCCTTCCGAAGGGGATGTCGTCCTCGGTCGTCGGGTAGTGAACGTGAGTGAAGGGAGGTTCGTCGCCAAAGTTTGGTGGGTTGTTCATCTACAAGATTTTTGGTGGAAGGAGAGAATCAGTTATATGCTCAAGTAGATAAATGCATAAAGATAACAATGATAAGGTGGTGTGTATGTTATGCAAACATGACGAATAAATGTAACGGTGGAAACATGATAGTGTAGTATGAGATTGATATAAATGCATATAAAAATCTGAAGATGCATCAGAAGTGATAATATTGCAGGTGTAGTATGAAGGAAAACATATATAGCATGTATGTACTATTCAATGATATGATCTGAAAGTGTAGATGAATATGAATGAAATTTAATATGCAAACTCAAAGGGGTATGTAATGCATAGAAGAATCCTAAGGCCTCTCTTGGTCTAGTCCATGCTTGGGTCACGTTCCTACAGGCAACACAATGCTCTGATACCATCTGAAGTGACCACGCCCATAAAAGGGTTCGATCTCTGTGCTTAAGTGCTAGTCCCTGGATCGACTCACTAGCACGCACAGTTTCAAGATGTAATATCACAGAACAAAGGTCTCAAATATTACAACGCAAAATCCAGAATTTAAGAGTACTTACAAACTCGCATAACCACATGGGTTAGCTGGAATTAAAACGAAAAGTTCAATAGCGGAAAACGAAGATACAAGAGCCACATCAACACCACGGTGGTAGCGTGTTGGAATGTAGGCTCGCAACCCAAAGACAAAAACGTACCCTTATTCTTCGTCAAAACTTCCTGCATCATTAAATGATGCAACCACTAGGGTCAATACATTGAATGTATTGGCAAGATCACAATTTGATATAACAGCACCTAACAAGTACATGCAGATTTATGGCAAGGTGGAGTTCAGGCTATTTGCGTAAAAGCTTAATTGTTTAGTCCCATCGTTTTAACCAAATAGTTTTATCACTAATAGACATTGGGTAGACACACCAATGCTCCTATTAAACTATGGACATTGAGTAGACACATCAATGCTCCTAAACTCAAGTTCAAACCATTCATTTTAATTTAGGAAATTAGAGTGAGTGAGACTTTCCTTACAGCTCAATAATCTAGCTGCTCATAAATGTCCATGACCGGGGACACGGCTAAGTACTTAGTTTGACACTCTCGAGAGGTTGTACACTTTACCCACAAGAAATCGATGTGTTAATCCCTTGCTGTCCTCAGGATAGAGTAGCAATGACATCGATTACAAGACTTTCAGAAGTAATCCCCAGACCCATACCGAGGGACCCGCTCCCACCTACACGGCTACATCATCACGATCACCTCGGACCCAGGTTCAAACAGCTTACTCAATCTTGGCAGAGCCCATGTTACCATGTGGTTGTACTAGAAGCTACTAAACAGGAAACTAGTCCAGTCTCTAGTTACCCCGGGTGGCATTCCACAATTTGTGATGCAGGCGCTCCCATAGACTTGGTGAGACGACTCATAGAAATGGACCCATAGACATGGACCTGACGTTGGACAAAATCCAAAATCTCAAAGCCGCCCACCCAGGATGGTTCATTAAAAATTAAGTTGTTTTGCCGTACACTAAGTAAAAAAAAACTTTTCACGATAACCACAATATTATCATGATGTAGTAATTTCCCACACGATAGTACCATAGCATAGCTCTTATCAAAGTGACTTGCCTTGTTCAAAGCCGTGGTGGTTCTTGCACACTTCGCAACAACAAGGTTCACTCTCCAAACAATCTAAAATAAACAAGCACAAATACACATAAACATGCAATTCAATACAAAGAATATGCCACGATGCAAAGTTTACCATGATGCACTCCTAGCCTGGTTTTAGTATTCACAAATTTAGTTTTTTTTTTAAAGAAGTTTTTCAAAGGATTGGACAGATTATAACATATTAAGAATGTACTCCTTGTGCAATAACCAAAACAAGATTTAATAATAGTTTAATGAGTATTTTAGAAGGTATGGACAAAATAGTTTGGTGCTGCAAGATTATTTTACCAAAATAATTCTCCCTCTGATCCTACTGGACAGGGAAAACACTTTAAACTTTCTTTCTAAATGATAACAGCTTCAAAATAATTTTAAAACATTTCATATGAATTACGAACCATAGTTAACCATTCTGTAATTTGGTTCTGTTAAAGTTATTCAAACTCAAAATTGAACAGTGCCAAAAGAATCTACATGCCATGAGGATTCCAGAAAGGTGCAGAATATAAATTTTGGCCAAACGGTTTAAGAGTTTTGATCATTTGAATATCCAGGGGTGTTTCTGCAAGATTTCCATTTTAATTCGGCCGGGGAATAAAATTTAATTAAACAGGTGACACGTGGCAAGCCGTGATTGGCCGGTACAGGTTCGGGAGTAAAATAAAACACGGGCCGTCGGATCTAACTTAAGTGAGATTCTACGGTCGGATTTGCATACCGGTTCGGCTTAAAGAGAATCTAATCGTGGCCGTTGATTTAGATCGGACGGATGAGAGGCTTCGGCCTTACCTCCGGCGAGCTAGGGTTCCGGCGAGGTCGTCGGCGGCTCGGGAGAACGGCGGCGAGGGGTTCCGGCGGGTTCTTGGGCTCGGGGAAACTTGGGGAAGAAGCAGCTCCGCGAGGCGAAGACGATGGTGGCAGCGGTTTTCCTCGAGGACAACGGTGGCGACACCTAGGACGAAGAGAAGACGGCAGCGACGGCAAGCTCTCGGTCGTTAGCGGTCCGGGTGCTACCATGCACAAGAAGAAAAAAGGAGCGCGTCACGGCGTGCGCAAAGAAGAGAGGAGAAAGAAAAACCAGAAGATGGCGGCTAGGGCTCACCGGTTAATCGGCGGCGACCGAAGGTTCTCCGGCGAGAAATTGGGCAGCCTGGTGGCGTGGAAACGGTCGAGCGAGAGAGGGGAAAGACTGTGGGGGTTAGGAGCTTCATAGTGACACGGCCAGTTGAGAAGATGGGGGTCGTGGGCAAGGCGTACGCAGGGTGGAGTTCGTGGGCGTGGCGGACGGCGACTGCGCGGAGAAATCGAACGGCGGTTGAGGACAAAGACGATGCTGACAGGTGGGGCCCGCCTGGCAGAGGCTGCAGCTCGGGCGCGTGCGGAGTCGGCGGTGCGTGCGGTTGGGTAAGTGGGCCGGCCCAGTAAGGGTCGGTCCGGTTCCCTTTTTTTTCTTTCTTTTTTTCCTTTTTCTTTTTCTGGTTTTGAACTAAACTTTTGATTCAAAGCTCCAAATTGAGTCAAATAAAATGCAACAAAATTTGTAAAATCATATTTTTTTTTTCATTTGATTCAACTTTTGGGACAAGAATTTCCTCAAAATAAAATATATAAAAATACTTTTGCCTATAAACTTGCCTTTAGGGATTTATGAGTAATAAAATTTGTAGTGTTTCAAATCCAAAATCAAATACCAAATATGGGGTAGCATAAACATGCATTAAACCACCTTTATTTACATCACCCTAATGGGTCAAAACTCCAATTGGCAAACGAGAAGTAAAAGCAAGATTCAAATAAAAGAAACTTGGTTATTGTATTTTTCGGAGTTAATTTTCATGGTTTTAAATGTGGTGAAATGCAAAGGTGACATGATGCTCATGGAATGCAATGCATTATGAAAGGTTTTGAAAATTTGGGATGTTACACCGGCACTTGGGGCTCAAGTGGTTCCTGCGAGTGAACGAACTAGCCGATCTAGCTGAGATGTTGGCTGAAAAAGATCGGAAGCTGCGGGAGGGCGGGGGCAAGAAGGCTACGTACAATCCTTACAAGAAGGCCAGTCACCATCCTTAGGGAACCATGTTGTTAATGTTCTGCTGTTGTCGTACGATGTTGCACTGTTGTTGTTTATGTTCCGTTGTTTATGTTCGTACAATGTTCGTGTTGTGTCCGTAATGTTTATGTTCGACTGTGTTTGGGATCGTACTGCTCCAAGAGCTAGACCCGGGTGCTCACGTTCTTAGCTCCTTCTTGACATAATGTCCAGCAAAATAAAGGGAGCCACATTTTAAAATCCAACCAGCATACAAACTTGAAATTTAAAATAAAGTTCAACTTCATAATCAGATTCAAATACTACAAAATCAAAATTAGATCCTTTTTTTTGCCCCTTGTGTTTCTCGCAGGATTCACCATCTTGCTCCTTGTGTGCGCGTGAATGGTGCTCCGAGGCACCTCTTTTTTTTTATTCTTTTGGGCTTCACCTTGGGTGCTGCCTCACGTCGTGGTGTCGGTGTACTTCCAGTACAGATGCTATTCTAGTCTCAGCACATGGAACTAGTTCTCTTTCCTCGGCATCTATAGCTTTGAAACCTTCCAGCGCCAGTTCTTCAAAATCATCATATGGTGTTGGTGAATCTGATTGCTCACCTTCAGGTGATGCCAAATAAACTTGTTCTAGTTTCTTTTTCCTGCCTTTTCCCTTTCCTTCTGGCCTACTTATTCTTGAGCTGTTCATAGAGATTACAAATTAATTAAGGGAATGGGGATAATTAATGATCCCTAATTAATTAGGGTCCCAGAATTTCATTTGACATAAGAAGGAATTAAGGAAATATGAACATACCAAGTTGTGCTGCCAATTAAACAGGGCTCAATTGCTGGTTCTGCAACCTCAAGATCCTTTTGTAGTTGAAGATCCTCAGCAAGTGCATGATCCTCTGCATCTTCTTGCGTGGCCTCATGATCTTGTTCTTGTCCTGCAGTGGCTTCATGATCCTCTGCATCTTCTTGTGTGGCCTCATGATCTTGTTCTTGTCCTGCAGTGGCTTCATGATCCTCTGCATCTTCTTGTGTGGCCTCATGATCTCCTGCATTTTGTGCACCCCACTCCACTTCTTCAAAAGATGGGTCTACTGGATTGGTACAAAGCCTTGCTATGTGACCTAGCTGTCCACATCTTTTGCACTTACGTCTTCTACGTACACCACCCTCTGAACTTGCTCTTATCCTGTTATTCCTTGGCCTTCCTGCTGGTCTAGTCAGAAGTGGAGCATGGAGCTTGAATCCTAGATCGATGATGGTCCATTGGTCTTTCCCCAACAAAGCAGGCACATTGTCAGCATATGTTCTAAACCTGGCAACAAAGAAGTAATCAGACACGTACTGATCAACTTCACCTTGTTCACCACAGATTATAGACATGAAGAACAATGCATGTATGCATGGCTGCCCTCTGATCTGCCATTGCCTACAGCTGCATGTCTTGCTAAATCCACCGAATACCTCCATTCCCTATTTTTGCTGTCAGTATAAGTGACCTCAGCCTCTTCACTTGATCTTCTAATGCATTTCATCCTCAATCCTCTTGCCTTGGCATGCAATGACTTAATCACGAATGGGAGAATGGAGTGGCCAACATATTTTGTGTCCGCAATTCTTTTACACAAATCCATCTTTATCATGATCATCTGCCTAATCTTATCAAATGCTTGCCATATCATAAGTCCTTTTACTGACCTGGGGCATTGAAGCACTCTGCAAGGTTGCTGGTAACATAATCTACTTTGCAAATTTCATTGAATTTGCTTCTAGACCAAACCTTTCCATGATGTGAATTCAAGTATTCTTGCACCAATGAACTTTCTGAACATAAAAGCTCATGCGTCCTCAGGCTGCAAGTGTATGCTGCTGGACAAAGGTTCTCATCATACACTTTACCCCTGAATTTCTTTGTGAAATTGGCAACAAGGTGTCTCATACATTCCCTATGCTCCACTCCAGGGAAAACTGCTTCAACTGCAGTCTCTAAATCTTTGCAAGCATCTATGTGTATAGCCAATCCTGTTGGATGGCCAATAATGTTTCGCAAGTTCTGCAAAAACCAAACCCAACTCTCCTCTGACTCTACCTCCAACACACCATAAGCAACTGGGAATATCCAATTGTGTGCATCAACTGCACATGCAGCTACAAGCTGTCCTCTCCATCTTCCATTCAGAGCTGTTGCATCCACAGCCAAATAGGGCCTGCAACCATCTAGAAACCCTTGCCAGCAAGCCTTGAAACAAACAAAAGCCCTCCTGAAGCATTCCTTCTCCTTCCTCTTCCCCTTGTAATTGTACTGAACTGTGTGCTTGTCAAGCTTTACAACACTCCCTGGACTAGCCATCTCCAATTCAGCTTTGTAGGTGTAAAGCAACTGAAAACTATCATTCCATGGTCCATTGATCCTGTCAAGAGCTATTTCCTTAGCATAAAAAATCCTCATGTAAGGGATGCTCAACTTGTATTTCTCAAAGATCTTTTGGTGTAGTGCTGTTGGACCAAGTGTTGGTGTTTCCTGGAGCAAATCCATGATTGCATCTGCCACCCACCCGGTCTTTGCTAATTTGGTAGTGGCCCTCCCCCCTCCAGGTGGACAAGTGTGCACATGTTTGTTGATTTTAATCTGGTGAGTTCAACAATGGGGCAAACACATAAGTAGGTCAGTTTTGACTCTAGAACAAATGGGATAAACAAATTTGATGAGACTTATTAGAATGCAGCTGTAGTACCTGAATCAATTTTCATTTTCGCATGCGGGAGGCATGCAACCTCCACCTGCACCTCTCATAGGGACAGTGTTCTGTCAACCTGCTTGGCTCACTCTTGACAATCACAAAATCATTCTGACTAAGAATACAATATGTAGTGAGTGCATTCCTACAGTCCACCATCGATTGAAATATGATTCCTTCGGTAAGCTGAGGATTTTCTCTATCCCACTCGGTTGTAGGCATGTCCTCACCCTCGTATTCATCACGAACCAACATGTCATTGTTCTCCTCTTTCTCTTCATCGTCAGTGTCATCAAATCTAGCAGCAGGGGTGGGTTCCTCCTCGTATTCATCTTGCATCGCTTGTTCGCTGAATTTGTCCACCAATTCAGGAAACATCGTCTCATCCTCATCATCACTTCGAGGGACTGCCAGGTCAGGCTACGCGTTGTCATCTATGTCGACTCCAGTACTGGTTTGGCTTTCGCTACATGTAGGTTTACAGGGTCTGGACCTAAGAGGAGTTTGTGGGCGTTGAGTATTAGCAGAGTTAACTGAATCCCTAACTGTAATCCTGCCCCCATCTCCCTATTGCTTCTGCCATTCTTTGCGAGGCTGTAGCACATCGATTTGAATTTTACCGAAACGGGAGACATCATTCAAACCAAATAGAACTCCGAGATGTTCATCGCAAGTTAGAGGCTCAAATCTTTGCTCGGTAGTGTTGAAATATCTGGAGTCAACTACATCTTCCTGGCTCCAGGGATATGCAGAATATATCAAATTCCAAAAATCATCGAATGATGTGCTAGTCTCTACCACCTTTGGATAGCAAAATTTGGACGGTAGATGCGCTTTAGTTCCACGCAAAATTCTAGTTTCCATAAAAACTGCCAGCCGAAAAGCAGTCGATGGATCAATCCTTGTCGATCAAAGAAAAGAGAGCGGGCTAGGCGGCTGAAGGTTATGCCAGCCATTGTAAGCATTCACGCACGAACCTTAGTCATTCTACCGAGTTAGCTCTACATAGCAGTGGTGGGGGATTCTTGTTACTTACCCGTCAGGAATCCACGATTCATGTGCACCCGGTTGGACCCAATCTTCCCCAATCCACAATTCATGGCCGAGCTGCTCCCCTCTTGCGTGCTTTCCATTGATTCGTCCTCGCCGTACCAACCGCCGACGCTGCGTCCCCCAAGCTCCTCCTCAAACAGATCCCGGTGGGCGTTGGCGTCAGGAAAGGTAGATGGGTGGAAAGCTAGATGGCGAAGGAGACCCTGAGTCCACATGACCTATCTGTCAGCATATATATACTGTAGCAAGTCCCGTCCGACATGTCAGCATATATATACTGCTGCCTATGCCCCACCAGTCGGAAGAGACCTGCCCCACTAGTCGGAAGCTATTCGTCGGCCCGCATGTCAGAAATTGCATCGGCTTCCTTGGCGCCCACAAGTCAGCAGCGATCATCGGTCCCACCCGTCGGCGCACAATCGGGCCCCACTCGCCAGGAGCAAACGGTCAAGCCTGTTTGACCGTTAGGAGGTGCTCCGTGATGGCAAAAGTGAGCACTCGAACAAGGAGCCGAGTGTAGAAGCGAGCATTGCTTTGTGGCCTGGACAAAACTGAGCACAACTAAGCTTTGAGGGGCACAGAAATAAAAATCCCTTGTTTAAAAAGTATCCAACACTCCTGTATTAAAAAAGAACAAGCAAAAGGCTACACAACGCATTCGTACAACACTAAAAATAGGATATGTGCATTTCACTCCAAATGGTGGTCGTCTGCTTCTCAACTTCCTACTATCAGTTATACGTTAAACCAATACTCCTTACTTTTATACTCTACTAGATCATGATAGCGCGCATTGCCGCGTCCGTCAGTTTTGACAATAGAATGATAGGAAAGATATAAATAGAAGAATGGGAAATGAAAGTTAATTAGTTAACAGTGAAAAACGTGAATCTTAATTGTTTCTGAAAAAAATATCGAACGCAATTTCCCCGATAAACTCGTAGAATCTGTAGCATCGAGCTGGTTATACTCGACGACCAAGGATGGTTTAAAGACGGTCGAACGGCTTAGGAGAGTGAATGTGTTAGAACTCATACAGTGTCCAGCTATGTGAATTTAAATGTTTTTTAAGATATTTGTGCCATGTTTGCGATAAATTCATACCATCATTCCATTAGGCGGGTTGTCGACTTTTAAAATAACTACATGAAAAAAAACACATGTATAAGGTATTACCATAGCCCAAAGTATATCATATATTTCTTCGGTCGCACGGGGGAGGGAGCCAGGTAGGTGGCGGCGCACAAGGGAAGACGATGCGTGGGCGCTGCGAGGTTGGGAAGGGGGACTTGGGAGCGTGGACGACGTTCGTACGTGGACCTCGTTGGTAGCCCACGAGGCCCGATCAACGATAGGCCTTAGAATTTTCTCCGGGAGCAGCTGCCCATAGGACAAAAGCCCTTGAATGGACGGCCGGATTTCACACAGGTGCTTGATCGGATGGCCGAGAAGGATGATGGCGTGAGAGGCCTCCCAGGGTGGCCAGTTTTACTTTCCTAAATTTCTGAGTCTGTCGTCGACGCACATGCTTATGGGGCTATTTGCCCGCACACTCGTGGATGTCATGTGTTGAATAATTAGGCAATTTCGATGAATATTTAATCCAGAAAAACAGTGTGTAAAACATGTAGCACATTATATCATGCAAACTAGACAAATTAAATAGCAACGCACAGCAATAAAACTCATCTAATTTCACGGCATGAATAATAGAACTACTAATCAAAATCAACAAGAAAGAGCAGATTACGTACGGTGTTGTGCTCTTTTCTTGTGTTTGTTTGTTGAGGTCGGTGACGAGTCCGGTGGCGTCGATGTTCACGCCGACAGCAGCTGTAGCCTTGACTACCTCCTGAGCAGCGGCCAGTGCCTGCGCTTGCGCCTGTGCAGCAGCAGTTGCCTGGGCTTGGAGTTGGGCAGCCTACTGCTGTGCTTGGAGTTGTGCAGCCTGCTGCTGCTGAGCTAGAGCGGCAGCCTGAGCCGCAGGATCTCCGAGGTCGTCGGCCATTGGTGATGAAGATGCCGACGAAACAGAGACGTGAAGAAGCAAGCAGTCGCGTGAGAACGCTCCCCAAAAACCTTATCGACCGTCTCCTGGGCAGGATCTCGAAGGTCGGGGTTCCGGAGGCCTGCTCTCCCGGCGATCTGTGCACGCAGTCGACGGGATGGAGTAGCAGTTGGCGGCGAACAACGAGATTGGATCGTGGGCGTGACGGCTAGGGTTGTGGCGTGGTCCGTTCGGAGGCCGGGGTAGTCTTATTATATAGGCACGCAGGCGGACTTCGGTTTGGTTTAGGAAACCAAAACCGACTCCGCAATTATCGGGATTTGTTACGTGTCCGCAACGGATTCCGACTGCCAAAAAGATAAGCACGACCCGGCACGGCTCGAACTCGATCCACGAAACGCGGCGCGCGGGTCGTGACGAGGCGAGGCGAGGCGAGAGGAGGAGGAGGAGCGCGCGTGGGGATTTCCCTTGCTCACTTGCTCAAGAGGTGAGAACCAACATATCTTATATATTGGTCCAACTCCCCCTAAACTAGCAATGTGGGACTATTCCCACTTCCTCATCCCACTACATGAATGGGCTTTTGAGATTTTCCAGGAATTAATTTCAGATTGGGCCTTGGGCCTAACCCAAAATTCCAACAATCCCCCACAATATCTCATAAGCACATAAAATTGCCGTTGATCCAAAACTCTGTTTTTGATATACCAGCGTTTCAGTGGAGACCTGTTAAGGTTGAACATCCACCTAAACAAATAGCTTCACTCACGCACAACTGAACAATGGACAAACCTTGAATTGTCAGTTTTCTGTGTTAGAGCTTCACTAAATTGTTGTCTGGTACTGGGCTGCCGAATGCTACCCCGCGGTGTGGAGCATATAAGTCATTCTTCGGGCCTTTTCATGAGCTTACTAGAGACCACCCAAATCTCATAGACTGCGACCAACAGTCAGGGTCATATAGGTGTGTTATTTAGAGACTACTCTGTAGGACAGTATCTCCCTTGTAAATTAATGCAACGCGTTAGAACACATTAAGTTAAACAACCTACCATACAGTACACGAGAGTAATGCATCGTCAACGAAGTGGGATAAAGAATGTACACTCTCCTCAGTTATCCAATGACTTGTTTCCCAGGTCCTAATTCACGGGATCTCCGATCACATAGGTTGGTTTACCGCCATGGTAACTCACGTGGGTCGCAACCCCATCTCCCTTGATGCAGATTCTATCACATTCCTTGATAGACCCTTTGTAAAGGGGTCTGCCAGATTTTTAGCCGTTGGGATATATCCCAATGCTATTATTCCGGAATTTCTCATTGCTCTGACAGATTTCAGACGTCTCCTGACGTGTCTTGATGACTTCATGTTATCTTTAGAACTGTTCACTTTGACTATTACAGTTTGATTGTCACAGTTCATAAGAATTGTCGGTATTGGTTTTTCAACAATCGGCAAGTCCATCAAGAGCTCACGAAGCCAGTCGGCTTCAACTGTGGATGTATCTAATGCTGAAAGTTCTGCTTCCATTGTTGATCTGGTTAAGGTCGTTTGCTTGCAAGACTTCCATGAAACAGCGCCCCCTCCGAGTGTGAGCACATATCCACTCGTGGCCTTTAGCTCGTCAACATCAGATATCCAGTTTGAATCACTATAAGCCTCAAGTACCTTGGGGTACCCAGTATAGTGTATACCATAGCCCATTGTGCCCTTTAGATAGCGCATGACCCTCTCGAGTGCACTCCAATGATCATCTCCCGGATTCTTATTGAACCGACTCAGTTTGCTCACAGCAAAAGGGATGTCAGGTCTAGTTGCGCTAGCCAAATACATGAGTGAACCAATAATATGAGAATATATCAATTGGTCTCTTCCAATTCTGTGATTCTTTCAAAGCAGAATGCTTGCATCATAAGGAGTTGGAGAAGGTTTACAATCAGTATAGCCGAAACGACTCAAGATCTTCTCCACATAGTGAGATTGCAACAAAGTGATCTCACCATTGTCGCCTCTCACGAGCTTGATGTTCAGAATAACATCAGCTACACCAAGGTCCTTCATGTCAAAGCACTTCGACAAGAAAGTCTTAACCTCTTCAATCACTTTAAGGTTAGTCCCAAATATTAGTATGTCATCGACATACAAACAAAGTATAACTCCCTCACCCACACCATGGCGGTAGTATACACATTTGTCAGCTTCGTTTACAACAAAGCTAGTTGGTTTGGGCTGCCACCTCTTAAAGTGCAGTCCAGTAAACTTTCAAGCCGGATCGTGGGCGTGACGGCTAGGGTTGTGGCGTGGTCCGTTCGGAGGTCGGGGTAGTCTTGTTATATAGGCACGCAGGTGGATTTCGGTTTGGTCTAGGAAACCCGCAACGGATTCCGACTGCCAAAAAGATAAGCATGCCACGGCTCGAACTCGAACTCGAACTCGAGGCGAGGCGAGCGGCGGAGGAGCGCGCGTGGAGATTTCCTTGCTCACTTGCTCAAGAGGTAAGAACCAACATACCTTATATATTGGTCCAACTCCCCCTAAACTAGCAATGTAGGACTATTCCCACTTCCTCATCCCACTACATGAATGGCCTTTTGAGATTTCACAGGAATTAATTTCAGATTGGCCCTTGGCCTAACCCAAAATTCCAACATAATGTGCATGTATTTATGGTGTGATGTGTATATATAGATGATTGTTTTCATATCTATCAACCGTGATGTTTGCCTGTGTGAATAGATACCTTGTTCGGAGAGATTGATCAAGTGAACCATGAATCATGTTCCAATTCTTGCTCATAAGAATTCCCCATCCTTTAAATTTGTTGCACTTTTGTTGTCTTGCTTTGAATCGGAAATTACACTTTCATCTTGTTTTAATCCGTCTTGTGCAACTGGCAACCAGCCACCCTATGTAATTGACAACTATACCGATACTGTTAGGGGCAACAAGGTTTGACGGAAAAAGATACTCCCTAATTCTATTACATGTATCTAGACGTTTTTTAGGCATAGATGCATCTATATTTGACAAATTTGAGTCACTTAATATGGGACGGGGGAGTATAAATCCTGGACTTCCGTAGGTTTGAATAACTCCTCTACAAGGGAGAAGGCTTTGAATAGCAATTAATGATTTTTTTGTCAAGGTAACAACGTGTGTTCGTTTTATTTTAGAACACACATGTCTTTTTATAAATAAAAAAGGACACACATGTCCGTTGGGTTAATACACTTATACAAAGGCCAAACCAAAAGGGGGCCCATGCCTCAGCCCCTGCCGTTGAGCGGCAAAGGTCGAGCCACATCGCATCTCCCCTGTGCTTCAGTAAACCCTCTCCTTGTGCCTCCAAAAACCCCCTCCTTGTGCTAGCTCAAGGTCAAGCGACCAACGCCGTCGTCGAAGAAGCGAGCGCGTCCGCGAGGTAATGCTCCGTCCTCCGTGACCCCAATCTCTCGTCCTTGCCCTCCGCTACAGATTCGCTCGGGTGTTCGTTTCTTTGGTCTATGTTCGATGTGATTTTGTACCCGATTATCTCTTTAGAGATGCATAAAAATATATTACGTGGGTATATGTGTTTGACGATATTTTGTACCATAATTGCTCCTAGTAAATAAAAAAATGATGATCATATCACATAATCACATATTTGGCAAGTGCATGGAGCAGTACCACGTACATGCCCACGGTTGTATTTCAAAGCGTAGCATGGATACATGTACAGTCTTTTGGCTCAAACCAAAGTGGCGTAGCATGCATATACGTATGTGAGCTAAGTTTGGGCTGCATCTATGGCCTAACGTGCGCATGAAGAATCCGGCTGCTGCTTATTGTGAATCTTTCGACTCACACGAGAAACGGAAAGCAAGATTTTTGGCCTCGAGCTGCCTCTCACAGCCGAGTTTTTCTCTCCTTCTATTCCTCTTTCTTGTTTTTTTAAATAAAGCCGATTACAATGCCTCAGATAGAGACAATCTCAGGCCATTAATCCCTAAACTCACGCTGCGTGCACCTAACCGAGATATGCACCTCTTGAAATCACTCCAGGCCTCGCACGACTCAGCCAGCTCCTATCAACCTAACTAATCAAGACCTCTTCTTTCTCCTAGAATCACTCTAGGATCAACACGTCCAGCCCACACATGCAGCTAGCACTTGTTCAGCAGCTTCCCGTGATCGGCCGCATCGCACGGCACGACGGCATCTCGCCTCCGTGTTGCATCGCATAACACCTCTCGGCATCTCACCTTCACGCTCATCTAGCTGAAACTTTGCCGGACTCAAAACTAAGCATGCGGATACACGAATCAAGATTATTGCTAACAATTTCCATCAAGGAAAACTGTAATTTGTTTCTCTAAGTGAGATTAATAAAATACATCTTTTTCTATATTTTATTTGTGTATGTAGGTACACTGGCACGTCCGCGTTTATCTTCCACCGGTGCATGAGAGATAATTTTTTTAAGTATTTTTCGTGTCAAACAAATTGACATGCCCGATGGGACATGGTTGTCCTCCCATCTTTGCGGCGCAACAATGGTCGTCGGCTTCGTCTTCAAACTTCTACATACGAGACGGTGAGTGAAATCTATGGTTGGGTGATAAGGGCTACTCAGCCTCTAGCTAGGGGCCTTCGTGAAGCCCAAGTAATTCATCTTGGATCGCTCGTCCGGGTGACATCTACGATGGCACCCAATAACAAGCTGTGAAGCTCTTCAGGGGCAGGTAACTCCAGTTTGCAAGGAGTACAATGTGCCGGGGGCATGTTCTACGCTCCAAGTCCACACGCGAAGGGTGACGCTTCAACTCTCCACCCTCATCAAGCGTCGAGTCTCGACATGATGAAAATCTCCTAATCCTTGGGCATTTGTCCGTGAGGATAACTGCCATCATCATCTTTGCTATATGAATGTCGTTCGGTAAGATACAGCTCGTACGGTAAGCACCTACTCATGCATACTGGCCAGCTCGACCAACATGGAGCGGCAAAATCCATATTTGCATGCTACCTAGTCGATGGTCCACAAGACCGATGCCAGGCAACGTCAACTGCCTAAACCAAGTGATTGATGCCTCCACTCTCCATAGGCAGCGCAACCAGCAGCTCGTCAACAAGTGTGCATCCACCGATGCACCATCATGCTCAAGGAGGCTGATGCCGGTGGCCAGTTAACACGCTCTCAATGGCGTGTCACGCGAGGCATCGAGGACTCGAGGTTGCCTCACACTGACCAGACGAGCTGGCCGAAACGCGACGCCAAGATGTTGAGAACTCACCACTGTGCACCGTCTACATCATTGGAGTTCATGTGGCCATAGTCATGCTCCGGCGCGCGTCTACGCAGACCCTCGCAGTGGTCGACCGGAGGCCTTCCTGCTTGGAGGCATGGAGGGTCTCAATTAATGTATACTGAAAGGTATCCTTTTCTAATCCCTCTTTTCAGCATGCAGGGAAGAACGAGGCCACGGCTGCTCGGCCAAGGCGCCTCTGATCCATCGATCACGAATAAGCGCCGGGTACATCTGGCCTCGGCCAGACGTAGTGGTCACGTCGATCGACTCCTTTGCTCACGTCTGGCTCGTCAGCTGCCTCCACCGAGAGCTGTTGGCAGCCGGCTCAATTTCACGTGGTCGGTGTCCATCTACACCAACACAAAAAAAAAAAATTTGCAGGTACGGAGCGATGTCTAGAGCTCTGTTCATGGGCGTGGCACATGGTCTTGACGACACCACCTGCAGCTGATCTGGGGCATCATGATGGTCAAATTACCGTCGAAGTTCGCCTCGTCCGCTGCGAGAACCGGCAAAAGTCGCCATTTGGGACATCATGGCAACGCGTACGCCTGCTTCGATTTCTTCATCCAAGAGCTACATGGACGTTCATGCTAGCTGGCTGCATGCTCTAATGCTTTATCTAAATTAGCTACCGCATTATGTGGGCTAGGGTCCGTAATGGCCGAGTGTATCGGCAAGTTCGTCTGCTCCATCAGCACCTCGGCCGCGACGTTGGCTACTCCCGCTCTAGGTGAGCTCCCGCTTACCGGCGGAGGTGTCGTCAACACGCCACGGCATGGCTCGTGGTCTTCACATCGTCAACTAGGCTGATCGCCATGGGCCACATCAGTGGCTGATTAGTCGACTCGCCATGCTCGCAGCGCATCTACCACGAAAGGTGCCGCCAGAGACGCTGCTGGTTCATCGGTCTCCATGGCTGGCATCCTCCCCGCTCAGTAGGGTGCTGAAGGCCACATGCATCTTCGGCCCGTCGCTCTTGCCGATGGAGACAACGACATCAGACTCGCTCAACAGGAAGCGGCCAGATGTTGCTCGAGAACGATCGTCATTCATCCATAGAGTTCTCTGCCGGCCGGATCTGCCCCAGTCGTGGACATCCACCCCGAGCTCCAACCAGGGGGCTCCAACAGCCCTCTCGCGTGTAACATACTCAGGCTACGACGGGCATACATGCGTGTCACTCCCAGCTCGTTGCAGTACACAGAGGGGACGACGACATCGAGTAGCTTGTTCCTGTGAGCTGTTGAGAAGGACGAGCAAAAGCTTAGCTCGCCAATGCATAGCTAGCCCGCGCGCCGGCTCGTTGTTCGCCAAGACCGCATCGACACCACTGAGTCTGCCTCGATTTCATTTTCAGGACCAACCACTGCGGGAGAAACCGGCTTTGCCGGAGGCCAGGGGCCGCCGGCAAAGGCACCTTTGCCTCCGGCAAAGTTGCCGGCGGCTTTTTTTCGGCGCCGCCGGCAAAGCCCGTCGGCACGGAGATCCACCGGCAAAGGATCCTTTTCTGGCGGCTTTCTCACGGATCCGTTGGCGAAGCCTTTGCCGAAGGCAAAGAAAAGGAGATCACGGCCGGCCGTGCCGTTAACAGCTGGGCCCACATGTCGGGCCTTTGTTGGCGGCCAGGGAAAAAGCTGCCGGCAAAGGGCGGGCACATGGCACGCCGCGAGCCGGCCGCGCGTGCCCAGGTGTGGCCCATATGTCGGGCCCACGGTGTGGCCCACCTGTCAGCCTTTGCCGGCGGCCAGGTAAAAAGCCGCCGGCAAAGGCGCGACATGCGGCACGCTGTGAGCCGGGCACGCGTGCCAGATCGTGGCCCACCTGTCAACCTTTGCCGGCGGCCGCCCGCGGGCAAAGGGTGGACACGCGGCACAATCTGATGCGTGCCCGCGCTCAGCCTTTGCCGGCGGCGAGGGCTGTGGCCGCCGGCAAAGGGTATTTTTTTATTTTTTATTTTATCGCAACAATTTGAAATATTTTCACAGCACATATATACAGATATATATTCATCCACTTCACAAGAATACATCCACACAAAATCATAGACACATCCACATATAGCATTCACATCACAAGCATATAAACATCTCATGAAAGTCCGAAAACATCACATATCTCACAACAAAAGTACTACAACTGTTCATCACATGGTAGCAATCGTATTACAAGCTAGTGTTCATACATGACAAGAAGGTGATTCGGATACTTTCAACATCCACCACCCATTGCACCAGTAGAAATTTATGAAATGGAGTTGGAATAGCATAATTAGATATAAATAAAGGCATTGAAGTGACAATTGTAGTATTTGAAACGGAACTTAGCCAATTGGCTCAAAAATGGTGCAATGGTCACATAAATGAGCCAAATGGTCTAGAAATGCCACCAAGGCACCATTTTGAAGCCAAATGAGCCATAAATGGCTCCAAGGCACCATTTTGGAGCCATTATGGCTCATTTGACTCCAAGATGGTGCCATGGTTGCATAAATGAGCCAAATGGCCCAAAAATGCCACCAATGCACCATCTTGGCTCGAAAACGAGCCATTTGGCTACATTATGCCACCGTGAAATCATTTTTGAGCAAATATGGCTTATTTGGTTCCAAAAATGACACCAAGGCACCATTTTGGAGCCAAATGACCCCTAAATGCTCTAAAATGGCACGATGGCACCATTTTGGAGTGAACATGGCTCATTTGGTTCCAATATGGTGCCTTGGTCGCATAAATGTGCCAAATGGCACAAAAATGCCACCAAGGCACCATTTTGGCTACAAAACGAGCACTTTCGCTCCATTATGCCACCATGGCTCCATTTTGGAGCCAAAAGAGCCATATTAGCTTCAAAATGGTGCCTTGGTGGCATTTTGGAGATGAGCCAATATGGCTCATTTGGCTCCAAAATGGTGCCTTGGGGGCATTTTGGAGCCAAATGAGCCATATTGGCTCCAAAATGGTGCCCTGATGGCATAAATGAGACAAATGCCCAAAAATGCCACCAAGGCACCATTTTGGAGCCAATATGGCTCATTTGGCTCCAAATTGGTGCCCTGGTGGCATAAATGAGCCAAATGCCCAAAAATGCCACCAAGGCACCACTTTGGAGCCAAGTGAGCCATCTTGGCTCTAAAATGGGATCTATGTCACTATGTGATGCTAGGTTATGCAGTTCTACGTGTGGAGACAAGAAAGTAAGTTTTCAAAACAACGGACCTCGAGATGAGACAAGTTTGTGGCAACTTACCCGAGTCAGTGCCTAGAAGCAGGTGACTGGCCAAGACGGTTGCCTCCAGCAAGGCTTGCGTGTGAAGAAGGGTCGTTCGAGCCACGGCCGGATTGATGCTGTTGCACAGATGATTAGGCATTGACCCCAACCCTCAACGAAAGCAAGAAAAGTCATGAATGGAGATTGAAATGTTTCGAGTGAACTCACCGGAGTCTGTGGAAAAGGCTGTGGAGCATGCTCAATCTGGAGATTGACAATACCCAAGTCAAACGGCGGTGGTGCTGTAGGCGGCTCTTGAGAGGTGGCGGCGAGGTACGGCTGCATATTGAAAAGACAAAGAGTTGCAGTTACGGAACTAATACCACGCTTTCTTGGCTATTATGTGCGGTAAACATACCTAAGGTGGTCGTACTGAGCCCTCCATGCGGCCTGCATCTGAGCCTGGACCTGAGCCGCCACTTTAGCCTGAATCTGAGCATCCTGAGCCTGCCTCTGAGCCTCCATCTGAGCCTGCACCTGAGCCGCCACCATACCCTCCACCTCCTGCAATGCCATTACAAGTTCATTGTCGTTACAATGAAATGCGAAAAGACACGAGATGGTGAATGAAGAACAACTAACCTGCTGTGAGAACTGCCGTGCACCTAGACGACTGCGTATACTAGCACTCGAGCTCGTGGAAGTAGCCTTCAGGTGAGGTAGGCTAGGAATGGTGCTCGGATCAATGGTTCCGTTCCCGAAGACCAGCCTACCGTGCTTCTTGCCTCCTCCCGTCCTCACGACCACTTCCACATCCAGGTCGTGTTGGCTAGGATCAGCCCCGGGCCGTGCACCTCCTCAAACACCTCCGTGTAGCCTGTGACCTTGGCATGGTCAGTCGGGGTGGCGTAGGCTTCGGGCGGGGCGTTCGCACTGCACTCCGACACGGTGCTCACCTTTCCCCTGAGGGTGCAGTCAACGGCCGTGAAACTGGTGAGGCGTTCTTTATCCGGATGAGCCTTCGCCTGAAACAACAAGCAACAACAAGATAGTTAGGGGTGAGGCTCGCACATGAAGATCTTTTTGGGAGAAAAACACATACATAGTTGTTGATGTAGCCCTGCAGGTTCACGCTCCCTTGATGGTGCATTCCGCTTCAGTTCGCCAACCTCCTCTCCCTAAGGAGCCCGTGAGTCTCCACGTACTCCGGGCTGCACCACGAGTCCACCAGCGCCTTCCAGGCATTTAAGTGCGAGATGCACCCGTGCGGAGGAACCTAAATGAACAAGTACAAGCCCAAACACGAAGAAGTTAAGCGTTAGCCCTTATTAAGCAAGAAAATGCACTTTATTTTACTTTACCTGCATGTACTGTACATGCTCGAGATGCTTCACGATACATTGTGCCTTCTCCAATCTCTGTTTCTTCACTTCGGCATAGTACTTCCTCACGGCGTAGACACGCGCGTGATAGAAAATCTCGGACAATGCTTTCTTCACACTTGCCTCGAAGTGCCGTTCAATTGTTGCATCAGCATGGCCTTCTGCCAGCTTGAATAACCGCTGCAATTAGACAAAACGGATCCATTCATGAGTTATATATTTTGCATTACAATTGTTTTGACTAATGTATGCATTGTGCGAAGGCGACTTACCCAAAATTCGCCCTTCACCCGCTCAGCTTTGTTCGCATACACCACATTCTCTCTATCTTGAAAGTCCGGTTGGGCCACGTAGTGTGCCCATGTCCGGGCTACCTCTGGCTCCTCCTTTCCTTCAACAAGAACCATGGCAGGGAAGTGGTCCTTGAGGAGGACCCCAAGCAAAGCCTTTGGTTGCAACGTAAAACACCCGGGTGCAACAAGCACCGAGCCCCTGCACAAGGATAAGACAAGTCAATTGCAGTTAATAAATGAAACAACAATTTGATGTAAACTGAATTCTAATATCAGACCCGCCACTGGTGCTCTCCCACCAGTTTTCCCACTTTAGTCCCACATCGCTAGTTTACAGGAGTTCCGACTAGCATAAAAGGGGTTCCGCCGCGCCACCTACCGGTGGTTACTACTCAGTGCTCAGTGCGTTCCCCGTTCCGATTGAGTTCTAAATGAGTGATCGGGCGGTGCTTAAGGGGTTCAGGGAAGGGCACTGAGACTGAGTAGTACCATCATTTATCGGGTGGTCTACTAGTGGCGGTTATTCTATTTGCCCGCCACTAGTGCTCTTGCGGTATGCAATTTTGATGTTTAGTCCCACCTCGGTTCTTTACGTACGGCCTTCCCAGCATAAAAAGGCTTCAGCTGTGCCTCTTATCGATCATTGATAGCCAGTGTCAGTGTCTTCCCGTTCCATGGGCAGCGCCAGTGGCGGTGGTTATCACCGCCACTGCTGATGGACCACCAGTGGCGATGACTTTTTTCGGGACAATATTCACCGCCACTGGTGGTGAGGCCACTGTGGCCCTCGTGGATTCCTCGAGAGGCCTCGAGTGGCGGTGTGTTTTTTGGTCCGTTTCAACCGCCACTGGAGGGGGATCACGGATGGGGTTTTCTGTAGTAGTGTTGGTTGTTAGACGAATGACCGGCTTCTAACCTTCACAAGAGGGACGCTTGGTGGGGAGACGAATAGGACCACGCTGGTACACTTTGTTTGTACCAGAGCTGGAGACAGCCCCCGCCGAGGCTCCCGCGGAGGTACCAACAGAGTGATCCTGCAGCTCGTCCTCACCAAAGTCCCCCGCCTCCATCTCCATCTCCCTCACCTCCTCCTGAATCTCCTCCTCCTTGTCATCCTCAGGATCGTACAGTGGATCGAGTGGCGGCGGCGAGGGAGAGGGCTCCCTCCTAGCTTTGCCCTTTGCTTTACGTGCAAGGGTTTTCTTCGGGGGTTTGGCCTCACTTTAGGCGGAGGGTATAGCTCTTCGACACGCCTCTGAGAGGTACCACGCCCGCCCACCATGGTTAAATCACCTGCCATGAGGAAAAGTGAACAAGTTAGTACGGATTATACAAGTAGATGTAAAAAAAATGAAACAACAACTTGATGTGAACAAATGAAACAACTTGATGTACAATACAAGTAAAGTTGAGATTCAACGAACTAACTAATTAAGTAGGACGGATTAAACAAGTAGATGTAAACAAATGAAACAACATCTTGATGTAAATAAATGAAACAACAACTAAATGTAAATAAATGAAACAACAACTTGATGTAAATAAATGAAACAACTTGATGTATAGTACAGTAAAGTTGGTAGGACGGATTATACAAGTAGACGTAAACAAATGAAACAACATCTTGATGTAAATAAATGAAACAACAACTAAATGTAAATAAATGAAACAACAACTTGATCTAAACAAATGAAACAACATGATGTACAATACAGTAAAGTTGGGATTCAACGAACTAACTAATTAAGTAGGACGGATTGCAACTTGATGTAAACAAATGAAACAACTAAGTATGGGCATGTGGATTGTAGTCTTCGTCATCGGGATCAACTAGAAGAGCCGTATCAAGATCACTCTGAACATCACTATCAACATTGGCCTGTTCCTCATCGTCGTCGTCACCATCACCATCAACCTCGTCACCTTCACCGTCATTGTCTATTTCCATGCCCAGAGAATCGGTATACCATACCACGAAATCACTTGTGTCCCCTCTAGCTTCTTGGAAAAATTCGTTCTCGTCGCCAGGGTCTCATTGCGGCAGATAATCTTGGTCGCTTGGTTCTAGTAGTTTACCATGTGGCTGCACGTGGTTCACGACATCCAAACCCTAAAGGCGAGCCACTTTAGTGCACGGGTACCGGAGGAAATAAACTTGTGTGGCTTGTTGAGCCACAATATATACATCCTCACATTCGAAGCCACTGTCTCGTTTTACTTCGACAAGGCCAATTGTGTCATCCTTGTTAACATGTTTCGGATCGATCCAACGGCATTTGAATACAACGACCTTTGGAGGTTTGGGCCCGGGGTATTGTAGTTCGTATATCTCCTCAACCCTTCCGTAGAAGTCATCTCCACCGCATTCTACGAACACCCCAGAATTTGTTGAGGTTCGATTGGGCCGACTGAGCTCGTACCCTATTGTATGGAATCGATATCCATTGACGTTGTAGGATTTGAATGAACCGACCTTGACATCAAAACCATTGGCAATTTGTCTCAATTGGGAGCTCATAGACACATCGTTATTAGCCTACAGGTTTAAGCAGAAAAGCATCATGTAGTCGCACGCAAGGCCTTTAGGTATTGAAACAACTAGGAGCTAAGAAAGAAAGTACTTGATTTTGGAACCACTCAATGAAACCGGATCCGGGGCCATTTGGACCATCTCTAAGAAGGGCATCATGTTCTAGAGGATCGGGTTTTCTTGTTCGCTTCCAGTTGAGTTGAGTGAATGCGCTGACACAATGAGAATAAGATGAGTTAGAGACAAACTTGTGATCAATTGCAAAGAGGAATTATTTACTGGGCACTTACTTGATGTACGGCTGGACTTCGTCGAGGTTGTTCAAGATATATAACATAAGGGATCGTCACTCTTGGTAGGACAGGGGGACTGTTTTCTCGACTTTAGAAGTTCCAAGTTGCCCTCTGAATAGGCTCAGCTTGGACTCATCTTCAGGGTTGCCAAGATTATAGCGGGAGACTGGATTATGCAGCGTGGCAATATCAGAGCTATAGTAACTCGTCGTTGCGTTTGACACTTCCTCGAGACGGCTTGCCTCCCATATGCATGCTTCAACTTTAGCTTTGTTTTTTACTTTAGCTCGAAGGGTCTTCCTAAGTCTCTAGACGGCATACATCCAACGATGCTGCACAGGGCCCCACATCCGTGCCTCGTACGGGAGGTGGATAATTAGATGTTGCATCATCACGAACATGCCCGGCGGAAAGATCCTCTCTAGCTTGCAGAGCAATACGGGGGCTTGTTTTTCCATTTCTTCTAGCAAGGTGGGGGATAGTTCTTTAGCACAAAGCCGGCGGAAGAAATTGCTCAACTCTACCAACACCCGCCAAATATCCTCCGACACATAGCCTTGAACCATCACCGGCAGCAAACGCTCAAGCCATATGCAATAGTCATGACTCTTGAGGCCGTTGATTTGCATGGTGCCAAGATTAACTCTCCTCTTTAGATTAGCTGCATACCCATCAGGAAACTTCAACTCTATGAACCACAGGAGTACTTCCATCTTTTGGTCCCTGTCGAGAGCGAACGGGGCCTTTGACCTGATGTCTGACCTGCCTGGCACCTTTTTAATGCTTAGTTGTGGTCTATCGCAAAGTTCTTCTTGATCTTTTCTAGCCTTCGGATTATCTTTCGTCTTGTCAATAATGTTGAGAATTGTGTTGAAAAGGGCTTCGGCGACATTCTTTTCGGTGTGCATCACATCAATACAATGTGGAAGAAGAATGTCTTTGAAGTAGGGGAGCTCTCAGAAGCATGACTTGTGAGTCCAGTTGTGTGTATCACCATACACCAGGAACTTGACAGGTTGTGTCGGGTCGGGCACAAGAGCATCCAGCTCAGCAAGAAGCTCAGAACTGGTGCGATAACGGGGTAGCCCCTCTTTGACGACCACACCTTTCCTGAAGTTCTTCTTGTCTTATCTGAACGGATGGTTAGGCGGGAGTAATCGCCTGTGCAGATCGAAGCAACAATACTTGCGACCATGAGCGAGCCGATAGAATTCCAAATCAGTCCCGCAGGGTGGGCACATGAACTTCCCCTGCAAGCCTTTGCCGGAGAGTATAAATCCCCCCGGGTGTTCATGAATGGAGAACTGGAACCAGATATGCATCCTAAAGTTTGTCTTGGTAGCTTTGTCGTACACCATGATCCCTTCCTCCCAACCTCTTTTCAACTCCTCCATCAGGGGCCGCATATACACATTAATGTTTTTCCATGGATATTCTGGTCCTGGAATTATCAGCGCCAAGATCATGTACTTCCGTTGCATTATCATTCCGGGAGGGAGATTGAGTGGAATAACAAACACTGGCCAGCAGCTGTATGGGGCACCTGTCATGCCAAATGGATTGAACCCATCAGTTGCGATGGCAACTCGAACATTCCGAGGCTCCGCGGCTTTCTCCGGATACTTCCAATCAAAATCCTTCTAGGCTTCGCCATCCGACGGATGTGTCAACATCGGCCTATGATCCTTGTCGTATTTGTATTTCTTCCCTAGTTTGTGATGCATCACAGCTTTGCCAGGCACGTCGGATAGCATCATCCGGCCAATTCTTTCTGAGAATGGAAGCATCCTAAGAACTTTATGGGGTATTTTTGACTGCACCAGACCCTTCCCGTGGTCTACCTCGACATACCTAGAGAAATTGCACTTGGGACAATGCTTGGCATCCACGTATTCTCTGTCAAACACCGTGCATCCATTTTTACATGAATGTAGGCACTGAGCCGGCAACATAAGTACACTAAGCATTTTGTTCGCCTCGTACATGCTTTTAGGCAAAAGGTGGCCTTCCGGGAGGAGACTACCGATAACTGCCATCATCACATAAAACCATTCTCTGCTCAAGTTGAACTGGGTCTTCATAGCCATTATTCTAGCAACGGCATCCAGCTAATTGACCTTTGTGTGAGCATGCAAATTTGTGCTTGCCTCCGCCAGTATATCAAAGGCCTTAGAGGCTACCTCCGGTTCTTCCTCCGTTGGAACGCGTGCTTCATCCAAGTCATCTAGCATGTCCTGGAACCCCGTACCATAGTCGTCCGCGTGCCTTCGCACAACCTCCTCTCTTCCTCTATCCTCTTGCTCACCATGGTAGCCCCATCGGGTATAGTTTGGCGTGTACCCGTACAACAGCAAGTGATTGCCCATCTCATCCTTTGTGTGTCGTGTCTTGTTATTGCAACGACTGCAAGGGCACCAAGCACGCTCTTCTCCTCTAGCAAATGCAATCTCCAAGAAATCTGCTGTGTTTTTCATCCAATCATCATCCCGGTCTGTCTGACTACGGCGGCCACTATACATCCACCGATGATCAGCCATTCTTTGCTATTTTGGGATACCACATGACACCAAAGGGATACACGGTTTAATAACGCAACTAGCAACACAAGTAATTAGTTTCGTCAAATTAATTACGTCACATATTTTATTTGTTCACTAAAAAGGGCATGTGCTGAACTATTCCACAATTAGGTAAGGATAGGTCCTAATCCCACTCGACGGTGTGTAGATTGGGCCGTTTCCGTGCTCCAGTCCGATCCAAGACGAAATTTCGGCAGCACCTCCCCGCTGCTCGCCAAATACACGTCTCGACAACAAGCCAATAGAATGTGCATTCGGAGAACAACAGGGAGATGCTGCCGAAATCACGTCTCGGACCGGACTAGAGCACAGAAACGGCTCAATCTACACACCGCCGGAGAACAACGGGGAGATGCTGCCGAAATCACGTCTCGGACCGGACTAGAGCACGGAAACGAACCCAATCTACACACCCTCGGGCTGTCCAAAAAACGTGGACAATCCGAAAGAGTCACGCTTATAGATATGCAAAGACTTGCATATCTATATACGTAACCCTTTCGGACGGGAGACGCATAGGGTTACGCGACTTTGACATTTAAACTACAAATGTCATCGGCTCGATGGCCAGGACAGAGCAAAAGGAGAAGGCGATATAGAGGGAGATGCTCACCAAGCTAAACCGGAGACAAAGTAGTCGAGGTCGATGTCACCTACATGAGCATGAACATTTTATACAACAATCAAACAATCACCAACATTTACCTAACTAAAAGCTAGCATATCCAAATACTCACTATCATAACTACAAACTATAAATGCACAAGATTTATCTTACAAGCATACAAGCTAGCAAATTTATCAACCTAGTACAAGCATACATGCACATTCACAACAATTTATCAAGCATACAAGCATATAAGCATACATGAAAAGCTAACTTTTCTTTCCTCGTCTACAATTCACATATTGCACAATCAAATTCACATCAATTTTGTCAAAATTCATATCACAAAGTATACAAGCATACAAGTTAATTTATCAACCGACTACCAAGTTCGGGATATGCATCACAAAAATTTAACAAAAATTACAGAAAAAAAATGCTCACCAATTGGGGAAGGGGGATCCGGTGGTGGAGGAGGAGCGGGGAGGAGAGGGGGACGGCAGGGAGGAGGGAGGAGGGGCTGGCGGTGGGGGTGGAGAGGAGAGGGGGGCAGCAGGGAGGAGAGGTGGCCGGGGTGGGGGAGGGGAGAGGGAGGTGGCCGGCGGCCGGTGTGGGGGAGGGGAGGAGAGGAGGGGGGAGGTGGTCGGCCCTCGTGGTGGGGGAGGGGAGGAGAGATGGGAAGGGGGGGTGTCGGGGGCGCTGGGGGGAGGGCGGTGGGGGTGGACGCGCGGAGTCAGTGGCGGGGGGGAGTGGGGGGAGGCGGCGCTGGCGGCGTGAAGGCGGATCCGGCAGAGGCGGGGCAGGATCCATCCGCAGGAGGCGGCGGCGAGGAGAGCGGCGGCGGGTGGCGGCATGCGATGGGGAACGAGAAAGGTTGCAGTGGGGAAAGAGAGAGCCGGCCGGGGTTTTTTACTAAAAAAAAACCTAAAATCCTATGCCGGCAGCCCGAAGTAAAGCCGTCGACATAGGTGTCTTTGCTGGCAGCCCTTACTAAAGCCGCCGGCAAAGACCATTTTTCCTTTTTTTTTTCTTTCCTTACTTATTTACTTCACAAACTTGGGATTTATTGCCACTTTAATTTGTCTTACTGTTTTACTAGAAAATGTGTGCAAGGAAACCAAAAATTTAACTCAAGTCCTCGCTAATTTCAGCTCCGTCGATTCTAAATTAGACGTCACCCTCTCCTGCGGGCCTCGTGGCGTCTGCGGGCTAGCTTTTCACCAAAACTTGGGTTTTCATGTCACTTTACTCTATCATAGTGTTGTATTAGGATTCTGCTTCGTCCATCCGAATTGTGACTTTCCCCCCTATGTCTGGAACTTCCGTGCAGGTTCGTCTAGTTTGTGAAGGAAGTGCAACCTCAGATACCTAGATTGTGTTTTCCTCTTAACACCATCTTTATGTACCCATTTGATGACATCATCCAAGATTCCAAGTTCTCTAGACCATCCGTCGTGTGATTTGAGGCATCGCCCCCTCCCGTGGGCCTCGTGGCGTCTACGGGGTAGCTTTTCACCAAAACATTGATTTTCCTGATGTTTTGCTATTACTTAGTGTTCTATTTCCACATGGGCACATGTGAAACAACAAATCTACCCCAAGCCCTCACAGAATTCTTCTCCCTCTGTCCGAATTGCGTGTTTTCCTCACTCTAGGGCTTGGGTTTGAATGTTCCTTACTGTTTTGTTACTAGCTTTTCACCAAAACTTGGGTTTTCATGTCACTTTACTATATCATAGTGTTGTATTACGATATGTCAACATGAAAAAGCAAACATCTATCCCATGGACCGACTAAATTATGTCTCGTCGGTCTGAATTGAGACTTTTCCCCTCAAGTGTGGAACATTCATGCCCATTCGCTAGTATTGTTTGCAAAGGAAGTGTTACATCAGGGCTATCGATTTGATTTTACCATGAACACAGCCTTCATTTACATATACATGGCACACCATGCACAAGGGGAAAGCCGGGAAACCATTTGTTTCGTCATTTCATGCGTCGATGAACCGATCGTAACCAATTAACTCACGGCCGCCAGCAAAGAGTAATTAGTTTTCTTTATTTTATAAGCACTACAACAAATGTGTTGATTTATGACCTTTTCTTAGTGACGGTTGTTGAAATGGTCATTAATTTATGACCCTTCCGCATCAAATGGTCATGGACTGTACGGAAGACCCCATATCCTAAATATTTATGACCATTTGCTTCAAAAAGGTCATAATTTCATCACACAAAATGGTCATAAAACAACAACGCGGTTTACGATATTATTTCTAATTGTTTGTGACCAATTTAAACCATTGTAATCTCATAAACTACGATGCATTAGTATGACTGGATAGCCAACTCAGCAATTTCGTCCACTTGTCGCGTCTATGTGTCAATCCCATCCTTATTTGTGCAGCCTAGTGTTCCAATGACACGTGGGACCCATTGTCAAGAACCAACTATTGACATGTTGACTAAGTCCTATATCTGCCATGTGGGACCCAGCCCCCCCTGTGGGGCCCTGACTGACATGGAACCGTGGGGCCCACAAACTGACGTGCGGGCCTCAGTTACTCCGTTGGCCCCGACTGACATGTGGAATACGATGCATCTGTGGGGTCACGACTGTGAGAGAAAAAATTGCAGGTGGCAGTACTCAAACACAAGACCTAAATTGCATATCTCTAGGACCGAGCCATTAGACCAACTAAATGTTAGTGTCTTGTACTACCGCGGGTACGTTTTATCTTTACTTTCTAGAAAAATATAAACAGAACTACAGATGGGCTGGTTTAGCAATCCGCCAAGTTGGGCTGCCCTCCGGCCCGTTCGGGGTGGCAGGACCTAGCTATATAAGCATCATCCTAACCCTGACCCTTGACACACCCTCTCATCTCCAGCCTCCTCTCCCCGCCGCCACATGCCTCCCTCCTCCATTCAACCTCACTATCGTTTCTCCTCCCGGCGCTCTCCCTTAACCATCTCTTTGTCCACCAGCAACTATGAAGCGACCGCCCCCGTAAAAGGGTTTGATCTCTGTGCTTTAGTGCTAGTCCCTGGATCGACTCACTAGCACACAGTTTCAAGATGTAATATCATAGAACAAAGGTCTCAATATTACAACGTATCATCCAGAATATAAAAGGGTACTTACAACTCGCATAACCTCACGGGTTAGCTAGAAATAAAACAATTGTTTAGCAGCGGAAAAACGGAAGATACAAGGGCACATCAACACCACGGTGAGAGCGTGTTGGAATGTAGGCCCGTAACCCAAACATGCAGAACGTACGTCTTACTCGTCGTCGGAGCTTCCTGCATCATTAGACGATGCAGCCACTAGGGTCAATACATTGAATGTATTGGCAAAATTCACTAGGAGTTATACCAGAGCCTACCAAATATATGCATAATGTGGTAAAGTGGGGTTCAAGCTATTTGCATAAAAGCTTAGTTATTGAATCCTATCTTTTAATCAAATAGAATTTTATCACCATTGGACACGGGGTAGACACTCCCATGCTCCTATTATCCTAGAGCACATTGATGTGGATTCATCAAGTGCCCCTACCCTGTTCAACCATTCATTTTATTTAAGAAGTTAGAATGAGTGAGACTTTCCTTACAGCTCCACATCTAGTCGCTCAAATTGTCCGTTGCCGGGGACACGGCTAAGTACTTAGTTTTGACGCTCTCGAGAGTTTGTACACATTCCCCACAAGAAACCGACGTGTTAATCCCTTGCTGTCCTCAGGGTAGAGTAGCAACGGCATCGATTACGAGATTTTCAGAGGTAATTCCTTAAACCACGAGAGAATCACGCTCCCCCTACACGGCTACCTCAGTACAATTCCTCGGGTCTAGGTTCATACAACTTACTCTTGTCTCGCCAGAGCCCATATAGCATTGTGGTTGTACTAGAAGCTTCTAAATAGGAAACTAGTCCAGTCTCGGTTACCCCAGGTGGCATTCCACATTTGCAACGTAGGCGCTCCCCGAATCCACGGGAGAGACGTCCATGGACGATCCATTCCTGAATCCACAGGAACTCGACTCAGAGGGACCCATAGAAATGGACCTGACGTCGCTAATCCTCAAAATCTTCAAAGCTGCCCACCCAGGACGGTTCATTTAATTAATTGTTTTGCCTTACATCTAATAAAATCATTTCATATCGCCAAAGGCATAACAATAAATAATGTAGTTATTTCCCCCACGATACTACCATAGCCTAGCATTCAACTACAATCGATGGCAATTTTGGTAGCAAGGTAATGGCGAGGGTAAACTATACTACCTGGGATTTATAGCTAGCATAGAAGTACGAATAATATTCCTGATGCATCTAATAAAACATCTAGTGCATAGTAAAAATATTTAGGAGAATGATCAAAGTGAACTTGCCTTGTCCAAGGTTGTGGTAGTTCTCGCACTCTTCGCAACAACAATGCTTACACTCCACACAATCTAAGATAAAAGGAACACACACAATAAACACAACATTCAATACAAAAACCATGCCATGATGCACATGCTATGCTGATGCACACAAAGGTTACCTCTAAGGTAAGAAGCTTCGTTTCTGTTCTGAAAAGTTTTTCAAATGGTTTGGACAGATTATACAACATCAAAGTGGTAATTAATATGCAAGAAACATGGATAGGGTTTAAAACAAAAGATTGTGCGGCTTTTGTAACATAGAGCAATATTTAACTTGCATGCCATGATTATACACAAAATAATATCTTTTCTAGTCCTAATGGATAGAGAACGAGTTTAAATAATTTTATAGCAAGCTAACATGCTCAAAACTATTTTGAAACAATTCATTTGAAATTTAAACCATAAACCACCATTCTGTAAATAACTACTGTCTAAGTTATTCAAAACTGAAAATAAACAGTGCCAAAATTTTCTACACGTTACAACGATTCCAGAAAGGTGTGGATCGTAAATTTTGGACAAACGGTTTAAAAGATATGGGGTTTTGAAGTTGTAGGGGCTTTTCTGCAAAAGTGCATTATCCACTTCGGCCGAATAAAAAATAAAATAAAATAAAACCAAAAACTCGCCACGTGGCGAAACCTGACTGGCCCGGTTCTAGGGTTCCGGCCGGCGGACGAGCGCGCCGGCGGCGGCGCGGGCAGGCGGCGCGGCGCTAGCGCGGGCGGTGCAGAGGCGGGAGCGCGCGGAGGGCGGCCGGCGGCGGCGGCGCACGGGCGCGGGGCGAAGCACGGGCGCGGGGCGAAGCACAGGCGCGCGGTAGGCCGCGGGACAGCGGGCCGCGCGTTCGGCGCGGGAGCGCGCGGCTGGCCAGAGGCGGCGCGGGCGCGGGAGCTCGGGCGGCTTGGGGCGCGCAGGCGGCCGGAGGCGGGGAAGACGGGCGGTGAACGGCGGTGCGCGGACGGCGTCCACCCTCGAAACCGAGCGCGTCACCGGATGTGCTAGGGAGAGGGGAGAACGGGAAGGTGGCCGGGGATGGGAGAAGCTCACCGGAGCGGCGACAAAACGCGAAGAACGGCGGCGTTCGTGAAGAACTTCGGCGAGAAATTAAATCCTAACCGATGCGAAATTGGGCGAGCGGTTTGGGGGAATTGGTAGAGGAGTTCGGGGGCTTCGATATGACGCGCGGGGTTTCGGATTTGGTGGTTCGTGCACGAAAAAATCGGAACGGATTCGTGGGCAGTTCGCGGGCGTGCGTGGCCGGATTTTTCGGACGGAGGTTGAAGATGACGCGTGGGTCCCACCGGTCAGTGAGAGCGGGCGGTTCGGGCGGGCTGAGCCGGTCCGGTTCGGTCCGGTCCGGTCCGGTTTGACCGGGTCGGTCCGGTTCGGCCGGTTCGGTCCGGTTCGGCCGGTTTTCCTCGGTTTTTCCTTTTCTTTTATCTATTTTCTGTTTTTGAACCTCAAAATTGATTCAGAGCTCCAAATCACTGCAAATAAAATGCAACAAAATTTGTAAAATCATATTTTCATATGATCTAACTTTTGGAGCAAGAATTTTCTCAAAATAAAATATTTAAAAATATATTTGCATATAAAATGGCTTTTAGGGCCCTTAGGCTATCGAATCAAATTATTTTTTTCAAAATACTTTCAGAAGCCAATTATGAGATAGCTTTATATATGCATTAAATCTCTTTTTATCACAATACCCTCATGGGTTAAAAATGCAAATAGTCAAGAGCAAGATCAAAGCCCAAAACCAAATAAAAGCATTTTTGCAAAAGGGTTTTCTGGGAAAACTTTAGGGTTTTGAAAGTGTTCAGATGCAAGGGTGACATGATGCTTATGATATGCAATGCATATGAAGAATTTTGAAAATTGGGATGTTACAGAACTAACCCCCTTAAGATGAATCTCGTCCTCGAGATTCCTGTTGGTTAGCAAAAAGGTGTGGGTGGTCTTCTCGAAGATCATCTTCACGTTCCCACGTAGCTTCTTCTTCGGTGTGGTGATTCCATTGGACCTTGCAGAACCTGATTGTCTTGGAATGGGTATGTCTTTCCGCTGTTTCCAAGATCCTGGTTGGTTTCTCTTCGTATGTGAGATCGCTTTGAATGTCCACTTCATCAAGTGAAACCGTATCCCTTAGTGGCGTATCGGCCATTTTCGGGTGACACATGGAATACGTCGTGGACACTGGTCAACTTTTCGGGTAACTCTAACTTGTAAGCAACCTCTCCCTGGCGTGCTAACACCTTGTAGGGTCCAATATAGCGTGGCGCTAGTTTTCCTTTAATCCCAAATCTTTTAACTCCGCGTATCGGGGAAACTCTGAGATACGCTCTGTCACCAATCTCATTGATGACATCCCTTCGTTTGGAATCTGCATAACTCTTTTGTCTGGATTGAGCTATCTTGAGTCTGTCTCGAATCAGTCTGACCTTCTCTTCAGCATCCTTTATCATGTCGGGTCCGAATAGACTACGGTCTCCTACACCATCCCATAGCAAAGGTGTCCTGCACTTCTTGCCATACAAAGCCTCGAATGGTGCCATTCCAATACTCACTTGGAAACTGTTGTTGTATGAGAACTCTGCATATGGTAGATTCTCGTCCCAGCTAGAACCATAGTCCAGAGCGCAAGCTCTTCACATATCTTCAAGAATTTGGTTCACTCTTTCTGTTTGTCCATCGGTCTGTGGATGAAACGCTGTGCTAAACTCTAGTCTCGTGCCTAGAGACTCGTGCAATTGCCCCCAAAATCTTGAGGTAAATTGGGTACCTCTGTCTGAAACGATCTCTTTAGGAACTCCATGTAGGCATACAATCCTAGACATGTATCGTTTGGCCAACTGTGCACTTGTATAAGTAGTCTTTACTGGTATGAAATGAGCAACTTTGGTCAAACGGTCGACTACTACCCATATTGAATCATATCCCGATCTCGTCCTTGGTAAGCCGGTGATGAAGTCCATGCCTACCTTATCCCATTTCCAGTCTGGCACTGGCAATGGTCGTAGTAATCCAGCTGGTTTCTAATGTTCAGCCTTGACTCTGCTACAAACATCACACAGAGCGATATACTCAGCGATGTCTCGCTTCAATCCCGTCCACCAAAACTTTTCTTTCAAGTCCATGTACATCTTTGTATTACCGGGGTGGATTGAGTACGGTGAATCATGAGCTTCCTGTAGTATTAGCTTTCTGATCTCAGGGTCTTGTGGTACACAAATACGCTTCTCAAACCACACGGTACCTTGATCGTCCTCAACGAATCCTTTTGCTTTCTCAATAGCCATATTATCTTTTATCGTTCTTATTTCCGAGTCTTCTTTCTGGGCTTCTCTAATTCTGTCCAGCAGAGTGGGTTGTACTTCCATGTTGGCTAAGTAACCTTCTTGAACTAACTCCAATCTGAGGTCCTTGAATTGCTCACACAATTCAGCAGGTAACTCTCCAGCTGTAAGGCCATTAACATAGCCCTTGCGGCTCAAAGCGTCAGCTACTACGTTAGCCTTGCCCGGATGGTATTGAAGATTCAGATTATAATCCTTGATTAACTCTAACCATCTTCTTTGTCTCAAGTTCAATTCCTTCTGTGTGAATATATACTTCAAGCTTTTATGATCGGTGAATAACTCACATTGCTTTCCCATGAGATAGTGCCTCCAAATCTTCAGTGCGTGCACTATCGATGCTAGTTCCAGATCATGAGTGGGGTAATTTCCTTCATGATTCTTAAGTTGTCTTGAGGCGTATGCTACGACTCTTCCTCCTTGCATCAAAACACAGCCCAATCCTAAACGCGAAGCGTCACAGTACACTTGAAAGTCTTCTAGTAGGTTGGGTAAAACGAGGATGGGTGCTGATACTAGCCTCTTCTTCAAATCCTGAAAACTTTCCTCACATTTATCAGTCCATTCAAACTTCTTTTCTTTCTTCAAAAGTTCAGTCATAGGCTTGGCAATCTTGGAGAAATTCTCTATGAACCTCCTGTAATATCCAACAAGTCCTAAAAAGCTGCGAACATCTCCGACGTTCTTAGGGACTTCCTATTCAGTCACCGCTGCCACTTTAGCGGGGTCGACGGCAATTCCATTTCCTGACACAATGTGTCCCAAGAAACCAACTTCAAACAACCAAAATTCACACTTGCTGAATTTTGCATAAAGCTTGTGCTCTCTAAGCTTTTCCATGATCAGACGTAAATGTTCTTCATGTTCTTCTTTGCTCTTCGAGTAGATCAAAATGTCGTCGATGAATACTACGACAAACTTATCCAAATATTCCATGAATACCTTGTTCATCATATTCATGAAGTAAGCCGGGGCATTGGTTAATCCAAAAGGCATCACTGTGTACTCATACAGGCCATACCTAGTGGTAAACGCTGTCTTGGGTATATCCACTTCTCGGATCTTTAACTGAAAATAACCTGATCGAAGATCGATCTTTGAGAAAACACAGACTCCTTTCAATTGATCAAATAGATCATTGATTATGGGTAGTGGGTACTTGTTCTTTATCGTCACCTCATTTAGTGAGCGATAGTCTATGCACATCCTTTGGCTTTTGTCTTTCTTTTCCACAAATAGAATAGGTGCTCCCCATGGTGATGAGCTAGGGCGAATAAATCCTTTGGCCAACTGTTCTGCAAACGGTTTATGATATGCAATGCATATGAAGAATTTTGAAAATTGGGATGTTACAGAACGAGACACCCGGCGGCGGAGGCGAGATTGTACCGCCGTCCACGGCCTCGTTGCCGCCGGATCCGCCCGCCCCTTACCTCGCCGCCGCCGGATCCGGCCATCCCCTGCCTCGTTGCGGCCGGATCCAGCCTCACTGTAGCTCGCCGACCTTCCCTCTCCCGTGGATTCATTCCGCTCCCCTAACGACGCGCCGGATCCGTGCCCGCCCCCTCAAACGCAGCAGTACATGAGCTCCAAGGAGGAGCAGGTCGGTCGCCGTTGAGGACCGCCCGTCTAACAGCAGAGCAGAGTATAAGGCTGCAGCTTTTCTCCACTCCCATGTCCTCGGCAGCATCTTCTCTTACCAACAGTATTTCACGACTATGGTCCTGTGATCCCATCCCATGATTTTCGTCCTAATGAAGTACGTTGCAGGACGATGTGGATAATGGGTGGTTGGCTGGTTGCTGCAAGGGTGGAACGGCCGAGTACTCACAGTAGAAGGTAACGATATATTAACACATGTCCATGCTTTAATGCTATGAGCTGAAATCTATGGATGAACCAGCTTCTTGGGTTCAGTTTATAGTAAGTTTTCATTCCAAGATGGCTCAGTGTATGGTAGAAATAAGTAGTCACACAGTAGTGTCTTGTAATGTTTAGATGCCTAGAGATGCAGAGGAGAATTTATTGATTTTTTTTATTTTTGTTACTCATGCAGAGGAGTAAATTGTTATAGAAGAATCGTTATGCCTGAAACTGGCTCAGTGTATGGTTACCATAAGTAGCCAAGCAATTTTACAGATTACCTGTATTGATTTTTGATGCGTTAAAAGCTGTGTAACTTAACTATCTTCTTTATTGTCAAATTGTTATAGAAGAATCCTTATGCCTGAAGCATTTAACAGATGCTTGATCGAGCAGTTTTTATGTGTTAAAAGTTGTACTGGCTACAATTTCAATTTGTGCGCTGGACTCTTAAATAACATGTGCATTCAATAATTTGTTGTTTTCTAGTGTGTTTTATCCTAGCATAGGTGTCTGGTACTTTAGCAATCGCTGTTTTGAATTCTATTGGTCTTCTTTGTGTATCATGAGAATCTTAGTTTATGCTCTCAGGAAACATTTTGCACTAACTCACCATCATCCTCTGTACTCCGCATACTCCTGGGTGTAGGCACCACCATCTGTTATTCTTATATTAGTTCTTATTTAATTCCATTTTGAAGTGAATATTAGAAATACTCTGCTGTTGGAGATACAGGGCAGAATTTTGAAAACTACATTAATGTTGGATATCATTGTCATTATGTTTATTATATTCTCTTTAGCAGGCAGATTAATTTACTTGAGTTGTCATAATAGAATGTCATTATTTGCATCCAATGAACTATTAGAAAGATGTCAGTTCTATTTCTACATGATTAGTTCGATATAACATACTGTACAAGCACACAGAATATTATGTACATGAGGGCTTGATTGTTTTTTTTGTCATTTTTGTTTGTCTGGCTGTCAATTATTATTTCATGTAAGTATACATGAGATTTTGTTTACATGTACAATTAGTCCACCTGAGCTTCATGCTTCATAAATTTATACAGCTAACTCTAATGCCAACATCATGCTGGACGAATGTTGTACATGCAAGGGCGCCAAAATGCTTTGTTGTGATCGATCATTAAGAAGCACAGCGTCAGTCTTAGGCAGCCATCCTCGCAAGTTTTGCTACCAAGATATGCTAGTAATATATATCAGCTAAGGCCATTCGAATTCTATGTCTAATGTACTTTGTCTCTGTGTACTTTGTCCGATGGGCTGAATCAACTGGATGCATATATTGGTTGAATGCATGTATTGGGCTAGAAGCTGGACCTAGAGAGGCCCAAACAGTATTGTACTGGGCTGTTGTTTTTGCTAGAAGAATCAAGAATTTTAATACGTTTAATAACAAACAAAGTTTACTCGACCGTAAAAAGGACGCGTCCCAATTAATATTTGACCGGAATTGGAAAACAATGGCCGAGATCCAAAATTACGAAAAGATCTAGAGAAATAGATTTTTCGATTGTAAAAAGGCCGTGGCCCAAATGAAGTGTTGTGCTAGGCCCATTAACATGATACCTATGGACTGGGCTGATTTCATATTTTGACCATTTGATATCGTCACAAAGTTTGCCACGTCAGACTTCCAAGTCGGATCCGACGTGTCCAGGACGGGTTGTTAGTGACGAAACAAATTCGTCATAAATTTGATGACAATCCAATTTGGTCATAACCCTTTATGACCATTTCACCAAAAAGGTCATAAAGTGTCGTTAGTGACGGTCGGTTTTTGACGATTTGATTTTCATTATACGAAGGTCATTAATGGAAACTAGTGACGATTTAGTGACGAAAATTGGGGGTCATAAATCAGCATATTTCTTGTAGTGAAATGCAAATTGGGTTCAATCTAAACAACAATATATATTGCTCTGTGTGTTTACAATATGGTTGATTTACATCACAAACAAACAAAAAAAAGGGAAAAAAACGCTTTCCGACGACTATTATATGGGCTTTCCGCAAAGCAACCTTTGCCGGCGGCTATTTATCGGGGCCGCCGGCAAAGAGTTATTTTTTTTCGTTCGTTTTAATTTGAACGGGGGACTTTGGAAAAAAAAATTAAAAGAAAATTCGCCTTTGCCGGCGGCTGTTTATCGGGGCCGCCGACAAAGGGTTAATTTCTGTTTTTTCATTCGGTTCAATTCAAACGGGGGACATTTGGGAAAAAATAAAAAAAGTTGGCGTTTGCCGGCGGCCTTTTCTCGGGGCCGCCGGCAAAGGGTTATTTCTTTTTTTTTAATTCGTGCGCGCGCGTCCAAATTTGAACGATACGTCGCGGGAAAAACTAATCACTTTGCCGGCGGCTTTTTTTTGGTGGCCGCCGGCAAAGATAGTTTTTTTTTCCTCCCCGCCGGCCGTTTCGCCCGCCGTTATCCTCGCACGCGGGCCCATGTGCAGGGTCTTTTTGCCGGCGGCCGTCCTTTGCCGACGGCCTTTCGGAAGATTTGCCGTCGGCCGACCCTATGCCGTTGGCTTTTCTGCCGGCCCACGGCAAAGAGCCTCTTTGCCGGTGGCCCGATAGAAAGCCACCGGCAAAGAGGGTTGCCGCTGGCGAAGTTCAGTTTTCCCGTAGTGAACCTATACACACTACATGCATGTTTGGTACACATGCATGAGCTGTGTGGTCGTGCATGCATCTAAACTGCTATGGAAGCCAGATAATCCTTCGGATGCCTCTAACACGTCCAGCAATCCAGCATCGGTCCATGATGGGATCAGGGTCGTTTCCCAAGCCACGGGATAGGACATGATCGGGCGCTCGGCGGGAAGCTTCTCATATCAAGCCCGCAACACTCATCGTGGATGCGTCGTCGACGAGCTCCAACTTTCTATCCGCATGTCCGCCGGCCGGCCGGGTTATGCATGCACATGTGCATCTAGCTAGCTAGATCACGACTGACCACCAGCTTCAGGGCCATCTATGCGGGCACGTGTAACGGCCGGTTGCATGTATATACTGCCCCACACGTCCCGCATCTTCAGTCTGTCTGCTACAAACGCCAGGACTATCCGCATGTGCACTCGCACACACGGTGGCAAGTCAGTCCATGGTGCACTCACGCATACCGTGGCAAACTGCCACCGTCTACATCGACACTCTCAAGGCCCAACATGCTCGCCAGACATCCATCGGTGAGCTCATCAGCGGAGCCTCTTCATCAGCCATCAGCGCACAATATCAACACTTTCGAGTG
Source organism: Brachypodium distachyon (assembly GCF_000005505.3). NCBI lineage: Eukaryota > Viridiplantae > Streptophyta > Magnoliopsida > Poales > Poaceae > Brachypodium > Brachypodium distachyon. The sequence goes on along the minus strand of NC_016133.3, from coordinate 30,266,190 downwards.
TCATCATGTGTTTATGGTGGCAGCCGCCACTCACTGCCATGGCCATGCCTTCGACGCTGAGGCGTCACATGGGATGCTTTCCTCTCACCATCATACTCCCTTGCTATCGCCTTTCATCTCGGGTAGTTGAGGTGAAATCTTCACCAAGTGCAGGTTCCACAAGAAGAGCTATATCAATGGCCTTCACTTTTGCATATTTTCTTAAAAACAAAATTCTCCACATAACATGCATTGTATCATTTCCCACCTCTTTGCATAAACCGGAAGTAATTCCACACAAAAAAATAGGCATCTCTTGCATCGCACCAGCCGACAAGATTATGCTGCCCCGGGACTTGGCCAAAGGAGGAAACAAGTAAAAAAAATACGCAAGATGGAGCAGCAACTTTGTCCACAATACATGACACGTACCAAGTGTGTGCTTTCTAAGGACATGGAGAAAAATACTTGGGATACTTCAATGCATCGAGGTCCCACACACCTTATGTCTCCTGACATGTCACGGGTTCCGGGAGGGCAACGCGCCCTGGGGTAAACTATAGGAAAAGGAGCAGAGAAGGCTACCTGACTCTTCACAAGAGGGGCACGGTGTGTAGCTTCTGACACCCCCAGGGTGTGTTTCCACAAGCCAAAAAAATGTTTATGAGGGTTGCCTAGTCCACATAGATGGATGGCTGACTTCCGAATTCTGAAGGTGGATCCCCCAACTAAGTAAAGAAGCATTCCTCAAGAAAGTTCAAGAAAGCGGTCCTCACAAAAAAGAAAAAGAAAAAGAAAAAGAAAATCAAGATCAACATGTTGAAGAAACGCTCCTCAAAGAGGGAGCGCAAAAGAAAGTTCAAGCAAAGACTCCAAAGAAATGGAGAAATCAACAACAAGCAAGTCTGATAGCCTGAAGCACAAGGGATCCACCGGAAGGAGGAGGAGAGTGGCTATCTATCACCCCTCAACACGACATGGAAAATCGCATAGCCGTTTCCCATAACCACTCCGCTAAACACCCCTACCTATGTCTCTGGGTTGTCGAGGCGCTGATGGGGGCATGAGGCAGCTGTGGGGTTTACTCGGTGCTGCGAAGTCTAGGGTATGAATTCCCACGGTCCTTTGGAGGCACCATGGAAGTGCGGTGTCTTCACACAAGCACTGCTCCAGAAAACCCCTCCAATGGCGGTCAAAAAATGGGGTTGGTGGCGGTGATCAGCCCGCCACCAACTCTGCATCATTGGAGATTTTAGCACCGGTGGCGGGTAAAATACCCGCTACTGCTGAACCGAGATCACCAATGGCGGGTAAAATACCCACCACCGAAGACCTACAAACTGCCTCTGTAAATCCCTCCAGCACCACCCGAAAAGTGTGTGGAGTACATTAGTGGCGGGAAAATTACCCGCCACTAGAAATTTCTAGTGGCGGTCTTTTGCCACCGCCACTGGTACTGTTTTTTCCTGAAAAAAATAAATGAATTATTTATAAAAATAAATATTCCTGTAGCACAGAAATAGCAGGAATACAACACATAGCAGGAATACAGCAGCACAGTATACAGCATCAAAGAAACAGAATAGCAGCAAATATATTACAAAGTTCCACACGAGTTAAACATTCAACTCACATGCATGTATACAAAGTGTTTGAAAGAATGAGCCACAAATAGAAGTGTTCCACACAATTTAGCCACTTTTGGCGACAATCCCGCCGCCGTAGTAATCCCCGCTCGATTTGAGGACCTTCTTGTTGAGGATTTCGCCGATGTCCTTCTGGATCTCGTACACGAGAATTTCGGAGTTGTGTCCTAACTCGGCGTTGGCCAGAAACCAATTCCTCACTTCTTCGAAGGTCTTCTTCCCCTTCGGCTGGAAGTCGTTGATCATCTGCTGAATAGTGTGCGCACAGTAGTAACCACAGTAGACGGATCCTTCAGGCTGTTGCTCGTAGGGGAAGTTGAAAGTGTGCCTGAGGGGAGCGTCACGATTGCGGTTGAAGCTAGGCATCGCATACCATTTCACTGCGTCGCGATAGGTTGCGTCGATGACATATTTGATCGGCTCAAAGTCGCGCTGTGGTTCATTCCCCTTGCGTCGTAGTGGATCAAAATATGTGACCCCTCCCATATCGAGGCAGATGGCGATTGTCACCCAATGGCCGCTGTTTCACAAAAGGACGCACATCGTATTAGCCAAATAATATAACAAGGAAGTCTTCCGACGGAAAAAAGATGTATGTATTCACGCGAATTGAAAACAACTTACTGTAGATGGTACAATATCAATACAAAACGGCGGTCTTGGTGTTTCAACATAAATTGAGTGAGGTATTCAATCGTCAACCTTCTACTTTCGGCCAACAATGGGTCTGGACCAAGCAAAGTGGCGTTGAAGAGAAGGGGGTCGGCGACAGCCATCCCATATTGCTTCACCCTATAGGCCTCCCTCGTGTAGTGTACACACCACAGTCTTAATATGGCATTGTCGAGGCACTTGCGGTTGAAGAGGTGAAACAAGTCGAGGAAGTCAATGCCGAAGGTAACGTCGTTTTCCCTCTGGATTTCCCCCGTATTAGAGTCGAAGAAGCCAAAATGCTTTGGCACTCGAATCCTAATTTCCAGATTTGTTAGGTCTGCGCCTGATGATGCCACATTCATGTACTTTTCATGGAGCTCTTGCATCTCCCGTGGCAAGCGATACAGGTCATCCCGGGACACCATCGGTTGTCCGGGGTGGAACAACAAAAATTGGGAGAATCGCCTGTCCACGAAATAAGATCCATCAGGCAATCTATCTCCAACACGGGGGTGGGTGGGCATCTTCAGATGTCTGGTCGCTCTTCCCAAATCCCTTCTATCTACGGCGCGGTCTTTGGTTTTCTTCCCGTAGAAGACGACTCTTTCCCCTCCTTCGAGGAGCCCTTGCTTGCCTTGCCGCCTGTCCCCCTCTTGTTTTTCCCGCGTCTCAGGAAATCAAAACTGTCCAGTTTATGGGGGACCTGCATCCCAGATGGGGCACTTGGACAGGGCTCCAACGGGGCCGATTGTGCTGCGGCTCTCCGAGGGACGGGTCTTGGTGCGGATGGCTTCGGGGCTTCGGGTTTGGGCGGCGACGGAGGATTTTGGCCTGCATTGTCGTCGCTGCATTCTGCCACAGGTGAGAAGTCATGTTTCGCAGGCTCGTAGTCCAAAGGACGGGGTGAGGCGCCAAGCGGCGACGGAGACGTCAGGCGCCGGGCGGGTGGAGACAGTCCGAGGCGGGGCGACGGAGATGGAGAAGGCTCCGTAGCGAGGACCACCAACCTCCTAGGCCAGATGAGGTAGGAGTTGACGCAATCCCTTAGGGTCGTCGCCTCTTGGTGCGGAGGATAAGGGACCGGTTCGTCCTCGAAACCCTTGAACACGGAGTCCACCTGCACCATGACCATGTCGTCTCGCAGGGTCACGTGGTGCACCACGGCCGTACGCGGCATCAGCAACCCGCGCGCGCCCAGAGGATTCCCCACCATCGACATGTGTAGCCGGCATTTAACGCCCTTCTGCGCATGACAAACATGGCAACATCATTAATAGATTGCAGCATGATAGTGGTATTTCACTATTTTTCGTAGCGCGGGAAGACGCTTACCGTGAGGTTCTCATCGGGTGGCCCAAGAGGGTCAAGCTGGCATTCGATGCCGGAGCATGAGGTGCTCTTATTGGGTAGCGGGGACGGATCCGGTGTGGGTGGGGTTGTTTGGATGGGCACCGGCGAGAAAACACCATGATCAATGAAGTTGTCGACGTCACGCTGGTCCCTTGCATGCCGCATGAGCTTTCTGAGCTCCTCCCTCGCCAACACCCGGATCTTCTCATCTAATTCCTCTGAGCTCTGTTCTTTGCTGGATGTCCTTCTGCGTTTGCGGGAACCTTGCTCTTTCGCCATCTGCCTGCGAAAGGGCCCGAAACCGACACTTCGCATATGGCCCCCGTGCTCATTTCGTTGCAGAGCGTAGCTGATGGCATCATCCAACTGTTGGTTGATAGACGATTGGGAGCCATCTGACTCCCACTCTGCCATTGCACCATGTATACAAAAAACAACATGCTCGATGTTAATCTTATATGTGAGTATAAGAAGTCCAACCGATAAAAGAAAATGTCAGGACGAGGCCTTGCGAGTGCAGCCTCTTGCTTCTCTGACATAGGCTCCAGGCCCGCCCACTGATTTGCGGTCATGGACGACCGCAGCCATTTGCTGGAGCGCTCACCGCGAAGCAAAGTTGGGACCCTCGGCTGTATACCGGCTTGGTCCAATAAGGCGTCCTCCTTCGCCCACACCTTCTCCTTTCCGGGGCGTCCACGATTGCCGAGGCGGTGGTCGAAGGGCCTTTTCTCACGAAGCTCCTTGTACCATTTTTGGTTGGCCTTGAATTCATATGACCTGACCCACACCTTCAACCTCTCCTAGTCCTCCTCCGAGATCCCCTTCCAGTGCTTGTTAACCACTGTCTTCTAGTCTTTCCCGATGAGCTTCCTGCAGTTATATTGCCACATGCTCTGGCCCTTCCTCATGACTTGGTGCATCCGCCACTCCAACCGTCTCCTGATCTCATCATTGGAAGGCATGAACCACTTCCATGCCGCCTCGTAACAATCCTGCTTCACATCTTTCGGGACGTCGCTCCATCTTTGATAGATCCGAGCGCGTACCCGTACGATAGCGTTGCATGTGTTCGAGAATCTTTCTGCAGCCTCCACCGGTTCCTTCGGGTAGCTTTCTTTATTTAGCTTGGTGACGACCCACGACTCCGTCGGCACCTTGTTCGCCCCCCGATTGGACTTCGACTGAGTAGTCGACTCCGTAGCCTGAGACGTCGCAGCCTGGGCTTTTTCCTCGTTAGCTGCTCCTTCAAGGAGCAGCTGCTCCTCGCTCCTTCCAGGAACAGCTGCTCGTCGGCTCCTTCTTCGCCATGCTCGAAGCCATCGCTCATGGCCATTTCCGAGCCCGAGGAAGATGCCCCCGCTTCTTCTTCGACTTCTCTCTCCACAACCGGTGGCTGCTCAGGCACCTCTTGAACGCAAGCCTGAGGTTCCTATCCAACACTTATAAAAGTAATTTTTTTTAAACGGAAAAATTCGGCATGACCATTGATGTAAAACAACAAATGAGTCTACCCGAATTTTATACCTGCATAAAAAAAACTCCCACCCACATATACTCCCTCGGCACGATGGCCGGACCCTTCTCAACGACTCGACACAATGGTTGGGCCTACATTCCTCATATCAACCGACATGATGGTCGGGATCACATTCAATCATATTTCATCAAACAAATCCATAACTAGCAGGAAATTAATCAAATTAAACCATAATTTGACACTAAGCAGTAGAAATTTGATCAAATTGAACCCATTTAGCAACAAATTAATCAAATTGAACCATATTTTACCATTAAACATCAGCAAATTGATCTAATTGAACCAATTTAACACCAAATTCTTCAAACTGAACCATAATTTGACACTAAACAACAACAAATTCATGACATTCAACCCATTTAACAGAAAATTGAACCCTAACCCTTACCTGGGCAGGGGCGGTGATGGCGGCGGGGATGGCTGCGGTGGTGGTGTCAGCGGCGGGGACGGCCGTCGTGGTGGTGGCGTCCGCGGCGGACGCGGTGGGGGAGGGGTCGGCGGAGGCGGGCGCGGTGGCGGAGGCGGTCAGCGGGCGCGGCGGCCGCGGGGTCGGCGGCCCCGGCCGTTGTGGTAGGCGGCAGAGTTGCCGCCAAGCTTGTGGCTCTTCATGTCAATCAGTTTCCTGATGCTGGATGAGTAGTTCGATGGAACTTTGATGCCATGGAGACACTCGCACATTCTATGCAGTTCGGCTTTGCTCAGACTATAACAGGCAGGTTTGCATCGTGTATATATCGTGCGTTCACCATCTTTGTTTTCCTGCGGCGCCTCTTCCTCTATCGGCCACAGCTTCTCCTTTATCCCCATCTACTGCAGGTCCTTCCGTGCCTTTGGTCCATCTTTTGAGTTGTCCGCGTGGTGCATCATCAAGCCCAACAGGCTGTCGCACACGTTCTTCTCGACATGCATGACGTCTATGGTGTGACGGCTCTGTAAGAACCTCTAGTAAGGCAGGTCCCAGAACACGGACCTCCTCTTGTACGTAAGGCCGCCATCTGGACCAGCAGCCGGCTATGCTTTCTCGGCAACGACTTCGAGGTCCCTGACAATTTCATATACTTCGTGTCCAATCAGTTCCCTCGGTTTGTGCCGCCTCTCTGCCCTCCCGTTGAAGTTTTTCTTATCATCCCTCCACGGGTCCTTCATCTCCAGCAACTTACGGTGTCCCATGTACACAATCTTTTTTGATTCTGGCAAGAACAACCCTTCTGTCTCGTCCCCGCACTTTGTGCACGCTTTCTACCCATGTGTTGACTTGCACGATGAGTTCCCGTTCGCCGGGTAGTCATGCACACATGTCAGGAGAGCTGCTCGAAGGATGAACTCCTCCTTCTTATGAGCGTCCCAAACCTTTCGACCCTCCTCCCAAAGCTCCTTGAGCTCATCCTTCAGCAGCTCTAGATACACGTTCAGATTAGCTCCAGGCTGCTTAGGGCCTTGTATGAGCATTGATAGGTGGATGTACTTCCTCTTCATGACAAGCCATGGGGGGAGGTTGTATATGAACAGGATCACCGGCCATGTGCTGTGTTTGCTGCTCAAGTTTCCGAACGGATTGATCTAGTCCGTACTCATCCCGAACCTAATGTTCCTGGGCTCTGCGCCGAACTCGGGGAATTCGTCGTCCAAAGTCCTCCATTGAGCCGCATCTGCGGGGTGTCTGAGGACTCCATCATCGTTGCGGTACATGCCCTCAGGATTGATATCCACCTCAGTCGCGTCGTGGTAGATGAACCACCTGGCCTCCTTCTCGTTTTGGAACCAACGCTCCAGCCTGGTGCCGCACGGGAGATACCAGACCGTCTTTGCCGCCACACCACGCTTCAATTCTTCCTCCTCGCCGCCATCAGGATTGGAGTCTTTCTTCCTGTATCAGGATGTTTTGCATATTGGATAGCTGTGCATGTCTTTGTAGTCATCCTTATATATGATGCAGTCCAGCGGACAAGCATGGTATTTGATGACCTCTAACCCGAGGGGGCATGTAACATTCTTCGCCTCGTACATGCTCTTAGGCAACTTGTTGCCCGTAGGAAGTACCATACGTAGGTAACTCAGAATCTCCGTGAATCCCGAGTCCACGATGTTGTATTTTGCCTTTATATGCAAAAGCTCGAGCGTTACTTCTAGCACACTGTTATCCACGCCGGCATTTTCATATAACGGTGTCTAGGCATCCTCCCTTAGCTTCTCGAACTTACGGGACACCCTCTCATCCTCGGGGTCATCCAACTGATTCTGCAGATGCTGATCGTCCAGCATTTCAACCATCCTACCGGTTGGAACGTCCTGTACTGGATCCTCACCACGGTATGCTTCTTCACCAGGCTGGTCGTCAGACTCCTTGTTTTCCATCTCAATGCCGTCATCGACTTCAATGCCATCCTCCCCGTGAGAAGTCCACCTTGAATAACCAGACACAAATCCTCGCATGAGCAAGTGCATCTCGACATCCTCTGGCTCGTACAGCTTGCTGTTGCGACATCTCACACAGGGACAACACATCTTATCACCCCTTTCCTATGCATATCTTCCACGCCGGCATCGACAAAAGTCTTCAGCCGCTCTATCCACTCAACACGTAACCTGTCATCATACATCCAAGCACGGCCCATCGAGCTACAACACAATTTTTTTTTAAATAAACAAATCAGTTTGATCGACAAAAATGGTAAATTTCGGCATGACCTTTGCTAAAAAAAAATAGCAGTTTGCACTACGAAATTCGATGCCTGCATCAAAAACAAATTAACCCAACCACATCGGCACGACGGCCGGTATCACATCACATAAGAAATACACGGCACGAAGGCCGGTGTCAACACACATTTAATATGCTTAACATGCACGTAGACCGGTCCCGAGGTTAAGCTTAACCCTCGGGCTAACCCCCAGGGGCTAAGCTCCCCCAAAAGCAGCTAGAGAGAGAGAGAGAGAGAGACAGAGCTACAGAGAGAGAGGTAGAGAGAGAGGGAGCTCATCGGAGCAAAATTAAAGCGAGAGAGAGAGGGATCTGGGAGGGAGGGACCTCACTAGGGTGAGGGGGAGCTCCAGAGACAGCGGGGGCAGCCGGGAGAGCCGCCGGAGAGAAATCGGGGACGAATTTGCCACCACCGGCCACCACGCCATTAATGGCTTTTTGGCCAAATTGAAGAAGAAGAAGAAGAAGAAGCGGAGGAAGAAGGGAGAGAAAGAAAAAGGAGATGGGGGGGAGAGCTACCTTCGAGCCACCGCCATCAATTTTGGCAGGGCTTCGCCGCCGGTGAGGAGCAGAGCCGCAGCTGGTCCAAGACAGACGTGCGAGCTCGAACAGCTTCGGGCTCGCACAGTACTTATATATAGGAAGGTCACCAGTGGCGGGTGTACGGATAAACCGCCACTGGTGACCTCCAGCGGTGGGCGGAAAAATAAACCGCCACTGAAGGCCTCAGCAGTGGCGGGTAACCTGAGGCCCGCCACTGGTGCTCTCCCACCAGTTTCCCCTCTTTAGTCCCACGTCGCTAGTTTACATGAGTTCCGACCAGCATAAAAGGGATTCCGCCGCCCCACTTACCGGTGGTTACTACTTAGTGCTCAGTGCGTTTCCCGTTCCGGTTGAGTACTAAACGAATGATCGGGCGGTGCTTAAGGGGTTTAGGGAAGGTCACTGAGACTGAGTAGTACCATCATGTATCAGGTGGCCTACCAGTGGCGGGTCTTTTTTACGGCCGTCATTGGTGGTTGTTAGGGTTTCCATGGCCATTTCCGGTGGCGGTGACAAATACCGGCACTGGTGATGGACCACGATTGGCGGTGACTTGTTTCGGGACAATATTCACCGCCACAGGTGGTGGGGCACCTAGTGGCGCTCGTGGATCCCTCGAGAGGCCTCCAGTGGCGGTGTGTTTTTTGGTCCGTTTTAACCGCCACTGGAGGGGAATGACGGATGGGGTTTTCTGTAGTAGTGAAGCGCGCACACACACACACCAAAAATCTTTTGTATTGTCATCATGGTTTATGCGACTCCCAACGACCGAGTCCTTGGGCAGCCTTCTCTGATGTCACACATAGCTGGTGATTAGCGAAAGGGGCCAACATGCATTAAAAAATAACTTCATTTTCTATATTACATATCATACATTTTTTTGCATATATTTTCTCACTCTTAGTGCAGACAACTTCATCATCTTGGCGCACTCATGGAACCGGTGCCAAGAAGATGTCTCTCCTGGGCTTCAAGTCAATGAACCCGTGATACCGCCGACGGCCTCCCGGCGTTTAAGTCTACACCCCAAACATACACCAGGCACTGGGGGCAGAAATACCCTTACACCCACAGCGTTATCGACAGCTTTCCGGTACCTCGTCTTAAACAACATCGACACTGGGGAATACACTTATTCCTCGGCTGCCCACATGGCCGATGATTCTGCGGCATCTTTCATCTCTCAACAAGCTAGATGTTGGGGGGGCACCACTATTCGTTTGGTCCCTCACATCACTGTGGCTATCTTAGCGGTCCATCCCCTCATTCAGCAACAATATTGGGGGCAACACCCTGCTATCTTCTTCAACTCACTGAAGGTATGTATCCCGGTGTACATCCACCCGCTGAGGGCCTTCCGGCACTTCTGCTACAACGATGCATCTTGTTTTATATGGGAGCAGTGCAACGCGCTAGTGCGGCAAGCGTGAATCTGTGAAACCCTTCAATCTAGTCGGCCGGCATCGTGGCAGCTAAACGGTCGCGGCTAAATTGATAAAATTCCTCCAAAAAAAACGTGGCATGGTATTTTGCCACGGGATTTTAAAAAGACTAAGGTTAATTTGTTGGCTGGCGCCGAAGCTGCTGCACTAGCCCAACAAATTACCTCAATATACATACCAGCTTTCAAACAATTTACCAAGCTAAATCAAGGTAGCAATAAAATATTTGCACCAAGAATTGTTTGCGGGACTATTTTCACCGACCAGAACCCGATTTGCTCCGCGATCGAACTCTACTCGGTGAGGGAGCAATAAAATATACCAAGTATTTTTCATGTCAAACAGCCTAGTATGCGCGATTAGAGATACGGTGAATTGGGGAGAAGAGAAGGAAAGGAAAGTATGGGAAACTTCCCTTTTTAAGGGAAAAACTTGCCGTTTATTAGTGTCTCGATCTTTGTTTACTTTCCAACCTAGCTTGTTTGCTTCGCAGAGCTGAGTTTTCTTCTTGATCGATCTCGCTCTTTCTTTTCTGCAGGTAATTCTTTGGTTGAGATCAGCACTGCTTTCAAGATCATCATGTTATTTTGTTCCTTATGTGCAACATCGTAATTATATATGATTGGTTTATTGCTTCTTGATTGATTTCAGTTGCACACGATTCCGGGGGAGACGAAGTTCAAGAGCTATGGGCAATTCGTGTGTTACTGGAGCCTGTAAGGATTTCTTGTTGCTTTTTTCGAGCTCTCTACTTCTTGCTATTAGTTAAGAACTTTAGATCGTGTGAAATCATAGGTGATGTGTAACATTGGCAAGTGTTTGAGGTGAAACATTGATATGGATACTTTGGTAATATAGATACTTATGTGATGACATGTATCTTGTTTGGACTTAGTGCTTTGCTAGTGGTGTGTTGATCCATTTAGGGTTTAAACTTTCGGGAATTTTTTTAATTTGCTTCCGCGCGATCATTCACCCCCCCTCTGATTTCCTATCTCGATCTCACAATTGGTATCAGAGCAAGGTCTCTCTAATTTATCTTAACCGGTTGATTAGACTTCCTAGATATGGATAGGTATTCTACCAAACCCTGTGTGTTCGATGGTATTGATTTTCAATTTTGGAAGGCGAAAATGAAGGCATACATCATGGCACAAAGCTACGCCATATGGGAGAAGGTCGCCAAGCCCTATGAGCTTCCCGCGGACGGTGCGATCACACCAACAAACTTGGTCCACGTGGAGAACAACTACAAGGCGAGGAACTACATCATCCAAGGTCTACAACGAAGTGACTTCGACCGTGTCGCTCACCTTGCATCCGCTCATGAGGTATGGAACGCACTTTGTAGTTATCATGAAGGATCAAACTCTGTGAAGGAGGTGCGTCGGGACATGTACAAAAAGGAGTACATGAGATTTGAGATGAATGCAGGTGAATCTTTGGATGAATTTTTTGCACGCTTTAATAAGATTCTCAGCACCTTACGTGCATTAGGTGTTATTTATACTGATGCTGAGGCTTCTAGGCAACTTTTGAGTGCTTTAGATATGTCCATATGTGAGATGAAAGTTACATCTATTAGAGAGTCTACTGTCATGAGCACAGTTACACTTGATATTTTGTACTCAAAATTGAAAACTCATGAATTAGATATTTTTGCTAGGAGAACCGGTTCCAAATCAATTGCACTTGTTACTAACCCTAGCAGCTCTAATGATGGTACTTCTTCATATTGCTATGCTCTGTCTTCTTTGTCTCAACTAACTGATGAACAGCTAGAGCAATGCCCAGAGGAAGAATTGGCACTCCTCACCTCTCGTTTTACACGTGCCCTGCAAAATGTTCGTTCAAGGAAGAGAGGTGGAAACAATGCTCCAAGGTGTTTTGAATGTGGTGATCCCAATCTCTTTCGCCAAAATTGTCCCAAATTCTTATCCAAGATAGCGAAAGAAGAGAATGGGGAGGACAAGAAGAAGAAGCGCCCCTTCAACATCAAGAATAAAAAGAGAGGCGATTTTGCTCGAGCGGTGGCTCATAGTATTTTCTCCGTAATCAATGAATATGGTGAACCATGCTTGAGTGATGTGGATATCGAGTCTGATGAAGATGATGCATCCAAAGGCAAGCGCGACATTAATGGGATGCGTATTATGGCTAGCAACAGGAGTGCTACCTCCTGCGACGACTACGATAGTGACAGCAACAATGAGGTAGAACTTTCTTATGATGAATTACTTAAAAGTGCTAGTAAATTGAGTTCCCTGCTTGATCATGCTACTAAAAGAATTAAGAAGTATGACTTGAAAATTGCATCCTTGAATTCTGAAATTACTAAACTTAAGTCTATGATTCCTGCAAGTCTTGTGATTCTATATATTCTGAGCTTACTTCTTTGCGTTCTATTCATGATGATACTCTTGATAAGCTTAGAGTTGCATTAGAAAACAATGAGAAACCTATTGTGCATAAACGTAAATAAATTAATGATGCTAGCATGGATACTTCTGATTTGATAGATTCAACTTCTTGTAATAATTGTCATATTTTTGAATTGAAGTTGAAAGATGCAAATGCTAGGGTTTCCGATGTTGAACATGTTTTACATATCAATGAGGTTTCTTTGTGCGCTAATTGTAGAAGTGGAAAACAAATCATGGATGATGCTTGTGATAATTGTATTGCACTGTCTCATCAAGTTAATTATTTACAAGCATCTTTACAGAAATTTTCTAGTGGGCACAAAAACCTGAATATGAACTTAGATAAGTCTAAAGTGAGTAAAAATAAGACCGGACTTGGTTTTAATACACATGCTCATTTTAAGGCTAATCCACCCACTATTGTTAAGTCACTTGGCAATGGAATTTTTGAAACATCTAACAAGCCAACCAATGTGATTTTTAAATCTGCCGGCATCATGTCTAATGATAGTTCAACAAGTGCAATATAGGTCATACATCACATGCTAAATCTGAAAGTAGGTACACTTGCACTTATTGTAATAAACCTGGTAATGGTGTAGGTTCTTGTTTTAGACTGGCTAGAGTAATTAAAAAAGAAAGAAAACAAGCTAGATCTAATTCCTTCAAGGCACATTATGCTCATGATAAACTATTACTCCCCGTTATGTGCCTATGGTGAATGTTTCACCTTCCGTTTCAACTTGCATGAGACACGTAAAATCTGTCCCAGTGTATAAGAAAACTCATGCTTTGCCTACTCGTCGTGTACCTCAGTACTAGATACCTAAAAGTTTTTTATCTAACCGTAGTACCAGATCTCGGCATGTGTTTGTTGTTTCCAGGCACTTCTCTTAAGGAAGGGGAACATATGGCTAGTGGACTCTGGTTGTTCTCGTCACATGACTGGTTATAAAAATTGGTTCTCCTCCCTCACACGTGCATCTCGGGCTGAATGAAAGTGTAACTTATGGAGATACTTGTATCTCTACTTTTGTGGTGAAAGTTCTCTTATTTGTAATGCAGGAACATATGTTCAGGGGGAGGAAATATTTTTAGAGGTCATACCCTTATTGGTGCACATTGTTTTAAAAAAAAACAAAATGAGGATGTTGTTATTTTTCTCAACAAAGCTAGGTTTCAAGCTCCCCCACACGCATCACATCTACAAGTTGTTAAGTTTTCAGGTATCTACATGGCACCCAATCTTTTGGCATTAGGCTTCTGTTTCCTTTAGTATTATATTGTGTGCATTTTCGGATGCTGATTTTGGAGGTTGTAGAATTGATAGAAAGAGTACATCTGGTACATTCTTATTTTTTGGTGATTCTTTAGTACTTTGGTCTTCTAAGAAACAAAGTTCTGTTGCACAATCTACTGCTGAAAGTGAATATGTAGCTGTTGCTTGCTGTTGCTCACAGATTTTATGGATAATAGCTACAACGAAAGATTATGGCGTTAATTTAGAAAGTGTACCACTTTATTGTGATAACACTAGTGTTATATGTATTGCTAAAAACCCGGTGCAACATTCTAGAACTAAGCACACATAGATATAACATATCATTTTCTTAGAGATCATGTTGAAAAAGGAAATGTTGTGCTACACTTTATAGATACTGAACGTCAATTGGCAGACATTTTTACTAAATCATTGGATTCTTATCGGTTTGCTTTCTTCGAGGTGAACTTGGAGTAATCAAACCATACGGGATGGTTTGAGGGGGAGTTTATTCTTTTGTACGATATGTAAAATATCTTTTCAGTTGCTTCTTTTTCATTCTTTTATCTTTAATAGATAAAAAAAATCTGAAAAAGTAATGAGCATTGTATTCCATCCTGAAATGACATTTTTGCAACCACGTTTATGTTTTGAGGACATTGTCATTTTATATGTATGCTCGTATGAAGTAGTCTATCACATGACTTCTAATACGAATGACAACTTGAACTAAATCTTGTCATGGTTAAACTTTGTTAGCTATTTTGGTGTTGGATACTTAATTACTAGCAATGATGAAAATATAATGGTATCAGGTTCCAAATATACAAAGACACGTGGTGTCACACAATTTTTACTAAATAAATATGCCAATGTCTCACTATATCTTCACGAGACTGCTTACCATTGCACTTTGGTATGAACTTGGAAGTTGCTGTGTTTATTGAAACCTTTGTCTTAAGCTTCTGATTGCTTACCATTTGCCTTAAGCTTCTGATTGTTAATCATTGCACTTTGGACATAGGCCTGGCATGGTGTTTTAAATATAGGCTTGACAAGCTTGAATTGACTTGGCATATAAATTCAATGAAAATAAATATTATGCTTTTATAAAGTGCTATGTTTAATGTAATGTGCTGCAAGTTATTTTGTATTCAAGTATTGATGTAGTTGACAGGAGGAGACCATGTCTTGCAATAAATCGTAACAATACTTGATTTTTAGTCATGTGTAGATTACATCATACTTATATATATGTCGAGTACAACTACTTTTTACATGAATTGGATGCACAATTATCATGTTCATGATGTTTCATGATGCTCATTACAACAAAAAAAATGAAATATGACAAAAAAAATCGCTTTTAGTTTAAAGAAACATTTTTTGAAGCGAGGGAAAAATATTTTTGTGTGGTTTTGATGAAATTCATTGTCAAAGGGGGAGAGATTTCAACACATATACATACCATATTTTACCAATATTTTGGTGTTTATTGGTGTTTCTCCAACATTTTTATGTTTTTCGTTTTCTTTTCAAAACCTTGAAAATCTGAGAGTTAAGTGATTGTGTGTGCCAATCAATGTTCAATGTCTAGTGTTAAGGAGTGTTGCCAATGTTTTCATCAAGGGGGAGATTGTGAAATCATAGGTGATGTGTAACATTGGCAAGTGTTTGAGGTGAAACATTGATGTGGATATTTTGGTAATATGGATACTTATGTGATGACATGTATCTTGTTTGAACTTAGTGCTTTGCTAGTGGTGTTTTGATCCATTAGTTTCTTATGTGAAAACATGGGGTGAGTTGTGTGAAACTTACACTGAGTCAAGTCGCGAACTTGTGCTCGTACTGGTTATTTGTGTGCTCACTTTCAGGTGTTGCCGGAGCTAGAGAAACGTGGTCGATGACGGGATCGAGGGACGAAGCTTGGGAGGAACTGAGGTCGAGGGATCAAGGTCATGCGGGATGTTCGTGCGAAGGAACAATAAAAGTGAAGGCTACGATGATCCAGGAGGGCACCGGTTTGTCGTACGTTGTTTATACAGGAGATGTACGGTATTGGAGATATTCGACACGTGATGGTCGAGTTTTGAAGACATCACAAGAAGAGTTGATGGCATGGAGTGACATCGACGTGAAGACATGTAGGTCCAGCCGTGGCTGGATGAGAGTTGTTTAAAGATTAAATAGTAGCATCATCAAGATGGCGTCCGATGGAAAAGTGGTCCACATAATAGTTGTGCGCGTCGTCGAGGTGAATAACTTTTCTTTTGGATTCATCTCAATCCGAGGTCGTATGTGGTCCCCACGGGAAGAATAACGACCGGGACAGAGGAGTTCGTGTTGGATTCGGATTCGGACTCGGTTTAGGGTCGCGAATTTTCCCTTATAAATAAATGGCGTCCTAGTTAGGGCTTTAGCAAGGACGTGAGGGAACTCAGAGCTTTGGATCTAAATCAATTCTGGGAGAGTTCTTGAATGCATGGTTGCATCTTTTATAATCGATCGACATCGTTGCAATTAAGAGATTCGTTAGCGGTGTCATCTTTGTTCTTCTCGGATCTTCGTAGATTATTCGTGCTAGATCTTTCTAACACTTTGTTGCAGATTTATCACGAGTTCATAATATTTTGCTGCAGGTTTATCACGAGATCAAGGAAAGATCGTGATTACTTCATCTTTCTTGTTATTTCTCGAAATCGATTATAGATTAATTCTCGTAACTTTCTATCAGCTGGTACTGTTGTGATCATATCTTTTTATTGGTACATCCGATTGAGCTGATTCTTGTTGTGTTGGTTAGATAATTTCAATACCTTTATTTTACATACTCGTACGTATTTTTTGGTTCATCCAATCAAATGTTACGACTTTTTTACTATCACGGATAGAAAGGTGATTTAGGGTTTGAACTTTCAGGAAAAGTTTTAATTTGCTTCCGCGCAATCATTCACCCCCCCTCTGATTGCCTATCTCGATCTCACAGATCGTTCGTTCTCTAAGCGTATGAGTTGTTTATTCATGCGTGCCTCTTCGTATTTGAGATTCTATTTGATCTTTCGACGTTTAGTTAGTGATGCAAGCATATTATTGTCCAGGCCGATCAAACAAGGGGCAGGACCGAAAACTTGTGCCGCCTTTTGTCAGGGAGCAGACAACCTTCAAGTGGAGGATAGATGGCTTCTCCTCTCTTCTTGATAAGGATGGAGGATCGTCCTATTCCAGTGTGTTTGAGATGTTGGGGATTAACTGGTGCAATTATCCTTCTACTTCTTTTCTGCTATTCTGAGAGATACTGTAGATAGCAACGCCAGAATGGCTTGAAGAATCCATGTGTACAGATTCTCACTTGTCTGTTGTCTCTTCCTTGTTCTGCAGGTACATGAAACTGAATCCAATGCACAAAAACAGCGGCGATCAAAATAAATATGTTTCTCTCAGGCTTGAGCTGTCCCAAGCATCTGTGAGACCTGACACCGTCGTGGAGGCATATTTCAAGTTCTTGATATATGACCAGTCATATGGAAAGCACTGTGAACATGAAGGTAGTTTACTAAATTATTCCTGAATAAAAGCAGGTTATTTAAACGAGCAGCCCATATTTCGGCTACTAGATTGTTAGTGTACAAGAGAAAAACATCACTAGTTTAATCTACGCATTCGATTGTTTTGTTTCAGCAAGCCACAATTTTCAGAGAGAAAGCACAAGCTCAGGGGTCTCATGCATGATGCCCCTCACGACACTGAAAGAAGAGTCCTCTGGATTTCTCGTCAACAATAGCTGTGTTTTCGGTGTTGAGTTCATCAGAGTTACCACTGCCAAAGCTAATGATACATCAGAGACTCTGTTTGTCCAGAAGTCGAACAACACCTTCAGTTCCCCCGTAGTCTACACTTGGGACATTGAGGACTTCTTTGCGTTGAAAGAGAATAGACAGCTCTCCAGAGTTTGAAGGCGGCGGACACAAATGGTAACTACAAGTTTTACGATGATTTCCGACCCAGTTGATCCAACTGTGGATAAATAAGAAATACTGGAAAGTACTAAAATAAAAATACTGAAAAGTACAAGTACTGAAAAGTACTGGAAAGTATTCTCTTGGGACCCACCAATCAGAAATTTTCCACCAAAATCCTCTTCCTCCTTCCGTTTCCTCTCCCAGTCTTGTCCTCTCCTTCCCCGAGCTTCCTCTTCTCCCCTCCTCTGACCCTCCCGGACCCCTGCGCTGCCGCGGCCTCCTCCCTCCACCCGCCGCGCCGCCGCCGCCCACCTTGCGCAGCCCACCTCGTGCTCCCCCGCCGGCGCCCGAGCAGAAGCAGGCACCGGAGGCATATGATGATTTAATTTGTTCAGCTTTCTGTGGGCGTATGGATTGGCAGGGTGTTCCATCTCCGGACAACCATCCTGCCCGCGGAGGACATGCCGGCGATCATGTTGAGCTTCAAGAAGTTCAACGACTCATTCATGGAGCAATACCAAGACTACTCCAGGCTGTGATGTGAAGAGGGAAACAAAGATGTCATCATCGACATGATATATTGTTGTTATTTTCCACCAGCGATTTAAAGTTAAAATTAGCTGCAAGCTGTAACTATCTTGAAGAAACTAAACTGGTTGCTTGATATGTATAGAGAAAAAATAATTTATGCGACAATCATACTGTGTAAATCTTGGCTCCATCGAATTAATTAATACTCCTAGTTATTGCTTGCATGGTGGATATAATCAAGAGCTTGATCGTCGTTGTTGATTGAGCTTCATATCTTAGATATCGCCTACTCCAAGCCTATCTCCAATCTTTTTTTCACTCGACAAATGGGAGAACATACTGCGTAAGTTTTTCACTGACCCGCCTTGAGAGATTTAAAATCAGGACGAGGATTGCTACGATTTTCTCACTTCTGGTGATCTAGTGCAGAGTGCAGACATCCAAGACTGCTAATGAGAAAGATACAAACAAATTAAACTCTGTCTTTTCACCTTATGTTGCCAGCATACAAACAAATTACAAAAAATAGAGAATGACCACGACATCAAAATAACCAGAATAACTAGGCAAAAACAACACCCAGCACATAAATGAAACTGTTCAGATTCTTCAGAAAAGCTTTCTTGGCTTATCAATGTCATAAAATTCAGCTAGTACATGTCAATGTCAAAAAATTCAGCTAGTATATCAGATTTAAGGATTTGTCTCCAGCGTGGGTGTCGGACCATTGGCCCACACGGTCTCACTGATACAGAACGCGTGGGTCGCCAGTAACGAAGCCCCGTCAGGAAAGCCTCCCGGGAAGCGATGAGTCCGGGAAGCCTGTCTCAAGGAGATGGCCCTTGGTGAAGGTAAAGCTAAGGGCCCGCATATAAGAAGCCTCGGGAACCCCGGTCCCGGAAAGCTGAAGAAACGTCTCCCGGCAGCTAGCCGGGTGCGCTAGCCGGGAAGGGGCACCCCAGCAACCCACGCACGGGCATGTAGGCGGGGCCCGCGAAACAGTGAAGACAAGACAAGACGCCGGGCGCAGTGCATCTAATGCACTGACAGGAGTCCTATCAGCAGGCGACTACCCTACGAACCAATTTTTCTACCGTGTACAGTGGAACGGGCGCTGCATGGCGTCCAGCATGGATGAGCATAAATGTATTTCATGTGGGTGTGACACGCGTCTAACAAACGTGTCACACTGCATGCAATGGCACCTGTGGTATCCACTTGTCTATAAAAGGAGGACCGATGCCACCGGTCAAAGGGTTCGGTTCCGACCAGTCTTAGTTTGAGCCCTAGTTAGAGCCATCGCCAAGTAGCTCCCTGGGAACTCCCCGGGACACCTTGTAAACAACATATACAATCTTGAATACAACAACAAGCAGGATGTAGGGTGTTACACCTCCGGGTGGCCCGAACCTGGGTAAATCCACGTGTCCACACTTCGTGTCTATCTCCACGCCGGCGATCGCCGGAGCGATCACCTCGCCCTCCACCGAACCAAAAAAGGGGGTGCTCGGCATCCCCGGTGCCGGAGACCCGTGCTCCGACATCTGGCGCGCCCGGTAGGGGGGCGTGCAGAGAACTTCGGGTGACCGCCGGCGTCATCGTCTACGGCTAGCTCGGCATGCCGCCCAAGAAGGCAGACGAGCACCGGGTCGACTTGCGCGGCATTCTCGCCATGCGCACTCGATCCCACGACGCCGCGCGCGCGTCGCAAGCGCAAGGGGACCAGAGGTTCCCTCCACGGCAGTAGCAGCAGTCCACGTGTCCACACTTCGTGTCTATCGCCATGCCGGCTATCGCCGGAGAGATCACCTCGCCCTCCACCGAACCAAAAAAGGGGGTGCTCGGCATCCCCGCTGCCGGAGACCCGTGCTCCGACATCTGGCGCACCAGGTAGGGGGGCGTGCAGAGAACTTCGGGTGACCGCCGGCGTCATCGTCTACGACTAGCTCGCCATGCCGCCCAAGAAGGCAGACGAGCACCCGGTCGACTTGAGCGGCACCCTCGCCATGCGCACTCGATCCCACGACGCCGCGCGCGCGTCGCAAGCACAAGGGGACCAGGGGTTCCCTCCACGGCAGCAGCAGCAGTCGCAGCTGCTCCCTCCGCCTCCTCGGCTGTCGGCGGACAACCGGCTGAGAGGGCCTGCGGCGCCTAGCGCCGGAGCCAGCTGCGCGAGCGACCACAACGTCGCGCGCGCCAGCCAGCGAGTCCACTCGCGGGCTGAAGACGCGCAGCGACAGCTGTGCCATGACCACGGTGCGTTGCGTGCGACGCCAACGGAGTCTCGCCCCACACATCCGAGGGCACCGGGTGACAGGACGGAGGGCAGCCCGTCGGAGAACCGGCAGCCTCCCGCCTAGACCCCGGCGGAAGCTATCATTGCCGCGCGTGTCATGGTGTGCTACGAGCCACCGCAAGGCATGCCGGCGCATGACGCGTCGAGCGCGGAGCTGGACGCGCTCCTCACGCTCGCTGCCCAGCAGCCGCAAGGCAAGGGCGGCCCGGTTGGTTCAGGCCGGGGACAGAACCCGGGACGCGGAGACACGCCCCGCGCCTCGGGGCACAGAGAACACACTCCCCCGCCGGGAGGGCAAGGAGGCGAGGATCCCGTGGGGTCCTCGGACTCGTCATCGACCGTTACGCGGGGTGACGCGCGAGGCGTCCTGAACACCCGCCAGCAAGAGGACCTCCGCCAGCGCTTGGAGCGCCGGCGCCGGCATGAAGCAGAACGCCAACGCCTAGAGGAGCAGGAAGATGCTCCCATGGGTGCCGATGACGGCTGCGCCGCGTTTTGTCGCGAGCTGTGTCGGGTGACATGGCCCCGCAAGTTCCGAGCGCCGATGCTCGGTACGTACGACGGGACCGTGAACCCCAAGGACTTTCTCCTGACCTACACGTTGGGCATGCACGCTATCGGTGCTGACGACAAGGGCAGGGCCAAATGGTTCCCGATGGTCCTCAAAGGATCAGCGAGGACTTGGTTGCTCAACCTGCCCGCCGGGTCCATAGCCTCCTGGCCTGGCCTGGGCGAGCAGTTCGTGAATGCGTACCATGGCAGAACTGCACACGGTAGTGCAAAAACCAGGGGAGATATTGCGGGACTTCACCAACAGGTTCTCCAACCTCTCCTACTCCATCCCTGAGGCGGAAGCGGTCACCGTCATCAACACGTACGCCATCAACGTCCGTGACCCGAAGATGTGTGAGAAGCCGAACACGCACCGGATCCGGACCACAAGGGATCTCTAAGCTCTCGCGCACAAGTGCGCGATGGCCGAGGAGGGGTGCTTGGTGCCCGAGCTTGCCGCCAAAGCAGTGGCAAACCCACCCGAGGGCTCCGGGAAGAAGGGCTCCCCAAAGGCCCACCAAGAAGGCGGCATCGACGGGAGCTTCGGGGAGCAAGCCGGCAGCGGCCGCACGCTGCCCCATCCACACCAACGCCACCCACGACGCGCAGGACTGCCGCACTCTCCAGACCATCAAGGAGAAGCGCGAGCAGTGCCGCGGGGAGCGCAGCGCTGCCAGGGCTTGCTTCAACTGCGGGGACATCGGGCACCTCTCCCGGGACTGCCCGAGGGCTTGCTTCAACTGCGGGGACATTGGGCACCTCTCCCGGGACTGCCCGAACAACCCCCGCGGCGGAGCAGGCCGGGGCGCAGCCGGCGGCAACAAAGGAGAACCCGCAGGGGGTCGCGGTCAAGCCCGCGGCGGCAAGGACCGACCTCCCCGGGGATGCGACAAGCCTCGCGCCAAACAGCGCGAGGATGACTGCAGCGACGACGCCGACGAGCCCGGCTTCCAGGAGCCTCGCGACGTCGCATGCATCCACGAGGGAGCGTATGCTCTCACGTCTCACGCTGCCGTGAAGCGGCTTACGCGTGAGGTCTGCGCCCTCCTCCCCAGCGTCGAGGCGCAGCAGCCGTTGAGGTGGTCGCATGTGCCGATCACCTTCAACTCGGACGATCACCCGATCCGTCCCTTGGGGTCAAGGGTTATCCCCCTCATGGTGTCACCGATCATAAACAGTGTGACGGTGACTAAGGTACTGCTGGACAGCGGGGCAAGCCTAAACCTACTGTCCGCCAAGCTGGTGGAGAAGCTTCAGCTGCCCTGGAGCAGATGAAGCCCACCGACCCGTTCCGGGGAATCAACCCCAGAGTGGTGCAGCCCATGGGGCGAATCACGCTCCCGGTGACCTTCAGTTCCCGGGACGCGTTCCGGACTGAGCACATCGTTTTCGATCTAGCTCACACCCCGTTGCCGTACAACGGGATCATTGGTTGGCCGGCGCTGATCAAGTTCATGGCGGCAACCCATTGCGCCTATGACGTGATGACGATGCTATCAACATACGGCGTACTCTCCATCAAGTGCGACCTGAAGGACGTTGCTTGGTGCGTGGGCAAGGTCGTGAAGACCTCCGCAGTGGCGGACCCCGGCGACTACGACGTTGCCGGGGACGAGGATCCACTTGCGGGTGAGCAACCCGCACAGAAGAAGGCACGAGCCGCTCGCGGATAGGATGCCGGGGGCAGCTCCAGCTCCAGCCCGCGCGTTAGCAAGGGCGCGAAGCTGAAGGAGGAGGGCACCAAGGTCAAGAAGGTGCCCCTGCATGCCGCCAACGAGGCACGCACCGTCTCCATTGGTGCGAGCCTCGGCGACAAATAGGAAAGCACCCTCATCGCCTTCCTCCGGGAGAACTCTGAAGTGTTCTCTTAGGAGCTGTCAGATCTTCCCGGAGTCCCCAGGGAGGTGATCGAGCATCGGCTGGCGGTGCGGCCAGACGCGCGGCCTGTCAAGCAGAAGGTTCGTCAGCAAGCACAAGAACGCAAAGACTTCATCCAGCAGGAAGTGGAGAAGCTCAAGAACGCCGAGGCAATCAGGGAAGTGTTGTACCCCACTTGGTTAGCAAACCCTATTGTAGTCCCTAAGGCTGGAAATAAATTGCGCATGTGCGTAGATTTTACTGATCTTAATCATGCATGTCCTAAGGACCCATTTCCTGTACCTCAACTGGTGTGTTGCGTTGCTTGGGCGTTTCATCTCAAGGCTGGGCGAGCGAGCCCTGCCTTTCTTAAAGGTGATCAAGAAGAAGGGTCCAATCAATTGAACTCCCGAGGCGGAAGCGGCGTTCCAGGACTTGAAGCGATATCTGAAATCGCCACCGGCCCTCGTCGCCCCCAAGCCGGACGAGCCGTTGCTGCTATACTTGGCAGCGACGGACCAGGTAGTGAGCTCCGTGCTCGTTGCTGAGAGGGAAGAGCAAGTCCCGGGGGCTGAGACGGAAGGACCGGGGGCTCCCAGCGAGCTGAAGGAACCCCCGGCTACCACCTCTGCCCCTGGATCCGAGGGACAGCCCGTGCAGGCTGCCCCCCGCAAGTGGCTAGTGCAGCATCCCGTGTACTTCGTTAGCACGGTACTGCACGATGCCCGGGTACGGTACCCGCAGGTCCAGAAGCTTTTTCTTGGGATCCTGCTCGCTTCAAGGAAGCTGCGCCATTACTTTTAGGCGCACAGCATCACGGTGGTGTCGAGGTTCTGCCTAGAGAGGGCCCTCACCTACCGTGAAGCTACCGGGAGGGTGGCCGAGTGGAGGATGGAGCTGGCGGAGTTCGGGCTGCGTTTTGCAAACACCAAGAGCATCAAGAGCACCGCTCTTGCCAACTTCGTCGCAGAGTGGACACTGACGGGCATAGAAGAAGAAGAGCCGGAAGCGAGCCTTTCGGGCATATTGGATGAGGGGTACTGGGTCATGTACTTCGACGGCGCCTTCTGCTTGCAGGGCGCCGGTGCCGGAGTGGTGATCGAGTCGCCCACTGGAGATCAACTCAAGTTCGTAATACAGCTCGACTTCACCAAATCCACCAACAACACAACGGAGTACGAGGGACTGCTTGCCGGGCTGTGCGCGGCGATCGCCCTCGACATCAAACGCTTGGTTGTTCGCGGGGACTCACAACTCGTGATCAACCAGGTAAATAAGGACTACGACTGTTCCCAGATGGCAACGTACGTGGAGGAGGTGCAAAAATTGGAGTCCAGGTTCAAGGGACTTCGGTTTGAGCACGTGAAGTGCAAGGACAACTTTGTTGCGGATGAACTGTCCAAATGGGCAACGGAACGCAGCAAGGTGCCTCCTGGGGTGTTCGTGCAGAGGCAGTCAAAGCCCTCTGTCGACCCCAAGACAGTTGCCGGGGAAGCCCCTCCGGCAACTCAAGGTAACCCTGCAGCTGCGGGGGATCATGCCGCCAAGATGGCGGCATACACTAGCCGGGAGCCACCACCCTGGGGGACGGATATTATTCGTTACCTCAGGGACGGGACCCTCCCAGAGGAAGACATTGCCGCGGAGCGAGTAGCCCGGCAAGCTAAGATGTATGCCCTGGTGGACGGGGAACTCTACCGAAGGCGTCCTAACGGAGTCATGCTCCTCTGCGTACCCCAGGAAGAAGGACGCATGTTGCTGGAGGATATACATCAAGGCACATGCTCGCACCATGTGGCCTCCAGGGCACTAGCTGGGAAAGCATTCCGGCATGGCTTTTACTGGCCGACGGCACTAGCCGATGCCGAGTAATTAGTCAAGACCTGTGAAGCGTGCCAGTTTCACGCCAAGAAGAGCAACCAACCACGCAAGCCCTGCAAGTCATCCCGTCCTCGTGGCCATTCGCGGTCTGGGGGCTGGACATTGTCGGCAAGTTGCCGAGAGCAGTTGGCGGCTACGAGTACTTGCTCGTGGCCATCGACAAGTTCTCAAAGTGGATCGAGGTGGAGCCTGTCCGGGCCGTCACGGCGCAGGCAGCCATCAAGTTTTTCAAGGGCATTGTGTGCCGGTTTGGTGTGCCTAACGGCATCATCACCGACAACGGCACGCAATTCACTAATGCGGTGTTCCAAGCTTACTGCGACGACATGGGCACTAAGATTCACTTTGCCTCTGTTGCGCATCCGAGGAGCAGTGGGTAAGTTGAGCAAGCCAATGCAGAAGTGCTGCGGGGGCTCAACACGAGAACCTTTGACAAGCTCAAGGGCCACGAGAAACATTGGGTTGAAGAACTCCAGTCCGTCCTGTGGTCGCTGCGGACCACACCAAGTTTGGCGACGGGTCAAACTCCGTTTACCCTCATTTACGGGGCAGAAGCTGTGCTGCCCCTCGAGCTGAAGTATGGGTCACCTCGGGTACGCGCGTACGGCGACAAGAGCCAACACACGCAGAGGATTGGATGACCTTACCTTCATCGAGGAGATTCCATGCCGGGCTGCTGTGCAAGCCGCAGGCTACCAGCAGGGACTCCGTCGTTATCACGACAGGAGAGTCCGTCCCCGGGGGCTCGAGGTTGGCGACCTCGTCATGCGCCGGATACAAGGAACAAAGGCCGGGAACAAGTTGACTCCAATCTGGGAAGGCCCTTTCTGGGTAGTGCAGGTGACCAGACCGGGGACTGTCCGGCTGGAAACCGAAGAAGGCTTGCCGGTGGCCAATAGTTGGAACATTGAGCACCTGCGCATGTTCTACCCGTGAAATGGTGGTGCCTTACCCACAGGTGACGCTGCGGCAGCGTGCCTCTTTAAGCTAGTGTAGCCGGGCAAGGCCTGATTGTAATCCGCTAGAACAAAGTTGAATAAAGATAAGTGTTGCTTCAATAAATATTGTGCTTTGATGCTTAATGAGTGCTTCTGTCTCCTGCTCTAGGTGCACAGAATTGTCTCCTCATCCATGGCTGTGAGCAGGGGGCTGCCGGAACCCCGAAAACCAAGCTCGTTGCCAGGACGTCCCGGAACGAGGCCTAGCAGTTGTCGGACCCGTCCGCCACGTGCTACGTGTAAGCAGGGCACCATGGGAATATAAAGATGCTCACATCCAAGTTTGAGGTCGACTCTTCTGTGTCCGAGGGCTGGGAGGCAGGAGGTTATCCAGTTTGAACTGTTTTTCGTGCATTTCGAAATTTTTTGCTATGCACCTTGGGCACTGCAGGAATCTGGCATGCAAGGTAAAGATGAGGCGAAGGCGCACTGTGATGCTCGTGGGGTGGTCACGGGTGTCGTCGTCTTGCGAGTAAGTTGTACATATATGGCAATTGCTTCGAGACTTGATGCAGGAAACTGAGACAGGGCCAGTGGCTCCACGCGGCGACTGGTGGTCCCGTGCGTGTGGAGACAAGGGCAGCACTTCGGCTATTTAAAGAGACCAGGGCAAGGGCAACACCAGCAACGGGCAAGAAAGCAAGAGATGTCGCAGAGAGGCGATGGTGGTGCATCCCTCTGCGGTTGTCGCTGAGGGTGCACCCACCATCGCGGCCCTACCACATGTCTTATGGAACGACACCAGAAATGGCAGTGCAGTGGGCGAGGCGCGTCGCGAAGACGCTGTGGGGGTGCATGCCTCCGTGCATGCTGCTGGAGGGTGCACTGCCACCGCGTCCTTGCCACGGCTAACAAAGTGCTACAAGACCAAAGAGAACGGAAAGCTAAGTACTTTGTCTTAGGTCCTTGGCTCTTCCTCTAGTAACGCTGGTTTGCTGAGGTACGCTCGGTCCCCGTGTTGTCGGAGCGTTGGAAGGACGCTTGCGGGGTGAGGACGCCCCCCACACATGGCACGCAGGTCCATCCTGGAGGCGTGCGCGTTGGGGTAGTTAACTCGCAGGCGGAGTGGCTGGCCGCTGCTGTTTGGTCCTAGGTTGGCACCGTGGGTCCGTCCCAGGTCCCTAGTCTGGCCAAACATGTAGTTGGCGAGTCCCCGGATACGCAAGGCTAAAGCACGAGAAGGGCAGAGCCCCTCCCCAGCAAGCTAGTCTTAAACAAAGAAGCGAGTAAAAGTAGCATTGGATATATTGAAGCTTGAACAAACGAGTTAACGACTAACACTTGCAGTGATAAGGGGACGCTAACATAAAAAGTTCTAAGGCATCGTGCGCCACTTGCAGGAAAATAAAAAACTAACAAGCAGTTATGCAGGAGGTGCTCCCGGGGCGGCTGCGTCGGTGTCGGGTGCATCCTCGGCATCGGGGGCTTCCCCGGCAACCTCCTCGTCAACGGCTTCGGTGTCATCGACCTTGCCCTGCATCTTGGCCTCTTCCTCGTCCGACCAGGCGTCGAAGACCGACTCGAACGGGCAGTCGGGGTGGGCGGAGTGGACCCGGATGAGAATCTGCCCTTGCGACCTGCTCGGCTGCAAGGCCGACTTGCCGGTCCCCGAAGGCCGTAACACAGCTTTGCAGGCCTGCTCAGCTGGCCGACGAAGCCTGCGAAGAAGGAAGTGAAGCTGCCCATGTCCGCCCCGTCAAAGGAAGCCACAGGGATGTCGAATCCCTGCAGCGCCTCCACCGCCGAGTCAGCCAGCTTCTTCAGCCTGGCCACCTCTCCTGTCCTGCGGGCCCGCAGCTCGGTGCACGCACCGTGAGCCTCCTGGGCCTGCAGCTTGTGTTCGTGGCACTCGGACTTCAGCCTGTCGATCTCGGACGCCTTCTTGGTGTTGTCGTTGTCGACTAGCCGGAGTTCCTGCCGCACCATGTCGAGCTCACCCTGAAGGGACGAGCTGGCATCCTGGGCAGCCTTGATCTGCCCCGCAAGCTCGCGCTCCTGGGAGCGAGCCTGGTCCTGTAGCTCCTTCTCCTGGCACGTTGAGGCTTCATCTGCTGTTGCAGCCGCCATCTCCAGCTCTCTGACCTCGCGGCGGAGGCGCTGGATCTCCAGGGAGTAATTGGATAGTAAATCCGTCTTCTCCCGGAGACGCCCCTAGAACGAGTTCAGAGCCGCTTGGTGCTCCTCCTCGCTCTTACCGTGTCTGGCCTTCACCAGTTCGAGCTCCCGCTGGTGCTCTTGCTGGAGATCACACAGCTACTAGAGAACCTGCACCTCCGGCACCCCTTACACAGCAGGCGTTGCCCCGGCTTGCCGCGCCTGCTGAAGCTCCTCCCGAAGCCGCTGCAGCTCGGTGCACTGCTCCTCCGACTCCCGTCACGCTGCGTACAGTTCCGCCACTACGCGGGCATGGTGCTGCTGCGCGTCGTTGAAGAAATCGACGAACATCCGCTGCTGCTGCTAGATGTTGTCGATCACTTGGTGTCCCAACTGGAACATGCTGGGGTCGAAAGTGATCCGACCCCATGTCCGCCCGGCGAGCTCCCCTGCTCCCGGGCTGAAGGCGGCTCCGGCGGAGGATGAGGACCCCGCCGCAACCGTCTGTGATCCCGAGGGCGTGTCGGGATTTGACGACGCGCCCCCGGCCTAGCCAACCCCCGCTGCCCCTTACCCGCACCTCGGTGGGTGCAGGCAAAAGAAATGGTGGAACTCACAAATACCTGCGTCAAATATGAGAGACGGTGCGCATGGGTAAAAGAAATGGTGGAACTCACAAATACCTGCCGCTGGGCCGGTGCCCTGCGAACTCGAATCGGGGACCCTCGGGTCCCCAGCGGCCGCTGTCGCCGTCTCAACAGCCGCGTCAGCGGCATCTCGGTTGCTGCCGCCCGATGCCGGGCGGGGCTGCCGGCGACGTGCTGGTCTGCCCCCTCTTCCTCGATGAACTGGAAGGCGCAAAAACAAGTTAGTTAGGCGCACGAAAAATTTATGAAATCGCAAGTGTTCTGGACAACGTGGAGCTCAGCCAGTCGGTTTGAGCTTGAGCACCCTGTCCGCCAGGATGCTCCTCGCCGGGGGGGCGCTCCGTCCGGGTGGGACAGGCGGAGCTGCCGGGGTAGTTGGGGCGGCTGTCGCAGTCGCGTCACTGCCGCCGGAGGCCCCAGCCCCCACGTCGCCGTGACGCTCCTGAGGCTGCGGGCTGGCCTCCTGCCTGCTCGCCTGCTCCGCCATAGACCGCCTCACCAGGGGGACGTCGTCTTCCTCGTCGTCCTCCTCCGACGCGACCCATCCAGCTGACAGGGGAGCGTCGTCATCGTCGTCGTCGTTGAGGTCTCCTTCGACGCCCAGCAAGGAGTCATCGGAGTCCGATCCCTCTGGCCTGGCGGAGGCCTAGCCTTGGCCCCCCTTCCCCGAGTCGGCAGCTGGCTCCTTGCCCCTGCGGGGCCTGGGCTGCGGGGGTGGGCGGGGGGGGGGGGGGGAGGAGGGTTGCACCGAGGGGTCCTCCCCGATCCCCCACTCGTCGCAGAGTGGGAGATCTCGGGCTCTCGGGTTCGGGATCCCGGCGTGGAGCGGATGCGCTCCAAGCGGGGGCAGCCGGTAGGGTTCGTCCTCGTCGGTGATGCCCTTCACCCAGAACTGCACTTCCTCCAGGAGAAGGTCTGTGCGCTGCAGCCGGGTCCGGTCGCCGGACCAGGTGTACATACACGCTGGATGTGAGCGCCGCTGCAGGGGAGCCACATGCCTCCCGATGAAGTGGTGTGCCACATCCGTGTCCGTGAGCCCAGCCTCGCGGAGCGCCTTGATCTTGGCACAGGTCGGGGCCAGCTCCTCGTCCATTTGGTCGCGGAGCGTCCTATCGTCAGAGCCCTTCGGGGGCCCGAGGGGCTCCTCGCGGAACTCCTAGAGCTCGTCGGTGCGCACCCAGCACCAGTCGCGGCGCCATTCGTGCTCGACTTCTTCTTCCCCAGCTCGATGAACTCCAACTTTATCCTGTCGCAGAATCGGAACACCACTCCCGAGGACAGGGGAGCCTTCTTCTCCACCCTCGGGTAGTAGTAGTGGCGAAACAGAGCCACCGACGGCATCACCCCCACAAATGCTTCACAAAGGTGTTGGAAGACAGCCAATGTGAAGAACGACATGGGGTGAAGTTGTGCCATGATGAGCTCGTAGGTCTCCATGATGGCTGAAAGGAAGTAAGAATGCGGCGGCACGAACCCGGCTAGGATGAACCTCCAGAAGATCCGGAAGTACTGCCGGTCGCACTCCGCGCCGACGGGAAGAATCCACGTCGCCCCGTACTCGTTGTGCTTGGTGGCAAGCGCCAAGACCAGCTCGTCTACCCCCCCGCCGTTGTACCCAGGGGGGAAGAAGGAGAACTTAGCCCGCATTTCCTCATCCTTCCGGGCTCGGTCCGACAGCTCTTTCTTGCTGACCTTCTCGCGCTTTTCCCCTTTGCTAGTGCTCCCCTTGAGGCGGCTCTGGCCCTTGGAAGACATCGGCGGAGGCGGGGAGGTGATTTGGTTGGAGTTGGGGCGCGGGGAGCTTGGGAGGAGGCAATGGCAGGAGCAAGAGGTAGTGGGGAGTGCCCGCCGCCAGCCTTGGGTATTTATCGAGGCTGGCGGGCTGCAATGGACACCCCCACGATCGGCAGTAAAGTGCCCTAAAGAATCGGAGATTAAGAGGGGGGTGCGCAACGTGGCCTTAACTCTCTGGTGATTAAGGGGGATAAGGCACGAAATCGTGCGCCCGACCGTTTCGCTCGGAGGACTGGAACCATAAATGCGGCCCGCAAGTCCGGGTGCCAGGGGGACTCCCCTTGGGACCCACGCGTCGGATAGGGCGTAGCCCGGCAACCGACCGAGGATAGCACTCGCTGGGAGCTTCAAGGCTGCCGGCCCACGCCCGGGGGCTACTGTCGTACCAGTGGCCCACGGGGTCCCACTCATACGAGACGCGTGGGTCGCCAGTAACGAAGGCCCGTCAGGAAGGCCTCCCGGGAAGCGATGAGTTCGGGAAGCCTGCCTCAAGGAGACGGCCCTTGGTGAAGGTGAAGCTAAGGGCCTGCATATAAGAAGCCCCGGGAATCCCGGTCCCGGGAAGCTGATGAAACGCCTCCCGGCAGCTAGCCGGGTGCGCTAGCCGGGAAGAGGCACCCCAGCAACCCACGCACGGGCATGCAGGCGGGGCCCGCGAAACAGGGAAGACAAGACAAGACGGCGGGTGCAGTGCATTTAATGCACCGACAGGAGTCCTATCAGCAGGCCTAGGCTTGCTTAGCAAGGCTAGGACGACTACCCTACGAACCAATTTTTCTACCGTGTACAGTGGAACGGGCGCTGCATGACGTCCAGCATGGATGAGCATAAATGTATTTCATGTGGGTGTGACACGCGTCTAACAAACGTGTCACACTGCATGCAATGGCACCTGTGGTATCCCCTTGTCTATAAAAAGAGGACCGATCCCACTGGTCAAAGGGTTCGGTTCTGACCAGTCTTAGTTTGAGCCCTAATTAGAGCCATCGCCAAGTAGCTCCCTGGGAACTCCCCGGGACACCTTGTAAGCAACATGTACAATCTTGAATAAAACAACAAGCAGGACATAGGGTGTTACACCTCCGAGTGGCCCGAACATGGGTAAATCCACATGTCTATCGCCACGCCGGCGATCGCCGGAGCGATCACCTCGTCCTCCACCGAACCAAAAAAGGGGGTGCTCGGCATCCCCGTTGCCGAAGACCCGTGCTCCAACAATGGGCTTCCTGGACATGGTGCTCTTGAGCCGGTGCTTCAGGACGCCAATCTAAGCCGCCTCAGTGTCGTCGTCATCACGTTCAGCCACAGCGCCTTGGGCGACGGCGCTTCCGCCTCCTCCGCCATGTCGGCCGCTGCCACCACGGCCCCGACGGCGCCGCTGGGACTGAGGGATCGAGCCGCGATAGCAGGGTCTACATGAGGGCGGAAGGAGAGGGAGGAGATGGAGGCTCCATGAGGCAGGAGGAGAGGTGGCGGCGGCAGCATGAGAGGAAGCGCCTGCTGGCCGCTTCGTGTGTGTCGATGTCAAGAGCCCAGATGTCCACATGAGCCACAAAACTGAACGATCGGGCCGCATGAGCCCAATAAGATCCAATTTTTGCGGGCAACGTCAGTAACCCGATAATCAACGGACCGAATTAATTCTCGCAGAAGCACTGAGAAGTACTGAAAAGTACTCGCCAATTACCGTAAAAGAGCTCATGAAAAAATGGTTAAAAAAAAAAGGACTTACCTATTTGAGCTCTCCAATTTCAGTTCCATCATTATCCAATCATCTGGATCCAGTAACAATGAGAACTACCTCTACTTGGCCCTGAATATGAAGATGCCAGAGACACGCCATCAGAACTCCAGAACCATGGTCGAATTAAGCATATGCGTCAAAGACCAGGAAACCGGCAAGCACCGTAAATTGACAGGTTCGCTGTGTTTAGCAGAAATTTTGTGCAATGGGCTGTAGTTGAGAGATGCTAATTTATACCACATTTCCTCATTGACACATTGTTTGTTTGGGGAATTGTAGGCCGGTGCCAATTCTCAAAGAATGCCCCGATGTGGGGATGGGACAAGTTCATGACGCTGGAGGAATTCAAGGACTCGTCAAAGGGTTATCTCATGAAAACAAAGTGCTGCTTTGAAGCTCAGGTTGCAATCATCGGTTCTTCCAAGACGGACTAGACAGTAGACTACTCGTGTGTCTTTACTTTTGATTTCTTTGTAAGAAGAGGTGCAAACTCGTTTAAACAGAGATAGCTATGGTAGATGATAATCATCTCGGACGTTACTTTTCTTATGGAAGAGTGTTTCCTCGAAGATGCTATGCATCGACCAGACTAACTGTGTATATACAACACACAGAGGCATGCGCTTATATACAATTTTCGATTACGGGGATGATACGAATACAGAGACACGAGAGGCATTTTTAAAAAAAAACAATCATGCGGGAATACGACGAATATATATAAGTAAATTATATAAAAAGATACTATGTACTCCTTCATCCCATATCAAGTGACTCAAATTTACCAAAATATGTATGTATATATATCTAAAAAACGTATAGATACATGTAATATTTGGACACTGAATAGTTAATATGGAACGGAAAAAGTATAAAAAATAATTTTAAGATGTGAGATAAGATTAAAATTAAAATAAATAAATATAGCCTCATTGGTTTGTGCCTCCAACTCCAATCCATGTCTCTTTTAAAGTCCTTGATACTTGAATAACATTTTATGGCTGTGTGCATCCATAAATGCAGAGGCCGGGTATTTTTTCCTTTTCGAAAAAAAACTTAAATTACATTTGTTGAAGTTCTGTGTTAGCAAAACTCACGATACCTGGGAACACTTTTCAGCTCCAAATGAATCTACACCGTTATGCTACCCGCGAACATGCCCAACTCTTCTGCACGTCTAGGAAACAACCGTCCCCAAGGTATTCGTCTGACTGCTCTACCTCGACCGCCTCAACCCCAGAGCAAACCTATTCAGGTAATCAATCATCTTTGACACATTGTGCACCCACTGCAGTGCCCCATGTGAAGATGCAGACCACATATTTTTCACGTGCATGGCGTCCTCTCGGATATGGACACATCTTCACATAATGACTCAAAGAGAGACGTCTGAAACTCCTGGCCATCAGTCAAACTAATTATATTACGGAGGATCTGGGACACCAGAAATGTCAAGTTTTAGGAAATCAATTGTTCCCTCCTTGGTCGTAAATTTTAATATTATTTCAGACCTAACTATATGGACAAATCGCTTTAGGCCAGTGACACAAAAAGGCAGTTTCTCGTCCTAGGAACTCCAAGGGTGTCCGAGACAACTTCGGACTCCTCGAGTCCCTCTTTGGATAATCTTCTATATCTAAATAGAAAAATCACGCTACTTGATTTCTCTCAACATGCAAGCATGCCATATCATCACAATATTCATTTGTTCATACCTATTTAATGGAAAACTCATATTTTTTATACATATATGGATGCTACTTTCACTTTCCATCAAGCTATCCCCACCAAGTGAGTAATCTATCATACAACTTCATTATACTCTCTCCGTCCAACAAAAGATGTCTCAAGTTTGTTAAAATTTGGATGTATCTAGACATGACTTAGTGTATAGATGCATTCAAATTTAGTCAAAGTTGAGACATCCTTTGTTGGACGGAGTGAGTATATGTTTTAATCTCGGATATTCTTTTGTTAGTACTCAATTTCACCAAGTATGTTAACTTAAACGTTTCGCGACAACGTGTGGGACATCATCTAGTATATGCAGATGGGGAGCCCCCGGTGATTACTAAAAACACACACAACAAGAACATGACAACTAGCAAACCAAAATTCACTAATATAACGTGATAGGTGCGATGATACAAGGCTCGGCTATCCATACAGGCATAAACCATAGCTAATCCCTAACTATTAAACAATCATTTGAGATTTCTAGTGTTTTTCAATTTGGAGTCGATAATACTCTAGAAACACTATAAAAACACCAATTTAAATAAGTAAAGCTTTTCTCCCCAAAAGACCCAACTTTTCCTCGCATCCCAACCCAAAGCGTACTCCCTCCGTCCACAAATAATTGTACGTTTGGTTAAAATTTGTTCACAAAAGAGTGTACTTTTTATCATCCGAAGCGCTTTAGACTAAAGGAAAATGCCCCTCTTATTACACGGAAATCAAATCCAATAACATTTCTTCATGCACTTATCTCATTGGAGGTGAGAGAATTAAAGATGAAAGAGATGATGTTTGGCACATTTCCAATGCGTTTTCTAACTCAATGCTTAATTTTCTTAAAAAACCTCAAACGTACGCTCATTCGTGGACGGAGGAAGTATACCACGTAACAGCGCGAGAAAGACTAGCCGAAATCATAATCCACACAACACCCAAATAATGGTTACTACCCCAAGCAACCAGCCTGGCCCAATCTCAAGCCCAAGCCCAACCTCAAGCCCGAGCCCGAGCCCGAGCCCAACCTCAAGCCCGAGCCCGAGCTTGTGTCTCCAGTCTCCTTCGTCACCCGCGCGTCAACCTCCGCATCGCCGATTCCCCATTCGCTCGCCGCGCCTCGCCGATCCCCACAGCCCGACCGCCATGCCGCCAGCCGCCGCGCCCGCGCCGCCGGCGCCGAGCCTGGACGCGCGCACGGGCGGCCGCGTCCTTCGCCGAGCGGCTGCGCACCTCCTCCACCCGGCCTCCCTCCCGCCTCTCCTCCTCGCGGCGCTCCTGCTCCTCCTCTTCCGGTCGGCCCTCCTCGCTGGCACGCTTCGCCTTTCCTCCTTCGCCGACCGCGATCCCGCCCTCCGCTCCCTCCTCCTCCGCCTCTCCCCTCCCGCACCGCCCTCCCCGCTGCCTCCCCAGCACCACCTGCCCCGTCGCCGGTCCCCTTTCACCTCCTCCTCGTCCTCCCTCTCCGACGACGACTTCCTCGTTGGCCCCCTGGACCCGGCTTCCTCGGAAACCTCCCACTGGCGCAACGCTTCCCACCACAACATCTTCTTCACCTCCTTCTCCATCCCCAAACCCTACCCCATACCCCTCTCCCAGCAGCTTTCGGCATCCGCTTCCCCCTTCTTCCTTGCCGTCCACAATGATACCTCCTCACCGAAGCCTGCCTCGCCCCGGGGTGGTGAGCTCCGGCTGCTCGACTTGACAAGGCGTGACGCCGCGGCCATCATCAACCTCCTCGCGCTCCTCTCGTCCGCACATGTGCTCGCTATCCTCGGGTACATCACCGTGCATTCCATCGCTCTCGGAACAGTGTTCGCATCTGTAGCGGGGCGCTACTTGCCTGAACGGCGGCGAGGGTTCTTCCTCTCCGGCGCTGCAATGGGTGCCAAGCGGCTCACGGGGTTCGCATTCCTAAGGTGGGCAACTCGGGATGCGGTTGTGCAGATGCTCTGCCTGTGGTTCTTCGCCGACGTGCATGACCAGGCACAGCTGTTCAGGCTCTTTGTTGTTGCCAAACTCATGCCTTTCTCGGCATCCGCCAACCCATGGCTCACTGCTGCCATTTCAGGCCCAGAGCTCGATGGGTTCTTCATTGCGTGGGCTCTTCTTGATGCAGTTGTCTCGGTGTTATTCACGGTAGTGCCATGGGTGGTCGCCATGGATCGTGATCCTCGTCCGCCTGGTCGTAACGCTGTGAAGGAAGGCTGTTATCTTGTGTCACTGATGGCAACCGACGCTACACTGATCAAGTGCTGGGAGACAGTGGTGTGTGGCAGCATGGGGCGACTCATTCTGGTGACATTTGGTGGGAAGGTTCTTGGCGGGTTCCTCCACTCATTTGCAGAGGTGTACTTCATGGTGGTGTGGCTGATGTTTTACTTCACAGCAAGGTGTAAGGAGTCACGATTGGGTGGCCGCCAATTTGGACTCGAGGATGTGGCAACTGCTCTCAATTGATTCAAGCAACGATTGGTTGACAGTGTTACACTGGTGCTGCAATACATGAAGAGGTATAATTCATGCCTCATAATGCGCATTCATCGCACACAACAGGGCCTGTGTTGGCATAGTAGGTGTTTGTAGTTCTCTTGATCGTCCAATTTATGCTTGGATGATATATAATTCAGACGAGGGAGAGAGAACTTGACAATGCATGTATGTACAGTTTTTGCCCTCAGTGTGCAACCCATGTATAGTCACACTGTTACAACATTTGGCATACAAGAAGGGTTGTTTGGTTCCCTTTCCATGGGAGGTAGGGTGCCTTGTGATAGTTGTTGTAGCTCCAATATGATGAGTGAAGTTTATACAGTCCTTTGGTAGGCTAGCCGAATTTCCCAAGCTAGGCTGAGACTTGTGATGTTGGTTCGCACATTGGTGACTCTGCTGATATCATTGTTTTTAACCTTGTTTCATCTGCACACAGCTTCTTCTTTTTTGAGACTTTGGCTCAATAAGAATAACCCTTAAGCTTGTTTTGCGAAGAAATTGTTGACCCATTATTGAAGCTTCTGATGTCCTGGTTCTAACTATGCAATGGATATGATAGACATTTATCATTCACGGCGTGAATACATCGTCAGCACTTTTGAACATTTCCATATGCAACGTAGCATGGGGTTCTATTTATTGGATAAGTCTCTTTGAGTACCAGTATTCTTCATATTTCTGTGCCGACTTGTAGTTTTAAATCAGTAACTTACTGCGCTACCTGCTATATACTCCTTCCGATCCATAAAAAGTGCCATCCACTTAGTACAAAATTTGTACTAACTTAGTACAAACTGGGGACACTTATTATGGATTGGAGGGAGTATCTATTTATTCAGTTCATGTTTCATTTAGAAACGTTAAGCATGCTACATATGAGATACCTGAATATGTCGAGTTCTTACAGTTGCTAATTGGTCGAAAAGAAGCAACATGAACTAGAGCAATTGTTAGGGCAAGTGCAAACTTTGGATCGCTCATAAGAATGAGGATTGGATTGCTCATAAGAATAGGGTAGGATAGTCTTTCTTTTGTCATGAAAACCATTATTTTGTCACATCTTAATAGGCACTTATAGTTAATTTTTTGTTGTTTAGGAATCGTGCAAACTAAATATTTGTCCTTGTCATACCTTATTTTACTATCATGTGACAGTTCTATTTTGACATGGGCTATTTTCCAGGTTGCATCTTTACCGCACATCCCATTTAATAAATATGTCAAAAATGTATAGTTGGCTTGTGCAGAGAGGCAAGAACTGATTGTAGAAAAGTGTATACACCCCCCAATTCAAAATACAAGACATACAATCTTGTTTCCAATTATAAGCATGCCTCATTTTAGTGATAAACATTTGATCATTAACACAATTAAATTTTCTTTCTTATTCTTA
Source organism: Brachypodium distachyon (assembly GCF_000005505.3). Taxonomy (NCBI): domain Eukaryota; kingdom Viridiplantae; phylum Streptophyta; class Magnoliopsida; order Poales; family Poaceae; genus Brachypodium; species Brachypodium distachyon. The sequence goes on along the minus strand of NC_016133.3, from coordinate 30,228,681 downwards.
CGACATACATATATCATGGTCATTTCCATCTACCATTCTCTTGATATATTATTAATTCATTAATCTGTGTTCCTAGTCAAAGTATGCTGGTTCTTGTTGCAAACTGGTTTAAGGTGTGGCATTTCATTTGAATCATCACTTGTATACAATAGGCTTTAAATAATATAATCTCATAGACATCCATATTAAACATAACACCTGCATCATTCAACTACTGATAACTGTACTCTATTGCGCACACATTAGCCAATACTTGTTTTTTTTGCATTGTCAATTAGGCAATATTGCCATGCTATGGAGCAAGTGAACATTTCATGCTTGTGATTTGCTTCAATTGTGTTACACTTTGCATAGAAGACCAATATTCGACTACAAGGTGCCAGCTCTATGTGCCAGTATACAACTAGAAGATGCTAGCTCTATGTTGCTACTGGCTGGTTCGATATAAAGGAGCTCAAAGCTTGTATGAATCATCTGCATGGTTGATGCAGTCTTATGTTCTATCCAATGAATGATAAATTTTTGCAGTGCAAAGTCATACATTGTTAGTGTTTTGTGCGCTCAGTTTTCTTGTGAGGTGATAGCATGTTGGGAATTTCTAAGGTTGCAGCAGACGAGTTTTATGGGCAGCAGACGAGTTTTATGGGGTAAAAGGTGCTGCGGGTTAGTTTTCTGCTGGTGTACGTGTACCTGAACTTCTTGCCGTCTGTAAACTATTTGGAGGTTGTCCAATGTTTTTATTTAATCAGTTTGCCAATGGAATTCTGATCAATTTATCTCGTGATGCCCGTGCATGATAAGTGCTTACAGGACTTGAATTTGCTATTACCTTTCTGTTGAATTTACTTGTGCTCCTCCGGCACCAACAAACGTTTTGCTGTCTCTGTTCTCACACTGGAAATTTTGGATCTGGGCTCTGGATTGCTAGACAAGCATTAAACAAATTTCAGAGATCTTTTTTTTACAGCAGTTTCAGACATCTCAGTAGTGCAGAAGAGATATTTCAAAAGTTTCTATATTCGATGTATGCAAAAACCCGATCGATGAAACCTCCGAGTGTATCAGATGCTCCATTTTGTGAATTGCAATTGCTGCTCTGCGCAACGTCCATGCAGGGCATGGCATCACGTTGCCGTGAAAGAACACATCCTTTTTTTAGCATGAAAAGCAGAAATACTGCTTGCACAACGCCTTGTTTTGACCAGAACTACAACACATGCCGTTATCCCTTTTGCACGCATGATGAAATCACTGTCATAAAAAGAAGATCAACACCTGCCGCTGGTAAAAGAAGGACAAGAAATAGATCATTATTTCCAATCTTGACATCTTGTTGATGGACAAAATTGCTATCTTGGGAAGAAAAGCCACATGCATGACATTTAGTGCTGCACTAATGCACTAATGCAACCTTCAGGTTCTTGCTAGTATTACACAATATATCAGGAAGTGAGTGACATGCACGCTCAGCAGTCAGCAGCTTCTACTTAATTACAATTCCACACAAAAAAGCTTCTACTGAATTACTTACTCAATTCTATAATAGGTGTTGTCTTGGCATCCTTGCAGTCACTTTTTTTTGGAACTACGACAACTACTAGTACACAACTGGTTTTTAGGATTTATCACATAAAAAACTGGAGAGAGGACATGACCCATAATCAGAAGAAGGAAAATCATATTATTAGTAGATGTCACTTGTACATTAGCTAAACATCATACATTTGTACACACTGCTGGGTATTCTACAGTCAGTACATCTTACTAAGTCCAGAGCAATACAAAGCCAGTTCAGAAAGATAAGAAAACGCCCTTTCTGAATCAGCAACACCTAAAAGAAAAGGCAAACAGCAAACATCAATATACGTCGTACATATACATTACTTACATGCATACATATATATTGGAGGCAAATTTGACAAATGCCTCCTTTTTTCGTTGCACTTTGACAGAAGTGCATTTTTGTCAAGCGCGAAACAGAAGGCGGCATTCTGTCAAATATCAAACCTATGACCCATAGTTAATAGCCAAGCTTCAAATCCAGCATCTCGTTCAGGCTGCTGCCGGGTTGGTCGCTCTCCCGCACCGGCGGTGGCAGGTTGAGATCAAGCGCGGCCCCTGCCGCCGCCGCAGCCGCCTGCACTGACATTGACGCGGCTCCGCTGCTGCCTGCGCCATTGCCGCCGATCACCGCTGCGCAGGCGGCCCTCTCCCAGTGGCACCGCTTGTGGCCTCCCAGCGCCTGCCCGCTCGCGAACCCTCGGTCGCACACGCCGCATCTGTGCTCCTCGCAGTTCTCCGCCGTCGTCGCGCTAGGACCAGGAGAAGCGGAAGCAGAAGCGGCGGCGGTCTTCTTCTTCCCCTTCCCGGAGGAGAGCATGAGGAGGCTGGCGGCGACCTCGCGCTCCTGCACGCTGAAGCACTGCCCGGAGGCCCCCGGACCCGGTGGGGCGCGGACGAGGTAGGGCGGGGGCGTGATGCCGCGCCACTGGCGGTCCGGGTGGCAGCGCATGTGGCCGAAGAGCGCCTTCCAGGACGGGAACCGCTTGCCGCACTCGGTGCACGGCGAAGGCGGCGTGCTGCTGTCGGCGCCGGTGGCGGTGGGCGAGCACCGGGCCACCCTCCGCGGCTTCGACGGGATCGTCATCAGCGCGGGAGGGGGCAGCGCCAGGGTGAGCGTCAGGGACATCTCGTGGCGGCGCGGCGGCGGGGGTGGGGGTGGAGGAGGCTGAGGAGGTTCCATGGAGTTCGATGGATCGATCGCTGGGAGGTTGGGAGGGAAATGCGAATGGAAAAACCGCTACCAGTTGTGTGTTCTGTTCCTGTTTTGAGGGGAGGTAGTACCGTAGTAGTACCAGTTGTGTCGTGTGTGTTTTGTGTGTGAGTTAGCCTTTAAGCCCGCGCTAGAGGAGTAGAGGGCTTCCCGTGCGCAGCTTACTAGGTCTTCTCCAGCCCATTTGGCCCAGTGGCTATAATTCCCAGCCGGACCCCCCGCGCCAAAAAAAAAAACACGGTCTTCCTACGAAGGAAAATGGGTACCCTGCCAGGACCAGAGACGACAAGAGATGAGATTACTGCTTCCTCCGTTTCATAATTCTTATGAAAATATTACATCTATCTAGACATTTTTTTAAATAGATACATTCATTTTACGCAAATTTGAAACAAGAATTATGAAATGAAGGGAGTACGTCATAAATTCAAAATGTGGTAACTTTTAAACTAAGCATCTAATTACAATCTACTTTAATTGTTAACTTTCTCATGACAGAGCTTTATAACTTCCTCGAAAAAATGAAGACAAAGTTTCAAAACTAAATTCTCAAGATAATCCTGCCCAATGTGGTAGTTGATATGGTTGTGCCCCAATCTTTCACGGCGATCGTAGTTGCAGCACCAAGATAAGTCAATTTGGTGAGAACCCAAATTGCCAAATCCTAATTCTCAGGCGTTGAGTTGATTAAGATCCACTCCATGCCCAATAGCGATCAAGATCCACTCGGATCAGCAAGCAATCACAGATTTTGGTGCTCCCCTGACATGGGAAGCTTTTCTATTAATCTCATAGTTTCACAAATTGATCCAAAAAATAAAACTCCCTCAACCCTAGATCATCGACCCCCTTATATAGGTGGCCCAAAAACCTGTTCGGTGGGACAAGACCCCGATCCAAAAACACTTCAACTCTCCTAACAAAAAGTAATTAAAAACAAGTCTATTTGAACCTAACTCAAACATAGAGACAAAAACACAAAGCCTAAAACGCCCATACTTTTAAATGTCCTTGGCCATGCTCACTGACCAAATCGAAATAAACATGGAGGTGTCCTGAAATTGGGATTCACTTTATCCTTCTTTGGACCAACATGAGGCACCTCAGTAATAAAAGAACCAAGCTTAAACACATGAGAAGATGGGGCTGCCATGTCCTCATCAGTAGTTATGTCTTATGTCTTTATTTTAAACTTGCTAAATGCACGCATGTCGCTACCGAATTAAAAAGGAATATTACATGTATGAGTCATTTTAAATATTCATGTGATCGTTTTTTCTAATTTTATGCTAAATAAGATTTCTCAAACATTTATTGAAGAAATATTTATCCCAAAAATATAAAAGAAAACCCAATCAAAAGATCATGATACATAAATGCACTACCTTCAAATGGGTGGTAATCAAGTGACGATCCTCTAACAAGCTGCGGAGTAGTCTTGGTAGGGTGAATTGATGACCACCGACTCGGATAAAGATAAATAAAGTTATGTCTTGTAGTCGTGTCCCGTAGTTGTCCTGCGTTTGTGCCACGTGGTGGCTGCCTTGTGTCTCACGGATGGTGTCCTACCCTGCAACTTTGTCCCATGCCGTGTCTCACCGACATAAAGCACAAACATACTCATATGACAACGTCCTTTTCTTCCCCTAGCAAATGCGAGATGCGGGATCTCTTGGCTCCCGATAGGTCGAGAGGTCATCGTCATGCGGCTCCTTGCCAACGATGCCCTCCAAGATGAGCCTCGATGGCCATAACATGGATGAATCCGCCAACCCGACATGTCCAACATCGAATTTGGTCGGCATTGATTCAGAGTCGAGTGCCCAAAATCGATGCCACAATCCATGCACATAGCAAGGGCATGGAGAAGAGCAAGTAGCTTTGCCCCGGTCTCCAGGAGGTTCACCCCGGCACGCCTGAAATATATACGACGACCACAGATAACTACATATATATTTGCAGTAGTTGCCTACGATAATCAGACATCTCAAATCTGTTATAGTAGGTTAAAAACATAGTACTCCCTATTGCAAATTAATATATGGTGTATAACTTTTGTTGACCGTCAAACATCCTGTCGTTTAATCAGCTAGCGGCGAAAAATATCTGACATGTAGAGTTCAAATCAATATACTATGAAGAGATATTTTGCATTGAATCCAATGATCTTGAAATCATGGATGTTGATAGTTTTTGTTATAAGGTTGATTGAAGTTTGATCAGTCAAACAAAACAAAAACTATTTTCCTTACATTTTGGAGCAAAAGAAGTAAATCTTGCACGCACACAAGGCTTCTGGTAGTGGAGTTCGTACAGCCATCTACATCCATGCGACCATATGCCGTTTACCGGTGTAGGTGTCTGTCATGCTCATTCATGTATGCTTACTATAGCCTAGCCTAGCTAGCGCCTAGCTATTTAGCTCACAAGGACCGAACCTCCGGTCGATGGTTTTGGGTGCCATTGACGTTAGCTGCCTACGACTGCGACGTCATTGACGTGAGCATGTTTTGCACAATGTCCCTGACTACTCCACGCAAACAACTAATGACAATTTCCAAAAAACAAACAACTAAGGTGGTTTCTTCGCCTCCTCGTTGCGCCACGGAGGTTGTTGCTGTCTGTTTTTGTTTATCAGTTTGCCGGCCTGGAGTTGGACGGTTTGTGTGTAAGTCCGGAGGAATGCATGCACGTCAACACGTGTTGTTTGGTCGATGTGCTGGCTCTCTAGAGCTCTCATGTGCCCGTGTGCTGGCATTTTTATAAGTCAGTAACTGTGAGCACCTCTAGATCGACTCAATAAAACAAGATTTTAGGATTAAAAGACGATTCACTGGAGGAACTCAGAGGGAAGTGGAAGTCAGAGATTCAGAGGAGGAAGATGAACAGTAGCTTCCTAAGCTAACACCATGCCTTCGGCCGAAGCCGCCACCCATTTGTTCCTAGCCGGTTCTTCTCGTAGCCTCTTCCAGGTATACGTAGTTGGTTCAATTCTTAGGATCCAGGTGGCCCATTAGCCCATCCAATCGAAGAGGTCGCTGACAATCCCCAGGGTCCCATGATGCACGCGGGGCGAGTCGAATCCATTTGAGAACCAGTTCATCATGAGCCCATTTCAGTTGCAGTGCTTGTGGAGCTTGAAGGTACGCCCAAGAGAATTTACCAGTTTTAGAATGAGGCAGTCCTTGTAGTGGTGTTCCACCAGAGGTGACAGGGGAGATCCACCAAGCAATAACCCACCGAAATTATTCATACAGTGGAGCCTCTCCAGGGGTGTAAAACAGAGTGGTCTGCTGCAAGAATCTTGTATGAAATAGCCAAGCAATCATCCACTGCAGCAGCTCAAACAACAATGAGCAGGCATGTCGTTGCTGAATGTCTTCTCTGTTGCATAACACAGTAGCTTGCAGAGGTGGAAATGCATTCACAATATCAAGAGTAGGAGTACTGCTATATTCTGCTGGAGCAATGCGAAGAATAAAACATGAATTCCTCGTCATCATATTGTCCAAGAAGCAGAATGGTTGTGCTGACTTAGTGTTGTAGACAATGGTTGCTGTAAAAACTAGCACCATCCTGAAACTTTTGGAGAAAAAATTCAGATCTGCACGTGTAGTATAGACCACCAAACTTATGGATGCCAGAGAATCAGATGTATCAGTTCCTTTATGAAGAATGACGATGCCACTTGAACAATGATGATGCAGATCAGCAACAATATCAATAAGAGACAATAATGCAGCAAATAAGACCATGAGTAGCTGATTCCCCTTGCAGCTAAACTTTCTGAACCAAGAATTCTCAGGCAAACCACCAATGAACTGCAGCAAGATAGGTCTATCCTCAGTGCTCCTCCATAGCATCTTCTGCTTGTAACTATTATCGTGAATAGCTTCAAATTTTTCTGAGATCAGACAAGGAAAATATGGTGCCATAGTGTCGAACCAAGAACTACACTTGCTAGGTACCGTTCGACTGTTCCAATGAATTTCAGAAGTAATGGAAGGATATAGAACTGCAATAGAATGAGAGCCAACTATGCACTGATAACCATCAACTGCTAATTTCCCAGGATCCCACAGTGATGTCAAGCTCGTATTGCTAGAACTGTATTGAAATTTAATGGCCTGGTCAAATGGGAAACCTCCACTAGCAGTAGTAAACATAACAAACAACATGGCCCTATTTCCTTGAAAATAACCACCTGGATTCCACGGAAGCAATGGTAATGTAGAAGCAAACTGCATACCATCAACCACTGAAGATGCCCTCGCCTCTTGTTGATGCGGTTCTCCATAGAAACGTGCAAACGAAGGCCATGGTGGCTGCAACAGCAGGCTAACATGCAGCGGCACCTTGCATAGCAACTCACAGAAGCAACCCAGAAGCACGCTTGACGTAGAGGCTGCTGCAACGGTGATGGTCCTGGGGTACACCAAGGACGTGGAGGAGGTGGTAGGCATGAGGGCTGTCGGCGCCATTGGAGATGGTCTTGCGCCGCTGACAGAGGTAGACAGCACCGAGTGTTGGACATCTTCATGCATCACGCACGCAGCCGAGACAGTTTCAGTCTTAGTTTCCGTCAGGTCGCCTCCCAAGCAAAGCGCCGAACACGTGGTGGGCCGCAAACTCGCAAGGTCGAGCTCAGTCGTTGCCGTCCACGCGGATGCAGCAGGAGTGGTAGCCGTTGGCGCCGAGGTGGGTGCAGACCTTGCGGCGGAGGCCGCAGCCGTCGGGGTGGTTGTAACTGTCTCCCTGTCGACACACACGGGCTGGACGGATGCCGATGTCAAGCCCACGAGCGCGGCCGCGGCTGCAGGGGCGGACGGATCGGACCGCGAGGAGGTCGTCGGCGATGTAGTCCCTTGACTGTTCGTAGCCGCCTTCCGCTCAGCACGTACAGCAGCAAGCGCGTCGTCGAACAAGGCTTCAAACCGAGCGGCCCACTTGTCCTTCTGCGACTCGGCGTGTGGAGCCGTTGGGAAGGGTGTGGCCGTGGCCGTGGCGGCGCGGCCGGTGGCGGGGACGACGGTGGAAGGCGCCGATGCCGCTGTTGCGACGGGGCGTGCACGGGAGCGTGGAGGCGAGCTAGCGCTTGTTGGAGAGGTGACGATGCCGTCTCCTTCGCCTTCACCAGCGCCATGTACGCAGCCCACTCCTTGTGGCAGTTGTTGGGGTCGGCCATGGCGAACTCTCGCATAGCCTTCATCAGCAGGATCTCGTGCTCCATGATTGGAGCTCGAGGAGGGATTTTCTGGATTTTGGGGGGAAATTTTGAAAGGGTGGTGTATGGCTCTGATACCAAGTGTGAGCATCTCTCTACTAGATCGAATCAATAGAACAAGGTTTAGAATTACAAGACGATTCACTGGAGGAACTCAGAGGGAAGTGAGATTCAGAGAAGGAAGATGAACAGTAGCTTCCTAAGCTAACACCATGCCTTCGGCCGAAGCCGCCACCCATTCGTTCCTAGCCGGTTCTTCTCGTAGCCTCTTACAGATATATGTAGTTGGTTCAATTCTTAGAATGCAGGTGAGTCAAGCCCAACAAGACGGTCCAGTCGAAGAGGTTGCTGACAGTAACTGCCTGTTCTGGTGTCTTCTTGCGTCTATATAAAGCCGTCGTTGACTGTTGTTGCTGTCTGGCTTTGGGTTTTATCTTCTGCTGATTGAGCAGCTTTTGATTCTGCACCTGGGATTTCGTCTGTTCTGGCCTCCCTGGGATTCGGTTGCCGGTGAGTCGTCAGAGATTTGTTTGTGCTTGTAGTGTTTTGCTTCCGACAGTTTACGTCTTTCTGCAAGTTTTCTTGGGTCCCGGAGGTACATGAAGCATAAATATCAGGTTTTCGACTACCAGCAACAGCATTCCAATGATCCTCGATTGGTTTCACCCAAGGTTCTGTGGCATACTTTTCTACCCACTCTCCGTTCAACAAAAGATGTTCAACAAAAGATGTCTCAAGTTTGTTATAATTTGGATGTATCTAGACATGACTTAGTGTATAGATACATTTAAATTTAGTGTTGAGACATTTTTTATTGGACCGAGAAAATAATTAATTTATGCCTCCGTAAAGACATGCTCAGGTGATGCAATACCACAATAAGAGACAGCCATCCCCATATCAAGGAGAAGCATCCATTCATCGATCACAAAATTCACACGACATATTCTTGCAAACCTGTTTAGGTACTACATCCCGAGCGTTGGGCTTGCCCACGCCAGAAGAAGAGCCTTGCGGCAGGGTCGGCCGGGAGAGGCTAGCAGTGGCAGCCTCGAGAGTTTGAGATGCAGTGGCAGAGGTCCGGACTACAGAGCCGCCGCCTGATGTCGCATCCATGGAGCCGCCGCTCGAGCCGCCCAAAAACATTCGCACTGCAGAGCCGCCTCTCTGTTGGCTCGCCGCCATCGAGTCCCTCATCGGCCATCGCAGATCTGGTACGTGGAGGAAAGAATGTGGAGATGAACAGCCGGATCTAGATGGGATGAAGGGAAAGAGGAAGAGGATTTTTTTTACTAGGCCAAAATTTAAGGTGTGGGGGACAAGTTATTACTCAATCTTAGTTTAGTATTCTCAGAAAAAGAAACCCAATCTTAGTTTAGTCGGCGATGGGCCCTGTTGTAATTTTATTTTTATTGAATCGCCTACATTGTGAACTTAACTCCGATAATTATTGCTTGCATGTTGAATTTGGCCTTGGCACCGTACATGGTTATGCCATCATCAAACAATGGTGCTAATGTATTCCAGAATTAATTTAGACCGTCTGAGTTGCCATCACGCCTATCACATAGGCAGACGTTCCCTAATGTGATGAACCAGAGGCCGACCCAAAATATTAATTCAGAGGAAAAAATTCAGAGGAACAACACAGGTACCTTCAATCTTCATGCATGGATCTGCAGGTGGTGAGCGTCCATTAAACGAGATGGCAAAATCTAGGACGATAGGTCCTAATCAAATTCTCTCGTCGGTCGGGATCAATAGGGGAGAGGAAGAGAGTAGAGAGAGAGAGTATTGTTTGGATATACGTAGAAGAGGATGACGCAGGCCCAAAAACCCGGAACAAACCACCGAACGATCAACCAATAATACAAAATTAATTTAGATAAATTAATTTTTACTGTGCCCGCAGCCCGTTAAAAGGTGGGAGTAACTACACCCCGGACTAAACATGAACCTATTCTAAGAGTTCCTCTTTACCTTAAACATGAACTATTCCCAACTACCGCCTCCTACCACCGACGCAGGCGAGCGAGCGGCGGGGGAGGCCGACGCGAAGGAGCCCGCGGCACCTCCTCCCGACACGCCCCCCGGCTACCACCTTCTTCCCCCGGCGCGGGCGAGTGAGCAGCGGCGGAGGTCAACGCGAGCTAGCCCGCGACAGAACCGGCGAGCTACCTCCCGTCGCGGGCGAGCGGACCTTCTTCTCCGGTGCGAGCGAGCGATCGACGGCGGAGGCAATCGGTAGTTCTACGATATATTTTGAACCACTTGTTGGAATGATGCAAATTATACAGCGTTGGAAAGTTATGAACCAGGCACAACTTTTTTGTTTATAACGTTTTTGCTAATTCTTAACGGTTTAAAAGCAGTTTGCAAATTACCGTCCACCAGATTAAGACCAAACAAAAAACAGCGGACGGTGTTTCTACGATATATTTTGAAGCACTTGTCGGAATGATGCAAATGATACGGCGTTGGAAAGTTATGAACTAAACGCAACTTGTCGTGTATAAAGGTTTTGCTAATTCCTTACGGTTTAAGAGCAGATTTCGAATTACCGTCCGTTGTTCGAAATCGATAGGAAGTTCACAGAATATAAACGAGAAAGATATAATCTGCAGAAGTTTAGTTCGGCCAAGAAGTTCACATTTTTTTTGCGTATTTTTCTCTGGTTCAAATCTCAAAACCGACCTACATTTGGTTTTGGTGGAGCGTCAGCGGCCCGGTTGGATCCTATCCGCATCCGGATATATATATGCATGAGCGTGACTCATCAAAGAACACTTGGTCATGTGTACTCTCGCACATACGGCGTAGTACCAATTTTCGTCTAAGCTGGCGTAGAAAAGAGGTTGTTAAATATGCATATATATGCCGAATGCCGATAACGATGACCTGCACACACGATCGAAAGGATATATGCATGGTGACAAAACAGCCGCACGGCATACGTACCACGCAACACTGACTACTGCCCCGGCATGCATGCATGGCCTACACGCGTACGATGTGTACGTACGTACTCATGTCGGCGTGTACATGGATATGGCCTGGTTCAAGCTTATCCGCGCTTGCTAAGTACAGTAGTATAAAATGACCAGCTGCTGAGGCTTGCCACCATATGTGACTTCGATCTCTCATACACACACACACGCACACACGATATTCTTTCTCCAAATACGTACACATAACGATCGGCCAAGCTGTTTGATCGATCGCACACGGCGAGGCAGGAGCTCCATGGGTTCTCTGATGGCTGGCTGGAGTTCACAGGTGCTCGCCGACGACGACAAAGGTTAATTAATTCTCCCGGCCACTCTATATGTGCGTGTGTGTGTCTCTTCGTATATTAATAGGCTAGCTTGTGTGCAATAAAACCAGCTGTTGCATGTGTGTATAGTTCGTTTCATGAGGAACCGGTCGCTGACCAAGGAGGACGTGGACGCCTTCTGGAGGCAGCAAAAGAAGCCGGACGCCGAGATCGTCGTCGTCAGCTCGCCGCCGCTGATTGCCTCCCCTCCCCGTGTGGTAAGTACTATCGGTTGCAGGCATGTATCTAATTATTTCCCTTCTGCTTTTGCATATATTTGAACACATGCATGTATATGTGTCATCCCAACAATCCATTGGTTCCTAAAAAAGAGAGGGAACGGACTTGAAAATAATAACAACCTCTTGGACAAGTATTACTCCCTCTTTCCAACAAATTAAAAATATTTCAAGTTTATCAAAATTTAAATTTATCTAGACATGACTTGGTATATAGATGCATTCAAATTTAGTCAAAATTGAGACATCCTTTGTTGGATGGACTAGTAGTAGTTTTTTTTCACCTTGTTACTTAAGACTTCAAAAAGATCTATAATTCCTTATAGTTGGTCCCACAAAAGCATGGTGCTAAGTCATTGTCCAATAGTGAATGTAGCTATTACTTAGGCTTTTGGTGTCGGTGTAGTATCAGTTTCTCTCTGGAGAGAGAAATTAATCATCTTTGTAATTTTGCTTTTGCTTTAACATTTACATCATCAAAATGTTGCCTTGTCATGTTGTAGTAACAGTTGACTCAGCTTGTTGGAGATGTCCTAACTAAATAACGTTTTGGCAGGAGAGACCGATGCCCATGCGTGTGTCGACTCTTCCTCACGCCCTTTCATCGCCGCCGGCGATGACTAGTGTCGTCCACGGCAACGGCGATGCCGTCGCAAGCCCCAACAAGAGCCGCAACTGGTACGCACCTTATGCATGTGCATATATAGTGCATACATATTTAACATGCATCGATGGATCAATGTAACTCAATCTTGCATTCTTACAGGTGGACGAGGAGTAGCTCGGCGTTCCTCAATGAGTCACCATCGCAGCATGCAGAAAGAATTTGTCCAGAGTGACCAAAGGTTAACGTAGTGGGCTAGAGACGGGAGGTGACTCCTGCAAAACCATCCGTCCATGCATGCACAGCTCTGAGCCGCTGACGATCGACAAGCTTTTCCATGGCGAGTTTTTTTTAGCGAAATGGCGAGCTGTACGTAGCAGCTTGCGAGCGTGTCCAAAATCAACTTGCTGACATGGACCCAAGAATTCTTCGGCCCGCAACCGCTTAGGGTCCCTGAATTTTTTGACCCGCAACCGTCCGTCGAAAAAATTTAGTACCACCTCGGAAGTCGACAACCAATCATGACAGCATAAATAGTCTTGTACCATACACCGTTGAACTTCTATTACAACTCAGCCTCTCTGTGCCTGATTGACCTGCTATCCAATATTCATAAACAATTTCGATGATGTTCTGCTAAGTTTTCGCGCATTTGGAGATAGGGGCATTTGCCCCCCCCCCCCCTCGTCTCCCTCTCATCTGGAGAATCAATTTGCCAAGGCATGTGGAACCTGACAATTAGCAACCACGTGTGTTGATTACACATTTGGCCTCTGATCGTGGCTCACAAGAATGAGCGTATCGAAGACGTCGTGGGCGAATCCACCAACAATTTCAATGATGTTCTACCAAGTTCTCGCGCATTGGGAGATAGGGGGCATTTGCCCACCCCCCTCCCCTGCATCTACCGGAGAATTAGATGGCCTACCCGAGCAGGCTTTTTATTTGGTGGGTAACATTGATGAAGCTAACACGAAAGCTATAACCTTAGAAGAGGAGAACAAATCAAAGAGATGAAATTAAATCTTTATGTACTGACTCCTAAGCGAATTATTTGGGATTGTTAAGTCCGAATATCAATATGGTAATCTCCGTCGATTACCAAAAACAAGTCATTTATGGATATTGGCAGTAAGTATGTGCAGATCCAGTATAGGGTCTTTTTCACTCCACAAGGATCAAGATCAAATGAATACTTATGGTAAAAAAGATAGGGAAATTCTTGATTCTTCAACGTCGAATCGAATCATGTCCAACGGCCATTGGAATTTTATCTATCCTTCTATTTTTCAAGATAGTTCGGATTTGTTGGCGAAAAAGCAAGAGATAGGCTCGCCATCCATTACAATATCATCAAGAACAAGAGAAAGAATTCATGTCCTGTTTGGGGATTTCGATTGCCAAGACACGTGAAACCTGACAATTAGCAGCCACGGGCGTTGATTACACATCCGGCCTCTGATCATGACACACGAGAATGAGCGTATCGAAGATGTCGTGGGCGAATCCACCAACAATTTCGATGATGTTCTGCCAAGTTCTCGCGCATTGGAGATAGGGGGCATTTGCCCCCCCCCCCCCTCGCATATCCATGTCATCTGGGGAATTCATTTGACCCGTGAAGAAGGGCGTGTATCCCTCTGCGCAGTAACAAGAGGTACGTGAAAAAGGGCGTGTATCCCTCTCCGCAGTAACAAGAGGTATACGATGTACGTGAAGAAGGGCGTGTATAAGGAGAAGGAGACCATCATGGTGAGCCAAAACACGTGAAACCTGACAATTAGATATTCTTTCTAATCTTGTTCTTTAGCCTATGGTATTAAACTTGTCCAAGATTGTAACGCCGAAAGGATGGCTCGAGTGGAACGGCAACCCCAACGTCAACCGGCTCTTCTACGGTGAGTACGAAAATATTGGCCCTTGGTCGGACACGACCAGCCGCGTCAACTGGGGAGGCGTCCACCTCATCACACAAGGAGAAGATGCGGAACAATTCACGATGCGATGCTTCATAAAAGGTGACGAGTGTCTGCCAGCCACGGGTGTTGATTACAAATCCGGCCTTTGTTCGTGACACACGAGAAGGAGCGTATCGAAGACGTCGTGGGCGAATCCACCAACAATTTCGATGATGTTTCATCAAGTTCTCGCGCATTTGGAGATAGGGGGCATCCCCCCCCCCCCCCCCCGCGTCTCCATGTCATTTAGGGAATCAATTTGACCCGTGAAGAGTCTCTCAAATCCCGAAAGAGTCCCTCTCCGCGCTAACAACAGGTATACGATGTACGTGAAGAAGGGTGTGTATCCCTCTCCACACTAACAAGAGGTATACGATGTACGTGAAGAAGGTCGTGTACAAGGAGAAGGAGACTGACGTGGTTATGACTAACCACGTACTCGACTCGAGTATACCCGGTACAGCCCAGCTAGGGGCCCACAAGGAAGCCTACATGCCAAATCTTGTGACTCAATATAAGGAAGATTAATTAGAGTATATTTTGTCATTGTAACCGATTTGGACTCTACCTTAGAGACCTGGGTTCCTGCATATATAAAGGACCAGGAGGGGGAGCCAAGAGGACACCCTAACTTAGATAGAAGTTGCCTAGATGCACTCATCGACTATGTGCATCTAGCCTCTGCGGCACCCCATTGTAATCGACTCTGCAATACAGATCAGACAAGCAGGACGTTGGGGTATTACCTCATCGAGGGCCCTGAATCTGGGTAAATCGTGTTCCCTATGTCCTTGTTAGCCGACGAGTTCACAAACACACTCGAAATCTTTCTTAGATACAAGTCCATCAATATGGACGTTATCAAAGTCACCCCTTCGTCATTGGCGCCGTCTGTGGGAAAGACATGTGTTGGAGTCACGATCTCAGCGGTTTCAAATCCAGATAAACCATCATCGACTCAGGCGGAGTCGGTGACTTTCGAGTCCTCTACTGCTTGCCTTCAAGCCAACCCCGCAGTCCTCGACAAGCTTGATGCTCGTTTGGATCTCATATTTGGCGAGTTCCACGTCCAATCCAGTATGATTCGACTGCCGGGTCCAACTGCTCCGACTCCGGAGTTGCCTCTCCTTTCTCCTTCAGGGAAAGATTCGCCGACAGGCTCCAATTTTCATGTCGGTCGACGACGGCCATGGCGATATGATACCAGAAACCCCGGAGCCTGCCTTGCTTGCAGTCAATACCTACCTACAAACAATCCAGCCACCCGACAGTGACCCGCGCTCGCGGCCTGACAAGCAGATTCTGGAAGGATTGAATAGGGCAGGGGATTCTTGTATCAGTCAAGATTTTAACAACCGAAGGCCGCCGCGGGACAGGACTCCATCCCGCCACGAAGGCGAAATCCAGCACGACTTCGACCCACCTCCTCGAGGCCGCAGGGAGCGCGACTCGCACCCAAGGGAAACACAGGGGTCCCCCCGGGTCGCAAACCACGACCGGCGAAATAGGTATCGCGACCACTCGCCGGACCCCGATCATGAGGCCGAAACATGCGGAGCGCCTTGCTTCCGCCGTCGCATCCGCCAAGCTAGGATGCCCAGGAACTTCAAACCACCGACTGATCTAGCAAAGTATGACGGCACTCAAGAGCCCAAAACTTGGTTCAAGGACTACCTCACTGGGATTCGCTGCCAAGGTGGTTCTCGTACTACCGCCATGCAGTGCCTGCAGTTGCAAATCAAAGGCCTTGCACGCACGTGGCTAACCGGCTTACCACGAGACGACATTGGCTCAAGGGATGAGCTCGTCCAAGCTTTCACCCGCAACTTCAGGTCCACGTACAAACGACCCGTCTCCCTCGAGCAACTCCGGGCTTGCATTCAAAAGGAGGGAGAATCCATCCGTTCGTACATCCAGCGCTGGACCAACACCAAACATGCTTCTGAGGAAGTCTTCGATGAGAGTGCCATAGACGCTTTCAAGCGAGGACTCCGACGAGTCGAGCTCAAGGAGGAATTGGGTCGTGTTCGGCCCGCAACCATCAGCTACCTGATGGAAATCGCCAATCCATGGGCTGACGGTGAAGATTTAGTTCGCAATGAATGCCATCGATCCCTAGAGGAAGAGGGCGATTGTGGTCATGATCGAAGGAGGAAGCGCAAAAACCGAGTCTTTGAAGAGTCCCACCCACCTGATTTCATCGCGGCCGCCTCTACTTCAGATTTTGGCTCGCGAGAGAACGGGAGTTGTGGTGGAGGTTTTCAAGGTGGTGACAAGCGCAAGCAACAATGGCAGAGAAAAGGGAACCAACCTACACTCTCTCAACAGTTGGCTTCCCCTTGCCCGTTTCACGTCTACAGGGATGAACAAGGCAACATCAAGCCAAGTCACCCTCTAGCCGAGTGCCGGCGTTTCAAGGAGCTACAGGATGAGTTTGCCAGGACACAACAGTCGACAGCCGGTGCTGGCTTCTTGCAGCTACCTGAGTCGCATCCGTACCCCAATGAAGGAATCAATTGCACCTTTGCCGCCTCCCATACCAGGAGCGCTACCCATTGGTGCTCCTCCTCCTCCTCCTCCTCCGTGCCCAACCAGTTTTGCCGGTGCGGTGCACCCAGTAGCACTTGCACCACCACCATAAGCACCGACAACGGTCGCCAACTCATATCCAACTCTGGTCGGACACATCTGCATGATTCAAAAAGGAAAACCCACTAATCGGGTCCAGAAGTCCATAACTCGGTAGGTTCATATGGCCGTGAGGTCACCTCCCTCTTCAACGGAGTACCTCGACTGGTCTGAAATGGAGATCACATTCTCCAGAGAAGATCACCCACCCTGCATCCCGCAACCTGGGAACGCAGCATTGGTGCTCGACGCACAGATTGGAGGCTTCATGTTGAACAAAGTGTTCATCGATGGCGGAAGTGGGCTGAACATTATCTATGTCGACACCCTATGAAAGATGAATCGCTCAACAACAAAGCTAGCCCCCACGAAGACAACCTTCCACGGGATCATCCCAGGAAAAGCAGCCACTCCACTGGGCAAAGTTAACCTAGACGTGGTGTTCGGCACGCCCGATAACTTCAGACGCGAAAGACTCGACTTCAAAGTGATCGACTGGCCCTCCAAGTACCACGTGGTATTGAGTCGTGTAGCGCTGGCACATTTTATGGCAGTCCCGCATTAAGCTTACCTTAAGCTTAAAATGTCTGGACCCAACGGCGTGATAACTATCTCTAGAAGTTTCCTACGGTCTGACCATTGTGACCGTGAATTCCATAAAATTTCCGAGTCACTCACTGCGCAGGACCAGGTTAGTCAAGCCTACCTCTTAACAGACGACGACCAAAATTCCGTCCTTAAGAAAAGAGCCATTGAGGCCACAGGCGGCACAGACTCGAAGACAGAGGAAGCGCAGGCCCCTTCATCAAGGGAGGCCAACGCTGACTCGGCCAGTAGCCTTACCAAGTAAGGAAAACTGGCTCGCTGGGCTCCCCCACTCGCAACATCGGGAGTCCCTCTAGCAGGCGCACTAAAACAACGAGAACGCCAAGCCGGCTTTGCAGCCCATGCAGTGTAACTCAAAAGTCGCCTACCAAAGAGTGAGTCAGTTCAAGCACATACCAGCGAGCTCATCCATGCCTCGACATGGCTATTCAGCCAACTCGACTGCGGGATATGAGAACCAAGGATCTCCCCCTCAAACTCCAATTCAGAGCAGGGGACACAAGAAGAAAGATGCGGAACGCCACGCAATCGCGCCGCGAATGCGCCAGGCTTTTGCTTGAATTTTTTATTTTTATTTTTCCAGTTTCTCGCCTGTTTCCTTGTTTTTCTCCACATTTTTAAATGCCCTCTTGTACCATCAGTACTCGATAAAAGTATTTATGTTCCTCTACTTAGAATTCTTTCCTCTTACTTACCCTGATACGGTCGCATCAAGCTCAAAGCTGAGAGATCGACCCTAAAACCTGTCATTGGACGCACCCGACAGTCGGGGGCTGCGTCCAATCGACCCAAAACTTGTCATTGGACGCACCCGACACTCGGGGGATGGGTCCAATCGACCCTAAACTTGTCATTGGACGCACCCGACACTCGGGGGCTGCGTCCAATCAGCCCCAAACTTATCATTGGACGCACCCGACACTCGGGGGCTGCGTCCAATCGGCCCAAACTTGTCATTGGACGCACCCGACACTCACTGGTTATCTCGTGAAGTGCATCAGCAAAACATTGTTCAACGATCGGCGATTCCCAAATATGCAAAATTGGGATCACATTGTTTCTCAGTTATTAAGATCAAAGAAGTTACAAAACAGAGGTGCGACCCCCTTCAAAGATGCCAGAAGCTACCAGTACGTTACAAAGGATTTCAAAGTATTTGGGTCTACACATGATTGCAAACCAGTCATGCACAGACCCGGGGGCTACTCCCACCGGGAGCGCTAGTCGCGCAGCTAGTAAAAATACTACTGATGCAACTATGCCTATACCTTCAACGGATACAAAGGACTAGTTTACTCCAAAGTCATAAGAGTGACCAACTGGCGTGCTGTGTGCTCCATCATGTCATAAATCGGTCCAAGCTGAGCATCGTTTGAAACACTGGAGGGAGTCAGATGCAGAGAGTCCAGATTTAGTGAGGGTAGCGCAGCCGGACAAACGAGAGGGGTAGAACAGCCCCCTCCACCAATTGTTTATGCGTCACCACTGCTCCTTCGCAAAACCTCTCGATCAATCCCTTCAGATCCATAGGAACAGGAAGCTCCGGGAACAAGTTGTGGTGCACTTCAGTCAAACAGTGGCTACAGGACTTCAGGCAGACCACAGCTCTTGCAACTCGATCTTGCAGCAATGCAATGGTATAACCCTTGTCAAGGTTTGACCAGAAGGCTAGAGTCATTGAATCAGATCGTGCTATAGCATCAAGACGATTTTTTACGCGTTCAATTTCGACATATGGTTCTGGCATCATGTCTGCAAAAAAAGACACATCCAAGTCAGCCAAGAGTCAGTTGATCCAAAGTTTTCAAACAGAGAGACTAGTGCTTAATATAGCCTAGCCTAGCTAGCGCCTAACTATTTACTTCCTCCTTTTCACAAAGAATGGCGCCCACACTTTTCGAGATCAAACTTTTACCAACGATTAGACCAATTGTATGTAGATTATATGTTAAAAATTTATATCGTGGGAAAGGTTTTTGATATACGAATCAAATGATATAATTTTTGTAACACATAAACCTGAAATCATTAGTCGAATGGTTGGTCAAAATAAAATTTTGAAATGTATGCGTGCCATTTTTTGTGAAATGGAGGGAGCAGGTCACAATCAAGGACCGAACCCCCGGTCGATGGTTTTGGGTGCCATTGATGTTAGCTGCCTACGACTGCGACGTCATTGACGTGAGCATGTTTTGCACAATGTCCCTGACTACTCCATGCAAACAACTAATGACAATTTCCAAAAAACAAACAACTAATGTGACACGTACGCCTCCTTTCTTTTCTTCTTTCAAGAAAAAAGTATTGTTTCTCTTAGTTTTTCTCGATAGAGAAAACGAGTGGGTTTGTTGATGCATGGTGGGTCTATTTTTCTTCCCTTGAAAAAAGCGTCTCATGAACCTTTTACCCACAAAGATCGATTGGTGCATAGAGTTAGTTGTCATGCATGTTTTATATATCCTACCGGCCAATTAAAGTGCATGTCCACATGTTCCACAAAAGAACATATAGTTTTATTTTCTATGGCTGGACAAAAATGTAGGATTGATGGTGCCTTTACACCTTAGTAGATCAATTTGGACTATCACAAAGTGGTAGAAAGTTTTGCAAAAATATGGAGCCATGAAATGTGAATTAAATATTATATAAACTACTATATTTTTTTGTTAGTAATATAAGAGGTGAATCTTTGCTATTAGTGGAGAAATGTGAATTTGAACTATTCTCGAGATATTTGGGCTACTGTTAAGTGATATATATGTTCGTAGCATTTTTTTATTAGAATGATTGTCAATCTTTTTTCTCGTTACATGGATGATGGATCAATTCTTTAGTGCCAATGATTGGATCAAACTGCATTTCTTCTGGTGGCGTGGATGATTGTACAAAAAAAAAAAATCAAGTGCTGAAGATTGGATTCAGATGTGTTGGCCTGTTTTTCATGCTTTACGGGTTTTCTATGGGAGAAGGGCACAAACAACTGGTGATATTTAAAATTTATATGAAATTTGCGAGCTTAGGCATTGGCGGAGCCCCCCCCCCCCCCCCCCCCCCAAGATTTGTAAATTCTGGTTAGGTCTCTGTGTATCTATGTAATAAGTTATACATTTTTGTGTTTTGGCCCTCTCTGATAATCTTTTTTTTTTTCCGCTCATATTTTTTTTTCTTCCTCCACCCCTGCCCTTAGGATATACTCCTAAGGGGCATTACAAAGGTTGAAAGCACTAGTGAACGAATGGCTACTATATTTTCTACGAAATTATTTATTGGCCTCTCAGTATTACTCACTGCTCATCAAACTACTAGAAGTATATATGGCCAGACACGAAAATAGACGGCTCAAAAAGGCGAATGTGTGAGAGGTCTTCTGAAGCTTTGGATTTGAATGTTCTGTATATAAATATGCTCTATCTTTACAGGCAAAGTCGGGTTTATGCATGCGTGGTACATTTGTATCATATGAAATTTGTGAGTCTTGTCCACTTTTTGAGGGAAAACAATAGATCAATGATCTACTACAATTATATTAATGCAAAAAGAAATGTACAAATATATACAATGCTGAACCAAAAATTATCAGGCCAGGCTATCTAAAACTATCAATCCAGCTGCGAAAATGAATGCATCTCTTTCTTCAGCTCTATGGAAGAAAATGTTCAATTAATTTTTGAAGATCTTCCTGTCTGATCGATTTGCTAGGCAATTGGGGCATATGCATGCAGTTCGTGCGTCGTGTCGCGCATGGGCGCCCTTGACTTGGACAGCATCGCGTATGTAATCCATGATGATCCTAGCTCCTTATATTGACAACGAAATAGCTCCCCTTGATATAATATAGAAAAAATGCACGCACTTGATCTTTCCATGTACCTACAACTGCCACTTATTGTTTAAGAAAAAGGGTTCCGTACTGTTTTCTTATTTTGCCGCTACATACAACATGCGGCCTAGTCGATGCCCTTTTGAAGCTTTGTCAACCTAATCCAAGCACCCAAGAACTACTCTATCCGATTGTAAATATAAAAATTTCTATCTTTGTGCTAATCAAACTTATCAAAATTTGATCAAATTCGTAGAAAAATCAACCAAGATCTCAAATATTAAATAAATATACTATGAAAAATCATGTCATGCCAGAATTAATAAAAGTAATTTAGAGTTTTGGATGTTTGTAGATTTTTCTGTGAAATTGGTCAAACTTGAAACAGTTGACAAAGTTAGAACTACTAAAATTATATTTAGGTATGGAACACTACTGCTAATGATTAAGCTTGTCTTGTCCTTTCTTAAATCTTAATCACTTTTGGATAATATTTGCATTCATCGCTACTGGTCCAGACATAAATCATCAACGATGGAGGGGCCAAGGCCCGCATTGCAAATTAAGAAGCTCCGCGACCAAGTACATGTGCACAATGAAAATATATTGCGACACTCTTGAAGCAGGACGTGTCGTTTGCACGTCAGAACTTGTTTAGGCTGCCTCGATCCACCAGGGATAAAATGTTCATTTTGACGTTATTTGTCTTTCATAAGGTGGATTATCTTTCTGGGTGTGGCAATATCTAAGTTGCCTAATTTTAAACAAAATGTTTAAAAATAATTTGACGAATCAGAATCGTTGATTAGTATCCAGATCTCATTTACTTCTTTTTTTTCCATCTGTTTCGAACTATATCCAACGGCTGAGAAATCAACTTATCTCTAACTAAAAATCAGACAACTTAGATATAGCAAAGCCATATCATTTTAATTATAAACGACAAAAAAAAAGCATACGCCCGCACGTATATGATGCAACGGTAATGTGCGGTGTGTGAATCCTAGAGATCGGAGCAAGTAAGGTCGAAACAAACAAACTCGTTCTATTTTTTGGAGGGCAAAACTCGTCGATATTACTCTCTCCATTTCTAAATACTTGTCGTGGTTTTAGTACAACGAAGGAAGTACGTACTAATAAAAAAAAGATAAAACAAGCGATCTAGTTATCCCAACATGGTGCCCTAATTTAGTTGTTTTTTCTTACACCGCGTGCGCGACACATCCTCGGTCAAAGTAAAGGTACGTGAGCACGGTGTGAACTCTCGCTCTCCTCCAGCCTTTGAAACCTCGCACGTACAGAAACTAAGCTCCGTCGGAAAGTATGCGCAGTCTCCAATTCTCCATGACCTTTGCCTTGTTTCTTCCCATCTTCCAAGTCCCAATGAGAAATAGTATATTGTGCTTTTTTTTTAGCTTAAATAGTATATTGTGCTAATGGAGTATATATTGTGCAACATGGTGCATGCTGAAATCATGTCTTCCTATATGTAGACTTCAGTATAAAAAAAGGAAAAAAAAGGATTTGAGTACCTCCAATGTTTTAATCTGCACGGGTGACCGTCGTATATTTTCTTCATGTTTGGGAAAGCAAGTTATTGCACCGGTTCTTAGCTACTCCCTCCGCGGGCGTGCGGCGGGGGGGTCGGGGGAGTGGACCAGGGCCAGCGGCGGCGCTTGTGGCACCGGCGAGGAGGCCGCCTCCGCCTACGAATCCGTCACGCTCCGCCTCCACGGGCCTCGCGCCGTCACCAACCTCCCCCGATCCCAACCCCTCCCCTTCTCATCCTGGCGAGCACGGTGCTCGAGACGGGCTTCCACACCGCCATCGACGACGAGTGGGAGGAGGAGGAGCCCTACTACTCCATGCGCCACTTGATGCAGCTCTGCGTCCCACCGCCGGTGACCATCTGCAGAAGCCGCAGCAGCAGGTGACGGCTCGGGGAGATTCCACTTGCAGGCGGCGGCGACGAGCACCTGCGCGACAGGGGTACGCGGGGAGCCACCGGGGCGCGGGCTCAGGAGAGCGCAGCTTCGCACTCAGGCCGACGATGCGCAGCTCTTGTGCACGGCAGAGAGGCACGGAAGGCTGTGGGGACGGAGATAAGGAGCGGCGGCATCTTTGCCGGAGACGGAGAAGACGAGTGAGCGGCAGATACTACGAGCGCGCACGGTACAGGAGATGGGCATGGATCTTGACCAATGGATGCGGCGGCTCGAGCTCGCCGGAGTAGGAGCAGGAGAAGGGGCAGCTCGGCATGGAGGAGGATGGGTGGCGGGGCCCGTCGAAGCAGTGGCCGTCGGTCGGAGATGGAACAGCATGGGGACGGGACCATTTTAGGCTCAGGTGTGGTCAGGTTCGGACAGCTCGGACGGGTTGTCCAGGGTGGCGCCACGGTGGCACTGGCATGTGGGCTCTCTTGTCAGATTTTGCATCAAAACGGTATTAAGTGGCTAATCAGTGCACGGGAGTACGTTTATGCACAAAAGTGGTGGTAATTTGAAAATAATAATTAAAAAAGGTGGTTTTCTTAGACATGTGCCCCAATTGTGGTGGTTTTAAGTAATTTTCTCGTAAAATAGCAGGCATTGCTTCAAGAATGTAGTTTTCGATCCGATAAAAACTCATTATAACCAAAGAGCTCTAATCATTCAATTTGGCAACGGTTGACGAATGAATGTTGTAATTTTAAAAAGTTTTTGCCTTGAAGTTCCATCATACAAAACAAGAACCCCAAGGTCTGACCTTCAATTCATTTGTATGAATGATGCTCGCTTTTGTATGTTGTCTTTGAGAACAGGCTCCAAGTTGACATATTTCGGTATTATTAGTCTTTATTGGTTGGACCCGACGATAATCTTTTGAGATACTATCGCTATGTTGTAACCAATGATTCTTTTGCAAGCTTAAGGTTGATTATAGTGGAAGTAACATAAGCATTGAGATGTCGTGACATATCATTAAATGAAGAAAGAGATAGTAGTAGTATCATAATATGATACCGATAAACATAGCATTTTTCAAGACATGATCTCTCTTGTAAATCAATAAATGAGGATTCTATATATCATGTCCATGGTACCATACATTACAAAGGTAGTAACATAATCATTGCATGATACTACTTTTATGTTACCACCAGCCTAATCGCTCGACCTTAATGTCTCGCCGTTGTATTATCATTGTGTGTTAGGTCAAAAGAGCCAACCAAAGATTGCATTTGTAGCAAATACTACTGTCTCTAACATCTATGATGAGTGGGGATCGGTAGAATAAATCATTAGGCACAAGTCACAGAAAACGAAGCATTTTTTAGATTTGCCCTTTGACTGCTCCGACACATTTCAATTTTTCTACCAGTTACGGGGGCTGTGCCCTGGGAGAGGAACTGCCCCAAACTTTAAGGATCATCACGGCTGACTTCATGCCAAGCACTTTCTGCGTTTCATATTAAATGATTCGAATTTATCTAAATATGATTGTAGTATTTATATTAAAAAATACGTGTAATATTATAGCATTTAATATGGGAAGGAGAAATACAAGTTTCTCGATCAAGCAGTACATGTGTCACTAGTTGGTACGGTCGTAGGGTCGATAAGAGTACACATACTATATGTGTTTCTGGAAATGACAGCAACAACGAAAACGAAGTCACAACACAGCTAACCCGATCAATCAGTCACGCCCAGAGGAAGATATATGGCTAGCCAGGTCAGGTGCATAGGATGGGCGCGTCGGTGTGCATGGATGGCTGGCTGCAACTTTGAAATTAGTTATGATAATGATATAGAAGTGCTGAACTGATGATGCATGTCGTGCTGTCAGTATCCGGGGAGGCGGAGACGATGTATAGGACTGCATAAATAATTTAGGGTGGGGTGGGGGAGCATATTGCATCTCTTTTTTCCTTCAAAATATTCCTGTCCTTAGTGTCCTAGACCCAGGGGAATATATCATGTCTGTGTGAATATTCCCTTAACCATGTGTAATGTGTTGCTATCACAAACCAAGCAAAACCGGTCCCTATCCTTGTTTCCTCAGCTAGGCTTCTTTCTTTCCTTCGCGTCTACTGTTGCACATAAGATTTTCCTCTTCTTCGCTGAAGACCGATGAGATAGTTTTCACTAACTGGGAGCATTGGAGATTTTTGTTCCCGAAAAGGAAGGTCAAACCATCCGTCCTCTGCATTCCACCAAATGCAAACGGCCATAAATTTGTTAAATAAGATGTACTTGTAAAATAAAATCAGATACTATCCACATTCGATTCATTTTAGTTCATACGAGGACACTTGTTTGCCATATCGGTGTACTCTAATACAAAACTGGACTTTTGGATTGTCCTCTGTAGCTAGCGCCTTCATATCCTCTTATTCGGTATAATGAAAATTTCTAGAATTTTAATGGGTATATTTAAATCAGTTTTGTTTGAATTAATATAGTCAAACAAAATAGTATTAGATTTACATATCTTTAAAAATCCTCAATTTTTCCGATTCTTCTCCCTTCCCAAATCACTTCGCTCCCAAAAAACTCATCCCCGCTCAACAACAGTAGCAGTTCACCCCTGTCACCACACTCGAGTGAGAAGGAGAACTCTCCACACACACGCGCGCCTTTCCACATGATCCTCCCTTTTCCAGCGTGCTGCGTGTCTGGGCGTGCGATTGCGTCACGCTAGCAGTGCCCACAAGCGTCACACGTACGCTTCCTCCACATCTCTATCTGCCTCCAGCGGTGGTGATAGATCCAAATCTCACATTGATGCCCCTCTCTCCTTCTCTTATCTCGATTTGAGCAGAAACATGTGTAGGCAGCGGCGGGGCTTTGTCGTCGTCGTCTGCTAGGTGACAATTGCATGAGGAAATGGAGTCGAAGGAGCCAAACAGACGACGAAAGGGCGGTGGATAGAGGGAGCCTTCCGGACACCACTTTTGGCTACGCAGGAGGAGTAAAACGGTGCCGGAGAGGGATATTTTTTTCTTCGATTTTTCCTTTGTTTTGGATACAAAGGGCCGTTGGAGATGTTGTTGACATGGTAACCAAGCGACCGCACAGCGAACCACACAACTTAGCACCACAAGGAGTCCTCAAACAAACATTGTTCTTATCTTTTCCGTTGTCCATCAAACCCTCCCATTTCTGAAAACCCTTTCAAATTTGGTTAAAAAGGAACCAAATTGGAAGGAAGAAAAATTTATTTATCGTCTAGGTTCATTCATTCAACGCCGACGCCTCTGCCAACTGGCCGACGAAATCGGCAGTCCCCAGCCTACACAGCGAATGGAAACAAAAAAATACGAGACGCGCTCGCCGCACGCCGTCTTGCTTGTCCCGGGGCGCTCTCCTGCATCGTCTATCTCTATCGCATGGCGCCTTTAAATACCCCGCCGCGAGCCGAGGCCCAGCTAGCCTGCCAGCCAGCCAGCCCCGCCCCCCTCCTCTCCTAGGCCTCTCTTCCCTCCCCTGCCGTCGCCTCGATCGATCACGCCGCCGCGCCGCCGGAAAGGGAAAGGAGTCGATGGGGAGAGCGCCGTGCTGCGACAAGGAGGGGCTGCGGAGGGGCGCGTGGAGCCCCGACGAGGACCAGCTTCTCGCCGACTACATCGCGCAGCACGGCCACCCCAACTGGCGCGCCCTCCCCAAGCACGCCGGTGAGTTCACTTCGGCTTGGGATCCTTGTCGGCGTGTGAATACGGGCGATTTATTAGGAGCCAGCGCGCTCATGGGCTTTGGATGGATCTCGTCTGTGTTTGCGCGCAGGGCTGCTGCGGTGCGGGAAGAGCTGCCGGCTGCGTTGGATCAACTACCTCCGTCCCGACATCAAGCGGGGAAACTTCACCGCCGACGAGGAGGACCAGATCATCCGCCTCCACCACTCCCTCGGCAACAGGTAAAAAAAAATCCTCCCCTTTTTTTTACCACCTCCTTTTCAATTTCTCCTTTTACTTTTTTAAAAATGAATTTCTCCTTGTACTCTGTTGCTCCGTGTGTGTATGTTTTTTTTACCATTATAATCACGCTTGGAAAAGATGATTTTGTGATCATCGTCACAGCTTCACGGCTAATCTGGAAGGGTTTAACTAGTAGCACTCCATTTTTTACGGGCATTAACTAGTTCTCCCTATGTAGCTTCCTTTCTTTACTTTGTTCCAATTTTGGCCATTGCTGCTAGGAAAGGGCCAGCTTAGGATTAGAAATTACCGTACACATTTCATATCTTTTTCCATTGCGCGGGCTAGTGAGTAAAACTTTAATAAAAAATGGTTGAAACAAAGTCGAAGAAAACAATTAGAAAAGTCTATTATTGGGCATGCAGTTCAACAGTGGTTCAGAAATTCAGATAGAAAAAGATGCACCGTCTTTCTGAACTTTCAGGTACAGTCCTATCATTGATTGATTGGTGGCAGCCATAGCCTCCTCGAAACTAATGACTAAATTACACCCCCCCACCCCCCCCCCCCCAAAAAAAAAAAAGACAAAAGCGATTCTCCACATAAACCACCACATGTAAATAACAATTTCAAAGCTCGAAAGCCGCCAGAGATTCCATTTCATTTGGCCTTTCATGGAGTGGGGTGGTAGTGGCCGCTGCATGCATGCAGACGATGATGCATACTTGTAAAATCCCTCTGCATTTGATATGAATGCAGCAGCAGCATCGCAATCATCCGGCCACCACTTGAGCTGGACCACACTCTGTCCAAGAACCCATACTTAATTATACCAGTCATATAAATTGTGAGTATGAAATGCAGTGAAATCCAGTGCATGCCCGACCACAGCAATCCTGATCCCGTCCACTAATTCCTTGTTTAATCGCACATGATCGGGTACTACCCAGTTGCTGAATTCAAGAGCATTTGTAAATTAACAAGGAGGAGAAGGACTTGGAGTTGTGCTTCAGATTAAACCATCTTCACTGTTTGATGTGGTAGCACTGTGCATTGGGAATCAAATCTTTGCGGTATCTGAGGCTTGCATGCAGTTGATGTTTTGTTTGACAGTTTGCAGCTCTGAATTTCTTTTATTTTTGTTCTGGGAACAGGTGGTCCGCAATCGCAGCGCAGCTGCCGGGACGCACTGACAACGAGATCAAGAACGTCTGGCACACCCATCTCAAGAAGAGGCTGCTGGAGGACAACCAGAAGACCACTCCCGGCGATGGCGGCCGCCGCCAGAAGAAGCGCAAGCAGAAGGCCAAGGCTACTAAAAGCGCTCCCGTCAGTGTCAAGCATGAGCAGCTCTCGCCGGGGCGGTCGAGCAGCAGCGTGACATATAACTCAACAGTGACTGAGACTGCGGCGCCCGTCTCGTCCTCGCCGGCCATCACCAGCGCGAGCCACCAGCTTGTCAAGGAGGAGAGCTTCAGCTCGGCCGTGGTCACCGACGACAGCTTCTGGTTCTCGACGGATGTAACGGGGATGATGAACCTTGGCAGTATGGAAGAGGAGCTGAGCCTGGCGCCTACGAGGAACGAGGACATGGATTTCTGGCTCAAGATGTTCGAGTCCGGAGACATGAGGGACTTGGCCGTCTCTTAATTAATGATCGAAAAATCATGTTTGTTAGTTGGGATACCCGGAAGACTAGAGTTTTCTCTCTTTGTTTTACCTGTATGTTTTCCCCATCTTCCGGTGACAAAATGTTTGGAATTTGAGGTGAATTCACCTTGTTTAGGAGAGAAAAACTGAATACCCGTAGCTACAGTTCTTTTGTTCTTGTTTGTTCTTTATCCACCCTCGGCCTCCTAGCGCTCCACGTCCACGCTCCCTAGCTCCCTCCTTGAAGATTTTTTTAGAAATATAGGGCTTTTTCGTCCTCTGTTCCATTCAAAACAACGAAACAGCAAAAAATCTGTCTCAACGGATCAATTCCAACAGAACTTACGGCCACATAGGCCCTAATGCTACCAGTAGAACGAGAAAGTAGTTCCAGCGCCTCTAACTAGCCCGATTACAAGACATCATGAAAGCTGGACAAAATGGCAGAAAATCAACGTCATATCTCGTTTCTTCATGGAGAGCAGTCTTGAAGGGACATCGACATGATGCCCTGGCAGGCGTTGAGAGTCAGCATCGAGATCGCCCTTCTCTTCTTCATCTCGAGCGAAGTCTTGTGATCTCCACCGACTTGTCCTCCAACCAAAGAATATGTGCTAGAGCGTCCTGACTTGTGTTTGAACAGAGAAGCTTCCATGAGCGAAGGTATCGCAGGACCATTTGCCAAATCACCTGCATTGAGGACCACAAAGATGAGCGAAAAAAAGATGTTATTACGACATTTCCAAAGTGACCAAAGAACAACTGCAGTAGACATGTTTAACACTCTATTCTTCTTATTGCCCACCCAGAATTTTGCAATTTGTTCCAGGCTAGAGCCATGGGTTATTTTAAGTAACGAACTCATGAACTCCCAAATAAGTGTTGCAACTAGACAATCAAAGAATAAATGTTGTACAGTTTCAGGTTCAGAACAAAACAGACAGGTAAGATAATTCAGATGTTATCTCTTGTGCAGATTATCTCTAGTCAAAATCCTATTATGGCTAACCAACTAGAGGAAAGTGTGTATCTTAGGGGGCAGATGTAGTTTCCAGACAGTTTGTACAAGGTGTGATTCCTCAAAAATTAACCACAGCATACAGAGAATTGGTGGTATAGACACCTCTATTATTGAATTTCCACACTAATTGGTCTGAGTCATTAGAGAGAGAAGTAGAGGAGACTATAGCAACCAGATCCTGCCAAAGCTGCATAATGTGGGGTGAAAATCCTCTCCTAAAGGAGAGCTTAATGTCAGATCCATCCCAAATCTCAGCCACAAACTTGTGATGTTCATTATAGATAAAGTAAATTTCCCAGAATTGGATAGCCAAACTAGAGCTTCCTATCCATTGGTCTTTCCAGAACTTAACACTCTTCCCATTACCAATTTTCCAAAAGTATCCCAATTTTGCTGCATGGGAAGCCCAAAGCACTCCTTTCCAGAAGCGGGAGGATATGGTATCAGAACAGGCAAACACATTTGGAGAACTATTGTCATACTTGATGTCAATGATCTGTCTCCAAAGTTTATGAGAGTCAAGGTGATATCTCTTAATCCAATTAGCTAACAAGCACACATTAAGGTGTCTTAGATTGGGGATACCAAGGCCCCCAAACTCTTTTTTTAAAGTGACTAACTCCCAATTTGCAAGATGGTACTTGACATGTCCTTCATAATTGTCCCAGAAGCAATGAGCCATCTGAGAAGTAATTTCACTGATGGCCTATTTAGGGAATTTGATTATGGATAGAAGGTAAATAGGTATACTAGCCAGACAAGTTTTTATCAAGGTAAGTCTGCCCCTATAAGAAATAAGTCTTCCTCTCCACCAAGCTGCTCTTTTGATAATTTTGTCTACAACAGGTTGCAGATCTTCCTTCTTTAATTTGCAGAAATGGAGAGTAACCCCCAAGTATTTCATGGGCCATTGTCCTAGCTTGCAACCCAAAGTTTGAGCAAATGGTCTAATTTGCTCATCTTCCAGGTTCAGAGAATACAGATCACCTTTATGAAAATTAATCCTCATTCCAGACATTTGTTCAAAAAGGAGAGGAACCACTTAAGGTTTCTTGCCTTAAGAAGATCATTGTCCACAAAGAGGACGGTGTTATCTGCTTATTGCAGGCTCACCACTCCCCCCTGATGGGCAGAAGGCATCAGCCCAGAAATAAGATTCAAAGATGCAGCTTTTGATAGGATTTTTGTGAAAACATCTGCAACAATATTGAAAAGGATTGGGGAAAGAGGGTCTCCATATCTAAGCCCCCTACTAGTAGAGAAGAAAGGTCCATCACTATCATTTAATCTAATGCCACTGGATCCTCTAAGGAGGATGCTATCTAGCCAGGAAATCCACTTGGGGCAAAAGTCCCTCTGTTGAAGGATGGTTCTAAGGAACCCAACATACACTCTGTCATAAGCCTTTTCATGATCAAGCTTAAGTACCACACCTGGGATTTTATTAAGGTGGCTGTCATGAATAATTCCATGAGCAGCTACCACACTTTCTAGTATATACCTGCCTTTTAAGAAAGCAGTCTGATTGGAGCTAATAATCCTGTTTGCACATGTACTAAGTCTATTAGTACAAGCCTTTGAAAAAATCTTGAAACTACAGTTAGTGCGAACAATTGGCCTGTATTTTTTGATGCCAGTAGCATCAGCCTCTTTAGGGATGAGAGTAATCATAGAAAAGTTGAGCCTATAAAGGTCCAAGGTGCTAGAGCAGAATTTGGATACTAAGTACATCAGATCTGGTTTAATGGTCTCCCAAAACTTTTGATAAAATAGGAAGGGAAAACCATCAGGACCAGGTGCCCCCTCAGCATAAGAGCTGAACACAGCTGCCTTGATTTCCTCTTCAGAGAAGTTCTGAGTAAGCAGGTCATTTTCTTCAGAAGAAACCTTATCATCAACATCCCAAAAATCTTGAGAGAGGGAAATATCCAGATGAGGTTCAGAGCTGAATAGAGATTTGTAGTAAGTTACAGCAATCTCCATCATACCCTTGTTGTCATTGACATGCCCAGTTTCCCCCTCTAGAGGGAGGATCATTTTCTTCCTCTTCCTTTGATTAGCTACAAGATGGAAGTATTTAGTGTTCCTGTCCCCCTCAAGGATATCTCTTTCCTTGGATCTCTGTCTAGTTTTAATCTCCTCTCTATACCAGAGGAGATTAAGCTCATTCCTGATATCCCTCATGCGCTGGTGTTCCTCAGGGAGGAGGGCTTGTGTTTCAGCCATAATGTCTAGGCAAGTGCACTCAGCAGTGAGGTCTTGGTTAAGCTTTTTTTGTCCAGCTTCAGCATTAGAATTACAACCTCTAAGGAGTTTACTAAGCCTCCTGATCTTAAATTGTCAGATGTCTAATGGGTCAGAACATGGGCAAGGGAGATTCCAATTGGTGATGACCATTTGTTTGAAATTATCCAGCTCCGGCCACCATTTCTCAAATCTAAAAGGCCTTTTAGGAGGAGGAATACCACAACCCAAGTCAAGTACCAAAGGGGTGTGATCACTAATATCTCTGGATAAAGCAGAAAGAGAGGAAAGGGGGAAATGTGTCTCCCAGCAGGTAGTAACAAAGACTCTATCAATAACAGCCATAATGGCTTCCTTTGGATTATTCCCCCAAGAGAACTTTCGATTGGCCAACTTAATTTCCATCAGGCCATTAATCCAGTCATTGAACTTAGTAGCCCATCCTTGATGGATGTTTCCATTATTCTTATCTGAGTTAAACCTCACCAAGTTAAAGTCTTCACCCACTACAGTGGGCAGGCAAGTATGACAGAACAGATTATGTAACTCATCAATAAATTCTTGTTTGTACTCCTCATAGCTAGAGCCATAGACAACAACAAAGTTCCAACATAATTCATCAAGTTTACTTTTCATAGAGGCCAACACATAGTAGGATTTAATATCCTAAGATACTACATCAAATAAATCAGTATTAACACCCACAAGTATGCCTCCTGCAGTACCAGTAGCAGGGAGCCAGTTCCAAGAGAAATTACCATAAGTGGTGAAGGACTCTAGGAATTGCATTGTAAAGTTATGCCACCACGCTCCCAAACCCTTCCATCCTTGCCTAACTCACCTTGGCGCAAACTCTGTTTCTCCTCTTCCTCTGATCCTCTCCCAAAAAAAAACTCGGTTTCTCCTCTGGCCTTTCCCTTCTCTCGTCTCCTCCCTTTCGGCTAGTTACTTACAAAGTTCGCATCCCAGAAATGGAATAGACCTAGCAATTTGCCAATTTGGTGTATTAGTGTGAAAGATAATAGATTCACAAATATTATACGGAGATTTCACAAGGATAGGACTGTGAATTTAGTGGTAGGGTGGGAGTTTGGCCTATGCCTATCCAAATGTTCTGACCGAGCACATCTTAGAAAATGTCATGTAGGCAAAAAAACGGAAAAGAAAAAACAGATAGATATATTTAAGAAAGAGAGTGGCGTTGTATCTTATGCAAAATATGACTCTTCACGCGGAATCTAACGCAAGGCTTTATTTTTTTTCTCACTGGTATATTTAATAATGACCATTTTAGATACTGTTAGTGCGGAGTACAACATGTAGACACAGTACGTTAGGAGAGTTGTATCTAGACACCTACTTAATGCTTAAGATATGATGTATTGTGGGTGGCCCTATGGATGGGATGGAGCTAAGGGATTCGGCCGGCCTGTCGTTTTCCGATCGACTTTTTTTCAGATTCAGAGATGGTACAATAACTTTGCAGATGTAGAAGTAAATACAGAATACGTTGAAATCAAATGGTATGTGTTATAGGAGCGGTCATATAAGAGAAATGGGCCAAATGGATGGATGATATGCGCATAAAAGAACTACCTCAAGCCGTGATTAACAATTCATTCAGAACAACTATTTATCACTGGCATGCGTCATGACTTAAGGTGGGGGTGGGCATTTGGTTACAATTTTCGTTAACCAAATTTTGCAAGGAAAATTCAAGAACCCAAGAATTTGGTTAATTGACTATTTGATCTGGTATTTGGTTGAAAAACAAATTTCAGTCTCACAGTTTAGAGTACTTGCATAGATGTAGATTTCTGATACACACAGAGAGATGGGGGAGGTACATAGGAGAAGGATACCCCGAGCTCGTATGTGGAAAAAAAAGGACCATGGTTTCATGGAGTACCTAGAGAGGGCGTCGTTCGAGCGGTGGAGCATGGCACTGCCGCCGATGAAGACAATAATGGCCGGGTGGAGTATGCATGGATAGCCACTAGAGAAGGCTAGACAAGAAATAGAAAGGAAAATGTGGGTTGTCGGCTGCCAGGTGATGTCTACAGCGGTACTCTTCTTCTTGTAGATACTTGTTGGGACTCCGAGCATGTATAGAGGGATGTAGAACAGCAACAACAACTTTCCCTTCAATGAATGACATAATACTCCCTCCTTTTCACAAAGAATACTCCCTCGTTGGAAATGTTTTTGAAATATGAATCCAATGATATAATTTTTGTAGCACATAACTCTCAAATGACTAGTCTAATTGTTGGTCAAAGTAAAATCTTGAAGTGCATGCATGCCATTCTTTGTGACATGGAGGGAGTATTTATAAGTCCGAAAGAGGCATAGGATGAAAGTAATCTCTCCTTGAACAATTCTTCTTTCAAAATACAAAAGTCACTTGTGTTGACCCCAACACACCTAACAGTGTTTTCAATATTGTAGTTGGTCCTAGTTTGGCGAAGAGATGCATTAGATGTAAGGTGGAGGTGTTTTTTTTACTTTGCCGATCGGAGAAAAACAAAATTTTAAAAGAGATTGAAAGTGTGTAAAACTAGGTTGTAGTTGGAAACAAGGTCTTGGTTCGTAGTATCACCGGCAACAACTTCCAGCATCATGATAGCATCAAAATAAATCATTAATCTCAACGAAGTCATTGCAATTGATAGTGAATATAGGTGAGGCCTAAAGTCGATGCGGACATATTTCACCCTTACTTGACTCAGACCATTACAATCCTATTTCTTATAAACAACAACATATTTGGTTGGTGAAGGCCCAATACAGCACAAGGCACAACTTGGAGTATTGAACGGTCATTTGTAATTCAGTAGAATTAGGAGTTCTCTGTTTATCCGGACCCACATGCCAGTTCATTGTACGGGTATACAAGTATGGGTACAACTCATACACGTACCTGCTCTACCCAATTGGGTGCAGTATTTTCCCCAACTACGTGCCCATGGGT
The DNA here is from genome assembly GCF_000005505.3 of Brachypodium distachyon. Classification (NCBI taxonomy): domain Eukaryota; kingdom Viridiplantae; phylum Streptophyta; class Magnoliopsida; order Poales; family Poaceae; genus Brachypodium; species Brachypodium distachyon. The sequence goes on along the minus strand of NC_016133.3, from coordinate 30,193,734 downwards.
AAAAATGACACAAACCCTTGACCGAATAGGGTTTTTACCCACCAGGTACATGGATGATGGGTACAAATTGCCACCTTGAGCTGGAACCTACTACAGACTTCATTCTGAATTCAAGATGAAGTGGGAAAAACAAATTTGGCTCCTCTGAATTCATAAGTTGGATTTACCTTGGTGTTGGCCTCATTTCATCAAACTTAGGTGCACATTTCAATATTTCATATGTTCGGATGAAAGGAAGAATATATAGAAAGTCCATGGGCACAAATGCACATGTAGATAAATGAAATATTTAAACACGATTCTTCGTTGACCATGTCTGTCTGTCAAACAAAAATCTAGCACAATATAATAGTTTCAGGTTCACAAGCATGCGCTAAGTCAGAGAAGAATTAGTCTTGGATTTTTCCTAATTTCAAGTTCTAGATTAGGGCATCTTAACTAGACGATGTTTTTGGTTAACACGGAGAAAGCTAGGTCGCAGTTTCGTAAGTCTTTTTTAGAGTGCATCAAGTGTACACGTATACACGAAATTTAAAGCATCTTAACCAGATGCTCTACAAAATAATAATTTCCCTCTTTCACCTCGAATGGTTTAGTTAAGGTAGCCCCCGCCCAAGAGGTTACAAAAGTACGGAAGCTAATGTGAAGCCGGCCAGGTGTTGACAACGTCGGTACGTACATAGAGTTTTGACCAGCCAAGCAGCATGTCATGCTACATAACGATCACTGGTAGAGAAGAGTAACTCCCCAGTCAAAGGATCGATCTGGCTAGCAACGACTTTGTCGCAATTATGCATCAAGCTGCGTATCGTTGCCATGACCTCATGACCTGCGAATCGTTGCCACGGTCCCTACGTCCACCGACGGCAACATGCATCAAGCTGCACACTCGTTCGCCCGGGAGCTCCCGATGGTTTCTCCGTTCTCATGCAGCCACCACCAGGCGCCCGACAGCCAGACTCCGTGTTAACCAGGCGTCCTTTCTCATGCAGATACCGGTCAGCGCACGGACACTTCTTTCTCACCATGAAAGATGTTTATAAAATTAGTATCTAGCCGCCCAGAAAGATTTAAAATGCGCTAATTGCAGGCATACACACACCCTCCATCATGAAGGTTCTGTTTTTAGAGTTAACTCATTAGGGGTGCTGCAGCAAGTATAATGAAATATTTAGGCGCCCAGAAAGATTAAAAACGCTTGTTCCGCAATATGCAGGCAATGAAAAACACTTCTGGTTCTAAACAAGCCTCAAATGGTTTGAATCTTCCAGCGAATGTCCAGCTAAAAGTGAGCTACAAGCCTCATACACACTGGCAAAACCAGCAGAAGGGAGTATGCACCGCGATGTGCAGCTGTTCTGGGTCGAAAGAGGAGTCCCAATGGGATGGAATGTTTCTTTTATTCAAAACATCAGAGTAGCAGTTGCTCTCCTGGTATGCGCACTTACTCGAGGCATGAGTAGGCAAGCAACTTCTCCTCCGACAGCTCCTGGGCAGTCGCATCCATCTTCTTCCTCGAGAACTCGTCAATAGGGAGCCCTGCCAAGGAGCAACAAAACATTGGGCAGGTGAGAAACCTAGGAAGCTAGGTGTGGCAAACATACTTTCAGGCTACAAAAAGCTAGGGAAGAGAATACATATATGCATGACAAGGCAGGTAAAGGCACAGCAAGAATAGATGAGACAACAAAGTAGTAAGTGGTAATCGCGTGTTATACTGACGCCCACCTTGAACAATTGTCCATTCACCACTGCTGCAAGTTACAGGGAAGGAGTAGATGAGCCCAGCAGGCACACCGTATGAACCATCGGAATACACACCCATGGAAACGTATGTCCCCTGTGAGATTCCAGAGAAATCAAGGCGTTAGCGGACATGTAAGCCGGCCGAACATGCAGGTAAGGTCTAAGGGGCCATGGAACAGACCTCAGGGGTTCCCAGAACCCAGTCACGGATGTGGTCACAAGCAGAGCTGGCAGCAGAAAGAGCACTCGAGAACTTCCTCGCTTTGATGATTGCAGCGCCACGTTGCTGGACAGTGGCAATGAACCCCGCATTTAGCCTGTGTAAACAAGGATAAAACCATGAAATCCTAATAAATGGAACCAACAACAACAATTCAGTATTTGCAGTATTTCTTATTTACCATTCATCATCTTTAACAAGTTCACGAACAGGCTTTTCTCCGCTGGGAGTATTGACAGTGGCGTGGTTAACATCAGGATACTGGCTGGATGAGTGATTGCCCCAGATAATAACATTCTTCACATCAGTAACTTGGACATTCAGTCTCTCAGAAATCTGACCAAGTGCCCTGTTGTGATCTAAGCGGGTCAAACAACTGATATTCTTCTCAGGGATAGATGGAGCAAATTCCTTCAAGATAAGGGCATTGGTGTTTGCTGGATTGGCAACAACCAGAACCTGCAAAAATACAGCACAAATGTTGTGAATCTACAACTAAGAGACTTTATAACTGAAGCTCAGGTTTCTTTTGTAATATAGTACAATTTTGTTGAGGTACATCTTATAATGCATATAATGCAAATGCAATATATAAGAGTAGACTGTCAGGCTCAAATCAGATCTTCGGGGCCAATCTATTTTATTATGGCCTTATGGCACATTCAGGACAAAATGTATAACCACGTAACTGAATGGTGAATGCATGTTGCCGCTGGAGAACATTGGAAAATGGAAGCTGCCATGTAACAAGTTCCAGCAATTACCTTGCAATTAGGAGCTGCATGAGCTTCAAGGGCAGATGCTTGGGATTTGTAGATCGAAACATTTTTCGACATAACATCCTTCCTTTCCATTCCCTCCTTCCTAGGGAATCCACCAACCATAACAGCAACATTCACACCAGTGCAGGCCTCTACGACATCAGTTGTTGCAACAATTCCTATAGTGTACCAACAGAAGGTTTAAATGTCAGCAAGGATGATAAATCTACATAGAAGATGCCATACTGTCTAGAAGAAACAAGTTAAATGAATCGGCTTACCCTTGAGAAGTGGAAATGCAGCATCAACCAATTCCATCTTAACGCCATTAAGAGCTTCAGCAGCTTGCGGAATATCCAACATGTGCAGAATAACTGGCTGGTCTGCACCCAGCATGATTCCCCTAGCAATCATGGGAACAAGAGCATATCCAATTTGTCCTACCCAACAAGGAATAAGTCAGCTTCTGCTAGTTGTTAAAGATTACCACAGCATCAAAGATTACCACAGTATCAGAGAAAGCTTAGTTTTCAATGCTACATGATCCAAGTTTCCCAGGTGCAGGCTACATTAATTACCTGGTCCAGAACCAGAAAATTGGAGAGCCACATGTTTCCAAACTCGAATCCCATTCCCAGACAGAAAAACATAAAGCTACTTTCCATATCAGTGTACTCACATTCATAACCCCAAAAACAATTCAACTTGAAACAGCTACATTCAGAAAATTAAGAACCCGAAACTACTTTCCATTCCTAACCTTGAAAAAAATTAGATTCAACTTGAAACAGGTCCATTCAGAAAATTAAGAACCCGAAGCTACTTTCCATTCCTAACCTTGAAAAAAATTAGATTCAACTTGAAACAGGTCCACTCAGCAAATGAAGAACCCCTTAGTTCTAAAAAGACATTTATTACACCCCATGGGATTCTGCTAAATGTGTTTACAGGAGTGAAATGTGACATGTGGTGCTCTAAACAATCATTACTAATTCAGTTAAACTTGGCACGATTCTAACACACAGAGGTATTGGAGATTGCTCCTCCTAGTAAAGTTTGAGGGATGATGGCTAGGGTTTGCAAGCAGCTCTAGTACCATATAATGCAGTATGCTTGATGTGTTGCATAGAAGCATCAAAAGAGCCAATATACAAGGTACAATAAACATATAAACCTTAGAAAAAAAATATAACACCCGTTGCATGGTTAACAATAATAAGCCTCATCAGATAGACCAACCATATGAATACATTCAAACAAAACCTATTGTTAAGGTTACAACTGATTTTATACTTTTGTTTAGAGTGCCATATATTATATTCTATATATTAGTCATTTGGGCATCCACACAATGCATTAAAAATATTTCACAACATGGTATCAGAGCAGGTCACCAAAACAATACCATCACCATCACCAATTGTCATGGCAGCCAGATTTGGCAACTTGCTCTAATACCATGCCGCGTAATATACTTGATGAATTGCATTGAGGCACCAAACAGGCCAATACACAGAGTACAAGCTATGTAACCCTAAACAAAAATATAACACCATTTATATGCTTAACAGTACCTAAGACTACACATTTCACCTGACACCCAAAAAAAAGTAGCTAGCCATCTAAATCAGTCCGAACTAGACCAAATATGTTTTTAAAATTGCATTTATGGCATCAGAATTAGCCACTTATTATCAAATGAATAACAGCAGTCTGCTCAGATCCCTATAGAGATGATGCGACTATCTAAGAGATCTTCGCTAAACTCATTCAGCTGGTGGTGTGCAAGATCATACCATATTAAACCAATCAGTTTAACAAGTGCAATTAGTGAGAACATTAGATCAAGCGACTATTACCAGATCTACCCACAAATTGACACAAAAGTCAATCAGATCGCGTCAGCTACAGCTCGGATCAAAATTAGAGCGAGCAGCCAAGCTAGCAGTGAGCTCTCTCACTTGTCCGATCCGCTACTATTTGCCACTTCAATTCAACCCTTCCGCCCAGTCAGATCAAGCGACCCAAGAGGAGATCTAGCTAGAGCTAGCAAAGCACACTCAAAACCCAACTGGATCAGGGATCCGGACGACATGGCCAGATCCGACCCAACACGGGCTAGATCGCCTAGGGAACTGCGCGGATCGGAGGGGGTTCGGTGCTGTACCTGCGGCGCCGGTGACGAGCACGCGCATCGGGTCTTTCGCCATTGGAGGAGGAGGAAGGGAGCTTCTGGAAGGTTCTGGAGATGGGGATTGGGATAGTGTGGCTTGGAGAGGAGGCGACGACAACGGGAGGATAGCGAGACGAGGCAGAATGGGCGGCCGTTATTTAAGCTTGCTGCAGGGGACTCGTCGGTACGTTTTGTTACTTCCTACTGGGTTCCATCACTAGTGCCTTTTGGTCGCTGCCAGTGGGTCCGGCACGTAGGATCACTAGTGGCTTTTGTCGCTGCCAGTGGGTCCGGCACGTAGAGGGTCCAAATGTCAGTGCGCTTATTTGTACTACAGTCTACAAAAGGTGTTTGATGTTGTGGGCGCCGGCCCGTGGCTGGAGCGATAAGATCTAGGAAAAGCAACTGAGAAGCTAAGATGGACCACGATGTCAGTTAGACATTTTTGTCAACTTGCGATTTAAAAGAACAGAAAAACTTGAAATACGCACCAATGGAGATCAGCGGACACAGGAGAAGATGCTCGGAGAGGGTGTCACTGATCACTGCGCCTCCCTGATGTAATCATGGCAACCGAAGAAATCGTCAGAACTAGCGGCAGCCAAGGAACAGTGGTGTGCTATCGTATCATTTGTTTTGTAAGAATTTGATTCTCCTGATAAAAAATATGGTAGAGATTTGATACATTATTATTTAGAACTGATGCACTGGCACAATCTTAAGTTTTTCAAGTAAAAGAGAGTTAGTGCTTTATTCTTCCATTGTTCAAATGAAATCACTTTTTTATTCTTTATACAAACATAGTTTAGGACTTGACATGACGTTAAAATCATATCTCACATGACGGGAACGTGATTTGGGCACGCAATCAAATGCCAAAACCCAACTGAAGCTGAAGCGAGGGCTTGCCTCCTTGGCCTCCAGTGTATTCATGATGCGAATCATTCTTCAATTATCCTCCAGTCTGATAATGCTTTGGTGATTGCGGCAATCAAGAACAAGAATCAGGGCATGCATGTCTGATAATGCTTTGGTGATTGCGGCAATCAAGAATAAGAATCAGGGCATGTCCAGGTTGTGGCATATATTCAAGGAGATCGATGTGATTCAAGCTAGTTGTCTTCGTTTTGTGGCCGTTAAAATTGGAAGGGAGAGCAACCAAGCGGCGCACGAGCTAGCTGTTGTAGCTAGACATAATGTTCGGAACAATGTTCTGGTTGGGGTGTGTCCCGCCAGCAATTGTTAATATTGTCGCTGATGAGTCTGTAAATTTGATAATTCCATATGAATGAATTGCTCCTCTTTCCAGCAAAAAAAAATCATATCTCCGCTATGCCTTGGATAAAACAATGGTGTGTAACATGACATTTATCAAATCAATTCGAGCGTATTTTTTCCCGTCAGCAACCCCATATGAGTCGAGATAACAGGAGACATCCTCTCATAGATTATACCATGTTCCTTGCAAAATAAAAAAGAACTTATTCAAAAAACATATTTCTTTCTTTTGAAGGGGCAAAAAAAAATCTTTCATCGTTGGTAGACCGGACATTTGTTTTTCAAGTTGGTTCTCAATTTAATTATGTCTTATAAATTTTAAAGTATGGTAACGATGCTTCATATTCTTCCAAAATATACATGTAGTAATATCTTGTGGTATCATCAAATAATGTCATAAAAAATTCTTTCCATCTTTAGTTAACACATCATCCATCTCACAAAACATCAGGATGCATGAGCTCTAGGTGCCAATTTTCTCTCCTTCGTAGCTTTGTGAGGCTTGCAAAGTTTCTTATAGCTTGAACGCATGCTTGGCACTTCGAGCCATTAGCCACGGTGATTTTCAAAATTAAACTCAAGTACTTACTAACCACGTCATAAAACTCAAATTAAAGTGACAAAGTGGTGAGTGCTCAACATTAGTCTCGTTAAAGTAGTGCAAATATGGTTTACAACCTTATTAAAATCTAATATGAAAAGTCGGAATGGACATCCGCACTGATAGCCTTACCAACAACAACAGATACTCCATACTTAGAAACAACTAATTTATTAGACTCAGACACCAACTTAAACTCATCTTTGCATACAAAAGAATTGGTAACTTTAGATCTACCATGCCAACACCATGAAAATAAACATGTGACATGTTCCCCATCAAGGCAAAACATCTCATGCCACCTGGTAAGTGGTAAACAATGAGATATCAATACACGTGTGAATATTAGCATCTGTGTCGATCCACCAATCTGTATATTGACATGCAGAAACTACTATGCATGGATGCTCCCTTATCATTGCTACCGTTGGTCAAGTTAATAGACAGACTTTTAGTTATGTCCTTCTTTCCCTTCCGTTGTTTGTAGTTGTTCGCCCATTGGCTAGTCTGTTGCAAACAAAGCAAAGATCCTTCTCCGTAGCAGACATCTTTTTCTTGAAGTTGGTAGCTCGGTTAGCTTCCAATTTTTCCTTCAACTATTGGAAGTTTTTCTGCACCAAATTGGCGTTAGATTGTCATCAGTTCCTTCAGTGTGATTGTATGTGGCATTTGTCTTCTTCTCTGGAACATCAAGAGATCCAATGAAATATTCAACATAGATCTCGTATCTCTTGTGTTTTAGAGAAGTGACCAATTTCTTGCAAGACGGATGAAGCTTGGCAGTAATACCTCCCTAAAAAAACTCGTCGATAAGAGGAGTTTGAGTTTTTTTTTTTGGCAAAAATACCTAACACACATAGCCAATTGCCCACATATTTTTTTTTTAGGAAAAAAGCCACTTGTTCACATGTGTCTAGCAGCCCATAAGCCCAATACAGAACGTCCAGGCAGCACAAGGTTATATAAGGACCAACCACCAGTCGGCCCACTAAATCCTCTTCCTTTTTCCCGTTCTCGAACACGCAGGTAGAGCGCACCAGTCACCACCGCACTGCCAATCTGCCATGCTATTCTCAACTAGTTAGGTGTCCGTGCGTTGCTACGGATCGACAAATATAAGAAATATTATCTGATTTGAGCCAATCTTTTTACCCCAATATCACTACTACAGAAACGGTTATCAGTAACGGTCGAAAAAGCATATCAGTAACGGTCGGGGCCGCCGTTACTAACTTCGTGTTACTTATACCCATCATCAGTAACGGTCGCTCCTCCCCGACCGTTACTGATGTATATATCATCAGTAACGGTCGCGTCGCCACATCAGTGTCGGTCGAGCGACCGACACTGATACATTTTCGGTATTTAAAAAAATAATTAAAACCACAGTAAATACACAGGAAATACACAACAAATTATATACAGCACAGCAAATTATATACAGAATGTATCTCATCACAAAAAAATGTATCTCGTCACAGAAAAATACATATAAAGCCGCATCACATCACATCACATCACATCATTTAAAGCATACAAATGTATATAAGCCGCATCATATAAAGCATATAAAGAATACAAATGTATCTCACTTCACGACATTGATTACAAAGTGTCAAAATTCCATAGAAGCATAATTACAAAGTGTCAAAATTTCATGGAAGCATATAAAGAATACAAATGTATCTCATTTCAAGCTTGAATCTATTGTCGTGGGTGAACCCTAGACACGACTTGTTCCACGCGTTCGAAGAAGTCCCCACTAGGCTTGATGACTTCATTGTTTATGAGATGGGCGAACTCCCTTTGAATGTTATAGACGACCCATTTAGGTCGGTGTCCCATTGTCATTCGGGGCCGCCAGTACTCTTCCATCGCAGCGACTGACTCATTCCACTCAGGCTTGAACATGCTGGCATTCTCCATAAGGATGTGACAGCAGTAGTAGTCACAGAACACACTGCCGGGCAGCTGTTACTGGCAAGGGAACCTGTGGTTGTGGTGAGGCTTGTCTTTATAGCCTTTACCAGCTAGTTTTCCCTTGGTCGCCACTTTCCAGACAGTGTTTAATGAGTGATTTGATGGGTTTCCAGAACCTACCTCGAACACCCTTCTTCGGAAGTAGTGAATCGAAGTAGTACACCGCGGACCAATGCAAACAAATGAGTATTGTTACCCAATGGTCTCTATTTTTTTTAAAAAAACTTTAGTATCTAAGGGTGTATAAGAAAGACTGAATTAGAAAAAACAAACGGTTCCATATATAAAATTGAACTACTCCAAATTAAGGAAGAAGAGGATGAAGTCGTCGTCCGCATATTTCTCGAGACATGCCACCAAGTATTTAGATGCCATGGTTCTTGAGGCATCCTTTTCTGGCTCAAGATCGATGTCACTGTAGTTGAACATCGCGGGGTCTAGAATGACTACTTTTTTTACCTCCAATCGTCGCTGTTCTCTTATTTGGTAGGCAGACCACAGTCTTAAGAGGTTGATATCAAGCTTTTGGCGGTTGAAGAGGTGGAACAGTTCATTGAACTCCACACCAAAGGTGATAGGACGTTCCTGAATGTTCCCGGTTTCTTGGTCAAAGAAGCCATAGTCTTTTGGGATTCTAACATTGATCTATTGGGCATGCTGTTGAGAACCAGCTGATGCTTGCATGTATAACTGATGAAGCTCTTGCATCTCTCTGGACACGGCACGCAGGGAATCTTCGGTGACCATCGGTCTTCCAGGATAGTAAAGAAGCACCCGGTCGAACTCCCTAGCAACGAAATAGGATCCGTCTTCGAATCTCTGGCCTTGATATGGGTTCTTGATGAGAATGTGAGGCCTATTGTCCTCCCATACTTCAGTTATGTTAGGCACATGGTGCATCTCATCTTGAGTGACATTGGAGGACTCCTTGATGGTCTTGCCGCCGCGCCCCTTCTTTTTATGCCTCCTCTTGTTGTCCCATGCCTTCTGCTCCTCTGCCTTGTACTTGTCATCGATCTTGTAGCCACCCATGGACTCAGCGGCACCCAAGAGAGAGAAGGTGGGAGGGACGCTTCCAGCCTGTGCCGACCCTGTGGTCTGGCTATCTTTGAGCTGTGCAGGCATCGACATTGCCCGCTCTTCATCTCCGCCGGCATCGACAGGAGGAAGTATCTTAGGGGAAAGGCCAAGCGGCGAATGAGAAGTACCTTTGTGGGCGGAGGGAGATGGAGTCATAGAGGGCCGACGCTGGTTGTAGAGAGATACCAAGCTCCTAGGCCACATAATTCGGTAGTTTGGACAACCGCCTAGGATATCCACGCCTTCCCCCGGAGGTAGCGGGATAGCATAATCCCGATGCTCCTCGACGACGGAGTCCACCATCACACTCATTTGTGCGTCGTTCATGAGAATGCCGTGCATCAGTGACGGTGATTGTCTGGGCATCAGGCGGCCAATGGCGCCTACAGACTTCCTAGGCTTGTCAACGTGGATACGACACTTCACCGGTGCCTGCGCGTAACAAGAAGAAGGCATATGTGTGTAAGATCTTTATTCATGAAGGTAAGGAGTGAAAAAGAGTTTGAAAAGATTGCTTACAAAGATTGCTACTATGCTTGTTTGAGAAATTTAAATTTAGAAACCTGTCCCTTTGAAATTATGTTTGAGGAATCAATTCATGCATTTCTCTAGTACAAATTTCACACATAATTTCATCACATGCATACAAATTTCAAAAAATTCATCACATGCATACAAATTGCATTAAGATTCAGTACGAGTGCATTTTTACAATGTGACTACTAGTGCTTCTCCTTCCTTCGGTAAGTCATAACTTGACTCCTCGCAGAACTGCTTCTGAGGTAGGGTTTTTGTGGTATTTTCTTGCTCTCGCTCCCATCACTTCTTCTCTTCCCTCTCCTTTTCCTCGTTAATATCGTGCGTTCCACTTCTTCGTCATCTGCGGCGGTCGTCGGATCATGGAAACCTTCGTAGTTTTCTTGTGAAGTAACTCCGTCTTCTTACTACGACGCGGCCTTTATTTGCCGGGTCGTCTATGTACAAAACCTGCTTGCATTGTTTAGCAAAGACCCATGGTTCCTCTCTTGCCGGGATTTTTCTCACGTCAACTTGTTCACGAGGGATCTCAGGAGGTAGCACCATCGTCGTGAACCTGTGACTTTCTTCTTTGTCACCTTTTGTCGTCGCACGGGGCTCCGACACCGGGGGCGTGCGGGCACACCCCCTTTTAGGTTCGGCAGGGGCGTCGGGGATCGCTCCGGCGATCGTCGGCGTGGCCAATGGCGTACATGAACTGCAAACTAATGTACCCAGAATACATGCGAGCTAAGGACACATGCATGCACGTTTTTACCCAAGTTCGGACCACCCTGAGGTGTAAAACCCTACGTCCTGATTCTGAGTTTGTATTACCACAAAACCAGGTGTTTACAAGTTGCTGGGGAGGGGGGGGGGGTTCCCCAGGTGCTCTCTCTTTTCGGCTAAGTACCGCTTGCTACTTTGGGCTATTGCTAGTAGTGAATTGTGAACTGGTCCAACCAACCAACCAACCCTCTTGACCGTCGGCGGGGGTCCTCCTTTTATAACCAAGGGGATACCACAGGTGTCACGATGCATGCATTACAAGTGTCGAGCAGGGAGACATGGCAACTCCCCCTCGGCACGCTGGTGGGCGTGCATGAGCACCAACTCCGCTGCTAGGGGTCTAAAACCCTAAAAGTAGGATTGGACAGCCACTGTTCGGCTGACTTAGATGGGTAACGCCCCTCCTGTCGGCTCATTTAATACGCCGTGCACCTCACTCCTCGCCCTGGTGAGACTGCGCACTCGACGCCTGGCACGCGCTTGCGTGGCGCCGTTGCTCTGCCCGCTGGGCCCCACCCTTGTGGCAGGAGCCCGCGCCTGGGAACCCCTCCTCCCGGCAAGTGGCTTCCTGGGAGGCGCCCAGGCCTGACCACATCCGGGAACCCCCTCTCGGCAAGTGGCTTCTCGGGAGGTGTCCCAGCGGGAGTATTCCCCGAAGCCCCGCTAGCCCTTCCAGGCTGGTAGCTCCCTCTCGGCAAGTGGCTTCTCGGGAGGTGCCGGGCTGATCGTGGCTGCAGCCCGGGATGAGACCCTTCCGGGAACTCGGAGACAAAGCCCACGCGTCGCGCAACGGTGCTACCCCGGGTGCCACTGGTGCGACAGTAGCCCCCGGGCGTGGGCCGGCAACACCTGTTCCCGGATGAGCTTTCCCCAGGTCGGTTGCCAGGCTACACCCTAAACTGACGCGTGGGCCCCCGATCCGCCTCGGGCCCGCGTCCCTTCGCTGCCCCTAGTACTTCGCCGGTACAAACGGAGTAGTGGGCGCGTGATTTCCGCCCTAACCTCCCCCTTAAACAGGGAAGTTAAGGCCACTCCCCGCATTACTCCTTTTGATTAGGAGTTATCCCCGCGTACCCGTAGGGTACGGAACCGGCTGTTACCAAACGGCCGGGTGCTATAAAGTTTTTACTGTTGCCAAAAACTGATGGAGTCGGGCGCATCATCCTCACCGGTCTGGTGCCACCGTTCTCGTTGTTCCTCCTCGCACTGATGGAGTCGTACCAGCTGCAGGTGGCGCCGCTTCACCCCACATCGCTGTTCCTCCTCGCCACCTTCCAATTCCTCTGTGAAGCGTTCGTGGGGGTGATGCCGTCGGTGGCACTCTTCCGTCACTATTTCTACCCCCGGATTGACAATGCAAAAGCGACGTCGTCGGGGGTGGTGTTCCGCGCCCGCGACCAGATGAAGTCCGAGTTCATCATGCGGTCGGGGAAGAAGATTGAGAAGGAGTGGCGGGGCAACTGGTGCTGGGTCCGAGTGGAAGACCCACAAGAGTTCATCCTCTCGCCCACGGAGCTGCCGCAACCTCACAGCGGCTGGCAGGACAGGTACCACCGCGACGCCGATCTCCTCCCCATCGTGGAGAAGATCAAGGCGCTGTGGCTAGCGGGGCTCAGCGATGTGGACGTGGCACGTACCTTCATCAAACGGCGCATCACGCCGCTCCAACTGCGCTCCCGGCCCGCGTGGAGGTATACGGGTCCCGGGGACAGGACACGCCTCCACCAGGACAGCGTGGATTTGGAAACCCTCAAGGTGTGGGTGAGGGGGATCTCCGACGAAACCTTCCAATCAACGAGGTCCCGCCGGGAGTCTTTTCCCGCCATGCCGGCGTTGCGGCGCTCAACGACATCGTCTCCGCCTTCCCGCCATGCAATGAGTGGGGGTTGATGGACGATACCCCCACTCGGACGCCCCGCTCCCCCCTACCAGCACCTCGCGGGAAGCAGGTGCTCGAGGAGAGCAGGGGCGAGTCAGAGATCAGCTGGCCATCCCTCCAGTCCCTGGATGACGAGGCGGGCCAGGCTGCAGCGTCCCCGTGGACGACGACGATGAGGACAGCAACGATGCGCCTCTGGTCGTTCGGAGATCAAGGGCGTTCGCAGCGGCTGCGGCTATCTCCTCGGCGGCCACGGCGACATCTTCCCCAACGGCGACATCCGCCCCGATAGCGGCAACCAGCCCCGCGGTGGTAGCCGCGTCGGGGGCGCCCGTCGGTACTTCGGCGGCGACCCCGTCCACAGGGGTCACCGGAGCCTCAGCAGCGACATCCGCCCCCGTGGCGGCCGCGAGCACCGCTGCGGCGGCCCTCTCAGGGGCGTTCGCCAGTACCTCGGCAGCTCACACGTCCGTGGGGGTCACCGGGGCCATAGCGGCGACATCCGCCCTAGCACCGCGGCGGCAGCTGCTCCGGGGGCACCTGCCAATGCCTCGGCGGGGACCATCCGCGACCCACGAACGGCTTCACCAGCAACAGCCGCCGGGGATGCGTCGGCAGCCTTCCCGGGGTCGGCCGCTGACTCCACGGCGGCTTCGCCATCGACTCCCGCGACGCCCCGGGTCGCGGCGACCCGGCGGGAACCTACCGTGCCGCCCGCTCGGGGGGTCTTCCGGGGCTTCGCGCTCCGGCGCAACCCCCTGAGGACCAACTTGCCGGCGGGCACCAGCAAGAGGGGGAGGAGCGACTCCCCGCCCGCCACGCCGAGCAAAAGGGCGCGCACGGACGCCGGCGGCGCCGCTGACCCGACTGACATAGGGGCTAGTGGCGCCGTCATCGCGCCCGCCGACGACCCAGCCCCTACGGGGGCGGGGCCGGCGACTGGTACGGCCCCTTCGCTCCTCCTCTGTTGCATTCTTCAGTTGTTAGTTAACCACACAAACGTACCTTCTTTTTCAGCAAGCGGCAGCTCGCACGCGGCAAGCTATCAGAGGCTCCCGCGGGCACGGGTGAGGCGGTGGGAGCCCCCCTTGCAAGTCCATCTGCCTTCCAAGGTAATCGCCCCGGTTACCCTTGTCTGCTTCCGATAACTCTTTTACTTGTCGATCCTCACACTCTTTGTTGCTGCAGGCCCAAACGCATGCGCATCGAGAGCGGACGCAACCATGATTGGTCTCGGCTCCGATGTCGAGATTACGGGGGAGGTAGAGAAGCCGGCATCGGCTCCCGCACCAAGTCCTGCGACGCCGGCCACGGCGGCAGCGGTGGCCACCGCCACCATCGAGGCAGCGCTTGGCGACGCGCTAGCAGCCGCAGACGCGGCTGGCGCGTATTCGCCTGTCGCCCAGCAAGGAACGACTCCTGCCGGGGGCACGGGGGCTTCGCCAGCCCCAGGGTCCCCGGGCGCAGGCGAAGGGGGAGCTGCCGAGGAAGGACGACAGGATCCCCCGGAGCAAGCGGGCGACCCCCCGCACAGCCCTACAATGGCAGCGGGGGCTTCGTCGTCCTCGGCTGCCCTCCCCAACACCGACCTCGGCACCCTTGCCGGGGGGGCTTGGAATCCCATCACCTGGGATCCGAGCATCTTCGAGCGGGGGCACCGGTTCCTGGATGCCGTCAGGGACCAATAGCAAGCCTTCGTCACCTCTTTCAACGAGGTGAGGGAGCACCACGCCGTCGCCAAGAGCCAACTTGGCGAGGTGTGGGAAGCCATGGAGAGGGAACGGCAAGAGCTCTCCCGGCTGCGCGAGGAGACGCGCCTCGCCAGGGAGGAGGCGCGCCTTGCCCGGCAAGCCCTGGAGGACGCCGAGGAACCGGTCGTCCCAGAGGCTGAACTCCACCGGCAGCTGGGGGCCCAGCGCACGGAGCTTCAGGGGGCGCTAGACTCGCTGGCAGCAGCCCTCGAGGCGACCAAGAAGTAGCACGCCGGGGTGCTCGCGACAGCTCAGGCCCGGTTCGACGAGAAGAGCAACCTGATCGCCGACTACCGCGGCAAGATCCAGCGGCTGCAGGTCAAGCTGGAGGTGCAGGTCAAGGCCACCGAGAGCGAGGTGGAGGCAGCGGCCCGGCATGAGATCCAGCTCGGCTCCACCAAGGACAGAGCGGCCAGGCTTGAGACCGAACTAGCCGCCGTTCAGGAGGAGCTCGCCAAGGCCGGCAACGACATCGCGGTCAAGACCGCGGAGCTTGCGGTGCTGGAAGGCAGCCTCCGCAAGGCCAAGAAGGCCACGCATGACGCTCGGCTCCATCACGGCACGTTGATCGGGCAGCGGCAATTAGAAACCGAGAAGCTGTTGAAGATCGCCTAGGCGATGTGTGACTTGCTGCCCCGGTTTGAGCTGCAGGCCGCGGCAGTGGACGACACAGACGTCTCAACCTTGATCCCCTTCTTCTCTGACCTGGTAGGGAAGTTTGGAGCTCTCGACGTCTGGATCGCCCAGTACGGCACCAACGAAGTCGCCAACTGCGCCAGGGAGGTTGCCAGGACAATCGTCCCGAGGATACACCTCCGGGACCCGAGTTCCCTTCGAGTCCCTACTGGACGCCTGGTCGGACAGCGAGGACGAGCCCACACACACCCAAGCGGTGCGCGGGTTCGTCGACGAGGCGGTCGAGCGGATGCAGCGGAAGCCGGACCCCGAGCTGTCCCCGGAGCCCCCGGTAGAAGGCGCCGGCAACTAGTTGCCGTAGCCCCCCGCCGTCCTTGCTGCTCTCCGATGTATCCCCTTTTATTTTCTGTCCCTGCAAGTGTGGCGCTTGGCGCTGTTTAAACAATTACACTCCCATTAGTTCATGTAATCGCTCAACACTTAGTTAATCAAGCTCTTTAATTTGCTTAATTCTTGTTCCTTGTTCCCAGGGCTGCCTCGTGGGGCGGCTCCTTTAGCCTTTGCGTTTTTCGCCTTGTGTTGCCCGGGACTCGCGTGCCTCACCCTTGACCAGACCAGGGATCCAGGACGGAGCCGCGGTGCTGATCTGGGGCCAAGCGGTAGCGGCGAGCCACTCCACTTGCGGGGTAACTACTCCAAACCATGCCCTCCCGGAACGGACCCGGGAGCCACACGGGGAGCGCACCCCCCCCCCCCCCCGGCAAGCGTTCTTCTAACACTCCGGCCACGCGCGCGTTCTGGGGCCACACTTGGTGAAGAAGCGTTCAATTACGTTCAGTTCTTAGTGGGTTTGCCATTGAGGTGTCAGCACTTAGCTTTTCGTTTAGTCTTACGCTCGAAGCGTTCGTTGAAGGTGCACTCCTGGTTCGCCGCCTTTGCAGATGCCCGATAGAGGGATGCGGCAGGGAAGCTGCGGCAGGATCGCCGCTGGCGTCTAGCGCCAACAACGATGCTGCCGCCGTGCCGCCGCGGCAACCTTTGGCTCCGGAAGAGCTCGTTCCGAGGGATGCGGCAGGGACGCTGTGACTTCCTCGGCACCGTCGCTGAACGCGGACGATGAGGACGCCACAGCGTCCCCACAGCAGCCTTCGCTGCTGGGAGAGGATCTGTCTGAGGGCCGCGACAGGGACATCGTGGCTTCCTCGCCACCACCGCTGAGCGCGGGCGGCAAGGATGCCACGATGTCCCCGTAGCGGCCCTCGCTGCTTGGGAGCAATACTACTCGAGGGCCGCGGCAGGGACGCGATGATGGGCCGGAGCGAGCGGCGACCGCTGGCACCGGCGCCATCTGAGTGTCCTGGCGACGACCCCCGCCTATAGAGGTGCTCTCTAGAGGAGGCGGCAGGGACACTATGGCAGTGCACCCGTCGGCGCTGGGCGCCGATGGCATGCACCACCATAGTGTCTCCGCGGCAACCCGTGCTCCTTGCGGAGATGTCCTCTGGAGGGATGCGGCAGGGGCACTGTGGTAGTGCACCCGTCGGTGCTGGGCGCCGATGGAATGCAGCACCCCAGTGCCTCCGCGGCAGCCCTCGCCCAGGAGCCGCTCGCTAGAGGAGGCGCGGCAAGGGCACGGTGGCAGTGCACCCACCGGCGCGGGGCGCAGATGGCATGCACTACCACCGTGCCTCTACGGCGCCCCTTGGAGTAGGCTCGATGGGGTGATGTGACAAGGGCGCGATGGCAGTGCACCCGTCGGCGCTAGGCGCGGATGGTATGCACCACCATCGGGCCTCCGCGGCACCGGCCGCCTGAGCAGC
The DNA here is from genome assembly GCF_000005505.3 of Brachypodium distachyon. Lineage (NCBI taxonomy): Eukaryota > Viridiplantae > Streptophyta > Magnoliopsida > Poales > Poaceae > Brachypodium > Brachypodium distachyon. The sequence goes on along the minus strand of NC_016133.3, from coordinate 30,176,504 downwards.
CCCTTTCTTGGCTTCGCTCTGAGCCATTCCATGGCTGGGGCGCGCTTTTTATAGGCACGGGGGAAGGGGTTGCCACCGCGCACGACGGATTAGCGTAGCACTCGTGGCATCCCTCCCCTTGAAACGTGGTGCAGTCTTCGCCACTTTGCATGCCAAGTTGCTGGGGCACACGTGGCGGCCCCCTCCTGAGTCAAGAGCCTCGGAGTGCGGTGAGTCCCTCGTGGTGCGGTCGTCCCGCACCACAAAGCACTGCTACATGCCGCGACCCGTGGGCAGCCCACGGGTATTACAGTGCGCAAGATTCAACTTCTTCCTGCAGATTAGATTCTTACTAGGCCCGAAGTGCTGCAATTTTTTTTCGAAATTCACGAAAACATAGAAAGCAACATGAGTAATCTCCTGCCTGCCAGCCCCCGGGCACGGAAGGGTTGATGCCAAATTTGGATGTGAGCATTCTATTTTCCAGCCTCAACGGCTGCGAGGTGCATGTTGCGGGGAGCCCGGCAACTGCACGTCCCGTGATGCACGTTGTGGGGAACCCGGCAACTGCATGTCCCGTGTCGGAGCGATCCGGCAACGGGGTTTTTGTTTTCGAGGCTCCAGCAGCCCCCTGCTCACAACCAAGTATGGAAAGACACTTCCATGCACCCAATGCAGGAGACAGAAGATGGGGGAAACACACAAATAAACAAGGCAACTTTGAAGTTCAGGAAAGAAACACTTATCTTTATTCACAATAACTAGTGGTTTACACACGGGGGCTGCCCGGCTACACTAGTTCGAGAGCTATGCATCGGCGGCATCACCTGAGGGTCGGGCTCCGCCGCTTCACGGGTAGAACTTGTGCAAGTGCTCAATATTCCAGCTATTTGGCACCGGCAAGCCATCTTCGGTTTCCAGCCGGACAGCCCCCGCTCTGGTCACCTGCACTACCCGGAAGGGGCCCTCCCATTTCGGAGTCAACTTGTTCCCGGCCTTCGTTCCTTGTATCCGGCGCAGGACAAGGTCTCCGTTCTCGAGCCCCCGGGGACGGACTCGCCTGTCGTGATAACGACAGAGTCCCTGTTGGTAGCGCGCGGCTCGCACAGCAGCCCGGCATCGAAGCTCTTCGATGAAGTTTAGATCGTCCACCCTTTGCTCGTGTTGGCTGGTGTTGCCGTACGCGCGTACTTGGGGAGATCCGTGCTTGCGCTCGAGGGGCAGCACCGCTTCTGTCCCGTATACAAGGGCGAAAGGAGTTTCTCCCGTTGCCCGACTAGGTGTGGTCCTGATTGACCACAGCACGGGCTGGAGTTCTTCAACCCAGTGTTTCCCGTGGCCTTTGAGCTTGTCAAAGGTTCTCCTCTTGAGCCCCCGCAACACTTCCGCGTTGGCCCGCTCCGCCTGCCCGTTCCTCCTCGAATGAGCAACGGATGCGAAGTGTAACTTGGTGCCCATGTCCTCACAGTAGGCCTGGAACACTGCGCTCATGAACTGCGTGCCGTTGTCAGTTATGATGCCGTTAGGCACACCAAACCGGCACACAATGCTTTTGAAAAACTTGATGGCCGCCTGGACGGTCACCTTCCGCACTGGTTCCACTTCCACCCACTTGGAGAACTTGTCGACGGCCACGAACAAATACTCGTAACCACCGCGAACAATCAGGCGCTTGATATCGAGGGCGATTGCTGCTCGTAACCCAGCGAGCAAGCCCTCGTACTCCGTCGTGTTGTTGGTGGAGTTCGGGAAATCGAGTTGAACAGTGAACCTCAACTGGTCCCTTGTCGGTGACTCGATGACGACCCCGGCGCCAGCTCCTTGGAGACTGAACGCGCCGTCGAAGTAGAGGACCCAGTGGTCTTCGTCCAGCTTGCCGGGCAGGCTGGTCTCCGGCTCGTCCTCTTCGGCGTTCGTCGACGTCCACTCGGCGACGAAGTCCGCCAGAGCCGCACTCTTGATGCTCTTGGAGTTGGTGAAGTGGAGGTCAAACTCCGACAGCTCCATCCTTCATTCGGCCACCCTCCCGGTGGCTTCACGGTTGGTGAGGGCTCGCTCAAGGCAAAACCGCGACACCACCGTGACGCGGTGCGCCTGGAAGTAATGGCGCAGCTTGCGGGACGCAAGGAGAATCCCCAAGAGGAGCTTCTGCACTTGCGGGTACCTCGTTCGCGCGTGGTGCAGCACCGTGCTGACAAAGTACACCGGGTGCTGCACTAATCGCTTACGCGGCGTAGGAGCTGCCGGCTCGGGGGTTGTCCCGGGGTCCGAGGCGGTTGCTGGGGGCCGCTCAGCCCCCTGCCCTGCAGCCTCAGCCCCTGAAACATCTTCCTCCCTCTTGGCAACCAGCACCGAGCTGACCACCTGGTCAGTCGCTGCTAGGGAGAGTAGCAGCGGCTCGCCTGGCTTGGGGGCGACGAGGACGGGCGGCGACCTCAGGTACTGTTTGAGTTCCCGGAACGCCGCTCAGCCTCGGGAGTCCAGTCAATTGGACCCTTCTTCTTCATCACCTTGAAGAAAGGTAGGGCGCGTTCGCCCAGCCTTGAGATGAAGCGCCCCAACGTGGCAACGCAGCCGCTGAGGCGCTGGACATCCTTCACCTTGCGGGGAGCCTCCATTTTCTCGATGGCTTCTATCTTGCTTGGGTTGGCTTGTATCCCCCTGTGGGAAACCAAGAAACGCAGAAGCTGACCCGAGTCCACACCGAAGGTGCACTTCTCGGGGTTCAGCTTGAGCTTGATCCTGCGGAGGTTATCAAATGTTTCCCGCAGGTCATCAATCAGCGAGTCCCCGCGCTTCGATTTGTTGACGATGTCGTCCATGTACGCCTCCGTGTTGCAGCCTAGCTGTGGTCCCAAACATTCGCGCAGCGCGCGCTGAAATGTTGAGCCCGCGTTCTTCAACCTGAAAGGCATGCATGTATAACAATAGCAGCCAATCGGGGTGATGAACGCTGTTTTTTCTTCGTCTTCGACCGCCATCTTAATTTGATGGTAGCCAGAAAAAGCATCTAGAAAACTCAGCAAGTCACAGCCAGCGGTGGAATCAACTATTTGATCGATACGGGGTACAGGGAAGAGATCCTTGGGGCATGCACGATTTAGATCAGTAAAAAATCTACGCACATGCGAAGCTTGTTCCCTGCTTTAGGTATCACTACAGGGTTAGCTAGCCAGGTGGGGTACAGAACTTTCGTGATAGCCCCGGCAGGCTTGAGCTTGTCCACCTCCTGCTTGATGAAATCTTTACGCTCTTGTGCTTGCCGCCGAATCTTCTGCTTGACAGGACGTGCGTCCGGGTGCACCGCGAGCCGATGGTCAATCACCTCCCTAGGGACTCCGGGAAGATCTGACGGCTCCCAAGCGAACACGTCGGCGTTCTCCCGGAGGAAAGTGATGATGGCGCTTTCCTATTCGGCAGTAAGGTTCACACCGACGGTGACGGTGCGTTCCTTGCTGCCGGCTTGGAGGGGTAGCTTCTTCACCTTGGCGGCCTCCTCCCGGAGCTTCTGGCCCTTGCCGGGGCACGAGCTCGAGCCTGCACTTGCCCCGGCAAGCTCTTGTCGGGTAGCGCGGGCCTTCTTAGTTGCCGGGGCGTCGCCCGGTGAGCTGTCGTCTCCGGCAACATCTTCGTTGCCGGCGTCAGCTGTGGCGGCGGCCCTGACGACCTCGCCAACGCACCAGGCCGCGTCCTTGAGGTCGCACCTGATGGAGAGAACTCCATATAAAGATGGCATTTTCATCACGCCATAGGCGCAATGAGTTGCCGCCATGAACTTGATCAGCGGTGGCCGACCAAGGATCCCGTTGTAGGACAACGGGGTGTGTGCCACGTCGAACACTATGTGTTCGGTCCTGAACGCTTCCCAGGACCCGAAGGTTACCGGCAGCGTGATGCGCCTCAGAGGGCGCACGATCCTGGGGTTCACCCCCCGGAACGGGTCGGTGGGCTTCAGTTGCTCCACCGGCAACTGGAGTCTGTCCACCAGCCTGGCGGACAGGAGGTTAAGCCCCGCTCCGTTGTCCACCAGTACCTTGGTCACCGTCATACTACTGATGATCGGTGAGATGACGAAGGGTATTACCCCTGAACCCAGCTGCCGCGCTGGGTGATCATCAGCGCTGAAGGTGATCGGCATATGCGACCACCTCAGCAACTGTTGAGGCTCCGTGTCCGGCAACAGCGCGCACACGTCGCGGGTGAGGCGCTTCACCGCGGCATGGGATGGGAGAGCATAGCTCCCCCGTGGATGCAGGCAACGCCGCGAGGCTCCTGGAAGCCCGGCTCATCGCCGCCAGTGCAATCGGACTCGCGCTACTCCTCAGCGCGAGCCCTGTCGCGTCCCCAGGGAGGGCGCTCCCTACCCGCGCGGGCCTGGCCGCGTCCCCCCTTGGGTTCGTCCCTGCCGCCGCCGCCGCCGGCAGGCCTCGGCCCCGCTCTGGGGTCGTTCGGGCAATCTCAGGAGAGATGCCTGATGTCGCCGCAGTTGCAGCAGGCATCAGCAGCGCAGCGCTCCTCATGGCGCTGCTCACACCGTTGCTTGATCCCCTGTAGGATGCGGCAGTCCTGCGCATCGTGGGTGGAGTTGTTGTGGATGGGGCAGTGGGGCGCGTCAACCTGCTTGCCACCAGACCCGCCACCCGAGGAGGCCTTCTTTGTAGGCCTCGCGACAGGAGCCCCTGAGTCCGCAGCGAGAACCTGCTTCCCGCTGCGCTTGCGGGAACCCTTCTTCTGTGAACCCTCACCAAGGCTTGCGGCAGCCTTGGCTGCTAGCTTAGGCGCTAAGCGCCCTCGGCCATGGCGCACTTGTGCGCCAGGGCGTATAGATCCAGCGTCGTCTGGATCCGATGCGTGCTCAGCTTCTCGTGCATCTTGGGGTCGCGGACATTGATTGCGAAGGTGTTGACGATGGCAGCTGCCTCCGCCTCCGGGATAGAGTAGGAGAGGTTGGAGAAGCGGTTGACGAAGCTCCGTAATGTCTCCCCCAGTTTCTGCACAATGGTGTGCAGTTCCGCCATGGTTCTCGGGCGCTTGTAGCCGCCTTGGAACGCGCTCACAAACTGCTCGCGCAGGTCCACCCAAGTGGCGATGGACTCGGCAGGCAGGTTGAGCAGCCAGGTTCTCGCTGATCCCTTCAGGATCATCGGGAACCAGTTGGCCTGACCTTGTTGTCGGCGCCGATGGCATGCATCCCCAACGTGTAGGTCAAGAGGAAATCCTTCGGGTTCGCGGTCCCGTCGTATGTGCCGAGCGCTGGCGCTCGGAACTTGCGGGGCCACGTCACCCGACGCAGCTCGCGCGTGAACACGGTGCAGCCATCCTCGAGGCCGATGGGAGCATTTTCTTGCTCCTGCGGGCGCTGGCGCTCTACCTCGCGCCTGCACCGGCGCTCTAAGCGCTGGCGTAGATCTTCTTGCTGGCGGGCATTCAAAATGCCGCGCGCGTCACCCCGCGTGACGGTGGGTGACGAGTCCGAGGACCCCTCCGGGTCCCCGTATCCCTGGCCTCCCTGCGGAGGAGGGTTCTCCCCCTGTCGCGAGGCGCGGGGCGCGTCTCCGCGCTTCGGGTTCTGCCCATGGCCGGAGCCTACCGGGACGCCCTCACCCTGCGGCTGCTGGGCGGCCAGAGCGAGGAGCGCGTCCAACTCCTCGCCCCACGTCTTGTGCACCGGCGTGCCTTGCTGCGGTTCATACTGCACCATGACCCGTGCGGCGATGATGGCTTCCGCCGGGGTTCGTGCGGGGGGCAGCCGATTTCCCGAGCAGCTGCTGTCCGCTCTAGCCCCGGATGCCTCCAGATGGGCGGGGTGCGAGCCGCCGGGCGTCGCTCACGACGCAGTATGCTCATGGTGCCGCTGACGCCGCGTGTCCTCGGCCAGCGACTCGACTCGCTGGCCAGTGCGGGCAGCACCATGCCCGCTCGCGCGGCTGGCCCCGGTGCTGGGGCCGCCGGTCCCCTTAGTCGGTTGTCTACCGACGGCTGAGGGGGCGGGGGAGGCAGCTATGACTGCTGCACTCGCGAGGGCTCTGGGTTCTCCTGAGCCCCGCACAGTGTGTGCGCCGCTGGGGCTCCCGCGGGTTGATTCGAGGGTCACTAGCCCGCTTGGGGGCCATGGCGGCTGGCTCTGTCGGCGTAAAATGCGAAGCCGACGTCGATGCAGACACTGCCGCCAGCGGTCACCAGCGAGCTCTCCTCTCGCGCCCCCTACCTGGCGCACCAGATTTCGTCGCACGGGGCTCCGACACTGGGGGCGTGCGGGCACACCCCCTTTTAGGTTCGGCAGGGGTGTCGGGGATCGCTCCGGCGATCGCCGGCGTGGCTGATGGCGTACACGAACTGCAAACTAATGTACCCAGAATACATGCGAGCTAAGGACACATGCATGCATGTTTTTACCCAGGTTCGGACCACCCTGAGGTGTAAAACCCTACGTCCTGCTTCTGAGTTTGTATTACCACAAAACCAGGTGTTTATAGGGTGCTGGGGGGGGGGTCCCGAGGTGCTCTCTTTTCGGCTAAGTACCGCTTGCTACTTTGGGCTATTGCTAGTAGTGAATTGTGAACTGGTCCAACCAACCAACCAACCCTCTTGACCACAGGTGCCACGATGCATGCATTACAAGTGTCGAGCAGGGAGACATGGCAACTCCCCCTCGGCGCGCTGGTGGGCGTGCATGAGCGCCAACTCCGCTGCTAGGGGTCTAAAACCCTAAAAGTCGGATTGGACAGCCACTGTTCGCCTGACTTAGACGGGTAACGCCCCTCCTGTCGGCTCATTTAATGCGCCGTGCGCCTCACTCCTCGCCTTGGTTAGACTGCGCACTCGACGCCTGGCACGTGCCCGCGTGGCGCCGTTGCTCTGCCCGCTGGGCCCCACCCTTGTGGCGGGAGCCCGCGCCTGGAAACCCCTCCTCCCGGCAAGTGGCTTCCCGGGAGGCGCCCAGGCCTAACCACATCCGGGAACCCCCTCCCGGCAAGTGGCTTCCTGGGAGGTGTCTCGGCGGGAGTATTCCCCGAAGGCCCGCTAGCCCTTCCAGGCTGGTAGCTTGCCGGGCTGCTCGTGGCTGCAGCCCGGGATGAGACCCTCCCGGGAACTCCGAGACGAAGCCCACGCGTCGCGCAACGGTGGTACCCCGGGTGCCACTGGTGCGACACCTTCGGTCCATCTTACACGGAACATTGGGATCTTTGTGATCGAGTACTCCAATTCCCAGATCTCCTTGATAACGCCGAAGAACGCTTTGGTTTTGCTGTTGTCGTCAGTCGCGGTCTCAGAAGTCATGACTACACCACTATTTTGATACGGGCTTTTACGGTCCTGAGACGCAGTGTATAAGTTATAGCCGTTGATCGCATATGATTGCCAAGTAGAGACGTGGTAAGCAGGTTCCCGTGACTAACATGCAACCGTCTCTTCTGATACATTGGTCGTCTCCCTGCCGGACCAATAATTCTTTAGCCACGCTGCGAATGTTTTACTGTGCTCCCACTGGATCTAGACTTCTCCTCTTTTAGGGTTTTCATTTCGTAGTTGTTTCATGTCCATTTCCTAATAAGGCCGGCAACAACCGGTAGTTTGCAACACAACCAAATGTGCTCTTTCAAAGTCAGCTTCCCTTCCTCTTCCATAGACATTAAGGTATGTATGTCCAAGGCCATTTTCGCCATCGAGCTTGCCCTTGTGCCGTGATTCGGGAACACCTATTGATTTCTGATCGGCCAACCAATCCGTGCAGAACTCGATGCACTCTTATGCCCTAAAGCCTTCCACGATGCTACCTTCGGGACACGATCTGTTACGAACGTACCGCTTCAGAACCCCGTTGTATCGTTCAGGGCCATACATGTTATGCAGGAACGAGGGCCCTAGGGACAAGATGTCATCGCATATGTGGATCATTAGATGGACCATTATATCGAAGAATGATGGAGGGAAGAACATCTCGAGCTCGCACAGAATCTGTATCATACTATCCTTCAGTATCTGGCATCGTCTAACGGTAATTGACTTCTGCGAGATGCTGTCAAAGAAGTCAGAAAGCTTCATGATCGTCTCCCTTACGTGCGGCTCCATGATACCTCTGATTGCGACTGGAAGTAACTGAGTGAGTATGACATGGTTGTCGTGAGACTTCATGCCAGATAGCTTGTGACTCTTCATGTCAACTAGATGTTTGATGCTCGACGAGTAGTTCGATGGGACTTTAATGCCCTGCAGGCACTGGCACATCCTATGCAACTTGTCTTTGTATGGGTTGTAACATGCAAGACGACACCGCGTAGTCACCGTCATGAAACCATTCTTGTCGGCTGCCGACACTTGATCTTTGCCCCACAAATCTTTCCTGATAGACATGAGTTCCAGGTCCTTCTGTGCATTGGGTCCATCTTTCGTATTCTCAGGAATGTTCATCAGCAACCCCAGCACGCTGTCGCATACATTTTTCTCCACGTGCATGACATCTATGCTGTGGTGGCATTCTAAATGTGCCTAGTACTCCAGGTCCCAGAATATGGACCTCCTTTTCCACACGATGCCTTCAGGTTCCTTATATTTCTTCGCAGTAATCTTTCCGGGGACAACCACAAGATCGTTCATAATTTCGAGGATTTGCATACCCGACTTCTCCTTTGGCGTTGTCCCGTGCTCCGTCTTCCCATTGAACCTTTCCTTGTCATTCCTCCAAGGATCTTTAGCATCCAACCACTTTCAGTGGCCCATGTAAACAATTTTGGATGAAGCAGGCAACTTCTCCGATGTTGTGTTTTCCCCGCACTTTGTACAGGCCTTGTACCCATGTGTCACCTGGCATGAAGTATTTCCATTCACGGGATAGTCATGCACGCAGGTCAGAAGCGCTGCTCTCATCGTGAAGTACTCGCTCCTGTTTGCGTCTCAAACCACTCTGCCAGGGTTCCAAAGCTGCTTCAGCTCGTCCTTCACTAGCTGCAGATACACATTTAGGTCAGCTCCCGGCTGCTTTGGACCTTGTATGAGCATGCACATGTGGATGTATTTTCTCTTCATGATTAACCATGGAGGAAGGTTGTAGACAAACAAGATCACCGGCCATGTGCTGTGCCTGTTGTTCACGTTTCCGAAAGGATTTATCCCGTCAGTGCTGAGACCGAGCCTCAGATTTCTGGGCTCTGCCCCGAAATTCAGAAATGCCCTGTCGAAGTTCCTCCACTGAGTCCCATCGGCAGGATGTCTTAGGACCCTAGGTTCCTCCACACGGTAGTGCCCGTCAGGATCGAATGCAGCCTGCGCCGGATAGTGATGGACGAGATACCTCGCTTCCTTAACGTTCTGCATCCAACATTCAACTTGGCCACCTGCCGTAAGATACCAGACAGTCTTTGCTGGCCTGCCCTTCATCACTTCTTCCCCATCATCTTCGTCAGCTCTGGCGTTTTTCTTCTTGTATCTCGATGCACCGCATATGTGGCAGCTCTCATGGTTCTCATACTCTCCAATGTATACCATGCAGTCGTTTGGACATGAATGATGTTTCACGCAATCCAATCCGAGCGGGCATGTAATCTTCTTCGTCTCGTATGTGCTCTTGGACAACTTGTTTGGCTGTGAAAAAACCGAAGCTAAGGTAACTCAACAAGTTCGTGAAGCCCTTGTTTGACCAGCATGATGCTGCCTTCAGCCTCAAAAGTTCGAGCGTCACTTTGAGCACGTTGTTTTCTTTGCCAGCTCCATCATACAAGGGTGTGTTTGCGTCCTCCAACAATTTTTTGAACTGAGCAGACTCTGCCTCATCTTTGGGGTCCTCCAGCTGGATTTCGGCAATCCTGCCACGTGGAGCTCCTTCACCTTCCACCTATATACAGCAATGTGGTGACATTACAAACCCTAAAATCATCACCACATAAGCAACCAAAAAACAAGCATAACCTAAAAATCACACGCATTCACAGTGAGGGGTGGGCAGGGCGAGGGGTGCGAGAGGGAGCATACCATCGAATGTGTCCGGAGAACCACTATCCATTGACGGCGATTTGGGGGAAAAACCTGGCAGAATCAGAGCATGTGGATGCGTCAGGTCAAAATCGGAGAGGACATAACAAGGGGCGCGAAGACCAAATCAGAAAGCTCTCGAACCCTAAATCCACGAACAGACGGTGGCGCTCCGCACTGGCGACGGCGCTGGACATGACGGAGTTCGTTGAGCGCTCCAAGTAGCGTGAGGGGTTGTCGGGGCTGCGGGTTTTAGCGGAAACGGGTGCGCAACCGCCGTGCCTCGCTTATCGCCACCACTCCCGAGAGGTTTGCCAATGAACTGCCGGAAATCGGGGCCAGGTTTCGGCGGTTGTCGCGAGAGCGGAGAGGGAGAGAGCGAGTTCGGGGGGAGATGGAGGGATTAACAGTAAATGCGGAGACGGCAGTTGTCGGGGCGCGTAGGGGTTAGAAAAAAAAGAAAGAAAAACGTCCCGCGGGTTCCACCCGAAGTGCGTTGCACGTACAGACAGAGAGGAGGTTCACATCCGCATAAACGAAAGTTACTCTGTGCGGGGGGAAGTTCAGATCTTTACCTATATATATATAAACACACACACACACATAGATATATATATATCTATATATATACAAATATATACACATATATATATACATGCATACATATATATATATATATATATATATATATATGTATATATATATACATATATATATATATATATATGCCCGCGCGCGCATGCATATAGGACGCCTTTTTGGTACAACCATGTGTAATTACTCCCCCCACTATCAACCATTGAGATAACAGCAGACAGATCGGGTACGATGCCCGCTAATGAGCCATGCTAACCTCCGGGTGGCATGCAGATGGATAAACTCTCTATTTTTTAGGGTCGTTAGGATTTGCACGTAGGGCCGCTAATCCAGCAATGCTGGTTTGTTTTGCTGCGCGCAGCTGCTTATATATATGGCCAGTGCTCAGAAGGGTGCGCGGGTGGGCTTGGCAGAGCAATTGTTGTTTCACCGATGGGAGTATATATGGCTAGATGAGAGTTGGATCACCGATTGCAAGTAGTACGTCTGCTACTGCTAATTGCTAGATGATGGGAGTAGTATGCTAGCTGCTCATCGCCCTGAAGTTTTTTTAATGATGGTGTTCTCAGTGCCTTTCTGGTTTCTGTGGCACGTAGTATATAGAAGATAGTAACCAATATATTAGAACGTAGTATGGAGTATATATCCAACTAGTATATAAAAGGTAGTATATAGCATACAGAATGTAGAATATTGTATATTAGGAGGTAGTATATAGTATACAGAAGCTAGTATGTACTCCCTGTGATATTAAATTGTTGTCGAAATATTACATGATCTAGACTCCGGACGTCTTTTAAGAGTAGATACATTCATATTTGGACAAAATTGGGACAAGAATTTAGGATCGGAAGGAGCAGTATATATCCAAGTAGCCAAGTAGCATATAGAAGGTAGTATATAGCATGTAGTATATAGCATGTAGAAGGTAGTATATAGAAGGTAGTATATAGCATGTAGAAGGTAGTATGGAGTATATACCCAAGTAGTATATAGAAGGTAGTATATAGTATACAGAAGGTAGTATGTACTCTCTCAGATTTTAAATTGTTGTCGAAATATTACTTGTATGTAGACGCCTTTTAAGAGTAGATACATTCATATTTGGTCAAATTTGAGACAATAATTTCGGATCGGAGGAAGTAGTATATATCAAGTAGCCAAGTAGCATATAGAAGGTAGTATATAGCATATAGAATGTAGTATGTAGTATATGCATACTCTCAGTCCAAGAAACCAATTCGTACGCACGTTTGGAATTTGAGGGAACAAAAAAGAATCAATTAAGTTAATTAGCTTGCACTGACGATCCAAAACTTCAGGTGCAGATGATCACAACTAACCCATCCAGCGGTGTAATATATAACGTGAAGAAAAAATGCCACAAAAAAGGAAGCTCGACCCAATAAACAACAAAACGGCCAGAAAAATAGCTCGCACACGTAAACCCGGGAGTATTTTGTAATTTCCCTATACATACATACATACATACATACATACATACATACACATACATATAGAAGGTAGTATACACACACGTGTATATATATATATGTATATACATTGTTGGTTAAACCTATTCGTCTTTCCCGCACAATGGAATCTCCACCTCACGGTTTGCCAACCATGTTTACAATCCTGATTCCATTGTTCCCCCACTACGGATTATCCTTCTACCCTGAGGGGGTAATCCCTAATTCGTGTTTTTATGAAAACAACATTTTTTCCTTTATAACGCAATGACTAAAGATTTCTTTTCAAATAATGTAAGGACCTGTATTATTGGTCTTGAAAGGTATTGCAAGCTTAGTCTCACAAGATAATGCAAGATTGAACTTTGCTGCTAACCGCGGGTTAGAGCAATTCGAGTTTTCTACTGTAACGTGGACCTCGGCTTCTGAAACAAGCATTATTGCCCAATGAGGACAATGGCTACATTTTCAATGCAATCCAAGATGTCTAAGTTTACTATTTAGGTGAGTTGTCCCTTCCCTCATATTTGGTGGTTTAATTGTTGAGGTTGAATTTATGGTTTTAAATTGAATTTCACTTTAGTATTTTCATATATTTGCATAACTTTATTTTGAAATATTCACACAATTTTGTTTTAAGATTTTCCTAAGGTTATAAAAATTGAGTTTTCAAATTAATTTATATTTTGTTGTGACTTACTGTTATGTCACACACTTCTAAATAATAGTAAAATTGATTTTTTTTTCAATTTTTATAATTGTACCCCAAATAAAATTATTTCAAAAATTCTCACAAAAATACTTTTAAAAATCCTTGTACTTTTCTACACAAAAAAATATTTTTATTTTATTTTTCTGATAATGCTAGGGTTATTTTCTGTCATTGTGAAATTACAAAAATACCCAGGGGCCATTGGTCAGACCAAACGGTCAAAACCAGCCCCGAACCGGTCTGGTCCGACTAGACTGTGTTGACCCTCACTCTCACTCTCACTCTCTCGTGCGCTCGCTCGCTCACGATGGCGACTACGTGTCGCCGCCGCTCTGCCTCGCCGCCCTAGCCACCTCTGGCCTTGCTCGCCGCCGCGCTTAGGCTAGTCCTCAGTCCCTCTCTCTGCTCTAATTCCTGATCGCAGGGATTGTGCCCTCGCCTCCTCTCTGGGCCTGGCGGGATCCCTAACCCTAACTAGGGTTTTGGCGATGTGTCGCGTTCCCCGTCTCCGGCGAAACTCCGTCGCATCCCGCCATCGAGAAAGCGTAGGAGCTCATCCCTGCCACCTCCCCTGGTTGCCATGGCAGGCGCATGTCGAGATACCCTCCCCCGGGAACTCCCTGTGATGTCAGTCGCCGCCTACGATTGCTTGTCAGCGATCTTCTTTGGCTACATTGAGTTAAGCTCACCGCCGCATCTAGGTACGTGCTTCTCTCCCCTCCCATCTCTCTCTCTCTCTCCCTCTCTAAGATTTCTACTGCTAGCTCATCTCTTGGGAAATTCCCCAATTTCTAGGGTTTCCCTGTCTGTCTAGGCTCGATCTCGAAGATTCTAACGTTCTAGGTGCTTCTAGAGTGTTCTAGAGTTATGATTACCTTCCTAGGGTTCTGTTGTTGTTCTCGACAACAGTTAGAGTAAGGGGTGCCAATGCTCGATGGCACGAGTGCGGGTATAAAAGTAGGGCGTGTACGCTGGCCTTATAGCGAAGGTCGCCGTACACTTGGACAAGTTGACACGTCGATATTTTTTGAATAGATTCGGTCGACCCTGCGGGTGCGACTTATTCCTACGTTAGGAAAGGCTTCGAGGGGGTTGTTAGCCAAGGGCTTGGGCCGAGCGGATCTTCCCAAGACACCTTTTGGCGAGAGGTTCGTCGGGGCCGCCTCGTACTTGGACCGAACGCGTCTTTCCAAGTATCGAGGTTAGGATACCCTCGGAAATCTAACCCAACCCCTTCTCCTTCGAGTCCGGGTCAAACGCGTCTTCCCGGATCTCGAAACTAGAGCTCTTTGCAAGAGGCTCTAGCCCTCTCCCCTTGAGTTTATTCAAGTTGAGAGTGAATGATACATGCCCCCATGGGGGGGGGTATTTATAGCCTAGGGGTCCATGACAAAAGACCATGGCTACCCTTGAGGGAGAGAGAAAAGTGGGGGCAAAGTGGTAAAAGTAGCTCCTTTGGTCCATAGCTTTTGTGTGCACCATGTGAGAAAAGTAGGGCTTGGTCCATGGTCCACCATGGACTAAGGGCCCCCTCCTCTCACCTTTCTTGCCCCCCACTCTAGCTCATTTGACCCTTTGGCCATGGCATGAGAGGCTTGACTCGTTGACTAGTCTTCCTCTGCCACGTAGGATTGACCGCGCCACGTAGATGTCTTGACTTGTGCTTGCGATATGTTGACTTGGTCGTCGCCACGTAGGATTTACGGCCCGGCCCATATAAGGGTTTTATTTTACTACAACAGTAGCCCCCTTGAGCTGGAGGCATTGAAAATGCCTTTGGGGCAACCTCTGAAACGAGACTCTTGAGTTACGTCCTTGATGAATTCCCTGGCTGGCTCCCTTACGAGATGCAGAGGTACTTGGTGGTTTTCCTGCAAAAAATGGGAGTCTTGGAGGTGTTGTGGGGAGATTGCATGCCCATGACGATGTTCTCTGAGAGAAATCGAGTTTCGGGGGGTATTTTTAGCAAAACCGGGAACCTAAGGGCCTCTCTGCAAGAAATTCGATGTCCCGGAGGACTTTTTTGCAAAAATCAGGGGCCCTGCGGGCCTCCCCAAAATTTTCAGGGTCTTATTGGCAATTTTCCTATGTTTTCGGGCTTTTCTGCAAAAAAAAAATCGGACCCTGCCGGCCTCATGGGCCAGCCGGTCCGGCCTGGTGCGCGCGCGTGTGCAGGATGGGCCGCCAGCTGGGCCTCCTCAGGAAGGCTCCCTTCAGGTTTTTTTTTGCTGGGCGACTTCTTGGGCCGCAGCTAGGCCCAGTACGGTTTCAGGAGTAAGTGGCAGATCTGGCGGCCACGAACGAAGGGGAGCCCTAGATCGGACGGCCTCAGTTCATCTTCCTCCTTCGTACGGGAGGGGACAGGGGGCTCTCCTTTCCGAGTGCTTTGCAGGAGGGCGCTCGTCACCGGAGTGACGCCGGCGCGGCGAGGACGCGGGGGCCCGCGAGCGGGGCACCTCCTTTTGGCCAGGCCGGCTCGCTTTAGGGAAAAGGAAAAGCCTTCCTCTCCCCATTTCTCCTCTTCTCTGTCTTGTTCCTTGGGGATGAAGGACGGCGAGGTGTCGCCGCACCATTGGCCCGCCCGGACGCCTAGGAGCTCTGGCGGCCTATAAAATGGAGAACCCCTCCGCTGGAGAAGCCCACACCATGCTCGTTTGATTTGTCTGGCGTCGAAGACGAGTTTGGCGGCGCCCGACATTTCTTCGAGAGGTTGGTGTAGTAGGGAGCTCCGTAGGGGCATTAGCTACTCCTTGGTGACGAAGGAGGTCGCGTTGTTCGTTAGGAGCAAGCCGCGGAAGCTCTCCATCGTTGAGTCGTCTTGGGGGCGCGAAGCTTGCCCATGGCCGCGCGGGGCGTGGTGCCGATTGGGCTTGCAAGTCCTTCCGAGCGATCCCCGCCTTCGTCTCCGCCCATCATGCTCGTGCAAAGGTAGGGGGAGGCTTGCGGACCTTGTCCTCGACGTTTCTGGAGTTGGCAATCCTTGCGAGCATTCCGTCGAGCACTCCGGGGGCGTCGCGGTCGGGCGCGGGCACGCTGCAGGG
This sequence comes from Brachypodium distachyon, assembly GCF_000005505.3. Lineage (NCBI taxonomy): Eukaryota > Viridiplantae > Streptophyta > Magnoliopsida > Poales > Poaceae > Brachypodium > Brachypodium distachyon. The sequence continues at coordinate 30,160,734 of NC_016133.3, read as the reverse complement.
CACGGGCGCGGCGGCCAAGCGCGGGCGCGGACATGCTGCAGAGCACGGGCGCGGGCGCGGGCGCGGGCACGCTGTAGGGCACGGGCGCGGGCGCGGCGGCCAAGCGCGGGCGCAGACATGCTGCAGAGCATGGGTGCGGGGGCGGGCACGCTGCAGGGCACGGGCGCGGGCGGCCGAGCGCGGGCACATGCGGCAGAGCATGGGCGCGGCACGACGAGGCTTAGGTGCGCGGCTAGGTGCGCGCGCGGGCACGGCGTAGTGCGTGCGCGGGTACTGGCGGTAGCACGAGGACATTTTTGCCGAGCATCTTGCGGGCAAGGGTCACAGCACCCCTGTTGCTCCTTCCTTTCTTTTTTGTTGATTCTTTTTGAGGTATCCCACACTTTGCTAATTCTTGGCGGGTCTTTTCGCAGGTGAGATGGCGGGACCTGAGGTCGAGCGTCCGGTGGGTGAGCCGGTGAGGGGGTCTTCGGCTGCGCAGTCTGCAGCGAACCGACCGTCGAGGAAGAAGAAAGTTTCCTTCTGCCCTCGCGGTGGACCGCCCTCGGTTCCGACAGCGCCGGTGGATGGAGGAGGTTGGGCGCACAACCACCTTCCTCCTTCGTCGATGAGCCCCGAGGACCGGATGGGGTGCGAATCACTTCGAAAAATGCGCCGGGTGGCAACGGTTCTTTGGAACCGGCCGTTCGGGCTAACCTGTCGGCCAGGTGATTTTCTCCTCGGGGAATGCGTCGCGCCTCCATACCTAGGAAATACCGTTCCATCTTGCGAACTTCTTCGATATATTTCTTCATCCTTTCATCAAGGCATTGATATGACTTGTCCATTTGGTTTATCACTAGTTGGGAGTCTCCTTGGATGAGAAGGCGTCGGACTCCCATGGCCTTGGCCAGTCGAAGTCCGAGAAGTAGCACCTCATACTCCGCCATATTGTTGGTGGCGTTGAAGTCCAGGTGGGCGGTGTACTCCAGGATTTTTCCTTCGGGGCTGATGAGTATGACTCCGGCCCCGACGCCGTCGAGGCGCTTGGAGCCATTGAACCTCATTATCCAATGTGGTTCGGGGGGCTTGGTTTTGGATGTGATTTCTTCGGGTGGGGCTAGTGGAGCATGCCACTCGGCCACAAAGTCAGCCAGGACTTGAGATTTTTTGGCCGTTCTCGCCGTGATCTCTAGCGAGAAAGGGCCAATTCCGTTGCCCATTTGGCGATTCTTCCGGTGGCTTCCTTATTGCCGAAGACTTCCTTGAGTGGGAAGGTGGTTGGTACCATGATGGTATGGCCCATGAAGTAATGATGGAGTTTTCGAGAGGCCATGAAGAGGGCGTAAGCGATCTTCTCGATCTGGGTGTATCGACCCTTTGCTCCTCCCAAGGCTTCGCTCACGTAATATACCGGGCGTTGTGATCCATCTTCCTCCTTCACGAGGGCTGCGCTTACGGCGACCGGGATCGCGGCAAGGTACAGGAGCAAGGGCTCCCCCTGCTTTGGGCTCGTGAGAAGCGGAGGGGTCGACAAATAGGTCTTGAGTTCTTCGAAAGCCCTTTGAGCTTCATCGGTCCACTCAAAGTTGTCGAGGCTTCTCAAGGCTTTGAAAAAATGAAGACCTTTCTTGGCTGACCGGACGACGAATCGTCCCAAGGCCGCCATTCTTCCCGCTAGGCGCTGCACATCTTTGACGGAGCGAGGAGGCTCCATTTCCATGATGGCCCGGATTTTCTCCGGTTAGCCTCGATCCCTCGTTGAGAGACGAGGAAGCCCAGGAGTTTTCCTCCTCGAACTCCGAATGCGCACTTCTCCGGATTGAGGTTTACGCCGTACTTGCGAAGATTGTCGAAGGTTTCCCGCAGGTCCTTGGGATGAGTTCCTGCAATTTGACTTTTGATGACGGTGTCATCCACGTATACTTCGGCGTTTCTCCCCAATTGTTCTTTGAGGATGAGGCTGATGAGTCGTTGGAAGGTCGCGCCAGCGTTCCTTAATGCAAAGGGCATTCTAAGATAGCGGAAAGTGCCGACGGGAGTGATGAAGCTGGTCATTTCCTCGTCTGCCTTGGCCATGTGGACTTGGTGATATCCCGAATAGGCGTCCAAGAAGCTCAACCTCTCGCATCCTACCGTGGAGTCGACTAGTTGGTCGATCCGAGGGAGCGGGTAGTCGTCCTTGGGGCATGCCTTGTTCAGGTCGGTGAAGTCAACACACATTCGCCACTTGCCGTTGGCCTTTTCACCAAGACAGGAGTGGCTAGCCACTCGGGATGCCAAACTTCTCGGATAAGCCCGGCGTCGGAGAGTTTAGCGATTTCCTGTTTGATGACTTCGCTTCGCTCGGTGGAGAGTTTCCGAAGCTTCTGCTTCACGGGAGCTTTGTCGAGTCTCACGGCGAGGCGATGTTCCATGACGTCACGCGGGACTCCTCCCCTGTCAGAAGGTGACCAAGCGAAGAGGTCGGAATTCTTCCAGAGCAGGCCGACAAGTTCTTCCTCGAGTTTACTCGGAAGGTCGGCTCCAATCTTCATCGTGCGCGTGGCGTCATCTTGGGAGATGCGTACTTCCTTGAGTTCTCCCTCGGGGAGAGGCTTGGGGATGTAGCGCTCCTGAGAATTGGTTTCGGATGCTCCCGTGCTCGAAAGCAAGTTAATACTCTTGGATGATTCTCCCTTTTCAGCGCACTTGGTCTCGTGGCGGTAAAGTGTCTTCCTGTCGGAAGATTGCTCGCCGCGGACCGTTATCATGCCCTTCGGGCCAAGGATCTTCATGCACAAGAAATTGTGGTGGATGGCGGCACAAAGACGGTTTAGCATCGTCCTCCCGAGGATGGCGTTGAAAGAGGCCTCCATATCCACCACATCGAAGCGTACGAGCTCGGTTCGGTGATTTGTGGCGTCTCCGAAGATCGTGAGGAGCTCAATTTGTCCGAGCGGCTGAATGGACTTCCCTGGTATGAAACCTGTGAGGGGATAAAGGGATGGCTGAAGCGAACCGTTCTTGTATCCCCCCTGTGGCTCCATCAGCTTCTTTAATGTGCTCAGATATAGGATGTCAGCAGAGCTTCCGCCGTCCACAAGAATCTTCTTGAGCTCACAATTGGTGATGATCGCCGTCACAAAGAGGGCGTCGTCATGTGGGAAGCGTGTCCCCTTAGCGTCTTCTTCGGTGAAGCCAATTGGCACGCTCGCCCACTTAGGTGGTGGTGTCGGGGTGAAGGTTTCCACGACATTGACTTCGCGAGCGTACTCCTTGCATTGTCGCTTTGATCCTCGTCCCGTTGCGGAGCCCCCGAGTATCACTCCTACGTGATGTGCTGGTTCTTGGAACAGGAGGTTGTCTTCCTTGGGTGCTGGGTCAGCGACAAGGACGTTGGCGGGGCGTGGAGCCTCGGCTGTCTTCTCATCCTTGCGCCGGGCGTGCATTCGCGCCTGGAACTCTTCGCGGGCTGCGATGAGCGTGTTGCACTCTTCGGTGCTATGGCTTGCCGAGTTGTGGATGAGGCACCTTCCGGCCACTCCCTTGGTCGGACGAGGTGGCTTCTTGGCTTGCCAAGTCTTTTGAGGTGGTGCTTGCCCTTCGACAGCAAAGATTTTCCGGGCTTGGTCACCGGCACCCTTTTTCCCCCACCTCCTCTTCTTCTTGGAAGACGAAGCAGGTGCAGGAGGTTTGTCGGACGAGGGAGTTCCTTCGGGAGCGGCGCGTGGCGTGTCCTTCTTGGCGATGTCCCCGTCTTCGCCCCGGGCGTATTCTTGCAAGATTCGATAAAGCTCTTCGGTCGTCTTCAGTGGGTTACGACTTAGAGACCGATTCACTTCTCCTTGGAGAAGACCTTGCATGCATGCGTCGATCACGGTGGTCGACGGCGGGTTGGCGATTTGGCTTCGCACCTTTGCAAAGCAATGTAAGAAGCTTCGGAGGGATTCCCCCGGCTTTTGTTTCACGGTGTATAGCTCATGAGCCTGCACGGGCTCCTTAAAGTTTCCTTGAAAGTTGGCGATGAAGACCTCTTGAAGGTGTTCCCATGAGTGCACGGAGTTCCTCCGCAGGTTGTAAAACCAAGTTTGCGCCATTCCGGTGAGCCCGAGCGGAAAGAGGTTGCACATCTCGACGGGACCTCCCCCGGCGGCCCGTATGGCGGTGGAGTAGACATCCAAGAATTGAATAGGATTTGACTCCCCGTCGTACGGCCGTATCGTGGGCGGCTTGAACCTTGGCGGAAAAGGCGCGTCTTGGATCTCCTGAGTGAGCGGGTTGCAAGTCGGCCGATTCTTTTGGTTCCTTCGATGGCGAGGTTCTCCCCTGCCGCTCTCGTCGCTAGAGGGGTCGCTTGGAGAATGATCTCGACTTTTCTTGGAGGGTCGGAGCGTCGATGGGAATTCGTTTCGCCGTCGGCACGGGCTCCGGTTTCCGCCACTTGCTTGTTTCCATGCACGCTAGGGTGTCGTTCCTCGTGAGGCGCAGCTTGAGGTGGTACCTGGTGGCCGCCTTGTTCGACCCTGGTGAGGGGAGCAAGGGGCGCTTGCGGGACCATCGCAAAGCGAGGTTGATGTTGAGGGTGTGCGATTTGGAGAGCACCTTGCGGCGGAAGCCCCCAATAAGGATGATACCAAGGAGGTCCTTGGGCGATCGCGGCGAGCGCCAGTGGAGGTAATCCCGGATTGGAAGGGTCGTAGTGCATTTTTCAAAACTCTCCATATGCATTGCATATCATGAGCATCATGTCACCCTTGAATTTGATCACCTTGAAACCCAAGATTTTGCCCAGAAAACCCTTTTGCAAAAACGCCTTTATTTGATTTTGGTCGTTGATCTTGCTTTTGAGTATTTGCGTTTTAACCCATGAGGGTATTGCGATAAAAAGGGATTTAGTGCATGTATAGAGCTATCCCATAATTTGGCTTTTGAAAGTATTTTGAAAAATAATTTGTTTCGATAGCCTAAGGGCCCTAGAAAGCATTTTATAGGCAAATGTATTTTAAAATATTTTATTTTGAGGAAATTCTTGTTCCAAAAGTTAGACCATATGAAAATATGATTTTACAAATTTTTTTGCATTTTATTTGGAGTGATTTGGAGCTTCGAGTCAATTTTGAGGTTCAAAATCAGAAATTAGATAAAAGAAAAGGAAAGACCGAAGAAAACCGGTCAAACCGGACCGAACCAGTCAAACCGGACCGAACCGGACTGGTCCAGCCCGAACCGCCCATTTTCTCTCACCGACCGGTGGGACCCGCGCGTCATCTTCTTCCTCAATTGCTTCCCGAGAAAACCGGCCACGCACGACTCCGAGTCGCTCACGATTCCGTTCCGATTTCTTCGCGCACGAACCTCCAAATCCTAAACCCCGTGCGTCATATCGAAGCCGCCGAACTCCTCTACCACTTCCCCCAAACCCCACGATCATTTTCGCACCGGTTATAGATTAATTGCTCGCCGGAGTTCATTGCTGCCACCGCCGTTCTTCGCGTTTCTCCGCCGTTCTGGTGAGATTCTCCCCACGCCAACCCCCTAGCCTCTCTCCTCTCCCCGTCCCGAACGCCGTGACGCGCTCGCCTTTGCGTTTGGCCGCCGCTGCCGCCTCCGGCCGCCCGCGCCGGCCATCTTCTCCGGCACCGGCCGCCGCCCGAGCTCCCCGCGCCCGCTTGCCGCGCCGCCCGCTCGGCCGTGCCCGTGCGCCCGCCCGCGCCGCCCCGCCCGGGTGCCCGCGCCGCCCGCCGCTTCCGGCCGCCCGCGCCCCGAGCCCGCGCCCGTGCGCCGCCACCCCGACCGCGTGCGCCGTCCGCCGCTCCCCGCGCCTCGCGCCCGCGCCCTTGCGCCGCCGCGCCACCCGCCGTCGCCTGCCGCACCGCGTCGCCTGTGCCGCCCGCCGCTTCCGGCCGCCCGCGCCCCGAGCCCGCGCCCGTGCGCCGCCACCCCGACCGCGTGCGCCGTCCGCCGCTCCCCGCGCCTCGCGCCCGCGCCCTTGCGCCGCCGCGCCACCCGCCGTCGCCTGCCGCACCGCGTCGCCTGTGCCGCCCGCCGCCGCGCCGCCTACCCGCGCCGCTGCCGGCCAGAACCCTAGATCCCGGCCAACAGTGCGCTGCCACGTGGCAGAGCATTTATTTTTTATTTTATTTTATTTTAATTCGGCCGGATTGGATAATGCAATTTTGCAGAAAAGCCCCTGTGTCTTCAAAGCCTCATATCTTTGAAACCGTTTGTCCAAAAATTGTGATCCACACCTCTCTGGAATCGTCACAACGTGTAGAATATTATGGCACTGTTTAATTTCAGTTTTGAGCAACTTAAATAGTAGCTATTTACAGAATGGTGGTTTATGGTTTAAATTTCAAATGAATTGTTTCAAAATAGTTTTGAGCATGTTATCTTGCTGTAAAATTATTTAAACTTGTTCTCTGTCCATTAGGACCAGAAAAGAAATTATTTTGTGAATAAAAATGGCTTACAAGTTTAAATCTTGTTCTATGTTGCAAAAACCACACAATCTTTGATTTAAACCCTATTCTTGTTTCATGCATATTAATTACCTCTTTGGTATTGTATAATCTGTCCAAATCATTTGAAAACTTTTCAAAACAGAAACAAAACTTGTTACACTAAAAGTAACCTTTGTGTGCATCATCATAGCATATGTATCATGACATGATTTTTGCATTGAATGTTGTGTTTATTGTGTGCATGTTTCTTTTATTTTTAGATTGTGTGGAGTGTATTCCTTGTTGTTGCAAAGAGTGCGAGAACTATCACAACCTTGGACAAGGCAAGTTCACTTTGATCATATCCCATTATTATTGTTGTTTTAAGATACTTATGCATTAGTGTTGTTGGTAGAGATGCATTGATAGGACTATTACTCGTACTTCTATGCTAGGTATAAATCCCAGGTAGTATGGTTTACCCTCGCCATTACCTTGCCACCAAATTGCCATCGATTGTAGTTGAATGCTAGGCTATGGTAGTATCGAGGGGGAAATAACTACATCATGATATTGTTATGCCTTTGGCTATATGAAATGTTTTTGTTAGATGTAAGGCAAAACAACTAATTCAATGAACCATCCTGGGTGGGCTGCTTTGAGGATTTTGAGGATTAGCGGCGTCAAGTCCATTTCTATGGGTCCCTCTGAGTCGAGTTCCTGTGGATTCAGGAATGGATTGTCCATGGACGTCTCTCCCGTGGATTCGGGGAGCGCCTACGTTGCAAATGTGAAATGCCACCTGGGGTAACAGAGACTGGACTAGTTTCCTGTCTAGTAGCTTCCAGTACAACCACATGGTAATATGGGCTCTGCCAGGATGGATGTAAGACATATGATCCTGGATCCGAGAGATTGTGCAGATGTAGCCGTGCAGGTGGGAACGTAGGTCCCTCAAGTGGTCTGGGTGATTATGGTTTGAAAATTTCTATAATCGATGCCGTTGCTACTCTACCCTGAGGACAGCAAGGTATTAACACGTGTCCCCGGTTACGGACAATCATGAGCAACTACATATTGGGGCTGTAAGGAAAGTCTCACTCATTCCGATTTCTTAAATAAAATGAATGGTTTGAACAGGGTAGGGGCACTTGATGAATCCACTTCAATGTGCTCTAGGTTAATAGGAGCATGGGTGTGTCTACCTTGTGTCCAATAGTTAACATTACTATAACATTCCTTTGTAGTAGGGTAATTTATGTTCTGCTTCCACGCAAATAGCCTTGAACCCCACTTTGCCACATTATGCATATACTTGGTAGGCTCTGATATAACTCCTAGTGAATCTTGCCAATACATTCAATGTATTGACCCTAGTGGTTGCATCGTCTAATGATGTAGGAAGCTCCGACGACGAGTAAGATGTACGTTCTGCTTGTTTGGGTTACGGGCTTACATTCCAACACGCTCTCACCGTGGTGTTGATGTGTCCTTGTATCTTTCGTTTTCCGCTGCTAAATAGTTGTTTTATTTCCAGCTAACCCGTGAGGTTATGCGAGTTGTAAGTACCTTTAAATTCTGGATGATTCGTTGTAATATTGAGACCTTTGTTCTATGATATTACATCTTGAAACTGTGTGTGCTAGTGAGTCGATCCAGGGGACTAGCACTAAAGCACAGAGATCGAACTCTTGTACAGGGGTGGTCGCTTCACGTAGGCCGGGACTCCATGGTTTTCTGGCACGGATCCTCCCGACGCCACATTGTTTCCTCTTGTAGGTTCCGATGGCAGGGTTACCACCGGTCATTGGGAAGGTGGCGCGAAGCCCATCGAGCGAGGGATGCTGAGTTCCGTATCCCCTGCGGGGGTAGCAACCGTAGGCAGCTCGCCGATCCTTGCCACTACGTTGGTGAGTGCCGAGCGACCGCCTACGACTGTTTTGAGCACCTCGGTTCCTTCCGGGATGGCCGGTAGCGGAGGGGCGACCGCGACTTCCGTCGTGGCGACCATGCCTGCGGCTGTGTCTGGATTGGTGATGTTTCCTTCTTCTTCGGGAGCCCCCAAGGCACTTGCTTTTTTGGTTTGCAACCATGTAGACTTCGCGGCAAGTTGGGGACCCGATGAAGTAGGCTTCGTCGGGGCCATTAGATCTTCAATTGCGGCGAGGGTTCCCCACGGTCGGCGCCACTGCTGTTGTTCTCGACAACAGTTAGAGTAAGGGGTGCCAATGCTCGATGGCACGAGTGCGGGTATAAAAGTAGGGCGTGTACGCCGGCCTTATAGCGAAGGTCGTCATACACTTGGACAAGTTTACATGTCGATATTTTTTGAATAGGTTCGGTCGACCCTGTGGGTGCGACTTAATCCTACGTTAGGAAAGGCTTCGAGGGGGTTGTTAACCAAGGGCTTGGGCCGAGCGGATCTTCTCAAGACGCCTTTTGGCGATAGATTTGTCGGAGCCGCCTCGTACTTGGACCGAACGCGTCTTTCCAAGTATCGAGGTTAGGATACCCTCGGAACTCTAATTCAACCCCTTCTCCTTCGAGTCCGGGCCGAACGCGTCTTCCCGGATCTCAAAACTAGAACTCTTTGCAAGAGGCTCTAGCTCTCTCCCCTTGAGTTTATTCAAGTTAAGAGTGAATGATACATGCTCCATGGGAGGGGAGTATTTATAGCCTAGGGGTTCATGACAAAAGACCATGGCTACCCTTGAGGGAGAGAGAAAAGTGGGGGCAAAGTGGTAAAAGTAACTCCTTTGGTTCATAGCTTTTGTGTGCATTATGTGAGAAAAGTAGGGCTTGGTCCATGGTCCACCATGGACTAAGGGCCCCTCCTCTCACCTTTCTTGCCCCCCACTTTAGCTCATTTGACCCTTTGACCATGGCATGAGAGGCTTGACTCGTTGACTAGTCTTCTTCTGCCACGTAGGATTGACCGCGCCACGTAGACGTCTTGACTTGTGCTTGTGATATGTTGACTTGGTCGTCGCCACGTAGGATTTACGGCCCGGCCCATATAAGGGTTTTATTTTACTACAACAGGTTCAAAATGTTCATGTATTTTAGTTCTAGGTTCACTGTGACTACATGATTTTTGTGTAGGTGATGCTTATGTCAGTGGCTACTATGTTTAGGGTTTCTAGAATATTCTAGGGTACTGATAAAGTGTTCTAATGGTGGGAAATTTGCATATTTTAGAAGTCGGTTGTTAAGCTTGACACAAAAAGTTCACCAAACTATCAAAGTCTTCGGTCCTACTGAACACTCCAATGTATTTACATATAGGGGGCGCTTGGGACGATGGTATCCCATGTCTGCACACCCCATCCTTTGGAAGCTAAAGTATCTACATATGAGTTCAACTCATTGAACAAGCTTGATGATTAAGTTGCTATTTTATTTTTGAAGTAGTATATCATAGTGAATTAATTAGACAAATAGATTCCATATCATAATTGGCCATAATGATTCTTGCTATGCAACAATAGTGATTTGAGATTCAAATCACCATTACAATATTATTGATGATTAAGTTGCTATTTTATTTTTTAAGTAGTACTCGCTCCGATCCTAAATTGTTATCGAAATATTACATGTATTTAGACGCATTTTAAGAATAGATACATTCATATTTGAGCAAATTTGAGTCAAGAATTTAGGATCAGAGGGAGTATATCATAGTGAATTATTTAGACAATAGATTCCATATCATAATTGGCCATAACAATTCTTGCTAAGCAACAATAGCGATTAATTTGAGATTCAAATCACCATTACAATATTAATATATTTGGAGAATGCCGAAAAAGTACCTAAATTGCCCATCACACATTGATTCCGAATTATGCATAAACATACTAGATGCGAACGAGTAGTAGCAACTGCACCATGTATGGCTAATGCTACCACCAATTGTGCAATGCTAACGAGTAGTATTGCAGTCAGTAAGAGGTGTGAACACTGATCTGTTGTGCTCTGCTTGGTAGCTTTGATTCTTCCTGTTGTTATCAGCAAAAAATATGTGTTTGATAAAAAAAAAGCGGTAAACAAGAAATGTATCTTGACAAATATTAACAACGACAATCTTCTACACCACTATGAATTGTGGATTGGTATTTGTTTTTTTTTAATGTTTACCATTTGTTTTTGGGAGTTACTGCATCATATTTTGATCTCTTACACAAGCATTTGAATCTTTAAATTATGTTACCATTTGTTTTTTTATATGGTTACCATTTGTTTTTGAGAGTTATTGTACCATTTATCTTTTTTTTTAGATAAATTGTACCAGTTATCGGCTAGAGATAGAAACTGAAAAGAGACACTGGGCCGTGTTGTGTTGCCGGTTGGGGCACCTGGGCCGAGTCGCTGGTCGTGTAGTCGGCCGTTGTGTCTCAGAGCCTCAGTCCTCAGAGGCCAGCGACGAGACGAGGACCTAGAATAGCTAAAAAAAATAGAAAAAAGACGAGGGGGAACCGTGGCGGCGTGAGGGGGCTTAGGGTTTAGGGCAACCCATCAAAGGAAACAGTAATAAACTCAGTCAATCACCAATTAGCGGTGAGATTCAAGAGCTTAATAGGTTTCCACCCATCAAAGGAAACCGTAATAAACTCAGTCAATCACCAATTAGCGGTGAGATTCAAGAGCTTAATAGGTTTCCTTTGATGTTGTCTATGTAAGTTCATAGCTATGTCATTTAAGCTTTTCCGGCTAGAAGAGTGTGTATGGCTGGACCAAGCTCCACTGTTTGTACCGCCGGTGGTGCAATATGTTTGTAACACTACTTGATCAATGAATGAGAATCTCTTTTTCCTTAAATTGGATGTACGATTTGGTTATGAAAGTACGCAGTATTTTACAGAGGCCATGGTCACAATTTGCTCGTTCGTTCGGAGGAAGATGATTATAGCTCTACAAGGGAATGGAGTAGTGAGAAATTGGTGGTGCAATATTGAGGATTGCTTTCTTCTAATAAGTCTATTTCTACATATTTTAGACTCCTAGCATGTTCTCCTTTCCCTGAAACATTCATCCATCCGGGAAAGAGCCCCTTGGTTCTATCAACGATGGAAAGAGTTTCGACTTAGTCATAGCTTTTTAAATTCAGGAAGCTGACTGGTAAAAGTTGCAAATTAGTCATTAATGTTTCAAATCAGGAAAAGAATCTAAAAGTTGAATCTTTGTTTGCTGACAAATTTCCATGTATCAGTTGATCCAAGAATAGCTTAGACAGGAAATAGGAACACATAGATGTGAAGATGTTTTAAGAACCACCGTATTCTCTAAGGGTGGTGTTCAGTACGACATTTTTGGGTGAAAGAATAAATTCCATTCTCTCAACCTCAATTTACTTTTATCTCACGGATACACTACTACAAAACGGTTTATATGCAACGGCACATCAGTAACGGGTCCGGCGCGACCGTTACTGATGAACCGAGCGGGCACAGCCCGTCCCCGCCCAGCCACACATCAGTGGCGGTCGCGCGACCCGACCGCCACTGATGACCACTCATAGCTCGCGAGTTACATCAGTGGCGGTCTGTTAAGGGGCGACCGCCACTGATGAACCATGCATCAGGAACGGTCACGCTGCCGTTACTGATGTGTCCACGATTATCAGTAACGGTCATGAAAACCGCGACCGACACTGATGATCGTCGCGTTTTAAATACGCTGGGCAGAGCCGCAGCTGGTCGCGCCGCGCGTCGTAACGGACCAGCTGCGGCCCTTTCTCTACGACGACGGCGAGGTGCTGCCCGACCGCTCCATGGCCGCGGCAAGCCCCCCAGGTAGCCCCTCCTCCCTCCCCCTTCCTCCTCCCTCCCCCCCGCGCCAGCGGCGCCGCCTCCAAGGCCGGCAGGCGGCCATGGCCGCCGAGCTCCATTTTTGGAGCTCCGGCGGCCGGAGAGCTCCGATCTTCGAGCCCTAAGCTTCCCTCTCCCTCCCGATGTCTCTCTCCCTCCCGATCTCTCTTGCCGACCTCCAATTTCTCTCCGAAGTTCCCCAATTTCAAATTTTGAGCTCCGCGGCCGCCGGCCAAAATGCGGCCTCCTCGTCGTCGCTCGGAGCTTGAGGGCCCCAAGCTTCCCTCTCAGTTGCGAGCTCTCTCTCCCTCCCGATCTGTCTTGCCGGCCTCTAATTTCTCTCCGAATTTCCCAAATTTCAAATTTTTGAGCTCCGGTCGTCGGCCAAAATGCGGCCTCCTCGTCGTCGCCCGGAGCTTCCCTCTCGCTTGCGAGCTCTCTCTTCCTCCCAATCTTTCTCGCTGGCCTCCAATTTCTCTCCGAATGTTTCTAATTTCAAATTTTTAGTTAGCTCCGGTTAATTAGCACCTTAATCTCCTTGTCAATGATTAGGCTAACTATTTTGCTTTTTTGTTTTCTTGTGTATTGTGTTGTAGATCGAAGGACCGTTCTTGAATGTACGCCAAGGAAAGAATCAATGCTCGATGGCTAACCGAATGGACGGTCTTTTTTGTAGTCGCGAAAGGTGATATGGAACGAAAAGGACTTTTGATGATGCGTTGCCCATGTCGCAAATGTGGAAACACATGCATGATGAAGCCTGAACATGTTCAGATGCACGTGCTGGTATCGGGTTTTGTGGAAGGTTATTCTCGCTGGACTTGTCACGGGGAGGATGCGGTTGATGTCGGTAGCGGTAGCGAAGATGATGATGTCCCGCGGTATGATCTGGCGAATGATCCCGAGGAAGAAACAAGAGTCGATGAGTGTTTTTTTTTGTTTGAGTGCTTGATGTTGTAGATTGTACCAAGTGTTGCTTGTATTAGAATCAGGCAGGGGTGTATGATTGACTAATATTTTTACTCGCATGTGAACTTCCTGTGTGCTAAATGTGAACCTCCTTCTGTATTTGTTTGATGCCATGATGTTTTGGCATCTACAATTTTTGGTTCCAAAGCTTTAGCCATTGCGCTGATATGCGAACTTCCATATGTGTCAACTCTGAGCTTCCTGTTACTGAAACATGAACTTTCTGCTGTCTATGTTGTCCCGTGAACTTCATATAGGTTTGTACGTTCATTTATGAATTTGGGTTGCAATTTTACTTGCTTGTGAACTGCTTTAAGGATTAAGCGTGAACCTCCTGCTGGATATGTCGCTTGTGAACTTCAGATGTGTTAGATGTGCTCGTTATGCTGTTAACTTCACATGTTGTATATCTTGTATGAGTGAAGCTCAGGCATCTGCAATGGCTTGTTTTTTTAACTTACCCCGTGTGCTGATCTTTGAACTTCCATAAGAATTAGATGTGAACTTCTTGTTGGACTTCCTGCTGTTTATGTTGTCATGTGAACTTCTGTTGGAGCACGGGTTTCCGGCACCGGGAATGCCGAGCACCCCCTTTTTTGGTTCGGTGGAGGGCGAGGTGATCGCTCCGGCGATCGCCGGCGTGGGGATGGACACGAAGTCTAGACACAAGAGTTTACCCAGGTTCGGGCCACCCGGAGGTGTAATACCCTACGTCCTGCTTGAGAGTTGTATTCCTTAGTATGAGTGTTATAGGTTGCCAGGGAGCTCCCGGGCTTTGCTACTTGTCCCTCTAAGGGCTTGACTACTTGGGCGAATCCTGAACTGAACAGAACCGAACCCTTTGACCGGTGGCATCGATCCTCCTTTTATAGACAAGGGGATACCACAGGTGCCTATGCATGCAGCGTGACACATTTCCCAGACACGTGTCACGGCCACATGAGGTACAATTTTGCTCATCCATGCTGGACGCCATGTAGCGCCCGGTCCACTGTACATGGTAAAAAAATGGTTCGTAGGGTAGTCGCCCTAGCCTTGCTAAGCAAGGCTAGGCCTGCTGATAAGACTCCTGTCGGTGCATTAAATGCACCGCGCCCGCCGTCTCGTCATGTCTTCCCAGCCTGCATGCCCGAGCACGGGTTGCTGGGGTGCCCCTTCCCGGCTAGCGCACCTGCTAGTTGCCGGGAAGCGTTCCTTCAGCTTCCCGGGACCGGGGTTCCCGGGGGCTTCTTGTACTCGGCCCTTAGCTTCACCTTTACCAAGGGTCGTCTCCTCGAGACAGGCCTCCCGGACTCATCGCTTCCCGGGAGGTCTTCCTGATGGGGCTTGGTCACTGGCAACCCACGCGTCCCGTATCAGTGGGACCTCGCGGGCCACTGGTACGACAGTAGCCCCTGGGCGTGGGCCGGCAGCCTTGAAGCTTCCATCAAGTGCTATCCTCGGTCGGTTGCCGGGCTACGCCCTACCCGACGCGTGGGTCCCAAGGGGGAACCCCCCTAGCACCCGGCCTCGTGGGCCGCATTTATAGTTCCACTCCTCCGAGCGAAACGGTCGGGCGCACGATTTCGTGCCTTATCCCCCTTAATCACCAGAGGGTTAAGGCCACGTCGCGCACCCCCCTCTTAATCTCCGATTCTTTAGGGCACTTTATTACCGATCGTGGGGGTGTCCTTTGCGGCCCGCCAGCCCCGATAAATACCCAAGGCCGGCGGCGGGCACTCCCCATTGCCTCTTGCTTCTGCCATTGCCTCCTCCCAAGCTCTCCGCGCCCCCAACTCCGACCAGACCACCTCTCCACCTCCGCCGATGTCTTCCAAGGGCCAGAACCGTCCCAAGGGGAGCACCAGCAAGGGGGAAAAGTGCGAAAAGGCCAGTAAGAAGGAGCTGTCGGAAAGGGCCCGGAAGGATGAGGAAATGCGGGCTAAGTTCACCTTCTTCCCCCCGGATACAACGGTAAGGGGTCGACAAGCTGGTCTTGGCGCTGGCCACCAAGCACAACGAGTACGGGCCGACGCGGATTCTCCCCGTCGGTGCGGAGCGCGACAGGCAGTACTTCCGGATCTTCGGGAGGTTCATCCTTGCCAGATTCGTGCCGCCACACTCCTACTTCCTTTCAGCCATCATGGAGACCTACGGGCTCATCATGGCGTAGCTTCACCCCACGTCATTCTTCACACTGGCTGTCTTCCAACACCTCTGTGAAGTGTTCATGGTGGTGATGCCGTTGCTGGCGTTATTCCGCCACTACTTCTACCCGACGGTGGAGAAGAAGGCTCCCCTATCCTCAGGAGTAGTGTTCCAATCCCGCGACAGGATCAAGTCAGAGTTCATCGAGCACGAGTGGCGCCGCGACTGGTGCTGAGTGCGCACCGACGAGCTCCAGGAGTTCCACGAGGAGCCCCTCGGGCCTCCGAAGGGCTCTGACGACTGGACGCTCCGCGAGCAGAAGGACGCGGATTCTGGTCGCGGAGCTGGCCCCCATCTGTGCGAAGATCAAGGCGCTTCGTGAGGCTGGGCTCACGGACACAGATGTGGCGCGCTACTTCACCGGGAGGCGCATGGCTCCCCTATAATGGCGCTCAAATCCGGCGTGGATGTACACCGGGGCCGGCGACCGGACCCAGCTGCAGCGCACGGACCTCCTCCCGGGGGAAGTGCAGTCCTGGGTGAAGGGCATCACCGGCGAGAAAGAACCTTACAGGCTGCGCCCGCTCCACGCTGGGATCCCGATTCGGGAGCCCGGGATCTCCCGCTCTGCGACGAGTGGGGGATCGTGGAGGACCCCTCGGCGCAACCCTCCCCCCCCCCACAGCCCAGGCACCAGCGGGGCAAGGAGCCGGCGGCCGACTCAGGGAAAGGGGGCCAAGGCCAGGCCTTCGGCAAGGCAGAGGTCTCGGGCTCCGACAACTCCTCTCTGGGCGTCGGAGGAGACCTCAGCGACGACCGACGACGACACTCCCCCGGCAACCAGCGGGGTCGCGCCGGAGGAGGACGACGAAGAAGATGGCGTCCCCCTGGTGCGGCGGTCCGCGGCGGAGCGGGCGGGAAGGCAGGAGGCCAGCCCGTAACCTCAGGAGCCTCACAGTGACGCGGGGGCTGGGGCCTCCGGCGGCAGCGATACGGCTGCAGGAGCCACCCCGACTACCCTGGCGGCTCCGAAAGCTCCCCCTGCGCGAAGCGGCCCTACGGCGAGGAGCATCCTGGCGGACAGGGTGCTCAAGCTCAAACTGGCGGGGTAAGTTCACTATTGTCCAAAACGCCTTTGATTTCACAAAAAAAAATTGTGTGCCTGACTAACTTGTTCTTGTGCTTTTCAGTTCATCAAAGAAGAGGGGCAAACCAGCACGTTACCGGCAGCCCCGAAAAAGAAGCCCCGCCCGGCATCGGGTGGCGGCGACGGAGACGCCGCTGACGTGGTTGCTGGGGACTCGAGGGTCCCCGATTCGAGCTCGCAAGGCACCGGCCCGGCGGCAGGTACGTGCGAGTTCCCACCTTTCGTTTATTCGTCTGCGCCGTCTCCCGTACTTGACGACCGTGCGCTTTGTGCAGTTGCCGGGGAGGTTCCGGCTGCGCCCGCACCCACAGAGGTGAGGTCGACGACAATGCTCCGGCGGAGGATTCCTCCGTCGGAGCACTTCAGCAATCGGCCACGGCGCCCACCGGGGCCGTGACTGCTGCCGCAGGTGGCGCCACGAAGGGGGCGCCATCTGAGGCGGGTGACACGGAGCAGCCTCCGCCAGCAGGAGCAGGCGGCGGTGATATGGAGAAGCCCCCGAGCCCCAAGCCCGCCCCTTCGGACGGGCAGGGAGCAGCGGCGCTTCGCCCCGGGGATGCCGAGCACCCCCTTTTTTGGTTCGGTGGAGGGCGAGGTGATCGCTCCAGCAATCGTCGGCGTGGCGATGGACACGAAGTGTAGACACAAGAGTTTACCCAGGTTCGGGCCATCTAGAGGTGTAATACCCTACGTCCTGCTTGGGAGTTGTATTCCTTAGTATGAGTGTTACAGGTTGCCGGGGAGCTCCCGGGCTTTGCTACTTGTCCCTCTAAGGGCTTGACTACTTGGGCAAATCCTGAACTGAACAAAACCGAACCCTTTGACCGGTGGCATCGGTCCTACTTTTATAGACAAGGGGATACCACAGGTGCCTATGCATGCAGCGTGACCCGTTTCCCAGACGCATCTCCAAGCCACATGAGGTACAATTTAGCTCATCCATGCTGGACGCCATGTAGCGCCCGGTCCACTCTACACGGTAGAAAAAATGGTTCGTAGGGTAGTCGCCCTAGCCTTGCTAAGCAAGGCTAGGCCTGCTGATAAGACTCATGTCGGGGCATTAAATGCATTGCGTCCGCCATCTCGTCCTGTCTTCACTGTTCTTGTGGGCCCTGCCTGCATGCCGGAGTGCGGGTTGCAGGGGTGCCCCTTCCCGGCTAGCGCACCTGCTAGTTGCCGGGAAGCGTTCCTTCAGCTTCCCGGGACCGGGGTTCCCGGTGGCTTCTTGTACTCGGCCCTTAGCTTCACCTTCACCAAGGGTCGTCTCCTCAAGGCAGGCCTCCCGGACTCATCGCTTCCCAGGAGGTCTTCCTGACGGGGCTTCGTCACTAGCGACCCACGCGTCCCGTATCAGTGGGACCTCGAGGGCCACTGGTACGACAACTTCATATTAGGTTGTATGTTCATTTTTTAAAGTTGGATTAAGTGTGTACCTTCCTGTTGTCTATGTTTGCTTGCGAACTTCACATGCATTCGATTGGCCTCTTATGCCGTTAATTTCACATTTTTTGTTTGATTTGAACCTGTATCAAGGCATTTTACTGTGCTGGTCCTGTGTGTCTCTTTTGTCATTTCTAACAGTGTAATATATACCTTATTTTTTCCACCAAGTCAGGTTGTATTTTATATATGAACTTTATTGTGTTGTTTTCTGAACTGTCCATTTTTACTTACATCATCTTTTCTTTTTACGACTGCAGTTGTTGTTAGCATCACACAATCATTAAACGAGTTGAATGCTAAGTTTCCTTCGGTGGGAACACCAGACAAACAGGCTGATTGTACTAATTCACCTAATGGTAGGCACACACCCTAACAATGCCGGGACTCCTTTGTTTGATGCAACCCCAACGTCGTCCGCCCATGTAGCCCGAGAAAACAGTCTGGAATCATGTGAAGGGACAACAGGGCCTATTTTTGACCAAACCGCGATGCAGCACAAGAAGGATGACACTAGTGCAGGCGTTGCGGATGAGCCCAGCCCCCCTGATTGCACTCCTGTTTGGCAGGACACGCCGTCCCAATCTGTAGACGGCACTGAGGAGGTCACGCGGGCGTGGAATGCTGGTGAACAGCTTGAAAGGTACGAGAAGGAACAGGCTGCAAGGGTTGCCAAGCATGCCGAGGAAGTCATGCAGTACTACAGGAAGTTTCCGAAAAGGAAGAGGGATGCACCTAATGTTCCAGCTGATCACAGTGAAAATGCCCCTATATCAGCTACTCCAGATGATGATTTTGAAGCCCTGCCCCCACCAACAGTGAAAAACAAGGTCAGGTTTGCTGTTGCTAAACGGAAGATCTCAAGTGTACTGTCGCAGGAGTCTCCTGGTGTCGTCAACGTACGACGGAGCCCTCGCATTGCGACCTCCCCTGGTTCTGTCGCTGCGCACCCAACTCGATCTGGTGAAAAAGTCTCTGGGAGCAAGCGTCGCCGAACGGTTGATAAATCTTATGTTCCAGACGGCGAGGATGACGCCGCTGATGCGGGTGGTGAAGTTGCTGCTGCCAAGGTTTTCCTTCTACCTATTTTTTATTCTTTAATCCATTCTTTTTCCCCGTGCTTTGTGAACTTTATTCTCATATGAATCTAAACTTCCTCATATTTATGTGAATCTGAACTTCCTGAACATTTTTTGTTGTTATTATTATCCAAGAAGGAGATGAGAGGGGGCGCAGGTTGCAGTATAAGAGGGGCTGGTAATGTTGGGAAAAAGAGGAAAGGTGGTATTATCAAGAAAGCTAAAATCGGCAACGATGACGATTGTTCGGATGACAGTCCTAAAGGACGCTTCCAGCAGACTGGCCGATGCTCTTTGGGCGAAGTAATTGAGGCTGCCAGGTTGCT
This sequence comes from Brachypodium distachyon, assembly GCF_000005505.3. Classification (NCBI taxonomy): domain Eukaryota; kingdom Viridiplantae; phylum Streptophyta; class Magnoliopsida; order Poales; family Poaceae; genus Brachypodium; species Brachypodium distachyon. Next base: position 30,141,435 of record NC_016133.3, on the reverse strand, counting down.
GAAGGATCCTCACAGAGAGAGAGAGTGCGTGCAGCGGGTTTTGGTTGTGTCTTTGACTGGGTCCTAGAAGGCAACATGTCGCCTGTTCTGTTGTGCTATCTGTTGATGAACATGGACACACAAAGGATGAAGATAGAATGCAGGCCTGGCAGGGTGTTGACTGTTAACAGAGACTCAGTCCACCGTATATTCGGGTTCCCGTGCGGAGGTGAAACAACCCCAAGACCGTCCGACAGCGGTCATGATGCTGCATTGGCGAGCCTTAAGGCAGAACTTGGGTTTGAGAGAACTGCCAATAAGAATACCAAGGATCTCCGCGAGCTGTTGTCCGACTTGGTTAAAGATGAGACCAGAGTTGATTCAGCCGTCAAAGTTTTCTTCTCTATCCTGTACAACATGCTTATTTGTCCTGCTTCAGCAGTTCGCTTGGGAAGGGAGGCTGCGATGCTTGTCAACATGGACTACAATAACATGGCCAAAATGGATTTTTGCCAGCTAGTAGTTGATGAGCTGAAGCGAGCAGCTGAGAAATACCAGAACACACATATCCCACAGGCTGGGCCCGAAGGTTGTGGAATTGTGCCCGTTGTCATGTACTTGGATAGCTGCCACTCTGTCATGCACCGTCTCACTCCTCGTGCCAACTTTATGTATGAGAAACCGCTTAAAGCAATATTTTCACAAGATATTATCAGGAATGGCAAAAGCAATCTTTCGAAGTATGTCTTTGGGAAGTTGCCGGTGAGTTAAGACAAATACTCTTAACATTAATGCCAACCTTTTTTTCAAGTCATATTGTGTGTGAACTTCCATCTTCTACATATGTGAACTTCTTGACTATTTTGTTTTTTTTATCCGCAGTGGAAGGGTCGCAATGATATTGCCTATTCGTACAATTTGCCTGTTGAAGAACTCCAGATTGAACCTAGCCCCGAGCTTAACGCAGATGATGGACCTGTTCCTATTGACAGCTCTTGCCATGACGCAAATGTTCCTGTTGTTTCTTATAGGCGCGCGGCAGCTCCGGAATGCTCAGGTTCCACCTCTACGAATGCCATTGCAGAGATTAATCAGCTGTTGGCGAAAGCTGTGGAAATGTCGTGTCTTGTGCCAACAACTGAAGACCGCCTTAGCAAGCTGTCTGGACTTTTTCCCACTGGTCACGGCCTAGTCCCGATGATGTGAAACAAGCTACCGAGCGCGAAGCCAGTGTCATTGACAGTTTTAAGACCGCCCTAACGTATCTGCGCAAAGGTTTTGCTGACATGGCGGCAAATCAAGATTTGATGTGTGCTGGTTTTGAAAGAGAAGCTGTCATCATTGAGAAGCAGATTCGTGACGAAGCTACGGACAGAGTTCAAGCGTCGACCGAACATGTCCATGGCCAAGATGCAGTTGCTGCCGAGGTTTTTTTTTTCTGCTCGTCTGCAAAATCTTTTTTTTATCTGATCTATGTGTGAACTTCTGTAGTTGTGTCATGTGAACTTCCTTTCTTATCTCATGTGAACTTCGATATCTCCGCAGGAGGAAGCAAGACTAGCTGAAGAGAGTGCTGCGGCTGAAGCGGCAACCGAGGAAGGTGATGCTCACACAGCTGATCATTGGGAAGAAGAATACCAGCCGGATGTTAGTTGTTCCGCGTCTTTTGAGAGTCCTCCCGAAGATTACAGCGAAGAAACTCATGAGAAGTCCACTGGAGATGGCGACGGGGTTGACAGCGCTCAAGTTGATGCACCCATTGCAGGCGCAGCCCTTCAAGCTGAAAGCACAGTTGCTGAAGAACCACCACTCAATGTCATAGAAGAAGCTATTGGTGATGATTTTGACGGGCCCTAGGGTCACTGCAATGGTCCTGCAACAGAGTCTGTTGTTGACAATGAACCACCCGCTGCTTCTAAACATGCAGCCACCAGTGCTGATGCTATTGCACACATCACAGGTGGTGACCATCCAGCTGTAGGCGTTGTAGAGACAGACGGATGGCTAGGTTTTAACAGGTGCTCCCGCTGCCGACGTCAACAAACAGATCAGTGATATCCTGGACGGTGATGGTGGCGTAGGATGCACCCCCGATTTCCCTCCGAGCACGCAAGATACAGGCAAGTATTCGTAACACACAAAATCCTTCCCACACCCATATGTGTTTATCCTTATTTTTGCAGGGGGTGGTCTGCATTGAACTTCTGGATGCAGTGATGTGAACTTCTTCTGTTAATTGTTGTGAACTTACATGTTTTGTATTATTTTTTGCTGCTTTGTGAACTTTTCATTTGCCTCTCTTCTAGCAGAGTCAAGTGCTTTTACCACACCTACCGCATCCGTGCTACCAGCCGTGCCGTGCAAAGGATAAGACAAGTGTATGATGCTGTCCGTAGGCTAAGGAATGACCCCGCAAAAAAGTATGTTGCTCTCTTTCTTTTGTTCCCATTTGTTTTTTTATCATACTTGTTATGCATCAGAACTTTTCTCTCTTTTTTTAAAAAGAAATTGAACCTCCTGACCCACCCATTTGTGTGAACTTCCTGGCCCACACATTTGTGAACTTCCTGTTTCCTCCTAGATCCAATTGGGCTAACTGAACTCCCAGGGCTACCATTGTGAACTTCCTGATCCACCATGCTGAACTTCCTTTTGTCTTTTCCCTTTTTCTGTTTTTTTATCCACTGGAACTAACTGAACTTACTAGATCCACCACTGTGAACTTCCAGTTCTTTTTCATATATTTTTTCTAAATTAACTGAACTCCCCCAGATCCACCTTAGTGAACCTCCAGTTTTTTACAGAATTTCTCACGCGAATGTATGATTTTTACTTCTTGCAGGGATATCGTCCTTTTCCGAAATGACGAGTGTGGATGTACAATTGGGCAAGTCGCAAAAGCTTTCCATCCTAATGGCATGCTATGCTCCTTTATCGTGTCGATTGGTACATATCTGCTGGGGCAGAGATACAAAAATTCCGACAAGATGGCTGTGCCATACATTTGCTGCGTAAGCGTTTTGGTAGTACTTGTTTTTATTTATTTATTGTTTTGTTTTTTATATGGTGTGTGAACTTTCATGTCTCATTCCTGGCATGGTGTGTGAACTTCCATAACTCATCTGTATATTCTGTTTCATTTTTACCAAGCGGCAGCTTCTTGAAGGAAATTACCAAAGCAGGCGCTTGCAGAAACTGTTTAGTATTCATACCGAAGATCGTCTAGACAAAAAAAAATTGTAAGCATTAATGTCACCCTTTTTTCTGTTGCAAAAAAAAACGACTTGTGTTTTATGTTTTTGTTTTATATACTTATTTAATTTTTGTGTTGTGCAGATTCTGTTTGCTACATTTGATCCACCCGACCCTCCAGTACCTGGGAATATTGGCCACTTTTGCGTTGTTGGCGTCAATCGCAAGCTGAAGCGCTTCGAGTTGCTTGACTCGCTTCGTAGTTCCGACGACCCAGATGCGCAGAAGGTATTTCATAAGATGGTACATGGCATCAAGAAGCTGTGGAAGCAAGCTGACAATGCTAAAGCGGAGTCTTTCCCTCCAAAATCCATTGATCACTTCACCATGGAGTATGTCAGAGTGCCTAAGCAGGGAACCGCGTTAGTATGATTTTGGCCTTATTATTATTTCTCTTACAATCCTTTTTCTGCTGGTTGGCATGCACCATCACATCATTTTCCCTCACTAACCTCTCCCTTTCTTGCTTGCATACACAGACGTGACTGCGGATTCTTCATGCTTCAGATACTGCAGTTGTGGGATGGGGAGAGTCTGGTAATTTTCAAACAAGCCGATCTCTTGAACATAGGATGACCTTACTATATAGCTGGCTGACGACAGGGGATTTTAACATCGACCTACAGGCTGTATTGGGTGTTGATGGAGGTATATTCTTGTCCTTATAAACCCATCAATCCACTACTAATCCCTCTCTTTTTTATTTTTTTAGTTCTGAAGTGAACTTCTCCGTAGTTCTCAGCTGAACCTCTTCTTAGTTCTCAAGTGAACTTCCTTTTTTTTCAATCAGGCACACCTCTTGGGTTAGAGGAGGATAATTTTACTCTTTTTGAGACACAGTTCTGCACACCCGAGGTTCATGTGATACCCGAAATAGGTTACTTAAATCAGACTAGCAAGGCGAAGAAGGCCCTATCTCGTTTGTACCCCGCCGAAAAAAAGACAGGCAAGAAAGGAGCCCGAGCATCTGCTAAGGAGGCTCCGGTTTTGCTTTCGGACGATGAGGATGATTTTGTGTCACCTATACCACCAAAGACGAGGAGCAAGCCTGGCAAGAAGCAAGTGGAAATAAGCTCAACGACCAGCAGCGATGACTTTGTAACTCAACAGGCCAGGAGACAACCTAGCGGCGGCTATGTTTTGTCAAATAAGAGGGTGACAAAAGCTCCCAAGAAGATGAGAGTTCCTGTGCCGAAGCTAGTCCCCCACACTTTTCTGCTGCTATCCAAGGCATCCTAGATTAAAAGTCTGGTCCTGAGCAAGGAGTATCTCGATGAATTCAGGGGGTGTTTTTTGATATGTCCCACATTTTATTCTGCACTTTTGTAATATGGTTTTTGTAATATTATCCTTAACACATTTTCTAATTTTTTTGTCTGGTGTTTCTTTGTGCAAGTTCACATCCCCCGTGGGTGAATCTGTGAAATCATATGTGATGTGTAACATTGGCAAGTGTTTTAGATGAAACATTGATGTGGATACTTTGGATAATATGGATATTTAAGTGATGACATGTATCTTGTTTGGACTTAGTGCTTTGCTAGTGGTGTGCTGATCCATTAGTTTCTTATGTGAAAACATGGCGTGAGTTGTGTGAAACTTACCCTGAGTCAAGTCGTGGACTTGTGCTCGTACTGGTTATTTGTGTGTTCGCTTTCAGGTGTTGCCGGAGCTAGAAGAACGTGGTCGATGACGGGATCGAGAGACGAAGCTTGGGAAGCTGAGGTCGAGGATCAAGGTCATGCGGAACGATCGTGTGAAGGAACAATGAAAGTGAAGGCTACGATGATCCGGGAGGGCACCGGTTTGTCGTATGTTGCTTATACCGGAGATGTACGGTATTGGAGATATTCGATACGTGATGGTCGAGTTTTGAAGACATCACAAGAAGAGTTGATGGCATGAAGTGACATCGAGGTGAAGATATGTAGGTCCAGCCGTGGCTGGATGAGATCTGTTTAAAGATTAAACAGTAGCGTCATTAATATGGCGTCGGATGGAAAAGTGATCCACATGAAAGTTGTGCGCGTCGTCGAGGCGAACAACTTTGATTTTGGAGTCATCTCAATCCGAGGTCGTATGCGGGCCCCACGGGCAAAATACTGACCGGGACAGAGGAGTCCGTGTTGGATTCGGATTCGGTTTAGGGTTGCGAATTTTCCCTTATAAATAGGGGGCATCCTAGCTAGGGTTTTAGCAAGGACGTGAGGGAACTCAAAGCTTTGGATCTAGATCAATTCTTGGAGAGTTCTTGGATGTATGGTTGCATCTTTTGTAATCGATCGACATCGTTGCAATAAAGAGATTCGTTGGCGGTGTCATCTCTGTTCTTCTCGGATCTTCGTGAAATCTTCGTGCTAGATCTTTCTAATACTTTGGTGCAGGTTCATCACAAGTTTATAATACTTTGCTGCAGGTTTATCACGAGATCAAGAGAAGATTGCAATTAATTCATCTTTCTTGTTATTCCTCGAAATTGGTTTTAGATTAATCCTCGTAACTTTCTGTCAGCTGTTACTATTTTGATCATATCTTTTGATTGGTAAGTCCGATTGAGCTGATTCTTGTTGCGTTGGTTAGATAATTTTAATACCTTTCTTTTCCATACTCATACGTATTTTTTGGTTCATCCAATCAAAAGTTACGGCTGTTTTACTATCACGGACAGAAAGGTGATTTAGGGTTTGAACTTTCGGGAAAAGTTTTAATTTGCTTCCGCGCAATCATTCACCCCCCCTCTGATTGCCTATCTCGATCTCACAGAATCTTCGGTCATCAATGGAAAATTCATGTGCAGGTTGTTCGGGTGCTGCGAGATGTTGGAGGCTGATATCATTGATCTCATAATTTCTTATTGGAAGTGCAGCCCATACATGAAACATTTGTTCGATTCCGTGGACCGTGTTTCGTGTTTTGCTTGGACCTTATGCCATCACGGTATGCTTAGTACTATATCTTTTACCAGTTATCCATATTTGGGTTTTGTACCATCTGAACTACACTGTTTATTCATTGTGAACTTTCTTCTTATATCTCCTGCATTGCCATGTGAACTTCCATAGGTGTTAGATGTGAACTTTCTATTGCTGTAATGTGAACTTCCTGTTGTTTTCTGTAGTACATGCTTGATTTTATAAAGTTTTTACCCCCCCCCCCTTTTGCATTTTTACATGTGAACTTTTATGTGGGGGTTACCTGTGAACTCACTGTGTGCTGTAATGTGAACTCACTGTGTGCTGTAATGTGAACTTCCTGTTGTTTTTCTGCAGTACATGCTTGATGTTCCCCCATTCTCGCCCATGGATAGCAAAGGCAACCCGATTGAAAGGTCTCCATTTGATGTGAAGGAAGCGGCCAATATGTTCAGTCATTATGTGAGGGAATGTGAGAACCTGTTGACGGCAAATTTGGTAACTAGCAGCGAACTTTTCATACACTCTGTCCTGAACTTCACTATTTTTTACACCAGCAAAATGATGCATGTGACTAAATGAAACTTCTTTTTATTTCTTTTCATAGGTCCTGATTCCTTACTTCAAGTCGTCCCACTACACGGTGCTGCTGCTAGATATTGCGTCGCAGTCTACCCACTACACGATGGACCAAACATAAGGGCACATTTTCTGCCGGCAAGATCACTAAAAAGGGCAAAAAACTGCCGGCAAATATTTTTTCCCGGCAGTTTGGCCTGCCCCCTATAACGCTGCTGGCAAAATTCTTTGCCGGCAGTTATCTTTTTCCCAGCAGTTTGTCTGCCCTGCTAGTGCCTGTTTTGCCGGCAGTCCAATTATTTTCCCGGCAGATTGTTCTATGTGCCGGCATATAGTTTTCCCGGCAGTTTAGACTATTCCCGGCAGTTTCTCTGTCGTTAAAGCAAATAGTTTTGCCGGCAGTCACTACAACATTTCCCGGCAGATTGTCTGCAGGCTCTTCCTGCCTTCCCTGGCAGACAAACTGCCATTGGTTTCCTTTACATGATTAAAAAAATTTATAAAACTGCACATTTCGACATTTATTCTTTATTTAATAACCATCATCATCAACAGAATATGTACATATGTTTGCCAAAATTGTTCATGCTGAGCAACAGAAAAGCATCAAGCATTGCCACGTGCATAAACAAAAAGTAGTACAACATCTAGTGATCTAGATTTTGTAAAGCCTCTAATAAACTAGACATGACTAAAAAACAGTATCCTTCCAGCACATGTAAAGAGTAAGCAATCTGTCATTTTATCCAATGTGGTCGCCTGAAAAATTGACAAGTGAGAGATGATGAGAGGATTTCTAAAAATAGAAAGACAGCGTAAACTAGTAATTTAATTGTGGAAGAGCATATGTTTCTCACTTACAAGTAGACTGAGACCGATAATTTAATTACAGTACTACTTGTTCAGCCTATTAATGGTTGTATACTACAGTAGAACAATTAAATGACATGTTTTTAGATTCGTGGAGCATAAAAAGCATGAACAGTTTCTAGTTTCATATACTTCCCAACCAAATAAATCAAATGGAACTCAAACAAAGTAAGAACAGTTTCTAGTTTCATATAATCCCGACCAAATAAATCAAATGGAACTCAAACAACATAATGGTTCAGTTATGTAGGTGAATTTGTATACTTCAATAAGTTTTATTCCATTCTTTGCTATGATAGTCTGATTGGTAACAACAGAAAATTTTCAAGATTAAAATAACAGTGAACAACAGAAATTGAGCTTCAAGCACGTATATATCTCTGTGGGCCTGACAAATAACATAATAGATGTATATCAGAAGTAATATTTCTCAACCGTGACATATGCATAAACAGATTCAACATTAAATGAAGTAAATTATTGATTGCTATACTACTACCATCGTTAAACTTATTTCTCAAAAGGTACTAGAGTCGAGTGTTAACAGCTTAATTATTTATTGGGTAGCTGCAGTACAGTACAGTGCAGTGCATAACTAATTCCAGGTAGTAGATTTAACATGTTTCAGAAGTAAACTAACATTCAGTTAAATAAACACAAGCAATGACAAGGCTTGTTACAGAAGGTAAACTGCAAAATAACAGAAATAATGCTCACAATAGTTGTTAGAAAAAACTGCAGCAAACTAGAGCATAATAACCGCTTCTGGAAAATAAATTGCACACAATTATTATTTCTATAATCTATACAGTTTTTGTACATGATAAACATGACTCACCTCCTACTCAAATCACAACCATAAACAAAAGGAACGTAAGAACCAACCCCTATCTCCTTCACGCATCCCGTAGAGCTTTCAGGACCACATCACCAAGTACACTGGGTGTTCAACACAAACCAATTAGCAGTAGCACTGTGATATTCTGCATATACAGATTAAAATGTACATTGAACAATAGCTGAAGCTACCTATCCTCATGGAGGCAATTTACATCAGAGGCATCCATCAAAACCAATCGTTAAGCACATGATTTCAGGTGCTTTAGTTTTCAGCCAATGAAAATAAAGAGAACCAATACCAAGATAAGAGAGTGGATTAACCTGAAACTATATGGTAATCCATCACATTTCAGAGTATTATCTTTGCTCTGTAACATGGTGTGGTGGAAGTGCAGACCAAGGGCACAGGGAATTACTTTCGAAAAAGTTGCACAGCTTGCTGATTTCTTCTAGTATCACACAGAAGTGGCCACATTCCATGACGGGGAGGAGAAGAATCGGTGTTACCTTCTAGATCCAGCATGGCGTGGTAACCACGGTCGTCCGCGGAGGGTGCTGCTCGTGGGAGGAGGATCTAGATCGATGCAAATCAGTGAGGAATAGGGGGAAACACGGGCATATAGTTGCGTGGTCGCTATGGGAGGCGGAGGTAGAGCGCCCGGTGGCAGACGAGCTGCAACGGCGGTGGAGGGGCGCGGCCTTGCGGATGAGATGCGACGACGCGGTGGAGGGGCGTGGTGTGGCGGACGAGGAGGATGGGCGCTGGAGGGGCGAGGCATGGCGAGGGAGATGAGATGGTGGGAAGGGCTGCAGCATACCAGAGAGATGAGATGGCGGTGGAGGGGCGCCGCAAGATGAGATGGCGGCGGAGGATGGTGGCCGTGGAGCGGATGAAGGCAACAGAGGCACTGCTCGCGGATGATGGCGGCCGTGGACCGGAGACGGGCAGGACAGACAGCGTGGCAAGGCCGGAGTGCGCGAGGCAGGTTGCGTGCTGCGGTGGATCTGAGGGTGTGTTTGGTTTACTACCAAATACCAAGCCAATTTTTTGATCATTTATCAAAATTTGGCCAAAGTATTGAACTAAAATTGGCCAACTCATGTGTTAACAAAACCATCACCAAATATTTGGCTAGCCAAATTTTTGGCAAGGCAATTTTGGGTTCAAACCAAACAGCCCCTGAGACCGGCGGCGCGGTGCGGGGATGCCTAATACTCCATACTAGCGCTAGGGTTTTTTCAAGCAGGCAGGGTGAGTCCGGATATTTTTATTGCCCCTCCTCTTCAGTCCCCACGCGGCCCCATGCCCACTACTTGTGCCGGTAGTGGAATTGCCGGTATCGATTTTCCCCGGCAGTTTTCTTGCCTGCGTAACTCTGCATCTTTGCCAGCAGTGGACTGCCTGGGATTCTCAATCTTTGCCGATAGTTGGATTGCCCTTCAATATTTTTGCCGGCAGTTGGATTGTACCGTTAGTTTGATTGCCTCCTTAAGTTGATATTTTCGGCAGTTAATTGCCCTCACGTTTGGTCCATCATGTAGTGACCGTTGATGCCACTTGAGATTCTTCTCAAGCGCGTGGTCTTCAAAACTAGGCAATTTGATTTTTGTCGGCGCCTTCGTGTATGCAATGTATCGACACATGTGTTGTGAGGTGACACTTGTGTTTTCTGTGCACTTATGTTCCTGTTGTGAATCATTCCAAACCCACTGCGAGTTTAAGTTTTTGTATCTGGTGACTTTGTGTCTTGTATATTGTCAGCAAAACTAATCTGTTTTGTGTGTCTTGTATATCTGAACTTCTGTGTTTATAAATAGAACTTCCAAGGCAGTAAACGGTGAACTTCCATATGCATTCTTGTTTTGTTGCTACATTTTTGCCTCAAGGTCATGTGTGTATCTGGACTTCTGCGTTCATAAAAGAGAACTTCCACGGCAGTAAACAGTGAACTTCCATATGCATCCATGTTTTCTTTCGCGTGTGTTCCGTGTATCATAACTTCTTCAGTATGTACATATGAACTTCCAGTTTCTGCTTCATTCAATGTAACTTTCTCTTTTTCTTCTGCTTCGATGGACTCCTGAGTTAGAAGAGACATAACATCCCCTGAATACAAAAAGAGTGAACTTCAATTTCTGATCTGTTTTTTATTTATGCCTTGTTTCTCCTTTTTTTCCTTGTTTTTGGGCACTTGCTTATTGTGGACTTCTGTCTATTGTAAGATAGAACTTACGAGCGGTAAAGAGTGAACTTCCATAATAAGTCATGACTAAACTCCCAATGACGTCTACACATTAATCACAGTAACAAGCTAAACTTCTGTATATTACAGGACAAAACTTCCGAGCAGTAAAGAGCGAACTTTCTTAACAAGTTATGACTGAACTCCCATAGTTAACACATCGAAGTCTACACATTAATCATAGTAACAAGCTAAACTTCTGTCTATTATAAAACAGAACTTCCGAACAGTAAAGAGTGAACTTTCCTAAAAAGTTATGACTGAACTCCCATAGTGAAGTCTGCACATTAATCACACTAACAAGCTAAACTCAGACGATTTTAAATGAACTACCCTAATAGTTCTGAATGTATTTTTTTGGAACGCGAACTACTGCAGCCTTGCACTACGTCTTGTGGTACGCATTGGTTGTAACTGCTCTTCGGGGCTGCACCTTTGAGCAATATTTTGTGATTCCAACTCCATCTGCGCCCGGAGTTGTTCTTCCAATTACAACTTCTTGCAAGTCCTAGCATTGTGCCCTCTAATCTTCCCACAGCTGCTACAAGTTCTCTTCCCTCGTGGTACAATATCCTTATCCCCCGATTTTTGTTGCTCCTCAATCTGCTTTTTCAGGATCTCATCCTTGTCAGGGCATGTCTGTGAATTGTGCGAAGCCTTCTTTTTGCATATGCTGCGCGTTCTTTGTCCTTCTGGAACAGCGAGAGATGGTTTGTTGTTTTCAGCAGTTTCAAGAGTTTGCTCATTCGTCACTTCTGTCTGGAATTGTTCTTCCTCCTCGCCTTCTCCATCTTGATCTTCTTCATTTTCATCATAATCTTCTACATCGTCCTCATTCTCACCATCGTCTGTTTGGTTTTCATAATCCTCATCCTCATCCATGTCCATAAGCTGTTCGTTATCTAGTATTCCTACACCCTGTTTTGCAAGCACATTTCTGTTGCATATCTTTACTCTCTCTGTCGCGGTGGAAGCCCCGTACACCTTTTGATGGGCCTCAAGGAGCTGTTCCGCCATCTGCCTCTTTTTGCATGTTCTTGCATTGTGGCCTGCTATCTTGTTGCAGTTGCTGCATAACCTTTGACCTTTGGGATTTCCATTGGCGTCGAGCTCTGGTTCTGGACGAGCAGCGGCAGTGGCAGGGGCAGGTGCGGGCGCTTCATCCTTCTTCTTGTTCCTACTTCCTTTTGTTTTCGCGACTTTAGGCGGCTGTGCATGAGTGTTGACACCGATTTCAGCGTCGCACCTAAAATAATATGATAATTATATGAAAAGGTACTTTATAACGGCTAAACCATGTCCGATGCAAAATATCGGCAAAATAAGTATATGTATTGGCCAATTAAATAAGCCAATATTAAAACATGTGCCGCTAGTGGCGCCGGGTCCTGATGATGACTTAAATCACGTAGTCAAGGAAGGCATGAATATTTTTGAAGTATTAGAATATGGAAATAATAAAGATCGACATCACCCCGACAATCACACAAGATCATATTATTGTGTCATAATTGAGATAATATGGGGATTATATTAAATCCAATATTTTGGGTTAGACATAAAAGTAGATGTTAAACTGTGATCAATGAAACAATCCATGTCACGTATAGTAGCAAGATAAACCATGGTTGTGCATGCGTACAAATCTGAACATGTACAAGCTACTTTCAATTAGCGATGCCTACTTCAAGCCAGACCAATTGGCTCGATCGATGCCTACTTCAAGTCACACCGTATAGTACCAAAGGCTGGCCCATGCATGTGGTTAGACACTAATTAAAAGTGTTAAGCTAATACAAGGCCCATGTGTTTACGGACTAATTAAAAAAGCCCATGACCAAAGCTGTGGCAAACGCAGACCAAGTCCACAACAGAAACTTGGAGCGCCCTCTGCTGCAACCGGCCACGCGCCCACGATCTCTGCACGTCGCGGGAGTTGGCGCAGAATCACAGGAGAAGCAGCGTCTGCCCAGCTCTATAAATAGGAGATCATCAGCCAGAGGCACTCTCAGACTCTCATACGCAAACCTTCCCCTGATTCTCCTAAGCTTAAACTCCCAACACATACACACATACGGTCCTGACGCTGCTTCTCTCGGTGAGTTCACGACATTCCGTGAGAGAGGCAAAGAGGAAAATCAAGAGGAACTCGGTGCTTCGAGGAGGCGAGAAGGTAGAAAATCATGCCATCCTTCTGCCCTTAGCCTCGGCCTTTTGGTTCAAGTCAGGGAGCATCCTCGTCTTTCCCATGTCATGCCCTTCGTTTCGGCCTTTTGGTTCGAATCAAGAAATATATATTTTCATTGTCTCTTCATGATACCATGACCTTAGGTTCGGCTTTTTTGTTCGGATCAAATAAATTTGTATAGTCACAGATTATATTTTGCACACCTTTGTTTGGGCCTTCGCGGTTCTAAACAAGGATCATATATTTTGCACACCTTCGTTTGGGCCTTCACGGTTTCAAACAAGGATCATTTATTTTGCATACTTTCGTTTTGGCTTTCGCGGTTCAAGACAAGGATTCATTTTGGCCTTCGCGGTTCAGGACAAGGATCATATATTTTGCATGCCTTCGTTTTGGCCTTCGCGGTTCAGGACAAGGATCATATATTTTGCATGCCTTCGTTTTGGCCTTCGCGGTTCAGGACAAGGATCATATATTTTGCATGCCTTCGTTTTGGCCTTCGCGGTTCAGGACAAGGATCATATATTTTGCATGCCTTCGTTTTGGCCTTCGCGGTTCAGGACAAGGATCATATATTTTGCATGCCTTCGTTTTGGCCTTCGCGGTTCAGGACAAGGATCATATATTTTGCATGCCTTCGTTTTGGCCTTCGCGGTTCAGGACAAGAATCATATATTTTGCATACCTTCGTTTTGGCCTTCGCGATTCATGACAAGGACAATGTTCGGGGAAACACATAAAATTGATATGTCAACAAAAATCTTAATATACGCTCTGCGCATGGGTTCTTCGCGAATTCCATGATATGAACCGTTAAAAATCTTGAAATCATAAATCGAAACTCCGTTCATGGGTTCTTCGCGAATTCCATGATATGAGCCATGAAAACCCCAAATTATAACTTGACGCTCTGCGCATGGGTTCTCAATAAGAATACCATGATATGAGTTTATTTCGGCAAAATAATAAGTCATGTTTTTATGGTCAAGGATAGTCAAATTATCTTCGGCTTCCAATCTGCATTTGCATCTCGTCCAAAATAAATTGTATGCATCTTTCATATGGGTGCACGAATGATAAGGAAAAATGAATGGCGATTAGGAACAAAGCCAACAACAGAGTACGATTACAACCTAGGAAGTTCAGAGCCACAAGGAACATAATAAGATTACAACGCAAGAAGTTCAGAGCAACAAAGCCAGCAACAGAGTATGATTACAACCCAGGAAGTTCAGAGCCACAACAAGCTCCCTTGACGAGGCACCAGCAAGCAGGTTCAACGGTATTTTTTTTCGAGGAATCCCTTCTTGGCATCAGAGGCAGAAATAGATCAAAACATAGCCAAAATTATGAGGTTCCATCAGCTTTCCCTTTGAGTACATCTCAAGCACATCATCATCATTCACACCATGGAGCCTCATATACTCTAGTATTTAGATACTTCTGTGATCACATTCAGATTGTTGTCTATGGGCTGCTGCACTGATTGTGATTTGCAGTGCGGCACTGACCGTTAACTGAGCTAGCTGCTCTGCTTTTGCACCCTCTCCCAGCAGCCCTTTGAACGATAGCGATGGCTAAAGTTTCTCGAATGCTGAAGTTGCCTGGGATGATGAAATTCTCCCGGATCCTGAAGTTTCCTGGGATGCTGAAGTTATCTTGGATGCCCGCATCGTCTCAAGAACCTCGAGTACTTTTGACATGACATTTGAAGAAGTCAACATAACAAATTTTGGGTCGTCTTTAGTGAAACTGACATTCATTTCATCTGCAATTTTTTGACAATAACGCTTTTTGTCGCTTCTATATTCAGCCATTTATCTCGAGTGTTCAAAAATCCACTCAGAAACATTGTGTGGGCTGTCATCCACTTAGGGGTATGTCCCATAAGATCTCAAGTAAAGCGGTGTGCTTTCATAAGTTGTGCACTAACGTGTTGTTCTGCTGCTGTTGCTGCCACACTCTATGTATCAAAACAAGAGAAAAAGTGGGTCAAGACCTATATACCAGAAGATTTGTTGAATGATTATATAGCAGAAGATCAAAACCTCCTGCAGAGTCAAAAGGTGGGTCATCTTGTAGATTTGTAGAACAACTCTTTGTTACACTCATCTTTAGCTGAGTGGAAGAATTGGATGGGTTCACATTGCCTTGCTGAATCTGCAAAATTCAATTGTGTCAAAATTCAGCTGTATCCTACACTTGGCACCGCAATAATTGACCTGGACGCTAGTAGGAAACACTAAGTGCAGGATTGCAGAATCACCACACTTGTTGAAATTATCTTGGATTACACTCATGACTACCACGCCAATAAAAAGCCATAAGGATGGCAGTCTTGCTGACTAATATTAGCTAGCATTTAGTTGAACTTTGATTTCAAAAAAAAAAATTGTATCTAAAAAGTCTTGGTAACAAATGAAGCATAAAATATTTCAATCCCAAAAACTGGACAACAGGACAAGGATAATGCAAGTTGTACTAAAAAACCGAATGCACTTGACTTCATGAAAATATGACATTATTATGCCCGTGCATTGCTACTAAGTAATATGACATTATTGGTCTTTAAGTATAAAATACTTAATCTTAAGGCAGTTCCGTTGTCTCCAATCGATTCCCCTATTGCTACCGGATCAGGAGATTAATACAAAAATTGTGAAAATACAAAATGATTGTCAAATGGTGGATATTGACAACGCAGTTCAAGCATCTGGATTGTCAAATGTGAAAATACAAAATGATTGTCAAATTGTGGATATTGAAAATGCAAATTCCCAGGAAATAGATGTTGACAAGGATGCCTTCCATTAACCAAATGATGGTCAATGAGCTCAAGCAACTGCCACTGATGATATAGGCAACAGGGAAAAAGAGGAAACCATCCTAAAATGTACCATGCATTGCTTGTTTTCACTATATCCTACAGTTAGCACCACAATAACTGACTCCTGGCCTCTGTTAGGAAACACTAGGTGCAAAAATAAATTCAGAAAAAAAATCAATAACAAAAATTGGATAAGTATAATGCAAGTTGTACTAAAAAAACAAATGCAATTGACTTCATGAAAATAAGATGTTGGCTATGAATGCATGATGAACACGCAATCAGAAACCATTAGCACAAGACTATTCAATAACCAGACAAGTACATAACTTATTCTGTAGACAGTTAATCAAAGACTGCAGCAACATGGAAATAGAATGGAGACAAGACCACCAACACGGTTATTGCAATTCAGGTGTTCTATAAGTATAATCCAAGCATCAACTAATGATTGAATAATGTAGGCAACATGGAATGAGAAGAGACCAAATTACACCCGGCACACGCCCTGGCTCCACCCTTGCTGGCTACAACCCTAACCAAAGTATTCCCTTGCTGCAAGGCTCAAATCTCATTGCTGCGATGGCCAGAACGCGTGCTATATCATCCCATCCTACCAGCTCACAAATGAATCAGAGGAAGCAGCCGGAGCGCAAGGCTCGGCAAAACAAAGGAGCCAGATCCGCGGTGAAATCAGAACCAATAAAGTGACACAGGATCCAGGTTTGTTCCCCTTGTCTTCCTCTCCCTCCCTGCGGTTTTGGGAATTTGATTTTGTGGGAATACTTTGGTTAGGGTTAGGGTTGTACCAAGCAAGGGCGGAGCCAGGGCGTGTGTTGGGTGTAGTTTGGTCTCTTCTCATTCCTTGTTGCCTACATCATTACATCATTAGTTGATGCTTGGATTATACTTGTAGAACACCTGAATTGCAACAACCGTGTTGGTGGTCTTGTCTCCATTCTGTTTCCATGTGGTTGCAGTCTTTGATTAACTGTCTATAGAAATAAGTTATCTACTTGTTTGGTTATTGAATATAGTCTTGTGCTAATGGTTTCTGAATGCGTGTTTATCATGCATTCTTCATCTGATTGTAATTAATTTTGTAGTTTGTCGATGCTTACATTCAAGAAATGGCTACCTGGTTTACAAATTTCCAAGTTTCGGTGCTCTAAAAATGCAGTAGTAGATGCTCTGGTTGTAGAACTGTTGTAGCCCTGCTCTGTACATGGTCCTCTTGGTTTCATGTCTGCGAGTTTAGCTTCAGTTTGTCCACATTCTTGATATGGTCTTCAAGTTTGTAAGTGTTGATCATAGCCAACATCTTATTTTCGTGAAGTCAATTGCATTTGTTTTTTTAGTACAACTTGCATTATACTTATCCAATTTTTGTTATTGATTTTTTTCTGAATTTATTCTTGCACCTAGTGTTTCCTAACAGCGGCCAGCAATCAGTTATTGTGGTGCTAACTGTAGAATACGGTGAAATCAAGCAATGCGTGGCATACTTTAGGATGTTTTCCTCTTTTTCCTTGTTGCCTATATCATCAATGGCACTTGCTTGACCTCATTGACCACCATTTGGTTAATGGAACGCATCCTTGTCAACATCTATTTCCTGGGAATTTGCATTTTCAATATCCACAATTTGACAATCATGAATTTAGATACAATTTTTTTCTGAAATCAATGTTCAACTAAGTGCTAGCAAATATTATTGTGAACAAGATCAATTGCTGCCATCCTTATGGCTTTCTATTGGCGTGGTAGTTGTGAGTGTAATCATGTGATGCGAGTAACAAGTGTGTTGATTCTGCAATCCTGCACCTAGTGTTTCGTACTAGCGTCCAGGTCAGTTATTGCGGTGCTAAGTGTAGGATACAGCTGAATTTTGCAGATTCAGCAATGGAGTGTGAGCTCATCCAATTCTTCCACTCAGCTGAAGATGAGTGGGACAAAGAGTTGTTCTACAAATCTGCAAGATGACTCACCTTTTGACTCTGCAGGAGGTTTTGATCTTTTGGTATATAATCATTCAGCAAATCTTATGCTATATAGGTCTTGACCCACCTTTTTCTCTTGTTTTGATACATAGAGTGTGGCAGCAGCAGCAGAACAACACGTTAGTGCACAACTTATGAAAGCACACCACTTTACTTGAGATCTTATGGGACATACTCCTAAGTGGACAACAGCCCACACAACGTTTCTGAGTGGATTTTTGAACACTCAAGATAAAATGGCTGAATATAGAAGTGACAAAAAGCGTTATTGCCAAAAAATTGCAGATGAAATGAATGTCCGTTTCACTAAAGACGACCCAAATTTTTGTTATGGTGACTTCTTCAAAGGTCATGTCAAAAGGTTCTTGAGACGCTGCGGGCATCCAAGATAATTTCAACATCCCAGGGAACTTCAGGATCCGGGGGAATTTTAGCATCACGGGCAACTTCAGCATCCGAGAAACTTCAGCCATCCCTATCGTTCAACGGGCTGCTGGGAGAGGGTGCAAAGGTAGAGCAGCTGGCTCAAGTTCATGGTCAGTGCCGCACTGCAGTTCACAATCAGTGCAGCAGCCCATAGACAACAATCTGAATGTGATCACAGAAGTATCTAAAGTACTAGAGTATATGAGGCTCCATCGTGTGAATGATGATGTGCTTGAGAGGTACTCAAAGGTACTGCTGATGGAACCTGATAAGCTGGCTATGTTTTGTTCTATTTCTACCTCTGATGCCAAGAAGGGATTCCTCGAAAAAAATACCGTTGAACCTGCTTGCTGGTGCCTTGTCAAGGGAGCTTGTTGTGGCTCTGAACTTCTTGGGTTGTAATCATACTCTGTTGTCGGCTTGTTGCTCCGAACTTCTTGTGTTGTAATCTTATTCTGTTCCTTGTGGCTCTGAATTTCCTGGGTTGTAATCGTACTCTGTTGTTGGCTTTGTTGCCTGGATATCCGTAGGTTGGTGGCGTTGTTGCTCTGAACTTCTTGTGTTGTAATCGTATTGTGTTGCTTTTACGTGATTGTTACCTGTGGGTGTCCTGCCGTTGCTTTTGGGTTGCCGTTTGCTAGGTGTCATGGAAGATGACACGTCAATCTGATGTTTATTGTTTTGGAATTTTAGTCTTGCGCCTTTTAACTAGAAAGCCTAGTGCTGGTATATGCTTTTTTTTTATATTAAGTCTTAGTGCTATAATATTCATATGTCGAGTTCAGATTTAATGTTTTTTGTTTATGTCACGGAAAACGCATGTGTGCCAACCATTCTTGTTGAGGTAATGCTACACATGAAGATGTTGTATCTGCATATCAGACTTTGTTCATGGGAAGAACTCATGTTGACCCGGGATGTTGCCGTTCCAAATATGTTACCACCAGAATGTCATATGTTGCCTTTGCAAATATGTTACCAACAGAAAGACCTATGTTTCCTTTCCAAATATGTTACCACCATAATGACCTATGTTGTCGTTCCAAGTATGTTACCACCAAAATAACCTATGTTCCCATCTGCGCGTTTACGGGCGCATGATGGCGGCTGAGATGCGCGTCCCTCCGCACGGCTTCTTCTGCGAGGTGCTCGCCCACTTCGGCATCGTGTCGGCCCAGCTCACGCCCAACGGGTGGCACATCATGACGGGCTTTCTCGCGCTCTGCTACTCCGACGGCGTGCCGCCGTCGCTCGCCTTGTTCCGGTACTTCTTAGCGGGCGGGCCAGGAGCACTGGTGTCCGTAGGCAAAACAAGGTCGATGAAACTTTCACATTCTCCAAAATATGTCAAGAATGCTTATGTGACATAAACACAGTTAATCCGGATGCAAGTCATCGCTTTATACTGTTATGAGAACTTAACCATGAAAGGTGGCCATGATTTATTTCTGCCATGTTCAATAGTTGTCAAAGAAAACAAATTCATTTCATAGCGGTAAAGACATCTATATCTCCACCAAATGTGCATATCATGGTGGGTTTTATTTGCTGTTCACATCTTTGTTCCTGCTAAGATGGCCACATATGACTCTTTGAAAGCATGAAACGAGCGGAAATGCACGTTTTATCCCATGTGCATATGCAGACAAGAGAGATGTGTGTGTATGTGCTGGGCTAGGGTTAGTCCGGGAGTTGGGCTTCGGCCAAAATTCTATATTGGGTGGCTCTGTTCTTTTAGTTAAATCGCGCTATATGGGCTATTCCGGTACCGGGAATTGAAGCCCGAATTATGTGAAATAAATTCGGGTTTTCATATTTCAAACCTGAAATTTCTGTTCGGTTTTCGGGTTTTTCAGGCTCGGGTTTTTCGGATTTGGGCTTCGGGTTGCGGCTGCATTGGCAGCAGGGAGCCCTTAGTTCCGCAGTGGGGACAATGAGAATCCGTACGAGGTAGAATTACTTATTTTCATGTTCTCCCTTGTTAACATGTTCGTCGGTCGTGTTTTACTTGTAACGCATGTTCCCTGTTCGCCTGTTGTTAGATTTTGGGCATCGGTCCGCTTGATGGGCTCGACTAGGTGAAGATGGCTTATAAGTGATGGCGAAAGCATGCTGAGATCGGTGGTGATGTCGAGTACCTGTCGAAGGTAGTTCTGGGCCAGTGTGATTCTGGAAAGCTCTTCTACAGTACCCCGAAATTAATTTGAACCGTCCATTTTTTAGATCGAAGGGTCCAGATTTGTTGATATTCCCTAATACTCCAATTGAGACTTGTGGAGTAATTGGGTAGAGTATTGAAAGTAAGCAGTGGAGTAATCTGACACCTGTCGAAAAAAACCCGAACCCTCGCCCGGACCAACAGTTATCCTGATATGGACATGCTAACCATGGATACGACCATTAGAACCCGAATTGTTGGTGTATCTAATAACAATTATAATCAGGTGAATTCAATTACAAAATGTTTTCAATATGTTACTTGCAAAGAGGCGGAGCTACTATCTTGTGTAATCTTATTATGTAGGCATCTTATTGAACTTTACAAGTCAAAAGTGAAGATGAAGTGTGATAGCCTGCAAAGGGAGATTTAAAGTGAAGCCTATCAAGTCTACTTTCCAACAAATCAAACGGCACATGATTCGGAGCTTGCTAGAGAAAGATATCACGAATTAAAGTTGAATCCGATTCGGGTCCGAGCCGTCAGGAGACCCGAATTTGCTTTAATCACCCAGGCCGCATCCGGAGTCCAAAGCAAGAAAACAAGTACTTGTTGGAAAGGTAATTACAAGAACTTTCCAACGGATCTGGCCCAATCAAGAGATTCGACTCGTGCTGACCGTGGCGGACAAAATAAGCTGACGGATCTGTTTTTCTGTTTCCTAAAGAGTTGTAGTTTGTTAGGAAAGTTAGAGATGGAGTTGGATTTCGGCCTCCTTACTCAACGTGGACGAAAATATCTCTCCCTCCTCCTTTATATACCCCATGAGCCCCCCTAAGGAGCATTGGGTTTTGATTAGATAAAGTTTAGCCATCTTTGCTACTTTCGTGTAATCGCGTGTGTCGGTTAGACCACCTGTTTTACCGTCGTCAAGACTGCAACTTATCGTCTCGTTGAGACATTGGTTTGATATACTATACTCGCAATTTTAGATTGCATCTGCTATTTATCTTGTTCTTACTTGTTCTTCGATTGCTTGCAGGAACAAAGACCTTCGTGGTCAGGTTGATCGTGCCCCGCGTGATCAATAACCCTCTGAAGTTGGTGTATCGATTGCTAAGGCGCTGCCTCCTAGGCCGTAGTCGGATCGTCAACGTCACCTCCTACCCAAATCGAGAGTTATCAATTTATCCCTAGTGTAGATCTGTTTTTACCTATCATCAAGAAAAAGCCAAAAATTAGAATTAGTTACCTTGTCCTAGAACCAATCTGAGCCTTGTAATTTTCACATTAGTATTTGCATTGTTGAATCTTTGCTGCATTAATCGTGTCGAGTTGCTGGATTAGATTGGATCGTTTTTCAGATTTTTTTCTACTAGATCGAACTTGCTTTTCAGGTTTCCTTCATCAATCTTCCGCCACCAAACTTCCTGCCACACCACCGCCATAATCTCCCGCCGCCACCATATCTTCCACCGAGTCCCTCTTGGAGTCTTACACCGAGTCCTTCTTGGAGTCCTACACCGAGTCCTACACCGAGTCTCTCGTCGAGTCCTACACCGAGTCCCTCGTCGAGTCCTACACCGTGTCCCTCTTCGAGTCCTACATCGAGTCGGCAAGTTCTAGTTTTCAGCCGCAAGTTCGAGTCCGAATCCAATAAGGAGTGCTTTTGGAAAGTGTTTCATCATAGATCGAATTTTGTTTAGAGATCAAATTGTTCGGAAAGGTTTAAAAAAAAAGAAAGGAAAGAAGAAAAAAAGGAAAGAAAGAAAGAAAAAAAAAGAGAAAGAGTTCGAGTCAGTTTCGGATCCGAGTCCGAGTAGAATTTTAGTTTCGGGTGGGTTTGACCCGTGTTCAGTAAAACGGACGTATCTTTTGCGTACCAACTCGGATTTGGATGTTCTTGGACTTTTTCGAAAGCTCACGACGAGGCGCATTAGGAAATATCCAAGGTTTTGCCCTGCACTTTAACCCTCAAATTCGGTTTGTAAGGTGGAATTTCGGAGCTTCCAAGTTTCTGCATCCGTTTTTCGGCGTCGCTGCAGCCCGGTGTTTTTCAGTTTTCTCCACCGTCCGACATCCGTTTTGAGTGATCTTGCCCTTGCTGGAAAGTTTGTGTCGATACGCTTCTAACCCATATTTTTCCATATTTTTCTGAATTTTCCTTACTGGAGCCTTTGCTGTTCTTCGACAGACCGACGTACAATTTTCCGGTCCTTCTTTTGCGTGAGTTTCTGGGGTTAAAAAAAAAGAAAAAAAGAAGAAGAAAAGAATAAGAAGCCAAACAGAAGGCCACAAAAAAAAAAGAAAAAAAAATCCTAGGGATTTACTTGTTGTGCCATCTTTTGATCTTTCTATCCTATCTTCTTCAGTATCTAGGCTTAGATTATTTCTGTAATTCGTTCTTATCGACTCCAACAGTTAGGACTAGCATTATTGAGCATATTTTCAACTTTGCATTGCTGATTTGATTATTTGATATTCCTTGCTACTCACAAAAGCCTCCAAGCTCCACAGATTCTACACCTAGGTTGGTTTGTTACCGAGGCATCGATACATTTAATCTTCGGAGGGCTTGGTCACGCCGCTGGCCATCACCTTCCTGTTTTGCATGGTAAGAACTTGTAAGAACTTGATTTTTAGCTTGAGAGTTGAGCGACTTGTAGCCACATCCTATTAGTTGATAGGAACATATTCCTGTTTTTTGTTTCTTGTCTTATACTAACCTTGACAGGACATACACGAAGGATGGAAAATAGGCCTATGCTATCAAGTGACCAATATGAGCGTTTTTCATCACATCCATCCTCCTCGTCTCTTGTTGACATTAGCAAGGAAAAGGTATATCGCAATCCTTGTAATGTCAATAATTGTTTTGGACCTTTCTTTGATGGAAATAATGATGCTGAAGTTTATATTGATTGGGAAATAGCTCTAATTGAGCAATTCACATGCTTCCATGTACTTGATAGTCGTAAGGTCCAAATTGCTAGTAATAGATTTCGTTTTGATGCATTATCATGATGGAGTGAGATAGTTAGAGAAAACAAAATACCTCACACTTGGATTGATATGAAGAAAATCATGAGAGAAAAATATGTTCCTGCAAGTTATGCTTATGAGTTGCGTTCCAAATTACGACATTTGACACAAGATGATAAAACTGTTGTTCATTACTACCATGAGTTCCAAATTTTAACCTTGCGATCTGGTTTAGATGAAACCGAACAAAGAAAAATGGATAGGTTTTATTATGGGCTTAATTTTGAAATTTCTTACGTGATTGAATATGGGGATTACGACTCTCTATTGTGTTTGCTTAATCTTGCTCGTGAAGCTGAGAGGAAGTTAGAAAGAAGGTATAATACAAATGTGGCGAGCCCACAACGTAATGTTACAGAGGTTTGTGTTGCTGAACTAAATATGACGTGTGTTGAAATAAATAAGATATCTGATGAACATGCTGGCCCTTGTAAAACTATTGATTTACTTGCCGATTTGAGCGCACCCATTGATTCAAATGATAATGATTTATGTGATGAGTTACCTGCTGTTTTGGAACAGACTTGTGACGCGATGATTAAATTTGATTTATGTTGCATTGAATTAATTAAACATGAAGAAGTGTTTCCTATGGTTCCGCCTAATAATTCTTTGTGTTCTATTAAACTTGATGCACCTATATATTTGTCGCATGCAATGGATAAAGGTTCTGAGTTAACAATTTCAAAATCTTTTGGTAATGCCCATGGATACACTATTCAATTAATTGGAGAACATGACGTGAACAATAAATTTTGGGTGCATCAGATTTGCATTGCTTGTGATAACTTTCTTGATTTGAGAGAAAATAATATGTTGCATATGCTTAACCATTTTGATATGACCTCCAATATTGGTGTTAATTATTTGCCAAGTAGTTCTTTACACGATTGTTTGAATATTAGTGCTTTGACATGCTCTAAATTTCAGCATCTTGTAGTAACTAATTTGGATACCATTAATTATTATTCTCCAGTGTTGGGATGGTATAATGGTGAGTGGTGCAAACCAAATACAAGATATTGTTTCACTTATATATGCAAAACATATTGTCAATCTTCTTGCTGGAATGATATTCATGATGATTGTTTGACTAATTATCTCATGAGATTGTGTTATAAAACATTAATTGTGCAACATGGAAGTGGAGTTAAAAATAACGATATATACATGTACCATGCGCATACCTTGTTTCTTTTGTTAGTATATTTTCAGCATAAACGATGCCGAGGATGGCTTTCCTATCAAGAAAGGGAGGATGATATGGACATGCTAACCATGGATACGACCATTAGAACCCGAATTGTTGGTGTATCTAATAACAATTATAATCAGGTGAATTCAATTACAAAATGTTTTCAATATGTTACTTGCAAAGAGGCGGAGCTACTATCT
This sequence comes from Brachypodium distachyon, assembly GCF_000005505.3. NCBI lineage: Eukaryota > Viridiplantae > Streptophyta > Magnoliopsida > Poales > Poaceae > Brachypodium > Brachypodium distachyon. The sequence continues at coordinate 30,116,724 of NC_016133.3, read as the reverse complement.
TGTGTAATCTTATTATGTAGGCATCTTATTGAACTTTACAAGTCCAAAGTGAAGATGAAGTGTGATAGCCTGCAAAGGGAGATTCAAAGTGAAGCCTATCAAGGCTACTTTCCAACAAATCAAATGGCACATGATTCGGAGCTTGCTAGAGAAAGATATCACGAATTAAAGTTGAATCCGATTCGGGTCCGAGCTGTCAGGAGACCCGAATTTGTTTTAATCACCAAGGCCGCATCCGGAGTCTAAATCAAGAAAACAAGTACTTGTTGGAAAGGTAATTACAAGACCTTTCCAACGGATCTGGCTCCATCAAGAGATTCGACTCATGCTGACCGTGGCGGGCAAAATAAGCTGACGGATCTGTTTTTCTGTTTCCTAAAGAGTTGTAGTTTGTTAGGAAAGTTAGAGATGGAGTTGGATTTCGGCCTCCTTACTCAACGTGGACGAAAATATCTCTCCCTCCTCCTTTATATACCCCATGAGCCCCCCTAAGGAGCATTGGGTTTTGATTAGATAAAGTTTAGCCATCTTTGCTACTTTCGTGTAATCGCGTGTGTCGGTTAGACCACCTGTTTTACCGTCGTCAAGACTCCACCTTATCGTCTCGTTGAGACATTGGTTTGATATACTATACTCGCAATTTTAGATTGCATCTGCTATTTATCTTGTTCTTACCTGTTCTTCGATTGCTTGCAGGAACAAAGACCTTCGTGGTCAGGTTGATCGTGCCCCGCGTGATCAATAACCCTCTGAAGTTGGTGTATCGATTGCTAAGGCACTGCCTCCTAGGCCGTAGTCGGATCGTCAACGTCACCTCCTACCCAAATCGAGAGTTATCAATCTCATCGAAAGATCGGGCCACCCCGCACCCACATCATATCCCGTGGCCCCATCTTTCTCTCCGCCAGCTCGCCTGGCTCCTCCGGCCCCACCCTGACGCCCTGACGGCCTCTTCCGCCGTTCTCCCCTGTCTCCTCCGCCCCCACTCCGACAGTGTCTTACACCAGGCGCCGCTCCCTTAGCTCCGACGGCATCATCCACTCGGTGGCGCGGAGGGCGGCGGTGTGCTCGAGGACAGGAATGTACGAGGAGAGGGGCGACGACCAGCTTCGGGTGTCCGAGTACGACGCGCTCCGGGCCGCAACCAACGATTTCGGCCCCGGTGAGGGCGGATTCGGCGGCGTCCACAATGGCGCGAAGGGATATGATAGGACCATCCTGATATTTAGGGATGGGTCGGGACCATTTAAGTGTTTGGTTGTATGAGTAGGATGAATCACTAAAACTTTGGTTAGATGAGAGTTATTGGGATGAGCCAAAATCTTGTTTGGTTCGAGGGATGGACAGGGTCTTTAGGTCTTGGGTTGTCGGTTGTCATGACCTCATGTAAAGACGTGATGAGATTATGCTCGTATCGTAGGGTGTCCAAATTATCTAAGTAAGAAAGTTTTATGTTATTTTCTGTCCAATTATTTTCTTAGGCTAATCCAACGGTTACTTTCAGGAAAAATAACAAACTACTATAAGAATTAAACATAGATTTATTTATTTTCTAGAATGCAACCCGACGGGTGCATCATCGATTAAAGAAAAAAAAACAGAAGGCTAGTACAACATTAAAATGGCAAGAACCACACCAACAAGTGGCAAAAGAAAACCACGCCACGAGGTGAGATTTCTTGCAGGTTTCCCCGATGAACATCATGGCCGAGACTTGTTCGATTTTTTATCGTTTCCCGTACCCCACAGATAGTACCTCGCTGGTAAGCATGACTCTGGTCATGACTGCTTGCATCTCTCGTTTCCCGTATCCTATTTTATTCAGGGTTATACTGGACTGGCCAATTTCTCCCAGTTTCTTGGTCACTATATTCCATCGGTTGTTTATAACTTTCAGGTACGATATGCACAACAGCAGGTATCTGTTGTTGCTTGAGTTGTTTCTTTTTTTTGCGCACAGTTGCTTGAGTTGTTTCTACACTGGAGTATGTTGTAATATGATATACCTGTAAATATTCACTCTTTGGAATTTAAAACTACTTTTAGGATCATATCACACAGATGAATGATTGTGTTCTGTTTGCTTAATTCCTTCCTGCACTTTTGGCATGTCATTTAGCATGGACCAAAACCTGTCAAGTTAGTATGTGTTTGTTCACCAAGGCAGAGAACTCTTCCCGTCAAAACAGAGTTACATAGAAAGTCACTAGAATAAGTGGAGGTTGCTTTACCGGCGGAAAACATGAATGAATTTGTGCAAATGAACCTTCCTGCTGTTCTCTGCTATCTCGTGCTGTTTCCGGGGACAGTAAAACTAATCGGTGGGTATCTCATTCCAGGAGTTGATTGTGACTACAGCTTCATCTGATTTGCTTTGCAGTATGATCTTCAGAAAGGGGGTGTGCTTCATAACCACATGCTTACTCTGCCACGCCCCGAAGCTGTGAACAGTTTACAAGTGCTGGTACCTCTCATGGCTTGCCTAGATCTGGAAATTTCGGATAGTGTAGATTAGATGTCTCTATCCCTATGGTTTCGTAGCTGAAACCACTATTCAAGAGAGATAGCTAACAAAACGATTTATCATGTGAAATCTTGACGACGTTGGAAAGCTAGTTTTTGTGAGTTGCAGTAATGATTTCTCCCCAGTTTTTCCTCGAGGTCTCGATCTGATTGCAAAATTGTACCTTTATTTTTGGGTTAGATAATAGTACAACTTAACATTTATTTTATTTTCATGATTTATGAATTACCAGCATGGACAGTGAAGTCTATTTTTTTTGAGGAAACACAGTACAGACGCAAACACGCACACACGCACGTACACTCATCCCTATGAACGCACGCACACACACCCTACCCCTATGAGCACATTCGAGAGACTGAGCCACCGGCCGATCATCTTGAGATTGACAAAATCACCACATGAGACTCGTAGTTGACAGGTACGTCACTCCCACTAAAAGCATAACGCTGGTTAAAGTCTAAAAATAAATCCAATAAATGCAATCACTCATGCCAACTCTGTGACTTGAACCTGGGTGGACTAGATCCACCACAAGGAACTAACCACATAATCTGTGAAGTCTACTTGGTTAATTGGATAGCCGAGCTTTTATTACCTCCTTTCTTTTGTAACCAGTTATTTTGAGTATTTGTTACAACCTCCATTTTTTTTAATCATATTCGAACTTCTCCTTTTTGTAGCTCATGTTAGCAAAGAATATTACTCCAAGGAACATTTCGTTTATAGGAATACAAATGAGATGAAGATGCGTTTTCTGTTACAAATCCAAGCAGAATGTTTTAATCGAAGTACATTTTCCGAAGGCTGACCGCACGTCATTCTAAAGATGTCATCGAGAACAAAGATCGAATCTAGCAACCTTGTAAAATTACGAGTACTAGTAAACTCACGGCTGCAGTCCGCGGCGTTCTATCCAAGGCCGCTAATTAGCTGCTTCGTACCACCGCATCTCCGAGTCAAGTCTGCCCGAGGCCATGCATTTTCGGAACCCAGAACGAGATCCTCACTACCCCGACCGGTCGGGGGTACGTGTTTGTTCTATGGGTGTGTTTGCTGCGGAATACGTACTAGAAGTGTAGATTAGCCCCTGCGGTGCATCGTAATTTCGAAGGAAATGTTTCTAAAATGCTGGGCCATAATCTTTGAGCTAGCTGTTCCTACTTCCAACAGGTACGCATATAGTACGTGCACGAAGCTGAGCAGAGGCATCTCTGCGGAAATGTAATTAGTTGTTTGATGCCGGAAATTGCTACAGTTAATTTTAGGCAGACTGTGGCTATCACGAAAAAAGTGAACAAAACGAAAAGAATAAGTATGCTTCACCCAGTCTCCAAAGTGCATGCTTTCCACAAATTGAGATATGGCCGCAGAAGGATCGAATTGTATCTGAGAAACGGAAGGTTGCCAACATAATTTCCAGAAAACTGAGTCCATGCCAGATGAAACACAGGCTAGCAAAGTGTGGCGATCGATAATTTTGAGGATCAATCACATAGATGCACATATATATAGGAAAATGTGGCTTATTTATACTTTAAGAGTTCTTATATCCTATTTTTCATTCAGAAAAAAAATCTTGTAATTAGTGAGGAATTAGCAGTGGCTGGTTCATTGCACCTGGTTTGGAGATCACGTGTGGAATGGATGATGATTTATTAGAAAAGAAAGAGTATTTCTTTTGCTAAATTTTAAGAAATCATAGGTTTTGAGGCAGTTTCTCACTGAGCCCCACTTTTGCTAATTTGTCCGAAACCACAGTTTTGTGTCAAATTGTCTCACCTCGGCCAAAATAAATGCTTACACGATTTTAACGGTATTTCTTACGTGGGGTCCGCACTGGCAGCAGGCACGAGAGAGTTGTGGCCGAGCGCTGGCGGCATCGCCGGCCGCCATGCGGGTGCAGGGGTCAGATTGCTGCGATTTTGTTGTTGTTGTTGTGTGTGTGTGTCAAATTGATGCCGTCTTGGCTCGATGTGCAATTGCTTCAACATGCCTCTCATGGCCCAAATTCAATTAATTTGGGCATGGTTAGTAGCAGAAGACAAACTGATGGCGCTGAGCAGCACGCACTGAAGCAACGTCAACCTGTTTGGCATGAACGTGATGGAATCATGAGTTCCTGACCTTCTTGGCCGCGGACCAGCGGGCGGCGGGGCGGCAGGCAGCACCGAGTGACGCGGCGGCCACGCCGACACTGACGACGGCTCGCTCCCGGCCGATCTCGCCTCTGGCGGCTGGTGTGCTCTTTGCCAGCGTTGCAGACGACGAAGAGATGTACTCAGAAAAAAAAAAGACGAAGAGACGAGGAAAAAAGGAAAAATGATGAAAAAGACATGGCACGTGACAAAATGGGATCCACTTGTAAGAAATACTGTCAAAATCACTTAAATCGTTATTTTGGATGATGTGAAACAATTAGACACAAAGCTTATTATTTTGCGGACAAATTAGAAAAATGATGTCTTGAGAAAACTGTCACAATATGTGGTTTTCTCGAAAAGAACAAGAAAGGGACAAAGCAGAAAGCTGTGCAGGTCACCGTCGAGCCCACGCGGATGAGGAGCCGTGGACACCCATCCTTTGCCCCCAAACAGTTTGAGTCCAGTTTGGATAGTGCAATTTCTTTTGTTGCGGGAAGCCCTTCACACGGAGAATTTGACTTGAACGGTCATGAGTGAGTTATCAAAAGGTTCACTGCTACGGATCAGCCTAGTACTGCTAGGTATTTTTACACTTTTGAAACCCTTCGCCCTAATGGACAGGATGTCCAATAATTGGGATAGGGATGAGCAGACAGGGGTCAGTAATTTGAGATAAGTGGTGAATTGGTCACGTCCACAGCGGCGGCTTCTTGTCCGAGACAAAGCATCATATGTTTGGATAAAATGGTACTACATCCGTTCCAGTATAATGGACCCCAACGCATACCTAGGTCAAGACTAACTAATGTAACATGATTTTATATCACAAAATTATATCATTAGAAAATAGAACATGAAGTTTCTAATCGTATAAATTTTGTGATATAAAACTCATGCTATATTAGCTAGATCTTCAACCTAAGGATGCACCCCATATACCGAAACGGAGGGAGTACCTGAAATCCCTCGGCTTGTCCTAGCCAAACATGTGTGCATTCATCACATATCCATTTTATACACAATACTCACACTTATATATATTCAACATGATCGCAGATGCATTTCATATTATCATTTTTCAATGTCAAACACATCGACTATATCATTATTCCACATTCACCCACATAATTTGGCCAAAGCATTTTCTTTGTTCTGCGAGCACCCTTCTCATCTTTTCATTACTCCTAGAGGTGCAGAAAGACGAATGTCTTTTCGAGACTGAAAATATTCAACACCTCAAAGTATCAAACTCTATTTTCTGCTCAAAATATACATGTATAAGAACATTAATTTAATATCAATAGCTAGTTAAAAGATGAGTTAAATGCACGGTAGGTCCTATAATTATTGGTATGGTGTCATCTAGGTCCTAATAGTATGAAAATGCAGTTTTGGCTCCTAAAAATACTTCAAGTGTGTCACCGGCGGTCCTAAACATGCCGGAGCAGGTCTGAACTACCCACGTGTCCCGTTGACCAGCGTTGACCGGCCACGTAGGATTAAGAAAGGACACTCAATTTATTGCAATTTACTCCTGAAAATCCCCGATCCCAAATCGTTGCCCTCTCTCTTCTTTCTAGGTAGCTTTCGGAGCACGACCACGCCGCTCGCGGCGGGCTCTGGGCACGGCCACAGGCGTCTGATGGCGGCAGGGGTTCACCGAAGAGCGGCGGCTGGGCTACGCGAAGAGGAAGAGGAAGGAGGGCAGCTCACAGTGGGCTAGCTCGAGGGGAATCAACGGTCGGAGGAGGGAGGCCGGCACAGTGCAGAGGATCGCGACAATGGCGATGGAGTCGTCGCCGACGTTGGGGAAGACGGCAACGATCTGTCGCCTCAGGGCGTGTCGAGAGGTCCTACGGGTGCGCTCTTGCACGGTGAAGGCGATGGCGTCGACGGCGAGGGAGATACGATGCTGGAGGCAGCCGACAACAGGGATATCACGGTGGTGGCGAGGAACAATGATGTGGGGGACATGCGGTGCGCAGGGGCTTTGAAAGAGGGCGGATCCGGCCTCGGGGAGTCGAGGCGGTCCTCGCAGGCGGTTCAACGAGGCCATGGAGGTGCGGAAGCGGTGGCTTCGAGCCCGGCGCCACCTGGCCGGAGCTCAAGAAGATGATGCCCGCGTGGCACTCGGGCGCGCAGAGGGCCTAGGAGGTTTGGATGAGAGGGAATCGCGAGGCTAGGGCCTAGCCAGGGCTTCGAGACGAGTTCGCGGGAAAAAGAAGAAGAGGCGCCCGTGCGAGAAAGAAGAGAGAGGGCCGTGATTTGGGGTTGGGAGATTTCCTGGGGCAAATTGCAAATTTGAGTATCCTTTCTTCAGATTTTTTTGCAGCAGTGGCCCCCTGGCTCACGCTTTTGTCAAAAATGGCCCCCTTCAAAAACTATTGACAAAACTAGCCCGGCAGAAAGCACACAAAGCTGCATGTGGCCTTTCTGCCAATGCCATTGGCGGAATGTACTGTAGCAGTGTTTTGTGCATTTGACTCTGTGTGCTGGGAAGCGCTTCTGTCCCCCTTCCGCCAATCCCAAAGGCGGAAAGACCTTTTCACCAATGCCATTGGAGGAAAGGCCACGTGTTACTATATGTGCTTTCCGCCAAGCCATTTTTGACATTTCGTTCGGGAGGGAGCCATTTCTGTCAAAAACGTCCGTCAGGGGGCCAATTGAGCAAAAAATTCCCTTTCTTCATCCTACGTGACCGGTCAGTACTGGTCAACGAGAAACGTCGGCAGGTCAGACCTGCTCTGGCCGGTTTAGGACCGCTGGTGACACACTTAATGTACTTTTAGGATCCAAAACTACATTTTCATAGTATTAGGACCTATATGACACCACGCCAATAATTTTAGGACTTGCCGTGCATTTAACTCTTAAAAGATTATACCTAGATGTTGGATAGGTTAAAGGACATGAGGGGAAAACTCGTCCATCGGTTCCTTCTTGTACAAGTCATCGAAGTAGAGCAGGCCCGTATAGTGGCAGGTGCAAGGTGTGCACTTATTCAGGGCCACCAAAAATTAGGGGTCTCCATATTTAATTCTACTACTAATTAGCTATACTTATTAACATTAAATTTTAAGGCTCATTAAATAGAAAAAGAAAATGCCCCATAAGAAGAGGGGCAAAGGGCAAATGTCCTGCTTCTCTTGTACCCATTCATCATATGAGACCACGTCCTGTCGTGATTACTCAATTTCATTTAAGAAAATACTAAAATGATGGTGCTTTTCGGTAGAACATGAGCAACTTATTGCTTCGTCACAACCTTTACTATTTTAGCATGAAGATTTGATATTGTTCTAAGGAGTATTGTAAAATATAATGTATCCAGTAATATAATGAACCGAAAGTATAGTTTGGTTATGCAACGTCTTTGAATCTTAAGGCCACATTTTACGTTTCGCACCAGGGCCTCAAAATCCTAAATACGCCCTGAAGTAGAGCATTGACACCGTTATGTCATCCGGTCACACTGCACATGAAGCTCTTTTGAAAAAAAAAGTGCCTTGTGCAGTGCAGCAAAAACTCACAATATCGATGATATGAAGTGCGTGAAAATCTGTAACCAATGCTATTGTACCTGTTCAAAAGAATCAGAACTTGCTATTGTACCTGTTTAATTTCCAAAATACAGGCCTAAGATATAAATAAGAAAGATTCCTCTATATAAGTGCACTTGTTAGTAATCTTTGCATATTACAAAATGCATACCAACACAAGTTAAATGAAAGCCCCCTCTATAGGTTTGGAAAATGTGGGGTGAAGCAGAGCTGTAGTATGTATGCAATGTGATTATGTGATCAACTTTTGCAAACACAAGCTATTTGAGATAACTAAATCAAAATAATCATATGGTGTCACTTAGCAAGTTATGTGTGACATGACATAAATGATATGCAAGAAATTAATGACATGGCATTGTAGAAAGTTTAAGACCAAGGATTGAGCTATATGTTCGTCTAACAATGTGCATCTCTAGTTAGTCCAGGTACAGACTTGTGCTTCCATTATCCAGAAAAAAGTTCAAGAGAGTTAGTTCTCTCAGGCTAAATTATTACTAAGAATCAAGAGCTATTAATTACTCTTAAGCGCATGGTAAAAAGGATGGACTTGCATAAATTGTTGTTTATAGAACAGAAAAAGACATTTATGCTAGCAAAGTGGACATACGAATATCCTTATCATAAAATTGAATATACGAATATAGTTCATAAAACCTTAATATCTCCATAAAATAAGTTTATTTACACTGTACATCCACGGCAGATCGATTCCACATCGAGTTACGGAGAAGCTAGGAAGCTGGCTTTAGCATCGGAACTTGAATTAACACAAAATTAGCGAGCGTGCTGCTTAAGTTAGAGTTAAAGACGTACAGTACTTGTTTGAGGACATTGCCATGACTCTGGCATCTCTAATTTAAGCAGTACTACTTTACATGGCGAATTCCCAGAAGGCTTAGTTAATTAAGGATTTCGTGTACGTGTGTACTGTTGATCTTGTATTATACAACTGCATGCGCTGCTTGTCCTCGAGAGGATCGGAGATCGAGCACGTGCGGAGAGTAAAACTGTCTTTGTGATCACCAATAAAATTACTTAGCAAGTCCCACTAATATACTAATATAGATAATACTTCCTAATTACTTGTCGCTGATTTAGTAGAACTTTGTACTAAATTAGCGATAAATAATATGGGTCAGAGTAAGTGGTATTTTTAGTCTATGTATGATAATCAGTAATTTATTAATCTCACTTTGTTTGTATATATATTAGATGGTGCGCCGCGCGTTGTTTGGAATCTTGTAAAAACAAATGCATACATGGATGCTTAAAATTAGTTAACATCAATGAGATAACAAAATCTAAAAGTGTTCTTATTTTACATGATCGAATTGAGGAGGGTTGAGATGATTTGAGTTGATATATTAATGAAAAAATGTAAATGAATAAATGCACGGCTTGAAAAAAAACATGCATGACTTAATGAAGTGACATGTAGAAATGTAAATGAATACACGTATGACTTTTATAAAAAAGAGACACGCATGATTTGATAAGGTGGCATGGTTTGCATGATAGTGTCCATGGTGGACCTGCTAAGGTGGCATGCTTCATGTTAAGGAAAATAAGCAGTGAGGCTCTTATTTTGATATATAAGATTTAGCTAGCAAAGTAAAGAAAAACTGTGATATCGGTAGAAAACACTAGTTGAAAACATCATCTTTGCCTTGTTCATTATCGTTGGTACGTCACAAAAGTATTGGAAAATTAATGTGTCCCACTGTCATCTATCATGCTTCACGTGGAAGGCTGTGATTAGGCTACAATACATAACGCACCTTAGGGCATCCTCAACGACAAAGGAGGAAGTACCGGTACTTAACTTTCTTCTCTTTCCTATTTTTTCTCTCTCTCTTCAATCAATCATTTATCAAAGTAAACTTTCTAGTTTGAACCCACATGGCATACTCATTTTTTCATTAAACTATCTTCTCATATTCTTAGTTATTGTGCTAAGGTTGTTACTTTTGCAGTATACCACATCTTCACCTTTTTGCTCCACCCTCAGCCAAAAAGTAAGAAAGAGACTTTAACTATCTGCTTGGTACCCCTTATTGGGGATGCCCTTAGGGCATCCTCAACAAGGGGTACTTCAGAGGTCCCAAGAAGTTAGTGGCCAATGAGAAGGAAAGATGAATATTATAACTAAGTAGTGGTTATTTGAAAAAGTAACAAGTACTACACGGATACCAGGATAGAAAAAATGATGACACGTGGGTCCATCCAGAAAAAGAAAGGAGTAGAAAAAAAGAAAACATATTAAAGAAAGAAGAGAAGAAATTTAGTATCAACCACCATCGGAGATGCCATTAGAGGCTTAGACCAAGCACCGAAGAACATGCACTGTAACGCAAAAAACTGTTTCCATCCAAATCTCCTGCAGGTTACCCCTTTAAGCACGGGTTTTTATTTCAAAACAACAACTTTTCATGTGTCATGCAACTATTTCACGGTACGCTAAGGTAACACTTTCCCAATGCTATATCTGCAATAGTGGGCCATGAAAACATTTTATTAGTCATGCAACAAACATTTTGAATGGATGCAGCAATTTTTGGCGCATTTGCAACGATTTATTATTTCGTGATAGGAATCTGCATACGCTTATGCTACGATAACTAGAAAGAGAACTAAAACATAGCTTGGGCGGTTGGTGGGGTTTTACCCCTTATCTTAGCCTACCTAGGATGAAAACCCGACGTAGGATCTCCTGTATGTTACTATACATCATAAGCAGATTATTCTGTTGGATGTTATAGAGGTATGACACAAAGTATACAAACCATGTTACATTAACACTTTCTCTGTTAATTTCTAAATAGAAAAAGTGTTAGTTTTGTCCTAAGACAGAAATTTAAACTTTAATCAAATTTATATACTACTTCCGTCCGAAAATAAAAACAAGTGATTTGAATTTGTATAAGAATAAGATATATTCTTAATTATCTTTATTAAATCTATCACGATATATTTTCATAATGTACTTATTTGATATTGTAGATGTAAGTAAATTTTTTCATGATATACTCTCTCCATTTCAAAATACACCTCATATAGATTTGTGCACTTGGACCAAAGCAGGTCTCATTTATAGTGTCTGACCACTCATATCGGGTTAATAATAAATGGATGTGAGTAATTATTGGGCGGGTGCGGATACTAAGAGAAAAAGGAGGTGTATTGTGCAACAAATGAGAAAAATTTATACACGTTGTATTGTGAAATGGATTGAGTAGTAAGTTAGGATTTCTTTTATTTAAGTAGGGAGGTCGAAACATATTATTTATTCAGTAATAAACACCCATGATGATAAATCTTCAAGCTCTTCGCGACTCTAGTCTTCGGTGAAACAGAATAGCTAGAGAGAGCAACTTATGGCTCTTTGGCGATAAAAATGAATGCTGTTGCACGAGTATTTTGCAATCCAAGGGTTTGCCAAAGCGTGCTGCCAGCTCTAGGGGACGTCGATCCGGGACGATGAGCTGCTGGTTAACGAAAGCGCGCCGAGCCATCGGCGGTGTGATGTAAAGCGAGATACACAGGGGAAGCAGGTGAATTGAAGGCGTGGAGCTGTAGCTGCTCCTTGGCCAAATACTTGTAGGTGTACTAGCTGCTCACTACGCCAGAATGGGTTACTAGCGCACGAGCTCCAGTGGCGGTACAGCTAGTCCAAAAAATTCACCGCCACTGGACGTTGTTGGAGGAATCCAAAACGAATACCAGTGGCGGTGAGCAACCACCGCCACTGCTAGTAGAGCATCGGTGGCGGTGAAAGCACTCGCACGACCAGCACCGCCACCCGTGCTCTAGCACCCGTGGGGTCGTTCACCGGCACTGGAGCTCTTTAGTGACCACCAGCGCACGATCTACAGTGGCGGTTAAAGTGGTCAAAAAAACAAACCGCCACCGGTAAGTCATTGGAAGAATCTGAAATGAGTACTAGTGGCAGTTAGTTTCCACCGCCGCTGATACTGGAGCACTAGGGGCGGTGCGAGCACTCATGCGGCTTCCACCGCCACTGGTGCTCCAAGTACCAGTGGCCGCATCAGTTAACCGCCACTAGTGCTTCTCAGAGTTTCCCATCCCGGTTACCAGTGGCAGGAAGATTCTTTGAACCGCCACTGGTAAGTTATCTATAAAAGCAAAGTCATTGTGGCCTTATCTTCCTCAGCTCGTGCGTCTCTGGACCAGCTGCGGCTCCTCAACACAGGCGACGGCGAAAGTCTGCCAAAATTCCATGGCGGCGGCAGCCGAAAGGTTGCTCCCTTTCCCTCTCCTTCTTCCTCCTCTCCCTCTCCTTTCCTCTAGCTCCTTCCTCTCTTCTCTTCTTCCTCGATGTGGCTGAAATGGCGCCGGCGGCCGGGAGGAGCTCGATCTCTCTCCAAGAGCTGTCCCAGTCGGCCCCCTTGCTCGGGAGGTCCCCCACTCTTCCCCTGGCTCCGTTTCTCCCTCTCTTTCTGCTACTGGTTGCTGCGCGCCCCCTCCTCTGTCTCTCTGGTCCCCTCTCTCTCTCTGTGATTAATTAAGCTCTCTCTCTCAATAAGATATGTGTTGAATGTGCATGTTTGTAAATTTTTGTTTGTACATGTATACAGGCCATCGTGCCGTGTGTACATGTGGGTGTGGGTGGGTGTTTATTTTGCAATTTTGTAAAGTTTGTAGATTTTATAGCAAAGGTCATGCTGAAATTTTTTGTGATACTATATGTAACTTGATTTATGTTTGTTTATCGTGTTTTAGCTCGATGAGCCATGCTTGGATGTACGAGGAGACAAGAAATTGCGAAGATTGGATAAGAAAACTGAAAGACTTCACTGATGTCGCCACGGAACATATGCTGAGAAAAGGGGACGACATGACATGTTGTCCATGTAGCAATTATCGTAACACAATGATGCTTCTGCCAAGCGATGTGGAGTTGCACTTGCTCCTACACGGTTTTGTGTTGGGTTATTCACGTTGTGTTGCACTTGTCACGGCGAGGATGCCATTGAAGTTGAAAGCGATCCAGAAATGGAGAACATGGAGCATGATGATCCACCCGATGAACCATGCCGTGGCGAAGATCAAGAAGTTCCGCAAGGCAGGGTGGCCGAAATGCTAGATGATGTGCACCTGCGGAAACAATTAGATGACGCAGACAATGAGATAGTGTCCCGTAAATTTCAGAAGCTGAGGGAGGACGCAGAGATGCCGTTGTATGAAAATGCAGGGCTGGACAAAAGTGTGCTGGAAGTAACGCTCGAACTTCTCCGAATGAAGGCAAAATATAACATCGTGGACTCGGGATTCACGGATATTTTGAGTTACCTTTCTACAGTTCTTCCTGCGAGCAACATGTTGCCTAAGAGCATGTACGAAGCGAAGAAGGTTGCATGTCCCCTCGGGTTAGAGGTTTTCAGATACCATGCTTGTCCGTTGGACTGCATCATATACAAGGGTGACTACAAAGACATGCACAACTGTCCAGTATGCAAAACATCCCGATACAGGAAGAAAGACCCCAATCCTGAGGGCCTCCCGAAGGAAGAACTGACTCGTGGTCCAACAGCGAAGACGGTATGGTACCTCTCATGTGGTAGTCGGCTGGAGCGTTGGTTTCAAAACGAGAAGAAGGCCAGTTGGTTCATCTTCCACGACCCGACTCAGAAGAATATCGATCCTGATGGGGTGTACCGTAACGACGATGGGGTACTTAGACACCCCGCCGATGCGGCTCAATGGAGGACCCTGGACGAGGAGTTTCCAGACTTCGACGCAGAGCCCAGGAACATTAAGTTCGGGATGAGTACGGACGGAATCAATCCGTTCGGAAACATGAGCAGCAAACACAACACATGGCCAGTGATCCTGTTCATATACAACCTTCCTCCGTGGCTTATCATGAAGAGGAAGTACATCCACCTATCCATTCTCATACAAGGCCCTAAGCAACCGGGAGCTGATCTGAACGTGTATCTGGAGCTACTGAAAGATGAACTTGTGGAACTTTGGAGTACCTGCCGAAAGGTTTGGGACGCTCACAAGAAGGAGGAGTTCACCCTTCAGGCAGCTCTGCTGATATGTGTGCATGACTACCCTGCGAACGGGAATTCATCTTGCCAACGCACACATGGGTACAAAGCGTGTACAAAGTGCGGGGATGAAACGAACTCACAGAGGCTGCTAGTTTCACAGAAGATTATGTACATGGGACACCGAAAGTGGTTGCAACCCGATGACCCATGGAGGAAGGACAAGAAAAACTTCAATGGGAGGTCAGAGCCTCACCCGAAGCCCAGGGAAAAGACTGGGCACGAAATCTACGAAATTGTTAAGAACTTGAAAGTTGTTTTGGGACCTGTGTGGAAAAGGAGGTCGGTGTTTTGGGACCTGCCTTACTGGAAATTCTTACAAAGCCGTCACACCATAGATGTCATGCACGTCGAGAAGAACGTGTGCGACAGCTTGTTGGGCTTGCTAATGAACAATGCAAATAAGACAAAAGATGGACCAAAGGCACGGAAGGACCTGGAGTTCTTGGGCATAAGGAAGAAGCTATGGGCGGTAGAGGAAGAGTCACCAGAAGACCACAATGGTGAAGTCACGGTAACGACACGATGTAAACCTGCGTGTTACACCTTGAGCAAAGCCGAGTTACACAGAATGTGCCAGTGTCTCCACAGCATTAAAATTCCATCCAACTACTCGTCCAGCATCAAGAGACTCGTTGACATGAAGAATCACAAGCTTATTGGTATGAAGTCTCATGACTGCCACGTGATTATCACGCAGTTACTTCCGGTTGCAATAAGAGGTGCCATGGAGCCATGGGTCAGAGAGACGGTCATGAAGCTTTGTGACTTCTTTGACACAATCGGGCAAAAATCCATCACGGTGGAACGCTGCCTCCAGCTGAAGGATTCAATGATACAAATTTTGTGTGAATGTGAGATGTTCTTACCTTCAACATTCTTCGATATCATGGTACATCTGATGGTCCATATCACCGACGAGATAATTCTACTAGGGCCCTCCTTTCTGCACAACATGTATGGGCCCCGAACGATACAACGGGGTGCTGAAGCGGTATGTTCGTAACAGAGGGCATCCAGAAGGTAGCATCATGCAAGGCTACCATGCAGAAGAGTGTGTGGAGTACGCCACTGATTGGTTGGCGGATCACAAACCCATAGGAGTACCCGAATCATGACATAAGGGAAAACTAGAAGGTGAAGGTGGGCTTGGCCGGAAGGTTCTGGATGTGTATTCATCGGGGAGAGAGGACGACTATATGAGAGCACATACAATGGTGCTGCAACATATGTACGAGGTCCAGTCTTTCATCGACATGCATATGGAAGAACTTGAAAACCGGTACCCTAACAGGAGTGCTGATTGGATACACAAGACCCACAATGCAACATTTGCCATGTGGCTCAAGAGTTTTTGGTATGCCAGGGTGGCGGCAAATGAAGAAGAAAGGACCGCTCAAAAGTTCTCGCGACTACCCGACGGCTGCGTAGTGACTTACCAGTCGTACGCAATGAACGGGTATACGTACTACACCAAGGATCAAGATCATAAGAGCAGTTACCAATATAGCGGTATAGTGCTGGTTGTTGAGACTAGTTCTGATAACCAAGGCACTACATAAGCGTACTGTGGCGTGATCGAAGAGATCTGAGAGCTTGACTACATCTTCACCACCATCCCCATGTTCCGTGTCAGATGGGCACGTGATGTCAGACAAGAAGATCATAGATTCACAACAATGACCCTGCCTCGTGAGGTTCCTCGTCATAAAGTGGATGTGAAGAAAATCCCGGCAAGATGGGAACCATGGCAGTTTGCTTCAAAATGCAAACAAGTTTTCTTCATCGACGACCCAATAAGCAAGAACCGTGTTGTCGTAAGGAGAGGGAAAAGAAGCATAGTTGGCGTCGACGGAGTTACTTCACAACAAGACTATGAAGGTTTTCCTGATTCAACGTCAAAGCAAGAAGAAGAAGAAGCATCACGGACAATACAGACAAGGAAGAAGTCAAGACCTGAGACAAGAGAGGAGGCATACGCTAGAAGCGGCCACAACGAAACCTAACATATAAGAAGAAGGAGAAGACCAGAAAGAAGAAGAAGGACAAGATTGTGGAATAGTTGAATATTTGTGTATCTTTTCGTAGTTGATGTTTAACAATGCTTTTGAATGGAAAATTGTAACTTGTATTATGTCAAATTTGAAATCTATGTTCTGAATTTGAAATAACTTGTTCAAATTTGAAATCAAAATGTCTTAAATAACTTGTTCAACTTTCAAATCAAATGTCTTAAATATGTTCTGAATTTGAAGTAACTTGATCAAATTTGAAATCAATTGTCTTAAATAACTTGTTCAAATTTCAAATCAAATGTATTAAATAACTACTTGTTCAAATTTGAAATCAAAAATATGTTCTGAATTTGAAATAACTTGTTCAAATTTGAAATCAAAATGTCTTAGATAACTTGTTAAAATTTCAAATCAAATGTCTTAAATATGTTCTGAATTTGAAGTAACTTGATCAAATTTGAAATCATTTGTCTCAAATAACTTGATCAAATTTCAAATCAAAGGTCTTAAATATGTTCTGAATTTCAAAATAACTTTATCAAATTTCATGCAAAAAAATTGGCCCACCGAGTCAACACAGCTTTTCGGGTTCGAGCCCAGCCCGGCGAACCAGGGAGCTGCCTACTACCTGCTAGTGCAGGTTTGACCGGGCCCACAGGGCTTTGACCGAGCCCACCAAGTATTCGGAACGACAACCGGGCCCACCAGCCAGGAAGAGAGGACAACCGGGCCCACCGGCCAGGAAGAGAGGTACGGGAATTGATTCGGAAGTGAAAGAGCAGGTGGAGAAGCCTATTTATGCTGGTCAGATCCACTGTAAACAAGCGAGGTGGGACTAAACTCCCTACCCACTTCACGAAAGATCGCTCTGAGGAGCACTAGTGGCGGTGAAAACGCACGAACCGCCACTAGTATGAAGCACTAGTAGTGATGAAATGCAGCAAACCGCCACTAGTATCAAGCACTAGTGGCGGTGCCGAAAAGATACGGCCACTAGTATGATTCGTAGGAGCTATTAAATTCATATTACATTCTCTGGGTTTTAAATAAACACTAGTGGCGGTGACTACACAGAGAACCGCTCGCAATGAAACCGGCCACTGGTATGATACGCAGAAGCATTAGAGACCCTAAGTTTGTGTACCGCATATCAGTGGCGGTTCTCCCGAGAAAAACCACCACTGGTGATGAATTTCCAATAAGCTATTAAATTCATATTATATTCTTTGGGTTTTAAATAAGGTGGCGCATCTGGTGAAAACCTTCATTCGGTGCAAACTTCATAAAAATCATGTTTAAAAGTTTCAAAAAAATTCTACAAAAATATCATATCTTGGGAGTGTGATGTTCTACAAACCTGCAAAATTTCAAGTTCAAATTCAAAATCATTTGGAAGGAATTAAAAAGACAAATTTACGATGAATAGTGTTAGACATTGAAAGATCACTATTCATGCAGAATTTGTTTTTTTTTGCTGCTACCAAATTCCATTGAGTTTGGACTTGAAATTTTGCACATATATAAAACATCACTTTTCTAACATATGTAATTTTTCCGAGAATTTTTTGAACCTTTTTCGATGAAGTTTTCAAAGTTTGCACCGTAGAGGTGGTTTTCACCGGATATTTTGCCTTTAAATAAATACACCACCTGTTTTTTTATGTGTATAATAAGATTGTTTATTCTCAATAAACTTTTGAACCATAAATTCAAATGTTATATACCCTAATTTCTATGATTAAGTGTCATTATGTGTGGCTTTTGTGCTATAAAAATTCTATAAAATTCATTTTTTCTCAAAAAATTGTCAAATTTGGTGTGGATACTTCCCTATTGCTATAGAACACCCATAAAAAAAGTTCAAGTTCAAACAAAAAAAACATGTCACATTTGGTTCATGGGGTTGGATGGTTTCTGACAGATCTACCTAGATGGTTCCAAAATGAAGAACCAATGTGAAAAAAATAAAGAACCAAGGTGCATCCTTTTGAATTTTTAGACAAAAATTTATATGTAAGATTTTTTATTGATAGAAACATTCCATGCAAAATTTCAGATCATTTTGAGCAAAATTCAATTTTATAGCAATTAATAACTTGATTATGAACAACATAATCATACAAATGGTTGATGATATTTCTGTATTTAGGTTTCAAAGTTTGCATGGGACATGATATTAGTAGTTTACACTCAAAAGGACAGGTATTTTAATTTTTGAATGTACGCAGAATTTAATATGAATTTAAAACTTGATTCAGAATTAGTATTAGTGGCGGTTTTGCAGGCAAACCGGCGCTAGTGCTAGATGCAGGAGCACTGGTGCAGCACCAGTGGCTGGTTTTGCAAATAGACCGCCACCGGTGCTCGCTCCAGTGCTATAGGCACGGAGAAGCACTGGTGGCGGTCGGAGGCACCAACTAGCCACCGGTGCTTAGCAGCACCGGTGGCTGTTTTGCTTGGTGAACCGCCACGAGTGATGGCGCAAAAATCCCCTTGGCCAGCACTAGTGGCCGTTCTTTCTCTCGGACCGCCACTAGTTCTGCCGTGGTATAAATAAATAGCGACAGGACTTGGCGAATTTCGAGCACTCGCCCGCGCGTCTCACACA
This sequence comes from Brachypodium distachyon, assembly GCF_000005505.3. Classification (NCBI taxonomy): domain Eukaryota; kingdom Viridiplantae; phylum Streptophyta; class Magnoliopsida; order Poales; family Poaceae; genus Brachypodium; species Brachypodium distachyon. The sequence continues at coordinate 30,097,796 of NC_016133.3, read as the reverse complement.
CCAGCAGCGGCACCGCAAACCCTAACGCGGGCGAAGCCCTGCCCCGCCACCGACTCGTAGCCGCCGCCGCCGTTCCCCTCCCCTACCCGCTTCGCCGCTGCCATTCCCCTCCTCCTCCCCCACCCGCCGTTCTCCTCCGGCCCCTCCTCTTCCCCTTCTCCTCCCCGACACGCCGTCCCTGACCCGTCGCCACCGTCGCCGCCGCCATGGTCCGCACTCGCGGAACTGAGGTAAGTTCTAGGGTTAGGAAAAAATTTTAAGTTTACTGTTTACTGTTTGCTGTTCTAGGGTTTACTGTTTGAGACAAGAATTCTAGGGTTTGCTGTTCTAGGGTTAGGAATTTTTTTTGTGTGAATGTGAGATTGTTCGACAAATTTGGGACAAGAATTTAGGATCGGAGGAAGTACATCAGTCCAACAATACGAGGCATATTATGATTCGGTTGAATATATGTCATATAATGGATATATGTCATATAATTATATATTAATAGAGTAATTTGTGGTCAAAGCATTGGTCATATATGTCAGATAATGGATATGAATATATGTCATATAATTATATATTAGTAGAGTAATTTGTGGTCAAAGCATTGGTCAAAGGAAAGCTAATACGCACCATATTGTTGGTCATATTAATAGAGTAATTTCGGGTCAAAGCATTGGTCAAAGGAAAACTAATACGCCTCACATTGTTGGTCAAAGGATTCGCTTGAATATATATCATATAATGGATATGAATATGCATGACGGTAGGGTTAAGGATTAGGGCGATTAGTGTATTTTTTTTTTATACAATTGAATATGCTTGATTTTGGCCCGGCCATCGTGCCGAGGCCGTTGAAATTTAAGGGGCCGGCCATCACGCCGAGGGAGTATATGTGGGTGGGTAATTTTTATGCAGGTTTCATTATCGGGTAGACCAATTCGCTAGCTTTATAGCACGGGTCATGCCGAATTTTTCTAGATTTACAGTATGGGTGATATGGGTCGGGGTGGCCCGATCTGTCTAGATTGATAACTCTCGATTTGGGTAGGAGCTGACGTTGACGATCCGACTACCGCCTAGAATGCAGCGCCTTAGCAATGGATACACCAACTCCAGAGGGTTATTGATCACGCGGGGGCACGATCAACCTGACCACGAAGGTCTTTGTTCCTGCAAGCAATCGAAGAACAAGCAAGAACAAGATAAATAGCAGATGCAATCTAAAATTGCGAGTATACTATATCAAACCAATGTCTCAACGAGACGATAAGCTGGAGTCTTGACAACGGTAAAACAGGTGGTCTAACCGACACACGCGATTACACAAAAGTAGCAAAGATGGCTAAACTTTATCTAATCAAAACCCAAGGCTCCTTAGGGGGGCTCATGGGGTATATAAAGGAGGAGGGAGAGATATTTTCGTCCACCTTGAGTAAGGAGGCCGAAATCCAATTCTATTTCTAACTTTCTTAACAAACTACAACTCTTTAGGAAACAGAAAAGCAGATCCGTCATCTTGTTTTGTCCTCCACGGTCAGCATGCGTCGAATCTCATTGTGGGGCCGGATCCGTTGGAAAGGTTTTAAAATTACCTTTCCAACAAGTACTTTTTTCCTTGATTTGAACTCCCTATGCAGCCTGGGTGATAAAAACAAATTCGGGTCTCCTGACAGCTCGGACCCGAATCGGATTCAACTTTAATTCGTGATATCTTTCTCTAGCAAGCTCTGAATCTTGTGCCGTTTGATTTGTTGGAAAGTAGACTTGATGGACTTCACCTTGCATCTCCCGCTGCATGCTATCACACCTCATCTTCACTTTGGACTTGTAAAGTTCAATTAGATGCCCACATAATAAGATTATACAAAATAGTAGCTCTGCCTCTTTGCAAGTAATATATTGAACACATTTAATAATTGAATTCACCTGATTATAATTGTTATTGAATACTCCTACAATTAGGGTTGTAATGGTCGTATCCATGGTGATCATGTCCATATCAACGGGTCATGCCGAATTTTTCAATTTTTTAAAGTAATCCATGTAAGGGCATTGTATAGGAAGCTCAGGGTCGCGATGGAGAAAACCCTGAGAACTCACCTCAGGGTTCTCCATCGTCGGGCACACCAATATCCCATAGCCAAGACGACGAGACTGAACACGGCGGCGATGATCCTTCGGGCTTCAACGCAGGCTCTGAGGCTACCACGTCGCAGGCTACTTCTAAGAAGAAGAAGACGCCGCGTGGGTCTAACAAGCTGATGAAGGAGAAATTCATCGTCACCAGGACTGACGACGTGGGGAAACCCAAATCACCAAAGAGGGTCGCGTGTTTCGCCAACACTTGCAATGCAATCGTTCGCGAGTTCACGAACATCAATCAAAGATGGACCGAGGTTCCTGAGAGCATAAATCAAGATTGTTGTGCCAAGGCATGGGAGAGGTTCGAGGTGCCTGATCCCGTGCTCCGTGAAGAAGTATTCCGAGCGATGAAGACCACAATGCGTAGGGGTCAGAGCAATTGGGGTACCAAGGCCAGAGCTTTTTTGAACGAAGATTGGGAGTCAGTGATTAATAAGAAATGGCCGAGGATCTCAGAGGAGGAATGGGAGGAGTTCAAGGAGAAGGAAAAGGATTCAAATTTCAAAGCAACCCAAGAGTGGTACGCCGCGCTACGTGCCAAGAGGAAATTTAACCACCGCCTTGGCAGTCGTGGTATCGAGGTAAAGAAGCCAGTGTGGGAGAAGGAGGACGCCGAGCTTGCGGCAAGAGGAATAGTCCCTCATGTCCCAACAATGCTCCATCATGACCGGTCCACCACCTTTGTGCAGAGTACTATGACAAAAGAACAGTGGGTGGGCCTGAAACCTATCCGCGAAGAACATAAAGTTTTAATCGTAAGGCCTCAATCGCCACTTCTTTTTCAGTTTAGCTTCTAACACACTCACTTATAAATTGGCACCGACTTTGTCTTATTTCAGGACAAGGTCACCGAGTTCGAGTCGGAAGGCTCCCGTGACGAGCTCCGTGCACAGTGGGATTCACCACTAAGCTATGCTCTAGGAAGAAATGAGCACGGGGCCATATTCGAGCCTTAGGAACCGGGGCCCTTCACCGCAATGTCTTTCCCCAAGAGAAAGAAGCCCGGATCCGTAAATGAAAGGCCGAGAAGCACGAAGAAATAATAGAGGTGGCGAAAAAGGCGGCGAGGGAGGAGTTTTTCGCTTGCTTGAAAAAAGCAAGGGACTCGGGCCAGACTATGGAGGAGTTCGTTGCTACATATGATGGCAACCGGGGCGCGACACCGAGGCCTATGACTCCGAATGATCATCCGTCGACTCCGAATCCTTCGCCGCCACCGTATAAGAGCAGTGCTGGCTCCAGCACCGAACTCCCGGATGAACCTGATGGCCCATCTGATGACATCCCGGTAAGCTCCTTATTGGTACCATAGTATATATATACACTCAATTACGTCATTCTTCACACCATAACACTAACGTACGTATGTTAATTTGTTTGTCACGCATAGAAGAGTATTAAGTGCCGGATATTGATGCCATCCATCGGGAATCCGTTAGGCGTGCGTGGTCTGCTGATGCCAAGAATGCCGGTCGTGCACAACACGCCCATGGCCCCGGATCATGTCAGGGTGCAGGTGGACTACGTGCTCCCGAAATTTGACAAGACGCTGGTCCCTTATCCTCCAGAGGAGGAATCAGTGACTCTAGGGCAATGCCGGGGCACGTAAATCCAGTGGCCCAGGAGGTTGGTTGCCCAAGCTACCCAACCTTCTCCCTCTCCGTCATGTCCCGGAGCGTCTCCACCGGCTTCCGCTCGACGACTTCCCTCTCCATCGCCCCTTGGCCCATCCCCCAATAAGCCGGCACATCCGGATTCACCAACGTCGGGGCAAGGATGCTTCAATTTTGAACCAGCGCAAGACTGCAGCGATGATGCGCTACACCAGCTCATGTGCCACTGCCTAATCCGTCGCCGCCCCACCGTAAAGACAGCCAACCCTCACAACCACCACGACCTACACCCATGCCACGGAAATCTGTGGCGGGCGCGCTGGAGTACGCGTCTGGCAAGCAGGTCTCCCAGACCTTCAAGGATCAAGAGGACGCCGAATTTTTGAAACGCCGGCGCACCAATAAGACGGGGTCCAAAATCAGCAAGAGATCATGTGACTTGAAGAGTAAAGAGTTGGACTCAACGGGCAAGCAACCCAGCAATCCGTGTAACATCCCAAATTTTCAAAACCTTTCATATGCATTGCATTTCATAAGCATCATATAACCTTTGCATGTAATCACATTTAAAACCCTAAAGGTTAACTGAGAAAAACCCATTAAAAAAAGTGCTTTTATTTGAATCTGGCTTTTCACCCTTCTTTTGTTAATTGCATTTTAACCCATGAGGGTTTTGGCATAAAAAGGGGTTTAATGCAATGAAAATGCTACCCCATATCTTGGTATTTGAATTGGATTCGAAACTCTAAAATATTTTACTAGCTATAAAGCCCTAAAGGCAAGATTATAGGCAAAAGTATTTTTAAATATTTATTTTGAGGGAATTCTTGTCCCAGAGGTTGAATCATATGAAGATACGATTGTACAAATTTTGTTGCATTTTATTTGATTTGATTTGGGTTTTGAATCACATGTTGTATTCAAAAACAAAAAATAGAAATTGAAAAGGGAAAAATAAAAAAAAGGGGGAACCGGACCGACCCGTACCGGGCCGGCCCACTTACCGAGCCGTGCGTCCCATCTCCACGCACGCGCCGAGCCGCGCACCCACTGACATGCGGGTCCCGCATGTCAGGCCCGTCCCTAACCTCCAACCCCCGAGCCGATTTTCCCAGCCATGAACCCGAGCCGGGCCCCCACGATCTCCACGCGATTTCTCCGCCACCATTCCCCCATATCTGAGTCCAAGCGCGTCAGATTGAAGCCCCTGAGTTCCTCTTCTTTTTCCCTCTCCTCTCTTGCCCGAACCACCACCGAACTTCTCTAATTTCACAGTGCCACCTAGCCACTGTCGCCGCCGTGTGGAGCTCGCCACCGGTGACCAAAAGGTCCGCAGTCGCTGCCACCCTCCTCTTTGCGAAGCTTTTGATGCGGTTACTTTTTATTTTTGGAGCACCGAAGCTCGTGTTCGCCGTCACGCCCGAAGCACGCCGCCGGCCGCCACCGTCCCGACCACCTAGGCATCGCCTCCGTCGCCCGCGAGGAAGAACTCCACCACCACGAGGTTCGCCACGTCAAGCCGCACCTCCCCCACCTTGTCCCGAAGCCGGAGCCGCACCGGAGACACGCGCCACCATCCGCTCGAAATCGCCGCCGCCACCGAGCTCACCGGAGAAGGGACCCTAGTCGGAGGTAAGGAAGGCCCCATCTCGTCCGTCCGATCTGGATCCAACGCCTGAAATTTGTCCACTTAAGTGAACCGGTACCGGCTAATAGAAAGACGCCACATGTCACCCTTTTTATTAAAATGTTTCCCGGACCGAAATTTAAAAAGGGACTTTTGCAGAAAAGCCCCCAAAACTTCAAACATTCATATCTTTTAAACCGTGTGGCCAAATTTGAAGTTCCGCACCTTTCTGGAATCCTCACAACATGTAGAATCTTTTGGCATAGTTCAATTTTGAACTTGAACAACTTTAACAGAACCAAATTACAGAATGATTAATTATGGTTTAAATTCATATGAATTGTTTCAAAATGATTTTGAACGTGCTACATGTTGTAAAATGTCTATAGGTTACCCTCTGTCCATTAGGATCAGAAGGGAAAATATTTGGCAAATAATATTGCCACACCAAATTAATCTTGCTCCATGCCTTATAAAAATCAAATAAGCTTTTAATTAAAGCTCACCTTTGTTTCTTACAAAGTACATATTTTCTTATTAGTTTATAATCTGTCCAAACCTTTTGTAAAGATCTTTAAAACAGAAGCTAAACTTGTCAAGTTTAAAACCAACCTACGTATGCATCATCATGGCATGTTTTTTATTGAATAGCACGTTTATGTGTGTGTGTATTTTTTTATTTTAGATTGTTTGGAGTGTGAACCTTGTTGTTGCGAAGAGTGCAAGAACTACCATAGCTTTGGACAAGGCAAGTTACACTTTGATCATCTCCCAAATATTTTTTTTAATATGCACTAGTTGCTTTATTAGTTGCATTAGGAATATTATTCGTATCTCTATGCTAGCTACAAATCCCAGGTAGTATAGTTTTACCCTTGCCATTACCATGCTATCAATTTGCCATCGATTGTAGTTGAATGCTAAGCTATGGTAGTATCATGAGGAAATCATTACATCATGATAATGTTATGTTTATGGAGAAATGAAAAGTTTTATTAGAGTATGGCAAAAAAATTAAATTAATGAACCATCCTGGGTGGACGGCTTTGAGGTTTTAGATGTTATGCGATGTCAGGTTTATTTCTTTGGGACCATTTCTATGAGTCGTCTCTCCGTGGATTCGGCAGCGCCTGCGTTGCAAATGTGGAATGCCACCCGAGGTATCCAGAAACTGGACTAGTTTCCTATTTAGTAGCTTCCAGTACAACCACATGCTAAATGGGCTCTGGCAGGATTGAGTAAGTTGTTTGAACCCAGGTCCGGAGAATTGTACTGAGGTAGCATGTGTAGAGGGAGCGTGATTCTTCCGTGGTCTGGGGAATGACTTCTGAAAGTCTTGTAATCGATGCCGTTGCTACTCTACCTTGAGAACAGTAATGGATTAACACATCGGTTTCTTGTGGGGAATGTGTACAACCTCTCGAAAGTGTCAAACTAAATACTTAGCCGTGTCCCCGGTCATGGACAATTATGAGCAACTGTATAATGGAGCTGTAAGGATAGTCTCACTCATTCCAACTTCATAATAAAACTTGATGGTTTGAACTTGGGATAGGAGCACTCGTTGATGTCTATCCGGTGTCCTTAGTTTAATAGGAGCATGGGTGTGTCTACCCCATGTCCAATAGTGATAAAACTATTTTGCTTAAAATGATAGGATGAAATAACGATGTTTTTATGCAAATAGCCTGAACTCCACCTTGCCGGATTATGCATGTACTTGGTAGGTTCCGATATAACAACTAGTGTTCTTGCCAATACATTCAATGTATTGACCCTAGTGGCTGCATCATTTGATGATGCAGGAAGCTCTGACGAAGAGTGAGGGTACGTATTTGCCTTGGGGTTACGGGCCTACATTCCAACATGCTCTCACCGTGGTGTTGATGTAGCCCTTGTATCTTTCGTTTTCCGCTGTTGAACTTTTGTTTTAATTCGAGCTAACCCAAGTGGTTATGCCAGTTTGTAAGTATTCTTAAATTCTGGATATTGCGTTGTAATACTTGAGACCATTTTATATGATATTACATCTTGAGACCATTTTATATGATATTACATCTTGAAACTATGTGTGCTAGTGAGTCGATCCAGGGACTAGCACTAAAAGCACATTGATCGAACCCTTGTACGGGAGCGGTCACTTCAATCCACCAATAATCGAAGGTAATTGGGAAAACCGGCCAGATATTTTGAATATGAACCCCCCCCCCCTCCTGTAGCTGGTGATTTAGTCGGCGGAGCCTACTTCGGGGCCAGGGAATTCGATAAAGTGCTGATGTTCTACCCTGGACAACCGATGGTCAGCCTTAAGGACCTAAGGAGCCTGCCGCGAGAGATGCAAGAGCTACGTGGCTACTACTTGGCATCATCAGCTAATTCTGCACGACATGGTCAACAGATGAATGTGAAGGTGCCAGAGTATTATGGCTTCTACGATGCCGAAACGGGGGACCTGCAGACAAAGGAATTTACCTTCGGCGTGGACTTCCTTGACTTGTTTCGCGTCTTCAACTAGAAGTGCTTAGACAACAACATGTTAAGACTCTGGTGTGTATACTTCACAAGGGAGTCCTTCCGCTTGAAAGAACCACACGTTGCCATCGCCGATCCTCTCCTGTTCAGCAAAGCAACCATCGGTCTAGAAGAATGGAAACGGGGTTCGAGAGAGAAGGCAATTTCATACCTAGCTAAGTTCTCCGCAATGCACAAGCAACGCCGTTATGTTCTTACACTCTACCATTTAGAGTAAGTTGTTCTCACGACCATTGCTTTCTTTCTCGTTCCACTAAGTTCTCTTTTTGGTTATAAATGTGTGTTCTTTTTGTAAACAGCTAACGTTGGGTGGTGGTGGCCTTCTCTTTCGAAGAAGGGTCGGTGACGTATCTTGATTCACTCTGACGGAAGAAAGGCTATGAGCAGCGCGACTTCAAAGCCGTCGGAACACTCTTCGAAGAGGCGTGGAAAAAGACGGTGATTGACTATGAGTTGCCAAGCTACGGCAGGAAGAAAATAACCCATCACAAAAACTTCCCATGCATACAACAACCGCAAGGTACAGTCTTCTGTGGATACTACTGCGCGTACATCATCCGCAATTGGATCACCAATTTCCAGCCCAAGACGAAGATGACCTACCAGCAGATGGTGGATTACTTCAAGACGGAATCAGAATATGGACACAACCTAGTTGTTCTTGTGTTTGATATTCAGAGGGAGATAGCCAACATTCTGAACAAAGAGGTCCTGAAGGAAAATGGTGATTTTTATGAAGGCGAGGTTGTGCCGATGTATTGAAACTTTGATGTACAATGTTAAATATTGAATATATGTGTTTTTGTAATAAGTTTTGTGAACGGATGCTGTTATCTATCATGGATGTGTGATTTTCTCATATATATTGCTGTTATCTATTGTTGTGCTGTGATATATTGCTGTTACAGGAACGTTCTAATATAAAAAAAATATTTTTTTAAAATCGGAAAAAACAGTGGCGGTTCCTGTTCACCGCCACTGGCATGTAACAGTGGATGTCCTTACCGTGACCAACGGTGCACTTTCTGAAGCTCCCTACAGATTACCAACGGCGGTTGTGCAAGCCGCCACCTGTGCTAGTTAGCACCGGTGGCAGATATCATCACCGTCACCAGTGCGCACGAGTGCACGCAGGCTTAGTGGACGGGCCGGGTTACCGTCCCCAATGTGTAACCTTTTTCCGGGGAGTGGCTGCGGCCGCGGCAAAAGGAGCGTAATGCCCGGTTAGGCTTTGGTATTTGATGCTCAAAAGATCGATTATGCAAATAACTTTTTTTAAATGCATAAACTCAAGTACTACGAGATTTTATGGCTGGACAGTGTGATATGATGCACCGATCCATAATGAGAGCACCGGCCCAGCTATCAAGAACAATCGTCGCAGAACTCCACTGTTGCAGCATAGCACATGTCCTGTTTGCCCCAACGTTTGTTTATGCATGATTGGTCAAGGCAGACAACGCACGAAATTAGCAGTAGCCATTGTCCTACAGTCAAAGGGAAGACGAATAGCAAGGCTGCTACCTGAAAACGATTATTTTTTAAGAAACTTCCGAGGGGAGCAAACAGTGTATGTGGTTCATGCATGACGTACTGCAAGTGTTGTTGCTTTGCGACTGTGCATGTGATCTTGACTTTTCGACGAAAAATGAAGCTGCAGATAGATTTAGTACCATTACATTTCATACTCATAAAAAAAATAGAACCTGTTCTTGGAATGTACAAAACTATAACCATTACACTCCGTATCTAAAGAAATAGAACCGTTCCATTTCATTTCTCTAAAACAAACACTACCTTAATTTATCCCTTTAACAAGACAGAGAATAATTTGCATAACTAATATTACTAAAAAAACAATCCTTTTTATTACACACGTCTTGCAAAATTGTCACAAGTAATAATCACCTTCTAATTTTCTCTTTACAAAATTGATTCTGCTACACTTTAGTTCCTGCTAGGTAGCAATAATTTATGCAATCACCTCCCGACCCCGTAACCTGTGGACTCATTGACTCCCTCACCTACACACGTCTTACCGTTGTACCGCCTTCTCATTGGTGTCAGTTTCATCACTGCATTTAGTGATTGATTGGCTCAGCTAATTTTGTGATGCATGTAACATTTTAAATTTATGTATTGACTTGCCCTATTTATCCCAAGCCTATATACTCATAATATGGCATCATCCAAAAGACTTTTAATTTTTTTATAGTTTTCAAGTATTCCTTTATTTTTCCCTATTAAACAACTCTAAAAAATGGTAAATAATTATTTTCACATATAACTTGGTGATTTTAGTTCACATTACTCACTAATAATACTAAATGAAACCATATAAAATATTCAATTCAAAATGCATGTGGACAAATTATTAAAAAAAATCTTTGTTTGGGTTCAAATTTGGATGTTTAAACCCTAACTTCAGAAACATTTTCTGATTGTCAAGAATTTACCATTTAGTTTTTTTGTATTAACTTGTATTATTAATCACAAGCCTATATGCACGTAATATGACACCATGCAAAAGAGTTTTTTTTTACAATTTTTAAATATTATTTTATTTTTCCCTATTAAACAAACTCTAGAAAGTGGTAAATAATTACTTTTACATAGAAGTGGAGGTTTTAATTCACATTACCCATTACTAATGCTAAATTAGACCTAGTAAAAGTTCAGCTAAAAAATGTGTGGTTAATTTACATCATAATTTACACCAAAGGAAAATGAAAACAAGAAGTAACAAACAGTCTCTGCCGGACACTCAGAAAGATCGATGTGCCATCTCCTTGCTGTCAACCAAGACAAGTTTGTTGGGGTGGTTTCCCAAGTATTTGTTGTTGTCGAGAGCTTTTTTTCATTCCTGATTGGCCCTGGCCCAATTTGTCATGGACCTGGCCTTGGCCTAGTTTGTTGTGGGTCGTGGCTTTGCCGAGTGCATTTCTCCTTGCCCTTGGCATATGTGCCTCTTTGCCGAGAGCCCGATAAAGAGACTCAGTAAAAATCTTATTTTCGATAGTGAAGGCACATGATTTTTTTACCAATAGAAATCTGGGTGGTCGGAAAGCAAATATGAAATCTTTGTGTTCCTCCTAATTAGTTCTTAGATACTAAAGATATTTTTCCGTGTCTTTTCTGTACATCCTCTCCTCAATCAGTACGCTCCAAATTAACGATCAGGCCACGAGCATTGGACCAACTACTATACTACGTTGGTGCATACAACTGTATATGAAAGGACGACACGAGTGGACGCACAAATATCCAACAATCGTGTGCTTAGTGTATCAGTCAGTGTCAAGAAAAATAAATCCATTAACTCACGCATCAGAAGGAGCAAGAAACCACCAATCTACAAGCCATGGCCGTAAACTCATTCTGTCGACTGAAATCCAATCCCTGGCCTATATATAGTCCTACGTACACAACACCTGGTATAAGTGCTTTTCTTGATGAAATTTCATGTTGGACCCCAGCAGATAGCCAAATTAATCGGCCGTGTAAAGCCCTCGCAAATCGCCGTTCTAATTCCATCTTCCACTCTTGCAGCTCGATCCCGTCTCGGCTAGCTACATCAGAATTTAAAACCCTCCTCGCCGTACCGATATTTCACCGGCCCCTAACTTTTGCCCCCGTCCATCCATCCATTCATCCCGTCACATCACCTTTCATCGCCCGCTGTCTCCTCCCTCCCCGGCCCATATTCACCTCCCCCCTCCCCTCCCCCTCCTTGAAGAGCTAGCGTTGCTAGAGCCTCCATTAATACACCCCACAAGCTTCACTTTCCTAGCTCCCCCTCTCCTGCTACGTACTGCTCGGCTGCTCCAGTTCCCCTCTTGGACCGTCCGTCGCCACAGCCCACAGGATCGATGTCAATCGATCCAGCGTGTAGCTGAAGCTCCCACACCAACATCGATCGATCCTCCTCCTGCCACCTCGTGCACGTTCTTGCAGTGGGTAGACTACGTACGAGCGATACATATAGATCTTCTGTGGCCTCCGTTCGTTGATCTAGCTTGCTTTGTTGGTGCCGCGGGAAATATCTCCCCGGCCGGTCCCTGTTCTTCACTGGAGAGGATCGGAGCTGCAAAGTGAGGTGAGTCGTTGAGTAGAGTCGTTGAAGCGCTACTTATTTATAGTAGGCCGGCCGGGAGAGAATCGAGATGCCACCTTCCTCCTTCTCCTTCAGACTAGCGTCAGGACCACTAGCTTGCGCCTAAATGGAATGGATCCCCCTATATTCTTCTTCCTCTCGCTATATCGTTTTGGCCCTTCTCGGGTGTTAAGTGTTAACTCCTATCATTCATTCCATGGTTAATCTGTTTGTTTTGGTTAATTTGTCACTGACAGTGCCGGAGCTAGATCGAGCTAGGATGGACTTGGTACCGCACCCGGACAGCCCGCACTCGGACAACAACAGCGGCGGCGGCGGCGGGGTCGCTGCAGCATCCTCAGCCGGCGCGTCCCCCTTGTCGTCCCCGAGCCGGTACGAGTCCCAGAAGCGTCGCGACTGGAACACGTTCGGGCAGTACCTGCGGAACCACCGGCCGCCGCTGTCGCTGGGCCGTTGCAGCGGCGCGCACGTGCTGGAGTTCCTGCGGTACCTGGACCAGTTCGGCAAGACCAAGGTGCACGCGCAGGGCTGCCCCTTCTTCGGCCACCCGAACCCGCCGGCGCCCTGCCCGTGCCCGCTCAGGCAGGCCTGGGGCAGCCTCGACGCGCTCGTGGGCCGCCTCCGGGCCGCCTACGAGGAGAACGGCGGCAGGCCCGAGAACAACCCATTCGGGGCCCGCGCCGTCAGGCTCTACCTCCGCGAGGTCCGCGAGCACCAGGCCAGGGCGCGCGGCGTCAGCTACGAGAAGAAGAAGCGCAGGAAGAACAACCCTGCTGCTGGCCCGCACCACGGAGACCTTAATGGCAATAGCAGCAACGGCGTCGGCCACCACCACCACATGCCTCCGCCGCCGCCGCCGCCGCCTTCCGGTGCCGCCGTGTGAGCTAGCTTTAGAGCCGTCTGCACCCAGATCGATCAACGGCTTCACTACCACTGCCGGCCGGCTGGCAGCGTCGCTGCGCGTGTCAGTCGTCGATCCCCCCCGGCCCTACGTATTCTCCTCACATGTACTCTCGTACCATCCATCTATCTCTGCTGCTAGCTAGCTGCAGTAGTTCTTGCCACTATTATATATCCCTAGCTAAGACGACGATCGATTTCTGCTCCTACGGGCGAATTAGTTCCTGATCCGTGGATCCATGCATGCTTGTTATCGATTCCTCGCGGTATTAATTTTGCTCATCATTTTTTCAGCTAGCTTGCATGGTTAATTGATCCAGCTAATATGATCTCTTATGCTCCTTTGTAATCGGTGAAATTAATTGATCAATCTCGCGCGCTAGCTCTAGCTTGTTAATCTTTGCAACACGATCGAGTACGTATTCTTGTTGCATACAGTATATGCTGTATTTGCATTTTCAATGAGAGGTGGGTAGCCAGGCGGCCGGTGTGGGTTCGTGGAGTCATGTCAGGGCGTGTCGTCCAGTCGGGGGGTTGGGGAATCTAACGTACTGTTCTTCTCGGGGAGGGAATTGAAGGATGGAGGGGTCGCCGGGTCGGGTCGTCACGGACGGGCGATGGATATGATACTACGACGACGCCCTTTTCAGGACGCTTTTTGCATTGCTTTTTATGGTAAAATAACAGTACGGCTAATGCCATAAGTAGCTTGGCTAGCTACTCCAGTATAGCTAGCTAGGCTTCCTTGGCCTGCGCGCAGCGTCACTGTCAAGGAGATGCATCAATTGGGAAAAAAAATGTACACATATATATGGTATGGTCGTACCTAGCTATAGCTTCTTTCAGCTTGCACACATGAACCGCTATATATGCTAGTCTGTACAGAAGCCAGAAAAGCTTGATTTTCAGCACGGACGTTTGGGGGATATAGTTCACTTGTTAGTGTTTGTGCAATGTGCATCCATCTTCCTGCCTCTGGAAATCTTTCACTGGTTGATGCTTAGGATTTCACATGTTCTTCCTTTTGCATCTTACTGCCTCTGCAACTCTTTCACTGGTTGATGTGCTTATTAGGATGCCATACCATGCCTCTACTTTCCATATTAATTCCTGTTATGGTAGCAAGTAGAAGACTACATGTAGAACCTCAATTTGTCAGGTTCAGACTGAGCTAAGCTAAGCTACAGCTTGCAAGTGCATACAAGGGCATTCCACGAGCAAGTGTAGGTGAAAATTGCATTACTGTAAGACCATGTGATTTTTTTTTTGAGTTATCACCGGGAGGAAAGTCTCCATGCAGTCTATCTTGAAGAGAACAATGCTAGCTAGTGGGTGGTGTATTGTTGTGCGTACAACAGTGTGCTAGGACCTAGTCTTTTTTCTACTCTAGTCCTGTCTAAAACAGGCCAGCCTTGTTTTCTCACATTTGCTTTCTTTGTTGGTTCATGGTCAGTACTAGACTTCAACGTCAAAGAGAAATTAAAGGCCATGTGTTTGTAACTTTGTATCCATCACACATGTCACAGCTTTCCTTGCACCCACTCTCCTGCCGCTCACATCAAATCAAGCAGCAAGCCATGGCTTGCAAAGATATCTCCCTGCCATCAGGATGTTCTCTTGCGTGGCCATTTGCCCATAGGGTAATGGGAAGCTCCCTCTCAACAGGGCGAACAGGCCACAGATAGTTTATACTGTTGCACACCCAACTCACTCCTGTGTTGCGTGGGTGTCGTCTTGCTGAGGCTTCACATCATTTTTTTTTTCGAAAATGAGGATGTGTACCCCCGGCTGAGGCTTCACATGTCTGGAAGTACTGCTCGAGTACACATATGTTACTACAGTACATGCCATGAGCTATGCTACAAATGGCTACAGAAATGAGGGGTCATGTACGTGCCTCTGACCTTTGAACAATGGATTGTACGGTGCATCGTTGGGTACAGTAGTGCCCCTCAAGTCTCAAGTACTGTTGATTTGCTAAGACATTCCATTTTCACCTGATTTTGTTAGGCCTTCCAGCATCCACAACCTAGCTCTGCGTTGAACAGGAGGTAGAGTATTAGATAACTAAGTGAACATTTTGGGGCTAAAAGTACTGCAAGTACGTCGTTTTAGCCAAAATCATAGATCCGGTTCATAGCAAAAAGAGGGAATGAAGAAGAGAAGGGGTCACATGTCAGCGAGATAAAAAGTGGGGTGACGAGGTGGGTTCCGTCGTCCAGTTGTTCTTTTATCAATTCTATGTTGTTTATGTCGTTGTATTGGTTGAAAGCACCATGCCACACCACCAAATGTCATTTGCTGTCATTTTATAAGTTGATTTTTGCATCAGTTTCTTCGATCCGGCTTAAATAAGGGTCTCTAGATTTAAAAGAATTTTATTGGGATTTGAGATGATTCTGTTTCTATGGAAAATTTTGTACATGGCTTGTTCGATTTTCAGGATTTGAACTGTGGACATTGATTTGATGGATTAATTCGCATGCATTTCAAACCTCGTACAAAAATTCTTTTGTTTCATTATGACAACTATAACTAAAACCTAATTCTTCAATAGATTAAGTTTCTGTATATTTCCTATGGTGCAATTAAAAGCTTATACTTATTATTTATGTCTTCTTTGTATGATTCATCGTCTTATGAAATCCAATTCCTGCAATTTTTTTACTCGTGTTTTTTGTGTTCTGCAAATCAAAGAGGTCCTAAAATTTTGTTGTGTGCATCGTACGATGATCTTTCCATTATGTAAAGAACACTCACACGGTAGATTTACATGTTTAGACCGTACGTTTTTCTTAGTGGGGAAGTCTAAGTTTGATAAACCTTTAAAGATTTAACTTGGAGGCAGCGACTTGTCATCTTCCAACCATTCAAATGATAGCAAGTATAAATTATTCATCTGATTGAGATCGATCACAACTATATAATGTTACAACATTCTCTTTAAACATCTAGTGCATTCTTTGTAGTCCGTAGAAATGATCGTATCTTGCATTAGTTACTTGAAAGTGTATATATAGATATGCATTTTTATCTAGGATTTACTCTGTGATTTCCACTTCTGTTGGTTAAAAACATGCTTTTGGTTGATCTGTGGATGAGTCGTCGATATAGTTATGGTTGCATTGTCCACTCCACTTCACTGTACTTCGACACTGATAAGTTTCTCTGATCAATTCTCGCATAAGAGTAACTTTTTGCGTTTCTATTGATATATAGGTACGGGCAACATGACAACAGGCAGTAGTTTCTTCAATTATCATCGGTCAGGAAAAATGCCAAATTCCAAAAAAATACTCCTCCGTCCAACAAAAGATGTTTTAAGTTTGTCAAAATTTAGATGTAACTATAACACATGACTTAGTGTATAGATGCATTCAAATTTAGTCAAAGTTGAGACATTCTTTTATTGGACGGAGGAAGTATATAACATTATCATGTCTCTATTCAGGATTAAGAAAAATAAAAAAGGACAGATCTTTATTCAAGGTATGTAAGCTAGCTTTGTTTTAGATAAATGGTCCAGAGTTTTAATTTCATTATGTGCTCCAAATATGCTCAGTGCCGGTGCCGATGCGGCGGTGCACCACTTGCACTTGCACGGTAGCAACAAGTATTTGTCGAAGCTTGTATCACTCGCATGTATTGCCTTCTCTTATTCGTGGCTGCCAAAAATTCATGATAACTCACTGTCAACTATAAAAAAAATGATTTCTTTTTTCAGTTGTGATCTTGTCCATCGTTTTATATTAAATAAGAAAGACACTTGATCAAAATGACGTGTATCCGCGAACGGAACGGAGAGATTAATTACAGCTGTACGACAAGTTTGTGGAAAATAGTGGCAACTTTGGAAATTGCACACAAGTTTTGTTCGTTCTCTACCTGTCCTTTTCCTTGGTGGCCGGAGCCGCCGGCGCAATACTGATGTTTTTTCTTTCTTTCTAGAGGACTGATGCTGCAGCAAGTATCAATCGCATGGCATGGCATGATCAATCGTACCCTCCTGCAGTATCCGCACATCGCCTAGGATAATCAGATGTAGCTCTTTCAAATTAAATGTCGTCGAAATAATGTTATATGCGTGGAAGAACTTATAGGCGTGGACAAATTAATTTATATTGGCTCTTGGATCGTCACAATGGGATTATTTCTCGGTAAGATAGATAGACAGTAAAAGGACACCACAGCACTGGATCCCGACAGACTCGTTGGTAGAGAAAAGCTCTTTTAAAATAAATCAGACCCGCAAAAAAAAAATTTTCACCTTGGGTCAGTCGAAAAAAAAAATCACCTCTCGAGCAGGGTACACGACGATACCAGCAGTGGCATATTTAGGATTAGCAGTGTTGTTGTTCTAAAAAACAACAGAAATACAGAGTGCTAATGCTCGATGGCATAAATGCGAGAATAATATGCAGGAGGTGTACGTCGGTCTTATAGCGAAAGTCACCGTACATTTGGGACAAGTTGACACGTCGATATTTTTTGAATAGATTCGGTCGACCTTGCGGGTACGACTTAGTCCTATGTTAGGAGAGGCTTCGAGAGGGTCATTAGTCAAGTGTTTGGGCTGAACTCGTCTTTCCAAATCACCTATGGCGAGAGATCTCTAGAAGCCTCCTCGGACTTGGGCCGAATTTGTCTTCTCAAGTAGCGAGGTTGGGTTACCTTGGAGGCTTTAACCCGATCCCTCTATTTCGAGTCGGGGTCGTACTAGACGGCCCGAAACCTCGAAACTAGCCTTCCCAAGTCGCGTCCCTGAGGTCGAGTCGAGACTAGTTCGACCCAAGCACTCGAGAGCGGGCTCCTTAGGTTGTTCTAGCACTCTCCCCTTTGATCTTATTCCAATGGAGAGTGAATCATAGATGCCCCCTTGAAGATTATTTATAGCCTAGAGGTTCATGACAAAAGACCATGTCTATCCTTGAGGGGGAGGGAAAGTGAGAGTAAATTGGTAAATCCTTCCCTAGAGCTTTCTTGGCCCCTACTCTAACTTCTTTGATCATGACATGGGAGGTTTGACCCTTTGACTCCTATAACGGAGACTGTTGCGGGTCTCTCTCCTTGCATTTATTCCTCGTGGATGTCCGCATTGCCCATTTCCAGATTCCCTTTGGTGTTCACAGATGCAATGTCTGCTATATTCATATGTGAATTACCGAGGCACAATTTTGCTGCAAAGGTGCCCCTTTGATTTAGCAATCACGTGATGTCTTTGGGCATAATCACTGCGGCTCCATAGAGAAAGGGGAGGAGGTGACAGATTCACTGGTTATCAGCAAAAAACGATCCAGGCAAATAGAATGACTGCAAAATTTCCCCAAAAGAAACCGTGAGGAGCAAGATCCTATCATCGGTCTGAAGAACAGCATTCTAAAGAAGCCTGGAATGAAGAGTTATATATTATGATATATTTGATAGAACTAATCTAGAATTCTATATGTTGGTAGATTAATCTATAAACTTGGTCAACTATTAGAAAAATCTACTTTTTTTCAAAAATGCAATCCAGCGGGTGCATCATCGATTAAAAAAGAAGAGCCAGAAGAGTAGTACAACGCCGAGACGGCGCAAGAACAACGCCCACGAGTGGCAAAAGAGAAACCACACCACACCACTGACCCTGGCTAGTTCGGACTAGAACTCAGTATCAACCATCGTAGAACCCATGTACAACATCTAGCCAAAAGACAAAGATGCCGAACACCGGACTTCAGCAACCGCTTCAGGCCCGCCGCCAAACCTCCCGAAGAAAGACCACATCATCAGGACCGCCCCGGCCTTGCCCACCATGACTCCAAGAAGAAGATCGGCAAGTGGGGCAACAACAAGGCGGAACCGAGGAAGGGGATTCTCCAAGATTCGTTGACGAAGGGGTGCATCGCGCCTGGAAACCCAATGCCCCAGGCCTGGGACAAGCACCATCACCCACTGCATACGCCCGTTGAAGGCTCCAAGGGCACCAAGACGACGCTCCCAAGAGAGAAAACGACGCAGCAGCGCCGCTGCTGTCGGGTTTGTCAACGAGACCAAGGGTTACCCCAGCGCCAGAGGAGGAAGGATCCGCAATCAAGCCACAACGGCGTCTCCAAGGAGGACACGACGCCCGCATGCATCCTCATCGTCGGCGACAGCAAAAGCCACACAAGGATTTCTCCCAGCCCGTGACCACGCGGCAGCGACCCCCGTTCCCGGCTTCTATGGTCACGCACGCGGAGAGAATGGGCGGCGAAGGCTTGAAAACAGGCATCGTGGGTTGTATGTGGTTGTTGATGAGGAAGAGGCGAGGGCTTGGAGAGGAGACGGCAGGCGGCGACGCCGTACCATGGAAATCAGAAAAAGGGAAACGGAGCCTAGCTACTTGAAGGGGGATCAGCTGGACTGCGAGATTTTTTACTCCCACTTCTTCTTTCTATTTAAAATGTGAAAGGACTAAATTACCTTTGCCAGATACTCCATTCAACTGGAAAGAGTATTGGGTATGGTAGAAACTGTCTTTCTTTATGGCTTGTTCGGGAACTCCTCGTGTGGTGGGCAGAGATGGGTCAAACACTATAAACTCGTGGCTACTTTTTATAACTTTGCAACAAAAATGGTTGTGTGCATCGATTGATACAGAGACCGGGGCTTTGACCACTTTTTGAAAAAAAAACTCTAAACCCGTCGAACCTATTTCATGGAGCGCCTTGGCCGGCAAGCCATTTTGGCCAAACTGCATATTCCGTGTTTCATGTTTTTCAGATCAGACAGTCTGTAAAAACAACAAGTTCCATGTGATATGTGCCTGCACCCAACTGGAGTGAAAATGGTGCCCTCCCACTCTCTCTGCACTTGCATCACCCATTCACCCCTCCTATTACTCTATCCACCGTGGTGACCCCATGGTGAAAACCTAGGGCTGCTGCCGCCCTCCACTACCGCCATCCTCCAATCCCTCGGGAACTCCACTCCTAATGCCGCCACCCTCCCCTCTCTCGGCAGCTCTTGACATCACCCTCCCCCTACGAAGCCGCCCTCCATCGCTGCCAACATGGCGGCGGAGTGGAGAAATGATGAGAGCAGATTTGGTAGATTCTGAGGAGTGGGGGGCTCTCGAACTTGGCCTTAGACCATGTTCAACGCTTGCGCTAATCTAGATGCTAGGGAAAATAATCCTCCACGTTTTGTTGTTGTGGACGTTAAGCCATGACGTCAGGCGTGGCATCGCCACTTCGTTTGAAGTCGGACACTTCGGAGCAATTCACGTGTGTCTTAGACTTTTGTTTAGGCGGGCTTAAGCACCTGTGGAATACGAGCTTCGTTTAAAGTTTGGGCTCTTGGGTGCGCGCTACCTGACGTGATGCCTTTTTCTCTCCTTTTAGCTTGGATGTTAGTGGCTCGGCATGGCGTTAGAAACTGTCCCTATAGCCACCACCAATTCTATAAACATTAACCTTGCCGTGCCAAATTGAAGCAGGGATAGCAACACTTTGGCTAGAATGTTACTCTCTCCGATTATAAATTGTTGTCGAAATATTACATGTATCTAGACGTTTTTTAAGAATAGATACATCCATATTTGAGCAAATTTAGTCAAGAATTTAGGATCTGAGAGAGTACGTTATTTTTGCTTTGAACTTGCTCGATAGTTGTATGTAAATGCTCATTAAAAAATATTCAATAACATATTTGCGTGACTTTGATTGCACGTTTAACCATTGTCATGCCACAACTGTTAAACATATGATAGTTCATTGTCATAATTATTGCTTGCTTTTTTTTCGAAAAGGTGGACTTCTCTCGGCCTCTACATCGAGCGATGCACACAGCCATAAATTATTAAAAGTACTCAAAGTACATGTCTCCGAGTTACAAAAGATAATGAACAAAGAACGAAGGAAAACATCAATACACTTCCAGCCTAAGACCTGCGCGCCATCCAAACCGGCTGAATAACTCCCGTGCTACCGTCTCCAAATGGTTGCACCCAGATTCCATATACCCCTGTGCCTCCGTCCGAAACAGTAGGGACTACGTACGGAGCCAATGGGACGCCCGAAGAACAACCTGCAAAAAATTAGCCACTTTCTTGTTATGAAAAACCAAATCATTTCTGCAATTCCATATAGACCAACACATCGCACAAGTCCCTACATGGATGAGCGAAGCAAAAAAAAATTCAACACCCCGAAGCCACGGACCAAACATAAAAATAACACATGATGGAGGAGGTAAACTAAATGTCACAAAGACGGTTCGCCAGACCAAACGCGCCATCGGACACTGAAAAAATAGATGTTGAATGGTCTCATCTTGATCACAAAAAACACTTGTCTTGCTACCACCACAATTTTTTTTGGCCAAATTATCCTTAGTAAGCACCACCCCACGACATAAAATACCAAGCAAAAATTTTAATTTTAAGAGGAACCTTAAGCTTCCAAATAACTTTATGTCGGAATTGGCAATCATTATTAATAAGCGATTTGTACAGGGACTTCACCGAATATGACGCAGAAGAGTTCAGATTCCAGGTAAAGGAGTCAGCCTGATCCACAAGATTCACTGACTCAATTTTGTGACACAACTCCAACCATGACACCAGACAATTCCCAACAATTTCTCTACGAAAAGCAATATTAGGAGGATCCGCCCCCAGCACATTGGCAACCGAATCCTTACGATTAAGTGCAATCCTATAGAGGGATGGAAACTGTTGTCTGAGAGGAGAGGCACCAATCCATGTGTCTTCCCAAAAACAAACATCAGCCCCACAATTCACCGAAAAGGAGATATGAGGGAAGAAGAACTGTTGTACCCGCAACAATCCCTTCCAAAAAGGCGAATCTAAAGCCCTCATACGAACTTGGGACAAGGAGCTTGCATAGAGATATTTATTATGCAATAAATCCACCCACAGCCCCTCACCCTCAAGAAGTTTAAAGAGCCATTTGCTCAGCAAACAAATATTTTTAAGTTCGAAATTCTCAGTCCCCAAACCTCCTTGATCACGAGGCCGGCATAAGATATCCCACTTAGCCAATCTATATTTTCTTTTTTGTTCATCACATTGCCAAAAGAATCTCGAACGGTAAAAGTCCAATCATTTAGCTACCCCTTTTGGAATTTCAAAAAAGGACATCATAAACATGGGCAAACTAGTTAATACCGAATTAATAAGCGTAAGACGGCCACCACTAGACAAAAGTTTCCCCTTCCAACAGCTAAGTTTCTTCTCAAAACGGTCCTCGACCCCTTCCCATTCTTTATTCAGCAACTTACGATAATGAATGAGGGATCCAGCATGAAAGTCAACAAAAAGAGCCATCAAATCCTCCTTAATCACAGCCCAAAACTTTTGATAAAACTCAGCCGGGAGACCATCAAGGCCCGAAGCCTTATTGAGCTTCATCTGAAAAACCGCCTCTCACACCTCATCCTCTGCAAACGGTGCAGTGAGAAGGGCATTCTCCTCCGGGCTAACACGCGCAAGATCAGCATACATTGATTCATCCATAGATATTGTACTAGCCTTTGATGGACCAAACAATTGTTTATAATAGTTGGTGATATACAGATTCAGCTATTCATCACCAACAATCGTACCTTCCGCCTGCTCAAGCTGAAAAATTTGCTTCTTACGATGCTTCCCATTAGCAACCAAGTGAAAGTAACGCGTGTTGTTATCGCCACTGCAGACACTATTAACCTTCGCCCGCTGCGACCACTTAGTTTCCTCATCACGGTATAAAGCAGCCAATTGATCGTCAGCGAAGCACTTAGCCCCCCAATCATCATAGGATAGGGGGCCAAGCTCAGCCCGAACATCTAATCCCTCTCAAGTTTAAACACACTGCTAACATACATTCCGTTAGGTACGTTCATCGCAAATGTTAGCATGTCGTGGTGTGCATTTTGTTCGCACTTATTGTGTTCCATCGATGCAACACTAAACACCCTAGATATGTCTCGGCTCCGGCACTTCATATGTGATCCGTCTTTCTTGCTAACAAAGTTGGTGCCATCAAAAAATTCGGTGCCAAGAAAATGAATCCATCAGCCAAACCCACCTGGGATTATACATTTATACTACTGTTGTGCACGGTGCACGTCAAAGAAAAACACACCCTTCGTCTTGTCAATGCAAGTGGAACGTAATAAAGCTGTGCATAGTGCACCGGTTTCTTTGTTTCTCGCAACCCACTCACGGCGGTGGCCGACGCCCCGAATTGAACCACAGAGGAGAGAAACGACCGCACCGTCAGTCTGTCCTTTGCTGGCCCCGCTGCACATCCCTACAATCTCTACGCCCGGGCAGAATCCCCACGCTCTCAGTGCTTTGCCTCTTTCTGCGGATGGGTTCCTTGCACCGGAGGCCAGCTTGTCAGAGAGGTTGGCGCTATGACGGTTTGTTCCGCGTACGTGTCGTCAGCTCCTCGCGCGTCCGGGTCGGTTCGAGGGGCTACGTGGTTTTTTTTTCCGGCCGCCTCTTTCTTCTTGCGTTTTCTTTCTTCCCTTCTTTCTTTCAGAAGGGGCGTCCTCTTCCGATTCCTCGCTCGCGGCTGCTATCCCTGTTCTCGCCGCCCGTCCTGGGGTGCGCTGCTGCCCCCACTGGCCGCTGGTCTTTTCCCTCGATTTGCCGGTGTGCGCTGCAGGTTCGTTCCCCTTTTCGCCTCTTGGTGTGCTCCTCCGCTGGGGCAGTGGCTTGGGCTGCTGCGCGCCGTTCTTTCGGAGGGCCCAGTGCTTGCTGGATGGCGGTCCGTGATGCCCCCTCGATGGGCTCTTTTTTGTGTGTGATTCTGGTTGGAGTTTGCCCTGCGTGGCTCTGTCCGTTCTGATTCAGGTTGTGTTGGTGGGGGCTGTCCGTCCGTTGTAGTCGCCTCAGTCTGTCCGTGCGCTTCCTCTGTTGATTGCTGCCCGTGAGGTTCGTGCTTCTGCCTTTATCTAATTTCTGCAGTTGGGCCGTTCTGAAGTTTGTTGTGCGGTGCGCTGTGATTTTTGTTCTCTTTTGTCGATGTACATTCACGAGCTCAAGGGCGCAAAGGATCCAGAGGAAGAACAGTTGCTGAAGGCCAATATCCTAGGACAAGATGCATAGCAGCAGTGGATAAAGCTTCAGTTTGGGGTCGACAAGCCTTCGTCTTCCATCGACTGCCTGTCAATCAACCATTCGCTCGAGTGCTGTAAAATGAGTGAATTCCTTTTTTACCCCCTACTTTCACTTCTTTGACGCAAATTACCCCATTTAGTGAGATTTCTACAATTTTACCCCATTCTTATTAACCCAGCTAATAATTTCCACTGTTTTATCCGAATTATGACAACTTGGTTCCGCACGTCATAGGCGTTCCTAGGTATCTGTCGTGCGATGATATGAAACGGATGCCCTTGAGACGCAATTGGCGCCGGAACCCGACTGGTTCAGCTGATGCTGCTCGCAGGCAGCCATGGCCACCTCCCGCTGCAGCTGCAGCTCGGTAGCCGCCTGCATGCACGTAGAGGACAGCAGCAGGAGGAAGCGTGGTAGAGGCTGGGAGGCCATGTGCATGCCGTCCAGGTTGCTTCTAATTCTAAATAGGGGGATTTGCGTGAGCATATACACCACTCGAAGGAAGTCGTAACAGGGGGAAAAACATTGCACACTACTATGCTCTCCACTAAATGGATATGCATCTTGTTGATGAGTTCTACTCCTACTTTAGCTAAGTTGTACCAGCGGACAAAGTAATTGGAGATAGAGCAGGCAGCTGTAGCGGGAGGTGGCCATGGCCGCCCGCGAGCGGTGCCGAGTCAGGCTGCCTCACCAAGCGTGGGCTCAAGGGCCTCCACAGTTCATCAACCACACGATGGATGCCTAGGAATGTCACTAACGTGTAGGCCCAAACTGTCATGACGAGGAAAACAGGAAAAAAAATTAGATGGGGTAAAAAGTGGCAAAAGTTTCACTAAATGGGGCAATTCGTGTCACAAAAATTAAACTAGGGGGTAAAGAAAAGAATTTACTCTTAGAACAGATATAATGACTGGTCTTGCTTGGTTTTTCGTGAGTTGGCTACATATCTTTTAATCTAAGATAAGAGATATGGGATTTTTGCATGGACACAATTGTGAGTTAATATTAGTGGTATTCTGCATGCAGAGTATGCTCTCCACAACCTGATTGTTTTTTGTTTTCTCTTATTGACAATGGTTTGCATAATTCTTGGTCAGACACCAGCGGCCATAGGGCGCTGACGGCCGCTACCAGCAAAGTCCACCTCTTCTTACCAAGCGCATGTTGATTTGTGAGACTGCGATGTGCCTATCTTGCTTGTTCTTAGCTTTCAGCAGTCACACCATCAGGTTTGGTCATGCTTGCCCTCCATCTTAGATGTGTATGCAGATAAGTTGCTTGATGAATTTACCAGGAGAAAAGTGTCCTCTCTTTTTCCATTCACTGCTACAACATAGCATCGACTTTCACGGAGTGAGCTCTAAAAGGAGTTGCTAGGCTACTACCTCTGACAGGCAATTTGTGTATCTTATGAACTTTTGGTTGTTTAGGCAGCAGGCATCCAGACTCCACTAGATTTGCCTCGATGCTACAGGCGCTGATGTTCTGAACTTTTGATTAAATTTGTGATTGATTAGATGGTGATGAAATAAAGTTCTGAACTTTTGATTAAATTTGTGATTGATTAGATGGAGATGAAATTAGTGATTTGTAAGACTCTTATAACTTCGTAATAAAATATGGTTGTGTGCATCGCTTGATGCTTGATGCAGAGGCCGGGAACTCTTCCCCTTTTCGAAAAAAGAAAAAAAAAGATGGAGATGAAATAAACCAGTCCTAGACAAGAGTTGTAAACGTAGGTAAACATGCTATGTTTCTTTAACTAGCATGGTACTAATTTTTTGTGCAAATTAAGTAGTACAGATATAAATATATTATCCTATAATTTTTAAGTGCATTTTGCTTGTACCTTCCCTTACAGTGTCTTCTGTTCTGCCAGAGCCTTCTTAATTTGACATGCTAAAACTATTATTATTAGCATGAACGCTGATTTTTGGAGCATGTTTTCATGGATGATTAATAATGTTTTTCCTGCAAGTATGCAAACAAGAAGTTAAAAACGTAAAATGGAGAGGTGGTGCTCCATTATTTGGAGTAAGATTTTGTCTGTACAGACATACTTTATTCAATTAGCTATTTTTAGCCACATATTATGGCCATTAGTTAAATTAGTATTTCTTGCAAGGAGATCTAGAAATTCCACTTGATTTCTACCAGGTACTGATGTTAGTACCTCTCTGTTCTGCACTCATTGTTCAGCTCTTTAATTTTTTATAGGTATATATCGACAATTTGCTAAGGTGAATAGCACAACAAAGGATGTTGTATTGGTGTGTTCTTCTAACCTACAGATCGGAATGTACTAAATGGTTAGTCCTGTCGTTTGATTTGGGAGATCCATTGCTGCTAGATAGGTGCAGTGAGAATTTAGTGTGCACACTGCAAGAGTGATGCAATAGAAGTTCAGATGTTCTCCAATTCTTGATTATTTTTTATGGTGACTTCAGACTGCAGTCTGATAAGTTCTCAGGCGTCTTTTTTCTTTTGGCATGGCTTTAGAAAGTATGGTGCATTATGTGGCAATTCGGGAGCCAGGCATCAAAAAGAAAGAAGGATAACAGGTGGCCTGTGTGTTATATGATTGTTTGCTTCCTACTTAGTTGGCAGTGAATTTTGGTGGCAGGTCCTACCATGGTGGCTTGGATTACCTATGCCTTTCCTGTGGAGCTTTAATTTGGTGCTCTGAGAGGATTGGACGGGGTTCTTCTTGTGGCTGTCTTGTTGTTTTTGCATAGGCCTCTCTCTCTCAGAATATAATGCAGTGAGTGTTGTAACAGGGGAAAGTAAACAAGCATTGGAGTGAGAAGATACCGGAATTGGCCACGATAAAGAGAATCTGTCTGCAATAAAGATTGCAGAGGTGTTTCAGGTGGCAGATATAATTTGCTTGTCTCAAATTGAGTGTTCGGAAGTGAAACTTTGACTTGGATGACTGAAAAAGTGACAACTTTGCCTAATTTGTTTGTTTTGAATTTAGTTTTTTAGATACTTCTTTTCTATGTTCAAGTATTTAGGATCTTCCAAACAACTGCATGAGAACCAAAGTTGTTTTTTTGGTAGCGAACAGATCAGTTGTAGAAATTTTATGTTTCTCGAATTTTCGGATTTAAGCTTCCAAAAATCTTGCCTGTCTTATTGTGCTTCTCTGTATGCATACGCAGCCATCAACTTGCAGGGCTTGGTGTCTGTCTCTTTTGTATTTATTTTTTTCTAAACATGGTGCTTTTCACTGAAGTGTATAAAGTATTCAATATTCCAGGCTACGAAGAAACTATTCTATGGAGCTATGCTTTTTAGAAAGCGAAAATTTAATATCCGCACAACTATTGAGTTTTAACCAATCAGATTGCTCAATGTAGGATGCACTTGATTCCTTTTTTAAAATTTAACTCTATATTTTGGACAAGCTACTAAAATAAACAATATTCCCTATTATCAAAGAAGAAGATGCCATTTACTACCACCCATCTATAATGCAAGTCATTTTACAAATTTAGCAGTCACACATTTTTTTTCTCTAAAGAAAGATCCAAAATATCAAATTCCTATTACTAGATCCATAAGTCCTTTTAGAATTTTACCAGTCACACATTTTCTTCTCTAAAGAAAGATCCAAAATACCAAATTCCTATTACTAGAGTCGTTGTGAATATGCTTTTATACTGTACAATTATTTTTACATGAGGCAACATGTCTGCACAGACACTGATGGTCAAGAATCCATCTTCTTGAAGTCTGACGCATCCTAAAAGATTTACATTTTCAATTAAAAGAACTACAATCCAGAAAAATTGTAACCCTCTTTTGATCCATTTGTAGGCGTTTAATTATGATCCAAGCACTACGCATTTGCAATCTCAATTGAGTACTCTAAACTGTACCTCCAAAACTAGGTGGTTTCATGACTACTAAGTGAACGTTTTCCAAGCACGAAACCTCTTGCTCAAATATGTTATTTAACTATTCATATATTCTCTGCAATAACCGCACATACTAAAAAAAAACACAATTCACTATTAATATATTTTCTTTTTAAATAGCATTTTACGTTAAAAATAGCCGATTGGCTCTCAGGTGAGTGATGGTATAGCAAGCATAATTTATTTTCAAATTACGCAGGTGCGCAGGTCTCTCTGCCAGTGCTCCATCCATTGGTGAGCATGTCAAATCACACACGAACCACGCCTGCCCCTGCGCCCGCGTGGCACTGAATCCCACGCTATGCTTGGTGCGGTACGTACACGGGAAAGGCCTGGAGGCTAGCGCGCGTCGGTGATGCGAGGAACGTGACGGGTCCATGGCAGCTGCTGAGCTTACTATTTATGCGGTCGTCCGCGTTACTATTCCGAGTGGCGACAGCGTGCAGCAGGCGCGCGACGGACGTACGGGACGGTCCGTGCGTGCGTGGTTTTCAGAGCCGGTAGACACAGATGGTTAGGGTTGTAAGAGTATTTTGGTTTTCTTTTTGACACGACGCTTGCAGGAGTATTAATAAGGAATTTGTAACGCTAGATAACAGAGAAAAGTATATTTTCAATGGTGATTTTGTAGAGAAAGTCGGAATCAGATCTTAGCCTTTCAATACTTCAATTTTAGACCCTCACATTACTGATCATGAACAGTCAAGTAAGCCCCTAATCCTGAGAATCGGCTTTGACAGACTGATTTTGTTGACGTGGCGCCGAGATTGATGACTAAGCATTCGAGATAGGACCTGAATGAGTCTCTTATCTCCTATTTTTTAATTTTGATAATTTTAACTATGCTAGTGTCGCACCAGTGGCACCCGGGATACCACCATTGCGCAACGCATGGGTCGCCTTCTTTGCTACCCGCAAGGATTGCACCCCGGGCAGCCCGGTGCAAACTGCCCGGGAAGCCACCAGCCCGGCAGGACTAGCCGGGCTGCGGGGGTTGCCCCGGATGGCAGCGCGAAGGTTCCTGTCAGGGCGCCCTTCAGGAAGGTCACTTGCCGGGGAGGGTGTTCCTGGCGTAGGCGCTTACAACAGGGCCGGCGTCTAGAGCAAGCAGAGTAATGGCACCACATGGCCGCCTGGCAGGCTCCTTTTGCACAGAGCTGGTCAGGGCGTGGAGTATGGCACAAGCAAACATTAAATGCTCCGACAGAAGGGTGGTTCCCTGTCTAGTCAGCCAACAGTGAATGGCTCGCAGTGAATCTAAGGCATGTACCGCCCCAGCTATAGCGCTTTGCACCATGCATGCATGCCAGCGCAGCGAGGGCAAGCTGCTTAGGGTCTTTGCTCGACACTTGTCCCCCATGTACCGAGGCACCTGTGGTATCCCCTTGAGTATAAAAAGAGGACCCGCGCCACCGGTCGGGGGGTTCCGTTTTCCGAAAGTTAGACTCGAGCGTAGATTACAATTTCGAGAGATTTAGTCCAGAAGTAGTAAGTAGCCACTTAGCAGAAAGGGAAGAGAGCGCTCGGGGGGCTCCCCCGGCAACCTTGTAAACGCTTGTTCATTGGCTAATAAACACTCAGAAGCAGGACGTAGGGTTTTACACCTCCGGGTGGCCCGAACCTAGGTAAACGAGCTTGTGCATTGTACGCTCGTCATTGGCCTTGCCGGCGATCGCCGGAGCGATCCCCAACGCCCACTGCCGAACCAAAAAGGGGGCGCCTCACATCCCCGGTGTCTAAGCCCCGGGCTACAACATCTGGCGCGGCAGGTAGGGGGCACGTGCGGAGAGCTCGCCGGTGACCGCCGGCACTGATGTCGGCAGCTACGTCAGCTTCGTCTCCTCCGACGACAGAGCCCGTCGCTATGCCTCCCAAGCAAGCTGGCGACCCTCGGATCGACCCGCGTGGTGCCCCAGCGGCGCACACACGATCACACAACGTACAGCCCACGTCGCAGGGTCAGGAGAACCCTGAGCCCTCCCCGGGCGCAGCCGCAGTCGCAGTTGCCACCTCCGCCTCCTCGGCCGTCGGCGGACAATTGGCTGAGGGGCCCAGCGGCTCCCAGCACCGGAGCCAATCGCGTGAGAGGCCACGACGCCGCCCGCGCCGGCCGGCGAATCCACTCGCGGGCCGAAGATGCGCAGCGGCAACTGGGCCACAAGCACACCGCGTTGCGTGCGACGCCGACGGAATCTCGCCCTACTCACCCGGGGGCACCGGGGGGCAGGGCGGAGGGCAGCCGGTCGGAGAATCGGCAGCCTCCCACCCAAACCCCGGCGGAGGCTATCATAGCCGCGCGTGTCATGGTGCGCTACGAGCCACCGCAAGGCATGCCAGCGCATGAGGTATGGAGTGCGGAGCTGGACGCGCTCCTTGCGCTCGCCGCCCAGCAGCCGCAAGGCGAGGGTGCCCCGGCTTGTTCAGGCCGAGGGCAGAACCCGGGACGCGTCCCGCGTCTCGGGGCAAG
Source organism: Brachypodium distachyon (assembly GCF_000005505.3). Lineage (NCBI taxonomy): Eukaryota > Viridiplantae > Streptophyta > Magnoliopsida > Poales > Poaceae > Brachypodium > Brachypodium distachyon. The sequence continues at coordinate 30,067,398 of NC_016133.3, read as the reverse complement.
GAGAGAACCCTCCCCCGCAGGGAGGGCAAGGAGGCGAGGATCCCGTGGGATCCACGGATTCGTCACCGACTGTTACGCGGGGGGTGACGAGCGGGGCGTCCTGAACGCCCGCCAGCAAGAAAACCTCCGCCCGCGCCTGGAGCGCCGGCGCCGGCGTGAGGCAAAATGCTCCCATGGGCGCCGAGGACGGCTGCACCGCGTTCACCCGTGAGCTGCGCCGGGTGACATGGCCCCGCAAGTTCCGAGCACCGGCGCTTGAAACGTACGACGGGACCGTGAACCACAAGGATTTCCTCCTGACTTACACGTTGGGGATGCATGCCATCGGCGCCGATGACAAGGTCAAGGCCAACTGGTTCCCGATGGTCCTCAAAGGATCAGCGAGGACCTGATTGCTCAACCTGCCCGTCGGGTCCATAGCCTCCTGGGCAGACCTGCGCGAGCAGTTAGTGAGCGCGTTCCAGGGCGGCTACAAGCGCCCGGGAACCATGGCGGAGCTGCACACCGTGATGCAGAAACCTGGGGAGATGTTGCAGAGCTTCATCAACCGCTTCTCCAGTCTCTCCTACTCCATTCCAGAGGCGGAGGCTGCCGCCATCATCCACACCTTCGCCATCAATGTCCACGACCCCAAATGCGTGAGAAGCTGAGCACGCACCGGATCCAGACGACGCAAGACCTCTACGCCTTGGCGCACAAGTGTGCCAAGGCCGAGGAAGGGCGTTTGGCGCCCGAGCTTACAGCTAAGACTGTCGCGAGTCCCGCTGAGGGCTCGCAGAAGAAGGGCTCCCGGAAACGCAGCGGGAAGCAAGTGCTTGCGGCGGAACCAGGGGCTACCTCGAGGCCTGCGAAAAAGGCCTCGTCCGATGGCGGGTCTGGTGGCAAGCCGGGCGACGCGCCCCGCTGCCCCATCCACGCCAACGCCACCCATGACGCGCAGGATTGCCGCATCCTGCAGGGTATCAAGCAGAGGCGTGAGCAGCCGGCGCCTGCTTCAATTGCGGGGACATCGGGCATCTCTCCCGTGACTGCTCGAGTGACCCCAGAGCCGGAGCGAAGCCTGCCCTGCCAGCGGGGATGCCGGTAGAGAAGAAGCCCAAGGGGGCCGAGCCCAAGTCCGCGCCGGCAGGGAGCCCCCCCCCCCCCCTTGAGGATGAGACAAGGCCCGTGCTGAGGAGCAGCGCGGGTCCTACTACAGTGAGGGCGACGAGCCTGGCTTCCAGGAGCCCCGCGGCGTCGCCTGCATCCATGGGGGAGCTTATGCTCTCTCATCCCATAGCGCGGTGAAGCGCCTCACCCGGGAGGTGTGTGTGCTGTTGCCGGACATGGAGCCGCAGCAGCCGTTGAAGTGGTCGCACGTGCCGATCACTTTCAACTCCGACGACCACCCAGCCCGACATATGGGGTCAGGGGTTCTTCCCTTCGTGGTCTCGTCGATCATCAACAACATGACGGTGACCAAGGTGCTGGTGGACAACGGAGCGGGGTTAAACCTCCTGTCCGCCAGGTTGGTGGAGAAGCTTCAGCTGCCGCTGGAGCAGATGAAGTCCACCGATCCGTTCTGGGGAGTAAACCCCGGGATCGTGCGCCCCCTGGGGCACATCACCCTGCCGGTTACCTTCGGGTCCCAGGAAGCATTCAGAACTGAGCACCCCGTGTTCGATGTGGCTCACACCCCATTGTCGTACAACGGGATCCTTGGTCGGCTAGCGCTAATCAAGTTCATGGCGGCAACCCATTACGCCTATGGCGTGATGACGATGCCGTCCACGTACGGAGTCCTCTCCATCAAGTGCGATCTTAAAAATGCAGCTTGGTGTGTTGGCGAGGTCGGCAAGGCCGCCGCCGCAGCCGATTCCGGTGACGAAGGCGTCGTCGGAAGCGAAGGAGGCTCGTGTTACCCCGCAGCAGCTTGCCGGGGGAAGCACAAGCTCGAGCTCACGCCCTGTCAAAGGCCAGAAGCTCAAGGAGGAGGCCGCCAAGGTGAAGAAGATGCCCCTCTAGGCCGGCAACGAGGAGCGCACCGTCACCATCGGTGCGAACCTCAATGCCAAATAGGAAAGCGCCCTCATCACTTTCCTCCGGAAGAATGCCGACGTGTTCGCTTGGGAGCCATCGGATCTTCCCGGAGTCCCTAGAGAGGTGATCGAGCATCGACTTGCGGTGCGTCCAGACGCCCGCCCCGTCAAGCAAAAGATCCGCCATCAAGCACAGGAGCGCAAAGACTTCATCAAGCAAGAAGTGGACAAGTTGAAGGCTGCGGAGGCTATCAGGGAAGTACAGTACCCCACTGGTTAGCGAATCCAGTTGTAGTACCCAAGGGGGAAAATAAATTACGCATGTGTGTAGACTTTACCGATCTTAATCGTGCATGTCCCAAAGACCCTTTCCCTATACCCCGCATTGATCAAATAGTAGATTCCACTACCGGTTGCGATTTGCTTGTGTTTTTTGGATGCTTTCTCCGGCTACCATCAAATCAAGATGGCAGTCGAGGATGAGGAGAAAACAACGTTCATCACCATGGTTGGCTGCTACTGCTACACGTGCATGCCTTTCGGGTTGAAGAACGCGGGCTCAACATTCCAGCGTGCGTTGCACGAGTGTTTGGGACCCCACCTAGGCCGAAACGTTGAGGCCTACATGGATGATATCATCATCAAGTCAAAGCACGGGGACTCGCTTATTGATGACCTGCGGGAGACGTTTGATAACCTCCGCAGGATCAAACTCAAGTTAAACCCTGAGAAATGCATCTTTGGTGTAGATTCGGGGCAGTTTCTGGGCTTCTTGGTTTCACACAGGGGATTCAGGCCAACCCAAGGAAGATAGAAGCTATCGAGAAGATGGAGGCTCCCCGCAGGGTGAAGGACGTTCAGCGCCTCAACGGCTGTGTAGCCGTGCTGTGGCGTTTCATTTCAAGGCTGGGCGAACGCGCCTTGCCTTTTTTCAAGGTAATGAAGAAGAAGGGCCCAATTGATTGGACCCTCGAGGCTGAGGCGGCGTTCCAGGACCTGAAGTGATACCTGAAGTCGCCGTCAATCCTCGTCGCCCCCAAGCGGGGCGAGCCGCTGCTGCTCTACCTAGCGGCGACTGACCAAGTGGTCAGCTCGGTGCTTGTTGCTGAGAGAGAAGAAGATCTCCTGGGGGCTGAGTTTGTGAGGCAAGGGGCTGAGCCAGCCCAGCAACCGCCTCGGACCCAGGAACCGCCATCGAGCCGGCGGCGTCGACATCACGCAAGCGGCTCGTCCAGCATCCCGTGTACTCCGTCAGCACGGTGCTGCACGACGCCCGCGTACGGTACCCGCAAGTGCAGAAGCTCTTGCTGGGTTTTCTGCTTGCATCACGCAAGCTGCGCCAGTACTTCCAGGCACACTACATCACGGTGGTGTCCGGATTCTGCCTCAAGCGGGCCCTCACCAACCGTGAAGCCACCGGGAGGGTGGCCGAGTGGAGGATGGAGTTGTCCGAGTTTAATCTGCACTTCACAAACACCAAGTGTATCAAGAGTGCCGCCCTGGAAGATTTCGTTGCAGAGTGGACCTCGACGGGCATGGAGGAAGAGGAGCTGAAGACCAGCTTGCCCGGCAAGCTGGACGAAGGCCACTGGATCATGTACTTCGACGGTGCATTCAGCCTGCAGGGGGCTGGCACCATAGTCGTCATCGAGTCACCCGCGGGCGACCAGTTGAAATTTGCCATCCAACTCAACTTCCCCAACTCCACCAACAACACAGCTGAGAACGAGGGGTTGCTCGCCGGGTTGCGGGTGGCAATCGCCCTCGATATCAAGCGCCTGGCTGTTCGTGGGGATTCCCAACTTGTGATCAACCATGTTAACAAGGACTACGACTGCCCGCAGATGGCAGCGTACGTGGATGAAGTCCGCAAGCTAGAGCGCAAGTTCAAGGGTTTGCGATTCGAGCACATCAAGCGCAAGGACAACTTCGTGGCTGATGAACTGTCCAAGTGGGCAGCAGAGCGCCGGAAAGTCCCGGCAGGGGTCTTCTGGCACAGGCAGACTGTGCCTTCAGTCACTCCCAAGCTGGCTGCCGGGGAAGCCCCCCCGGCAACTGAGGGAAACCGCGCAACAGCGGAGGTCCATGTCGCCGATGTGGCGGCATGCATGAGTAGGGAAACCCCTCCTTGGGCGGTGGACATTGCCCGCTACCTCAAGGGGGAAGCCCTCCCTGAAGACGACGTTGCCGCGGAGCGCGTAGCCCGGCAAGCCAAGATGTACGCTCTGGTTTACGGGGATCTCTACCGGAGGCGTGTAAATGGAGTAAAGCTCCTCTGCATGCCCCAAGACGAAGGGCGCGCACTTCTGGAAGACATACACCGAGGCACATGCTCGCACCATGTGGCCTTCCAGACTCTAGCCGGTAAGGCTTTCCGGCACGGCTTCTACTGGCCTACAGTGCTAGCTGATGCCGAACAACTAGTCAAGACGTGCGAGGCGTGCCAGTTCCATGCAAAGAAGAGTAACCAGCCGGCACAAGCCCTGCAAGTCATTCCATCCTCCTGGCCGTTTGCGGTCTGGGGGCTGGACATCGTTGGCAAGTTGCCGAGAGCGGTTGGCGGCTACGAGTATTTACTCGTGGCCATCGACAAGTTCTCCAAGTGGGTGGAAGTGGAACCAGTGCGGAAGATGACCGCTCAGGCGGCCATAAAATTCTTCAAGAGCATTGTGTGCCGGTTTGGTGTGCCTAACGACATCAAGACCGACAATGGCACACAATTTACAAGCGCCGTGTTCCAAGCCTACTGCGAGGGCATGGGCATCAAGATCTACTTCGCCTCTGTTGCTCACCCGAGGAGCAACGGACAGGCGGAGTGAGCCAACACAGAGGTGTTGCGGGGGCTCAAAACGAGAACCTTTGACAAGCTCAAAGGCCACGGAAAGCACTGGGTCGAAGAACTCCAGCCCGTGCTGTGGTCAATCAGGACCACACCTAGCCGGGTAACGGGTGAAACTCCTTTCGCCCTTGTCTACGGGGCAGAAGCGGTGCCGCCCCTCGAGCTCAAGCATGGATCCCCTCGGGTACGCGCGTACGGCAAGTATAGCCAACACGAGCAGAGGGTTGATGATCTTAACTTCATCGAAGAACTTCGATGCCGGGCTGTTGTACGAGCTGCATGCTATCAGCAGGGGCTCCGCCGTTATCATGACAGGCGGGTCCTTACCCGGTAGCTCGAAGTCGGAGACCTTGTCCTGCGCCGGATAGAAGGAACGAAGGCCGGGAACAAGTTGGCTCCGAAATGGGAGGGCCCCTTCCGGGTAGTGCAGGTGACCAGGCCGGGGGCTGTCCGGCTGGAAACCGAAGAAGGCTTGCCGGTGCAAAATAGCTGGAATCTTGATCACTTGCGCAAGTTCTAACTGTGAAGCGGCGGAGCCTGACCCACGGGTGATGCTGCTGCAGCATGCCTCTCGAACTAGTATAGCCGGGCAACCCCCGATTGTAATCCGCTAGTTTCTATGAATAAAGATAAGTGATTTCCTTTGAATTTTAAGTTGTCTCGATTATTGCATGTTCTTCCTTCTGTCTCCTGCTCTAGGTGCACAAAAGTTTCTCTCCATCCTTGGCTGTGAGCAGGGGGCTGCCGGAGCCTCGAAAACATAAATCCCGTTGCCGGATCACTCCAGCACGGGGTCGTGCCATTGCCGGGTTCCCCGCAACGCGCACCACGCAGTAGCTGCGTCTTGGGAATAAAAGAGTGCTCACACCCAAGTTTGGAATCGACCCTTCTGTGCCCGGGGGCTGGGAGGCAGGAGGGCTGTCTGTGCTGTACCGTTTTTTCGTGCATTTCGAATTTTTTTTGCAGCATCTCGGGCTTGGTAAGAATCTGACATGCAGGATAAGGATAGGGATCGGGCACACTGTGATGCTTGTGGAGTAATCACGGGCCATGTCGTCTAGCGGGGAGCCACTGGTGCATGGTGACCGCTTCAAGGTTCTTACCACAGGAGGGTGTCGCCATGGATGCAGTGGTAGCTCAGCGCGCGCGGCAGCAGGATTCTTCACCGTGCCTACAAAAGGGCATGGAGACCACGGAGCAACTCAGAGCAAAGCTAAGGAAATGGCTACAGAAGCGAGGGAGGCCGCAGAGACACGATGGTGGTGCATGCCATCAGAGCTCAGCACCAATGGGTGCACTGCCACCGTGCCCTTGCCGCGTCCCTCCAGCAGGCGGTTCCAAGACGAGGGATGCCGTGGAGACGCTGTGGGGGTGCATGCCATCAGTGCTCACCGCCGATGGGTGCACTGCCACAGCGTCCCTGCCGCACCCCTTCATCAGGCGTTTCAAGTATAGAACTGATACGTTCGACATGAGGCAGACAACTAAGTGCATTATCATAGGCGCCTAGCTTTCTAATACTCAACGCTGGCTCGTTGGTGTTGGTCGAGTCTTGCGTGTGGCTGGAGTGTTAGAAGAACGTTCACGGGGGGAGTGCGCTCCTCATGTGGCTTGCGGGTCCATCCCGTAGGCGCGTGCTTGGGAGTAGCTAACCTTCAAGCGGAGTGGCTTGCCGCTGCTACTTGGCCCCAGGTTGCTTGCGGGTCCATCCCGTAGGCGCGTGCTTGGGAGTAGCTAACCTGCAAGCGGAGTGGCTCGCCGCTGCTACTTGGCCCCAGGTTGGCACCGCGGGTCCGTCACGGGTCCCTGGTCTGGTTAAGTGGGTAGCGTGCGAGTCCCCGGCAACACAAAGTGCAACACACGAGGGCTGGAGGATCCACCCCATGAGTCAATTCCCGGAGCAAGTACCAAGAAAAACCAAAAAACAAAATTTCTAAAAGTAGCAAATGATTACATGGACTAATAAAACCATAATTGTTCAACGGCGCCAAGCACCACTTGCAGGAAGCAAAATGAAAACAAAGCTTGCGGGGGACTAAGACGGCTGGTTGCCGGGGGCTTCCGCTGGGGGCTCCGGCTCCGGCTCCGGTTTCCTCTGCATCCGCTCCACCACTTCTTCAACGAACCTTCTTACTGCCCTGCTGTGGGAGGGGCCGTCCTCGCTGTCCGACCACGCGTCCAGCAGCGTCTCGAAAGGGAAGTCGGGGTGGTGGTAGTGCACCCGGGGGAGGATTGTCTCGGCGATCTCCCTGGCGCACGACGCTATCTTCCCGTCGCAAAACTTGGAGATCCACACGTCCAGCGCCCCGAGCTCCTCCACCATGTCGGAGAAGAACGGGATCAGGGTGCTGACATTCGTACCGTCCACCTTCGCGGCTTGCAGCTCGAACCTCGACAGCAGCTCGCGTACGGCCTGGGCGATCTCGTGCAGCTTCTCGGTCTCCCTCCGCCGCTGCTCCGCCAACTTGTCGTGGTTGCCGCGCGCCAGCGCCACCTCATGCTTGGCCTTGCGAAGGAGTTCCGCGAGCCGCGCGATCTCCTTGGCCTTGCTCACATTGTCCTCGCCCATCTTGACGAGCTCACCCCGGGCGGTGGACAATTCGGACTCGAGATGGGCGCTCTTTTCCTTAGTGGAATTGAGCTCCTTCTCTCGCCACGCCGATGCCGCGGCCGCGTCCTCCGCGACCTTGGCCTGCTCCTCCAGCTTCGTGCGCAGCGCCTGGAGCTGGGAGGAGTAGCTACTGACCAGCTCGCTCTTCTTGTTGAGGCGAGCTTGAGCTATTGCGAGCACCTCCTCGTGCTCCTTGTTGGCCTTCTCCCGCGCCGCGGCCAGCGAGTCTAGTACTTGCTGGTGCTCGGCGCGTTGGACCTCTAGTTGCCGATGGATCTCTGCCTCGGAAACGATCGGCGTTGCGGCCTCGTCCCTAGCCTGCCGAGCCAGGCGGGTCTCCTCCCTTAGCCGGGAGAGCTCCTGCCGCTCCCTATCGACATCCCGCCGCACTTCGTGCGGCCGGCCCTTCGCGAGCTCATGGTGCTCCCTCACCTTGTTGAATGAGGTGACGAACGCCAGTTGCTGCTCCTTGATGGTGTCAAGGAACTGGTGCCCCTGATCGTAGATACTTGGGTCCCAAGTCGCCCCGGCAAGGATGCCGAGGTCTGGGCTGGAAGTAGCGGCAGACGAGGACGAGACCCCCGCTGCCATGGTTTGGCCGGGAGGAGCATCGTCCCCTTGCAGGGGAGCCGCCTGCTGCTCCCCAACCATGCCTTCCTCCACGTTCGTGCCCGTGGACTGCAGGTCTGGTGGAGGGGCCTCGCCCCAGGCGGGAGTCGTCTCCTGCTGAGCGGCCACGGGGTCCGCGCCTCCGGCCGGCGGGACCGGGGACGCCCCATCGAGCCCCACTCCGGTAGCGGCAGTAAGTGCCACCACCGTCGTATCTGGGGCGGCGGGGCTTGGCGCAGGGGCCACCTCCGGCTAGTCCCTCAGCTCTGCGTCCTCGGCGTCAGAGGTGAGGTCAATCACGGTGTCGTCCGCCCCCGTGGTGGGCACATCGGGACCTGCGACAAGAGCAGAATGAGTATCTCAAGCTAGGATGGGGTACTCGGCGACGAGCGCAAGGGAGTTCCTAGTAAGTACCTTGCGGGGCCACCGCGCTTGTGGGGGGAGATTTGTCCCCCTCCGTCCCGGCTTCTGCTAGCGGGCTGACCGCTGCAGGCCGGGTTTCGCCTGCAAGCCAAGAAAATCACAACGGTTAAGGATCAGCGTGCAAAGGGAGCATCTACAATGGAATCAGGAGAGGGGACCGTACCTGCTGCGGGCTCCTCCTCTGGGACCGGGGCGGCGGCAGGCGTAGTGGCGGCGCCGCTGGCCCGCGTGTTGGCCTGGCTGGCACTGACACTGGCCCGGGTGCGCGGCTTCTTGCTAGGCGCGGCGGGTGCAGTGTCGGTTCTCCCCCTCTTGCCGGCTCCGGCCGGAGCGCTGTCCCTGCAAGGCGTCGACGGAGAAGCAAAGGCATCAAGGCAGGCACAAACTCATAAACGGAAGGGGGAGAAAGACAACGACAGCTTACCTTGGGGGGTTGAGCCTGAGCGAGTAACCCGTGAAGATTCCTCGCTTTGGCGGGGCCGCAGACCCTCGTGGAGTTGCCGCAGCCCCAGTTGCCGCGGCGGCCGCCGCCGTTGCAGAGGAAGCTACTGCCGCTCGCACCCTTGGTCGCCGCACTAGCGGCACGACGTCCTCGTCCTCCACCTCCGCCTCAGGGAGGACCGTCCTGGCCCCGGCAACGCCGCCAGCCTCGTTGCCGGAGGACTCGTTGCCGGGCCAACCGGAATCCGATCCCCCCTCGCTCTCGTCAGCCACTTGCTTCCCACAGGCTACGGGTGGCGGAGGCTTCGGCGCTGGGACCGGGGGATCGGACATCAGCCCCCACTCGTTGCAGAGTTGGTAGCTGCCGATGATGTCGTGGAGGCCCGCGACGTCGGCGTGAAGGGATGGAGCCCCCGGGAGCAGCTCCGTGAATGGAACGTCCTCGCCAGTGATTCCTTTCACCCACTCCTGGATCATCACCGATGTCACGCCCATGCTATGTAGGCGCGTGGAGTCGCCGGGCCCCGTGTACATCCACGCGGGGCGGGACCGCAGCTGCAGCGGGCGATGCGCCGGCTGATGTAGGTGCGTGCCACATCCAGATCGGTGAGCCCCGCTAGCCGCAAGGCCTTGATCTTCTTGATGATGGGAAGGAGCTCTGTGTACCGACTGTAGCGGTCCCGCCAGCTGCCGTTACTCACTGGCAGCTCGGTGGGCACGTGAATGAACTCATCGGGCTCATCCACGCGAACCCAACACCAGCTCCCGTGCCACTCCTTCTCGATCTTCTTCTCGCTCCGCACGATGAACTCCGACTTCATCTTATTGCGGGCGCGGAACGAGACCCACGACGACATCGCTCCCGACTGCTCGACGTGTGGGTAGAAGTAATGGCGGAACAACGCCACCGATGGCATCACTTCGATAAACCGCTCACACAGAAATTGGAAGACGGCGAGAAGGAAGAGGGAAGTGGGGTGGAGCTGCGCACCCTTAAGCTGGTACGCCGTCATGAGAGCATGGACGAAGAGGGAGTACGGAGGTACGAACCCAGCAAGGATGAAGCGGCCGAACACCCGGAAGTCGTTGTCTTGGTGGTCGCCGCCAGCAGGGAAGAGGAGCGTCTCGCCGTACTCGTTGAACGAGGTGGCGACGGCGTGCCGGAGCTTGTCGACCCCTTCGCCGTTGTAGCCGGGCTTGAAGAAGGCCCGCGTGGCCCTCATCTCCCGGTTCTTCTGGTCCTTCTTCGACAAGGGCTTCTTGGGGTCTTTCTCGCCCTTGTTGAGCGCCGAGCTTTCGGAACCCTTCCCTCTCTTGGGGGCCGTGGGCGCCCTGGGGAATGTGGGCGGCGATTAGCAGGATTCAGGGGCGCAAGGAGGAATGGGGATGAGAAAGAAGGACTGGGGGCTAAGTGTTTGCCCCTCAGAGCAGCGGTGGGATTTTATAGCACCCTAGCGCCGAGCAACGGTTACATCCACACCCTACGGGTGTGCGGGTGATAACTATGATTTAAAAGGGGAATGCGGGACATGGCTTTAACCACCCACAATTAAAGGGGGCTTAGGGCGGAAATCTCGCCCCCACTACTCTGCCGTAACGGCGGAGTCCTTGGAGCAGCACATGAACGGGAACCCGGAACGACTCGGGACCCACGCGTCGGTTAAGGGCATAGCCCGGCAACCGACCAAGGATGACTTCGCTCGGGAACAGGCGTTGCCAGCCCACGCCCGGGGGCTATTGTCGCACCCGTGGCACCCGGGGTACCACCATTGCGCAACGCGTGGGTCGCCTCACTTGCTCCCCGCAAGGACTTCACCCCGGGCAGCCTGGTGCAAGCTGCCCGGGAAGCCACCAGCCCGGCAGAACTAGCCGGGCTGCGGGGGTTGCCCCGGATGGCAGCGCGAAGGTTCCCGTCAGGGCGCCCTTCGGGAAGGTCACTTGCCGGGGAGGGTGTTCCCTGGCGTAGGCACTTACAACAAGGCCGGCGCCCAGAGCAAGCAGAGTAATGGCACCACGTGGTCACCCGGCAGGCTCCTTTTGCACAGGGCTGGTTAGGGCGTGGAGTATGGCACAAGCAAGCATTAAATGCTTCGACAGAAAAGGTGGTTCCCTGTCTAGTCAGCCCACAATGAGTGGCTCGCAGTGAATATAAGGCACGTACCACCCCAGCTACAGCGCTTTGCACCATGCATGCATGCCAGCGCAGTGAGGGCAAGCTGTCTAGGGTCTTTGTTCGACACTTGTCTCCCATGCACCAAGGCACCTGTGGTATCCCCTTGAGTATAAAAGGAGGATCCACGCGACCGGTCGGGGGGTTCCGTTTTCCGAAAGTTAGACTCGAGCGTAGATTGCAATTCCGAGAGATTTAGTTCAGAAGTAGTAAGTAGCCACTTAGCAGAAAGTGAAGAGAGCGCTCGGGGCTCCCCTGGCAACCTTGTAAACGCTTGTTCATTGGCTAATAAACACTCAGAAGCAGGACGTAGGGTTTTACACCTCCGGGTGGCCCGAACCTGGGTAAACGAGTTTGTGCATTGTACGCTCGTCATTGGCCTCATCGGCGATCGCCGAAGCGATCCCGAACGTCCACCGCCGAACCAAAAAGGGATGCCTCGCATCCCCGGTGTCTAAGCCCCGAGCTAAGACAACTAGGAAATTACTAATTAATGGGAATCTCAGTTAACTACTCCCTACGATTCATAAAAAGTGTCGCACATATTGTACTAACTTAGTACAAATTTTTTACTGAGCGGGTGATACTTTTTATTGGTTTATTGGTTCATGCTCGCTTAATTTGACCAATCGTTTTAACCCCTTGTACTTTGTTCATCTCATCAACTGGTGCATTGTAGATGGATATATCATGGACTCGAAATTATATCAGAAGTCCCGCAAAGGGTACCTATGATCGACGTCTCGAGAAATGGGGTACGTTTGGTTCACAACCAAAGCGAACCTTACCAAAAAGTTGGCTTGCCAACGTGATTTGGCGGTCGTTTGGTCCGATACCGGGAATTTGGCTCGCCCGCGTCCGCCCTGCTTAGCCCGTGTGATTCTCGCCAGCGCGTGGGCGAGCTGAGGGCGGCCGATTGCTTCGCCAAAAAATTGGCACAGCTCTTTCCCTCGATGGGCCCACTATAAAGGAGGCACGTGAACTATCTAAACAGACATCAACGAGAGCCACGCAATTAATGATCAATCTAGGCAGACGGGTTAAAAAGAGGAGCGTGTAACTAATCCTGTTTAGTCCGGTACGAAATGCTAATCTCATTTAGCACGGCCCAGTAGAAGCCCAACCTACCTTGTAAAGAAAATCAAACAAAGACCTAACCATTTTGCTAGAAAAATTGGCAAGCACAATGGTCATAATCCAAACAAGTGTGTCTCACCAAAATTTTGATCATGCCCTAATTTTCATCGTACCAAAATTTTGGCAGGGCTGGTCGGGATTAAACCAAACAGGCCCATGGTAGCAACAAAGAAGTATCATGTTGTCTCTGTCTGCCGTAAATTATTGGCCAACGTCGCACGCCATCTGTAAGCACGGACGTCGATGCCAAAAGGAAGAGAGAATCTTGACTTGGGAATGTCTCGTTCGGCTTACTCGGCAATCCTGGCCCCAAGTCAACGAAATCAGTATACCAATCGCCATTTCTACGATTAAAGTCAGAGTTCAAAATTTAGAGATTAAGAAGTCAGGGTTTGATTCGGACTTTGTTAAGGTTGAAAACGGACTTCTTAATTTAATAGTATCATCGGTAGGGGAGGTGAGAACGTGATGGAGGAACGCATCTAGGCCTGAGAATGGTTCAGTTATCCGGATGTGGCACCGTAGCGGAGACTCGAAGAGGCCAAGCAGTTGCGGAGACGGGGCCGGCGAGCGCGGCGGCTGCTACCAGGAGTTCATCAACAGAATCAGGAAGGGGAGCAGCGGTGGCCGGCGGGAGTAGGCCGCTCGAGACGGGGGAAGGGATAGGCTGCCCAACCAAATCTGAGAACCGGTTGTTAACCCATCGTCTCTTATTCGGTTCTGAACTAAGCTATTTGGGCCCGAACGAAATTAGACCAACTTGTTTTCACGGGGAACCAAACCTAAACCAAACTGTTTTGACGCCCAGCCTATTCTCACCTGAACCAACACCGGTTTAACTGAACCAATCTCATCGTTCAAAAAAAAAAACTGAACCATTCTCAGGCCTACGCACAGAGAGGAGAGAAAACAAACACAGACTAGCTTAGCTCGATAGCTCGATGACTCAATCGTTCGAAGGCCCCTGTTTGTTTGGGCTTCAGTTTCTGGTGTTTTTAGCAATCTCAAAATCACTTCTCTCGTTTACAAATGAAGCTGAGAGACACCTGACGTGCTTCTCAGCTAGAAGCACCAAAAACACGGTCCGGAAGTGTTTGTCAGTTTCATGTGTAAACAGGAGAAATATTTTTGAGATTGTTAAAATCATCAAATGCTGAGCCAGAATCTCAACTAGAAGCATTAAAAACACGTCTCAAAGTGTTTTTCAGTTTCATGTGCAAACAAAAGAAATATTTTTAAGATCGTTAAAATCACCAAAAGCTGATGCAGAAGTTCCGGTCCGAAAACCCCAAGAAAACCGTACCATGCGATTGCCACACGCATGGTCGAGCGACGTGTCCGCGTCTCGTACGTACGTCCCACGCATGCTCAGACTCAGTACCGTCGCATCTTGTCGCGTGGCAGCTGCAGCACACGCGCAAGTGGCACGTACGTACTGTACAAGTGTACATGCCATGCACCCTCGTCCAGCCGCCAGAATCTGATCGATCGGTCCGGGTCACGTAACAACCGTACGCGCACGCCCTGCTCACGTACGTACGCTCCGTCGGCCGGCCGCGACATCGATCGGACACTCCGCGCCGTCGTGCGTCTCGTCTCGCGCGCTCACATGCATTCATGCGTGCTAGTAATAAATTTCGTCGGCGGGCGGGTCCGTCTCTGCCTGTCCGTTCCGGAGTCCGGACTGATCGTTCTCGGTCCTCCTGGATGACGTGCATGCCCTTCTTCGTGCTGTGCTTCGCGGCCGGCTGACGTCCATCAGCTTCACATGGTACTATGGTAGTCTTCGACTTACCCAGTTCCGAGATAACTCAGCCTGCTCAGCTCTGTTGTACTGTACTACAAAACTGCACAGATGATGTTGCTCCTGCTGGCAAAAGTTCTACACAAATTTGAGGATCCTATCGAGTGCAGCATTCACATACAAAGTAAAACCCGCAACGAGTGAGAGATGTTTCGTTTTCGAAAACTTACACAGTATGAATTACTCTGTCGCCCATCAATGAGCAATACGCAAATTAAACTTCAAGTATCAATTATACAACTATTTACGGGGCTTAAAAACTAGTTTGCCATTACAAAACTTTTTTCCAATATGAATTCCAGAGTATTAATAAGAACCAGAAATAATTAATCAATCATCATAAACCGGTAATTCCTACTATACTGACTCGTATCAAGGCTCACACGGAATCTCCAAGACAGCCGCGATGTGACATCAAGGACACCATCAAATATTCGGCAGATGTTTACATAGAAAGAATTGACCATCTCAATTTACAAACTTAAGATGGTCAATCATTACAAAATTCAAGACCAAGGCAGATCACAATCAGCGTGATCACCCAGCTGAGTATGTATACAACTGTATTTTGAGATAATACAACACGATTTTCCTCCCACATACATAAATGCACTAACACATGTACAAAGACTGAAACACGAAATGAATCGCAATGACTACTGGCTGACCTAGCTATCTATCCTCTCAAGAAATCTGAACAGTATGACGCCGCAACTCAAACCTGTATGAAAGGGAAAAATCCAAGATGACGTGGATACATGCACCAATACTCACTCCATCACGGGTTTTCAACTGGTCTTATAAAAATGTCCAGTCATCACGAATGCCGCGGAACAACCGTGAAGGTCAAGTCATGAGGCTGCAAAGCACCTTGAACAATTTCCTGCACCGTTTTATTCCGTCTACAAACCTCTGAGATTTCCGCAAATCGATCAGTCAAGGAACCAAGACTAGATCCTGATGATGCATCAGATATAATTGTCAAGAATCTTGAGCGTTCTGAATCTGTTAGGGCTTGGGGGGGTATAAGGGCAATGCAATCTCTTGTCCAATTCAACATATTGCCACCAAAAGCTCTGCTAAGGGACAGCAGAACATAAGAGACCTGCAAAGGACCATGCAGAAGATATGAAGTTCATCCTTCTCCCATCACTAATTTAAGACTCAGCAGAACAGTTTTTTTATAAGGAAGATTTTGTTTAAGCTCACAAGCAGGATTACGTATAAACACGAACATTCTCGAAATATCGCAGTAGCACAAAAGGCATAGCTGTATCAAGTGACAAAAGGAAATATCACAGAAGACATCATAACACATACCTCCTCCAAGCGACCAGATGGCAGCGCCCCTGTTAAGGAAGCAATCATAATTCTTGTAAGGGTTGCACCACGCTGAAGTACAATTGTGTTTATTAGTTCTCGGTACTTTTCTCCCTCAGGCGATTTCGCAAGATCAAAGGTGTCAGATAGAAAACATAGTATGGATTTGCAGGCCTCCCTGTAACATAGCATGAAAGATACAGCAACAGTTAGCCATTGCACTATCAGATAGAATCATAGAACAGGGATAAACAAGTATATCCAGCCCTTGCATAATCTGAATCTGAGACAATTCTAGCATCTGATAGTCTATTTAGGGTGTCTTAAGATGCAGGCAACCAACTTTTTAGATCTTATAAACCAGAAGTGTGGAAAACAACATGGATAGACTACAAAAATAACATTGAATGCTTTAAATTATTTTTTGATAGCATATTGTTGGAAAAAAAAACATAGTCAAATCTTGCATCGAGACTGAACCTAGTCAAGTGTGCCTTATATTTCTGAACAGAAGTCATGATTAATCTTCAAGAATCAAGATACTACCTGTGTTGTATAGTTATACCAGTCATTGCACAGTCAACCAATCTTGGAAACAACTCTGTAGGTACAAATAGATCAGGACAGTAACGAATACATCTTGACGCAAGCAGAAAACAATCATCAGCTATGTCTGGTCTAGCTGTAAAATCCTGCGACGTAGAGAACGAAATCCAATGAATTAGTTCCCGCTTTGTTAAATATGCTTCTGTGGGTTGAAAAGCAGGAATTACTTGAATTGTTCTGAGAAGCTGTATCGTATGGTTGAAGAGTGTCTGTATCAGACTTGCAAGATAGCTCGCACAAGATGGATCAGATCCAAATATCTATACATAAAATGGTGTCAGAAAATGTGAAATACAAATAAAAGTATATCTCTAGACTTCTGGAAAAAAAAGAACCTTGATAACTTCACTGGATAAGTACAGGAAGCAAGACTGATTGTGTTGCTGATATAGTGTTTGGATTTCTAGAAGCATTTCACCGATGGTGATTCCCATGAACCTCCCACATGTCCTTACCTGCAGCACGTAAAGAATAATATTAGCATGAAATTTTGGTGAAGAATCCACATGCATGTGGTGTTACAGTGACAATAGGAGTCAGCTAGGCAAATACTCCAATGCTCTCCATACAAGTAAAAGGCACACATCTGAAGATAAATAAAGGCATGATTTCCCATTTACCTACCATTTTTTTTTAAATGCTACTCTTGTACTAATTCCACCAACTCAGATTAATAAAAAAAAACTTACAGCAAATTTGCAAGATCGGCAGAGAGATTCCATGGTCCGTGTATCCCATGCCCGACTGCAAAAGATCAAATTAAAAAAGTAGGGATGGATGAGATCTTCCTTCTATAATTGTATATATAATACTAATAGGAACATCTCTTAGATTTTGCCTGGTTCCGATACTCACTGATCAAAGATGACTTTCAATGTGGGCCAATATCTATTCACAGCTTCAGCAACTACTTCTGGAAGTTTCACATTGCTGCAACAATTTGGAGATTAATACAAAATAAAATTTTGTAAAAGAAAAAGACAAATGGGAGGTCACCACCTAAAAATGCACGATAACCGGTCTATGTGAACGGTTAATTGCCGAGCAGGGACTTGTTGAAGAGTGTTTTCACCTTGCTGGATTATTTCCTGTTTTTTAAATAAAAAATTACCGAGGATTGTATTGACAGTTGACTAATGACTACCAAAGATTGCAACTCACCTGCAAGCTATTAATCACTGGCATGCAGATTAACTCCAGGGCTCTTCTAGCATGGTCTGGCGGAAGCGTCGTGATAACAACACTGGTAAGTGTCATACAAGAGCAAGTAAGGTGGAATGTTGAATACAGCCAAAAAAAGTAGTAATAATAGCTTGAGTGTGAAATGGTGGGAATTTAAGGAACCTTAAGGCTTCAACCAAATGCAATGAGTCTTCCGAAGAAACTTTATAACCACCAACTCCACTTATTGCAATATGATAAATCTGGAAAAGACCATCCAATGAACCCGAGAACTTTCCCCTACAGTCTTATCACACAAAAAAGGGACAAGTTAACTATATGATAATATTAAGAAACCTGTTATAAAATTTAAACAATTTAAACAATAGTACAAAAAGATGCTCCATAAACTATGCAATACCGCAATATATCATCACACCTTCGTATATTAAAATAGCACTATCAATACAAATGGGAAGATACACAATAATTACTTCATTCCAGCCAGACAGACCCATGGTAAGATGTGGATATGCCATACCTTCACATATATACTTAAATGCCATAGAAGCAGCTGCAGCTGTATCCTCTGATGTGCTCATACCCTTGTTGAGAATATCAACTAAAGGTGGTAGGATCGGCAGTTCAGCTGGTGCAGCGTCAATCCATTTTGAAAATGCTCCAATAGTTGAACAAACTGCAAGATTCAAGCGTATTTGAACTCCCATTGTCATCATAATCAAGCTAGGAAAACCGAATCACACCAGACTCCTGCCAAACAGCTATACACAAACAGCCCTAACTTACCATAAACCCAACCAGCCATCACAGGCAGTAACTAGCTACGGTCTACATGCAATTCCTAATGCTATTCACAGTGTATGGTTTAAAAAATAAACTATGCACTATCAATTACACAAAAACAAACCTGTCTGTAGCAGTAGTTCTTGATGAGGTAACCTGGGAAGCAATGGCATAACCTTCAAAGAACAGCATCAGCACATTATCGTCACAAGCTAGCACCCGTTATGAATATGGTAGTAAATAATTGTGGTGAGGCACAGAGAAACTAGCCATACAAAGAGAAGATCTTACAGATCAGAAGTTGGCATAATCAAGATGCCATTCGTACCTGTGGTAATATTTCCTTCTCTTCAACCGAGACTGATTTAGCAATGGCTTGTATACAGAACAGAGCAGCCTCTACAGGTTGCCAATTCTGATTCTGTTCGGCGCAGCTTCCACATGCCTGAAATCCAAAAGCATATGGGTTTTATTACAGAGAACTAAGCAAATTTCTTAGTTGGATTAGGAAGCTCGGCGAATAATCATCAGTATCTAAGATAGAAGAGATTAAATTACTCCATACTGATATTAGAGTAAAATACACTGAAGGTCCTAATTCTTTTCTAAAGGTGCCAAGTTAGTTCCTAATCCTTTTTTTAAGTTGTTCACCACAAGTTCTAAGTGTGTGCCTCCTCGTCTGACCGGGTGACATAGCCGTTTGACCAGCACCACGTAGAGCCCACCTGTTAGGTAACAAGTTGGAATGTAATTTGCCAAAAAAAAAATATGCCTCCTCCTTTCTTTCTCTCCAGGTGAGTTCAGGCCTATATGGCAATCAAACATGTTACCCGATAGGTGGGCACAGGTCTACGTGGCGCTGGTCAAATGGCCACGTCACCCGGTCAAACGAGGAGGCATACACTTAGAACTTGTGATGAACAACTTAAAAAAGTATCAGGACCCGAACGTGCATTTTCAAAGTTTAGAGACTAACTTGACACCTTTAAAAACGAATTAGGATCTGCAGTGTATTTTACTCTTAACTATCTGAAAAAGAGAAAATCAATTGTGCAACTATGGTATAAGATGGATGGATAAGAACTTATGATAGTATTGTGCTGAGTATACGACATAAACACGCAAACAAGAAGTTCATTTCATACAGTTTGCATAAGTTACAGCGGCTGAACCTGCAACTAGCATGAGTTAATGGCTTAATGCACAAGATATTCAAAACTATGTGATTGTGAAAAACAAGAGACGGTGCATATAGCTAATATACTACAGTTAACTAAATTTGTTAAATACATATTCATTTATGACTCAGTGCCAACAACAAAAAATCCACACATCAATAAGTGGAAACCCACATGATAGACTATATACAAAAACTAAGAAACTGTTGCGGTGCAATAGGAAAAGTATAGATACCAGTGCCAAGCAGCAAGCAGAAATTTCTCTTAGGAAGGGAATTGTTGAACATACAAATAGACTCGCCACAAGATTGTGGCAAGTAACACAGATGGATAAGAAAATAGCTGAACTCACTTGAATTAGCTTCATGAATAGTATTTTTAGTGTTGAGTCACCTCCAAGAACATCAGTTGCATCAATTAGCACGTCACTAACCGCTGAAAAACAAATGGATCTGAAATTACATGGCAATTGTATAAAATAGCCAATGAACTGCAAAGTAACTCAGCTCAAAGAGATCAGATAGTATTACCATATCTAGCATGTCTGAAATCCCTCCGGTCTTCCTCTGAAAAAGTGTGGTAGTCCTCAGGATATTCAACTCGGGAACTGACCTGATTCGGTAAATCAAAACAGCATGAAATGAACAGGTGATTATCCCAATAAACTATACATGGAATGAACTGGTTAGTTAGCACCACAAAAGGTGGATAAGTGTCTCCCCTTTTTTATCATCAGAAAAGAAGACGATTACTTAACAGTCTCTACCCCCTCAAAATACATACCAGAGACACAAGAATTTCAAACGGAGGACGGAATATTTGCATCCTTCTGTTTCTCTCAGCTTCAATTGACATCTCAGATCCACACGATGCATATGAGTCCCTAAAATGTTTAAGCACTTAACTGGTTGTTTTCTCAAGTAATTTAAGTAATAATATCTTAGTAAAGTTACCTCCCAGTCAGGTTACGTTTAAGATGGTGCCAGAAATTAAACGTCATGGAGGAGATGTCAAATTCTGAATGAGAAGTAACCTCTAGTAGTGCATTCACTATTTCCATGGCATCACCTGAACATTTAAAATACGAAATGCAAGCACAATGCTTAAATGGCCACACTGATCTCCGTTTCTTTTATACAACATAAAAAAAACATATTTTAGATCGCCATCATCTATCAAGTATTACCTGTTGCAATCAAGTCGACATAAGAATCACCCATGTCTGCAAACAAACGAGCGATAGCTTTTACGTCTTCTTCATCCTGATAATGAAAAATGAGTTATCAGGGGGGGATACGCAGATACACATGCTGATCATCAGATCATGCACTCATGGCACAAAATGTTAAAGGGAACAATAAAAGGATCCATAGAGCAAGACAAGATTTTTGCCAGACAAAAGGTAAATACAACATGCTCACTGCATTTCAGAATTCAAGGATCTGATTGATGTCACATAATAGAAACAGCCTTCTATAGAGCAAGAACCAAGATAAATTGAGATTCATATCAAATTTGCTCAATTTGATAATATTACTGTCCACAATGGATATACAGAAAATATATTGCGCGCACGTTCGTGCGTTTGTTCGGCTGCGCGACACGCTCGAGCGCTATTGCGATGCGCTGCCTGCCGCCTGCTGCGCTACTTTGCTTTTGCTAATCGGGAAGGGCACAACCCATGCATGCACTTGTGTTTGTTATAGCAGCATGCATGCTCTCTGCATGTACTTTTTTTAATAGTTATTTTGAAAACTCAAAATGTTTTGTAGATTGTTTGTCCGATTCACAATCTGTTTTCACTGTTGACTTCGTATCGATGAGAGCTTCAAAAGTAGATCTCTCTCATATGTTTTTTCAACAAATTATTTGACCCTTCTGTTACCATGCGGTAATGCAAAAGTTACCACACTTGTTTAAGAAAAGTTACCATGCGCTAATGTATTCCTAACACAACACTATTTCATATATATATATTGGGTGGCAACTTTACCACGTGGCAACTTCGATGCACAAATCGCCACCATATGAAGTTATGACGTGGTAATTTATTACTAATAGGGTGGCATCATATATTATTAGGTGGTGATTTACATATTATTGGATGGTACCATTGAAACAAAAATCGCCACCGTATTTTATATATAATTGACACGTGGCATTATGTTACTAATAGGGTGGCAACTTCATATATTATTGGGTGGTGACATTACATATTATCGGATGGCGAATCAGGCTGCTTGTACACAAATTGTAATCGAGGGTGGATCGAGCGGTGGTCCCTCTCCCGCAAGGCTTGCACCGGGGAGGAGCTCTGCACACTCACTACACCCGGACGAGACCAGGGTTGTGACGACGGAATCAAGCTGGTGGAGCGAGCGGTGTGTGCTAGATTTTGACCGAAATGGATGGACGTACAACGTTTAAATGTGGTCCTTAGGGTCGCAATTTATCGGCATGACGGCATTAGGGGTGGCAATTTGTGTTCATTAGAGGTGACAGTTTGTCTACATTAGGATGTCAATTTGTGTTCAAAGAGATGGCAATCATCGTGCATTAGGGTGGCAATTTGTTTTCATCGAAGGTGACAACTTGTGTGCATTAGGGGTGGCAATTTTATGTTCATCAGAGGATGGCAATTTATGTGCATTATGGGAGTGGCAATTTGTGTCCATTACAGACGACAAGGAGATGAGTTTGTGTGAGGCATTTTAAATGGAGATGGTATCTCGATTGGAGTGAAGGAGATGCAGGATGCTGCGGTGGGTGCTAGATTTTGACCAAGATGAATGGAGGCACATGGCTATTTGTGTTTCATTACGGGGTAACTTCACACGTTACAAGGTGGTAACTTCATTAGTTCTTTGAGGGTAACTTTTAAGCCCAAAAAAAGGTTCGTCGGAACATGTCAATATGGGATCTAGTTTTGAAGATCTCGTCAAGACAAATCCAATGGCGAAGACGGATCATAAATCAAGTACACCGTTTGAGAGAGAACATATTTTGAAATTCGTTACTACAAAATGCTGGACGTGATTCTATATGCATGCATGCAATCTATTTTTTTTACTATTTGCATGTAAATTACTCGGGCATGCATGATGTCCATGGATATAACCAACTTTCTTATTCTAGGATCTTACACTGAACTGAAGGATTTGTGAAGTTCACTAATAAAATTAAAAAACGAAATCAAAATGTCCGGCCTTCCCCACATAAAAGGATTCATCTAAAAAGAGTTAGGTGTAGGTGTAGGTGTACCTTAGGTAACATATTCTAAATAAAAAGCAACTTAGTTATTGTTCAAATACCTGGGTTAAGAACAAGGTAACAAAAATGAGCCAGAGAACATAAATGCAGAATATTGGAAAAGACGCTGTACCTTAGAAGAATCTTTCAGATGCTCTTTGAGACCCATCACATGAGGGATGAGAATTTGAATCAGCGGAAACTGTTCAGTGATGCCACTAGAATCTCGAGATACAGTAAAATGTATCAACTCAGAGGTAACTGGTATTTAGAGACAAGTACATTAGCAAGCTGATAACAAAAGTCAGAGCAAATAATATGTATCGTAGTTTAACTAATTGCAGGCATTCATGATAACTATGGTAGGCCTGTTTGGCCAGGTTTAGCTTATCCATAGGTAGCCTTTTACGCTTCTTTTGCTAGCCCGAAAGGCCAGCTTACATGACAACCTTGAAAAGCTATTGGAACAATTATGATCTTACAAAATCATCAAGCATGAGAGATAAGTGGATCCATCAGAAACAAAAAGTTCATGATCCTAGCAATGCCAACAGATAGTAATTTTTGCGGTGAAGCGGCAGCATAGCAGTATGTGAACCAAGATCTTGGCAACAACGACACGACAGGAGCAGCAACATATAGGCTCCGATCTTCACAATGGTTGATGGGTGCACCAGATGTAAAAATGGCAAGCTCTTATCCACCCGCAGTTTGCAATCTTGGTTGTGTGGGCAAGAGAGGTGAAGGAGAGATCGCAGGACATAAGAAGCCCACAGGGAAATCGAAGAAGCCGCCATATTCAGGCCACATGTTTTTGCTCAAGAAAATAGCTGCAGCTTCACAATCTGACTTGAGCCAAAAAAAAATAAAAAATAGCCAACTGTTTAGCCAAGCTGGGGCTTATTATTGTAATGAAGTTGCAGTTGAAACTTAGATTATTCAATCTACACTCTACTGAGCTCCAGACAGAGGTGCTGCTACAGAGCATGGAAGAAGAGGGTGGAACAGAGAGCCTGCGAAGCAATCAGTGTTTGTGATGGAGCATCAAGACCGAGGAGGATGACGTAACCAAGCAGCTGGTAAGAAAGCCACACACACATCTAGGAAAATCATCTAAGAAGTCCTGATCTGTCACTGTAGGGCTGCGGCCAACATCTTCGACACCTAGAGCCAGACCTTGGTTGCAAAAGAGCACATATGTGAACCTGCACTAACACTCGCCCATGTTTCATCCACCTCTAGTAACCAGCTCCAGATATTGTGTTTTATAGTTAAACTAGTTGAAACCAACTCAAGCGTGACTCGTTTCTTTCACCTGTGGAGACCTACACCAGAAATCTATTTTTGTTTAAAACCTACTAAGCGTTAATTGCTTTTCCACTTGGTTTTGATTCAAACTTTGTAGACATGACCCTACAAATTGTTGAAACCTCATAATCCCAAATTCATACTGTTCCGTAGAAACTACAAGATTATAAATGAGTTAGAACAAACATCCATAGTTGGTTTGCGATCTTCCTTTAATCTTTATTATCCCTAAATTCAACGTAACAAATAAAAGAAATACCATTGTAGTTTCTAGTGCCTAGAACAACATTTGCACGGTAGATAGTCAGAAACAAATATAAATCTGTGAACTTTGCAATCTCATAAAAACTGAATAAGATGAACACCAGTAAATCACTATGGTAGTAAGAGAACAAGAGATGCACTAAAAATAGCAAATGTTGCATATACAAACAATACCATTTACAGCTGCCTCCAGAAACTGATCAGTGTTCAACGAAGAGAGTGACGTATGAACCAAAGGATGTGAAGCAAGGGTAGATGCGGAGACTCTGAGGAAAAATAACACTTCCATAAATTCATGAGGCCAATGCAGTTAGTGAACATTAGTAATAGTATGAATAGAAAATGTTAGGTGTACAGCAACAGTTACATTCTCAAGGAATAAAGTATTACTATATCAAAATCCCAGAAGCTGCATACCCATGACAGAAACGAAGCCAAGAAGCAAAACCCTCCAAAACCTGTGAAATAAACAACCAGGATTAGTTGCCAAAATACACATAGTCCTGCCGTTGCATAACTGTGTTTAGGAATTGCATATATATGTAGTTCTGGGTTCAGGGAAGCATATTGAGGCAATAATTAAAATATGGTATCCAGAAAAGATAAGAGTCAGAAGTTAGGTTGTCCACAGGGGCAGAGCTTTGTGTACACCAACAAGGGCCCCTCCAAAGTTTTGCAGACGATTAAAGAAAGTAATATATTGTAGGTCTGCCAGGTGTTTAAACTAGAGATTAGCCCCTTTTTTCTATGCATTATGTTCTCCTACAAACCATGGCCCCACATGTTCAAAAACAAGTGTGTAACCATCTAAGTTAGATTGTGACCATGTGGAACATGAAAATCACATTTGCCTGTACCGAGATGCCAAGCACATTATAGACGTCCCAATGTTGTAACCAGCAAAGAGAACAGCAACCAAAAGATGCCTCTCAAGTAAAGTACTTTCAACTACATGTCCTATTGGCCAAAACAGAGAGGAGTAATAACTACATCTCCTAGTAGCCAAAACAAAGGGAAGTAGCAACAAAATTTCCTAGTGTCCAAACTCCAAAACAAAGAGAAGTAGCCCAGAGAGGTCTCAGTTTTGGAAGGATTTTGCATATGCATGCAAGATACATAACAAGTAAACAACAGGGGGGAAAAACCTCAGCTTACTGCCCAAATAGTAAATAAACTCCATATTCAGGGTGGACATCCGGATTCTGGGTCGAGCTAATGGTGGCTCGGATCAACTTGGGCTCGGCCCAATGGGAAGAAAGCCTGAGCCAAGCTTAATATTCAAGCTCATTTTGATACGTCCAGCTCAACGAGCCACATAGATTCAGGCCCACAACAGATCAGCCTCTTTGGCCCAGCAATCCAGCTAGGGTTAGCCTGGCCGAACGCCCAAGCACCCGATTCGGCCAATCCTGACCTCCGCACCGCCGCTGCTCAGCACTCGCCGCCTGCAACAGCACTCGCCCCTGTTTCCTTCTTCCAAAATCGCTGCTGTCACGCTCGCCGGCTCGCCACATGCTATGGAGCAGCAGAAGACGGAGGCCAAGGAGAAGGAACTGCTGGCTGCTGTGCTGCCGGTTGCTGGGCGCTGCTGATTACTGCTGCGCTGTTGCTGCACTGCAAATGCTGATGTTCCTTTACTGCACTGCTAATGCTGCTCCGGTGCTTTACTGCACTGGCTCACGACCCAGCCCAAGCCAGGCAGTAGCTCGAGCTGAGCCTGCTCCGGTGGCTCGCCAGCAGCCTCGGGCTGAGCCAGTTCGGCTCGCTGTTCCCGAGCTTTTGTCAAGCTCGGCTCGTATCCACCCTAACTCCGTAGCACATACTTCAAGACAATCAGTTCTCATTATATTTTGTACTGGACTACTGATTGAGTTGTCTCAATTATTTTGCAACATGTGTACAAATCTCATTATTTCAATGCCTTCCCTTTAGGTGGGGTGTGGGGGTGAGTATCCCCTTTTATCATGCATATGCAACATGTTTCCTATCCCTAACCACTTCACTAAGTAAACTTTGGTTCGTGTCACAAAAAGCGATCTTCACAGAAAAGAAATTAACCTGTTCTTTTAGCTCATCCAAACCCAAGCAGGCAGTCAATAGACTAAGAGCAACATCAGCTGATGAACAAAGGTCATTCTCGAATTGCCTGCGCCTTTCAGGACGAACAGCTATTTTATAACTAGAAGTTTCCTGCAGGATAGCATAGAAGTAAGTTCAGTTTCACCTAGAAAAATGTATAATATCTTTAAAAAAAGAAATATATATAACATAGACTAGTGAATGCCAGAATATACTGGTTCTTAACTAAGGGCCAGTTCTTTTTGGCTTCGGCTTCTCCAGAAACGGCTTAAGCTTCTCTACCCACAGAAACCGTAGTGGAGAGAAGCCCATTAGAAACTTCAGTCCAGTTCTTTTCGGCTTTTGTGGTAGGGGAGTTTTCAGATATAAAGACCGTAATACCCTGACCCAAACTGGCTCATAATTCATATCAAGAACTGCATATCTTAACTAGCTCATAATAATTCATATCGAACTGTAACATACATCAAAGACATCAAAGACACAGGGGAGACATCCACAAAGATCAAAAATTTCTACTCGTATCAAAATCATTCATTGGTACTACTCCAAATACAACACAAAATCAGAATCAGGATCAGCATATGAAAATATCTTCAGGTTTCTTGTTGGAACGAAGGACAGAGCTCGCCGGGCAACAGCATGTGCGGCGGAGGAGTTCAGGCGCCGGCGGCAGAGTAGATCCGGTCAGGACAGAGGAGATCAGGTCATCAGGGCGAGGAGGACGGAGAAGAGACGGCCGGCGAGTAGAGGCGGCTGGCGGCGACGGCCACGAACCAGAAGGGCGGCGACCCTCGCATCTCCGACGAACTAGAAGGGCGGCGGCCCTCGCCGTGCCGAAGAATCAGAAGGGCCACGGCCTCGCATCTCCGACGAACCAGAAGGGCGGCGGCGGCTCGAACCCTAGTCTCAACTGGAGAAGATGAGGAAAGGAGGCAGGAGATGGCTCGCGATGGGGATTGCACGGGAGAAAGAAACAAATCGGTACGCGGTGGCATTTGTCATGTAATTAGAGCGTCTTTTGGGGGCAAAGAAAGGTGGGATTTTTTAGAAGCCCAGGAAGCTACCCTAGACCAGCTTTTTCTCATATGAAGGATTTTAGGGGTTGGGCTGCTCCTAGAAACTGGTTGGAATCGAGTTCTTTTCGGCTTCAGCTGCTGTGGACCTAGAAGCCGGTTTAGAAGCCGAAAAGAACTGGCCCTAATTGTATTAGGATAATCTAGTCACTTAATCATTGAATGTGTTGGACCACGAGATTTTGATTAGATGATGTATATCACTCAACTGAACTCAAACATGATCACCATGACAAATATATGATCAGTACAATATATTTGTGTGTTTTAAAAAAAACCTGGTTAAAATATTTCAAAGCTCTAGGAAAATCTCATATTGTATCTATGGATGTGATTCATCAATGATCTACTTTATTATTAACATAATAGCAACAAGACCACTGACCGCCCATTGACTATTAGAGAACCTTTTGCAAGTGGTGAAAAGACGAGGAAAAGGTCGAACACTTTACTTTTCCTCAAATCATAAGGTGGCATTACAACTTTAAGTGGCCTACTGAAACTTCAGCTCAAAATAGCTCTGTAGTTATCCTTTTCTCTCCATTAAATAGGGGATATGACGACAGCATTTGAGACTATAATAGGCGTCCATATCAAGCTAAGAAATGTTCATGTACCTGTGGCAAAATAATAAGCAGTTCAAGGAAGCTTGGGATGAACTCTTGTTGAGATTTCATCTCATCACCTAGCCAATTCACAATTCCACCACCTCCCCAGTCCTCCACAGGAACATGCACAGCCAGAGCAGCAATTGCAATGCAAATCTGGAGTTGACAGAACAAGTGGTGTTGTCAATAGAATTGTGTCAGTGTAAAATATGCCTGCTTAATTCAATCATTTACCTGTGTTCTAACTTTTGGCGGTCCTTTATTAAATTTCTTCAGCAATTTCTGCAGATGTAGCACAGTTAAACAAAACAAAAAAAATTAACTTTAGCAAGATCAACCAGAGATAACAATTACCGTCCAGAGGGGGCCATGACAGTAGAACATATTATTTATTGCAAACTTGTAAAACTGACTTTCAATAGATTGTAGTGCAAAACAGTTCACAAATTCTACTGTTAAAGAACTTCAAAAGCTGCTACTTACATAAAGAGAATCTTGCAATGGTCGAAAAGCTTCCGAGGGCAACTCTTCAAAGTCTCTTTGCACCTAAAACGCAATCATGTTAAAAAAAACATCATTCAGCGTTACATTAATTAACAAGTCCCTACATGGCTTGAAACGAATACAGTAATGCTATTGATGTGTGTTTTACCTTGCTTCTGAGGGTCTGAGAACAGAACATGAGAGTCTCTAAGTTACTGCTTTCATCATGAAGTAAGCTGTCAGCTACCTGCATAATGAGATTACAAGAACAGAAAATGATTCTATGCCTTCAAGTTAACTATCGACCACAAAATAAACAAGATGGCATGGTGTAAATAAAATATCCACGATAATCCAAAGCAATCTAGAAATCTAAAAGGAACCCTGCATTTGCTACGAACAGACTGCACTTGCAATTAAAAGAATGAAGATACAGTGAAAACAAATGGAAGAACCATCAAAGTTTCAAGGATTTTTTTCTCGATTGGTACACGTCACGCAAACATCAATGGTCACAGAACCTATGCTCACTCCATTATACTCAATCGCTGCACTTTAGCAGCAAGTACAAAAGTTTGGGTAGCCAGTGGCCCGCAACTACAGATTGCAACCAAACTAACAGCAAGAACTGAACAAAAGCAGAATCTAATCTTGCAGCAAATTTCGCCTACATTTAACTTGCAGCAAAGTTCAGTACACAACTTGAACTCAATCTCCCATCATCTAAGCAGTTCATCATCGATAGTCACTAGCTTAAATCAACCGAAACTAAAAGGCACTTACAGGGTCCAAACAAATGAATACTTACTGGAAGCTGTTTCCAGACTCTTGACACGCCAATAGATACTAAAGCAGCTATACAATATCGGTTCCACTCACAGCCTGAAATCGAACTCTAACAAATGCTCAGCCACTAGAGAAGCAGAAGAAAAACCACTTCCCAACAAATCTAATCTCACACTGCTGGATCACTCCAAAATCACACAAATTCTGCGCCTCTCCAGACAAAAAATTCACAGAAACCCTCCCAAATCCTGCCGGCACACCCCGAATTCAACGCCTAAAATCGTCATACGCCGACCAACTCACGGCTGTACTCGACCGACCATGCTGGGGCACGAATCGGATCGAGCCTGGCACGCACCTGCCACGCGTCGAGTGTGTGCTGGAACTTCTGCAGCCAGCGGTCGGCGGCGGTGCGGATGGTGTCGTCGGGGTGGTGGTACAGTGCCGCGAGCGCCTCCTTCACCGTCGCCGTGGCCTGCGCCTCCATGCCGCCGCGTGGACCCTCTCCACGCCGAACCCTGCCTCCTCTTCCTGCTCTCGCCGCCGCAGCGCACTTCCGGCGGATGATTTCGCTGGATCTGCCGCCGACGATTGGGGGACGCCGGGTAGGGTTTTAGGGAGGAGAAGAAATTTGAAACGGAGGAGAAGCGAGCATAGCAGAGAGAGCGCTTGGGCGTGCGGGATTCGATTCCACGATTCGACGGACTGGGGGTCGGAGACGCCAGACGAGTTGTTTGCTTCGATTTTCTTTTCCGTTTTTGTTTAATGGGAGATGACAATTGTTGTGAGCTGTGCCTGTCTCTCTATGCGCGTGGGCCCGGGACCTCGGTGTACAGTACAGCCGTTCGCTGATTTCCTTTTGGTCGGAAGATTTGGAAGTGTAGCGTCTTTAGAGATTCTTAGGTCCTGTTTGGACTTCACGGCTTGATTGCTGGATCAGGTGAAGTTATCCAGACATCCTAAACTTCATATGTTATGTGAAGTGGAGCGACACAATTTTTTAGTTCATTTTATTAGAATAAAAAAAAAGGTGTTTCATCTGTTCCACTTCACCTAAAAGTGGGATTAATTACCCACCAATGATACCCATTAGTCGTTTTGGTCTCGAACCGTTATCATCGAACAGAACCCAACTCATCTTCTTCCTCCTGTTCACACATTCATTTTCCCAATGGCACCACATCTCTCTCCCACGAAATCCCCTCCATAGCGGCCTCCGGCGAGCCTGCTCTCCTACTCCGGCAAGCCCGTGGTCCATCTCAGGCAAGTCGCCGCTGCTTTCCTGTGGTTCGACGCTGCCACCGCCCGGATTTGCCGTCGCCCAGATTTGCCGCCGCCTCCGCTTCCTGAGGACGCCAAGACCGGGATTCACTGCCGCAGCTCCTCCGGATTGCACCGCTGCCACCGGATTCGCTAATGTTTGTATGTGAACTATTTCGATTAGTTTTCTTGGAGAAAATTTCAGTTCATGATCCGTAGCACATTGCATCAGTTTGCTCGAAAGTCAGATGGGTCAGTTTTTCCTAACCTGGAGCTTACTCGGATTGCTGTTGGGATTTTTGATTCGAAGGTTAGATGGATCTCTAAGTTCAATCCGTGTGATGGAACTGAATTTTTTGAAATATTTGTGTACTAGCTCGCAACCCATTCTTGGGAATGTTAAAAATCAGCGATGAACACTCATTCTTACAGGTCTGCCATATACCAAATTATGTGGTTTTGATTGTGCCTTTTCTTTTTCTTTTTTCTTTTGAGCGCAGTGTAATTTCATGAATGGAACCTAGATCTGAAGCCAACCTAGTAGCCAAACACATTTCTACTACTCTGGAGCACTCAGGTGGAGTGAAGTTTAGAGGTGAAGTGAAGCTAAGGTGAAGTCGAGCTCTCCCAAACACGCTCTTAATTGTAAATCCATTTGGTTGGAGTACTTGCTAAGACCTCGCATTCAGATTATGTTATACCTGCTTTAACATACGAGTAATATATTTCCAGCTTTTCTTCTAAAGAAAGATTATGTCATACAATGGGTCGGTTTAGTTTTATGCGGAAAGAAAGTTTGCTATTAAGTTGCTTGGTTTTTAGTTAGAGAGAAGTCGACATGCTTGCCAATTGGATCTTAATACAACATCAAACGTGGACGTGGAGGGAGTGCAGATGACACTCAGATTTTATTCCAATGACTCTGATGTGTCAACTGAGATTTAGCTATTTTTCTTAAAAATTAGACGACTAAGATATAACAACACCAAAAAATGCGGTGGCTTTAGGTTTAGGCATTAGGGCATGGATAGTAGGGTGCTGTTAGTTTTCTATTAACAATGTCATAATTGCTAATGTAAGAGAGAGAAACAAAAAAAGATTGTAAACCTTCTCTTGATTAAGAGGTGAAGATGATCTCTTCAAGAAGAGATAAGTTAATTTTTCATGTTATACTAAATTTTATGTTTTATTCGTATTTAAACCTTCTCTTGATTAAAATGTGCATATGTCACGTGTATGTAAACTTTCATTACAAAACATTGTTGATTTTGAGCTTAAGAAGTACATACATTTCAATTACATCTTGATATGGACATGATCACCATGCATACAACCATTAGAACCCTAATTGTTGGTGTATCTAATAACAATTATAATCAGGTGAATCAATTACAAAATGTTTTCAATATGTTACTTGCAATGAGGCGGAGCTACTATCTTGTGTAATCTTATTATGTAGGCATCTTAATGAACATTACAAATCCAAAGTAAAGATGAAGTGTGATAGCCTGCAAAGGGAGATTCAAAGTGAAGCCTATCAAGTCTACTTTCCAAGAAATCAAACGGCACATGATTCGGAGCTTGCTAGAGAAAGATATCACGAATTAAAGTTGAATCCGATTCGGGTCCGAGCTGCCAGGAGACCCGAATTTGTTTTAATCACCCAGGCCGCATCCGGAGTCCAAATCAAGCAAACAAGTACTTGTTGGAAAGGTAATTACAAGACCTTTCCAACGGATCTGGCCCCATCAAGAGATTCCACTCGTGCTGACCGTGGCGGACAAAACAAGCTGACGGATCTGTTTTTCTGTTTCCTAAAGAGTTGTAGTTTGTTAGGGAAGTTAGAGATAGAGTTGGATTTCGGCCTCTTTACTCAAGGTGGACGAAAATATCTCTCCCTCCTCCTATTTATACCCCATGAGCCCACCTATGGAGCCTTGGGTTTTGTTTAGTTAAAAGTTAGCCATCGCTACTACTTCGTGTAATCGCGTGTGTCGGTTAGACCACCTGTTTTGCTGCTTTCGGAACCCCAACTTATCGTCTAGTTGAGACATTGGTTTGATATAGTATATTCGCAATTTTAGATTGCATCCGCTATTTATCTTGTTCTTGCTTGTTCTTCGATTGCTTGCAGGAACAAAGACCTTCGTGGTCAGGTTGATCGTGCTCCCGCGTGATCAATAACCCTTTGGAGTTGGTGTATCGATTGCTAAGGCGCTGCCTCCTAGGCCGTAGTCGGATCGTCAACGTCACCTCCTACCCAAATCGAGAGTTACCAATCTCATCGAAAGATCGGGCCACCCCGACCCGTATCACATCTACAGTACACTATTCTAGATCCATAAACTTTCTTTTTCACAGATGACAAATCAATGTATTTCTTAACAACAATGTACATGTATGTGGTATCCACCTGTACTTACACTGAAAGAAAAATCAGATTTCCCCAAAGCTTCTGAATATGATTCCCGTTTTTCCTTGGCGAGAAAATTGCACTGCGGGTCCATTAACTTGGTAACTATGTTCACTTTCATCCATTAACTCACAGTTTTGAAAAATGCATCGATGAACTTGACAAGTTGGTTCAAATTATTCCAAATTACTGAATTCATGCTCAAACTATGCCATGCTGGCTGCTGACGTGGCCATGTGGGGTGTTTTTTGCAATTTTATGGTTATGCAATTATGCATTTACCTCCCCTGCGAACCCTAGATCGCCTAGCCGCAGACAGTATAGGACAGTAGGATGACGAGAAAATCGAGCCTATCTAAATCAGGAGGTCCATGTCTGGGTTGTCAACGCTGTGGTTCTGTCGCGGGATGTCGGGTTTTTCACCGGCGGTGCAGTTTGCCGTTGCTTCGTCCCCTCGGGGCGGAGGAACATAAGAGAAAGGATGGCCTGACCTGATGGTGGAGAACAAATGGACATAAGGGTTTTACGACAATTTCTCGAGCGACGTGCTGGGCTGGACCGCATGATGACGAGCTAAGATCGCCAGGGGTAAGTGCAAATTTACATCTCGGCAAAATTGTGAAAAAAACCCCTGCATGTCTACGTCAGCCAGCAGCCAAAGTGGCATAGATTGGGCTGAATTTGTCAATTTGGACTAATTTGAACCAAATTGCCAAATTCGTGGATACGTTTTTCAAATTTGCGAGTTAATGGATAAAAGTGAACATTCTTGCCAAGTTAATTGACCCTCCATGCAATGCCTCTTCCTTGGCAGCTCGGGAGCCAAAAAGCTGCACCAATTACTTGTACTTCATGGGACAGAGTCATTTACTCCGATGTGCATTGCTACCACGGCACACCTTGTATTATTCAACGCCCACTAGCTTCACCTGCAAGCAATTTTCATTCTGTTTTAATCGCCTCTTTCTATTCAATAGTAACCAATTAGCTTTGTTCTGCAATCTGCACCAAGGGGCGGACGAATTGTCTTAATGCAAAATCATGAATCCGGTAACTACGGATAATATAAATTTCAAAGGGATCTAACAAAATCGTCTCAATTTGCAACACGATTGTATCCCTCGTCGAACTCAATTTTTCATACGGTCAAGTATGATCCATTAACTAAAATCGTGAACAATGTCAAAGCCCAAATGAGTGAATGACAACTCGATCCTTTTACTAACTCCATCCCATTACGAAACAAATTTATACCTTAGTTTTAGAAGGCGCTGATCCATGGTCAAGGAAGCATGGACAAAGGCTGGGTGGTGGCAATGCATGCTGCAACGCCCTAGTGCGGTCAAGACTCGAGCGATGGCCAAGAGAAAAAAAAACTGACCTTTTCTAAACAACTCGAATCTTTATTCAAACTCCGCAATTGTTACATGTACAATGCTTCGGATCATTGAACAAGAAAATATAAAGCAACTCATATAACTAAAAATTACAATGTAATATGCCGAAGACGTCTTTTCCGTAATATTATTTTTTGCAACACGAAATATTGTCGATGATTTAGGATCGAGTCTGCAATTAGGCTTGAACGGCAACGCTACCACTTGGTGTCTGTCGGGGGATGACTCCGGGTAGGGTCATGACAACACATATTGGCCGGGTTAGTAAGAGCAAGGCCGACGTAAGCAAGTACGCCAGCATTATTGAGCCGACTTTACAACAGGCCGGCATACCAAGAGTGTGCCGGCATTTCTATCTTGTCTTATGTGATTGTAGGACAGGCACGGAGTACCCAATCTCGGCTAGGGCCGGGATATACCAACGGTCTTATCCTGGTCGTATGGTTTAAAGTAAAGCAGCGCTCCCTTTATGACGGAAAAGCAGTCGTTGCTTACGTCGCTGTACCGAATGACTGCACAGTGACGCGCCGTAGAAGGACAGGTGACGAAGGCCGAGGCGTGGCTACAGTGCCCGCCGTCTGGCTGTACGTAAAGCACAAAGCAGCGTTGTCCCCTCCCGGACAATCTGGAGGGGACCATGGGCGTACCTAGCGGGCCCGGCGGTAGCTAGGGTTAGCTTTCGGCCCACTTGTCAGTGTGGCATCTTTAGCCTATAAATAAAGGCTCCACCCCTCCTGTGAGAGGGGTTCCACTCTTAGACATTAGTTCATCTCCTTCTTCTTCCTCCTCTGGACACAGCTCAAGGAGCACCATTGTAGCCGTCTAGTATCCCGGCTAATACTAACAAAGCAGGAGTAGGAGTGTTACCTCAACAAGAGGGTTCCGAACCTAGGTAAAGATCGTATTCACAGTTACTTATGCGTGGTTACACCGTGCCATCCCTCCTCCGGATCCTCCTTCGTCCATCGACCCCAACTTAAGCCATCCTATGGCATCTGTCGTGACTCCACCACGATAGTTGACGCCCACCGTGGGGCCAGCGGCGGTGCTGGCTAGAGCTTTCATCCGGACGGGAAGTTTCCTCGTCACTGGAGAGCGGGTCATCTCCGGTTTGGTCCAGAGATTCGGCTCTCTAGGCTTTATCGACAACAACGCAGGCTGCTTCAACAACGCGCCGCTTCCCTGCGCAGGCCGCTTCATCAACTTCGGTATGCACGAGGACTACGTCGCCACTGACACTCCTTGCAGGTATCCCGAGCTGGTGGTGGTAGCTGAGGATCCCCCCGCCATCTACACGGCTCGCGGTCGGCATGTTGACTGCCCCGCTAGCCGTGTGGAGGTCATGATGACGGCGCAAGGCGGTGATGCTGGCAAGGGCGCTGCTGAAAGCGCCGGACTCCCGAGCAAGTCCGGCAGAACGGCGTGACCCCCGATGGAGAAACCAGAGTACATCCCTGCACAGGCCGGCACATCCGCTGTGCCGGCAAAGCCGACTCCGCTCCAGGCCGCCATCGAGAGGCTAACGTTGCCTGTGGCTCCAAACGCCAACTCGGCCCAGCTTCAAGCTGAGCTGGAGTTGGAGCGACAGAACCTGCTGCAGGAAGCTGTCGACATGGCTCATGCTCGGTAAGAGTTCGAGATTTCACTCCGTGAGTGTAACAAAGCTCATGGTCTCAATTCTACTGCTGTGCATAACCCTAGCCGAGTTGGAGAAGTGCGAAACCGTGGCAAGAACTTGAATGCCGAGATAGCTAGGGATGGTAGAGCCATGCCTGCAGTATCGGCAAGCTATGCGTCGGCACTAAAGCCGAAATATAGCACCCATGTTAAGAACCTCAGGGCAGCCGAGGCTGCAGCAGAAGAGTTGCCGAATCTCACGGGAGAGGCGCTCCGACTGCAGCAGTTGCGTGTGAAGGAGTTGCTTCGCACGGCTAACGAGCAAAACGAGGCGTACATGAGGTTGCACGGCAAGCCCGGTGCATCTCAGATCATTCATTCGGCCTCAGGCGTTGGCGGCCGGGCCGACAAACAAGCGTCAGGCGCTGGCGGCCGGGCCGACAAGCAAGCGTCTTCACCTGGTGGCAGACGGAATAAGAGTGTTAAGTCACTACTAGGATCCTAATCTTTCCCGAGGGGTAAACAACTGTTGGCTATTTATGATAACTCTCGGCTATTGTCATAACCGACGATGCCCACTCGGCTATCTCCCGTCGGCTATGCTTAGTCGGCCATTACCCTAATACCCGAGCGTATCGTCGGGTATGTGTATAATCGACAGTGTATGTACACCGTCGGCCTAGTTTATGTTCGAGGGTTTTATATTACCGTCAGCCTGGGTTATATGCGAGTGTTTTATAGTATTGTTGGCATTTATTATGACCTAGAGGTTTTGTCCTACCGTCGGTCTAGGTAATAACCGAGAGTTTTGTAGTACCGTCGGTATTAAATATAACCGTGGGGTTTACATTGCCGTCTGTCTAAGTTATAACCGAGAGGTTTGTAATCCTGTCGATATTAATTATAGCTGAGAGTTTCTATCCCTGTCGGTATTATGGATTACCGAGAGCTTAGAAACTGACATCAGCGAATAATCTCATGACATTATTACACATGCATCCTATAGGCATAGTGTACAAATGGGCTCACTTCTGGTCACATCTGAGATTGAACAAAAGATGTAATCGAAGCCCACATAATTAAAGGACACATGTCTCACAATGTAGCACAAGTCTACAAAGAATCTTCAATTATCTGTCTTGGCAAATATGGAAATGTAGAAGATAAGGTAACAAATTTAAAAATAGTTCATCCCAAACAGCTTGAAACATCAAATACTTTGTAAGATGCACCATGATAAGATCGCTTCGCCCCAGCTTACAAGAAGTCAAAGATATCCTCATGCTCACCACCACCTCCAATGTCATCCTCACCACCACCACCAATGTCGCCTTCGCCTCCGGTGCTCTAAGAAAATAAAATACCAGCTCTAAGAAATAATATCCATGGTAACATAATTTCATGAAATATTGAATTTATACATGCAGATGCATGCATGGTATATAGTGATGAGAATTTGTTTGCACATCAGCACATTTGAGAGAGTTAAATTCTGACAACTTTTGGAAACAAATAGTAGAGTCAAATGTCCAACATTAAGGTGTGGCCAGCACTGTTTGTTTCTACATGAAGGCTGAGAAAATAACTGCAGGGAGCATATATGCCTATATGTACCAGTCAGGTCCTTGGTGCACCAAACTAAGTTGTGTCTAAATATCACTTTTACTAGCTTGCTTTTTTTATCAGAGATTTTATTTCTTAAATTCTAGCTAAGAAATTTAGTTTCATTCCTTTCTAGCTTGCTGCACATGTCAAAGAAAAAAAGAAGCCAGATGCTGGTGCATAGATTATGATTTTCTTCAAACCCTGCTGCTGGTGTAGGCTACAGGCCCGCATGGGACACCTGTGCAGAGTGAGTACTTGCACAAGGCACCCAGATGACCAGGCCTAGATGTTTCTTAAGTAACAATTACTAGTGCTAATAAACAGTGGAAACAGTAGTGCCACTAATGTTACGTTCAAGAGATGGATTGGTTCAGGGTTCCTAAAAAAGAGATTCCCTCGTGGCTTCAGGAACTAATGAATAATAACTATCACAGAAAAGTCTATTTTCCCATGTCAACCAATAACTGAAAACCATATTAACAATTATGATAAACGAAACTTGTTTTGCTAGTTGATTTTATTCGTACAAGGTCCTAATTCCATATTTTGCATTGTCAAAATTTGGATGTACTTAAACATGACTTAGTGTATAGATGCATTAAAATTTGGTCAAAGTTGAGACCTCCTTTGGTCAAATTTGTTCAACTACTCTTACCGTTCAGTTCCATAATCACCCTCTCTGTACAAATCCTCTGAATCTGACTTGTCCTGTGCATCAAACACAGAAGTAATAGTCAACAAACAGAAGCAGTATGAATATTACTTCAAAACTAAAATTGCTCCATCCAAACTCATCAATAGTTTGTCACCAATGGTTGATTTTTGTGCTAAACTTACAAATTCATGTTACGGTTCCTGCAGTAAACCATCAAAGTCCAGTCCTCCATTTGACGTAAGAGCCTATGTTAGGAGTAACATGAACATTACTGTCATAATTGTCAACTGTATCTACTCCAATCCTCTTGGTTCATATGCTATCAGTCTCCTTCCAGTCAAATTTTACAAAATAAATTTTCGTGTTAAAATGCTTTGCCCAAAAAGTGACATTTGCAAATAGATAGGAGTAGCTGAAAATTTATACTCAGACCAAAGAAGAGCAACAGGAGCCAGGAGGAGCAAGCATCCGTAAATAAACATAGTTATGTTGAACGCTAAAGAACCAAACCCAATGTCAGAAATCCTCAATTGCGACACAAGCGGGGAGCAGCACGGAGCAGCTGGTGATGAGCTGGGCGCCTGGGCGCCAAGCGGGCCAAGCGGCGTGCCTTAGGTGGCGTCGAGGCGTCGAGCCGGCTGCCGGGCAGGGGGAAAGCAGCATGCCCAAGTGATGCGGCTGCCGTTTGACTGCGATCGTGCAGGCTATATGTCCTAGCAGGCTATGCGGCACCCACAATACGTTACAGAGGAGACTGCAGCCTGCAGGAGAGAGATCCAGGGAGTGAGTGAGAGAGAGACCTTGGCGCTCCGCTGGAGAGGGGACTGCAGGAGAGAGACCCAGGGAGTGAAAAAGATCAGGAACGAGAGATATACCCTGGTGCTCCGCTGGGGTTGTTTCGTTTTTGGTCCATCGGAGGGGAAGCAGAGGACTCGCCGCGTCTGTGGTCGTCCATCGCAGAAAAGCAGATGAACTCTTCTCCCACACAACCGGCAAGAAGAAGGACTTGAATTTCAGAAGATTTGGATCGGTTTTGGAGTAAGACAAATGAGTTCGTTGTGATCGGAAGTGGGAGACCGTACGATATTAGGAATTGGTGGGTGAGCGGCGTGCGATGGCGCGGAAATTAATTTCGTGGGCGCGAAAGAAGTAATAACCGCCCAAGCACATCTGCAGTTTTTTTTTTAGTGAAAGCACGTTGCAGGGTTTTTCTTTTTTTGAGGGAAAGCACGTCTGCAGGTATCTTTCACCTGGAGTCAACACTTAATAAAAGTTCTATTATTTGTGTGCACAGCGACGAAGAAGCAATGAGCTGGTAGATGCCTTATTCTTAATAAAAGTTCTCTAACCTGGCAGCCATTTTTATCTTATAAAACTACCTTTGTAAGGTAGGATTTTTGAAGGAAAATCATTTTTTTGAGGGAAAAGGAAAGGAAAAATCATATTGGTCTCACATTAAGTTTATTTTTTTTACATTGTATTTATTAAGGACAAGTTTTCTGGTTTCTGCAAATATTTGAGCCATTTTTATCTAACAATTTGATTTCTAAGGTAGGATTTTTTGAAGAACAACCATATTTTCTCACATTTAACCTATTTTTTCACGTCCATTTTTCGTTTCTAACGTAGGATTTTTTAGAGGAAAACTACATATTCAAGTTTAAATGGACGAAAGGGGATCCCATTTCACTTTTGGTCTGTCATACAGGTAGACCACGGGCACGCTCTTAAAAAAACCCTATTTGTCCATGAAAATTTACAAGTGTACAATAAACATCCATACATACTTGCATATTTGCTTC
Organism: Brachypodium distachyon; assembly: GCF_000005505.3. Lineage (NCBI taxonomy): Eukaryota > Viridiplantae > Streptophyta > Magnoliopsida > Poales > Poaceae > Brachypodium > Brachypodium distachyon. The sequence goes on along the minus strand of NC_016133.3, from coordinate 30,027,675 downwards.
CAAAAAGTTGCAACTTAAAAAATGTGTGTTTGATTTATTTATTATTATTATTATTATTATTATTGTTACTATTATTATTATTCTTTTAAACTAGGCTTGTTGGTGTATGGGGTCTATTTGGCAGCTCGCTCTCCTGCAACAGCCGTGACAAGAAGGGCACGGTCGCCAGCAATACTCGTGACAAGACTAGCGAGACCTAACTCGCCTGTGACACCTTCCACAAAAAGGACATGCCTGCTCGCTGATGAAATTTTTGAGAGGATCCAACGTAGTGTAAGGAAATTGACGACACATCCATGAAATAGTTGGGGGAGGAGGAGATCTTGCAAAATGAACAAGATGAGATGCAACATGAGCGGTTCGGTACGGATTATGAGGATTGGCGGACAAAAGATGGATTTCCATTAGAGCGAACCATATGGAGTGCATATGTTTTTGAGGTTAATCTTCATTTCCTTTGTTTATCACATGAGCAAACTTTCTTTACTTTCTTGATTTAAAAGTAAATAAATTGTTGAACAATCTTTTACCACTGTCAACATGTCTTGATTTCCACAACCCTGTTATTGGTAGATTTTGATGCATACATTACAAAATCAAAATTACCTACAGTAATGTCAACCATCGGTTATATCATCAAATAACCGAGTGGTGCCCTTCAACCGTCAGTTATCTAGTTAAATAACCGAGTGGCGGACCTTCAACCGTCGGTTATCTAGTGAAATAACCGAGCGGTGCACCTTCACTGTCAACTATGAGGTCAAATAACCTAGTGTGGTTCATGAACCTGTCGGTTATGTAGTCAAATAACCGAGTGTCGTACCTTCCCTGTCAGCTATGAGGTCAAATAACCTAGTGGTTGGTGAACCCGTCGGTTAACTTGTCAAATAACCGAGTGTTGTACCTTCACTGTCGGTTATCTAGCAGAATAGCCGAGTGCTTTACCTTGAACTGTCGGTTATATAGCCAAATAACCGAGGGTTGCTCTTTCACTGTCAGTTAATAGCCACAACAGTCGGGTAATACATCTCATAAATGTGTGTACTTTGTTTCCTGTCGGGAATTGGAGAAAACCATCAGTTATACGAGAAAAGGCCGACGGTTGACTGAGAACTCTCGGCTATTTATTTTCACTGTCGGTAAAGATTAGATTTCTAGTAGTGACTCCGGCCGAGACAAGCGGCTGGATCATTATGATCCGGCATTAGCTAGAAAGCAAATGGTCAGGCGAGTTGATGATGGTCAAAGTAGCCTACATCTCGGCGACAATCGTCGAGATCCACAAGAGCGTCACTCGGCAGGTCATGGACGCCAACCTCGGGGTCTGGTGCCCAATACTGCTGCAGGTCGGCAGGGTGCCGGGCACAACCCCTTGTATCGAGGTGAAGATTGCAGGCAGGACTGTTACAATAACGGGTACTCGGCCATGAGAGATGAAGGCTATCTTAGGCGAGAGCGTGACAATGTCGGCCCACTTGGAGCCCGAGTGGGAAACCGGCAAATGTCGCCGCTAGATGCCCAGCATCGGCTTGACAGAATCTATCTCTCGGAACTTCTGGAAGAGCAGGGTCCTCTGAGACCACGTTGTTTCGCTCACCGGATCATGAGAGAGACACCAACCCAGGGTTTCCAGCTACCCAGGGGCACGAGAACGTATGACAGCATGACGGCAGTACGAAGCCAGAAGAATGGTTGGAGGATTATGTCACTGCAGTTCATGTGGGAGGTGGCAATCGCAGATGGGCGGTACGCTATATACCCCAAATGCTGGTAGGGCCAGCCAGGATTTGGTTGAATAATCTGCCGGAGGGCAGCATCGATTGCTGGATAGATTTTGAGGAAGCCTTTGTCAGCAACTTCACCAGCACCTACAAGAGGCCTAACCGCCCTCAACAACTGTTCATGTGCAAGCAAAGGGATAACGAGACTGACCTAGACTACCTGACAAGATGCAATAACCTCCGCAACTCCTGTGAAGGGATAGTGGAGTCGCAGGCCATAGCATGGTTTGCCCAAGGATGCCGACATGGAAACATGTTGTGGCAGAAGCTGCAAAGAGAAATGCCGGCCACACTGTTCGAGATGATCAAGATTGCGGACATGTATGCGTTGGGTGATCCAACTCAGCCATCGCTGATGCCGGCAGACCAACACAGAGAGCAGCCGACATACAATCCTACCGGAGCATTCCGGAGGAATGATCATCATGATCACCGGAACAAAAGAAGGGACAATAGGCCAGATTACCGGTATGGGCCAGCCCATGTGGCAGCCATCCAAGATCAACCTGATGCCGGTCCTAGCCAGCGTCAAAAGACTGGAAATCAGCAGTGGGCCAAGAAAGGAGAACAAATGAAGCCGTGGCAAGATAAGTAGAAGTACACGTTCGAGATGATGCTTGATCAGCCTTGTCGTTTCCACACGACCAATCCCAGCAAGCCAGCGAATCACACAACCCGGCAACGCAGTTGGATGCAACGGGCCGAGAAGGGCGAGGCAAGTCGGCTGCGTCCTCCCCCTCCACTCACGGGCGCCAATGCTCAGATTCAAGGACCCCTTCCGGCAAACAATGTTGTCAATCAGGTAGAAGACCAGGGCATCCCGGAGTATGGAGGAAGGAATGAGTACAAGGAGCACCAGAGCTACATGATTTTTATCACGGAGCCAACTGACAAGCAGAGCCAGCATCGGCGTGAGATGTACGTCAATGCTGTCATGCCGGTAGTGCTGAAGTTCATGTACTGGTCAGACCAGGAGCTCTATTGGAACCGGGCTGACCACCCTAAAGTCATGCCGAATCCTGGTGGTTATGCTCTGGTGGTCGATCTGACACTCATTGGGCCTGACATCAATGTCAAGTTCACTCGAGTTCTCATTGATAACGAGAGCAACATAAACATCATGTACCGAGACACGATGCTCAAACTCGACATTACTGACAATATGCTCGAGCCTAGCCGGACTACCTTCCATGGTATTGTGCCGGGAGTGTCATGTGCTCCGGTCGGCAAGATCCAAATTGATGTCTTATTCGGCACAAGGGAGAATTGTCGGACAGAGAACTTGGTGTTTGAGCTGGTGGATCTCAACAGTCCGTATCATGCGCTATTCGGCAGACCAGCATTGGCCAAATTCATGGCGACTACTCACACTAGTTACCTGAAGATGAAGATGCCGGGACCAAATGGTACCATAACCATTTCCGGCAACTACAAGCGTTCGATGGAGTGCGCGACAGCGTGATCTGCTTTGGCTGAATCATTGGTCATTGCCGGGGAGAAGAGGAAGCTGCAAGAAGTTGTCGCACTGGCTCAGTCAGCGCAGATCGCTCTGCCGGCTATGACAAACCCTCATGGCAGCGTAGCTTTCCAGGCGGCCAAGGAGACAAAGAAGATACCGGTCGACAGTGAGTTCCCGGACCGCACCGTCATCATTGGTGCCGGCCTGATGAGAAATAGGAAGGCGAGCTCACCAACTTCCTCCGTGAGAATCGGGACATCTTCGCATGGTCAAACCAAGACTTGCCGGGTGTGCCGAGGGAGTTGTCTGAGCACTCATTGCATGTCAGGCCAGACACAAGACCGGTGAAGCAGCCCGTTCGACGCTTCGCTGATGACAAAAGGAAAATCATATTGGAAGAGATATCCCGGCTTCTAGCTGCCGGCTTTATCATGGAAGTGTTGCGTCCTGACTGGTTGGCCTTCCCGATCATGGTCGAGAAGAAGAAAGATGACCCAACTGCTGCCAAAGTGTGGCGCATGTGTATCGGCTACACTAGCTTGAACAAGGCATGCCTTAAAGATCCTTTTTCGTTACCTCGGATCGATCAAGTAATCGACTCCACTGCCGGGTGTGAGCTGTTGTCTTTTGTAGATGCATATTCTGGTTTTCACCAAATACCACTGAACCCTAATGATCAAATAAAGACATCATTGATCACCCCGTTCGGGGCTTATTGCTATCATACTATGCCGTTTGGTTTGAGAAATGCATGGGCTACTTACCAAAGGTGCATGCAGAAATGCTTGCACGACCAACTCGGCAAAAACGTGCAGGTATATGTCGACGATGTCGTCATAAAAACCAAAGAAAGCATCACACTGCTGGATGATATCCGAGAAACATTTGCAAACTTGAGGAGATTCCGAATGAAGGTAAACCCGACCGAGTGCACATTCGGTGTGCCGATAGGAAAGCTACTCGGATTCCTGGTGTCAAGCCGAGGTATAGAAACAAATCATGTGAAAATTGCCGCCATTGAGATAATGAAGTTGCCGAAATGTCTCAAAGATGTGCAAAAATTCACTGGATGCTTAGCATCATTAAGTCGTTTCATCAGTCGGCTGGGTGAAAAGGCAATGCCCTTATACCAGCTGATGAAGAAAACCGACATATTTGTGTGGACACAACAAGCAGAGGTAGCCTTCCAAGAGCTGAAGAAGATAATCGCTGCGGCGCCGATATTAGCCTCGCCAATGGCACAAGAGCCAATGTTGTTGTATATAGCAGCAACAAATCGAGTTGTCAGCACCGTCATAGTGGTGGAGAGAGATGAAGATAGCAAGTCGGTACAGAGGCCGGTATATTACTTGAGTGAGGTGTTGTCATCATCAAAACAGAATTATCCTCGTTACCATAAGATGGCGTACGGTGTTTATATGGCGGCAAAGAAGCTGAAGCACTATTTTGATGCACACCAAATCCGGGTAATATGTGAAGCGCCTATCTCGGAAATCATGAGCAATAAAGATGCGAGCGGCCGAATAGCTAAATGGGCCATTGAGTTAGCGCCCTACACACTGCAGTATGACAGGCGGGATGCCGTGAAGTCTCAGGCGCTGGCGGATTTCCTGGTGGATTGGGCCGAGATGGAATATGAACCACCACCACCTGAAACCAGTTATTGGAAAATGCATTTTGACGGCTCCAAAATGAAAAGTGGGCTTGGCACCGGCATAGTTCTCACCTCGCCCAAGTGTGATCAGTTGAAGTATGTGTTGCAGGTTCATTTTGCGGCGTCCAACAACGTTGCCGAGTATGAGGCGCTTGTTCACGGACTGAAGATGGCAAAAGAGATTGGTGTTTGCCGGATTCAGTGCTTCGGTGATTCCGACTTGGTGGTCCAGCAAGCCTCTGGTAACTGGGATGCGTTAGATGCCAACATGGCACTATATCGCTTTCATGTACAGAAGAATTCCATCATATACCACGGGCGGAGAACGAGGCTGCCGACACTTTGCTGAAGCTAGGATCAACGCGGCAGGCCATCCCAGCCGGCATTGCGTTGGAGCATCTGCGCAAGCCGTCAATCAAGCCGTCACCAGAATCGGAATCGATATTTATTCCGGCGAACTCGGAAGCTGACATCACTCCGATGGATATAGACAGTGGCAGTGGTTCTGGCAACCCGGAGACTGAGCGCCCTAACTCGGCTGAAGCAATGGCGATTGAACCAATGGAGGTAGACGAGGCAGTTTTTATGACTCGCCCTGTGCCGGTTTGGGCACAACTGTCGTAGCACGGGGCTTTGACACCGGGGATGCGTGAGCACCCCCTTTTTTGGTTCGGCAGTGGGCGACGGGGATCGCTCCGGCGATCGCCGGCGGGGCCAATGCGAGGCGCTACAACATGCAATGAGCACGGACACGCGTTTTACCCAGGTTCGGGCCACCCGGAGGTGTAAAACCCTACGTCCTGCTTGTCTGAGCTTGTATTGACGGAAGAACAAGTGCTTACAAGTTGCCAGGGGGAGCCCCCAGGTGCTCTCTATTTGTCTAAGTGTCCTTTGCTACTTTGGGCTACTACTAGTGTAGTACTACGAGTTGGTCAACGAACGAACTAATGAATCAACCATCCCTTTTACCGTTGGCGGGGGTCCTCCTCTTATAGCCAAGGGGATACCACAGGTGCCATGGTGCATGGCTTACAAGTGGCGAGCAGGGTGTTCGGGCAGCTCCTCCTCGGTGCTCTGGCATACATGCAAGAATACTAGCCTTGTAGCTAGGGGTCTAAGGCCTAAAAACTACTCTTGAACAGCCACTGTTCGCTTGACTTGACGGGGCACCCCCTTCCTGTCGGTTCATTAAATGCGCCGTGCGCCTCACTCCTTGTCCTGACGAACCCTGCGCGCTGGGTGCCCGCCGCGCGCCCACGTGGCGCCGCTGTCCTGCTTGCTCGGTCCCGCCCTCGCAGCGGAAACCTGCGCCCGGGAATGCCCCTCCCGGCAAGTACCTTCCCGGGAGGAACCTGCTGCGCCTGCTGCCGACCCGGCCCTGATGGAGGTGGCGTCGGCAACACGTACCGCATCTTGCCTTGCTCCTTTGCTTTCATCCCCTTTGCTAGCTGATCCGCAATCGTATTGCCCTTTCTACCTGCAGGCGACGTCCAGCCCGCAGCAGGCGTCCGGCAACGGCGGCCGGAACAGAGGAGGAGGAAGCTCCTCCCGCAAGCCCGGCGGCCCCGCAAGGTACTCGTCCAGAACCTCCCGCGTCCGACTCCGGGCAACATGGCTCACACTTTGGATCCTAACCCTTCTATCTGTTGCAGGCCCAATCGTGCCTGCGCCGGGAGCGGGCGCTGCGGTGATTGACCTTGACCCCGTCGCTGGGGTCGCGGGGATGGCGGAGGAACCGAAGGTAACCTCCGCGCCAAGCCCCACCACGCTGACCACAGCAGTGGCGGCAACCACTGCCGTCACCGAAGCGGTGCTCGGCGACACGCCAGCAGCCACAGAGGCCGCCGGAGCGGGCTCTCCGACCGACCAGCAGGAGGCGGCTCCTGCCGGGGGCACAGCAACCCCATCATCCCCGCAGCCCTCAGGCGCAGGTGCGGGGGGGTGGGGGGGTGGGGGGCTACGGCGGAGGAGCAGCAGGACGCTCCGCCGCAAGCGAACGACCCCCTGTCCGGCCAGACAGTGGCGGTGAGCACTTCATCGTCGTCGGCCGCTACCTCCAGCACGAGCCTCGGCACCCCTCGCCGGGGTGGCTTGGAATCCCATCACCTGGGACCCGAGCATTTTCGACAGGGGGCACCGGTTCCTTGACGCCATCAAGGACCAGCAGCTGGCCTTCGTCACCTCCTTCAACCAGGTGAGGGAGCACCATGAGATCGCCAAGAGTCAGCTCGGCGAGGTGCGACTGGCCGTGGAGAAGGAGCGGCAGGAACTCTCCTGGCTGCGGGAGGAGACACGCCTCACCCGGGAGGAGGCACGCCTCACCCGGGAGGAGGCACGCCTCACCCGGAAAGCCCTGGATGAGGCCGTCGCGCCCTTCGTCCCTGAAGAGGAGCTCTACCGACGACTGGAGGCTCAGCGCGCCGAACTCTAGGAAACCCTGGACTCGCTGGTGGTGGCACAGGTGGAAGCCAAGAAGGAGCACGCACGCGGAGGTGCTCGCCGCGGCTCAGGCTCGGATCGATGAGAAGAGCGACCTGATCAGCAACTACCTTGGTTAGATCCAGGGCCTGCGCGTCAAGCTGGAGGTGCAGACCAAGGCTACCGCAGACGTGGTAATAGCGGCTTCACGACAGGAGATAGAGCTCAATTCTGCCAAGGATAGGAGGGCCCGACTCGAGACCGAGCTGGCCACCGTCCAGGAAGAGTTCGTCAAGGCAGGCGAGGACAATGTGGCCAGGGCCACACAACTCTCATCGCAGGCGAGCCTCCTCCGCAAGGCCAAGGAGGCCTTGCATTTGGCTCGGACCAACCACGGCATGCTGATCGGGCAGCGGGAGCTGGAGACCTAGAAGCTTCTTGGAATCGCCCAATCGTTGCGCGACCTACTGCCGCGGTTCGAACTGCAGGCCGCACGGGTGGACGGGACGGATATCAGCACGCTGATCCCGTTCTTCTCCGACCTGGTGGGGAAGCTTTCGGCGCTCGATGTGTGGATCTCCAAGTTCTGCAACGAGGAGGTTGCCAAGTGCGCCCGGGAGGTTGCCGGGACGATCCTTCCGAGGATGCACCTCCGCCACCCTGAGTTCCCCTTCGAGATGCTGCTGGACGCTTGGTCGGACAGCGAGGACGCCCCCACCCACTGCCAGGCGGTGAGCGGGTTCATCGACGAAGTGGTCGAACGGATGCAGTAGAAGCCGACCCCGAGCCGTCGCCGGAGCCCCCGGCGAAGGGCGCCGGCAACTAGTTGCCGCCGCCTCCAGCGGAAGCCGCCCCAACCAGTCGCCAGGGCCCCCTGCCGGCCCTTGTCATCCCTTAGTGCTGTTTTCTTTTACTCCTGTTCCCTGCTAGTGTGGCGCCTGGCGCCGTTTAAACAATTAATGCCTTATTGGTCTATGCAACTGTTTACTGTGTTCATTAATTTAGTTCTCTGGTTCTGCTTAATTCTTGTCTCTTGTTCCCGGGGTTGTCTCGCGGGGTGGATCCCTTAGTCTTTGTGCATTGTGCCTTGTGTTACCGGGGACTCGCGCGCCACGTACTCAACCGGACCAAGGACCCGGGATGGACCCGCAGTGCCGACCTGGGGCCAAGTAGCGGCGACGAGCCACTCCGCTTGCGGGGTAGCTACCCCCAAGCATGTGCTCCTGGGACGGACCCGACAGCCGCACGTGGAGCGCACTCCCCCCGCAAGCGTCCTTTCAACACCCTGGCTACACGCAGGGTCTGGGCCACACTAGCGAGGCAACGTTCGGTTTCAGAAAGTTTATTGTTCAAGTTCATGCACTTAGCTTTTCGTTCGTTCCCGTGCTTGGAATGTTTGCCGGAGGGATGCGGCAGGGACGCTATGGCAATGCACCCATCGGCGCTGCGGCAGCCCTTGCCTTTGAACCCGCCTGTTTGAGGGATGCGGCGAGGATGCTGTGGTTGGGCAGCCGCCGGCGCCAGGCACCGGTGGCTGCGCCACCACAGCGCACCCGCGGCAACCCTAGCCTTTGGAGACACTCTTCGGAGGGGTACGACAGGAACGCTGTGGCGGCACCACCACAGCGTCTCCGCGGCAATCCTCGCCTCGGAGTAGCCTGGTGGAGGGGTACGGCAGGAACGCTGTGGCGGGGCCGACGCCGGCGCCAAGCACCGGTGTTGGCATCACCACAACGTTTCCGCGGCAACCCTCGCCTCTGGGTAGCCTAGTGGAGGGATGTGACAAGGACGCGATGGCAGTGCACCCATCAGCACAGAGCACTGATGGCATGCACCACCACCGCACCTCTGCGGCACCTCTCCCCCTTGGATCATCTTCCTTGGCTCCGCTCTGAGCTGCTCCATGGCCGGCACGCCCTTTTATAGGCGCGGGGGAGGGGCTTGCCACCACGCACGCCGGGTCACCACAGCACACGTGGCGCCACAACCCCTTGAAGTGCGGCCTAGTCTTTGCCACCATGCATGCCAAGTTACCCTGGCACCCGTGGCGGCTCCCTCCTGAAGCAGGGGCCTCGAAGTGCGGTGAGACCCTTGTAGTGCGGTCACTCCACACCACAGGGCGCCACTAAACGCCACCGCCCATGGACGGTCCACGAGCGTTACAGTGCACTGGATTCCACCTTTACCCTGCATGTCAGATTCTTACCAAGCCCGAGATGCTGCAATTTTTTTCGAAATTCACGAGAAATTCACGAAAACACATAGCAACATGGAGCAGGACAAGGTCTCCAACCTCGAGCTCCCGGGTACGGACCCGCCTGTCATAATAATGGTGGAGCCCTGCTGATAGCATGCAGCTCGTACAGCAGCCCGGCATCGAAGTTCTTCGATGAAGTTAAGATCGTCAACCCTCTGCTCGTGTTGGCTATGGTTGCCGTACGTGCGTACCTGAGGGGATCCATGCTTGAGCTTGAGGGGCAGCACCGCTTCTGCCCTGTAGACAAGGGAGAAAGGAGTTTCACCCGTTGCCCGGCTCAAGACAAGGGAAGCACTGGGTCCTGATTGACCACAGCACGGGCTGGAGTTCTTCGACCCAGTGCTTCCCGTGGCCTTTGAGCTTGTCAAAGGTTCTCGTCTTGAGCACCCGCAGGACCTCTGCGTTGGCTCACTCCGCCTGTCCGTTGCTCCTCGGGTGAGCAACAGAAGCGAAGTGGATCTTGGTGCCCATGCCCTCACAGTAGGCTTGGAACACGGTGCTCGTAAATTATGTGCCATTGTCGGTGATGATGCCGTTAGGCACACCAAACCGGCACACAATGCCCTTAAAGAATTTGATGGCTGCCTGAGCGGTCACCTTCCGCACTGGCTCCACTTCCACCCACTTGAAGAACTTGTCGATGGCCACGAGCAAGTACTCGTAGCCGCTAACCGCTCTCGGCAACTTGCCGACAATGTCCAGCCCCCAGACCGCGAACGGCCAAGAGGATGGAATGACTTGCAAGGCTTGTGCCGGCTGGTTATTCTTCTTTGCATGGAACTGGCACACCTCGCACGTCTTGACTAGTTGCTCGGCATCGGCTAGCGCTGTAGGCCAGTAGAAGCCGTGCCGGAAAGCTTTACCGGCTAGAGCCCGGGAGGCCACATGGTGCGAGCATGTGCCCCGGTGTATGTCTTCCAGAAGTGTGCGCCCTTCGTCTTGGGGCACGCAGAGGAGCTTTACTCCATTTGCACGCCTCCGGTAAAGATCTCCGTCTACCAGAGCGTATAGGGCTACGCACTCCGTGGCAACATCGTCTTCAGGGAGGGCTCCCTCCTTGAGGTAGCGGGCGATGTCCACTGCCCAAGGCGGGGTTTCCCTTCTCATGCATGCCGCCACATCGGTAGCATGGACCTCCGCTGCTGCGGGGTTTCCTTCGGGTGCTGGGGGGGCTTCCCCGGCAGCCGGCCTGGAAGTGACTGAAGGCGTCGTCTGCCTGTTGCAAAACACGCCCGCCGAGACCTTCCGGCGCTCTGCTGCCCACTTGGACAGTTCGTCAGCCGCGAAGTTATCCTTGTGCTTGACGTGCTCGAATCACTAACCCTTGAACTTGTGTTCTAGCTTGCGGACGTCATCCATGTGCGCTGCCATCTGCGGGCAGTCGTAGTCCTTGTTGACCTGGTTGATCACGAGTTGGGAATCCCCACGAACAACCAGGCACTTGATATCAAGGGCAATCGCCGCCCGCAACCCGGCGAGCAACCCTTCGTACTCAGCCGTGGTGTTGGTGGAGTTGGGAAGTCGAGTTGGATGGAGAACTTCAGCTGGTCTCCTGTGGGTGACGTGATGACGACTCCGGCGCTAGCTCCCTGCAGGCTGAAAGCGCTGTCGAAGTACATGATCTAGTGGCCTTCGTCCAGCTTGCCGGGCAGGCTGGTCTCCGGCTCCTCTTCTTCTATGCCCGTCGAGGTCCACTTTGCAACGAAATAAGCCAGAGTAGGACTCTTGATACTCTTGGTGTTCGTGAAGTGAAGATCGAACTCCGACAACTCCATCCTCCACTCGGCCACCCTTCCGGTGGCTTCACGGTTGGTGAGGGCCCGCTCGAGGCAGAATTCTAACACCACCGTGACGCGGTGCGCCTGGAAGTAGTGGCGCAGCTTGCATGACGCAAGCAGAATCCCTAGCAAGAGATTCTGCACTTGCGGGTACTGCATGCGGGCGTCGGGCAACACCGTGCTGACAAAGTACACCGGGTGCTGCAAGAGCCGCTTGCGCGGTGCCGTTGCCGCTGACTCGTTGGCGGTTCCCGGGTTTGAGGTGGTTGCCCCCTGCCCCGCAAGCTCAGCCCCCGGGAGATCTTCTTCTCTCTCGGCATCAAGTACTGAGCTGACCACTTGGTCAGTCGCCGCTAGATAGAGCAGCAGCGGCTTGCCCGGCTTGGGGGCGATGAGGATTGGCGGCGACTTCAGGTACTGCTTGAGGTCCTGGAATGCCGCCTCAACCTCGAGGGTCCAATCAATTGGGCCCTTTTTCTTCATTACCCTGAAGAAAGGCAAGGCGCGTTCGCGCATCCTTGAGATGAATCGGCCCAGCGCGGCTACACAGCCGTTGAGGCGCTGGACATCTTTCACCCTGCGGGGAGCCTGCATCTTCTCGATAGCTTCTATCTTCTTTGAGTTGGCCTGAATCCCCCAGAAGGAGCCTCCATCTTCTTGATAGCATCTATCATTCTCCCGGAGGAAAGTGATGAGGGCACTTTCCTATTGGCATTGAGGTTCGCACCGATGGTGACGATGCGCTCCTTGTTGCCGGCCTGGAGGGGCAGATTCTTCACCTTGGCGGCCTCCTCGTTGAGCTTGTGGCCCTTGCCGGGGCGTGAGCTCGAGCTTGTGCCTCCCCCGACAAGTTCCCGCGGGGCGACACGAGCCTTCTTCGCTGCGGGGCCGTCGCCCGGCAGCGAGCCTTCACTTCTGGCGACGCCTTCGTCACTAGAATTAGCTGCGGCGGCGGCCTTGATGACCTCGCCAACACACCAAGCCGCGTCCTTGAGGTTGCACTTGATGGAGAGAACTCCGTATGTGGACGGCATCTTCATCACGTTGTAGGCGCCATGAGTTGCCGCCATGAACTTGATTAGCGCCGGCTGACCAAGGATCCCGTTGTACGGCAACGGGGTATGAGCCACGTCGAACACGAGGTGCTCGGTCCGAAACGCTTCCCGGCACCCAAAGGTAACCGATAGCGTGATGCGCCCCAGGGGGCGCACGATCCCGGGGTTCACTCCTCGGAACAGGTCGGTGGGCTTCATCTGCTCTAGCGGTAGCTGAAGCTTCTACACCAACCTGGCGGACAGGAGGTTCAACCTCGCTCCGTTGTCCACCAGCACCTTGGTCACCGTCATGTTGTTGATGATCGGCGAGACCACGAAGGGCAAAACCCCTGACCCCAGCTGCCGAGCTGGGTGATCGTCTGGGCTGAAAGTGATCGGCACGTGCGACCATTTCAGCGGCTGCTGCGGCTCCATGTCCGGCAACAGCGCACACACTTCCCGGGTGAGGCGTTGGCGTGGATGGGGCAGCGGGGCACGTCGCCCGGCTTGCCACCAGACCTGCCAGCGGGTGAGGCCTTCTTCCCAGGCCTCGAGACGGTCCTCGGTTCTGCGACAAGCACTTGCTTCCCGCTGCGCTTCCGGGAGCCCTTCTTCTGCGAGCCCTCAGCGGGCGGCTGCCTTGGCTGCAAGTTCGGGCACCAAGCGCCTTTCCTCGGCCATGGCGCACTTGTGCACCAAGGCGTAGAGCTCTTGCGTCGTCCAGATCCGGTGCGTGCTCAGCTTCTCACGCATCTTGGGGTCACGGACGTTGATGGCGAAGGTGTTGATGATGGTGGCAGCCTCCGCCTCAGGAATAGAGTAGGAGAGACTGGAGAAGTGGTTGACGAAGCTCCGCAACGTCTCCCCTGGCTTCTGCACAACGGTGTGCAGCTCCACCATGGTTCCCGTGCGCTTGTAGCCGCCCTGGAACGCGCTCACAAACTGCTCGCACAGGTCAGCCCAGGAGGCTATGGACCCGGCGGGCAGGTTGAGCAACCAGGTCCACGCTGATCTTTTAAGGACCATCGGGAACCGGTTGGCCCTAACCTTGTCGTCGGCGCCGATGGCAAGCATCGCCAACATGTAGGTCAGGAGGAAATCCTTGGGGTTCACGGTCCCGTCGTACGTTCCCAGTGCCGGTGCTCGAAACTTGCGAGGCCATGTCACCCGGTGCAGCTCGCGGGTGAACGCGGTGCGGCCGTCCTCAGTGCCCATGGGAGCAGCCTCCTACTCCTCTGGCTGCTCCTCTGGGCGTTGACGTTCCGCCTCACGCCGGCGCCGACGCTCCAAGCGCTGGCGGTAGTCTTCTTGCTGGCGAGCGTTCAAGACGGCCCTTGCATCACCCTGTGTGACGGTCGGTGACGAATCCGAGGACCCCTCAGGATGCTCGCCTCCTTGCCCTCCCTGCGCTGGAGGGTTTTCTCCCTGCCCCGAGATGCGGGGCGCGTCTCCGCGCCCCGGGTTCTGCCCTCGGCCTGAACTGGCCGGAGCGCGTCTAACTCTGCACTCCATGCCTCGTGCGACAGCGTGTCTTGCGGTGGCTCGTAGCGCACCTTGACACGTGCGGCGATGATGGCCTCTGCCAGGGTTTGAGCGGGAGGCTGCCGATTCTCCGATCGGCTGCCCTCCGCCCTGTCCCCCGGTGCCCCTGGATGAGTAGGGCGAGATCCCGACGGCGTCGCACACGACGCGGTATGCTCGTGGCGCAGCTGCCGCAGCACGACTTCGGTCCGCGAGGGGACTCGCTGGCCGGCGCGGGCGGCGTCGTGTCTGCTCGCGCGACTAGCTCCGGCGTTGGGAGCAGCCGGTCCCCTCAGCCGGTTGTCCGTTGACGGCCGAGGAGGTGGGGGTGGCAGCTGCGACTGCTACTGCTGCACCCGAGAGGGCTCAGGGTTCTCCTGACCCTGCGACGCGGGTTGCACATTGTGTGACCACGTGTGTGCTGCTGGGGCACCACGCAGTTCGATCCGAGAGTCGCCAGCCCGCTTGGGAGGCATGGCGACGGGTCCTGTCGTCGGAGAAGACGAAGCTGACGTAGCTGCAGACGACGGCGCCGGCAGTCACCGGCGAGCTCTCCACACGCGCCCCTACCTGGCGTGCCAGATGTCGTAGCCTGGGGCTTAGACACCTGGGATGCGAGGCACCCACTTTTTGATTTGGCAGTGGGCGTTGGGGATCGCTCCGGCGATCGCCGGCGAGGCCAGTGTCAAGCGTAAAGATGCACAAGACCGTTTTACCCAGGTTCAGGCCACCCTAAGGTGTAAAACCCTACGTCCTGCTTCTGGGCTTGTATTAGCCAATGAACTAGGGTTTACAAGTTGCCGGGGGAGTCCCCGTGTGCTCTCTCCTTTCCTGCTAAGTGCTACTTGCTACTTCTGGGCTAAAACTAGTAAGAACCGAACCCTTTGACCGTTGGCGATGGTCCTCCTTTTATACTCAAGGGGATGCCACAGGTGCCTCGGTGCATGGGTGACAAGTGTTGAGCAAAGACCCTAGGCAGCTTGCCCTTGCTGCGCTGGCTTGCATGCACGGTACGCAGCACTGCAACTAGGGCGCTACGTGCCCTAGATTCACTGCGGGCCAGTCACTGTGGGCTGACTGTACGGGGAATCACCTTTCTGTCGGAACATTAAATGCTTGCTTGTGCCACACTCCTCACCCTGACCAACCCTGCGCACAGGGAGCCTGCCGGGCGGCCACGTGGCGTCAATGCTCTGCCTGCTGTGTACCGTCCCTGTTGTAACTGCCTGCGCTCGGGAATGCCCTCCCCGGCAAGTGACCTTCCCGGGGGGCGCCCAGGCGGGAATTCTCTCGTCGCCTTCCAAGGTAACCCCTGCAGCCTGGCTAGCCCTTCCGGGCTGGTGACTTGCCGGGCAGCTTGTGCGGTGCTTCCCAGGGTGCTATCCTTCCGGGGAGCAGGTGAGGCGACCCACGCGTCAAGCAGCGGTGGTATCCCGGGTTCCACTGGTGCGACAAAAATAAACTCGGGGACTTGGCTGGGAACTCGATAACTTGTGGCTTATACTAATTCGAACCATTGTGCATCACAAATAAGAGTACTTCAAAGTATTTACATCTGCACCCGGCATCCCCGGGATCTAACAATTTTAAAAGTTTTTCCGACATCAATTGGCAAGAGTTCAGGCTGCAGGATTGTTGGTGCTGGTGCTCGGGAAATCTGTCTCGGTGGGAGGTGACTCGGCGACAATCTCTTCGTCCACGCCCTCTTCTTCTTCCTCGGCCGCCTCTTCTTCTGCATCCAATTTCGGACCCTCCACAAAGGAATGCACATCAGCATATTGGATGAAGGAGTAGGCCCACTCTTGATGTTTGGTGATCAACTCTAGATCCGACAGGAAGGGAGAGTCGGCACGCATGCATTGCAGCACGTCGAGGTTAATGCCGTCGTACCAAGAGAGTACGAATGACAGTGCCTCGTCGGCGCCGACACGAGCGGCCAACTCCCGCCACTTATGTTGGCACACGTCAGTTTTCAAAGTACATATGCAACTTGACATAGTTTTTATGTCGGTAAAGGTATACTCACTCTTGTTTCGCTACTCGGCCACCAAAGCCTTGTGCTTGTCCGCCAATTTGCGGTGCGACTGTGGCGACCCAGACCCGTAAGGATCCGGACCTCTGTGTAATCTGTGCTAGTCCTTGGATCAAATGCTAGCACACACAGTTCCATTGATGAAATACCATACACATGTCTATTACATCGGTTCGAAATACAAATCCAGAGTACTTAATACAAGCCAAGCGGTAAGTTCAAAATAAAGCAAACTGATAAAGAGGGAGTCCCATCAACGCCACAGGCAAGTTGAGTGTAGACTCGCGACCCTGCGTCTTCTTCTTAAGCGTCACTCTCTGCACATGATAGGTGCAGGTCAGCACATTGAATGTACTTGCAAGTCACACCTATGTGGTTAGGAGATATGCATTGAAATGTTGAAGGATTTCCTAGTTTGGCTACTAGGGTTGTTTTTGCAAAATGCTGTTTTTGGGGTTTCGAAATACTCACAGTATTTTCCTTTGAAAATCTCTAATCCTGAAGTTTTGATAAAACAGGGTTTGATCAATAGTATGGTCATTCTTTGGATGTTCACTCCACGACCTAGCTATGCACTCTGGGTCAACCGACACTCACATAGCATCCCTTTTTCCCTGACTCATTATGTGGAACCTTCCATCAAGTCAAAACAGTTTTGGGGTTTTTGAAAACAAATCTTGAAGATCTCCGCAGCACCTCTGCGTTGGCTCTGCATTGGCTCGCTCCGCCTGTCCGTTGCTCCTCGGGTGAGCAATAAAAGCGAAGTGGATTTTGGTGCCCATGTCCACGCAGTAGGCTTGGAAGACGGCGCTCGTAAATTGTGTGCCATTGTCGGTGATGATGCCGTTACGCACACCAAACCGGCACACAATGCCCTTGAAGAATTTGATGGCTGCCTGAGCGGTCACCTTCCGCACTGGCTCCACTTCCACCCACTTGGAGAACTTGTCGATGGCCATGAGCAAGTACTCGTAGCCGCCAACCGCTCTGAAGCGACCGCCCCCGTACAGGGTTCGATCTCTGTGCTTACAGTGCTAGTTCCTGGATCGACTCGCTAGCACACACAGTTTTCAAGATGTAATATCAAGATACAAAGGTCAAAAGTATATTACATCGCATTGATCCAGAATTTAGTAGTAACTTACATATTGCATAACCTCATGGGTTATCTCAAAGAAAATAAAATCTTGCAGCGGAAAGCAGAAGATGCAGGAGTCCCATAACAACTCCACAGTCGAAACATGTTGGAATGTAAACTCGCAACCCTAACATTTCGTATCTCACTCTTCACCTGATTCACCTGCAACATTTAAACGTTACAGCCACTAGGGGGTCAATACATTGAATGTATTGGCAAGTTCACGAAACGGTTATAACAGACCTAATAGGTATATGCATTATTTGGTAAGGTAGAGGTTTTGGCTATTTGCATAAAAGCATCAATGTTTCATCCTATCATTTTTTTAAACAAATAGTTTTATCACTATTGGACACGGGGTAGAAACACCCATGCTCCTATTAACCTAGAGCACATTGAGTAGATACATCAAGTGCTCCTACCCCGTTCAAACCATTCATTTTATTTAAGAAATTGGAATGAGTGAGACTTTCCTTACAGTCCCCAAATCTAGTTGCTCATAATTGTCCATAACCGGGGGACACGGCTAAGTACTTAGTTTCACACTCTGCAGAGGTTGTACACATTTCCCACAAGAATTCGACGTGTTAATCCCTTGCTGTCCTTAGGGTAGAGTAGCAACGGCATCGACTTCAAGAATTTTCAGACCATAGTCACCCAGACCACCTGAGGGACCTACGTTCCCACCTACACGGCTACATCTGCACAATCCCTCGGATCCGGGATCACATGTCTTACTCCATCCAGCCAGAGCCCATATTAGCATGTGGTTGTACTGGAAGCTACTAAACAGGAAAACTAGTCCAGTCTCTGATACCCCAGGTGACATTTCACATTTGCGACGCAAGTGCTTCCCGAATCCACGGAAGAGACGTCCATGGACGATCCATCTCCGAATCCACGGAGACTCGACTCAAAGGGACCCATAGAAATGGACCTGACGTCGCATAACATCTCAAATCCTCAAAGCCGTCCACCCAGGATGATTCGTTGGGGTTGTTTTGCCTAGTTTCTGAAATGCTCCACATCATCTGATTCATGGTAGTTGAGATTCCCTCCCACGTATACTAACATAGCATAGCATGTCAACTACTTGTGATGGCAATTGGTGGAAGTGAAACGGCAGGGAAAATCTACAATACTAGGAATTCATAACTAGCATAAATACAATAATAGTCCTATCCATGCAACTCATAAAAACATCTAGTGCATAGAAAAATAATAGGTGAATGATCAAAGTGAACTTGCCTTCGTCACAGTTGTTTGAGTTACACTCTTCACCACACACACGTTGCTTTCTGGATAATCTAAACGAAGCAAACATACACACATATAAACGAAGCAAACATACACACATATAAACACACAATCCACAATCCACAAAAGAAGCTATGCTATGATGCAATACAAGCATGTCACATGATTTGGTTTATTTTATTTGGGTGATCAACTGATCCTAAGCATTGGTAATTAAAACAATTGCAT
The DNA here is from genome assembly GCF_000005505.3 of Brachypodium distachyon. NCBI lineage: Eukaryota > Viridiplantae > Streptophyta > Magnoliopsida > Poales > Poaceae > Brachypodium > Brachypodium distachyon. The sequence goes on along the minus strand of NC_016133.3, from coordinate 30,009,118 downwards.
TAGGGTTTTAAACAAAAGGCAAAAACAATTCATTAAAACCCTAAATTATAGTTTCATTGGCATCAGCCAAATAATTTAATTCAAAAAATTTATCTCTCTGTCCCAATGGACAGAGTACATTAATACAAAATTTTGGGCACTAGTTTCAATTAAAAAGGATTTCTAAATAATTAGTTATGAATTAAATGGCATTAAAACCTATTCTGTAAATTGACTGAGGTTAAGTTATTCAAATTTAAATTTAAACAGTGCGAAAATATTCTGCAGGTCAAGAGCTTTCCAGAAAGGTAAAATTTGTCAAATTTGGCCAAAGGGTTTAAAAGTTATAAGCATTTGAAGTTCTAGGGGCTTTTCTGCAAAAGAGCCATTTAATTCAATCTGGGAATAAAAATTACATTTTCGTTTATAATATGCGGTGCCACGTGTCGCATCCCTATTGGTTGGTACCAGTTCGCTTAAAAGATTAAAACAATCTAATCTCGGCCGTTGGCCAAGATCCACCGGCCACGGATGCGTCGGGCTCACCTAGGGTTCCGGCGGAGGAACTCCAGCGGCGGCCGGCGCTCCGGCGGTGGACGGTTGTCGGGGAGGAAATGGGCGTGGGCGGCGCGGCGAGATGGAGACGGTGACGCGTGTGGGGCGGCGAGACGGGGACGGCGTCCATGCCTAGGACGACGAGCGGCGCGGTTCGGGATTCCGGCGAGGGCGAGCGGCGGCTTCTGACTCCTACAGGGCACAAAACGAAGAACGGCTCGCATCAAAAGAACGGCAACATGGAGGGGAGAAAGAAACACCAAGGAGGGGCGGAGCTTACGCTTCGGTTCACCGGCGGCAAAGGAAAACGCGGCAGCGGCATGGGCGGTCTCCGGCGAGAAATTCCGGCGGCCTGGCGGCGAAATCGAGGGGAAGAGCAGGGGAAAAAGGACGGCGCGGGTGAGGGCGTTAAAGGGACGCGAGCGGCAAGGCGCGGGGAGCGGGGAGCACGGAGGTGACGGCGTGGCGGAGATGGCGGCAGGATGGCGCGCGCGGGATTTCTGGCCGCCTTCCTTGCGAGGACGAAGACCCCGACCGATGGGGCCCACCTGTCGGTGGCTCACGTGGGCGCGCGCGCGGCCTGGGCCGGTTGGGCTCGGGCTGGCTCGGTCAGGACTGGGCCGGTTCGGCCCAAGCGGTCGGATCGGTCCCGTTTTCTCTCTCTTTTTTTTTCCTTTTTCTTATTTCTTTGATATCTTTTGATTTTGAACTCCAAATTGATCCAAATAAATTCCAGAAAATTTGTAAAATCATGTTTTATCATGATTCAACTTTTGGGAGTAATTTCCCCTCAAAATAAAATATATAAAAATACATTTTCCCTATAAATGCCTTTAGGGCTTTATAACTATTTAAATAAAATAGTTTTTCAACTCCAAATAAATATCAAAAATTATGAAATAGCTTATTTATGCCATAAACCCCTTTTGTAGTTAAACCCTATTGGTTTGAAGATCCAAAGCTCAAATGGGTGAAACCCTAAGGTTTAAAATGAAATTAAACCTTTTTAAAGCCTTTTGAGATTCAAATTTGAATTCAAATATGCCATTGTGGCATGATGCTCATGGATGCAATGCACATGTAAGAATTTGAAATTTTGGGATGTTACATGCTCTCGGCAACTTGCCGACGATGTCCAGCCCCCAGACGGCGAATGGCCAGGAGGATGGAATGACTTGCAGGGCCTGCGCCGGCTGGTTGCTCTTCTTCGCATGGAATTGACACGCCTCACACGTCTTGACCAGTTGCTCGGCATTGACTAGCACCGTAGGCTGGTAGAAGCCATGCCGGAAAGCCTTGCTAGCCAGAGCCCGGGAGGCCACATGGTGGGAACATGTGCCTCGATGTATCTCGTCCAGGAGTGCGCGCCCTTCGTCTTGGGGCACGCAGAGGAGCTTCACTCCATTTGCACGCCTCCGGTAGAGGTCCCCATCCACCCGGACGTACATCTTGGCTTGTCGAGCAACGCGCTCCGCGGCAGCGTCATCTTCCGGGAGGACTTCCCCCTTCAGGTAGCGGGCGATATCCACCGCCCAAGGAGGGGTTTCTGATACGGGTGCGGGTGGCCCGATCTTTCGATGAGATTGGTAACTCTCGATTTGGGTAGGAGGTGACGTTGACGATCCGACTACGGCCTAGAAGGCAGCGCCTTAGCAATCGATACACCAACTCCAAAGGGTTATTGATCACGCGGGGGCACGATCAACCTGACCACGAAGGTCTTTGTTCTTGCAAGCAATCGAAGAACAAGCAAGAACAAGATAAATAGCGGATGCAATCTAAAATTGCGAATATACTATATCAAACCAATGTCTCAACGAGACGATAAGTTGGGGTTCCAAAAGCGGTAAAACAGGTGGTCTAACCGACACACGCGATTACACGAAGTAGTAGCGATAGCTAATTTTTAACTAAACAAAACCCAAGGCTCCTTAGGGGGGCTCATGGGGTATATAAATGAGGAGGGAGAGATATTTTCGTCCACCTTGAATAAGGAGTCCGAAATCCAACTCTATCTCTAACTTTCCTAACAAACTACAACTCTTTAGGAAACAGAAAAACAGATCCGTCAGCTTGTTTTGTCCGCCACGGTCAGCACGAGTCGAATCTCTTGATGGGGCCAGATGCGTTGGAAAGGTCTTGTAATTACCTTTCCAACAAGTACTTGTTTGCTTGATTTGGACTCCGGATGCGGCCTGGGTGATTAAAACAAATTCGGGTCTCCTGACAGCTCGGACCCGAATCGGAGTCAACTTTAATTCGTGATATCTTTCTCTAGTAAGCTCCGAATCATGTGCCGTTTGATTTGTTGGAAAGTAGACTTGATAGGCTTCACTTTGAATCTCGTTTTGCAGGCTATAATACTTCATCTTCACTTTGGACTTGTAAAGTTCAATAAGATGCCTACATAATAAGATTACACAAGATAGTAGCTCCGCCTCTTTGCAAGTAACATATTGAAAACATTTTGTAATTGAATTCACCTGATTATAATTATTAGAGACACCAACAATTAGGGTTCTAATGGTCGTATCCATGGTTAGCATGTCCATATCATCCTCCCTTTCTTGAAAGGAAAGCCGTCCTCGGCGTCGTTTATGCTGAAAATATGCTAACAAAAGAGACAAGGTATGCGCATGGTATATGTATATATCGTTATTTTTAACTCCACTCCCATGTTGCACAATTAATGTTTTATAACACAATCTCATGAGATAATTAGTCACACAATCATCATGAATATCATTCCAGCAAGAAGATTGACAATATGTTTTGCATATATAAGTGAAACAATATCTTGTATTTGGTTTGCACCGCTCACCATTATACCATCCCAACACTGGAGAATAATAATTAATAATGTTACCCAAATTAGTTACTACAAGATGCTGAAATTTAGAGCATGTCAAAGCACTAACATTCAAACAATCGTGTAAAGAACTAATTGGCAAATAATCAACACCAATATTGGAGGTCATATCAAAATGGTTAAGCATATGCAACATATTATTTTCTCTCAAATCAAGAAAGTTATCACAAGCAATGCAAATCTGATGCACCAAAACTTTATTGTTGACATCATGTTCTCCAATTAATTGAATAGTGTATCCATGGGCATTAGCAAAAGATTTTGAAATTGTTAACTCAGAAACTTTATCCATTGCATGTGACAAATATATAAGTGTATCAAGTGTAATATAACATAAAGAATTAATAGGTGGATCCTTATCAATCACTCCATGTCTAATCAACTCGACACAACCTAAATCAAATTTATCTATCTCACTTGTTTCTTCCAAAACATTAGTTATTTCCTCACATGATTCGTTCTCATCAATATCAAAATTAATTTGTGCACTCAAATCATTAGAAGAATTAATTTCAGCAGTAGGTGCACTTGAATCACCATGTACGACAATAATTTCACATGGTGCAGAAAATTCAATAGGTATCACATTTATTTCATCACATGCCCTTTTTAGTTCAGCAACACAATCCTCTGTATCACTACCTTGTGGGCTCGACTCATTTGTAGTAATGCGGGTGCGGGTGGCCCGATCTTTCGATGAGATTGGTAACTCTCGATTTGGGTAGGAGGTGATGTTGACGATCCGACTACGGCCTAGGAGGCAGCGCCTTAGCAATCGATACGCCAACTCCAAAGAGTTATTGATCACGCGGGGGCACGATCAACCTGACCACGAAGGTTTTTGTTCCTGCAAGCAATCGAAGAACAAGCAAGAACAAGATAAATAGCGGATGCAATCTAAAATTGCGAATATACTATATCAAACCAATGTCTCAACGAGACGATAAGTTGGAGTCTTGACGACGGTAAAACAGGTGGTCTAACCGACACACGCGATTACACGAAAGTAGCAAAGATGGCTAAACTTTATCTAATCAAAACCCAAGGCTCCATAGGGGGGCTCATGGGGTATAAATAGGAGGAGGGAGAGATACTTTCGTCCACCTTGAGTAAGGAGGCCGAAATCCAACTCTATCTCTAACTTCCCTAACAAACTACAACTCTTTAGGAAACAGAAAAACAGATCCGTCAGCTTGTTTTGTTCGTCACGGTCAGCACGAGTCGAATCTCTTGATGGGGCCAGATCCGTTGGAAAGGTCTTGTAATTACCTTTCCAACAAGTACTTGTTTGCTTGATTTGGACTCCGGATGCGTCCTGGGTGATTAAAACAAATTCGGGTCTCCTGGCAGCTCGGACCCGAATCGGATTCAAATTTAATTCGTGATATCTTTCTCTAGCAAGCTCCGAATCATGTGCCGTTTGATTTGTTGGAAAGTACACTTGAAATCCTTCCCTCTCAGCTGTATGAATGCTTGATTCTTGTTGGCCCTCCCGTTCGCCTCCATCGTATCTCATCTTGACCTTGGACTTGAAAAGCTCGACAAGATGCCTACGTAATAAAACGAGACAAGATAGTAGTAGCTCCGCCTCTTCATAAATATGACAATGAAAACAATTACTACTTGAATTCACCTGATTATAAATCTTGTCAAATATTATAGAATTGAGGGTACCAAAGGTCGTATCCATGGTTAGCATGTCCATATCAGTTTCCCTGCTCGTGTATGCCGCTACATCAGCGGCATGGACCTCCCCGGGGGGGCTTCCCCGGCAGCCGGCTTGGGGGCAACCGAAGGCGCAGTCTGCCTGTGCCAGAACACCCCCGCCGGAACCCCCGCAGTCGACTTTGACAGCTCGTCAGCCGTGAAGTTATCTCTGCGCTTGACGTGCTCAAACCGCAGGCCCTTGAACTTGCGTTCCAGCTTGCGGACCTCATCCACGTATGCTGCCATCAGCGGGCAGTCGTAGTCCTTGTTAACCTGGTTAATCACGAGTTGGGAATCCCTGCGAACAACCAGGCGCTTGATGTCGAGGGCGATCGCCACCCGCAACCCGGCGAGCAACCCTTCGTACTCAGCCGTGTTGTTGGTGGAGTTGGGGAAGTCGAGCTGGATGGCAAACTTCAGCTGGTCTCCTATGGATGACTCGATGAAGACTCCGGCGCCAGCTCCCTACAGGCTGAACGCGCTGTCGAAGTACAGGATCGAGTGGCCTTCGTCCAGTTTGCCGGGCAGGCTGGTCTCCGGCTCTTCTTCTTCTACGCCCGTCGAGGTCCACTTCACAACGAAATCAGCCAGGGCCGCACTCTTGATGCTCTTGGTGTTGGTGAAGTGCAGGTCGAACTCTGACAACTCCATCCTCCATTCTGCCACCCTTCCGGTGGCTTCACGGTTGGTGAGGGCCCGCTCGAGGCAGAATAACGATACCACCGTGACACGGTGCGCCTGGAAGTAGTGGCTTGCGTGATGCAAGCAGAATCCCTAGAAAGAGCTTCTGCACTTGCGGGTACCGCATGCGGGCGTCGTGTAACACCGTGCTAACGAAGTACATAGGGTGCTACACGAGCCATTTGCGCAGTGTTGATGCCGCCGGTTCAATGGCGGTCCCTGGGTCCGAGGCGGTTGCAGGGGCTAGCTCCGCCCCTTGCCCCAAAACCTTATCCCCCGGGGGGTCTTCCTCCCTCTCGGCAACTAGGACCGAGCTGACCACTTGGTCAGTCGCCGCTAGGTAGAGTAGCAGCGGCTTGCCCGGCTTGGGGGCGACGAGGATCGGCGACCACTCCAGGTACCGCTCGAGATCCTGGAACGCCGCCTCAGCCTCGGGGGTCCAGTCAATTGGGCCCTTCTTCTTCATTACCCTGAAGAAAGGCAGAGCGCGTTCGCCCAACGTCGAGATGAAGCGTCCCAGCACGGCTACGCAGCCGTTGAGGCGCTGCACGTCCTTCACCCTGCGGGGAGTCTCCATTTTCTCGATAGCTTCTATCTTCTTTGGGTTGGCTTGAATCCCCCTGTGCGAAACCAAGAAGCCCAAAAGCTTCCCCGAGTCTACACCAAAGGTGCATTTCTCAGGGTTCAACTTGAGCTTGATCCTACGAAGGTTATCAAACGTTTCCCGCTGGTCATCAATCAGCGAGTCCCCGCGCTTCGATTTGATGATGATATCATCCATGTAGGCCTGAATGTTTCGGCCTAGCTGGGATCCCAAAAACTCGCGTAATGCACGCTGGAATGTTGAGCCCGCGTTCTTCAACCCGAAAGGCATGCACGTGTAGCAGTAGCAGCCAACCGGGGTGATAAACGCCGTTTTTTCTTCGTCTTCGACTGCCATCTTAATTTGATGGTAGCCGGAAAAAGCATCCAAAAAACACAGCAAACCACAACCAGCAGTGGAATCTACTATTTGATCAATGCGAGGTACAGGGAAAGGATCTTTAGGGCACGCACGGTTAAGATCAGTAAAATATACACACATGCGAAGTTTATCCTCCCCCTTAGGTACTACTACAGGGTTAGCTAACCAAGTGGGGTACTGTACTTCCCTGATAGCCCCCGCAGCTTTAAGCTTGTCCACTTCTTGCTTGATGAAATCTTTGCGCTCCTGTGCTTGCCGGCGGATCTTCTGCTTGATGGGGCGGGCGTCCGGACGCATCGCGATTCGATGCTCGATCACCTCCCTAGGGACTCCGGGGAGGTCCAATGGTTCCCAAGCGAACACGTTGGCGTTCTCCCAGAGGAAAGTGATGAGGGCGCTTTCCTATTCGGCATTGAGGTTCGCACCGACGGTGCGGTGCGCTCCTCGTTGCCGGCTTGGAGGGGCCGCTTCTTCACCTTGGCGGCCCCCTCCTTGAGCTTCTGGCCCTTGCCGAGGCACGAGCTCGAGCCTGCGCCTCCCCCAGCAAGCTCTTGCGGGGTAGCGCGGGCCTTCTTTGCTGCGGGGCGATCGCCCGCAACGATACTTCGCTTCCGGCGACGCTCTCTGTTGGGGAACGCGGTAGGCTACGCTAGCACAAAATAAAAATTCTACCGATTCCGCCCGGATCAATGCTCTAGATAATGGATCACGAGATTACCACTAGACGCACAGACCCGTAGCGGAAGTAGAGTCGATGATGCGTGTCGATGCCGAGTAGTCGTTCGGCCTGCTCCTCCTCATCGATCCCACGAGCAGTTCGTCCAAGCGCCGCAGGTGCAGCGCCTCCGAGGTATCCACACGTACAAGGAGGAACTCCGTGCGGCGGACTGCTAGATCCGATCACAAGGTTTTGGGCGTGGAGGTGTGACGGCCGAGTATAACTCGCGTCTGGACTGGTGTAACCCTAGCCGGGTTGGTCTCCTCCACCTATAGAGACGTTCTTAGTGGGCTCAACACTTGAGGCCCGTTAGGAGTCTAAGCCCGATACGAGTTGGATCCGAGCCAACTCGGTCCCCATCCCTTAAGCGTGTGACCCTTCAGGTTCACGGTCAGTCAGACATGACTACGAGCTCGGACTGCGGGCCTGAGTAACACCTTACTCGTCCACAACGTGCCAACTCCCGAGTGACCACAAGGTATATTGACGAACCATACAATGTGTCATATGCAACATTCTTTTTGCCTCACAATATGTGTGTCGAGCTCAAGGCGAGTGCTTGTCAATCCTTGTGGATAGCTCAACTCTCTTCTCGTTCCTGTGATACAGATTCCCAAACGGGTTAACACTTAACCCAAGTCGCATGGCCATGCTTTCCGAATCTGATCACTCGAGAGGGCCCAGAGATATCTTTCCGAATAGGAGGGGCAAATCCCATCATGATCAACCATGACTCGCAGCATGCTTCTCAGCAAACCCGAAAGCTACCTTTATAACCACCCAGTTACGGAGTAGCGTTTGGCAACCCCTAAGTAGGCCGATTCCCATTCCAAGCTCATGCGATGACCTCAGGTCTAGGACTGGCATATACATCGTACTTGAGACTAACAAATGACAATCATCTCGTTGTGTCTCAGTGCGGGTCTGTCTGACTCAACAATCTCATTCTCAAGTCCATGCTATCAGTCGGCAACACCTTGCCCTATGACTTGTGAAACATAGTCATGATACTAATTCACATTGCTAGTCTAGGTTATGTGTCCGCATAACCTCAATGACCAGGGACCATTAGAACAACATCATAGAATACATAGTCTCACAAACAAATCACGTATTTATTGATATATATCAGTGATGATGTTCAAGGACAATAACAATAACTCATGAATACATAGAAAATAACATCATCACATGATTGCCTCTAGGGCATATCTCCAACACCCTCGTCTCCGGAATCGGCTGCGGCGGCGGCCTTGACGACCTCGCCAACACACCAGGCTGCGTCCTTGAGATTGCACCTGATGGAGAGGACTCCATACGTGGATGGCATCTTCATCACACCGTAGGCGCAATGAGTCGCCACCATGAACTTGATCAGCGCCGGCCGACCAAGGATCCTGTTGTAGGGCAACGGGGTGTGCGCCACATCGAACACTAGGTGCTCGGTCCTGAACGCTTCCCGGGACCCGAAGGTAACCGGCACCGTGATGCGCCCGAAGGGACGCACAATCCCGGGGTTCACTCCCCGGAACGGATCAGTGGGCTTCAACTGCTCCAGCGGCAGCTGAAGTTCCTCCACTAACCTGGCGGATCGGAGGTTCAACCCCGCTCCATTGTCCACCAGCACCTTGGTCACCGTCACATTGTTGATGATCGGTGAGACCACGAAGGGTAAAACCCCTGAGCCCAACTGCCGGGCTGGGTGATCGGCACGTGCGACCACTTCAGCGGCTGCTGCGCCTCCGCGTCCGGCAACAGCCGACACACCTCCCGGGTGAGGCGCTTCACCGCGGCATGAGATGGGAGAGCGTAAGCTCGCCCAAGGATGCAGGCGACGCCACGGGGCTCCTGGAAGCCGGGCTCGTCACCCGCGCTGTAGTCGGACTCGCGCTGCTCCTCAACGCATGCCTTGTCTCGTCCCCGGGGAGGGCGCTCCCTGCCGGCACGGGCCTGGCCGCGTCCCCCCTGGGCTCCCTGTCTGTCGGCGTCCCCACCAGCAGGCCTCGCCCCCACTCTGGGGTCGTTGGGGCAATCTCGGGAGAGATGCCCGATGTCGCCGCAGTTAAAGCAGGCGCGGGCCGTTGGGAGCTCTTCGTGGCGCTGCTCGCGCCTCTGCTTGATACCCTGTAGGATGCGGCAAGCATGCGCATCGTGGGTAGCGTTGGCGTGGATGGGGCAGCGGGACGCGTCGCCCGGCTTACCGCCAGACCCGCCAACGGGCGAGGCCTTCTTCGTAGGCCTCGAGGTAGCCCCCGCCTCCGCGGCGAGGATTTGCTTCCCGTTGCACTTGCGGGAGCTCCTCTTCTACGAGCCCTCAGCGGGGCTCACGGCAACCTTAGCTGCGAGTTCGGGCGCTAAGCGCCCCTCCTTGGCTATGGCGCACTTGTGTGCCAAGGCGTGCTCAGCTTCTCCCGCATCTTGGGGTCGCGGACGTTGATGGCAAAAGTGTTGACGATGGTGGCAGCCTCCGCCTCCGGGATGGAGTAGGAGAGGCTGGAGAAGCGGTTGACGAAGCTCCATAGCGTCTCTCCTGGCTTCTGCACCACGGTGTGCAGCTCTGCCATGGTTCCCGGGCGCTTGTAGCCACTCTGGAACGCGCTCACGAAGTGCTCACGCAAGTCCGCCCAAGTGGCTATGGACCCGGCGGGCAGGTTGAGCAGCCATGTTCTCGCTGATCCCTTGAGGACGATCGGGAACCAGTTAGCCCTAACCTTGTCATCGGGGCCGATGGCGTGCATCCCCAACGTGTAGGTCAGGAGGAAATGCTTCGGGTTCACGGTCCCGTCGTATGTCCCAAGCGTCGACGCTCGGAACTTGCGGGGCCATGGGAGCATCCTCCTACTCCTCCGGGCGCTGGCGCTCTGCCGCGCGCCCGCACTCCAGGCGCCGGCGGAGATCCTCCTGTTGGCGGGCGTTCATGACGCCACGTGCGTCACCCCGTGTGACGGTTGGTGATGAATCCGAGGACCCCTCAGGACCCCCGCCTCCTTGCCCTCCCTGCGGGGGAGGGTTTTCTCCCTGCCCCGAGGCGCGGGGTGCGTCTCCGCGCCCCTGGTTCTGCCCGCCGCCTGAGACAGCCGGGGCACCCTCGCCCTGCGGCTGCTAGGCGGCGAGTGTGACGAGCGCGTCCAACTCTGCACTCCATGCCTCGTGTGCCAGCGTGCCTTGCTGTGGCTCGTACCGCACCATGACTCGCGTGGCAATGATGGCTTCTGCCGGGGTTTGGGCTGGGGGCAGTCGATTCTCCGACCGGCTACCCTCCGCTCTGTCCCCCAACGCACCCGGGTGAGCAAGGTGCGATCCCGATGGCGTCGCTCGTGACGCGGTGTGTTCATGGCGCAGCTACCATTGTGCGTCTCCAGCCCACGAGTGAACTCGTTGGCCGGCGCGGGCGGCATCGTGGCCGCTCGCGCGACTGACTCCGGCGCTTGGAGCCGCCGGCCCTCTCAGCCGGTTGTCCGCCGACGGCCGAGGAGATGGGGGCGGGGCAGCTGCGACTGCGGTGCCCGAGAGGGCTCAGGGTTCTCCTGAGCCCGCGACACGGGTTGCGCATCGTGCGACCGTGTTTGCGCCGCTGGGGCATTACGCGGGTCGATCCGAGAGTCACCAGCCCGCTTGGGAGGCATGGCGATTGGCCCTGTTATTGGGGTAGATGAGGCCGATGCTGCTGCAGGCGATGGCGCCGGCGATATCCGGCGAACTATCCATGCGTGCCCCCTACCTGGCACACCAGATGTCGTGGCACGGGGCTCAGACACCGGGGATGCGCAAGCATCCCCTTTTAGGTTCGCAGTGGGCGGCGGGGATCGCTCCGGCAATTGCCGGCGAGGCCAATGTCAAGTGCTGGGACACGATGAACACAGGATCATTTTTACCCAGGTTCGGGCCACCCTGAGGTGTAAAACCCTACGTCCTGCTTCTGAGTTTGCTATTAACCGATGAGTAAGGGTTTACAAGTTGCCGGGGGAGTTCCCAGGCATTCTCTCCTTTTCCGCTAAGGGCTACTTGCTATCTCTAGCTAAAACTAGTAAGGAACCGAACGAACCGAACCGAACCGAACCCTTTGACCATTGGCGGGGGTCCTCCTTTTATACTCAAGGGGATGCCAGAGGTGCGACCGTGCATGGGTGACAAATGGCAAACAAGGAGCCAGGGCAGCTCGGCCCTGCCGCGCTGGCTCGCATGCAGGATGGGTAGCCCTGCAACTAGGGTCCTATGTGCCTAGGATTTACACCGGGCCAGTCACTGTAGGCTGACTGGACGGGGAATCCCCTTTCTGTCGGTGCATTTAATGCTTGAGTGTGCTTCACTCCTTGTCCTGACAAACCCTGCACACGGGGGGCCCGCCGAGCGGCCACGTGGTGTTCCTGTCCTGCCCACTTGGTCCCACTCCTGTAAGAGGCACCTGCGCCCGGGAATGCTCTTCCCGGCAAGTAACCTTCCCGGGAACCGCCCAGGCGGGATTTCTCTTGCTGCCCTCTAGGGCAACACCCGCGGCCCGGCTAGTCCTGCCGTGCTTGTGACTTGTCGGGAAGCTCGCGGGGTGCTGCCCGGGGTGCGATCCTCCCGGGGAGCAAGCGAGGCGGCCCACGCGTCATGCAGCGGTGGTACCCTGGGTGCCACTGGTGCGACGGTAGCCCCCGGGTGTGGGCCGGCAACGCCTATTCCCGAGTGGACTCTTCCCTGATCGGTTGCCGGGCTACGCCCTTAACCGATGCGTGGGTCCCGAGCCGCTTCGGGTCCTCGTCTACGCGTTGCTTCAAGGCCCGTAAGTACCCCGGGTGCCATGAGTATTGATTTGACTGGAAACAACGGAGCTGGTACGATTCCAGGATCTTTGGATAAAACCCAAGAGGCTTACTGTTATGCGAATTAGAATAAACAACTGAGGTGTCGCAGCTGGTGCGACTCAATTTGAGTCGATTATATGAAACCAACTGCCTTGTACCTGGGTCATTACCCTGTTTTTACTATGATAAGTAAAGAATAAATAATAGTTGACTGAATGAAGTCTTTAGCTAATATAAAGCAACAACTGGTTAGTTCGCGACTCGAATGAGTCTTGGTATTCACGGTCGAGACTCAAGATGAGTTTCAACATTTAAGATAAACTCCGTCATGCTCTATGGGAGATAATTTCGAGTCAAGATATTTGAGTCAGACTTTGCCATTGAAGACGTACCTTCTGGAGGTGAAGAGCCGTTGGGTCAATAGATGTGACCGGGTGCATAGTCTAGCCTGACAGCTAGGTGTACTGTTGGCGTGCGTCAGTGGGAAAATGGTCACACTTCGTGCAGTAAATAAGGCATAATGATTTAATGGATTCTTGCGCCCGAAAGATGGGTGGCTGTCGGAGCACGGGTCTCCGGCACCGGGGATGCCGAGCACCCCGTTTTTGGTTCGGTGACCGGTGTCATTGGTCCTCCTTTTATAGACAAGGGGATACCACAGGTGCCGATGCATGGAGCGCGACACGTCTCCTACATGCGTGTCATCGCCACAGGAATTACAATACTGTTGATCCACGCTGGGCGCAATGCAGCGCCCAGGCCACTGTACACGGTAGAAAAAATGTATTATAGGGTAGACGTCCTAACCTTGCTGAGCAAGACTAGCCCTGCCGATGTGACTCCTGTCGGTGCATTAAATGCACTGCATCCGCTGTCTCGTCATGTCTTCACTGTCTGCGGGCCCCGCCTGCATGCCCGCGCGCGGGTTGCCGGGGAGCCCCTTCCCGGCTAGCGCACCCGGCCAGTTGCCGGGGCAACGTTCCTTCCACTTCCTGGGACCAGAGTTCCTGGGTGCCCACCGAAGCGGCCGCTTCTCCTGTCTCGGCCCTTGGCTTTGTCTTCACCAACGACCGTTTCCTTGCGGCGGGCTTCCCGGGCCTATCGTTCCCGGGAGGCCAACCCGGCGGGGCTTTGTCACTAGCGACCCACGCATCCCGTATCAGTGGGACCCCGTGGGCCACTGGTACGACAGTAGCCCCCGTGCATGGGCCGGCAACCTTGAGGCCCCGGTGAGTGTTGTCCTTGGTCGGTTGCCGGGCTACGCCCTATCCGACGCGTGGGTCCCCAGGGGAGTACCCCGGCACCCGGCCTTGTGGGCCGCATTTACAATTCCGCTCTTCCGAGCGAAACGGTCGAGCGCACGATTTCGTGCCTTATCCCCCATAATCACCAGAGAGTTAAGGCCACGTCACGCACCCCCATCTTAGTTCCCGATTCTTTAAGGCACTTTATTGCCGATCATGGGGGTGTCCGTTGCAGTCCGCCAGCCCCATTAAATACCCGAGGCTGGCGGCGGGCACTCCCCATTGCTTCATACTTCCGCCATTGCCCCCCAAACTCTTCGTGCCCCAACTCCAGCCAAATCAATCCTCCACTCCCGCTGATGTCTTCCAAGGGCCAAAACCGCCCAAGGGGAGCACCAGCAAAGGAGAGAAGCGCGAGAAGGCCAGCAAGAAGGAGCTGTTGGACCAAGCTCGGAAGGATGAAGAGATGCGGGCCAAGTTCGCCTTCTTCCCCCGCGGGTACAATGGCGAGGGGGTGGAGAAGCTGGTCCTAGCACTCGCCACCAAGCATAACGAGTATGGGCCGACGCGGGTTCTCCCCGTCGGCGCAGAGCGCGACCCGCAGTACTTCCAGATCTTCGGGAGGTTCATCCTAGCCGGGTTCGTGCCGCCACAATATTTTTTCCTCTCTGCCATCATGGAGACCTACGGGCTCATCATGGCTCAAATTCACCCCACGGTTTTCTTCACATTGGCTGTTTTTCAACACCTTTGTGAAGCATTCGTGGGGGTGATGCCGTCAGTGGCTCTGTTTCGCCCCTACTACTACCCGAGGATGGAGGCGAAGGCTCCCCTATCCTTGGGTGTCGTGTTCCGGTTCCGTGACAGGCTCAAGTCGGAGTTCATCCAGCTGAGGAAGAAGAACATCGAGCACGAGTGGCGCCGCGACTGGTGCTGGGTGCGCACCGACGAGCTCCAGGAATTGCAAGAGGAGCCCCTTGGACCCCCAAAGGGCTCTGATGACTGGACCCTCCACGACCAGAAGGACGAGGAGCTGGCCCCGATCTGCGCCAAGATGGGCACTCCGCGAGGCTGGAATCACGGACACGGACGTGGCGCGCCACTTCAACGGGAGGCGCGTGCCCCCCCTGCAGTGGTGCTCACATCCGGCATGGATGTACACCAGGCCGGGCAACCGAACCCGACTGCAGCGCACTGAGCTCTTGCCGGAAGAGGTGCAATTCTGGGTGAAGGGCATCACTGGCAAGAACGAAGCCTTCCGGTTGCCGCCGCTCGGAGCACACCCGCTCCACGCTGGGATCCCGAACCCCGCAGCCCAGGCCCCGCAAGGGCAAGGAGCCGGCTGCCGATTTGGGGGAGGGGGGCCCAGACCAGGGCCTCACCAGGCCGGAGGACTCGGACTCCGACGACTTCTCGCTGGGCGTCGGAGGAGACTCCGACTCCGACGACGGCGGCGACACTCTCCCAGAAGCCAGCGGGGTCGCGCCGAAGGACGACGACGTCCTCCTGGTGAGGCGGTCTGCGGCGGAGCGGGCGAGCAGAAAGGAGGCCAGCCCGCGGCCTCAAGAGCCTCACGCCGATGCGGGGACTGGGGCCTTCGACGGCAGCGGTGCAACTATAGTAGAGGTGCGGCTGTAGCAGCCGCCCCGGCTACCCCGGCGGCTCCGCCAATTCCCCCCGCACGAAGCGGCCCCCCGGCGAGGAGCGTCCTAGCAGACAGGGTGCTCGAGCTCAACCCGCCAGGGTGAGTTTGACGTTGCTCTAAACAGTTCGGTTTTCACGGATTTTACATATCTTGTTGCTTACTTTTACATTTCCAAGGTCTTTGAGGAAGAGGGGGCAGGCCCGCACTTCGCCGGCGGCCCCGACCAAGAAGCCCCACCTGGCGTCGGGTGGTGGTGACCAAGACGCCGCTGATGCGGCTGTCACTGCGGTGGCAGCTGCCGCTGGGGACACAAGGGTCCCCGATTCGAACTGGCAAGGCATCAGCTCGGCGGCAGGTACGTGCAACTCAAATATTTCTTTCACTTACCCGCGCCATCTCCTAGACTGACGCAGGTGCTCTTCGTGCAGTTGCGGGGATGCTCCGGCTGTGCCCGTGCCCACCAAGGTGGGGGTAATCGACGTCACCGGCGAGGTCGATGAGGATGCTCCGGAGGAGGTTGCCTCCGTCGGAGCCCTCCAACAACCTGCCCCGGCGCCTGCCAGGGACGCGACTGCTGCCGCAGGCGACGCCACGCAAACGGCGCAGCCTGCGGCACGTGACATGGGGCAGCCTCTGCTAGCCGAAGCAAGCAGCGGCGCCCTAGAGAAGCCCCCAGCCCGCCCCGTCGGATGAGCAAGCAGCGGCGGGGCTCGGCCAAGCCGGAGGCACGCCATCAAACCCTAGCACGGCCTCGGGGTCGCAGACGGCTGCGGTTAGGTCCTCCTCCTCCGCTGGAGCCGCCTTCAGCCAAGGAGCAGGGGAGCTCGCCAGGCGGTCATGGGGTTGGATCACTTTCGACCCCAGCGTGTTCCAACAGGGGCACCAAGTGATCGACAACATCCAGCAACAACAGTGGATGTTCGTCGATTTCATCAACGATGCGCAACAGGACCATGCTCGCATGGTGGCGGAACGGGGCGCCGCGTGACAGGAGGCAGAGGAGTAGCGCGCTGAGCTGCAACGGCTCCAGGGGGGAGCTCCAACAGGCGCAGCAAGCTAGGGCGGCACCCGCCGTGCAAGGAGTGCCGGAGGCTGAAGTCCTCCTTCAACTGTCGGACCTCCAGCAAGAGCACCAGCGGAAGCTCGAGCTGGTGAAGTCCACGCATGCCAAGGGTGAGGAAGAGCACCAGGCGGCTCTGGACTCGTTCCAGGGGCGTCTCCGGGAGAAGACGGACTTACTGTCCAACTACTCCCTGGAGATCCAGCACCTCCGCCGCAAGGTTGGGGAGCTGGAGACAGCAGCTACGACGGCAGTCGAAGCCTCGGCGCACCGGGAGAAAGAGTTGCAAGACCAGGCTCGCTCCCGGGAGCGCGAGCTAACGGGGCAGCTCAAGGCTGCCCAGGATGCCAGCTCGTCCCTTCAGGGCGAGCTTGACATGGCGCGGCAAGAGCTCCGGCTCATCGACGAGGACAACACCAACAAGGCGTCCGAGATCGGCAAGCTGAAGTCCGAATGCCGCGAGCACAAGCTTCAGGCCCAGGAGGCTCGCGGCGCATTCACCGAGCTGTGGGCCCGTAGGACGGGGGAGGTAGCCAGGCTGAAGAAGCTGGTGGACTCGGCGGTGGAGGCACTGCAGGGGTTCGACATCCCGGTGACCTCCTTCGACGGGGTGAACATGGGCAGCTTCACCTCCTTTTTTGCAGACTTCGTCGGCCGGTTGCACGGCCTGCAGAACTGCGTCACGGCTTTCGGGAACCAGCAGGTCGGCCTCGCAGCCGAGCAGGTCGCCGGGCAAATCCTTACCCGGGTCCACTCCACCCATCCCGACTTCCCGTTTGAGTCGGTCTTCGACACCTGGTCAGACGAGGAAGAGGCCAAGACCCACCGGGAAGCGGTGTAGGGCGTGGTGGACGAGATGGTGGTGCAGATGCAAGGCAAGGTCGATGAAGCCGAAGCTGTCGACGAGGAGGCTGCCAGAGAAGCCCCCGGCATCAAGAAGGCACCTGACGCCGATGCAGCCGCCCCGGGAGCACCTCCTGCATAATTATCTGCTCGTTTTTTGTTTTTCCTTTCCTGCAAGTGGTGCAAGGCGCCTTAGAACTCCTTTGTGTTAGCCCTCTCTTGTCATTCTTAATGCTATTTGTGAACTCGTTTGTTCAGGTTTTATTATATCCAATGCTATTTACTTGCTTTTTCGCCTAAGACTAGCTTGCCGGGGAGGGGCTCTGTCCTTCCCGTGTTTTAACCTTGTGTATCCGGGGACTTGCCAACTACGTGCTCGGCCAGACTAGGGACCCGGGACGGACCCGCGGTGCCGACCTAAGACCAAACAGCAACGGCCAGTCACTCCCTCTGCGGGTTAACTACCCCTGCACGCACGCCTCCGGGACGGACCCGCAAGCCACGTGGGGCCGTCCTCCCCCTACAAGCGTCCTTCCTACGCTCCGGCTACACGGGGACTGAGCTTACCTTGGCAAATCAGTGTTACTAAAGGAAGAACCAAGGAATCAAAACAAAGTACTTAGCTTTCCGTTCTCTTTGTTCTTGGGGCACCTTGTTGAGAGCCGTGGCAAGGACGCGATGGCAGTGCACCCTCTAGCGGCACACGCAGAGGCATGCACCCCCACCGCGTCTTCGCGACGCCTCTCGCTTCTTGCATCGCCATTTCTGGTGTCCTTCCATAAGGGATGTGGCAGGGCCCCGATGGTGGAAACACCCTTAGCGACAAGCGCAGAGGGATGCACTTGCTCCGGTCTTTAAATAGCCGCAGCGCTGCCCTTGCCTCCACACACGCGGGACCACCGGTTGATGCGTGGGGGCACTGGCCCTGTCTCAGTTTCCTGCATCAAGCCTCGAAGTAATTGCCATATATGTACAACTTACTCGCAAGACAACGACACCCGTGACCGCCCCACGAGCATCACAGTGTGCCTCTGTCCCCGTCTTTACCCTGCATGTCAGATTCTTCCAGTGCCCAAGGTGTATAGCAAATTTTTTTGAAATGCACAAAAAACAGCACAAACTGAATAACCTCCTGCCTCCCATCCCCCGGGCACAGAAGAGTCGACCTCAGACTTGGGTGTGAGCATTCTCATACTTCCATGGTGCCTTGCCGGCACGTAGCACGTTGCGGACGGGTTCGGCAACTGTTAGGCCTCGTTCCGGGGCGTCTCGGCAACGAGCTTGGTTTTCGGGGTTCCGGCAGGCCCCTGCTCACAGCCAAGGATGAGTAGGCAATTTTGTGCACTTAGAGCAGGAGACAGAAGCTTACATTAATAGTAAAGCACAATATTCATTGAAACAACACTTATCTTTATTCAACTTTGTGCTAGTGGATTACAATCGGGCCTTGCCCGGCTACACTAGCTTAAAGAGGCACGCAGCAGCAGCGTCACCCGTGGGTAAGGCGCCATCGTTTCACGAGTAGAACTTGCGTAGGTGCTCAATGTTCCAGCTATTGGGCACCGGCAAGCCTTCTTCGGTTTCCAGCCGGACAGCCCCCGATCTGGTCAACTGCACTACCCAGAAAGGGCCTTCCCAGATTGGAGTCAACCCTTTCCCGGCCTTCGTTCCTTGTATCCGGTGCAGGACGAGGTCTCCAACTTCGAGCCCCCGGGGACGGACTCTCCTGTCGTGATAATGACAGAGTCCCTACTGGTAGCCTGCAGCTCGCACAGCAGCCCGGCATCGAATCTCTTCGATGAAGGTAAGGTCATCAATCCTCTGCACGTGTTGGCTCTTGCCGCTGTACACGCGTACCCGAGGTGACCCATGCTTGAGCTCGAGGGGCGGCACAGCTTCTGCCCCGTAGACGAGGGCAAATGGAGTTTGGCCCGTCGCCCGACTTGGTCTACTCCGCAGTGACCACATCACGGGCTGGAGTTCTTCAACCCAGTGTTTCCCGTGGCCCTTGAGCTTGTCAAAGGTTCTCGTTTTGAGCCCCCGGAGCACTTCCGCGTTGGCTCGCTCCACTTGCCCGTTGCTCCTCGGATGAGCGATGGAGGCAAAGTGAATATTAGTGCCCATGTGCTCGCAGTAAGCTTGGAACACCGCACTAGTGAATTGTGTGCCGTTATCGGTGATGATGCCGTTAGGCACACCAACCTGGCACATAATGCCCTTGAAAAACTTTATGGCCGCCTGCGCCGTGACGGCTCGGACAGGCTCCACCTCGACGCACTTCGAGAACTTGTCGATGGCCACGAGAAAATACTCGTAGCCGCCAACTGCTCTTGGCAATTTCCCGACGATGTCCAGCCCCCAGACCGCGAACGGCCATGAGGACGGGATGACTTGCAGGTCTTGCGCTGGCTGGTTGCTCTTCTTGGTGTGAAACTGGCACGCTTCACAGGTCTTGACTAGTTGTTCGGCATCGGCTAATGCTGTTGGCCAGTAGAAGCCGTGCCGGAATGCTTTCCCAGCTAGCGCCCTAGAGGCCACATGGTGTGAGGATGTGCCTCGATGTATATCCTCCAGCAACGTGCGCCCTTCTTCCTAGGGCACGCAGAGGAGCATAACTTCGTTAGGACGCCTCTGGTAGAATTCCCCGTCCACCAGAGCATACATTTTGGCTTGCCGGGCTACTCGCTCCGCGGCAACGTCTTTCTGCAGGAGAGTCCCGTCCCTGAAGTAACGAATAATATCCGTCCCCCAAGGTGGCGGTCCCCGGCTCGTGCATGCCACAACCTTGGTGGAATGGTGCCCCGCAGCTGCAGGGTCTCCTTGAGTTGCCGGAGGGGCTTCCTTGGCAACCATCTTGGGATCGACAAAGGGCTTTGACTGCCTCTGTACAAACACCCCAGGAGGCACCTTGCTGCGTTCCGCTGCCCACTTGGACAGTTCATCCGCAACAAAGTTGTCCTTGCGCTTCACGTGCTCAAACCGAAGTCCCTTGAATTTGGAGTCCCGTTTTCGCACTTCCTCCACGTACGCTGCCATTTGGGGGCAGTCGTAGTCCTTGTTTACCTGGTTTATCACGAGTTGTGTGTCCCCGCGAACAACCAGGCGCTTGATGTCGAGGGCGATCGCCGCGCGTAGCCCGGCCAGCAGCCCCTCGTACTCTGCTGTGTTGTTGGTGGAATTGGGGAAGTCGAGCTGTATCACGAACTTGAGTTGGTCTCCAGTGGGCGACTCGATCACCACTCTGACACCGGCACCCTGCAGGCAAAAAGCGCCGTCGAAGTACATGACCCAGTACCCTTCGTCCAATCTGCCTGGAAGGCTTGCTTCCGGCTCTTCTTCCTCTATGCCTGTTGATGTCCACTCCACGACGAAGTCGGCGAGAGCGGCGCTCTTGATGCTTTTGATATTCGCGAAACACAGCCCGAACTCCACCAGCTCCATTCTCCACTCGGCCACCCTCCCGGTGGCTTCACGGTTGACGAGGGCCCGCTCTAGGCAGAACCTCGACACCACCGTGATGTTGTGAGCCTGAAAGTAATGGCGCAGCTTTCGTGAAGGAGCAGGATCCCAAGCAGAAGCTTCTGGACCTGTGGGTACCATACCCGGGCATCGTGCAACACCGTGCTGACGAAATACACGGGATGCTGCACTAGCCGCTTCCGGAGGGCAGCCAGCGTGGGCTGTCCCTCGGGTCCAGGGGCAGAGGTGGTAGCCGGGGTTTCCTCCGGTTCGCCGGGAGTCCACGGCCCTCCTGTCTCAGCCCCCGAGACTTGCTCTTCCCTCTTGGAAACGAGCATGGAGCTCACTACCTGGTCCGTTGCTGCCAAGTATAGGAGCAACGGCTCGCCCGGCTTGGGGGCGACGAGGACTGGCGACGACTTCAGGTACTGCTTCAAGTCCTGGAACGCCGCTTCCGCCTCGGGGGTCCAATTGATTGGGCCCTTCTTCTTCATCACCTTGAAGAAAGGCAGGGCTCGCTCGCCCAGCCTTGAGATGAAATGCCCGAGCGCCGCAACGCACCCATTGAGGCATTGGACGTCTCTAACCTTGCAGGGGGCCTCCATCTTCTCAATCGCCTCGATCTTCTGTGGGTTGGCTTCAATTCCCCGGTGAGACACCAGGAAGCCCAGCAAGTGCCCCAAGTCCACGCCGAACGTCCACTTCTCGGGGTTAAGCTTGAGCTTGATCCTGCGGAGATTGTTGAACGTCTCCTGCAGGTCGCCGATGAGCGAGTCCCTACGCCGCGACTTGACGATGATATCGTCCATGTAGGCCTCAATATTCCGGCCTGGCTGGGGTCCTAGACACTCGCGCAAAGCACACTGAAATGTCGAGCCCGCGTTCTTCAGCCCGAAAGGCATGCACGTATAATAGTAGCAGCCAACTGGGGTGATAAACACTGTTTTCTCCTCATCTTCGACCACCATCTTAAACTGATGGTATCCGGAGAAGGCATCCAGAAAGCACAAAGACTCACAACCTGCTGTAGAATCTACTATTTGATCGATTCGGGGTACAGGGAAGGGGTCCTTAGGACATGCACGATTGAGATCAGTGAAATCTACACACATGCGCAATTTATTTCCAGCCTTTGGGACTACAACTGAATTTGCTAATCAAGTAGGGTACAACACTTCCTTGATTGCCCCAGCGTTCTTGAGCTTCTCCACTTCCTGCTGGATGAAGTCCTTGCGTTCCTGTGCTTGCCGGCGAACCTTCTGCTTCACGGGCCGCACGTCTGGCCACACCGCCATCCGATGCTCGTTCACCTCTCTCGGGACTATGGCAAGATCTGACGGCTCTCAAGCGAACACATCAGAGTTCTCCCGGAGGAAGGCGACGAGGGCGCTTTCCCATTTGTCGCCGAGGCTCGTACCGATGGAGACGGTGCATGCCTCGTTCCGGCATGCAGGGGCACCTTCTTGACCTTGGGGCCCTCCTCCTTCAGCTTCGTGCCCTTGCTAACGCGCGGGCTGGAGCTAGAGCTACCCCCGGTGTCCAGTCCGAGATCGGCTCGTGCCTTCTTCTTGTGCGGGTTGTTCACCCGCAAGCGGATCCTCGTTCCCAGCAACGTCGTAGTCGCCGGGATCCGCAACTGCGGAGGCCTTCATGACCTCGCCTACGCACCAAGCAGCCTCCTTCAAGTCGCAGTTGATGGAGAGTACGTCGTATGTTCATGGCATCTTCATCACGCCGTAGGCGCAATGGGTTGTCACCATGAACTTGATCAGCGCAGACCGACCAATAATCCCGTTGTACGGCAACGGAGTGTGAGCAACGTCGGAAACAACGTGCTCAGTCTGAAACGCCTCCCGAGACCCAAAGGTCACGGGGAGCATGATTTGCCCCATGGGCTGCACCACTTCGGGGTTGATTCCCTGGAACGGGTAGGTGGGCTTCATCTGCTTCAGAGGCATCTAAAGCTTCTCCACCAGTTTGGGGGACAGGAGGTTAAGGCTTGCCCCGTTGTCCACCAGAACCTTGGTCACCGTCACCTTGTTTATGATCGGTGACACCACGAGGGGGAGTACCCCTGAGCCCAAGGGACGAATCGGGTGATCGTCCGAGTTGAAGGTGATTGGCACATGCGACCACCTCAACGGCTGCTGCGCCCCCACACCATGGAGGAGAGCGCAGACCTCACGCGTAAGCCGCTTCACGGCAGCGTGAGACATGAGAGCGTATGCTCCCCTTGGATGCAGGCGACGTCGCGGGGCTCCTGGAAGCGGGGCTCGTCGGCATTGTCACTGCAGTCGTCCTCGCGCTGCTCGGCGTGACGCTTGTCGCGTCCCCGGGGAGGCCGGTCCTTGCCGCCGCGGGCTTGACCACGACCCCCCACGGGTTCTCCCTCGTCGCCGCCGGCTGTGCCCCGGCCCGCTCCGTTGTGGGGGTTGTTCGGGCAATCTCATGAGAGGTGCCAGATATCCCCACAATTGACGCACGCCCCGACAGCGCGGCGCTCCTCGTGGTGCTGCTCGCGCTTCTCCTTGATAGTCTGGAGAGTGCGGCAGTCCTACGCGTCGTGGGTGGCGTTGGTGTGGATGGGGCAGCATGCGGCCGCCGCCGTCTTGCTACCCGATGCTCCCGCCGACGCCGCCTTCTTGGTGGGCCTCTGGGGAGCCCCCAGTTCCGCGGCAAGCACTTGCTTCCCACCGCGCTTCCGGGAGCCCTTCTTTTTGGAGCCCTCGGGTGGGTTCGCCGCCGCCTTGGCGACAAGCTCAGGCGCTAAGCGCCCTTCCTCGGCCATCGCGCACTTGTGCGCGAGAGTGTAAAGATCCCTTGTGGTCTGGATCCGGTGAGTGTTCAGCTTCTTATGCATCTTCGGGTCATGGACGTTGATGGCGTAAGTGTCGATGATGGCGGCCGCTTCCACCCCTGGGATGGAGTAGGAGAGGTTGGAGAACCGGTTGGTGAAGTCCCACAACGTCTCCCCCGGTTTCTGCACTACCGTGTGCAGTTCTTCCATGGTTCCCGGGCGCTTGTAGCCGCCTTGGAACGCGTTCACAAACTGCTCGCGCAGGTCTGCCCAGGAGGCAATGGACCCGGCGGGCAGGTTGAGCAACCAAGTCCTCGCTGATCCTTTTAGGACCATTGGGAACCAGTTGGCCCTGACCTTGTCGTCGGCACCGATAGCGTGCATGCCCAACGTGTAGGTCAGGATGAAGTCTTTGGGGTTCACGGTCCCGTCGTACGTCCCGAGCGTTGGCGCTCGAAACTTGCGGGGCCATGTTACCTGGCGTAGCTCGCGAGTGAATGCGGCGCAGCCGTCATTGGCGCCCATGGGAGCGTCTTCCTACTCCTCTGGACGATGGCGCTCTACCTCATGCCGGCGCCGGCACTGCAAGCGCTGGCGGAGATCCTCTTGCTGGCGGGCGTTCAGGGCGCCACTCACGTCTCCTGGCGTGACGGTCGGTGATGAGTCCGTGTAGTCCTCGGGATCCTCGTCTCCTTGTCCTCCCGATGGTGGAGGGTTCTATCCATGCCCCGAGATGCGAGGCGCGTCTCCGTGTCCCGGATTCCGTTCCCGGCTCGAACCGGCCGGGCCACCCTCACTTTGCGCCCAGTCGCCCGGGGGGAGGCCGTCGGTTCTCCGACGGGCTGCCTTCCGCCCAGTCGCTCGGTGCCCTCGGATGTGAGGGCCGAGACTCCGTTGGCATCGCACGCGACGCGCTGTGGTCGTGGCGCAGCTGTTGCTGCGCGTCCACAGCCCACGAGTGGGCTCGGTAGCTGACGCGTGCGACGTTGAGGTCACTCGCGCTGCTGGCTCCGTTGCTAGGCGCCGCAGGCCCCCTCGAACGGTTGTCCGCCGACGGCTGAGGAGGTGGGGGTGGCAGCTGCGGTTGCTGCTGCTGCCGTGGAGGGGACCAGGGGTCCCCTTGACCTTGCGACGCTCGTGCGGCATTGTGGGATCGAGTGCGCATGGCGAGGGTGTCGCGCAAGTCGACCCGGGGCTCGTCTGCCTTCTTGGGTGGCATGGCGAGCTAGTCATAGACGATGGCGCTGATGAAGAAGCTGGTGGTGAAGACGATGATGCCGGCGGTCACTCGAAGCTCTCTGCACGCCCCCTACATGGCGCGCGAGATGTCAGAGCACGGGTCTCCGGCACCGGGGATTCCGAGCACCCCATTTTTGGTTCGTGGAGGGCGAAGGTGATTGCTCCGGTGATCGCCGGCGTGACGAAAAACACGAAGTGTCGACACGTGAGTTTACCCAGGTTCGGGCCACCCGGAGGTGTAACACCCTATGTCCTGCTTGGAGTTTTATTCACAAATATGTGTGTGTTTTATGGGGTGCCCCGAGGGGGGGGGGTTCCCGGGGAGCTACTTGCTCTCCTTAGAGAGTTTGCTGCCTACAGGAGCGATACTCCTTGCTACTACTGACTATTACTCCAATTGGGATTGGAACCCTTTGACCGGTGGCATTGGTCCTCCTTTTATAGACAAGGGGATACCACAGGTGCCGATGCATGCAGCGCGACACGTCTCCTACACGCGTGTCATCGCCACAGGAATTACAATACTGTTGATCCACGCTGGGCGCCATGCAGCGCCCAGGCCACTGTACACGGTAGAAAAAATGTATTATAGGGTAGACGTCCTAACCTTGCTGAGCAAGACTAGCCCTGCCGATGTGACTCCTGTCGGTGCATTAAATGCACTGCGTCCGCTGTCTCGTCATGTCTTCACTGTTCTGCGGGCCCCGCCTGCATGCCCGCGCGCGGGTTGCCGGGGAGCCCCTTCCCGGCTAGCGCACCCGGCCAGTTGCCGGGGCAACGTTCCTTCCACTTCCCGGGACCAGAGTTCCCGGGTGCCCACCGAAGCGGCCGCTTCTCCTGTCTCGGCCCTTGGCTTTGTCTTCACCAACGACTGTCTCCTTGGGGCGGGCTTCCTGGGCCTATCGTTCCCGGGAGGCTAACCCTAGCGACCCACGCGTCCCTTATCAGTGGGACCCCGTGGGCCCCTGGAACGACAGCTTATAAAAGGAGGAAGGTGAAAGGGAAATTGTGGCGACCTAGACCCGTAAGGGTCCGGACCTCTGTGTAAACTGTGCTAGTCCCTGGATCAAATGCTAGCACACACAGTTCCATTGATGAAGTACCATACACATGTCTATTACATCGGTTCGAATTACAAATCCAGAATACTTAATACAAGCCGAGCGGAAGTTCAAATAAAACACACTAATAAAGAGGGAGTCCCATCAACGCCACAGGCAAGTTGAGTGTAAACTCGCGACCCTGCGTCTTCTTCTTAAGCGTCACTCTCTGCACATGATAGGTGTAGGTCAGTACATTGAATGTACTTGCAAGTCACACCTGTGTGGTTAGGAGGAATGCATGGAAAAGATGAAGGATTTCCTAGTTTGGCTACTAGGGTTGTTTTTGCAAAATGCTGCTTTTGGAGTTTCGAAATACTCATAGTATTTTCCTTTGAAAATCTCTAATCCTGAAGTTTTGATTAAACAGGGTTTAATCAATATTATGGTCATTCTGCGGATGTTCACTCCACGACCCAGCTATGCACTCTGGGTCAACTGACACTCACATAGCATTCCTTTTTCCCTCACTCATTCTGTGGAACCTTCCATCGAGTCAAAACAGTTTTGGGGTTTTTGAAAACAAAACTTGAATATCTCCACTTCTCCTGACTTAATGACTCAAAGTCGCCCGTAATCAGGGGCATGGCTAATCGATTAGATTGACACTCTCGAGAGGTTTGTACACTTTACCCACTTGACACAATCAGTCCAAAGTGTTGCCTGACGACAAGCGTGCGCAATAGTTAAAGATTGTGACGAAGTCTTTCACTAGAAGCCCCCTGATACTATCGTCGCACGGGGCTCCGACACCGGGGGCGTGCGGCCACGCCCCCTTTTTAGGTTCGGTAGGGGCGTCGGGGATCGCTCCGGCGATCGCGGCGTGGCCGAAGGGCCTACATAACCTGCGAAGTAATATACCCAAGGTACACGCAAGCCAAGAACGCATGCATGCACGTTTTTACCCAGGTTCGGGCCACCCGGAGGTGTAAAACCCTACGTCCTGCCTGTCTGAACTGGTATTGACAATAGGTCAAGTGTTTACACGTTGCCGGGGGAGGGTCCCAAGGCGCTCTCCCTTTTCTTGCTAAGTGCTACTTGCTATCCTTGGATTAGG
The DNA here is from genome assembly GCF_000005505.3 of Brachypodium distachyon. Lineage (NCBI taxonomy): Eukaryota > Viridiplantae > Streptophyta > Magnoliopsida > Poales > Poaceae > Brachypodium > Brachypodium distachyon. The sequence goes on along the minus strand of NC_016133.3, from coordinate 29,982,411 downwards.
ACTAGTCGAAAACCTAACCGAACAGGACGAATGCTCCGAACCCCTTGACCGCTGGTGCTGGTCCTCCTTTTATACTCAAGGGGATACCACAGGTGTCGCGGCACATGCATTACAAGTGTCGGACGGGGAGGCATACAACTCCCCCTCGATGAGCTGGTGGCACGCATGGACGCCACCTCCGCTGCTAGGAGTCTAAAACCCTAAAGGTAGGATTGGAAAGCCACTGTTCACTTGATTTGGACGGGTAACGCCCCTCTTGCCGGCTCATTTAATGCGCCGTGCCCACACTCCTCGCCCTGGCGAGACCGCGCTCCCGATGCCCGCCACGCGCCCACGTGGCGCTGTTGCTCGGTCCGCTGGGCCCCACCCATGTGGCGGGAGTCTGCGCCCGGGAACTCCTTCTCCCGGCAAGTCACTCCCCGAGAAGCACCCAGGTCCAACACACCCGGGAACCCCCCCCCCCCCGGGAAGCGGCTCCCTGGGAGGTGCCCAGACGGGAATATTCCCCGAAGCCCCGCGAGCCCTTCCGGGCTGGTAGCTTGCCGGGCCGCTCGTGGCTGCTGCCCGGGACGAAATCCACCCGGGAACTCGGCGACGGGGCCCACGCGTCGCGCAGCGGTGGTACCCCGGGTGCCACTGGTGCGGCAGGTACCTAATTCTGGCACCGCCAGCCCCATATGAGCACATTGGCTCCTCTCCGGATGGCGATACCCAGGTAAGGGTTTCCCTCTAGTTAGTCGACTAAGCCAGAGCCCATAATAGGAAGTGGTTGCACAATAAGCCTTTGGGTACATGAGAAAGTTTGAACTCTTGGACTTCTGGATGGCGGTCCACACCTTCTCCTGAGCGTGTACCCGTTACGAGGCTACAACACTTGCCGACAGCCAACTGGCCTCCATCATACCACTCCATCCAGATAAAACATTTTGGTTTTATTTCGAAAACATTTTTCAGAGCCGAGCGGAAGTTCAAATAAAACACACTGATAAAGAGGGAGTCCCATCAACGCCACAGGCAAGTTGAGTGTAGACTCACGACCCTGTGTCTTCTTCTTAAGCGTCACTCTCTGCACATGATAGGTACAGGTCAGTACATTGAATGTACTTGCAAGTCACACCTGTGTGGTTAGGAGGAATGCATGGAAAAGATGAAGGATTTCCTAGTTTGGCTACTAGGGTTGTTTTCGCAAAATGCTGCTTTTGGAGTTTCGAAATACTCATAGTATTTTCCTTTGAAAATCTCTAATCCTGAAGTTTTGATAAAACAGGGTTTGATCAATATTATGGTCATTCTGCGGATGTTCACTCCACGACCTAGTTATGCACTCTGGGTCAACTGACACTCACATAGCATCCCTTTTTCCCTGACTCATTCTGTGGAACCTTTCATCGAATCAAAACAATTTTGGGGTTTTTGAAAACAAAACTTGAAGATCTCCACTTCTCCTGACTTAATGACTCAAAGTCGCCCGTAACCAGGGGCATGGCTAATCGATTAGATTGACACTCTCGAGAGGTTTGTACACTTTACCCACTTGACACAATCAGTCCAAAGTGTTGCCTGACTACAAGCGTGCACAACAGGTAAAAATTGTGACGAAGTCTTTCACTAGAAGCCCACTGATACCTAATTCTGGCACCGCCCGCCCCATATGAGCACATTGGCTCCTCTCCGGATGGCGATACCCAGGTAAGGGTTTACCTCTAGTTAGTCGACCAAGCCAAAGCCCATAATAGCAAGAGGTTGCACAATAAGCCTTTGGGTACATGAGAAGGTTTGAACTCTTGGACTTCTGGACGGCGGTCCCCACCTTCTCCTGAGCTTGTACCCATTACGGGGCTACAACACTTGCCGACAGCCAACTGGCCTCCATCATACCACTCCATCCAGATAAAACATTTTGGTTTTATTTCGAAAACATTTTTCCAAAAACATACTCGCTCATAAAGAGCACTTAATACTTTGCAATATAGTTTGGGTCCCGTCCCGTTATAATAGTATAGCATGCTTTGGAAAAATGTAAATACATAACCTAAGGTATTTGGTGGCATGGCAATAAATCCTATAAGCAATCTACTAGGATTAACTAAACATGTTGAAAACGCATTTGATAAATACTTCATAAAGAAATAAATCTAACATGCATCCCTATGGCATTGTAAACAAAATAGCATAAGAAAAAAATATAGGTACTACATGATCAATAAGTGTAACTTGCCTGGATCAGAAAAGTTGTTGCGGTCGTCAACTCCCTGGCACTTGTCGCAATCGCAATCCGAATAATCGAATGCGAAGAACGAAATAACAATAAATGCATAGTTCCAAACATCTCTGAAAATCCAAATATAACTCCAAATGAACTTCGGATAAAGGATGTATCACAAGCATACAAAAACAGAACCTAAACGTCATCTAAGTAATACCATAGTATTAACAATTCAAGTTCTAAAGCCTAAGGTTAAGGCTAGTGTGGCTAAGTCTGAAGATTCAATAATCTGCTTCTGTTAACAGATTGGAACTAGGGTTGATAGGCAAAAGGTGCTAAAGTACAGAACATGGCATGAAACATATGCTACAGTATAGTTCTAAGGTTGTACTAACTAACGCAACAGATTTCAAGTCAATTGGATAAACAGATCAAAAGTTACTGGCTTGCAAAGGTGGCTAGTCAGATTCTGACATACAAATAATATTAACTTCTACTGAAAAGCTATTGGTGCTAAACTATTCCAGTGACATAGAACTAAACAAAGGATTCCAAGAATATGATCTACTCTTCCAAATGGCACTGGTTTCAATAACTATGGAGATATGAGACAGTAGATATGAACAGGTGAATGTGGCTACTCTAAAACAGAACAGTACAGGATATGAACTTCTACCATCGTGCTGCTAGTGAAGGTGAAATTGAAATTGTCCAACTAGGAAAATTGCATTGAAGGGGTGTACCTAAGGTTCAAACTACGGAAAGAATCAACTACAATGATGCTACGGACAACAAGAAGAACTACTGCGAATAAGGCTACCCACTAAGAATGGTGCTGCAAATTCCTGCCGCGGCAGAGATACGGCAGAGAGGCTGCTTAGAATACAATTTTGCGACGACGATGCAGTGCTCAAGATGAACCATCTACGGCTAATGTCTACAGAGAAATTATAGAGAAACATTCACTCTACATAATGGTGAAAACTAGAGCACATAATGATCAACGGTCTGCTAACAATCGACGCTTGAACAGAGCTAACCGAAAAGCACGGGAGATGAACATGTTCATACCCAAATCTTCCCGGAGATGAACGGAATCGAAGAATCAAAGCGCGGGAAGGAAGAAGAAGGGTTGGAGGAGATTCACGGCGTCGCGGGGATCGCGCAGGCGGTGGCGGCTCGGCAAACAGAGCAGCGCAGCTTCGGCAATTTCTCGCCAGAGTTTGGGCGGCGGCGGCGGCGGTTTTGGCCGGAAAGCGGGGCGTAGGCGTGCGGGGAGCGCGGGCAGGCAAGTGCAGGCGAGGGCGCGCGAGAGAGGGGGTGCGGGCGCTTTATAGGGCGAGGGCGCGTGGCGAGGTGGCGGCGAATGTCGCGGGCGTGGAGTTGTGGGCGCCGACGGCGGTTGGGTCGCGGGCGTGCGCGGCTTGGTCAGGCGCGAGCGGGCGCGCACGGAGGCGCGGGCAGACGCGGGATGGGGCACGCGGGCGAGCGGGGTCGGCGTGCGCGGCGCGCGTGCGGACGGGGGCGCGGGGCGTGCGGCAGCGGCGGTTGGCGCATCCACGCGCGGGCGTGCGCGGGCGAGCGCGAGGGCAGGCGCGGGCAGGCGTGAAACGATCCCCCCCTTCACCAAGGGTTCGATCTCTGTGCTTACTGTGCTAGTCCCTAGATCGACTCACTAGCACACACAGTTTCATGATGAAACATACAGAAGCAAAGGTCAAAGTACTTTATTACATCGCATCATTCAGAATTTAATAGTACTTACAACCTCGCATGACCTCTGGGGCCATCATAAAACAAATACTGTTTCAACATCATAAAACAATATTTCAAAATACTGCAGCGGAAAAGGATAGAACATAAGGGCCACACTACTCCAAGGTGAGAGCATGTTGGAATGTAAGCACATGACCCATGACAAAACGACGAACCTCACTCATCGTCGGATCCACCTGCATTGTTAATTGCAGCCACTACATGGTCAATACATTTGAATGTATTGGCAAGCTCACTAGAGTTATAAAGATCCTACCAAGTACATGCATAGTTTGGCTAGGTGGGGTTTGGCTATTTTGCATAAAAGCATCATTCTTCAAATCCTATCATTTTTAGACAAATAGTTTTGAATTCTATTGGACACGGGGTAGAAACACCCATGCTCCTATTAACCTAGGCACATTGAGTAGAAACATCAATGCTCCTACCCAGTTCAAACCATTCATTTTATTAGGAAATTTGAATGAGTGAGACTTTCCTTACAGCTTCAATATCTAGTTGCTCATAATTGTCCGTAACCGGGGACACGGCTAAGTACTTAGTTTGACACTCTCGAGAGGTGGTACACTTTACCCACAAGAAATCGACGTGTTAATCCCTTGCTATCCTCAGGGTAGAGTAGCAACGGCATCGATTACAGGAATTTTCAGAACATATTCCCCCAGACCACCTGAGGGACGCGTTCCAACCTACACTGCTACATACCGATGTCACCTCGGATCCAGGTTCATATTTCTTACATCCATCCTGGCAGAGCCCATAATACCATGTGGTTGTACTGGAAGCTATTAAACAGGAAACTAGTCCAGTCTCTGGTTATCCCGGGTGGCATCCCACATTGTGACGCAGGCGCTCCCCGAATCGCACGCGGAGGCGACCATGGACGCTCCCGAATCACACGGAGAGACGACTCAGCGGGCCCCATAGAAATGGACCTAACGTTACGACATCCGAAAGCTCAAAGCAGCCCACCTAGGACGATTCATTGAATTACTTGTTTTGCCATACACTAGGAAAATCATATTGTAATTCAATAGTATCATATTTGTAATAATACCACCCTCGTATATTTGGGTGATCTACTGAACCAAAGCATAAAATAAATTAAGCATATGCAATTAGGGTTTTTAAATAAATTGCAATGCCTAGGGTTTAAACCCTAAAATGAGGTTTTATTAGCATCACCCAAATAGATTAATTCAAAACATTTATTTCTCTGTCCCATTGGACAGAGGACATTAAAACAAAATTTTGCGCACTGCTTTCATTCAAAAAGGACTTGTAAATAATTAGTTATGATTTAAATGGTATAAACCCTAATCTGTAATTTGAATGTGATTCAAATATTCAAATTTGAATTTGGACAGTGCCAAAAGATTCTACACTTTCTAACGATTCCAAAAAGGTATGGATCATTAAATTTGGCCAAACAGACTTAAAGTTATGACCATTTGAAGTTACAGGGGCCTATCTGCAAAAGTGCCTTTTATTATTTCCGGGGCATTAAAATTACATTTTTATTTTATAAAACCGGGTGCCACGTGTCGCAATCTCATTGGTGCATACCGGTTCGGTTAAATGAAAAAAATCGGGATCTAATCTGGACCGTTGATCACGATCGGACGGACGGGGACTCTCGGGCTCACCTAGGGTTCCGGCGAGGAAACTCCGGCGGCGGCGTGGCGCGGGCGGGGCGGCGGCGGGGTCTCCGGCGGGGCTGGCATGACGGGGAGGCGCGGGGACGGAGCGGCGCGGCACGGCGAGCTCGGGGACGCGGTCGGCGCGCGGTCGGGCGGTCGGGGGCCTCGCCGAGGTCGGAGACGAGCGGGCGGCGAGCGCGGGCTCCGACGAAGCTTCGGGCGGCGACGGGGGCGGCGCTACGGTGCATCAAACGACAAATCGAGCGTGTCAAAACGTGCGCAAGCGCGAGGGGCTCCGGAAATTTGAAGACTCACGCGCGAGGGCTCACCGGCGTGGTCGGCGCGGCGCGAGAACGGCGACGGCGCGGGCGAACTCCGGCGACGAAAACCGGCGGCGTGGGCGCGTGCAGGTGCGGGCAAACAGAGGGGCAAAGAAGGGGGAAGCCGGGGCTTTAAAGGGACGCGAGCGGCTCGGTTCTGGAAGGTCGGGAGGGGCGGATCCCAGTGATGGCGCGCGGCGGTCACACGCGGGGACGGCGGCGCGATTTCGGGCGCCTGCCCGAGGTAGGGGACGACCCCGATTGGTGGGCCCCACCGGTCGGTGGCTCGAGCGCGCGCGAGCGGGCGGCTGGGCCAGCTGGGCTGTGGCGCGCGCGGGGGAGTTGGGCCGGTTCGGCCCAATTCGGCCAGGCCGGTCCGTTTACCCCTTTTTTTTTCTTTTAGACCTTTTCTTTTTCTGTTTTTCCCATTTCTTTGATATCTTTTGAGTTTGGACTCCAAATTGGTCCAAATGAATTCTAGAAATTTGTAAAATCTTGTTCTACCATGATACAACTTTTCGAAGTAGTTTCTCTTCAAAATAAAATATATAAAAATACATTTGCCCTATAAATGCCCTTAGGGCTATATATCCATTTAAATAAAATACGTTTTCAACTCCAAATAATTATCCCAAAATTGTGGGATAGCTCATATGTGCAATAAACCCCTTATATATATAAACTTTAATGGTTTGAAAATCCAAGGCTCAATTAGGTGTAAACAAAATCTTTTAAAGCCTTTTGTGATTCAAATTTGAATTCAAACATGCAATTGTGGCATGATGCTCATGTATGCAATGCACATGTAAAGGTTTGAAATTTTGGGATGTTAGAAGGCGGCGGCGGGAATGCGCGAAGAGCGGCGGTTGCGCGGCAGGGCGCGGCGCCGCCAGCGGTCGTGGGCGCGGGCAGCGGTTGCCAGAGGTAGGGGATGACGCGTGGGTCCCACACGTCAATGAGAGAGAGAGAGATAAGGAAAAAAAATGTGACCGTTGGATCTGAGATGAACGGCCGAGATTAGAAGATACCCCTTCGGGGTTTTAAGTAAAAGCGTATTTCTCCGTGAATACGCTTTCCCATGGAGAAAGCGTACTTCCAAAGAAAATGAAAAAGAATAAAAGAAAAAGATTATAAAATACTTTTCAGGATCTATAATTCACCCGAAATTCCATTTAAATCATTTAAAATATCAAATGGATTCAGAAAAATTCCCAAAAATTCTGTAAAATAATATATTTCATTTAGAGTCCAGGAAAATTATTCCCATTCAAAAATAAATTAGTAAAAATATTTTTAATATTTCTAAGCTTTATGCAAATCCAAATAAAATCCTAAAATGCATTTTTAAAATTTTAGAAAATTCTCAAATCAATTTCTATCAACCTAACACATTCCAAAACACCATTTCCAACACGTTCATAATGCATCATAACGAACACCAAAATTTTAAGATATGATCAAGGTGATATGCATAAGAAATCAAAAGGTGCGAACATCCGAAATTAAAAATTTGGGATGTTATAGAAATGCTGAAAGTGCATGTTGCCCCATGTGTGGTTTTGGTAATTAATGACAATCCCTATGGACTAAGGTTTTAGTTGAGATATATTTGTAAGAATGTTTCATAGACAATGAAGGAAGACCACTTGGTTAATTCAATGATAAATGTCATGAAGATAAAGATATACATTGAGTTGTTGACAATTGGATGACAATCCATATGCATAAGTGTTTGCATTGAGCTTTAATTGAAGGAATGCTAGTAAATCAAATATTGTCAAGAAGAAGAAAGTGAAGTTCCCGTGAAGGATTAATATCTTGGGAGAATGATTACAAGATAAGGATTCAACATATGAGGTTTCATGATAAGGTTATGTTGAGCTCATGAGTTGAGTCATGGTTAACCAAGTCATGGAGCAAGTAATCGAGTGAAGAATCCATTTGGTGTCTCAAGATTTTGTGTTAGAAGATGAAGAGGACTAAAGTTATATTCATGACATCATAAATATGGAGTAAAGCAAAGATAAAGGTTGACCAAGAATTAGTGCAAATATTGGATTCAACTTGGTCAACTCACAAGCGTAATTATGTACCACATGAGATCTAGTGGTATGGTAAGCATTTGTCAATTGCGCTTTGTGAACTAACCCATAAACTATGTATTTTTTATATCTATATGTGGGTTAGGTGAAACTCATGGGTTTGGATCAAAAAGGAAGATTTCATATAGCCCATGAGAGATGAGATCAAGTGGTGATGCTTCATCAAGGTTGAGAAGAGCAAGATCAAGAAAAGCACTCCGAGGATTATATACATGAATCATATGGTAAGCAATTGTATATTGCACTTATGGACTAACCAATATTATGTCTATGTTATTTGTTTGAGGGTTAGGTGATACATATGGGCGAGCTTTGAAGAAACAATCTTATATAGCCCATATGGAGACGGTCATCAAGATTGACAAAGGGCAAGCTCAATATAAGCATCCCGAGAAGATACATGCTTGAAGCTTGCCATCCATTTGGTGATAATGGACATGTGAAGATGAGCTTAAAGTGAATTTCTCCCACATTGGAGTATGGGGGAGCAAATTGAGTATCTTCACCAAGTCACCGTGATCAAGCGAAGGATTCAAACTTGCGACGAGCATTGACGCCTACATCAACCTAAAGTGGATTGCTCAAGTCAAAGGTATATTCTAGCTAGGTTTTCCTAGTTTTACCGGTCTCAAGGAATTTCGTGTGAGACCGGTTTATAGGTTCGATAGCCATTCTATCAAGAGGGGCTTTCGGGCGGTAACTTGAACACGTCGTGCGTTGAGTGCTCAAACCTTTGCATATTTTGCATCATCTCTTTTGGTTGATCTTTGTTGGATTTCTGTGTGAGTTTGTAGATATCGTTGTTATCTTCGAAACAAGTCCAAGTTCATCGAAATCGGAGTTCGTATGCAAAAGTTATTGCCGCTTTCGTGTGAGTGGTTATGCAGCTTTTTGTAGGCCGGAACTTCCGGGCAAACCTCCGGGTGAGTCCAGTAGCGTTTTTCCTATTCAATTTTTTGGTCCGGAACCTCCGGGAGCCCTACTGGCTGTGGAATCTGGCCCCAACGGGCAGATTCGGGGGAACCCCTATATAAGGGGCTTCTTCCCCAACAGCAGGTATGCTCCTAGATCGAAATTTCCCCATTCCTTTGAGCTTTCTCCACCTCCCCCAAGCCCCAAATCCTCCATCAAATTGAAAGGAGTTTCTAGATCTATTTGGATGGATCATTTTTTGATCTCCTCCTTTGTTCCTCCTCTCCAATTTCTCCATTCCATTTGTTGATTTGGGTGAGATTTGGGAGAGAGGGGTTTGAGCATTTCTTGTCTTCTTGCTTTGTATTTGGTGCATTGGTTTGAGCTCTCCACCTTGATTAGTTCGAGTGAGAGCCCGTGAGCTTGTTACTCTTGGAGGTTATCCTCCTAGACGGCTTAGTGGTTGTTGCCCCGGTGACCTCTTCGTGGAGATTGTGAAGAGGCCCGAGGTTCTCCTTTGTGGTGCTTTCTGAAGTGGTTGTGGAGCTTGCCATCTCCGGAGTGGAGGAAGAAGCTATCCATCTTAGTGATGAGCTCCTACTTTGGTGTGGGAGGCTCAAGGAGTTGCGTGTGCCCTTTCACGGCTATTCGGGTTACCTCTTGTGGTGCCCGCACCTCTTCAACGGTGATTAGTTTCCTAGGAAGTGAACTTCGGGATAAATCATCGTCTCCGCGTGCCTCGGGTATTCCTAAACCAAGTTCATTCACTTGTGCTTTAATTTGTGATAGCCATCGTGCTTGAAGACATATATTATCTTATATGTGCTTTGTGCTATCTTATTTATTATGCTAGCTTGTTGTTTATTAAGTGCTTGTAAAATCCCAAAAAAATTCAAAACTTTCCATATGCATTGCACTCATGAACATCATGCCACATTTGCATTTTTGAATCAAGATTTGAATTCCAAAAAGACTTTAAGAAGGTTTTTCATTTTAAACCCTAGTATTTCACCCAACTGAGCTTTGGATCTTTAAACCAATAGGGTTTATCTATAAAATGGGTTTATTGCATAAGTAAGCTATCCCATAATTTTTGGTATTTATTTGGAGTTGAAAAACTATTTTATTTAAATACTTACAAAGCCCTAAAGGCATTTATAGGGCAAATGTATTTTTATATATTTTATTTGGAAGGGAAATTAGTCCCAAAAGTTGAATCATATTATATTATGATTTTATAAATTTTCCGAAATTTATTTGGATCAATTTGGAGTTCAAAATCAAAAGATATCAAAGAAATCAGAAAAGGAAAAAGAAAAAAAGGAAAAAAAAAAAGCAGACCGGCACGGACACCGCCGCAATCTTTGGTCGCCGCCGGTGACAGGAAGGGTAATCTTCGTCGCCGCTTGCACCTCTCTTCTTCTCTCTCTCTCTCTCGCACATCGTGACGCGGTTCTTCTTCCTTTTGGCGCACCGCAGCTCACCGTCGACCACCGCCCGGAGCTTCGCCCCGGCCGCCGCCTCTTCGTCGTCCTAGGCAAGCCCTCCGTCATCCCCGAGCCTCGCCGACCCCATCATCGACTCAGTCTTGCCGCGCCGCATCGTCCCCGCCGTTTCCCGAGCCCGCAGCCTCGCCGGCACGCCGCCGCCGCCGCTCCCCGACGCCGCCGACGACCTCGCCGGAACCCTAGGCCGCCGGAGGTAAGCCCGAACGATCCCGACCGTCCGATCTCATTCGACGGCCACGATTAGATCTTTTAATTCCCGAACCGGTACGCGATCCCGACCGTCGTATCTCATTTAAGTTAGCTCCGACGGCTGAGATTAAATCCCATCCCGAACCGGTATCGTCCAATAGGATCACGCCATGTGTCCCTGATTAAAATGAAAACTTAAATCCCGGTTTAAATAAATGGCAGTTTCGCAGAAAACCCCTAGAACTTCAAATGCTTATAACTTTTAAACCCTTTGGCCAAATTTGACAAATTTTACCTTTCTGGAAAGCTCTTGACCTGTAGAATCTTTTAGCATAGTTTAAATTTAAATTTGAATACCTTAAACACAGTCTATTTACAGAAAGGCTTTTAATGCCATTTAAATCATATCTTATAATTTAGAAATCCTTTTTAATTGAAACCAGTGCCCATGTATTTTATTGTCCTCTGTCCATTAGGACCGAGAAATGAAAATTTCGAATCAAATTAATTGGCTGATGCCAATAAAACCTTAATTTAGGGTTTTAATCCCTTGTTTTTGTAACTTGTTCTCAATCTAGTATAATAATTTTTAAATTGCTAATACTTTGAACCAGGTTTATGATCTAGTTAATTACCCAAATAAAATCAACCCTATCATGTCACATGTTTTGCATTGCATCATAGCATACCTTCTTTTGTTGTGATGTGAGTTGTGTGTTTATGTATGTGTATGCTTATTTATTTTAGTTTACTCGGAGAGCGAACCTTGTGACTGTGACGAGTGCTTGAATACCAACTGCTACCAAGGCAAGTTCACTTTGACCATTATCCCATTATTTTCTTATGCACTAGTTTTTTTATTAGTTGCATTGAATATTATTGTACCTATGCTAGCTATGATTTCTCTAGTAGTGTAGGATACCCTTGCCATGTATTTACCACCAATTGCCATCGTAGGTAGTCCAATGCTATGCTATGATAATATATCAGGGTGGTATTATTACAATGTGAGGTTATTGAATTAAAGTATGGTTTTCCTAGTGTATGGCAAAAACAAGTAATTCAATGAACCGTCCTGGGTGGGCTGCTTTGAGTATTCGAGATGTTATGCGATGTCAGGTCCATTTCTATGGGTCCCTCTGAGTCGAGTCCCCGTGGATTCGGGGATGGATCGTCCATGGACGTCTCTTCCGTGGATTCGGGGAGCGCTTGCGTCGCAAATGTGGAATGCCACCCGGGGTAACCAGAGACTGGACTAATTTCCTGTTTAGTAGCTTCCAGTACAACCACATGCTAATATAGGCTCTGGCTGGATGGAGTAAGAAATATGAACCCAGATCCGAGAGATTGTAATGAGGTAGCTGTGTAGGTGGGAGCGCGGGTCTCTCAAATGGTCTGGGGGATTATGTTCTGAAAATTCTTGAAGTCGATGCCGTTGCTACTCTACCCTGAGGATAGTAAGGGATTAACACGTCGAATTCTTGTGGGGAATGTGTACAACATCTCAAGAGTGTCAAACTAAGTATTTAGCCGTGTCCCCGGTTATGCACAATTTTGAGCAACTAGATTTGGGGGCTGTAAGGAAGGTCTCACTCATTCCAATTTCATAATAAAACGAATGGATTGAACTGGGTAGGAGCATTGATGTGTCTACTCAATGTGATCTAGGTTAATAGGAGCATGGGTGTGTCTACCCCGTGTCCAACAGAGATAAAACTATTTGGGTAAAATTGATAGGATGAAACATGATGCTTTTATGCAAATTAAGAATGTATTGACCACGTAGTGGCTGCAAGTAAGAATGCAGGTGTAACTGACGAAGAGTGAGGTTCGTCAATGTTCTTTGGGTCATGTGCTTACATTCCAACATGCTCTCTCCTTTGGGAGTAGTTGTGGCCCATTTGCTCTACCTTTCCGCTGCAAGTTTTTGAAACATTATTTTGTTATCTTGAAACTCTATTTGTTATGCTGACCCAAGGGGTCATGCAAGTCTGTAAGTACAATTAAATTCTGGATGATGCGATTTTATAAAGTACTTTGACCTTTGTATCTTGATATTACATCTTGGAACTGTGTGTGCTAGTGAGTCGATCCAGGGACTAGCACATTAAGCACAGAGATCGAACCCTGTACGGGGGCGGTCGCTTCAGTGCTCATCTTGCTTTAGCTTTTATTGTTGGTGCACTTAGTTGAGCCTAGCATATTTAGGATTTGTGCTTGAAAATATCCAACTAGTTTAATTCTTCATTTAGGATATATAGAGCCAAATCCGTAGAAGTTTTAAAACGCCTATTCACCCGCCCCCCCCCCCCTCTAGGCGACATCGAGGTCTTTTCAAATGCCTTTTACCCTTCTTCTTCCTCGCGAAATCAGCCCAGGCGCTAGAGCTCCCCGCTTCCAGAGCCCCAAAAATCTCTTGCGAGTTCCTTTTGCGACCAAGAATCCCGCACCATCCAGAGATGGGCAAGACCAAGACTGCAAGCTCTAAGACCGATGCTAGCAAAGGAGATGCCGGCAAGGGAGTTGTTCCCTGGCCCGCGGTGGCAGACAACCGCGTCAAGATCATGGAACTCCAGGATGAGGGAATGTTGCCAGGGAGGCCCTGACAGGGTTTGCTTCCCAGCAAAGGAGGAATACCCGTGACCATTGCTAGGTGAGCGGGTTGTCTTTCTTGATTATGTGCTGCGTGGGCTCTCTTTTCCCCTTCATACCTTCTTCCATGCTATGCTGCTAGCCTATGGGCTGCAACTTCACGATCTGCCCCCCAATTCATATTTGCACGTTGCGTGCTTCATCACGCCGTGCGAATGTTTCTTGGGGGTAAGCCCGCATTGGGGGATCTGGAAGTGGACCTTTATGATCAAGGGCCAGAAGGCAGACGCCGTTGGGAGCATCAACTTCAAGGTACGGCCCGACGCCAAATGCTTCTCCCTCCAGCAGCGCGAATCTGTGCAAGGCTGGAGGTCGAAATGGTTCTACGTCCGCTCTGACGCCCCGGGTGCCGATCCGAGTCTTCCTGCCTTCTCAATCAAGAAGAAGATAAAGAGGACGGCGGCATGGAGCCATGAACTGATGCCTCTGGAGGAGTCTGAGGCGACTCCCCTGTTGGCTAAGATTCACTCCCTTATGGGACAGGGGTTGACAGGTGTTAACCTGATAGCTCTGTTCCTCAAGATGAGGATCCAGCCACTACAGGCCCGCGTTCACCCGATGTGGTCCTTCGAAGGACCCGGGGATCCCACTCGAGTGAATGCGGAAGAAATATCTCTGAGCGAGCTGGAGTCGCGGGTGCGAAGGTTAACGACCCTGATTGACGCGACTCCAGGCAAGATCGACTCGCCAGTGGTCCCTTATGGCCCTGACAGGCCAAGGGAAGAGGTAACTTGTATTTCTGTCGTTACGAGCTTATATTTGTAGCTACTGATCTGCTTGCTGGTTGTAGGGACTCAAAGACCCCTTGAGTCAACCTCCTCCTGCAGGGGAGGAGCTGGCCGACGAGTCCTCGGAGTCGCCGAAGCAGGCTAGCAACTCCGAGACTGAGAGGTTGCCCTAGAGACGAGGAGGAAGCGCAGCAGGGAGTCGAACCCCAAGTCTGATGATCAATCGACGGGTGTCGAGGGTCCACCCGCTGCGACCTCGTCTCCTCCTCCTGCAGCCAAAAAGACCAAGACAGGCGGCCCAGCGCCTGTTCACCGATTTGGCCTTTTTGGCCGAGTCACCCAGGCCAGGTAGGTGATTCTTCATTCATTAGCTAAATAGTGTAATCTGAATACTGAACTAGCTGTTTTCCTGTGCTAGCTCTGTGGCCTCGGGTGACCAACCAACGACCCAGGCTATTGAGCCCACCGGGTCAGACCCGAAGACTTCGGGTCCCTAGATCGTCGTCGAGACGTTTGAGCCTCAGGCATCGATGGCTGAGGTGCCTTCTTCAGTGAGTGGGGAGCGTCAACCCCAAAGGTTGTCCCGCTCATTGACTCACCTGGAGAAGCATGGAAGCCGAAGCGGCTCCCTCGACTTTGGCTAGTCGCGTAAGTCTTGAGTCCCTTTTTGTCAAGAAAACTTCTTTTGTTAAAGAATTTTACTCTCCCGGTGGGAGTATGAGTCAGATGCTGACGTAATCACTGCCGCAGCCGATCATCCACTCCATAACGGAGTTTGTTGATCGTTATGATGCGGTGACGGCTGAGCGAGATCGGCTTCGCCAAGAGTTGGAGCGAAGCCAGCAAGAGCTGAGGTCTGCTCAAGGTAATGCCTCCATTTTAGTCTTTCTTTGAGTCAAAAGACTATTATGTCTTACTATTTGTCATCTAGATCTCCTTTCTCAGGCCAACTCCCAAAAAGACGCGGCCGAGCTTCACTCCAAGAACTTGGAGAAGAAGCTTGCTGATCTGGCTAGGGAGTCGACAGAAAAGCTGGAGGCTGAAAAACGCCTCGCCCAAGAAGCTTCGGGCGCCCTCCTCACGGAGGAGGCCGAGAAGGAGAAGACGAGAGCCGTCCGACTCCAAGGAGTCATTGGTCCCCTCGCAGGTAAAAATATCGTAGTTGAATCCACTCTTTTGGATATATTGTTAACGCTTTGGCTCTTTTGCAGGCCTGCTTTCCTTGTCTGGTCTCCTACCTTCGAGTGAAAGTTCACTCGACAGGGTGATTGACGCTGCGGCAAGCGTCTGCTCTGGAGCGGCGACTGGAGTCCAGGGAGCCTCCCGGGTGCTCATTGGTTTGTTCGGGAAAATGTTTCCTGACGAGCCGGTGCCTGAGTCACTAGGGAAACTCGTAGAGCTTTTCAGCGCTGACCCGGACCCTCTGGACGAGTTTAGCTGGGTTCAGACCAACTCCGGTGCGGAGTCGACGTTCGTGCTAGCGCTAGCACACGGCGTCGGCGAAGACGTGTTGCGGAGGGTGGCTTCGGGCGTTCCCTTGCTACCCAGCGGGGAGGAGGTGGCTTTGACGCCTTACTTCCAGCTTGGGGAAGAACTAGCGGCCCAGCTGTCGGCTCAGCTGGGGAGCATGGCATCTGAGGGAGGAGCGGCTCCACCATCATCGACTCCTGCGCCGAGCCAGGAGATGGGCCCAGCTTGAGGCTTAGACTTCTTTAGGCTTTCACCTGTATTCTTCTCTTTTTTTGTATGGTTCTTGCTCGTATGCGAGCAATATTAATAAAGAAACATCCTTGTTCCTTTGCACTGGTATGAGTTGGACTCCCTACTTTTAGTTAAGACTCGTGTCTTTGAATCCTCTCCGGGACTGAAAAAGGGGGTATTTCTCTTCTGCAGCAGCAAAGAGAACTCGTAACTTCCGACAGTTGAGGTAGACACAGAGAAGGTTGTGACACCTGAGCCGAATAACGCGAGAGCCGCGGTCTCGGTTGAGATGCTTGCTCCGGAGATCGCAGAGTCGACGGTTCCAAGGGAGGTTCCTTCCCTGGACAAGACTCGAAGTGAGCTAGAGTTCCTTCGTCGACGCCTCCAAGAAGCCGAAACCCAGGCCAAAAACTCGACGATGGAGAGTCGGAGAGCCGTGAGCGAGTTGCAGATTGCCAAGACCAAGCTGAAAGCGGCTTCCGCCCGGGAAGAGTTTATCTTTGAGGAGCTTCGCGGGCTGAGCTCGCAGCTTCAATGTAAGTTGTTGCATCCTTTTTGCTTGGATCTTCTTCTTCTCGGTTTTTGCTTTACAAACATGAGTTGTTTGCAGATGTGCAGGCCGACCCGCGAGCCGAGCATGATCGGGTAAACAGTGCCCTGAAGGCTCGTCAGACGATCGACCGATCATCGTTTTGGTCTGATCGAGCGAGGGGTCATGACCTGATGCTTTTGCGAGACCGCATAGATCAGAACAAGAGTTTCTTCGACTCCCATTTAGAGACTTTGAAGGCTATTCATCAGGCATTCTGGCCCTTGGAGGAGGTGCCCCAGGAGCTGAGCAAGCTGACCCGAAAGCTTGGGCAAGACAGCGTCTTTCGGGAGCTGATGTACCGTCAGCTAGTTCGGGGGGGCGAAGATAGCCTTGGCATTTGTGTGGGTCCAGTACCCTCGACTAGATCTTAGCCGAATATCGGAGCTTCCTGGTGTCCTGGGCGATGAGATCGATCTGCGACCGCATTTCAATGCTGTTTACGAACAGGCGGCGAGAATCATCGGCTGGCGTTACCGAAAAGAAGAAGAACTCATAGCTCGACAACGTCCACCGCCGAGTCCCCAGTAAATGGCAGTAGTATAGGTTCTACCGGGTGCGCGACCAGCGCTCCCGGTGGGAGTAGCCCTCGAGTCTGGTGACGACTGTTTGCAGTGGTGACTGGACTCAAGTTATGTACTCAAAGATTGTATCTTGACCTAGGGTCATTCTTGTAGAAAGAGCTTTTTGTATTATAATTGAATCTGAATGTGAATTTCGCCTTGAAGACTCCCGGTGGGAGTGACGCTGAGATCCTTTATCCTCCCCTGAGTCTGAAGAGTACAGGAACGCGAATGGCGTTTACCGGGTGCGCGACCAGCGCTCCCGGTGGGACTAGCCCCCGGGTCGGTGGTCGACTATGAGTAGTCGGGTGCGAACCCAAGTGAGCTTTACTCGCACGGGTAGAACTTTGTTTTTGCTTGCTATCTGGTCGCAGCTTCCAAGTGTCGGGTGCGTTCATGCGAAGTATTATAGTCGATTGGACGCAGCCCCCGAGTGTCGGGTGCGTCCAAGACAGGCATTAGAGTCGATTGGACGCAGCCCCCGAGTGTCGAGTGCGTCCAAGTCAAGCATTAGAGTCGATTGGACGCAGACCCCGAGTGTCACGTGCGTCCAAGACAGGCAAGAGTCGATTGGACGCAGCCCCCGAGTGTCGGGTGCGTCCAAGACAAGCATTAGAGTCCATTGGACGCAGCCCCCGAGTGTCGGGTGCGTCCAAGACAGGCATTAGAGTCCATTGGACGCAGCCCCCGAGTGTCGGGTGCGTCCAAGACAAGCATTAGAGTCGATTGGACGCAGCCCCCGAGTGTCGGGTGCGTCCAAGACAAGCATTAGAGTCGATTGGACGCAGCCCCCGAGTGTCGGGTACGTCCAAGACAGGTATTCCTCCGGCCCATCCTTTTGAATGTATCAGAGCTGCGAATCGAGCGTTGTGTGGCTTGCGGTAAAATGTTACGGCAAGCTTGGGCGGAGCCACCGAGCCTAAAAAGTAAACAAGAGTTTTCTGTGTAGACATTTATTGAAAATTTTATTGAGTACCGGAGTACAGTAAAAAACGATTGTGACCTAAGGATGCTAATAAAAGTTGAAGAGAAAGGCGGGGGAGAAAATGCTGAAAGATTTTAAGAGTAGAATCATCGCAATTGTGTGACGTTCCACGGCCTGTTGTATGCAACTCCAGTCTTCATGTCTTTGAGATAGTAAGCGCCTCCCGGAATCACCTTGGTGACCACGTATGGTCCCTCCCAAGGAAATTGGAGCTTGTGATGACCCTTTTGCTTAAGTCATAGTACGAGGTCACCTTCGACGAAGGAGCGGGTGCGCAGCTGTCGGCTGTGGTAGTTACGCAGGCTCTATTGATAGACAGCTGCCCGTGCGAGCGCAACGTCACGAGCTTCGTCGACCGCATCGAGTGTATCTTCCATTGGCATGTCAACTTCCGGTCCAGAGTATGCCGTGACTCTGGGAGCGTTGAAACGAACATCGGCTGGTAGCACTGCTTCAGCTCCGTATACCATGACGAACGGTGTGAACTTGGTACAACCGTTTGGAGTTGTCCATAGGCTCCAGAGTACGGAGGGTAGTTCTTCGACCCATTCCCCGGCTGCGCGATACAGGGGAGTCATGAGTCGTTTTTTGATGCCGACTGTGAGCAGGCCGTTCGCCTTTTCGACCTGCCTGTTAGTCTGTGGATGCGCAACTGCTGCGTAATTGATGTGGATTCCCATCTACTCGCAAAAGTCCTAGAACTCGTTAGAAAGGAAGTTTGACCCGTTGTCAGTGATGATGCTGTGAGGGACTCCGAAGCGGAATACGATGGAACGAATGAATGCGACGGCAGTCGTTCCCGAGGCATTTGTGACGGGCATGGCCTCGATCCACTTGGTGAATTTGTCGATAGCGACAAGCAGGAAGGTATGACACCCTTCTTTTGATCGTTGAAGTGGTCCGACCATGTCGAGTCCCCATTGAGCGAAAGGCCAAGCCAATGTGATATGGACATGCTAACCATGGATACGACCTTTGGTACCCTCAATTCTATAATATTTGACAAGATTTATAATCAGGTGAATTCAAGTAGTAATTGTTTTCGTTGTCATATTTATGAAGATGCGGAGCTACTACTATCTTGTCTCGTTTTATTACGTAGGCATCTTGTCGAGCTTTTCAAGTCCAAGGTCAAGATGAGATACGATGGAGGCGAACAGGAGGGCCAACAAGAATCAAGCATTCATACAGCTGAGAGGGAAGGATTTCAAGTGTACTTTCCAACAAATCAAACGGCACATGATTCGGAGCTTGCTAGAGAAAGATATCATGAATTAAAGTTGAATCCGATTCGGGTCCAAGCTGTCAGGAGACCCGAATTTGTTTTAATCACTCAGGCTGCATCCGGAGTTCAAATCAAGCAAACAAGTACTTGTTGGAAAGGTAATTACAAGGCCTTTCCAAAGGATCCGGCCCCACAAGGAGATTCGACGTGTGCTGACCGTGGAGGACAAAACAAGCTGACGGATCTGTTTTTCGGTTTCCTATTGAGTTGTAGTTTGTTAGGGAAGTTAAAGATAGAGTTGGATTTCGGCTGCTAAACGACGAGGTATGAGTCGCCGTATATCATGAGTCTTGTGGCCCTACAGGCTTTGGCCATGCGCATGCCATGCACGAGGGCCTCGTACTCGGCTTCATTGTTTGAAGGGTTTGGAAAATGCATCTGAAGCACGTAGCGGAGTCTATCACCTTTGGGTGAAATAAGCACGACACCCGCGCCTGCACCTTCATGTCGCTTCGACCCATCAAAATACATCATCCATGAGCTTGACATGTTGGGTGGGCCCGGAGTCTGAGCCTTTGTCCACTCGACAATGAAGTCAGGGAGCACTTGTGACTTGATCGACTTCCGCCGTTCGTAGGTTATGTTGCGAGCTGAGAGCTCGATTCCCCACTCGGCGCCTCATCCCGTCGCTTCGGAGTTGTTCAAAATGTTGGCGAGAGGAGCCTCGCTTATGTAATAGACTGGGCGCTGAACACCGTGGGTCTTGCCATCTTCGGCTCGCTCAACTACAATCGTTGTGCTGACCACCTGAGTGGTGGCTGCGATGTATAATAGGGGCTGCTCATCTTCTTGTGGGGCGACGAGGATCGGTGAGGTTGACAATAGGAGCTTCAAGTCAACGAAGGCAGCACTGGCCTCTGTCGTCCATGCGAAGTTGTCTTTCTTCTTTTTCAGAAGGTGGTAGAAAGGCAAGGCTTTCTCGCCTAGCCTACCGATGAATCGGCTCACGGCCGCGAGTCTACCGGTGAGCTGCTGGAGCTCATGAATTTTAGTCGGCTCCTTCATGGTTAGGATGGCTCTGATTTTTGTCGGGTTTGCCTCGATGCCTCGAGCCGACAGAAAGTATCCAAGGAGTTGCCCGACGGGTACTCCAAAGGTTGTCGAACGTCTCCCGTATATCATCTTGATTTTGGTTGGGTTCAACTTGATTTTGTACTTGTCCAGATTGTCGAACGTCTCCCGTATATCATCAAGAAGTGTTTCTTCCTTCTTTGTCTTTATGACTATATCATCGATATAGACTTGGACGTTGTTCCCTAGTTGAGACTCAAGGCATGCCTGCATGCAGCGTTGATAGGTGGAGCCTGCGTTCTTGAGCCGGAAGGGCATTGTTGTGTAACAGAAAACTCCATATGAAGTGACAAATGTTGTCTTTTCCTCACCTTCGACCTTGAGCCGAATCTGGTTGTAGCCTGAGTAGGCATCCAGAAAGGACAGTAGATCGCAGCCGGTGGTCGAGTCGACGATCTGGTCAATCTGGGGCAAATGAAAGTGATCCTTTGGGCAGTGCTTGTTAAGCGATGTGAAGTCGAGACACATGCGCAACACTGTCGCATTCTTCTTGGGGACAAGGACGGGGTTTGCTACCCAGGTCGCTTGTTTTATCTCCCTGATGAATTTAGCTTCGAGGAGTCGTTTTACTTCCTCCCCGATGGCTTTGCGCTTTGGCTCCGAAAAATGCCGCATGGGTTGTCGCACCGGCTATTCGTTCTCATCCACTTTAAGCGCGTGCTCTGCTAATTCCCTGGGAATTCTAGGCATGTCAGCTGGCACCCGAGCAAAGATTTCCCAACGCTCACGGAGGAGTTCGATGAGTGCGCTTTCCTACGCAGGAGGAAGGCTTGAAGATATTACAGCGGTTTTGCTAGAGTCGGTCGGATGGACCTGAACCTCCTTGGTGTCCGCTTTCTTGTTAAACTCGGGCTGATTAGCCGGTTTCTTGGAGATTGGTGCTTGCTCTAAGCCAGTTGAGGCTTGTAGCTGTTCGAACTCTTCATGCATGCCGAAGGACTCAGAAATTGTATGGAATTCTTTGTCGTAGATGTCTGATCGCGTGAAATTTCCTGAAACGGTGATCACGCCGTTGGGCCCTGGCATTTTGAGCTTGAGATAAGCGTAATGCAGGACCGCCATGAAGCGAGCCAGCGCGACTCAGCTTAGTACCACGTGGTACTGTGAAGGCCAATCGACTACCTCGAAGTCAAGCCTTTCATGCCGAAAATTGTCGGGTGAGCCGAATACAACATCCAGGCTGATTCTTCCAAGTGGCGTGGCTGCTTTGCCCGGTATTATGCCGTGGAAGGTTGTATCCATTGCAGGAAGCTTTGTCACGGAATGGTTCATCCCGCGGAGGGTGTCAGCATAAATTAGATTGAGACCACTTCCGCCATCGACAAATACTTTGTTCATCATGTACCCGCCGATCTGGGCTTCGAGCACCAGGGTAGCATGTCCGGGTCGTGGGACCCTGGGAGGGTGATCTTCTCGAGAGTAACTGATTTGTGTTTCAGACCAATCAAGGTACTGTGGCGCTGCTGGTGGCGTGGCCACGGCCATATGTACTTGTCGGGTTATTAACTTTTGAACCCTGTTCGTTGGCCTACTCTTCTGAATCATGCAGACATGGCCTGTTGGCGCTGGATACGACTCGACAGCAGCAAGTGTTTGCTCCAAAGAGTGGCTCATTACCTCGACCAGGTTAGCCTGTAGTGCGTGGGCCGATGAGGCTCCAATGACCGGAGTCACTGGTGTCGTCATGACGGCCCTATTGCCGAGGTGATGGGGATGACTCATTTGTGAGTTTGTCTGTTGCGCTCTGGTGAGCTCGAGGTGTAACTCCTTGAATCTTCTACACTCCCTCAAGGGATGGCTAGGCTTGATGTTGCCCTGTTCGTCTTTGTAAACATGGAATGGGCAAGAAGCCATCAACTGTTGAGAGAGCGTAGGTTGCCCTTCCTTGCGTCGCCACTGAGGTTTAGACTCGCGGATTTTGCTGCTATGGTCACCCTCCGAGTGGGAAGTGGCTGCGATGAAATCTGGCGAGGCTAATTCTTCATGCGTGCGACCCTTTTTCTTTCTTCGTCTCCCGAAGGCGTGATCTGCGCTGTTAGTTGGGGACCGACCTCATTCATTGCGAACTAAGTCTTCTCCATCCGCCCATCGGTTGGCGATTTCCATCAGACATCTGATGGTGGAGGGTCGAACGCGACCCAATTCTTCTTTCAGCTCGACTTGACGAAGGCCTCGTCTGAATGCGTCTATGGTGCTTTCATCTAAGATTTCCTCAGAGGCGTGCTTCGAGTTGGTCCATCACTGGATATAGGAGTGGATAGACTCTCCCTCGCACTGAACGCACGATCGGAGTTGTTCGAGAGAGACTGGTTGCTTATACGTGGCTTTGAAATTCCGTGTGAAAGCTTGTACCAGCTCGTCCCACGAAGTGAGCTCGCCATCACGCAAGCTGTTTAACCAAGTGCGAGCCGGACCCTTGAGCTGTAGTTGAAGATACTGCATAACGGTGGTTCGAGTTCCACCTTGGCACCGAACCCCGGTGAGGTAGTCCTCCAACCAAGTTCTGGGCTCCTGAGTTCTGTCATATTTGACTAAGTCAGAAGGTGGCTTGAAATTTCTTGGCATCCTGGTTCGGCGAATCCGACGACCGAAGCATGGCGCTGCACACGCTTCGTTGTCTGAATCAGGACAGTCCTCTCTGCGGCCGGCCAGGCGACTATCGACTCGATGAGGACATTGACTCCTTCTATGAGGGTTTTGCTTGTTTTGACCTGAGTCGGGCACTCGGCGATCATGTTGAGGCTCGCCATCCTTATGAGGCAGGGCGGTCAAGTTTTGTTTGATACACGAAGCTCCTGCTTTAGCTAATCCCTTAAGGATCCGCTCGCGGATGCGCCAGCGCGGGTCATTGTTGGGCAGCAGGATTGACTGCAGGCGAGTACTCGCAGCGCGTAGTGCCTCTTCAGTAATCCCAAGTGTCGCCTCGTTGCGATCATCTGCTGACAGGAAGCTTGAAGAGAGATCACGAACCGCATGTGTTCTGTCCTCCTCAGGTAATTTATGGAAACGAGATCCGCGATGGGTGTTTCGAAGAGGGGGAGCACTTCTGGCCAAGGTGTCGGATGACTCCGGCCGAACCTTTATGGATGCTTGAAGTTCCTCCTCTATCTTCTTAAGTTTGTCAGCTTCGAGCTTCTGTTGCTTAACAAACTCTTCTTTTTCTTTGACCAAGTTGAAGCGGTTCATGGCCAAGGAGTTCGCATATGATTCCAACTTTGCAGGAGTTGGGTCATTCATGAGAACTCCCGAATCAAGGGCTGCTTGAACCCGCGGCTTCTCCGCTGCTGGATGACCACCTTGCGGATTTACAATCGTATCCGCGGTCGAAGAAGTTGAGGTGACAAGATTCTCCATAAAGACTTGGGCGATGGCGCACTCGGGCGCAGAATTGCTGCTGTCATGGCAGCCTTCTTGTTCCAGGCAGTCGCCAGCGTCGCTTGGGACGGGGCTTTTTGCGTGACAAGGCGAATTGGCTTCGATCCCAGAGGGAGTCTCGGGGGATTCCTGCTCTCCGACTGTTTTTGCCAGATCCGTCAGCAGGATCCTACCTGAAGGTGAAAGAAGAAGCGTCTTCTCCCGAGTTGGAATAGTTAGATCTAGTAGTCGAAGGATTCCAGTTCGGTCAGCTCGGAGATGGAATTCCCTGAATACAAGATCCATGCTAGTATCAAGCGCGCTGAATACCGCACGGCTGGCGGGAGGGTGAGCGGTAAAGTGAAAGGACCCGAAGGTCATCGACTCCGCCTATGTCGACGACGGGTTTGAAGAATCTGAAACCGCCGAGGTCGTGTTTCCAACACACTTCTTTCCCACAGACGGCGCCAATGACGAAGATGTAACTTCGACAATGTTCATATTGATGGACTTGTATCAAGGAAAGAGGAGTGTGTGTTGGCGAACTCGTCGGCTAACAAGGACATAGGGGACACGATTTACCCAGGTTCAGGGCCCTCGATGAGGTAATACCCCTACGTCCTGCTTGTCGGATCTGTATTGATGAGTCGATTACAATGGGGTACCGCAGAGTCTAGATGCACCGAGTCGTCGAGTGCGTCTAGGTGACTTGTATCTAAGTTGAGGTGTCCCCTTGGCTCCCCCTCCTGGTCCTTTATATATGCAGGAACTCAGGTCTCAGGTAGAGTCCAAGTCGGTTACAATGGAGAGATATACTCTAATTAACCTTCCTTGTCTTGAGTCGCAAGATTTGGCATGTATACTCCTGGAGTCAAAGTAGGCTTCCTTGTAGGCCCCCAGCTGGGCTGTACCGGGTATACTCGAGTCAAGTACGTGGTTAGTCATAACCACGTCAATCTGCTCCGACGAAAAAGCGGCGGCGCGAGGTGCAAACGAGCAAGAAAGGATGCAACGGTGGAACCGCAGGCGGGCGTGCGCGAGAATACGACGGTGATCTTGGCTACCGGAGGCAAGCTAGCACGGCGGCGAAGAAGCTCCAAGCGTGCGGGAATGGCAGATGCGCTTGAGCAGCGAAGAGGCTAGGGTTTCGGGGGAAAGTAAAAGAGCTTTCACCCCCGTCCCCTCTATTTATAAACGGGGGGTAATCATGGGCCGCGGATCTTACGCGCCCACGATCCCCATGGCCATCAGATAAATGGCGCTACAATCATAGCGCCGGTTTCCCACATTAACGGCACGCATATAGTTACCGCGCAAAGCGGCGCAGTGAATCTCGCCGAGTTAAGAGGAGATAAGGCAACGGGCGGATTTCGAAACTCTAGTCTTAATGGCCTGCCGGCCCTTCTGTCTGATGGGACGACACATTCGCCTCAAAAGGCGTGCCAACAGTGTCACGAACCTTATCCTCCCATTATAAAAACGAGGCGCAGAATAAGTGCGACGCGTGGCGAAGATGTCGGCAGAGAAACACTTTCTCGTGCTATCCGAGATTAGGCAGGATAATCTCGGCTTGAAACTACAAATACCGCGCCGACTAAAAATGTCGGTGGTGCTAAATCTTGGCTGAGAAAGCTTGGGATCATATTGGTATTTTACCTGGTCGGATCCTCCTTGGCGCTGAGTTATTGGAGGTTTGGGAAACTATGGTGGTCCGACATCAATTCCTGCCGGACCGCAACAGCTTCGGAGACTAGTGTCGGGGGGATGACCCCGGGTAGGGTCATGACGACACATATTGGCCGGGTTAGCGAAAGCAAGGCCGACGTAATCAAGTACGCCGGCATTATTGAGCCGACTTTACAACAGGCCGGCATACCAAGAGTGTGCCGGCATTTCTATCTTGTCTTATGTGGTTGCAGGACACGCACGGAGTACCCAATCTCGACTAGGGCCGGGATATACCAACGGTCTTATCCTGGTCGTATGGCCTAAAGTAAAGCAGCGCCTCCCTTTATGACGGAAAAGCAGTCGTTGCTCACGTCGCTGTGCCGGACGACTGCACAGTGACGCGCCGTAGAAGGATAGGTGACGAAGGCCGGGGTGTGGCTACAGTGCCCGCCGTCTGACTGTACGTAAAGCACAAAGCAGCGTTGTCCCCTCCCGGACAATCCGAAGGGGACCATGGGCGTACCCGGCGGGCCCGGCAGTAGCTAGGGTTAGCTTTCGGCCCACTTGTCAGTGTGGCATCTTTAGCCTATAAATAGAGGCTCCACCCCTCATGTGAGAGAGGGGTTCCTCTCTTAGACATTAGTTCATCTCCTTCTTCTTCCTTCTCTGGACACAGCTCAAGGAGCACCATTATAGCCCTCTAGTACCCCGGCTAATACTAACAAAGAAGGAGTAGGAGTGTTACCTCAACAAGAGGGCTCCGAACCTGGGTAAAGATCGTGTTCACGGTTACTTGTGTGTGGTTACACCGCGCCATCCCTCCTCCGGATCCTCCTTCATCCATCGGCCCCAACTTAAGCCATCCTATGACATTTGCCGTGACTCCACCACGACACTGCCCCTGCAAAAGTTGACTACTTTCAAAAGTTTGAGAAAGTCTCTCGAATCGTCCATCCAAAAAGATCAGAAGTCATGAGTGATGAACATACTTGGGTTAGGAATTATTTCCTAAAAGTACATGTTCGTTACCCCACCCAATATTAAAAACTAATGTGTTTGTCCCGCCCAATGCTGCAAACACGGTTCTTTACCCCACCCAATATGGAAAACCTGGGTTCGCCACTATGTATATGCCGCATACACATAGCCTTTTGAGAGGATATACCCAATGCTCGCATTTTGGATGCTACCGTGCTACCAAATGACGATAATACATTTTAAAAAGTACTATGCATGCTTTTTTACGAAATATGTTTTTATGTTATGTAAGGTGACTTGAATATGATATTTATTATTTATAAGTTTCAAACAGCTGTGATCATACAAAGCTGGAATAGCTCAGTTGGCCAGAGCGTGTGGCTGTTAACCACAAGGTCGGAGGTTCAAGCCCTCCTTCTAGCGTGTCTGTATTTTTTTTCGCTCCAGTTGGAATCAGCCGGCAGACTTCGTATTGGGCTGGCCTTTGATACCCTGCAGATGGTACATATTTTCTGGCTTAGAAAGGCCCAGTTTCCATGCTCCACACACGACATGCATAGATTATCTCTCTTCCTTACCATGTTTCGAAATGGAAATGCCGAAGCCGAAGTGAGCGGCAGTGCTGACGCCGTAAAAATGGCGACCAACATGCTGCCGTCGTCCCCGTCTCCGTCTCCGCCTCCTACTTCGCGCTCGCTACAGGCCCCGACCAATGCTGCACGCCGGTTGCTGGACGCGGCGTCTTCTCCCCAGAGGCGGCATGCCCATGCCCCGGCACAGCGCGCGCGGCCCGCGGCTGCGGCCTTCGCGCGGGAGATCGGCGCCTGCGTGCGAGCGCGGCGCTGGGGCGCGGCCTGCGAGGCGTTCGCAGCCATGCGCGCCGCGGGGCCAACCCCCGACAGGTTCCTCCTCCCGCAGGTGCTCCGCGCCTGCGCCGGGGCCGGGGCGTCCCGCCTCGCCGCCGCCGCGCACGCGCTCGCCGCAAAGGGCGGGCCCGGGCTCGCTGACGACGCCGTGGTAGGGAACGCAGTCGTTGCCATGTACGCCGCGCTCGGGGACGTCGACGCCGCGCGGGCGGCGTTCGCATCCCTCCACGAACCCGACGTCGT
Organism: Brachypodium distachyon; assembly: GCF_000005505.3. NCBI lineage: Eukaryota > Viridiplantae > Streptophyta > Magnoliopsida > Poales > Poaceae > Brachypodium > Brachypodium distachyon. Next base: position 29,955,075 of record NC_016133.3, on the reverse strand, counting down.
GGCGTGGACGGCTGTCGTCAGCGCGTACGCCAACGCCGGGGAGCTCGACGAGGCTCTAGGGCTGTTTGAATCGATGCAAGCCAGCGGCGTGCGGCCGGATGTGATTTCATGGAACACGCTGGTGTCTGGGTTCGCGAGGAATGGAGACCTTGGTGCTGCGCTGCATCTGTTTGATGAAATGCGGCTGAGGGGTGTCAAGCCGCGGGTCAGTTCTTGGAATTGCATCATCTCTGGTTGCGTCCAGAACTCACGCTACGATGAGGCTTTGGGCATCTTCCAGGAGATGTGCGAGACCGAGATGCCCGATGCAGTGACTGTTGCTAGTATACTCCCTGCTTGCACTGGCTTGATGGCACTAGGCATTGGAAAGCAGCTGCATTCTTATGTTGTACGGTGTGGGATCAAATTAAATGTTTACATTGGTTCTTCTTTGATTGGCATGTACTCTGAGTGCAGGCAGTTTGCTTATGCAAGAAGTGTGTTTTCTGCCATTGATGAGAGGAATGTCACTGTATGGAATGAGTTGATTCAGTCATATATCAATGATGGGAGGATGGACAAGGCGTGGGAAGCTTTTAACTTGATGCAGGAGGATGGGTTGGAGCCTGACATTGTCACATATAACAGTTTCATTTCTGGATATGCTAGAACAGGTCAGAAAGAACTAGCGTATGAACTGTTGTCAGGCATGGCCAATTTCAGCTTGAAGCCTACTGTGATATCGATGAATGCGTTAATATCTGGCTTGCATCACTATGGCCTCTGTGCAGATGCACTGGAAGCTTTCAGATACATGCAGCTCCCGAACAGAGAAGCAAAGCACTGGTCATTTCATGATAATAACAGCCCAATTCAACCAAATGGGACTACCATCACTAGTGTCCTTTCACTATTGACTGACCTTAAGTTACACCGTTTCGGCAAGGAAGTGCACTGTTATGCTTTGAGGAATGGTTTGACATCAAACATATTTGTTTCTAGCAAATTGGTTGACCTTTATGGTAAAACTGGTGATATGGTATCTGCTGCCAATTTTTTCCAGGGAATCAGGAATAAGAATGTTGTCACGTGGAACAGTCTGCTAGCAGCTTACAAGCATAACAGGAAGCCAGAAGTTGCTTTGAAACTGTTCTACGAAATGCTCAAGTCTGATTTACTTCCTAACTTGGTGACAATGCATATAGTTCTTCTGTCTTCTGGTATGACGATGGCACTGAGATATGGAAGAGAACTACATGGTTACATTAATAAAAACTGGTTTGGTGGTTATCCAGATACTCTTGCAACTGCATTGATAGATATGTATGGGAAATGTGGTAAGATTGATGATGCTAGATTGGTTTTTGAGTGTACTGTTGAAAAGGATATAGCAGTATGGAATGCAATGATGAGTTGCTACTTGCTTCATAGGATGCCTAGAGATGTTAAAAGATTGTTCAAGTATATCGAACACTCTAGAATTCAACCAGATCATGTTACTTTCGTTATACTTCTTTCAGCTTGTAAGCAAGAAGGTTCCATGGAGGAAGCTCGGAGCTATTTATACAGTATGGAAGATTTGTATTGCATAAAACCAACTTTAAAACACTATACCTGCATGGTTGACATCATGGGAACAGCTGGTTTACTGGAGGAGTCACTAGAACTTATCCAGAAGATGCCACTTGAGCCGGATGCATGCCTATGGTCTACTGTTCTCAAAGCTTGTAAGCTACACTCAAATTTGGAGGTTGCGGATAAGGCTGCAAAAGCTCTTTTTGAGCTCGAACCAAATAATACTTCAAACTACATGGCGCTTTCCAATATATATGCCAACAACGGCCTGTGGGATTTCACTGACTCTGTCAGAGATGCTATGACAGAGCAAGGGTTGCATGTGGAGAGACAATGCAGCTTGCTATATCTTGGTACAAATGTGGATTCATTTGAGGCTGGAGTTATGTCTCATCCTGCATTCGAGAATATTTTGAATGCATGGAAGGACGTAGCTAGTAGAATGGAACAATCTGGGTATGCTCCTCAGGATAATGAGCCCTATTGCAATGTAGAAGTTGATCCGTTGTCATGCCACCATACTGAGCGGATTGCGGTGTGTTACGGACTTATATCCATGTGTGCTCATGAGCCAATACGGGTCTCGAAGAATTTTCGGATGTGCAAAGAATGTCATTCCTCAATGAAGTTCATCTCAAGGGACAAGAACCGGCAAATATTTATTTCAGATGGTTGCACCTATCACCATTTTAGCAATGGCTCATGCAGCTGTGGAGATATGTGGTAGATGAAAAGTTGGTTTAACATGAAAAAACTCTCTCTTGTACATCACGAAAAAACTGTAGCAATGTCTCACGAGGGTGACATGCGACCAGCTCAAAAGTCAGATTACACCATCTCGACTGAAAAAAAAGGCACCATCTTCAACCCATGGGCTGCAAATATGGTTTGCTCCAAGGAAGATTCGAAGCCTGGAGCTCTTGCAAAGTTCTGAGGGAGCAAGGGGCAAGGTTGGCCAGAATTATGTTAGAAGTGAGATGTATGTTTTATGATTTCATCATATAAAACTTGTACATGGGTGGCTCATAGTGCTAATAAGTTGTTGATGATGGGGGACGAGTTCAGCCATGCTCTTGAGCTCTTCAGCTGTTGATTTACAGGTAACTGATGGCCTAGATGGGGCAGCAGGCCGCCTAGCCGTATTTGTTTGCGTAAGCATTGTGATTTGTCTCTCTGATGTACAGCAGTACTCCAAGGTTTCTAGTTACTACCCATTATACGGTGCGCTGGTGCAGCGGGGGCTGAAATGTTAGCTTACTTGCAAGGTCGTCAGCTGGTTTTGAGATAGAATTTACAGCAAACTTTGTTGGAGACTGATTGTTCTTGAAATGTAGCTTCTCGCGTGTTGTAGCTACTCGTGCGTGATTGTAATGACATCAGTATATGATAATTTCTGGGTCGAACAGATTCATGTGTACAACTGATAACTTTTATGTTCTCTCTTCAGCTTCTGCGCACGCATTGTGGAACGTACTCCTTCCTTAATACAAGATGTTCTATCTTAAAATTGACTGTTGTCTCCAACTCATATTACTTGTTTTTTTTTAAGAATGCAACCCAGCGGGTGCATCATCGATTAAAGAAGAAGAGCCAGATGGCTAGTACAACACCGCAAAAGCAGCAATACAACACCACAAAGTGGCAAACAACAGAGAAAAACTTACACGCCGAGAAGCAACCTACTCGCCCTAAAGGCCGCCACCGAAACCCTACCCCTAAGGAGCCCAGCATTCTCCCAACGTCCAAGTTCCTCAAGAATGGTGGACAGCATCCTCTGAACCGAAGGAGACGCGCCATTGAAGACCACATCGTTCCGGTGGCACTAGATGGTCCAAAGGACGACAGTGGTGGCCGTTCGAAAGTCCTTCCGTGCCCGGCGTGGAAAGGACAAAGTGGACGACCAATCCCGCAGGCAGGCCCTTGCAGACAGCATACACTCGCGATGTCCCCAAGCCGAGAACAAGGTATCCCAAACCTGACGCGCCAAGACACAACCAAGAAGAAGATGTGAGATCGACTCCTCCTGGTCGCAAAGTGGGTAGCGGTCAGGATGCGGAAGGCCTCTTTTGGCCAGACGGTCTGCAGTCCAACACCGATTCCTCGCCGCCAGCCAAGCAAAGACCCGACACTTTAGGGGAGCCCTTGAGTGCCAGATCTCGGTCGCACACGGGTCCAACGCCCGTCCCGCAAGGAGGTTTAGATACGCCGATTTGGCGGAGTAAACCCTGTCGCTAGACCAATTCCACCTCAGGGTGTCGGCAATAGTCCCATCAAGCCGAAACCCTTGGACTCTCTCCCAAAGCAAGAGGAACTCCGCAAGGGCATTTTCCCCAAGATTTGGTCCCACATCCTCAATCCACGCACCATCAAGCACCTCCACCTCCCTAACGGTGCGCTGCCGCACCAATCTAGGTCGGACGGCCACCGTCAGCGTCGGGAAAGAATCACGAATCCTCTCTCCCCCCAACCAACGATCAGTCTAGAACCTAGTACTCCTCCTGTCACCCACAATGGACGAAGTAGCGGCCTCGAATATATCATCCACCTCCTTGGGGGTGTCCAAGGCAAGCCCCCTCCACGGCTTGGAGTCGTCCCATCGCTCCAACCACCTCCAACGAGCCCGGAGGGCCAGATTCAGCAGGTGGACATTAGGAATGCCAAGCCCGCCCAACTGCTTCGGCAAGCACATCGAATCCCAAGCCACGAGGCAATGCCCACCTTTGGCCTCCTTTTGCCCCTTCCACAAGAATCCCTGGCAAATTTTCTCCACCCCCTTGATGATCTTTCCAGGAAGGTCAAGCGACATCATGGGGTAGACAGGAATCGCCGAAAGGGTTGACTTGATGAGGACCAACCGCCCCCCCTTGGACAGCAAGGGAGCCTTTCATGACGCAAGCCGAGTTTCAACTTTGTCCACTAGGGGCCTCAGCTGATTGGCCATCTGCTTACGCACCCCCAGAGGCAGCCCCAGATAAGTGCAAGGGAAGGTCTTGATCTCACACTGAAGCAAGGAAGCGACCAAAGCCCTTTGCTCCATCGAGCAACGAATAAGGTGAGCAGAGGACTTGGCGAGGTTGTTGTGAAGCCCAGACGCCACACCGAAATCCACCATAATCGCCAAGCAACCAACCACGTCCTCCCTAGTGGGGCGGAGGAAAGTAACCACGTCGTCGGCGAAAAAGGAGGTGAGGTGGGTCAAAACCTCTCCCCACAAGCCGCGACAGGATACCCATCTCCGTGGCCTTCTCAATCATGCAATGGAGCACATCCATGACAAGAATGAAGAGCATTGGTGAGAGGGGATCACCCTGCCTCAACCCACGGCGATGGTCAATCTCCGCTCGAGGGATGCCATTGAGGAGCACCCGTGTCGAAGCCGAGGAGAGTAGACCACAAATCCACGCCCGGAACTTCGGGCCAAAACCACGCCGCACCAAGGTCTCAAGGAGGAAAGCCCAGTCAACCATGTCGAAGGCCTTAGTGATGTCAAGCTTAAGGAGGATCGCATCAATCCTATCCCGATGGAGCTTGCGGGCAGTGCCTTGCACTAACATGAAGTTGTCATGCAAACAACGGCCCTTGACGAAGGCGCTCTGATGAGGACCCACGAGGAGGGGCAACTTCGGGGCAACCCTAGTTGCCAAGACCTTCGCAAAGAGCTTAGCCACGCTGTGAATCAGGCTCACAGGATGAAACTCACGGACTTCCAATGCATAGGGCTTTTTGGGCAGCAACACAATTAGGGCAGTATTGACGACATGAAGGCCCCAACGTCCAAATGTGCCAGAGAGTTGAAAGCCTCTAGCACATCACCTTTGACGATCTCCCAGCACGCAACGAAAAAACGCCCGGTGAACCCATCCGGCCCAGGTGACTTATCCAGCTCCTGGGCCTTGACCACGGCCTAAACCTTTTCTTCCGTGAAATCAGCCTCCAGGCCCAACAGATCGCAACTCGGGACCCCGAGAAAATCAAGGTCCAGCAAGAAAGGCCGATCTGGTGCAGAGCCAAGAAGCCCAGAGAAGAACGCATCCACGGCCTCAGCCTTCTCCTCATGCTCCGCCACCATCACCCAATCCACCATAAGATGGGTGATGAAGTTCTTCCGCTTGCGATGACTCGCATGGAGGTGGAAGAATTTTGTGCAAGCATCCCACTCCCGGATCCACAATGCCTGCGAGCGCTGCCGTGCAAGTGTGCGCTCCAAGGAGGCCAACCCAAGCAATTTGCGCTTGAGCACACTCTGCAGTCCTCTCTCCTCCGAGGAAAGCGCACGTAGCTCCATGGCCACGTCAAGACGTAGGATCACCTCAGTCGCCACGAGGATTTGCATCTTGATGTTCCCAATAAAACGGTCGCTCCAGCTACGAAGCCTCTTCGCAATGGCGCGCAGCCTAGAGTCGAGACGTTTAAATGGGTTTTGGATGAGATCCCCAGCATACCACGCGGATTGGACCACGTCAGTAAAACCCTCGACCTTGGGCCAGAAAATCTCGAAATGGAACCTCCTCCCTTTGAGAAGATGGGCCTCCAAAGCAACAAGCAACGGAAAATGATCCGAGGTCGCCGTGCTGAGAGCCGACAGGAAGGAGTTGGGGAAACAGCCTCCCAATCCACGGAGGAGAACGCACGGCTGAGCTTCTCAAGAGTGACATGCTCCCGCTCATTCGACCAAGTATATCAACGCCCATTGAGATAGAGTTCTTTAAGCTCCAGATCCCGCAGGGCTCTGCGAAATTTGCCCATCATCCTCCTATTGATATTAGTACTGTTCTTGTCACCAGGGTCCACAATCAGATTGAAATCCCTGGCCAAGTACCACGGTCCCACATGAATGTCGCGAATGTCCCTCAATTCCTGGAGGAAAAGAAGTTTATCGACGTCGTCCTGCGGACCATACACCACCGTGATCCACCAGGTAGGCCTCATGCCGAAGGTAACCCCGGCCGTAAAGCAAAAATAAGAATCAAAATCCGGCCCCAAGCACTCATCCAACAAATAGCGCAAAACCGAACTCAATTTAGATTCCTGAAGTCCCACAATACAAGCCCCCGAAGAAGCCACGACCGAACGGACCGCCGTGCGCTTGGCCCTAGAGTTCAAGCCTCGCACGTTCAACACCAAGACATTAATATTTGTGTCCGACATCAAAACGTCCACCAAACCATGGCAAAAGCCAAAGAAGAGGGCTAGGTTAACCCAGCACCTCCACCTCCGCGCCCTCCTCGAGGGGCAGCGCAGTGCTCTCCCAACCGAAGAGAGAGAGGATCGCCGTCACGTGCTCCGGTGAGAGGGGGCGGTCAAACAGCCTAAGATAGGCTTGTAGAGCCGCATCGCCAATGCGCTCCCCCTCGCGCGCAATACCTAGACGGTGAATCTAGACCTTATGTTGCTTCTTCGCGCTCGCCGACTAGACCCCTTGCCCAGCCAGCCGCTTGCTCCGTCGAAGCGAGAGTTGCTGCTGGGAAACCCGCTTGCGCAACCGGCGCTGAGAAGGCCTGGGCAGCACCGGCGAGGTGACCCGCCTTACCCGGGCACAGAAGGTCTCGACGCCGCGGGAAGCCGGAGCCGCCAAGTCCTCACCAGGGGAGGCTGGTGACCGCGCCAACCGCGGCGAGGCACCCCCAGGACCCCCCTCCGAAGCCGCCACAGGAGAAGCCGGCGCCGGCGAGACGCCCCCGGAAACACTGACCACGAAGGTGCTCAACAATGCCTGCTCCATTGTCGGGGCCGGGGAGTGGGCCATAGAGGAGACATCCTCAGGGTAGACCACCAAGTCCGACGGGGACAAATCCGGAGGAGCCATCGAACCTGAGCCAGACAAGGACGGGGAGGCCTCAAGCCACATGGGGTCCCACACCTCCTTGGCACACCACAGAGGCCCACGCATCCACTCGACCACGGGATCAAGGGAAAGGGACAAAACCCTTTCCGCAGGCCTGAACTCCGCGGCCGCCACCGACAACCGCGCACCAGCCAGACGCTCACCCCTGTCGACCCGGCGAAAGCCAGAGGGATGGCCCCCGGCGTCGTCCGCGTCCACCTGACCACGGGAGCAGTTGAAGATGTTTTGCATGTTCCCCCTGGCAGGCCGCCGGTCACCGTAGCCATGGGGCGGGTCGCCATTGTGGCCGCTATCGCCATCGTTAGAGGGCCAGTCATCCGACGAGGAGCGGTCCGTAGACACGACAGTGTCCTCCACCCGAAGGAGATGGATGATGGCCCTGTACTCGAGGAGGTGAACCTCGGTTGGGATCATCATCTCCTGCGGCACAAGCAGATCGTCATCCTCCTCTCCCTCCAAAGGCACTGGCGCTTCCGGATTCATCAACACCTTCTCCCGCGGGATCAGGCTCGGATCAGGAGTCCACGCATATATCGTGAACCTCCCCAAATCCTCCTTGTTGGTGGTGGAGGTACCCAGCCACTCGACGACGCAGGATGTCCCAAGGAGGGAAGCCGCTGTGCTAGAGCTCCACGCGTGCGGCGGCACGCCCTCAACCTCGAGGTGCACACGGAAGGAGATCGTGTGCCCCACAGCCTGTCGGAAACGATTCCACAGAGAGAATCTCAGGGAAAACCCGCGACCCTCGATCGACCCGACGGCCATCACGGCGTCACGCGCCTCTCTGGAGTTGAACACCACTAGGAAATCATCCGGCCAGAAACGATGCGCCGAGAAGCAACCCTCGAGCTCGGGAAAGCAGGCAAGAATCACCCGCTCCACCGCAGCCAAGGCTATTCGCGATCGAACACCGGTGACCGAGACCACCGTGCTCCACTGGAGCGCCCGCTCCTCAGCCTCCATCTCCACGCCCCTCGGGATAAAGCAGCACTCCGCTCCAGGCCGCCGAGAAGCCGCACCCAACGGAAGAAGCGGCACAGGCGCGGGAGCGAGGGTCGGCGCAGGCGCAGGCGCCGGGGCCGGCACAGGCCCGAGGCGTGCCAGAATGGCAGGGCCAGGCCGAGGCCGCGCCCCAGGAGCTGGAGCCAGCACCACGCGAGGTGCCGGGGCCGGACCACGCTGAGGAGGGCCTTGGCCACGCCGAGCCGCCTGCACCGGCTGCCCTGCCGAAGAGGAGCTACCTGAGGGGCTGCGTCTGGACCTGCAAAGCCGAGCAACATGCCCCTCGCTGGAGCAGCGGAGGCACTTGGTGGGGTTGGGGCAGACCGCCGCGACATGATGCTCGCTCAAGCAGTTGAAGCATCTGCCCGCGAGGTCCGGTGGCAGCTCCGGGCGGACCACGACCGCGGGGAGTGGAGCCTGCAGGCGGCCACGCGTGCGAGGCTGGCCTTGGCGCCGCCTGCCCCCACCATCAGGGTCATCCCTGCCCCCGCCCGCCGCCACCGCAGCCGGCACCACAACCGAGGCCAAACGTCGAACATGTGGCGGGCATGGAGGCGCCGCCACCTCCATCTCCATGGGAGACACCGGCGGGCTGCCACTGAGCAGGACATCGCAGTAGGAGCACACCGAATCCACGCTGCCGGAAGGAGAAGACTCCCTCTAGCGCAGCTCCCTCGCCGATGGACGGGACGGCTCAGCCGGGGTGGAGTCCATCGAGGGTGCGCAAGAGAGGGGGGAGAAAGGAGGGGGGAGGAAGAGAGGGGAGAAGCGAAGGGCACGGGGAGAGGAGGGTGGCCGCCGGCGGGAGGTGGATGCCGATGCCGGAGTGGTGACGGCGGTTTTAGCCCTAGTCGCCTTTCCTAACGCGAGAGCCTTTCCTAGTATTGGCACTGTTAGTTGGAGCACCCATATTACTTGTCAAGATATCTTTTGTATAAATTTGGTCGAACTTGAAGAAGTTGACATGGGAGTTGGGACAAAATTGTAACATGTTATACTCCTCAAAATATAAGGCATACAATTACAAGTGCAGTCAACGCCATAAAAACATGGACTATAATTTTGACTTGCATATGTTTATAAAATAAAATTAGTAAAAGAATATACAACATCCTAAATTGTTGACGAAATATTTACATGTATCTAGACACTTTTTAAGAATAGATACGTATATGTTTGGACAAATTTGACACAAGAATTTAGAATCGAAGGAAGTATTTTGCAAGCCAAATACAATTATTACTCTCAAGTATTCAAATCGTGTACTTTGTCGTAAAGCAATGGTCAAGAATTTAGATTGTTGACTTCCACACATTATTATTATTATTATTATGTGACTTATGTTTTATTTTCGAAAGGAATATTTTAGACACAAAGGTAGTACTCCCACCATTCCATATTAAGTAACTCAAATTTGTCTAAAAATGTACGTATCTATGCATCTAGATACATGTAATATTTCGGCACTTACTATGGAGGAAATAGTTGATATTACTGGCTGCTGCAATCCGTAAAGATACAGCAGAAGCACCACTCTTCTTCAGGTACAAATCTCTGGTAAGTGGATCCAGCAGCCTTGAGGCCCCTGTCCCTAGCTAAAGTTCACTTAACCTGTTTACAGTTTAAGCTCCTTACAATAAACACCAAATCTGTGTAATAAAGACTTGAAGAATGGACTTGAAACACCTAACTGAAGCTCAAGACCCACCCAAAAAAAATTCTTATTTCCTAACCAGGCTGAAGGACAAGCATCAAGTGATGATTGTATCATCTGTAGAGACAAAAAAGAAAGGCTTGAGCTTAGCCTTCTGGATACTTGCCATATGCCAAGAAATACTCTATCTTCATGTGGGTAGTAGAATTGAAGATCTGAGCCGAAATCTATTTCAGGGGCAGCGATATTGAATCGTGTATCTGGAGGGAGCAGCCGAGCCTCACTTCATGGCTTCTGAGCTGCAGATGCTGATTGTGCCAAAGAAACTCGGATGAAAAGGTTACGTGGAGTCCTGCGAGCCTCCTTCTGGTAGCCACAATTTCTTCCGGATTATGAATATCATTTCGTTATCCTCTTGTTCTGGACTGGACTCGGCATCTACAACAGTAACTGCTTCCCAGTGAAGTGCATTAAGGTACTTCTTGATGAACAGAATGACAGGGGCCTTGTCTCTCACGATGATAAAACCAGTTGGCCTAAGGATGCGGTCCATTTCAAGGAGCAGATCTTCAGCACTGCAACCTCTTTTGTCGAGGTCGGAGAAGACTGTCCATGCATGGAGAAGATCATATGTTCGAGGATACGTCGAGAATGCTTCACACCTTTCAAAACAGAATTGCATGAGTACAATTTCCTACCAAACTTGCCAGCAACAACCAGAACCACAAATAATTAACCACATGATAAAAAGCAAATAATTCATAGTAACATTTGCAAAGAAACCATGAATCCTTCAATCAATATAGGAAAATGGAATTTCTAATTCAAGAATATATTCTCCATTACTGCATTATCTTGGAAACTGATTGCACTTCTTGGAAACCTAGAGAAGGGTTACCGGCTTGGAGTTCTACGGTTTTGTGGTCATACGACTAAGTTTAGTAAATCAAATACTAATACAACAAATGCAACTGCTCAACTGCAATATACAAGGTGCAGCCTAAAATTTTAAGACGCTAAAAAGGAAAATGGCAGAGGTTAACCACCATCATCAGGTGGTTATAATAATAGTAAAACAAACATATTGTCATAATTGACTAAAATACCATCGCAGTAATCCAGCATTTTAGTCTGAGATGGACAGCTGGACTGGTAGTAGAATAAATCTACTGATCTCACAAGGTTTACTATGCTAGAACTTATTGAGGTGTCACAATACCAGGAGTGAGTAGTTCCTGACAAAGCAATTTAGGGCTTTATCCTTCATATTCAATAGCAGTTACGGTTTCCATCATAAAATCTTGCTAGTGCCTTGCAGATACAAAGATCAAAAGCTTCTTGCAAGTACTAAAATGTAACAAGACCACTAAGATATATCATACATCTCAAATGCAAACCCCTTATGTGAATTGACGCATACCAGTCATGAATGGATCCTATGAGCCCTCTGTCATAGATTATCTTGAGAGTGCTTGGTCCATCATGGGGCACAGCATTCATCACCCATACATTCTTTTCCTTGAGAGCAGCAGCAAATGATCCAAAGTTTGCTTTCATGTCCATGACATTTCGGATAGTGTCTGGTTTTATCTTTGGGCGCAGCAAATTCCAGTAATTATCTACTCTTTGCTGCCACATTTCCTGCATAGAAAGAGCTTATCAGAGATCCCTGCTCAGTTGTTTGGACATAATTGAAGTTCTGAAGACACGATAACATCATCTTACCGTATCCTTTTCAAATGTGTCAGCTGTAACATACAAATCCGCAAGACGAGGAGGTGGGGTTGTTAATCGAGCAGGCCAAGGAGCCAGTCCACTTCCCCCATCTCTGTGCATTTCTGCAGATATAAATTAATGCAAATTAGCTGCAAAATGACCCAAGGAAAAGCGAAGGATGAAATTAAATGTTATATCCCCCTGTCTTACTTTATATCGGTACTAAATAACCATAAACCATCCTGTTACCCCTTAACATAAGGAAACCTCCAAGAACCAACAAATTAACAAAAAAAAACTACTTGGTTATTATGTTTATATTTTAAAAAATCTAATAAGAAAAACAAACACCCTTATTACCAGTAGTGACAAGTGTGCGTTTGTGCACGCACATGCTTTTTTTATAGATAAAGAAAAAAGGGAGGATGCATCCTTTCAGCATTTAGTGACTATGCATCGAAAACACTAGACCTGATGTAACCGAAAATCATCAAGGAAAAAGGTTACAGGTGAATTTGCAAGTGGTTGCTGAGCAGCACATTATGTTGATCCTTATCCAAGTTGGTGCAGTGAGTAGATTGATAACTCTACTTAAAATATAGTTGTACTATTAGGCGCTCAATCCTAATTGGCCCCATACCCCTAGCTTATGTCCCTGCCACTCAAAATATCTTCTTAAATATTCAAAAAGAGCTCAACATGAATCAAACATATAGCAAACAACATCCAAATAACAATTCACAGGCCACAGTGACCAGTTTGAAGTAAACAATAAGCAGCAGAAAAGCAAGGTAACAATATTGAGTACCCATCCAGTAGGGAAGCAACAAAAGGTAAAACCTACAATTGGAATAGAGCAAGCACTCACGTTCTGGATATGAAGTAATGCAAGCTTCCATTGTCACTCCCCATACTGAATCTGGATCATCACCGCTTTTGCATAGAGGTGGATTTGTACCATGTGGTCGGCTCCTGTAGCAATCATTGTTCAGAGGCTTGACCCAGATAACTGTCTGGTTTTTTTTCTCTGCAATTTTCCAGCACATCCTTTCTACAAGGGCACTCATTTCTTTCCAGATTCTACGATCCTCCTCATCTTGTGCGTATGCTTCAGGAGATGAATAAGCAAAGTAACCTCCAGGCCTGAGTAATCTGTCTAGTTCAAGCAGAAGAATTCCATCTCTTTGAAGCCAGTCAATCCTGCAACGAGAACAGTGGGCTAATTCAAAGGATCTACTTGGGTACGGAAGCCTTTTTGTTCCTAAAACACCAAGATATGCAGGGATCCCTCTTTCAAGAGCAAATTGGATCTGGTTCTGATGTACATCGTTCGGTGCCAAAGACATTGCTATGACATTAGATGAAAGAAGGTATCCTCCAAAACTAGCAACTCCACAGCCAACATCAAGAACTGTACGGAGCATTCCCTCATTGTTTATAATGTTGTCTTTGAAGTTTAGCATCTGTCACACAGTATAAGAGATGAATCACAATAATGAAGTTTGACAGTGCACAATATTCAAATACATGTATTCGTAGCATTTTTAGCAGGACATTATTGTAAATAAGTTAAAAGAACATACTTACATTTGCAATGTTTGCTATATATTTGTCAGCTCCATGATGAAAATGTGTTCCACCACCTGGAAACTTAATTTTTTCACCTGCATCAATCATCCAGTTCTGGTCCGACTTCTCTTTTGCAAGGTGAGTGTGAGGAATATTTGCTTTCCACACTATATCACGACTTTTTGGCCATTTTATGGGAACCTGCAAAACTAAGCTTCATGAGTATAATGTGGATCAAATAGAAGCATTTTAACACGAATACGAAGGTCAGGGAGCACGTAAAAAGAATGTATCAGCTCCACAAAAGGTGCAGGCAAAAACTCTAACCATGTTCCTGTGGCCAGATCATCCTAAGTGTACATGCAAAGGACATGTCCTTAACCACATGATCAACAACCACAAAACAAAGTGGTTCATCTTGATGATATAGGTTCAAATGATCAGTGTATGAACTCAGGTCCGGCAACTTTGTAGCTCAGGGATAGAATCCAAACTAGGTACAGAGATGACAAGAAAAATGAAAGTGAAAGGATAATCTTGTGACCTTATAGCCATGTGGTGGGGGGATCAAGCAATTAAAGCGCCTCTCAGGAGGAGGGCAATGCCTCTCATAGTGCTCCATCAGGTTTAAATCGAGCTTCAACCTTGTCTGATATATCAAATTCCTATCCAAGCAGGGGATCAGCTCAGAGTGCCGATCATCGCATACCTTCACACCCAAGGAAAAAAAAAACAATTCTAATTATCAACACATATATACTGTCAGCAAACATAGACTGATTACTCATTTTGAACTCACAGGGAAGCTCTTGAGCTTAACATCGTTGGCATCGCCAGTCCCAAAAATTGACTCATCTGAACCATCATCACCATCTACATCACTGCCCCACCCGAGTGACCGCGAGAATTTGGTGCCATACTCTAGTGCTGTACTCCCTGCCTGCCCTTTGGAGCCCGAGAAATACAGGAAGAGGAGGCAGAGGCACACAACCATCAGACAGAACAGCACGACGGGTCTCTTGCTTTGCGTCCCATCATTTCTCCCCCTCATCTCGGAGGATCCCCAATCCTAGTACCCTGCTGCCCTCTAGTATAGACTGCCCTCAAGATTCATAAAGGGCCGCAATTCTAGTATTCTTGGATGCACGGATCTGCAAAAAACAAAACAAGCCATGAGGCCAATCAGATGCTATAACTAAGTAGCAGAAAGCTAAGACAATTCAAAAAACCGAACAAACTGAGGCTGGCACCGGAAATGGGTGCGGTAGGCGAAGAAGATGGAAGCCTCACAAGAATGGAAATCCTCGGGACGAAGTAAATGCTCCCACCGAACCCCAAGACTGATGTTAGACGGAAGATCAAAATTCCCCGTATAAGTATGCAATCTTTCTGTGCCCAACGGTGAAATAAAGAAAGAAAGGAACGGTGGTGGTAAAGAGTGAAGTGGGGGGCAGATCACAAAGAGGAAAGAGCAGCACTACTTCGAATAAATAAAGCTCCCCTTTTCCGGGCTACTATTTAACTCGCAGATTCCGATCTGCGGGGCGGTGTCCCGTTCTCCGATTCCACAAAGCGGACTTGGAATTCGGTTCGTCAGCACACAAGCTCTCAGAGCAATTGGATTAGGCAGCCAAGCACAAGCCAGAAGGAAGAGCTTGGATTTGACCCAATGGAGACGCGAGGACAGCGACGGGCACTGCTGCCACGAGCATAGAACCACTTGGAGAGGAGGGGTTGAGTGCGTCCGGCGAGAGCGCAGCAGCAGATTAAAAATCCCCGGGGTTTCCAACGACCAAATCGAACGCGGGTCTCACCCGAAACAACCAAATCCTAACCAAACGCAACGAGAAGATGAAGTAAACTAAAACCAAACCCCCAATGCAAATCCTGCCAACCAAAAGCGACACGGAACAAGCCCCCCGCCGCCCGCGCAGAGACCGAAAGCACACAAACCGCGCGCGCGAGCAAGCACGCACCCCACCCCCCAAAATCCACGCGCTTCGTTCGCGGAGCGAGCACCGAACAGCGCCCCGGCTCCCAGCCGCCTACTCCCGGAGAAGACGAACCACTCTGCGGGCCCCAGGACAGCGCGACTAGATCGCACCGCCGGGCGCCGCCGCCAGCATGTCGGCGGCTAGACGGAGACCTAGAGAGAGAGGGTGGGTGGGAAGCAACGTACCGTCGCGGTCTCGCGGATCCCGGCGCGGTGCCGCCGCAGGCGCTCGGTCGCCTCCGGTCGCAGGGCAAGGGCGGGGGAGGAGAGAGCCAGCGGAAGTCCTCGATTTGCGGGGAGACAGAGCGGAGCAGGAGAACACGGAGAGAGAGAGGTGGCGCGTGTCAATAACAAAGGTCCGAGGGAGGTCATTGGTTAACCCCCCACTGTTACTATATCGCGCGAAATAATAACGCGCTAATCAAAAACTCAAGCGGTGCGCCAAGCCGCTGTTAATCACGCGGAGGGAATGCGCCCGTGAGGGCATGAGTATTTTTTTTAGCGGGAGTATATGATTAGCGTTGTTGGGGATTTAGCGGGGAGATCTCTGTCGGCGTCGGCACAATTGGAGGGAGCTATAATAATGAGTGCTTTGTTTTTCTCCGCTGTCATACCGCTGGTGGTGCTGCAGCAGCGCTGATACGCCTGTGGCCAATCAACTTTGTCACGTGAGCCTTCCGTCTGTTTTCTTTCGTTTTGATTTTCTTTGTCCCGTTTGTTTTTTCATTAGGTTATGTGTTTGGCCGCCGTGCCGCGAACTCCAGCCCGCCGTTTGGTATGCTTGCATACTCGCTGCAGCCGGAGGACATCACTATGGTCCGCGGGAAGAGCCATGGGGAGCAACGTGAGTTGCGAGGTACGACGCCGGGTGAGGAGGATCTTGATGGCGCTGCAGTCGGCAGCGGGCGGAGGAGTGAGGACGGAGAAAAAACTGCGGTGATGCGAAAGAGGAATGACGGCAGAGGAGGAGCAAACCGGCGATGGGAGCTTCTCGTGCAACCCACAACATCGGCTAACGAGAGAATGGTGCGCAAAAAGAAGGCGCCGAGCGGGACACGGATGATGAGCGAGTAAATACGGACAATGAGAAAGCCATCGATGGGAAAGAGAGAGAGGCGAGAAACGTTGAAACAACCGTACCTGGTGAGATTACTTTTTTGCATTTAGGTTGCACTCACCTACCATGGTCCGATAAACCAAACAAGCCAACATTTGCATGACCGATACAAATCAGGTGCGGGATATGTTGCTCCTAAGTCCTAGGTTTTTTTCTAGATGATTTTTAAGCAATACAAGAGTTACATTATCCATTGGATAGATTGCACGAAAGTCTATAAAATCTGTGTCATATTCTTGCGGAGGAAGCCTGATACGGAGTACTAGGATTCTGTATCAAGGCATCACGTGAGAAGGGGATAGACTCCTACTCCTACTCACACTTCAAAAGCCACGCCCGATCCGAGATAGACACCACCGACACTCAACAGCCTGCTCAGACGGCGAGCGCCAGTAAAGTCCAGGGACCCAACGCGTGACACAGGAAAGGAGCCTGAAAATCCGCAAATGCCAACGCTACCTACTGACCGACGAATGCTTGAGAGTTGAGACACATGGGTCCTCCGCTGCCCTGGTTTGGCATCATCAGATATAGATCCAAGGAGTTAAGGCGCGTCCATAAAGACCAGCCAAATTTGGTGCGGAAGGTCGCAGATCTTTTCAAGCCCATATTTCCTCGCTCGTGAGTTCCGTTCCATGCAAGGACACTTGCAGGAATCCTAGGGTACAAGTACAACTGTACAAGTGAACCCCAGTTGGTTGCAAGTTGCAACGATACCTTTGTTTTTGGCGAATAAAAGTTGCAACTAGCAATCACCAAGAGATTGTTTTTGGTCATTTGGACGCAGGGATTTTGCACAAATTTTACAATAAAATACGGCGTCAGAAAGTAGAGTATCAGATGAGTACAGTGATGGGCGCAAGCCACTTAGAAGTTGTATCTCCCACATGCGGGAGAACTGCAAATTTGAACAAACATAGCTGTTGCAACAAAATTCCCACATTCTCTGTATGCCATGTTTAGCAAAACCATTTTTACACGACGATCTCATGTGTGGGGGGCCAAATTCTTCACCAATGGGTGCAGCCACAGACACAGATCCTGGAACACTTTCAACATGATCCTGTCATTTCTGGTTCAAATATGACTTCAAAATCTAACGGGGAGTGCGTTCTCCATTTCTCATGCTAATTCCTGCTTATTACCCTGCCGCAATGTGCACACATGAACTCCTGTCACAATGGTGAAAGACCTTTCAGGGCACGATTGAGTAACCAGACATCATCTGCTTCCATGTCACCTCATCTACTTTATCTGCATGAACCCTGAGATCTCGACTAAGAAAGCACGTAGATTTTTCCTGAATTTCTGCCTGTTTGGCCGGTCAAGCGTGCTTGAGAGATTGTTACAACTTGTGAGATTGTGGAATGCAACTGCCAGTCTTGATTTTATGGTCGGATTCTGTTGTTTCTCAAGCAACTCATGGACCAGTCTCTGCAGAGAGTGAGAGAGAGACCGCATGAGAACTTATCAAAATAAGAAAAACTGAGCATACTTGATTTGATAACTGTTAGTCTAAAAAATGGCAAGAGAGAACCTGATATAACTCCTGTTCACAGAAAAGTAAAGGAAGCAATGCATCCGCAGCAGAACCTGCTAGTTCCATTCTGCAACAGTCACACCAGGTATTAGACGTGCACATAGATTAAGTTATCTCGCTTAAGATTCTAGATCTACTGAATGCCGACATGTGGAGCTCACCTGAAATCTTCAAACAGAAGTAGTTGCATGAGAAGCCTCAAAAAGTGACTTGATATGCTTTCCTGAAGTTTGCCATTCGATCCTTCAGACTCCATAAGCTGTGAGCTAAGCCCTCCTCTGCCTCCAAGCCTTTCTTTGAAATGGTAGGAAGCAAGAGCATTTACTGCCGTCAGGCACCTCTCAACAACATCGCTATCCTGCAACATAGACAAAGCAAAGCTCGCTATATCAACTGAAGAATATTGTACTTCAACACAAAGAGTGCACAGCAAGATATAGACCAGACAAGATTCAGAAATCAGAAGAGGTGAAACATAAATCTGATGTTATTCATGGTAAGTTTGACACGAAAAAAGCTGCCAATTAAATCTCATTGACAAAACATAAATTTTGTCAAACCATCTTACATTTTTCACATCAATTTTGTCATGATTTTTGCTCTGATCACCTTATGTTATTCCCCAGGAGTGATTGCACATTGAGGTGATCACAATACCAAAACATAGAAAGTTGAGCATAGAATCATGAACAAGTTCTTCTTTGAGTCATAACAGAAGGTAATGTAGGCACGCTGCATAAGCAAGGTTCGGTTGCTACAAGCTAGCTCCGTCGTGAAGTTGCCTGGTCCGGGGGCCTTGCCACGGGCAGGTGTCTCACCACCTCCCACACCTCCTCCGATAATGGAGAATCGAGCTCAGCCAAGTCCTCGGCTCGAGAGCCCATGAAACCTAGATTCAGCAAGAACTCGTGCAGCTCAGCCCTGCCCAGGAGCGAGTGGAAGTGATCGAACGATGTGTGTGCCATGTCTGCATGGTCAGAAACCACCGCGGCATACATAATTACTGAAAACAATGCTGCTACCATCTAAAACTTTGCGCAAAAGTAGGATCAAGCTTGGTAGTTTCACTCAGCAAAACCAAAACTTGACTAACCTTGAACTAATTCTATCAATTCACTGACAGCATAACACAACATAGTAGTAAATGCAGATACATGAAGAGGTTCTTGCCTGATTGCGAAGTCCGAATTCAAGACTACCAATGATTCTTGCAAAAGCATCCCTGTTTAAGTGAGCAACCTTCTCTGGGTACACTTCCAACAAGTGTGACATAAGTGCAAAATACTGTAAAGAAGCCAGACTACTTATTAACATTTGATTGACATTCAATTCTATCAGAAGAAAAATGGAAAAAAGAAAAACTTACATCACGACTGAGTTTGGGGTACTTCAAAAGGTCCAAAGATACCAAGGGAGTCACAATATCAAGACCAACATAGATGACCTGTGAAAGAAATATTTGAGTTAGTTTCAAACTAGTAGTTACAGTTAACTCTTATGCAGAAATGACAATACCCCTGATGAAAGTAAGACATGGTAAATTTCCTTTAAAAGAAAGCGATTCTAGTTTTTTTCCATGCATAGCCTCGAGCACGGTAAATGTGTTCCTTATTGTGGGCTAGGCCACAAATACATAGGATAGAATAAGAAAGGTCTCCAGCAGTGCCATTATTTGTGGTCAAACACAAGCTCACAGACAGGCCAGCATGTTCAGCACATGAAACTTAGCAAAAGCACCAATTGCAAAACTTCAACCAAGGTTAATTGGCATTATGGTTAGCTATCAGCCAATTTCTCTTGATTTTGTGGTCAAGACAGACCAGTCAGAAGAGTTGGCTATGAGTGGTAAAGATGGGGAATTTATGTTTGTCGAGTTTGCTGTTCGTGAGCTTAAACAGTTAACGATTTATACTCAACTTGAGAGATATAGGTAATACAGTTCTATTTTCTTAAGAAACAGAGAATATCGCATAAACATCAGCTGCATACCTCCGCGATATCTGGGGAGCCCTCAATGTTGCTATCAGATAGGAAACCGACCTGCATTTGTCAACGGTGTCTCTTAAGCATGTGGACCTTCGGACAGACAACACACACAGGATGTAAGGGCGAATGTTACCAAATCCTTTGAACATATATTTGTTAAAAGCCGAAGCAAAGCACGTAGATCCTTGTATTTTTCAGATTGTGACTCGCTGCGCAGAGTTGAAGAAAGCGAGAGCATTACCTACGCAAAAGAGATGAACACTCTAGGATCAGATCTTACAGAACATTCTCTGCAAAATTCAAAAGATGGCAACTGCACTGTTGGGAATCCCTGACATTTCCAACACAAACAGAAAAATGAAAAACAGAAGCTCATTGGCGTTGGGCCATATTAACATCTGCCACGCCAAGTTCTTTAGTGAGTTCACATTAAGTAATCCACATTTGATGAGTATCCAAATATTTGGTGCTGTCATTTATTATCTCCAACAGCAGAATTATCGTTAATTTTTTTCCCTTTAGCTGGATACATCCAATTCGATCTTTCTATGAATAAGGAAGCACAGAAACTGAGAAGCACCCGCACCAAACAAAAAGTAGGAGAGTGAAGTGTTTAGGCATAGGAATATTTATAAAAATAAAGAGGGGTACTGCCAGCGAATGCTAGGAAAATTATATAATTTATACAAGAAACTTTTTAATTCTCAGTTCCTCTGAATTCATAAGATACCTACTGGCGTCATAGTCCTTAATTCAATTTATTGCAATCATATTAGAGCTTTGAACTCGCACCATAAGATTATTTCCTTTAGGATTTATTTGGATCCATATCCTTAGAATATAGCTAAAACTTGAACTACATTCATGCTTCCAAAATCCCAAAGCAACTTCCCTTTCCCAAAGACCCGTAATGGCTTGTTTGGATATATAAGGAGATCCAATCCCTTTGTACATGCATGGATTTTAGTTTGTACTAAAGCAAGCTCTGATGGAGCACTGTCTACTGAATTTCAGAAGCAAAAGCCCCGTAATGCATAGAACCTAACACAACAATGGACAAGTATTAGAAAAATGTATGAAAGAGGAGGCATGCAAGCACAAACCATCTCATTAAACATGCACACGCGTGTTTCAGAGAGAGAATCATTAGTTTCGTCTTTGTGTAGAAAGTTTCTGACACAGAACAACACAGAAATAAGGATTCTTGTCCTTACCTTTCCAATATTATGAGAGGAGTATATCTGGAGCAGTCGTAAGCAAAAGCTCATCAAAACTGATGTTTCCTTAGCATCCAGGAATACAGCTTGACCATCAATGAAGTCAACCACAAACTTGAGTATCATGTATATGACTTGAGACTGAAAACAAGAAATGTTAGTGTATGAACCTCAAGGCTCACATGTAAAAAGCATGATTGGATGCATGACAGACAGATAAGTGATATTACCTGATTTTTGTACACCTCCAGAAGAGTCAATAGTGAGTTCATCACAGTACGGCCCATCTCAAATAGAACCTTTTGAGTGCGCGGCTGAGTAGCTCTGGCAGCTCCTCGTAGCCGTTCCAATAGGCAACAGATCTGCAGTTATTTTCTATTATACTAACTTCAAAGAGCTTAAAGCAAATAACATGCGGTCTCACCATGTAGATAACATCTGGTTGATGTGCAACAGATTTGAGATCACTCCTACTAGCATTTTCTACTAGGCATCCTGCGACTGGTCCCATGAGGTCTCTCAGATACCTTTGTTGAAACAAACAAACAACTGTCAAATCTCTTATATTTATTCCTTAAAAATAACAGATAGCAGTTGATGATAGGCATACTGCACAGATGCTTCAGGATCTTTGATGCAGGAAGCTGCACAGGCAAGTGTTTCTGCTAGAGATCTCTGTGAAGTGGTAAGTGGTAACAAAAGCATAAGGTTTTCACCATACAAAAGCGTGAGGTAAATTGCATGATGAGTAAATGCTGTAACACTTACTTGTAAACGTCCGCTTAATGAAAATAAAGAACGTCCGCTTGCAAAAGCTCTTGTAAGATCACGCCATGAGTCCTAAGAAGGTAAATAGCGTTGCGAAACATGAATTAAGAAGAAGAAAGAAAGGGAGAAACACTAGCGAGGAGAATCAAATTATGTTCTGTTGCATAAATATCTCTAGCAGTTCTTAGTCATCACTGGCATCATAGGGCCATACAGAATTTCACTTGGCAGGTTTAGTCAGTTTCTGCTACAGCTGACAGGTCGGACGAAACCAATGGTTGTATTTGAAACATGAATTAAGAAAAAAAAATGGAGAAACATTAGCGAGAGAATCAAATTATGTTATATGGGCACGTTTGCTATGCAATCAAGGAACTGATGCAATCGTGCAATTAGAATGATCCGGCCCGCCCGATCTGCAACATGCGGCAGTCATCCACGCGCGGAGCTTCCGCCTCCAGTTTTCTGGATCCTTGCAAAAATCACCCCGCACCCACGTTTTTTTATTCCCCTGAAAAGCCCCCTGCTGTCAACCTCTCCTAACCCTGGTCCTATGAAGGAGAACAGATCAAATCTGTGGGGGTCCTCTCCCATAGGATCGGTGGAGAATTTCATAGCAATGGCACACTGAAGAATTCAGTGTGGCCGGCCGGCCGGCAGCAGCAGCAGCAAGGCACAAATCACAACCCTGGAACGATCGATGTATGCAAAGGCGAAACTGAGATCTATCTGTTGGGGAAGATGATTAAGGGAGGCTGACAGCAGGGGGCTTTTCAGAAGAAAAGAAACGTGAGTGCGGGGTGATTTTTGCAAGGATCCAGAAAACTGGAGGTGGGAACTTTGCGCCTGGATCGGTGCCGCATGTTGCAGATCGGACGGGCCAGATCATTCTGATTGCAGGATTGCATCGGTTCCTGGATTGCACAGCAAACGGACCCATGTTATATTGCATAAATATTTTTAGCAATTGTTAATCATCACCAGCATCATAGGGTTCATACAGAATTTCTCTTGGCAAACCAATGGGATCAAAGGTAGCTTTAGGTGTATCCACATTTCTTGTTATTTTCAAACTCACTACAACAGAGCAAATTCGACTCAGTGTGTGTAAGCAGTATTGCCTGTATTCAAAAGAGAGCTAATAGTTCCAGGCAAGTACAGAAATGACCAGTTGGATAAGGAACAAGCACGCACAAATTCACTCTATGTGACACTTCTAAGTATCAATGCAGTGCATGAGAAATTTGTGGCATGCCTCATTACGAAACTTCTTAACATTAGCATCTTCTGGGCCATCACTATGGATAAACCAGATGCGCATGTATTGGTGGGTGCAAGGACTATGAAAAGGTCGCACTTGTGCATACTAACAAAATCTGGAAAGAATCATACATGTCCATCAAGTTAGACTATGTAGACCTGCAAAAAATTGTGCAAAAGATACAAAAAAAATTCGCCTCGTTTGTATGGCATGCCCAGATGATCATATTTTGCGAGAACATTTGTAGGTGCACATGATCTAACATGTTGCATCAATGCAAAGGTTTGGCTTTTCATAGTGCAACCCACCAATAAAAGCATGAAATCCACTCTCACCATTACTATGCAATGTCTTAGCTTTCTGGAAATTAGGAACATAAACATGAATATGCTATGGTAGAAGGAGGAAAAGACTTAACCATATGCACAATTGCATGTTCGACTGAGTACTTACTATACCTAAGGTAGTAGAAATGCTACTAATATTTTATTATTTTTAGCATGTGCAAAGTAAAATGTATAGCAAAATACTACAGATTACAGAAGATGCAAATATTCGTAAGATACCAAACTTACCAGCTGAACGACATAAGTACATGTGTGTTTCCTTCGAACAACTGTAGCAAGTAGCTTTTGGCATATGAGCGTCTGTTAACATGAATCAAAGAAAAAGATTAAGGATAACCTTCAAAGCAGTCCAGAAGATGCTTTTGTCATGTGTAATGTCAATAACAGATACTCTCTCTACTCACAAATTCTTGTCAGTCTGAAGTGTGTTAAACCTTTTGGCACTTGACAGATCGTATATTTCTAAATATTTTATTTTAGCATTGATTCCATTACACAAATAAGAACTTATATACTTGTGTAATCTTAAAGTTTTGTTTATGTATCGAAACATCATGATAAAAACTAAAGATCAAAGTTGTATCTTGGAGACCACAGAGCCTTCTTTTCAGAACCATAGCACCGCTGCTCCGCCCCTGGATGCCGTCGTAGCCGAAAGCAACAGCCTAGGGATATGTGCCAACATATATGTTTTGCAGGGTGATTAAGATGTTTAAATCTGACCATGCTTTGCCAGGGGATATGTGCCAACATGCTTCTTTGTATGTTAATCAAGATTCTTATAGGTAATTATAGCTGAAAAGTCAAATGACCATACATGCGCACAGATCCCCATGAGAGATCCGACGGCATCTAGAGGGTGGAGCAGCAGTACCATAGTTCAACCAAACATTTTCGAACAGTCAAAAACATGGAGAACTTTCAATCAAGTTTTTGCAGGGCAAAACATAGGTATGCGAGTGTAGGCACATCGGTAAACTCACAGATTTGCAGTTAATCAGTAAAAGCGAAGGTTACCTGGAGCTCAATTTCGCCCTGATATGTAGTAAGTGCAACCATTGAAATCAGAACAACAAAATCAAGAACAAGTTCTCCTTGGTTATTCTCCCAAGCAAAACTGTTCAGCAGTTTTCTAGACTGCTGGGATCTGTGTTTACCCATACTGTCAATTTCTCTACTCACATCTAGCGGTACTAAATAGGTTCCAACCCATCTAGCCAAGAACCAAATCACCGCCTGCCAACAGCCAAAAAGAAATTAGGTCAAGTTCACCATCTCGAAAAAATGGCAAGTCCACCATCTCAAAAGGATACAATGCTCAAGGGGTAGGTGGGATAAATTAGTTCTTTTAGTATGATAAAGTAAACTAGAATGTATCCCTTAACAAGACAATAAAACTTAGAAACAAAAAAATAGGATAATTGGAGATGAAATCATGGAAATTACAAATCCAAAGACCTGTGCTTAGCAAAATATCGGTAGAACTCTCACACAGGGCAACAAAGAGATGATGAAGATCACAATTAACAGTACAAAATGTACCTCCATGAGTCGGGGACTGAAGTAACTTCCCCTAATTCCTGGGTCTAGACATTGTCTTGAAAAATTTATTATAGACCTGCATAACAAATAATCAACTGATTATGTTGTATTCAGTCCAAATAGCTTAAAGGTTGGACACATAGACATAGAAATTACATTATCAAAAAAGTGGTTGAAACTTCCAGCTACGAGCCTATAATATGAAGTCTTGGTAAATATTTAGTTATTCACTATGAGGTCTTGGTAAATATGTTTAACGGATACCATAGAAGACTTGGATCAACTTTGGCTGTGTTGATGTTTTAACTTACTTACGGACATAGTCGTACAGCAGGCAGAAGCATTTAGCCAATGATAACATGTGGAAACGGGAAAGACAATTTTTTTTATGGCACTCAAAGCGTAAAAAATATGGAGAATTGGCATTTTCGATAAATCAAAACTGGGTCATGAAATTCTACGTAACGCTATATAACAATATCAGCAGTAGAATGTATCTACAAAATAGTAAGCTCTGTCAAGTGATTTGACCAACAGGCAAGAATTTTTTACCATGACAGTGTAACTACGGGATGTTGGGTTGCTTCAACTACATTGGGGAATCCAGCCTGTAAAGCTTCAGGAATCTGTTAAAAAAAACTAATAATGAAAACTGAGAATATGACATGTATCTTGCTGACAAAAGTATAAACACTACACATAATATGCAAGAACACAGTGCTTTCGGTGCAGCATTTTATGTTATATAGGAGTACAATATGATTATAAACAGTGCACGTTCGAAGATTTGAAGCTTCTAGCGCAAGTTGGAACTGAAGATTGCATGAACTAGGAAAAGCTGATGGAAAATGCAAACAGTGTATTCATGATAAGATTTGGAAATGTTATTAAAAAAAGATGGGCTTTGGAATATTTACAAGCAGTGTTTCTCCTTCGCCCGAATCAGTCAGGACATGACTGGTAATCAACAACAGCCAATACAGCTCCTCCAATGTTCGAGTAGGGTCGTTTTCACCATTTCTCTGCAATGTGTATCATGGAAGGAAGGCTATTGTAGAAGGGACGTTACAGAATCTAAAACCAAGATAAATCAAAATATGAAGCTAACGAGAATACCTGACTTAGCTGTACAAATCGCTCAGAAAATAATTGTTCAAGAAAGGGTATAGTCGTGTCAGCAGCTGCGCGTGCAATCAGAGCATACAAGGCCAACTGCTCATCACGCTCTAGATCAAGCAGTACTTCATTAGTATAAGACTACAAGGAATCCCAAAGGGAAAGGGGCTCAAAAGAAATTCCAACATACTTGAAACAGAAACATGAAAGTATTCGGCATCGTCACTATCCTCAAATGCCGAATCAGCAGCAGCTATGTCAAAGAAAAAGAAGGGCAATCAATATGCAGCAGCAGGACATGAGAACAGCAAACAAAGTACTCTGCGTGCAGATGTCATTAAGTATCAATATCTTCAAGGATAACTCTAAATGAAGAAAAACACACTGTACCTTTCAAGTGTGACTCCACAATGATCTTAAACAAACTTGAAGCTGCAAGTGCTCCATCAACGGACATAGGACTTCTATCAGCGTCAGCTTCCTATGGTAAACAGGAATTTAAGTGAATCCTATGCATTAATTAATGGTTTTATAATAAATAAAGTGGCAGAATGCTCTTCATTAACCAACCAAAGTAGCCTAAGCTTGTTACATCTATTGAATAAAGTGCAATCCAAATCATGTGAGAGTTAATAGGGTTTTCCATGTACCAAATAAGATAAAACCTACCCAAGCACTTCTATACCATGTTGCTCAGTAAATTGCCAATAACAATCAAGCAGCTTCTATCTCCCTACTGGAAGGCAATATGTTGCTATTACATTGGTGATGATGATTTGAATCTTATGCATAATCATGTACATGCTCTACAGACTGAAGTAAACTAGAAAGCCACATACTTACTAACTTCTTTTAAGACAGGAGACTGTTGCCATACCGAATACAGATTTAATCAGCATGTTAACATGCATATAACAAAGCAAATGATTAGAATAATACAATCAATCCACTAACCTCAACACTGCTAAGTCATGAACGCATGCCAGCTAATCACAGAGTTCAAATCCTAGTATAAGGTACACACTGAACAGAAAGGTTTATATTGCAATTAACATATATAACTTCCATTTTAACCAGGGGAGGCATAGGGCCAAATGATGTTCAATACACAATTAAAAAAAACTGGTGTAAACCTAGAAGAGAAATGCACCAGTATTCACAACTACCAAAAAGGAGAGAAATGGCCAAACAGTTAATAGGGGCTAATTACTAAGTGAGATAATGAAAGAAGAGACAATAACCTACAGCTATATCACAAAGAAATCTTGTACATGATTAATGAATAAGCACTGGACAGGAAGTTGCACAAAAACGCAAACACATATTCTGAAGCACATATCAATGACAATACCCCCAGGATAACACTCCATGTTTCCAGCAATATATCTAGAGCGTCTGAGCCCCAGGTTTCTTCTTCATTCTGGTTATTCAGAACAGACTTGACAGCTTCGGATGTCAAAGCAGAAAGCAGGTTAATTGTGCCATATTGCCTGCAAGCATGTCCATGTTACAAGAAAATAGCAAGTCAAATCTTAACTGGTATATAAACATAATCCTTAAGGTACTAACAGTATTGACTTTTTCCCTTTAGCATGTCTTTGTTGATACAAAAGAACATTATTGAGTTTTTGTTATACAACACCTTATAAAAATAACTACTAGGTAATAAAAAAAATGAGGTGCAACTAACCTTATCGACTTCAGGAGGTTGTCAAAAAGTGAGCTACTGGTCAAAGATGCCACTGAAAGCAGGGCATGGCAACCATCTATGAACTCACTGCAGAAAGAATAAATCATAATGGTCATCGGTATTTCTTAAGTTTTGCTCAGGTTCAAGGAAGATTGAATCATGGTTCTTGCACGACCTTTCACTTCCTCCACTTCGAATTGATTCTGCAATGACACCCGGAGGTTCAATCCACAGGATAACAGCAGATAGTATGTGCATAAAGTGTTCAATCTGTGCATCTCCCTTATCTGAATATAGAGGACAAACAAGTCATATAGATCATTATTAACACATTTTGCTGGTTGAGATAATACTGAGAAGCTTTCAATGAACATCAAATTTGTAAATCATGGGAGAGCAAACAAACAATGACTGTTTGAAACGTGCATATACCATCAGGAAACACAGCGCCTGCCAAGGAGCATAATTGCACTACAAGCTGTCTGCAAGAGACAGCAATAGGAGAATCTCCCCATAGTGTATCGTACAAGTACTTCTGGCGCAGGGTAGTATAGAAGTTCAAAACCCAGGTAGTATGCCCACTTGATATTAGAATATCAGTCCACGTAGACCCTGGCTACAAAAGAAAATGTAACCATTCATCAGGTGAACAGAGCAAAGATGTAAGTAGCTCAAAGACTGTACCTTCACCAATGACCGTTCGAATTTCTTCAGATTTATGGCATCACTCCTCAAACCAGAATTTATCTTGGCATCTGAATTCTCATGTTCCAAAGCTTGCTTGAAACTCCAGCTTAATATTTGAAGCATCAGACGTAATGCTGCTGAACATGCTTTCTCCTCAGGTGTAGTTACATTTGAATTCAGGATCGTGTCTGTAGTATTGAATACAGCAGCTTGTGCCCAACAATAGAAGTCCTTGCAACAGGAAATGGTATGTCAGAATGATGACACTAGAAGTTTCCAAATGATATGGCAATTAGCCAAATATTCTCATGTAAAAAGGAGTATGCTTCCACCTTCAGAAACTTCACTTCAAGTGACCATTGGCATTGTTCATGGAACTCCTTTGGCAGGCCCATAGATGAAGCAGTTGAAGGGGAAAATTCTGAAACCTAGCTCAGACATGAAGTTTAATTCTTGGTCAGTGAGGAAAGGTCAGATAATTCAGAGAAGCAACTATATCAGCCTTTATGAACATAAGCATACCAAGGTTTCTAAGAAATTAATCCCAGCAAACTGTCGATTAGGCCCATGGATGCCCCGGACAGACTGCTCAACCTGAAAAGGATATCAAACAGTACAAATCCATGGTGTTTCACAAATAAATGAATGGAAATTTTGAGTGGTTAAAAGTGTAAGACAGAACACAATTATGAAAATAGAACATGTATTTGGCAAAACAACGAATACTGGTGGGGATTGGAGGCTCCATGTATGCTCATAAGGGTGAACGAATCAGAAAACCACACAAAGGAAAAAACTCTCTCAATCATCCAGCACTCTGGAGTTAACCCAATCCAGCACTCCCAATTTATGAAAAGATGATATTTGGACCCTATAAAGGTCCATGTCCGCTAAAGCCAAAAAGGTTAGGCCAAGCATTCTTGATCATGCAGCCACTGTCTAACTGTTGAGAGAAGTTTGTACCTCAAAGAAGATAGCACCTTTTTCTTGGTCCGGAAACTCAAGCCTGCAAATATGTGTTCCATATCAAAACATCTAGTATTTGAGTAAAAAATCTTCACACAGGCAATTACCTTGAAGCACACTAAAAAGCAGACAATTCGTTTAAAAGCAAGTAATTATGCATATACACTGTAACCATATTACTAGGGGATATCCCCCCTGCATCACTGCCTCTTTTGCATCTAATCATGATGGATGATATCGTACAACCCAACCACCCACCCACCCAAATACCATAACTAACCTTTGTCCTGCACGAGATGGTGCAGGGCTAAGCTAAATAGCTAAATAAAAAATAGTATCCAAAATAGATAACTAATCAGTCCCTTATTGCATGAATTCCTCTTTAGGAAGGTTGCTAAATTCGCCACCTGCACAAAATCACATCTAACCTGGCAACCCAGCGGATGAAAAACTGGGTACAAATGAATATTTTACGCAGCAAGCTAGTGATTCTTGCACCTCTTTGACAGACAGGAAACAGAGAACAGACAGTAACTTTTTTAAATGCTCTTTCCATTAATAGAACATAAGAACATGTTAATATGAAGAGGCATAGTGCCATAAGCAAAAGATACATTCACATTTACACTGGCAGAGTAAGCAGATTAGTAAAAACTAACCAGCCTCTTTTTAGTAATCTAGCTGCCACAGCAGAAACTTTTGATTGCACGTAGCCATCAGGGGAACCTGCATGCTCCATAACGTAGTTCAAGCAATATCTACAATGTTACAGAATTATATTAAGTGTTAGAATCTGATCGTCTCACGTTACATACAAGCTTAAAATTCCCTACAAAAACTCACAGTATTAGGCTTCTTTTGTTGTCATCTGTAAGAATACCCCACTCCCTTATTGCAGCATCACCAATTGCTCCGGCGGCTTGGAATCTTGCATTTGGCATTAGGGATGTCTCTGGGAGAACCGGATAAGGAAAGTGTGATTTTCAGCTTGTATCAGTTATAAACATGGCATGACAGAAATATTTGCAGGCACGTAACCCTGTAATTCTATAAAGCTCTTAAGAGATTCGAATGACAGATGAACAGATTAGTTAGATCGAACATTGGAATGACAATGGCGCATGACAAACTTCATTAAAGGATGTCAATTTTGCACGCAAATACAATGGCATCCCAGCTTGTTCGTTTTAGTTCTGAGTTAAAAAAAAAGATGAGTTCTGATTTAATATTTGAGTTGATACAAAAGCCAACACCAACTTAACTTGACTCTTTCTTAGCACACGGAATACCAACCAAATAGTAAATTTAGCATAGTTTTCATAGATCAATGATCTTTTAGAAATTACATGCCAACTAAATGATTGGAAAACTTTGGACTGATGCTTGTGGTATCACAAGACATTCGTAGGGAATTACAGTGTACACAAAGCCAGCAAAAATATACATAAAACTTAACTACAGTATTTTATAAAAAAGGAGGTAGGGTTTTCACAAAATACCTAGAGGTTCAGAAGTTCGGATACATGGATTGTGGTTACATACAGAAAAAAAATCCCACTAGATTAATTCACTTTACTGGTCACTAAAATCATGCAAACAGTAAAGTACAAGCACAGCTGGCGTAAGCTTATCAGAGAAAAAATAACTAAGCGATGAATTTATGGGCTGGTTTACAAACTGAATTTGGAGCAATGAGATGAGGGGCATTTGTGGTTTCTGATGATTCTTGTTTTGATCCAAGTATCTAACCATAAGTGCTCAAAATTGTAACAATGTGCTTCAAACAGCATAAAAGCAGCCCCCCACCACCACCCACCCACCCACCCAGAAAAAAAAAGTAGAAGACTGAGTTGTTATTACGTGCAGTCCACAAGACAATTTACACGCATATATATAATTATTCAGCTCCTGTGTAAATCAGCTTAACATAAGAAAGAAGAACTGCACAGTTCAAAAATTACATAGTGGGTCATTTCTGCTAATATAAGAAGTCCTAGATCCTACTAAGCAATCCACATGAGAATCTTAAGCTTTATCGAGAATGGATTCCAGTTCTTTGTAGAGGCACAACTATACAACAGCATACCAAGAATAAATCTGCAAGATTGATAAGGCATCAGAGATGAATGGAGTGAACTAAGAACTTTTTCGGCTTCAGACGGATTCATGTGCACCTGCAAAATCATGCAAATATCAAAAGGTTGCCTGCTAAGTAAAGCTCAAAGCCAATGGATGAAACATCAACAGTGAGGAAAATAACTCTAGGTTCATTATAAAAAAATTGTCCTGATGTGACATTAGGTGAATACAGAAAGGACCAAGGATAGCTTATTGGCAACAATTTTCATATAATTGAGATAACTTGGTCAGTGGCATAGAATCAACAGTGCATCCAAGTGTCAAAATGATAAGAAGATGATCCAGAGATAAGCAGCAACTTGTATGGCAAATGCATAGTCTTCTATAGTTCAGAATCAGAACACAGTTAGCATAGTAGAGAGCACACTTTTACTAGATTACAAAACAGATAACTCAATTTGACCAATTAAAATGGTCTGTGTGTATCAACCAACAGATCCTCGCAGCCAGCTCAATCACTACATGGCAATTCTAAAACGCTTGCGCTAAGGAAGTTCTGGCCAGGCAATAAAGCACTAGACCAAAATTGTCAGTAAATCCTCCTCACAACTGAACAGTATCCCCTAGCATAGTAGTCGCATACTTAGAAAATTAAAAAATGCCAGTACAGACCACTATAATCTTGGGTGCCAATTAACTGTCTTTGCTTTACAAAACGAGGCATCAGAATATCACGCCTGAGCGAACAATTCAGAGGCCCCGAACCACCTTAATTAAGCAACCGACTCAAAAGCTTCGAAAAAAGCACCTAATCCCTCGCTAATCTCATAGAAATCCCATAAAAAGGGTTCCCCTTGCCAAATCCATTCGGAAGCACACTGGTAAGCAACGGCCGAGACTGCACAGCAAACCAGAGCCACGCGCAACAATTTAGGGAGAAAAACAATGCCAAAGTATCAGCACAACACAAGCAATAACTCCAGCAAATGTCATAGAAGCACAACAAAGTCAAGCAGAAGCCCATTGCCCACAAGCGCCCCAAATCTACACTGAGGCGCCGAAATACACGGCGCTAGCCGCGCAAAGAGACGGAGACACGGAGTTTAGCAGATGATAATGCCAAGAGCGTCCGTGGCAGCGGGAGGAAGAGGTCCCCGACCTGGATGAGGGAGCAAGCCTGCTCGATGGCAAGCATGGTGGCCTGGAGCTGCTGCGGATCAGGGGCGCCTCCGGGGAAGTTCTGCATGGCGGCGGCGGCGGCGGAGACGGCTCCCTAGCACGGCAGCTGTATGCGCGCGCTTGGGTGTTGGGTCTCGGCGATCGCCTAGGGCTTCCGGCCGCCGGGCGTGGAGTCGGAAGCGGAGAGCCGAGAGGGAGAGAGAGCACCTGATGGTTTTCTTTGGGTTTGGGGGCGGAACAGAAACGACGAAGTGCCTCGCTGGCTTTTGGGTACTCGTAGTAAACAAAAGACTGGTTAACTTTTTTATTGTGAGAGTCCACTATATTTAAAACAGATAACTAATTTTCCCGAAAAATGTTATCCCTCCGTTCCAAAATATTGCTTTTACTGCAACCAAAGGGAATACTCCGAAAGCGAATTGAGGCTGGCTCAGGTGGTTGCTTTCTTGTGGTCGAATCAGTCCATCCAGGTTCAAGTCTCCGACTTGACGTGGTTGCTCGCATTTTTCTGGATTTATTTCAGAAACTAACCGGCGTTACATTTTCAGTGGGAGTGACGTATCCGTCAACTACGATGACTTCGTTAATCTCAAGATGATGTGCCGGACCAGTTTCTCGGAGGTGCTCATAGGGGTAGAGTGTGCGTGTTCATAGGGGTGAGTGTGCGTCCGTACTTGTGAGCGTCTGCGTCTGTACTGTGTTTCCTCAAAAACAAAAGGAGTACTCCGAAAATTATGTGCCAACCAAAATCTTAAAAAAATTTAAATTTCAGTGGAGTTTGATTTTTTATAAATATCCATCCGTACCATATAAGTGCCGAAATATTACGTCTATACGTATTTTAGTACTCCCTCCGACCGGTATTAATTGTCTCAAATTTGCCCAAATACGGATGTATCTATGTTTAAAAAGCGTCTAGATAGATGTAATATTTCGACAAGTAATTCTGGCCGGAGGGAGTACACGTATATACGTCCATATCTAGACAAATTTGAGTCACTTAATATGAGACGGAGTACAATTTACTTGACATTTATTTCTGAAAATTACAAAAATCCATGTACCTTGCTAGCAACGAGCTAGTATAAGATTTAGCTTTGGTTTACTTTGGTTGAATAGCTATATCGCTCGATGAATTATCGTATTTTCTGTGACCTGGTCTTTCACATATACCAACTTAATGTATGGTATACAATGCCCAACATCTTAGCCATTTCCTGATTGTTTTGCCCGACAAAAAAGGGTTCCGATGGATTAGTCATGCAACTAGCCATGAACATTGACTCGCCAAATTGGCCTCTCCCTCGGCCAAATTTGGTTATTCTCTTGAAACTTGCCATTTTCACTCTCATGCATTTTATTCCACCAAAACACGCCAAATAGTCTCTCTTCACGCATCACCGACCAGTCGCTCACAGTTGTTGTTTGACCTCGCTGCGGGAGCTGCCGCTACTAGACCACAACGCTTGCCACAAACGATCTGCCTCGGCGGGATCACTCCTATTTGTCCCCGTCTCAGTCCTTCCAACCATCCTCCACGACATCTCACAACTCCTAGATTTTGTTTAAAACGCACACAAGACTGCAACAATCGGAACAAATTAACAACGTAAGTTCAAAACAGGAAATAAAGCTAAAGCTACGAAGTTCAACTTAGGGCAACTACTATCTGATGGGGTCAACTTGCATCTATCCTGCCGAGAGCCGCGCTCTGGAGAAGGTCCTATTGGACTCGGACTACCCTCATATTCCAGCTCTTGCTCCCCCGTAGCCAGGACCTCACGGCTCTGTTGTCGTCTCTAGCCTGCCACTCATATAGTTTTCGCCTAAATCCTTCGTTGTCCATCCCGCTTCCTAGCCTCGGTGCCCGGCAACCTCGTGCACCCTACAACTCCCTTCTTATGCATGAGTTCGGCTAAAATAGACGACATAAAAAGTTCCCACGAGAAAGTGGACCCCATTGTTGGGTCCAATTTGGCTAATTTATTGAAAGACACGGCCAAATCCACTGAAGCAATAGTTAAACTACAAAAGATTATAATAAAATGTCCGATCATTGAGGCAAACGACACGACACATATTCTCTTCCTTATCGTCGAGACTGATGCATATCAAATAGATCTGTTACTAAAAGGAGATTGTGATCATCCTATGGTCGTCGGCAATGGGAATAGCTAAAGGAAATATTTGGAAAATGAAAATGACTTCTCATCTTTTATTTTGCACGTATTATCTTTCTCTAGGCCTCAACTGTTCACATGATTAACAACCCCGTCCACTGATTTGGGTCCTCGGGAGGAAATGCAAAATGGGACATAACATTTGAAAAATCTACATACCTAATTTAGCTAAAGCATACTTGTCGACAACAACTAGATGAACTAAAGCGGTGATAAAAACAATTAAACACTTGGTAAATTGCATAATAGATTGATCCGCCAAAGTATCAAATCACTTACTAGCTTCAAACTTGTGATCTTCCGCCTTTCGGAGGGATTGCCTTTTTTTTCTCTCTCCGATTTTTTTTAGTTCTCTCCAATTAATGTTTTTAGCAAAGTCACACGGCTTTATTAATCAATAGATAAAGGTACATTAGAATCGGTCCATGGCTGAAGAAGCCAAGTAAACCTGCCGTGCTGGAGCGAAAGAGCACTCCTGACTAAACTATGAGCATCTATATTAGATTTTCTACTTTCATGCATAAAAATGACATAATGGAACTCTTTGCTACGAACTGCAAGGAAATTGTGATGTAGCTACACCGTGTGTCCCTTGAAGAATGTCCTTGATAACAGCATGTGCGTCGGAAGCAATGCAAATCTTCTCTAAGATTTAAATCCTTGGCCAGAGCTAATGGCTCACAGCAAGCCAAAGCTTCAAGCGTAGGTGATTTTGGGCCACAATGTTTCGGAGGCCCGTACGGCCACCCAGTTCGCACGCAGTCGACGACGGGCCAGATGAACACTTAATCCATGTGACCGATACATACATGCTGCATATATTGTCTAGTAACTTACTTGTCTAGTAACATTTGTTAAGATGCAATATATGCAACTAATCTCGGTTGCCTATTCGGATAGTACATCGATGGTTTATGTGTTTTTAGTGAAGTACTAAAAACACAACAAGAATTTATGGGCGGAGTGAATATCTTTGTTTTTTTAGAACATCTCCAGCCGGCCCCCCTAAAGGCTCTTAAACGGGCTTGGGGGGACACCGGCACAAAAATACCGACCCAGCCGGCCTCCTCAATTTGTTTTTTTAGCCGGCGCGGCCTAGAATGTTAGCCGGCGCTCCCAGGCCGAACCCAGCCCACGGGAAAGCGAGCGGGGGCGCCGACGCATCGCGTTCTTCCGGCGGGCCCGCCTTGTCAGCGGGTATTAATCGCCCTCACCGGTTTTCCACCAGCTTCTTCTCGGCGCCCGAAGCGATTAATGGCGGTCGCCGGGTAAAAACTCGCCGGTTTCCATGTGGCCACGCCCCTGCGCATTCCCGACGAACTATCGCCGTGTTCACACCGCTCGTCGCTTTGCCTTCCCCGCCTATAAAAGCATCTCCGGCGCTCGCCCACCTCGCCATTGTTCCTCTCGCCCTCCATCTCCCTCCCTCGCCTGCAGAATGGATGGCGCCGACACGGCTGACGGTGGCGGAAGCCGACGCCCTCCACCGCGCCGGCTACCCGTGCCTGCCGGACACTCGGCTTCCTGGCGACTGAAAGCTGAGCACCGGCGGCATTCCGATGCCGTCGGTGTCTCAAGGGCCGAGGAGGCAGGCCGCCATCACGGAGGCCTTCTTCCACGAGCTGACGCTGGCACAGCGCCTCCTGTCGGGGTGGGACCGGCACACCGACACGGAGTGGCAGGCATTCTTCAAGCGCCGGCACGGGGAGCAAATGGCGCGGTACGAGCCCGCCCGTGCCACCGACGGGCCGCCACAACACCGTCGACCAGCGCCTTTGGTGGGAGGAGTCGGGCCGCACCCTTGACAGCGTGCAGGCCCACATCGCGGCCGGTGGAGTATCCGTCGACGGCTAGAGGGCCAGGGGGAGGGCTCCACCGCTACCTCATGGCGTCCTCCGGCTCCGGCTCCTCCTCTTCCTCCTCCCGGCCACCTTGCCTCCTCGTGAAGGACGAGTCGGGCTCCTCCCGAGGGCGACAGCCGGGCTGGACGCCGGAGGCGGAATATGAACGGCGGACGCTCGAGTTCCGCCTCGACGGTGACCCGGAAGAATTTCCGAGGCAATTGGCGGCGGAGCGCGCCAGCCAGCGCAAGGCCGAGGAGGCGGCGAAGGCATGGAGCCGGCAGGAGGCCGAGACAGAGGCGGCGGCGGCGGCGAGGGCTAAGGGGAAAATGCCGGTGCTGAAGAAGCCGAAGAGGGATGTGAAGGTGGAGCCGATCACCATCGACTCCGACGACTCCGACTTCGACGCCTACCTCGCCAGCTTCCGCGACAACGCGGCCGGGTTTTTTTTAATTTTAGAATTATGTAAAAAACTTTATGTTTAATTAAATTTCGTCGAGTTTAGTTAAATTTCGCCTACTTCATTTAGATTCTGCCGAATTTAGTTAAATTTTGTCTATTTTCAATTTTTTGAGAAGATCTTACTGGGGGCGCAGTTGGATCACGGTGGAACCCTAAAAAACTAATTCCGTCGGCGCCCTGTCAAACGGTCTGAAAAACGTCTACACCAGATGCCAAATAGAGGGACGGCTAGATTTGCTCTGAGGATAACTTCATGAAAAGTGAAAAGGCGAGAGAAAAGAGAGGCTGGACCTTCCATGTTTCAGGGAGAAAAGCGCGTGCAAAAGATAAGAAAAGCTGGACCTGCAGGCGCTAGCTCAAAAGACGGGTCTGTGACAATCTGTCGGCCCACTGGTCCCAAAGCAGCGCCAGCCCGACTACCCAAAACTGGCCCACGAGGAGGAGGCGGACGCGGGGCCGGCCCATCCTGCTTTTCCCATATCACTCGCCGAGCGAGCAGCTTTCCGGCTTTCCCTTCCACCAGCCGGCGGCGTGCACCACTTCTCCCCCACTGCTGCTCGCACAGTCTCGCAGCTCCCGCCACCTCGCCGGTTTTGCTCGCCGAGAGGGTGGTCGGAACCGACCCAGCCGCAGACGCCGCCCATCTCTTCTCCCTCCCTCTCGGGAGCTCACCTCGGGGAGGCGGAGATCCGCGCGCGTCCGCACCCTATCACCCGGTTCCGTCACAGGCTTCCTGCTCCAGTCTCCAGCAGCGGTACAATCCTTACTCTATAGCAGGTCTCCAATGGCAGAAACCTAACGCTAAACCCCGTCTGCCCTGCTGTCAGGCTGGCGCGACGAAGCATTACTGTTCTTTTCCTGTTCCGCTGGTTCAAGTTTGAAGTTTCCAGTTCCTAATCTGTGCAGGGCCGGTGCGGTGCGTAGGTGGGAAATTGGCTCGCCATGGTGGTTACATAGAATGACGCATTCGGGGGCCGTGAGCTGCCATCGGTACGGTTTGTGGGCAAGTGGATCCGCCCCACTTATCGTCATCAGCGCATCAATGATGCAGTCTTCCCGAGTCAGAGCACACGCTGTGCATTTGGATTGTCCTCCTAGAACCGAGCAGAAAAATGGCGGCAGTCTAGTGGTGATGCGGCCGTACCAATCGCCACGGTCACAGGACGATTTCGCTAAGCGAAACAATGAGGGTAATGTGGTAGTGATGCGGCCAGACCGGCGACTGTGGGATGGTTTGGTGGGTGATGCGGCCACTGGAAACAGCAGACCAGCTGCGGACATTGAGAAGGCTGTTCTGTCCCTGCAAGCTAAGCCATGGAAGCGCCTGGGTCAGTACTCAGATGAGGGGGTGGATGGGGTACATTTGCCGAAAGACAAAGGGATGCTGTATCTGGGCAACCTTCGCAGGTATTGCAACAACGGGAAGCTCATTCAAGCTTGCTGTGTGATTGACGAGATGGTGCTCCATGGCCAAATTCCGGATTCTAAGTGCTGCATTAGATTAATCCGTGGGCTTGTTAAAACTGGCAAGGCGAATAAAGCCAGGCAGGTTCTCGAGGTCATGGTGCTCTCAGGTGGGATTCCAGATACCATCACCTGCAATATGCTGATCGCTCAACTTTGCCGAGGAGGACAGCTGAGTTCTGCCATGAGCGTATTGGAGGACATGAGGTATAGCGGTACCTCTCCTAACGGCATCACTTTTAACACTTTGATTAGGTGCATGTGCAACCAGCATATGTATGACAAGGCAATCACTTTTTGGAAAGAGCAGCTTAGAATAGGTTGGCCACCGTATGTTATGACGAACACCTTGCTTGTTGATCTTATATGCAAAAAATGCGGTTCTAAGCGGGCCATGGAAGTTTTGGATGAACTTTCTTTGGAGGGATGTCAACCTGATGTAGTCACATACAATGCTCTCATTAGTGCGTCATGTAAAGCAGACAGGCTGAAGGATGCAAAAACAATCCTAACTCGTCTTATTGCTGAAGGTCTTGAGCCAAATAGTACAACTTATTGCATCTTACTCCACTCCCTCTGCAATAAGAGAAGATGGGCTGAAGTTTGTGATTTGCTTGCACACATGAAGCGGGCAAATTGTGAGCCTGATGTTACTGCCTACAATATCTTTATCAACTACTTCTGTAAGTATGGGCATCTAGATCAGGCGATTGATGTGCTGGAGAAGATGGTTAGTGATAAATGTTGTCCTGATATAGTGACATACAACACGCTCCTAAATGCAATCTCTAAAGAGGGTATGGTTGAAGAAGCTCTTGTGATAGCCCATTTCATCAGACAAAACGGATGGCAGTTGGTTCTTATTACGTACAATACCCTGATAGATGCTTTAGCAAACAAGGGTGAGGTGAAGAAAGCTATGGTTCTGTTTGATGAGATGGCTAGTGGTCGGATCAGTCCCGATGACATCACTTATGGTTCACTTGTTATGGGCTTCTGTAAGAAAAACATGAGTGAAGAGGCCCTGGAGCTCTTGAATCGGACGCTTGCTCTTGGGTTTCAGGTTAAAACAACTACTTTTATCATGGTGATCCAGGCATTATGCAGAGATGGTAAAGTGGAAGCTGCTGCTGAAATACTGCGAGTAATGGTATCAGAAACTAATAACACAAATAGTTCATTTTATCTATCTATAGTCAGAAGAGTCGCCAAATCAGGCAGGATTGAAGAGGCAGAAAGGCTTCATCAGGAGTTAATTGACTGCAAAATCCTTAAAAAAGATTCCTTAGTTGTTTTGAGCAGCTAGTCAGTAGAGCGTAATATTCTCCAAGATACATCACCGTGAAAATATGGAACTCAGAACTCAGCTAACCTAAGCAGATAATTCCTGGAATTTGTGCATAATGTCTCGGCAAGCAAAGGTACAAGTACAATACACTTTCTGTTTTATCGGTGGTTGTTTATGTTATAAATTTTACACACACAATTTGAATTGTGAACTTGATGCTCCTTTTCAGCCTATTGCAGCTAAAGTTTGTCTTTCACCTTTTAAAACTATTGTGACTCTAGATTGTATATGCGCTAGCGCTATTTAAAATGGCAATGGTTCAAAAGAAGCGCTTCCATGCGTTCCATAGATCAATGTACATCTTCTTTTTGTTGTCTACGGCGGCAATTCTTCTTATTATTCATGCTAGCACATATTATAATTGTTCAATAGCCCATATTATCACTATACTTTTTTTATTACAGTTGTTATAACACAGATTTTGTGAATGTAGGTTCATATGCACCACAAAGTTAATTTAGTTACATTTACAGAAAGTAGCTGTGATAAGAACATTCCTTTGTTATGTAACTTAGCATCTCATTTCTCTTACAGTGCAAATATTATTTGTTTGCACATGTACCTAAATTCACATTTCGCAGTACCACAAAGTTTTTTTTTGAGTTCTTTCTGAACTGTACAAACTCACGTTGGGTGTATATGGGCTTATGTTTGTTAGGCTCCCTCATGTTCCTCGTTATATGTTCCTAGAAGTACATAACTAAGGTTCCATTTCTTAGTGTATTTGAGCTATGTGTGAGGCATATTTGATTTTAAAAGGAAAAAACTAGACCCTATGGAGATTACACCCGTGTCTTTGTATTAAAGGGGAAGACAATTGTGGGCACCACTGAGGAGGTCAGGCTTCGAATTTCGAACACGGGTGGGCTGTGCGTGCACTCACACCACTAGCCAACGCAGTGACATAGATTAGAACACAAAAAAGCATGCACCTATACTCATTGATTTAGAAGTTGATGAGCTCTGCACCCCTTGAGCTGAAACAAAGGTTTAGGCTCAGTTTACGACTGCTGTGCCGTCTTGTGCCTATTTATAAACCTGCTACGGAAAATAAGCTGTGAAGAAAATGTATTACTCTGCTTGGTCATTCGGGGACAAATGGTTGTCCTCATGTTCTCTCATATGTTTTGAAAACATGATTATACATACATCTTTGCAGCTTGATTAAGAAAAGAACAGCTAGCCAAAACACCTAAATATCTAATAGTAGCTCAACCAAGCCAGGTTTCATAATCCTGTGATACCAGACAGAGCCTTAAGACGTTAACAAATTCTCCCTTAAATTTTCAGCTCAGCAGAATTCTGGCGTAAACAGTTGAATTGCTAACGACTTATGCGAGTTCAATGATACCTTACCATGTGTTTATTTTTCTTCAGGTGCCCTTATGAGATTGAGAGGACCGTTGACCCAAACCACACATATATGCTCTTTTTGATGGTTCTCTACAAAATCGACTCGCAGTAGTATGCATATGTGCTCCATTTGCTAAGATGTAACTATGCTGTGGGCTTATCCTGTCGGCATCACAACTTAAAGTAGTGCTTTTGAATGTGGTTCATGGTGTTGCAGTGTTCCTGAAATATTTATCGATGCGCCGGGGGGCAAATCATCATGCTGTACTATTTTGGTTTCGGAAAGTATTGTCTGAAATTTGGGTCCATGTAGTTGCCATAGCAATCGGGCACGTCCGATCTCTGATCTTTTAGGTGCGATCCCACGTAGTCGTCTATTTCTGAAGAAAAGGTGTCAGTGACAGTCGCCAGTGTTGATGGGTATGTACATACTGGAACTTGTAGCATTTGAGTTTGACAGATGAGTTGTGCGTAAGATGCAGTCTAACTTAGCAGCAAAAGTATTAAGTGCTTGAGAAACTTTTTTTTTTACAACAAGTGCTTGAGCGACTAACTGAGACGAGGGTGGTGGGGGGTGGGGATGCCTTTCTTTTTCTTGAGTAGGAAGTACAAAACAGAACTTGGATAGGGGTAGTCATATTAACCGAGAACTGAATTCCTGAACTGAAAGAACCGGGCTCAACTTGATTGGACTGAAACCAAATATTTTGGTGCCCAATTAATTGGTTATCAACTCTAGAAAACTGAATTTAATTTGGATAAATTCGGTTTCGGCATTCCGTACCTGAAATAACGGGACAAAATAAATAAATGTGGCACACACTATGTCAATCCTATGTTAGCTTAGGTAGAATGCTACTTGCTTGCGTCAATTACGCTAAATTCTGCACCATGTGATGATTTGATGATATTGTGTTGTTTTTTGCTTCATTTCTTGTGAAGAATGATGGAAAATCGGAAAAGTTTTGGCAAATTTTTTTTAGAATGTGTTTTCTACTCTGCTTTCAGGTATACTTCGGTTCTGTGTGGTTAAAACCAAGAACTGATTGGTTTTCATATTCTTGAAACCGAATTTCTCTAATAAACCAAAGAACACGTGAACAAACCGAAATTTAAAAGAACGTGGCCCTAATAAACCAAAGAACACGTGAACAAACCGAAATTTAAAAGAACGTGGCCCATGCAGGTCTCGAACCTGCGACCTTCGCGTTATTAGCACGACGCTCTAACCAGCTGAGCTAATAGGCAAATTTGTTATGTATTAAATCCGTAATTATAAAATATCTCTCTGATCCTAAATTGTTGTCGAAATATTACATGGATCTAGACGCTTTTTAAGAATAGATACATCCATATTTGAATCAAGAATTTAAAATCAGAGGAAGTATTATTTAGGTGAAGCAGACGCCATAATTCCATGAAACGGGTGGTGAATTGGCGGCTGCATACCGCCGGAACAAAGGCAACAGACGGGCAGACGACACACCACCTCCACCGCACCTCTTACATGGCGTGCGCCTGAGCACCATCAACGCTTAACTTTACGACCGTACCTGGGGAGCAATCCATCGACAATGGCCATCTTTTTTCTTTTTGCGAGTACAATGCACATCTTCTATTCCACCCAGTATCACTCAACAAATAGTAATAACCTTAATGAAAACCTCACACGTAGGGTCTCGATCAGCGAATACAACCAGATCTTTGGAAATAGTGGAGCTTGATATTTCTCTTCATGT
The DNA here is from genome assembly GCF_000005505.3 of Brachypodium distachyon. NCBI lineage: Eukaryota > Viridiplantae > Streptophyta > Magnoliopsida > Poales > Poaceae > Brachypodium > Brachypodium distachyon. The sequence continues at coordinate 29,911,860 of NC_016133.3, read as the reverse complement.
ATAACTTCTCTACGTGCACGCCAAACAGGAAACAGCCCATAACGTAGTGATAACCTTGATGAAAACCTCACACGTAAGGTCTCGATCAGCGAATACAACTAGATCTTTGGATTTTCTATATCATTAGCTAGTACCAAATGCTACAAGGCGTTGGACGGAACAAGCTTACCATCATAACACCCAGGTGATTGATACTATCCAATGCTTGAGGGAGAATTTTCAGCTACTTCGTTGGCTGCTATCTCCCATAACTGTGTGATTCTTGAAGAACGCGAATTTTGAAAATTGCCCAAGGTAAGCAAAATAGCTAATGAGATTGCTCAAGCTGACTAGGGCTTGTTTTTCAGTCTCTTTTGAACATGTATGTTGGACTCTCATCTACCTAGCGATACCTTACCTTTGATGGTGAATGATGTATTTGTTTTTGCAAATCAATAAAGCTACTTGAAAAAAAAACTCATTAGATGGCATTAGAATTTTTTTGCCCACATAGTGGGATGGACGGAATCAGATCGATATTATGATGTCATCTCCTTTTTGTTTTATGCTCGTATATTTATATTGATCTCTATTATTCCCTAAATAAGAGATGGTGGTCATGATGTTTTCATCACATCTCTTGCATCACTCTTTTCTCCTAAAAGGTAAACTTTAACCAAAAATAACTACCTAACTAACTCAAATAGAACAAGGTCATCCACGACAAACTACTTAACAAGTCTCCAAAAAATATCTAACACAAAGATTGAAAATATGTCTTGCTATTGAGCTTTGAGCATGCGATGATGTCTTCATGCGATAGGTCATATGTTCTTTATCCATGCCAAAGCATGAGCATTTTGCTGCTCTAATATTGAAACCGTAGAAAAAGTTACAGCCAACTTTGAGAGATTTTCTCTATCACTGATTTCGTTGTCGGTAGCCATGTCACCATGTCAACGCACTGCAACAATAAAGGAGGACGAAGAAGAAAGGAACAACCGCTAAGTGTAGAGGATCCATCGTTGTTGATGTCGTCACAATACGCACCTGCCGCGAACGACGAGATACAGGGTTCGAAGAACCCACATTGCAGGCCATCCGATTTGAATAGGCAATTAGGCCAACACTGCAAACGGCAAAACAAGATGTCATTTTTTATGGTCCTTACATGGGTCAGAATTCATTAGCAATGTAATCAACACGAGGAGGCTCACCAAGTGTGACATTTTCGTACTTTGAAGTACCAATGCGGTCTAGCAAGTTTTAGATGTAAAAAACAATGCTAGTGAAGCAAGTGGAATTTTAGATTACTCACCGAGTACAGCTTTGGCAATCTCTTATGAGGAATAAGTACTTGGGCAGAAACAACTTTTCATGTCAAAGCTAAACCTATGATTTCGCATTGTTGGAAAGGTCTAGTTCGGCTCATTTAAAACCGGTACAAGTGATTTGTAGAGGTTGCGAGAGGACAAGTGGCTCGGTGATACCACTCTATGCTTAGCATATATAGTATTCAACATCATCCGAAATAAGCATGCCATTGTGGCCTTCTGTCATTAGGGTGGCACATTGTAGCCTTGATTTTTGGCGATCTCTTTTAGAACATCCCTTTCATGCTTCTGATGAAATAGCCTTCTATTATACCGAGAACGAGATACTCAATAAAGTGTACAGTTTGAGAACTATCACTTTCGAGGGGATCTTCGCTCTGCCGTCAATTTTTCCATCCATTATGTGTTTAGCCCTTATAGATAGCCATTTTCTATTTAGATCCATTTTTTTAAGGAGACTAAAGTTATATCTTAAAATTGAAGTGTTCCATTGGCTTCCAAGCAAAATAAGTTAATCCTATAGAAGAAAATTTGATTAAACAACAGTGGCAAGAGGATCCACATTGTAATTTTTGCTTCGAACAAGAAACCATTTAGCATTCATATTTTTTGACATGTGAAGGCATGGCGCTTTTCATTTGGCACTTACTTCACCACATAGCATGGACAACATACATTCTTTGCTCCTGGTTACAAGGAGTCGGAGTCCCTGTGCTCTTCCATTTCAGTGAGGGCTGCAACAATGTTTTGATCCATTTGGCTATGTCAAAATGATACCATGCTGAGAAAAAAACCACTCAGCTATTCCCATGCTGCTAGCTTGTACCAGCTAGCTGTTATTAGCTTTGGGCTTTGTTACGGTTCGCAGCACAAGCCAACAGGGTGTGACACCAAAACGCAACTCGTCACCTTTATAAGTGTTAGAAAACGAGATGTAAACGAGATTGAGAACAATAAGAATGAATCAGTGTCTTCTGTTGATGATGTTGAAACATATATATACAGGGTGAGAAGGCAGGTTTGTACAGAAGCCTGTTTGAGGGGATGAGAATGAACCATCGTGATGGTAGTCAAAACGGAAATCGCACGTGTGGTTTTACAAGTAGGGATTAACCCTTAATTACATAATTAATTAAATCCTAACACTCCCCCTAATCACTACTTGTTCTTGTGAGTTATCATCATCTTCAATAGAGTATCCTCCAAAAACCCTGTGGGAAAATATGAGGAGATGGTGTATGATATGTTGCTAAAACTTTTTCAAACCCAGTGGGAAAATAAGGAGAAAATGTTATAACATATAATGGTTATTGTCTCCGTGATAACTCATATGGGAAAACCTTAAAGAAGGAGAAAAACCCCATGAGTTTAGAGACCAATATTTATGTCTTGTATATTTCCTTCAAAAACCCCGGTGGGGAAAATTAAGAAATATGACATCAGTATGCCTTGTATACTTCTTTTAAAAACTCCAATGGGGAAAATAGGATGTATGACATATGGTCTTGTGTTGATATTACCTCATTAAAAACCTTGATGAGAACCGTAAAGTAAACTCATAAAGGGAAAAAGAGTGTAATATAATATTTGAACCCCCTGAGGTTCGTGAGGATAAAACAATCTGGGGGCAATATGAATAGTGATATTGCTCTTTATATAACCTGTTTGCATCCATGCAACACAAGCAGCATTATCTTTCTAGATAATGGTTAGTGATTCAATGGAACCAATACCACATAATTTTGCATGTGGTTTATCATTCTGTGAAGACATGCACACATATGCATGATGTCCGTGGTGATTCCAGAATGATGATGTGTAGCCACTAGAGTGAAGTTTTGAAAACTTTCTTAGGATGGCTATCCCACCATGTAGGAACACGAAGCATATTTTGATCTAACTTTGTGGGATCTAATAAGTAGTTAGAGTTAGTTTATCCGATGATATTGGAGTTATGATATCTCTTGTCCATCTTCTCATGGTTTAAATGGATCTTTCTCTACGTCTAGAGATTGAACAACCATGAGAGATTCGATGGATAAGATTTGTTTATGTTAAAAATTTCCAACACTTTCTGGATATAGGTACCTCGGTGTACCATAATACTTGAGATAAGATGTTCGAGTTTTAAACCCATGTAAATTTGGTTTTACCCGGATCCTTTGTCTCAAATTCCGTCTTTAGGTGATCGTATGTATCACGAAACTTCTTGATGTATACGCTTGGAAAATCATCATTGTTTGAGTAGTCCTTTAGTGGAATAAACTCATTTAGTCAGTTGTACCAATTTACCCGACTATGTTAATAAGCCATGTAGTGACTTATTAAGGTTTTACACTATTCATGTTGCGTCTTTCATGTGTATTCGGAAATTAGGATTCCTTGAGGACCCAATATGTCCAAATCAAGTGACTCATAAAAAAAATTGTCACTACGTCTATCAACCGCATAAATAGACGATTTAAAACTGCCATTGAAATATGTTATCGGAAAATGATTCCACACATATATGGAGAATTGGTTTCGGGTATCTGCGTGAACCCTTGTGCTACAAGCCTCGCTTTTGAGTTTCCCCACCTCGTTATTTTCATTCCTCTTTTGAAAGAAAAATTGGTGTAGGTATTACTTTCGCTGATACCTTCCTTTTTATTGAGCGAAGCTGATTCTGCTTGCATTGCATCCTTCGATTGAACCCGGTCCGAGTGTTTACACACTATGCCATGGCCATGGTCTTTGGACGAGGATCATTTGGGAGGTTGTTTGCAATTATAGTGTAGAAATGTATGTCGACAATTTTGTAGTCTTTTGATGATTCTCCAAAATCTAGATATTTGTGCATGGTTCCGTGTGTAGATCAAACACACGTGAGATCATCATATAGATGAATATTATGTACCCATGATGACTATTCGCAGTTTCCCAATGCGGTCAAGTCTAGGTATTCCGATGTCCCAGTCATTATGTGCACTATTGAGCTGGGTTTGTGGAGGTTTGCCTTCCACTGGGAGTATACTACCCATTTTGTATCTATCAACGTGAAGTTGAATTGCATTTACTGTGTTTTTTAGAGTATACTCATAACTTTCCTTTGTTGCTTGCGAGAAGCTAAATCATGTACTGTGGCCGTACTTCTCCCCCTCATGTATTGAATGGAGAGTTGAGTGGTTTTTTAATTGGTACCTCCACTCTTTCGGGCACATTAGTTGCATGAATAGATGATTTTATGATACTTTTGTAGTCCGTAAATGAGTATCGCAGATTATTTGCAATGTGTTGCAAATGAATGATTTTCTGAAATTGAGGTTCAGATCCTTGAGTACGTGGATTTGAGAAGAAAATGTGCTATACATTCTTATTAATTTCCTGGCATTCTTTCTGGTACTTGAAATCTCCCCCTAATGCCTGGAAATGCTCCTTGGTGATATAGACAGTGTACTGACCATAAATAACTCTCCATGACAGGGACTTGAGGTATTTGTAAGTGACGGAAATACAGTTATTCCTCGCATAGATCCCAAATCTGTGAGGGGGCATTGATGTGATATCGGTATTTAACGGAATAATCGCAGATGGAAAATCTTTGGTTGATGTCCACGTATAAATAGGATAGGGGAATTATTACGATATGCAGTTGTTCACTTATGAATTAAGTTAGCAGCGTGTAGAACTGGGTGACCCAACATGTGGTTGGTAAGTTGCAATTCATTAGTAAAAATCATGTGTAATGAGCTATATCGTTTGATCAGATATTCAAATCAAACCATTCTGAGTTTGGACATATGGGACAAAGTCTTGAGCTTCAACCCCCAAAACCATGCAATAATCATTGAAAGCATGTGAGGAGAATTCTGCAACAATGCCAATTCGAATTGATTTAATTCGATATTCTGCATTATGAGCTTGTAGTTTACTACATTGGCTCATTATTTAGCATGTACATGGTTTTGTGTGGACATAAGACACACGTGAGCCATCATGTAGATGAACTTATTAAACCATGAAATACAGGGAAAGTCCAGACCATGGTTGTATGCAACCACAATTATCACTTTGAATGTGTTCAAGGAATTTGAGTGGTTTTGCTAGTATTTTGAGATACAAAGGTCCCAAAGTTAGCTTTCATGTAGCACAAATAGTGCACATGGAATATGAATATTGAGGAAATTTAGGAGTATTTAAATCATGACCAATGAAAATTGGAATTGCTAGTAATTTTCCACATCATCCCTAATCCAGGGTGACAATGGCGACTATGCCACATTTGGAATGTAGTGACATTCTGAAAAATTACCTTATACGCAACATTTTATACGGGTGTGGTGTATGTGTATTTACAATACAAATGTGCAAGAACGTATTTCTTGAAATATTTATCTGCCATATCCGTTGTCTTGGTAAAGAGAATATATTCCTCTTTGTTGTCATTATGGTTTTCAATGTGAAAACCATTTTTACGGATATCTCTGCAGCTCAGTAGGATACGAGTTGAATCTGGACACTATAGAGTATCCTGGATAGTCACTTGTGTACCCATAGGTTGTGCAATTATGGCACATCAGGAGCCAAAACTTATTGTATCGTGTATAGCAATTGTAAAGATCTCTCCATTCTCCGTAGTAAGAGTTGGAGAATTATTTATTTTATTTCCCTATGTGTAGAGTTTGTGGCACTAGTGTCCAGCAGGCACAATTCCTCTTTCATCAGATTGACTCCCGTAGAAATCTATATATGGAAATGTAGAATTTATTTGTATCAAAGTGCTGATACACTACATTGTGATATAAAATATAGAACAACAACAACAACAACAACAACAACAACAACAACAACAACATATGTGTATGTGTTATTACAACTGTCAAATGGACTTAGATATAATATCTACGGAGTGATGGGACTATTTATAGTCACCAAACATGTTATTCGAGTTAAACTTGATTGTCATATCCTCCGTGCCCATAGGATTGACCGCTGGAATGCCTCATTGTTGCTTTGTTCTAGGAGAACATCTTGCGGACAATCAGTTTCCTTGATGATGTCAACATGGATATTGAAGTGAGCTTCAAATCTCTAACCTTGGACAGGTCGGTTGTCCTAGGATTGTTGATACAGATTGACCGGATGTTGTGGAGTCATATGCGTGTAGCATACACATTTTGGACAAAGGCTAGTGTTAACATAGACTTTGCAATGCCTTTCCCACGATCTGAAGCATGTGGATATTTCTATCCAGTAAGTATTCAGACTTGAGAGATCTGGATGAGTATGGTACAAAGCACCATATTTTTGCATTTCTGTTAGTTGGCCATCACGTTTTGAAGAGGTTGGAGTATACCCACAATCTCATGGGATGCAATGTAGACCTTTTATGTCCATTATACATGTAGGATAGTTGTGACCGTTGAGCGCAAGCTCACCGAATTGTATTTTTCCGGTCATCTTGACCTATATGTAAACCAGAGATTTGATTAATTTACTTGTGAGTAAATTAAATATCATCATGGTTACATTGTAATAACATTTGCAAAAATTGAAAGTTCAAGTGAAGACTTGAATAATATAATGTGGACATCAAATTATTAATATAACACTTTGAAGGTTATCACTAAAAAGTGATTTAGATCTCTCAGTTATACGCGAAAAATTCGCTGCTTTCAATAAGGTGTATGTTCCCACGGAACATTTAACGCCATTTAGCATTTTACCGTTAGTGAAAGTCTATACTACCTTATGTTATATTTAATTTAAATATTAGGGAGAGCACATTGAAGGTAGTCATTTTGTCAATTTATGACATAATGCAGACCTCTCACTAGTACGCGAGAAATTCGCTGCTTTCAGTAAGGTGTATGTTCCCACGGAACTTTAAACGCCATTTAGCATTTTACCGTTATTGAAAGTCTGTAGTATCTTGTGATCCCAAATATAAATTTGAGGTAATCGTCTTTCAAATTGCAAAATCCAATATTTAATTAAGCCAATTGAGCTTTTAAACATCATGGGCTTAATATAAGCGGATAATATTGTGGTTGTACCAACATTCATGTTGTACGAATTGCTAAAAGCAAATACATTTGAACATGAAAACATTTACATTCATACGTATTCTGGAATTTCAAACTCAACAGAATAATGCATTGGGATGTAAATAAAAATTAACATGATAGCCAAAACATGACAAGTACTGTGTCTACAGTACTGTTAGTTGGACTTGTTCGCAATTGTCCGTATAAACCGGGTTCTATTTGCAAACTAGCAAGCCTGAGGGCCTACAGAAATTCGTCCGCTGAATTATGATAAAGTATGAGGACTAAATCAAAAATTGACAAAAAATCCCCATCCATCCCATCTGTTGGGGATTCACCCTGCAAGGGGATTCACCCCGAAACCACTACCGCCAGATCGTGGTGGAGGTGAGGCTGAGGGGTAGCGACGGTGGCTGGAGGGCGAGCGCCGGGAAGGACCGCGCCATGGTGTGCCACTGATTGGACGCCGTGCTCGAGGTTCTCGCGGGGAGGAGGGCTGTGGCAAAGTGCTGCCACTGGAGATTGCGCCGTCGCGCGTTGCTGGTTGGCCGTTGCCGCGTGGAGCCGAGGCGCTGAGGAGCGAGGCTGCTCGTCGCCGCAAATCATGGTGTGCCACCGATTGGACGCCGCACGGAGCCGAGAGCGACGCCCGTGGGCTGGCATTGAGGCCTACGACCGCCTGCTCTTGGTGGAGCGGGGCTGTGCCGAGGGCCGAGTTGGGACGGAGGTCGTCAGGCGACGGCTGCGCCGCCCCGAAGACGGCATGGCCGTTGGTGTACCATGTGCGTTGACGACGACTAAAAAACGACGAAGATGCAGGGGCGCAGAAGCAAAAGGTAGCCTTCATGGCTGCAAGCAACCACAGATCTGGAGAAAACGGTGAGAAATAACTTGATTTCTTACTTACCGTTATGATTTCTTGATATTCTCTGATTTGATTGATCCAATCGATTTTCAGAGATTTCTTGAGATCGGTTTCTTCCTTTTCTCTGTTCTTCCTCTTGGTCTTCTTAGAGATTAATTTCTTCCTTGATCGATTGGTTCCAGAGATTGGTTTCTCCATTCCGATAGGAAAATATGAAAACAAAACGATGATTAGTTTGTAGATCAATCAATGATTGATTGCATTGATGTAAAGTAGTATTCTGATCGATCTTTGGAGATCGATTTTTCTTCTTTTCCATGTGTGTGTCGTGGCTTGATGCAGTCCTACGACGCCGTGTAATCAGCCCGATTGATCCCTAGTGCTAGATCGATCGCTCTCGATTTCTTCCTTCGTTGTGCAGCCCTTCAAAGATGTTTCTCTCGTTCTTAATGCTGCTCTCGGCAGAGCGTGCTGATAACGTGTTACAAAACAATAAGAAACGAGATTGAGAACAATATCTTAATGCTGCTCTCGGCAGAGCGTGCTGATAACGTGTTACAAAACAATAAGAAACGAGATTGAGAACAATAAGAATGAATTAGTGTCTTCTGTTGATGATGTTGAACATATATATACAGGGTGAAAAGGCAGGTCTGTACCGACGCCTGTTTGAGGGATGAGAATGCGTGACGGTAGTCAAAACGGAAATCGCACGTGTGGTTTTACAAGTAGGGATTAACCCTTAATTACATAATTAATTAAATCCTAACAATAAGCTTGGCACGGCACGTTTTTAGATTCAGTTAATTGTATCTATGCCATTATAATTTTCACCGGTGGGAGATATGACATTACACAAATTTGACTTAGAAAAATGCCACTCTAACTTCCTTATACCTCTGACCATGCCATTTTGTCCAATACCATCAGGTATATTGTCTAAGTACATATATACATAGCTCTCTACGAACACTTTTTTTTCATCCCAAATCAAACAGTTCTATTCATCTTCCTCTTATTATCCCCCACGCGCTCCTCTATGCTGACCCTAACAAATTCTAGAAAAAGTGAAGACAGGTACTGCTGTACACACTGAAATACATATATTTATAAACAATAATTGGTTTTAAATGGACAGAATGGCATCATTATAATTGGTTTTAAGTGGACAGGATGGCATCATTAGAGGTATAAAAAAGTTAAGAGTTAAAGTGTCATTTCTCCATGTCTAGTTTTTTTAATGACATATTCCAACAGGTGGAATAGGTGGAATAGAAAGTGTCATAGATACAATTAACCCTTTTAGATTTGGTGGCTGTTTTTTGCGTGCAGACAACAAGGGTAATAAAGCTTTGATTTTCTAATAACAAAAACAAGCAAAACACTCGTTTTTTTAGACACAAAACACTCGCATTGAACACACAAAACAACCAGATGCCAATACCGCGAGGTGCAAACTAAAACATCCACTGAGTTGCAAATGAAAGTTGGATTGACAATGGAATCTACCTTTCTGTTTGAATTTTATGCACCCCATGCACAGTTAATGTTACAAATGATATCGATGTCTTGGTCTGTCTATAATCCCAAAATGTACCGAGATCACCACAAAACACCAAACTGAACTGAACAGAACCAGAAAGCTACATACCATGACCGAAGTTAATGATGGAATTGCTTGCTCTCACTTCCACGTTAACAAAGAAAAATGGCAGCCAAACATGAACAGTTTAGCTCCAAAATTTGAGCACAGCAATTGAATAAACTGGCATCCCCCTTAAAGCAATAATCTGAACACAAAGGGAAATAGGTGGATGTCCCCCTCCACTTTAACATCATTTGAGACTATTGAGGTTGTTGCTGTGTCAACATGCAGGAGGACCACATCAACTTCCGCATTCTTCCTGCCAAACAAAAATGTTTGCACAACTGGACAACTGATAACATTGAATCGGACCTGCACAGTAAAACTCATAAGTAGTCTTTGGTGTTACTGAAACTGCTGTGAGCCTGTAATGACATCCGCAGGCTAGCCAAAATCTTTACATTTCTTCGACTTCCCAACAAATTTCATTCATATCAAACCAATGCAGGGAGACCTGTAAAAAAAGACAATTGTGGAACAGTTCATCAAGGCAGTGACGATAACATGTCATAATTTTTTTTTCTTACAAATCTCCACCTAGTCATACAAAACTGCCAATTTTGTTATGTGCAAGGACACTGTCAATCAAATTACTAGGCCAGGATTTTGCGAAAAACTTAAGTTTCGTTGAATTACCAGGACTGCAGATGCCCTAAGCCATCCAATGTGACGCCTATCCTATAACTTGTAGAAGCTTCAACTTAATAAAAATCATTATTATGGCAGCAAAGATGCAAGAAAGTTGAAATACCATGCAGAAGTCATCCCAACTGCATCTTTGACCAGCTTATATGAGATACAAAGATAGACGTGTGGTAACCCAGGGACTGGGAGTTATGAACCTTGATAGCAGGCAGGTGGCCACCATAATCAGAATACTCTGCTTGATAATATTAAGTAAATCGGGTGTTTTCTGGTAACCGCTCAATCACAATTCAGTTTTCTGCTATTGATCAACCCCTGGGGGTATTTACTTTAGATATGAAACTTTAAATAATTGCCAACATTTATCTCTTGAACTGTGAACTGTAGAGAAGGACAACTCCGACTGTTTTGAACAATGAAAACAGCTGATTCTCTTGACCATTTGGAATAGAAAACAATTTGTTTACAGAACTGGAACATAGATGAGAGGTAGGTGACTATGAAAAGTGAAAGCAAAAATGTTGCAGTTAAGCGTAAGAGGGATTCATGTTATTGTTTCTTTCTCGAAAGTGGTCTTGTAAAATATCATGATGGACTGTGTATGACAGGTTGGATCCAATTTTTCTTTAGCCAGTAGAATCAAATTTCTAAAATCTAATCAATATTCTTTCAAGCCATAGTTTTCATATACAATCGTTTAGTTATTTTTCTATACTTCTGTACGTTTATATAAAAACTGAAAATAGCAACACTCACAGTTACATTCAAAATGGAGCTTCAAGTGACTCATCCCACACATCACCACTTCCATTTGAAGCATCTTCACCGTCCTCTTCCATCGACAACCTAATATATTCCCTATGGGCGAACCGATCCCACTCTGTTAGAGTTGGATTTTCACGCTCCTGCAATTAAACATTATACAACTTTTAAACTAAATAATGACAGTGCATTCAATCACTTTATGGCAAGTAGCGACTACCTGGCGAATCAGGAATGGATCACGAGTTTCAAATGCCATAAATTTATTGAGATTGAATAGGATATTGAATATATTTCCTGAAAGTTTACACCGCTTTAAGTCCCGCAGTGTAAAATAGGTCTCATTCTGCAGAAAGGAAAAGCTTTATGACACTTATATTAAGGGCATGTTTAGAATAAAGGAATATTTCAAGGAACAATGCATTTCCTCCACATTGCCTTTGTATTCTAGTGTTCCAAACAGGGGTAAAATGATCACAATTATATCCAATAGGATACCTCTGGTCCAATCATATCAATCATTTGGCATAGTATGTCCTCAAACAGCACAGGTTCCTGTCCCATGCACTCCATACGATGCAACTGCTCCTCATAGAAAAACTGCATTTCATTGGTAGTTAAAATACCATTGCCATCAAGATCAATGCACTTAAACCTGTAAAAATTATTTCACATGTTTCAATAAATAGAGAGAAGTATTTTATCACATAGTACAATATGAGTTCTACAGATGCTATAACATACATAGAATAAGCACGTGTAGCCCACAACATAAATATAAGCAACCACCATCATGTTGGGAAATTCTAAGCAACATTCGACTAAAATTATTAAACCTCAAAAGAATAATTTCCCTCCAAAAAACAATCATTCGGACTTGGGAGTTCACTAGTCCAGCATCAATGTTAAAGATGAAACATGACAAGCAAGGACCACAACATCTTTTGAATACACACTCAAAGAATGATGTTGCTTTCTTATTAAAGCAGCCCTAAGATAAAGAAAAGTACAAATAATATAGAACACAATTAGCCAGACAAGGCGAACACAAATTACCAGTACTCAAGGCTAGGCTCAGATGATTTATCAGTGCAAATAATATAGAACACAATTAGCCAGACAAGGCTAACACAAATTACCAGTACTCAAGGCTAGGCTCAGATGATTTATCTTCTTCTGACAAAATAAAGTAAACAAAATCTTCATAACCCATCTTTCCTTCTGTCATGCTTGTGAACTTCCTTGGGACCTGAGTAATAGTAGAATACCAATATAATATACAAAATCTAACACTTAGGCAAGCTCGTATCTTAGTTCTCAACATAAACTAGGAACAGACTCACCTGTGAAAAGACTCTATCAACTATTCTGTAGGTCAAGGAATGATTTCCATATTTGATGAGGTTCTCTTTATCAATCAAAAAATCATGATCTGAGTCCAGCTCCCAAAATTTGCAGTACATCACATAAAAATGCTCATATGAGAAGTATCTGCATCAGATATGACAAACTTAGTTACTCATGCAAAAAAAAGAAGCCATCTATATTCTCAAATAAAGTTTGATTGCACCATAGATTCATGTAAGCCATCATGAGCCCATGATACAGGAACTAAGCAAGATCAGAAACACATAAGGAGTTAAAACATAATAGATAGTAATGACATAATGGAAACCACCATCTGCCGAGAGATCTTGGGCAATACATGCAAAAATGGCCATCGAGGGAATACATTAATTACCTCAACACTTTGTTAATATCCTCTTCCTCATCGAGTTGCTGCATTGCAGCTACTAAATTCCCACGTTTTAGCTCTCTAAGGGTAAGATGGCCATTTCCAGATCTATTTATGGAGTAAAAGATTCTGTATATCACAGTCTCCGCTGAAAAATACATTCAAATATGATTAACCAATGAATGAGATGCAGCAAATTACCAGAAATAGTTCATAATATCCGATCGTCATCGCAGAATCATTAAGTATGTTGTTTTTAGAACAAAGAGAATGTTCTCGCTGGGATCATCGTTCTCATTAAAAGATTGACAACAGAGTCTGACTGGGACAGTCAAATTTCCTTTGAAATATCAGCATATAGAGCAGAGGATGATAAGCCACTTATGAGTTCTTAAAACAGAACCAGAAAGATTGTTTATCTTTTAGGTGGTAATACAAAGAGTTTCCAACTGACAGGTTTGTTGCAAAACAGATTAGAATTCATATAATCAAACATGGCATATCTTTGTATAGCAAATCACTCAGTTTTAACTTCATAATAATGAAGTGTAAAGGTACCAATCTAAAACCAGTTGAATGATCCCTATTATTACCTTTGGGGCCCAATTTGATTCTCATCGTCCATGTAAACAGAACAATGAAGGAATCGGTGCCTTATTTTTGACATGTTAGACCACATTAATAAAATTCTCTGACACAATTGCAAATAAATGGAGAAGGACGTCCGAAAAGGTTGCATGAAAAACATGAGAAGAATTTGGAAGAAGAAAAATCTATGTTAGGGATCATTTCGTTTCATCATATATCAAGCTACAGGTAGCATTGTTTTTAAAAAGCAAACTAGCAAAGATGATTTAAAATGCATGTCTGAATCTGATGCGCATAAAGATACAGAGAATACTGGTCTTGGAGCTAATTATGTTCACTTGGATATAAGAAATTACCATATCTGTCCTGAAATTCAGGAGTGCCTTGTAGGAACTCTAAGCCTGGGTGAGTTGCCAGGAGCTCTTTTAGGACAGGCTTAAAATCCTCCTATAAAAATTATGGAGAATTAGTGTTCCCAGCAAAGAGAACAAACAGTACATATAGAATCATCATCTTGTCCCTCTAGAGGCATATTATGTGTCTCCAGTACCGTGAACAAACAGAGGAATGAAATGCTGACCTGAGTGAGATAATTGTAACCCGGTTGTCTTAATACTTCAAATATCTGGCTAGCTGTATCCATTGTAATCTTATTGTCATTAATCCAGTAATCAACAAATGCATCCCTGAGTTTAAAGAGGTGCAACTTTTCATTATCTAGAGAAACTGAGAAGGCATTTAACATACTCCATAACAAAATTAACATTGACATCAAAACAGTATCGCAAAAAGCAACTACAACCAATTAACAAATGCCATATTCCAACATTTGAAATACCCATTAAACACCCAGTATGTTGTACTCCCTCTGATCCTAAATTCTTGACTCAAATTTGCCCAAATATGGATGTATCTATTCTTAAAAAGCGTCTAGATACATGTAATATTTTGACAGCAATTTAGGATCGGAGGGAGTATTATACTAAATTTTATTATCATTGGTAAGGACTATGATAAATGAGGCCTGACATCCTGATCCAGAAAATGGTGCCTAAGCATACAATATAAATGTTAAAGAACCAGTGGATGACCGCATGAAACAGGGTAACAAAAACTGGATTAGCAAGGTCCACAGCAGCTGAAGCTGAAAAGAACTCAATTTTACTGGCTTAGCAGGCCAGCCCACCCCCAGTTCCTTCATACGAGAAAAGGTTCCCCCCTTCCCATGGCCTCTGCTGTGGCCACTCCATGTTTCGCCGTCAACAAAGCTCACATGGCCCTACGCATCTATTCCCTCCCACAACCAACTCTCTGCAGAAGTTTAAGCCCAACAAAATGGGCCTGGACAAGGTATCGTGCCTCACCCTGTGCATAACCAAACCGTAACCGAGAAACCGAACCGAAAAACAGAAAACCGAACCGGAAATTTTTCGGTGTACAGTTCCAGTTAACAAAACAGCTAACTGTATAGGATTCGGTTAGAAACCGATGGATTTCGGTTAAACCGAAACTAACCGAAAGATATATTTTAATATTTATTTTTATTTATATGTTTCTACTCTGCTCCTTTACTTTGATACAGACGATGCATTTTGGGCATCAGCATTTCAGCCTACTAAAGATGAAGGAACAAAGGGGAGCCACCTCTATATTTATAGACTTGTAGAACTTTGATTCTCTCTGGACAACCGAGGTGGTACTAAACTCCCTGAACTACTGAACGCTTGTTCCTGCTTGTGCTATGCGTTGCTTGGGCCTTGGACAGTTGGGCTGAAAGCTGGATTGTTTTGGGCCTCTGCAGGCTTCACACCAGCGGCTCGACAGCAGCCACAGGAGATGGTCCGATAGATACACCTCAGGAAGCTGTACATTTTCTCGACTAGCAACACGTGACAGCGATACAGTACAGAAAATTGCAACTCCATAATTTTTTGGGGTGAACCATGCGTATAAAAATTTATGTGTCGCTCAAAACTTAGTGTCAACTTTGGTTAATTTGGTTATAACCGAAACCGAACCAAAAGTTGGTTATAACTGAAACCGAACCATATTTTTATACATAACCATATTAACCGAAGTATACAAACCGTATTAGCCAAAAACCATATGAACCAAACCGAACCGAAAACCGAACGCACACCCTGATCGTGCCTATAGTTTGTACGATCGCTACCACAGCACAGGCATATCCCAATTCTGGAGGGCTTCACTTTCCACTACCCAGGGAAAGTAACATTGGTTTCTCTATGAGCCAGTTTCTCAATATCTGATTTTTCAGAACTTGAAAGAAGAACTGCTATAACTTGTAAGAAAGTGCTTGTTAACATTCAATATTGAACTCATGTTCAACTAATATGTTGACTATGGCTGATAAGTTCATGTGCTAACAAGCTACTGAAGAATTAGCCATACCCTCACAATATGATGGAACAACCAAGATTCCCAATATTTGAACATGCATTAATGTAGACCTTGGGGTTCAGATATTGAATGAACAGCAAACCTTGTTACAGTTCCAGAGCATGCAACGTCGATCTTCTTGAAAAGAACCCCAGAGAGGAATGATGGTAACTTGCATATGTCTTTTAGGACCGTTCTGAATTCTGATATGGACAAACGATATTCAAACTTAAGAATGCATTTAAATGTGGTAACAAAGAAATGATCCGCGTTAAAAAAATTCACCTTGAAGCTGGAGTCCCTCCCCGGCAAAAAAGAGGTGATCTAGTCTAGACAAGCACTGCTCCCGCAAATCTTTTGGTGGAGGCCGCCCATTTTTGAAGTAAAACTGAAAACATATTGAATACAAGAACTAAGTCTAACGAGAAAGATGCTTAAACAATTATAGTAGAAATAAACACTATGATAACAACAGAATGCACAGATGAAAAGCACCTGAGGTATAACCTCTCTCACAGGTTCACTAACTAATTTTAGTGGAGATCCCAAGGATGATGGTCCAGCTCCAGATGCTCGTCGCATAACACGAGGAGAGCCAGCGGTGCTCCTAGGTGAAAGCGGAGGAGCACTGCCAGCAGGGAACATCGACGGCAAAGAACTACTTGAAGCAGCATTTGTGCTAGCAGAGCTCCCAGAAGCATTCAGTGTGGCACCGGTTTTTGCATCTTCAATCAAACACTTCACCTAGCAGCCAAGAAAACTAAATATTGTGAGGAATTATATATCCCACTGAAGCATGTTATAGAAACAAATTTATTGCTTTTTCACAACAACAGTCTACTTTACAAAACAATGGCATATTGGTATATGAGACCCCATAGAATCAGTCAATCTGATAAGGAAAGAAACAGAACTTCAACCACTGAAAAAGAGGAAAATAAGGTTCACAAAACATCATGTTGTCACTTCCCCCTTCAACAGATATCTGAGAATATCAAACGCAGGCTATTGCACGTCAGATAGAAGGTAACCTCAGTAGCTATTCGTTTATAGTTGTGACTTTACCAGCATTGGATATTAGGTATGTAAAAATACAAAGTAACCTATAGCCAGGAATCAGACGTGTTTTCATGATTCCATGCACAGTTGTACATTTGATACATCGATAGGGATGGGCATAAAGACAGAACCAAAACCGAACTAACCAAAGGTTAGTAATTCAGCCAGCATATGTAGAATACCAAATTTATCTCCAAAAATTCAGTTGTTTCTACGGCAATACTTGAAAAAACTGAATTATGCAAAACAGAAAAATATAGAGCTGCCAACAACCTGGGCCTAAGCCCATCGTTTTTCTGAGGCCCAGCAGGGGATGCAGGCTACACATCAGCACCATGCACTAATCTTGTTTCCAACTCAAAAATCTGGATGCCCTGCAGCAATAAAGCAGCAGCAACATCACACTTGATCTGGCTATATCCAATCTACAGCAGCCAGAAAGCTCCACCCAGGCCTCTCCTTTCTCCTCCCAATCTAGCCAAAGCCTTCCCCTCTGGTCAGCCATTCTCAAGCCTTGCGCTGCCGCTGGGAGATTTCATTGCCACTGCCATTATTATCGCCATCAACATCAGGTCCATGCCCCAACTGACACCACGGCCTTTTTGCCAAGCACCCTTACTGTCTTCAGATGACTGGCAAGCCAAGACGACGAAGGATTTTTTTTCTTCTTCTTTGTTCGTCCCTCTCTCCCAATTTGTGTTGCAGCAGCTTGATTGTATCCAGTTTAACCGAAATCGATTTGTTGGCTAACTGGATTTTCCATTTGTCAAATTTTTATGACTATTTTGGCTGTCATATCTGACAAGCCGGACTTCTGAAAAAAAATACAGAAAACAATTTTTTTGTTTTAAACCAAAAGCCCACCCCTTTATATCGATTACTCATTTTAGGATTTAACCACTATGCTATATTGGTTGGGAGATTTAGCTAGCCACTTTAGACTTACAAAAAGAATTGTTGAACCACTCCATGTTGTCAACTCAAGACAATATGTATACTAGCTAAATGTCCGTGCTTTGCTACAAAATTAATAATTTGTATTATGCATGAGTTGTTTAAATATGTGTCGCTCACATTTTAAAAAAAATCTGATAAATAAGAATTATGTCAAAATATTATTATTTTAAAAAAAATTATCTTGGAAGTCATGAAAACCAATCAAGCATAGTCAAAGATCGTGATAAGTATAGAATGAGTGGCAATTAGATGATTCTGCAGCCATTAAGGGGTTGTCTTGTTGGAGTGAACTCACGACCACCAACTCAGATCTTTATAAGTGTAAAGATGTACCGATACAAATAAACAATTATTGAAGATTAGAACAAACATCAACATGTGTTACAAACACTTAAGAGAGCTATTTCTAGCATATACTATTTGTAATACGGAGCAAGATTAGATTTGAAACATGCACTTGGGTACTAAAGAACTTCAAACAAATAATCAAAAACGAAAAATTTAACATAGACCCAGTATATGCATAACACTACACAGTTATCACAGAAGGCCTAGGAGCGCCAGGATGCCTAGGTTCCTGCATCGGTGCTAATTCGACCTTAGCTTAGTGCGACTATCAGCACAATAGCAGAAATATAACACATAAAAGCTGGAGAGTGAGGCATTATCCACCTCCTCTAGCAGCAGAATTCAGCACCAATAGCAGCAAAGCAGAGAGCACCGGAGCTACCAAGAGAGGTGAGCAACAAAGAAGATCATGGAGAGGAAAGTGCAGACAAGAAAGCTGAGGGTGAGAAGAGTATTTGCAAAGCGAAAGCACATGCGGACTGGAGAAGGTCATGGCAGAAATGGAGTCCCTCTCTCTCCTGGATCGCTGCCATTCAAGGCGAGCATCAATGTCATCTGCTGCTGGATTTCATGAGACCTTGGTAACAAAACTCCAGATAACATGTACAGTACATGATACTATCAACAGAGGTTTTCTTTTAAAAGTTTTATGCATCTACTAAATCAGTAAAAACATTTGGCCAGCAAAGTACACATCCCCTAAACAACCTTATAGCCAATTTCTATCTGCAACTGGACATCCTTAATTTTTTTTAGCATAACAACCTAAAACTTGCAGCCCTGGAAATGCTATAAATACGAAACTAGTGGCGCACTAGGGCCACTTGAGCTATAGTGCTGCATTATATGCGCTGATTATGCATAGCTTCAGCCGTCAAAGAGAGCTGAAAAGATATGCACATCAAATAACAGTTCAGCCCCCTCACTTGAAGCTATGGAGCATCACATATCATCAAAGGTGTACTCAAAACAGATTGCAAACGAGAGCATCAAATTGTGCTGACACGTTTGGACAAATGTTAGCACACTTTATTATCCAGATCCTTGATGCGTGCATATCATTGCATAAAGAATCCCAAATGTGCAGAATTTCAGAATATAAGTCCAATCAAATTACATAACAGTCCTTCCCTTAATGTTCATATTACTTGCCAAAAACAAATATCGATGCACGAACATGACAGTGTAAAGTAGCCTAAAGAGACAGAAGCTGAAAGTTTAAGCTAGTTTTCTAGCACAGTATACCACTGCAAAAACTGAACTCAACGAAAACTAATGATTTTCACCTTAAGTACACATACTGGGCTCATGAAATGACACAAATCGTTGTATCATAAAAGCTAGCTTTGGTAGCACTACTCAAATATTGGTAAATCATCACTGCCTTACTCTCCTAAAATCCAAGATCCTGCTAAACGATGCAACATTCAGCTATATCATAGCAACATTTCATTCTCTTGAGTACAACAATAAAGTCGATACAGAAGGCACAAGCTCATCCCAGAATAAAGCACATCAGTTAGAAAAATAAAATTAGCTCAGACAGTATGATTCCTAATGCAGAAACTAAGCAGGCCACACAAAGAGGCTAGGTATATATTTCCGCAAAATTGCTACAATCACAGTCTCCCACGGGACCTTAATTTTCGATGTACCAAACTGCATCACACTATATACTAAGCACAAGCTCGCAACTGTGATACAAAAGCGAAAATTTACTACAAGCAGAGTCTCCCACGGGACCTTAAATTTTGATGCAGCAAACTGCATCACATTGTATGCTGAGCACAAGCTCACAACTGCGATACAAAAAAAAATCTACCATACAGACGCACTGAAGCACAAAGGGCAACCAAGGCGAGCATTCCAACTACATTTTTCACGAGTTCCAGTACGAGATCACACTTAACCTGGCAAAATCTATGCACGAACCCCGCCAATCTAAGAGCAAATCCAAAGGAAAATACGAGGGAAAAAGCACGCGCAAGAGGCTATACCAGCTTGGACGACTCGGGCAGCACGAGCCACTGCGTGTAGAGCGCCTCGGCTATGCTCGAGTTCTCCCGGAGCGCGCCCGGCGCGAGCTCCGGCAGCTGCAGCAGCTCCGGGTCCAACGCCGCCGCGTCCCTCCTCGCCGGCTCCACCTCCATGCGTTCAAGACCCCAGTGCCCTTCTCATGCACCAAGCGAGGATCCGAACCCTAGATCTGCCCCCCGCGCGCGTCCAGAAGCTGGAGCACGAGGCGGTGAGGCGCGAGGGGAGTGGCGAACCGGAGCTCGACGGGATCGGCGTCGGGCGACGGAGTAGGATCGGGGGTCGTCGGCGTCTAGATCTGAGGCGTGCTGCGGGTGGAGGCGAAACCCTAGGCCGGGACAGCGAGAGACAGCGGAGGAGATGGGGAGAGAGCGGAAGATGGTGGTGGTGCTGGGCTGCTAGGCTAGCTAATGGTGGGCGTCGATATAACAGCGGAGGGGAAAATGAAATCGACTTTCGGGTGCCACTTTTCGGTTTGGTTTGGCTAAATGGAATCCGCCGATGTGGCTGAAAAACCCCGTGGATCTCCTCGGTTTTGTGCTTCCAGTTCTATTTCCACCGAGATATATGAATGGATATTCTTATCATCACAAATTTAATCATATTTATAGCACCGATTATTAAGTATCGTGAAACTAATGAACTGTGCAATAAAGCGAGGTGGATTATGGATTTAAGATGAAAATTACTTTAGCGGACACTTGTGTGAGTTTTTTACAGGACAATACAGTTGGCGGAGCAACGCGTACGCAACGTCGTGGTCAGTTCCAACTATACGGTTTCCCTACCCAAACGAGTTCATGGTTTTCTTCCCAAACTAAGTGAGCGTCTAATTTTCCTCCCGAGCAAGCTCATGGTTTTTCTCCCCAAACACCTCCGGAGCGAGCTTAGAGCCCAGCCTATCGGGCCTTCTTGGGTTTTCCTCTTTTCCCTTTCTTCCATTCTTCTAGAGGGGAAAGCCTGAAATTTCCCTACCAAAATTATAGCGACAAGCTTTAAGTTTTCTAAATTTGAGATGACATTCAATTTTATTTTATTTTTAAGAAGAATAAATTTCAACAAATGCTGACGAAGTTCCAAACTTTTGGGGACAAACTTTCAAAATTTGGGGATGGACTTCAATTTTTTTTGGATAAACTTTTAATTTTTTCCGTTGAAACTTTCGATTATTTTATATATTTAGACTGATAATTATTCTTTTAAACCCATGCATCCTTTAGTTGCAATTGTATTTTTTCAATCATACCTAATTGCAGCATGATAAATCACATTTTCAAGTGTGCCATGGAACATGGAATAAAGCTAAAATAAAGAACCTTTGTTGCCCACAAATATCCAAGAAAAAATAGTTGTTGATGTTGGTGTTAGACAAGGGAAGATAATAGTTGTATCACTAAGAGTACATGGAGTGTTCATGCAACAATTGACTGAGCTTAAAAAATGTGAACTGAAAAAGAATTTCTTATTGGTCATATTTAGAAGGTTTGTTGGAAAAGGTGTTATATAAATCAAATGAGATAAATCATGAGAATCCTATATTTCAGATTGGTTGTTGCCTTAAGCATGGGATTAACTGGCTTTTATGATGTCTTATGTGTGAAATGTGTTGCTTTATGCGTGGGATTGCTTGGCTCTAGTGGTTCAAATAGAGAAAATAATTATGTTTTCTGTGTGTGTGAGAGAGAGATAGAAGTAAAAATAAATAAATAAATAATGTGCTAAGCAAGGTAGCTAGTTGCATGAACCTTGATGCCACAAAACCAATAGGAAGAGAATACTTTACACCACTAAGCACCTTAGATGGACAAAAATATATTTAGTGTGGAACTCGATATATGCCCCCCCCCCCTCAGCTTCTCCCAAAACCTGTCGCTCACCCCAGCTTCTCCCATAAGCCGAGCACTATAGAAGACAAATGACGACCTATATGATCCATTGGTTGGGACAACCGCACCACAGCATAATCAAAACCAGCAATTTTCGTATAGAAACACCGCTAAAATGACAATGACTTTGACACAATATATTATATGTGGATCTCGATATATATATGATTCAGCGGCTGGCACGGCTGCATCATGGTATAAACAAATCCAACATTTTTCGTATAGAAAAAAACACGGTTAAAATGGTAGTATAACGGATATGCATTACATTAAAGGAATTTATATTGAGCGAACGCTCACTCTTTAATCTCGAGCGAATGATCAACTGGTCATCTGATTGAGAAGACGGTGCCTGAGATCACGACATGTGTCTTTTGGGGTGACAACTTTAGTTCTGTAGATTGGCAACTTTGGTCTGTGCATCCAACTTTACCTCTTCGTGCCAGAAGACTAAGAAGCATACGCTTAATTCCGTGAAATGGTAACTTTAGTTCAGCGGAGGTGGCAACTTTAGACTGTGATGGTGACAATTCTAGTTTTGTGCTGATAACAATTTTGTCCGTCGCGCCGGAAGATCAGGTACGAATTCTAACGAGAGAGAATAAAAAGAAGAGGATGAAAGTGCAGATTATAAATGGGGTGATTCATCAAAGAGAATCTACACCCGCTAGCTATGCCGCTACGGAGTAACGAAAAGCAGAAACTTCACGACTAATCTTGCAGTCTTCACGACTAACGACACTATAAAGCATCGGGACGGCATCCAGGCCTTCATTCACCATCCAACCAAACTTCCTCTGCCCGCCCAAGAAAGCCGAGAACAGCGCGTGCCGCAGCCATGGAGGTGTCCCGCCGCCTCTTCCACAGCCCGCAGCCGCAGCCGTACCGCGGCCTCGCCGAGCTCCGCATCGAGGCCGACCAGTCGCCTGTCGCCTTCTCCGACCCCTTCGCCGCCGGCCGCAAGCGCCGCTGCCTCTTCCCCGCCACCTTCTCCCCGCGCAAGAAGATGCTGCTCGAGCTTCCCCCCTTCTCCTCCGCGCTCGCGCCTTCCACGGGGCTTGCCGCCACCGTTTCCTCCTCGGCGCTGTCGCCTTACAGCGGGAGCAACGGGAGCTTCGCGTTCCGCGCTTTCCCGGGGCAACCCGCGGCGGGCCCCACCCGCAGCCGCGCCCTGGCGTTCTTGACTTCGACGGAGCAGCCGCTGACGCCCATGGGATCCACCGCCAGCGGAGGGTTTGGGGTCTTGGCTTCTCGGCGATCATTGTCCGCCGGCCCCGGGCGCTCCAACGGAACCGGCGCCTTGGCGTTCTTGCCTTCCCCGACGCCGGCCCGCACGGGTTCCAGCGGCAAAAACTGCGGGGAATTGGCGTTCTTGGCTTCTCTGAATCCGGCGTTCGGGTGCACAGGTTCTTCAGCGTCCGCCGCGGCAGCCAAGGAGTTGCCTCCCGCGGGCCCTGGGATTAGCGGCGGTGGCGGTCTCGCCGTCTCGCCGCCATTGGCCTTTCCGGTGCGCAATTCCGAGGGGAGCACTCTCTGGTCACGGCGCCGAGGGAACAAGCGGCCGTGGGAAGAGCAGCTGCAGATCACCCTGCCGTTGAAGAAGGTCGCCAAGACGGAGGCGTCCGCCACCGGCGATTCTAGACGTCGCGCCTCCGTACCCGTGTCGGCGTGCTGCACGTTCGTCAATTCGCCGGCAAAGGACGCGAGCAAGCAGGTATCATGACGCTTCCCCCCTCCCTGTCCGATCCAATGTTCCGCAGCGTCGGTCGAGTTCTTTCTTGGTTATTTCCTCGTCCTTTGCTACTAGTAATTTACCATTTTTCGTCCCTGAATCTCTGATACGATTCTGCCGGTGTCGATCGCTATAGGAAACCAAAAACAACACCATCGCCGTTAAGGACGCATCCCGCTTCTCGTCGCCGTTCAAGTTGCCGGGCGGGACGTGCTGCGCCTTTGTCACATCGCCGATGAGGCCGTCTGCGGTGGAGCAGGCGATCGGGCAGGTAATTGATTAAGCCTTTTCCGCCTTTCCCCTGTTCCTCCGTTCCTCGCTGTCCTGGTCTATCCTCTGCAGTCCTATCACTTGAACCATTCGAAATTTACAGGATTTGCTTCACCATGAACACTTTGTTCAGCTACCAAAAATCACTTGAGAATTCTTTTTGAAGGTGAAAGACTGTAGACAAAAATGCCTACAGTCCTGTTGAGTTACTGTTGAGTCACTTTGATCACTTGAGAATTCAACAAAACGTGATAATTTCATCTTGAGTTACTGGTTACTGTTGCTCGTTTATTCAGCTTCTTTCTACTCCATTTTGGTCATTCAATCGTCTTAACAGAACCCCACACTCGTACAGGAGCGGGACGCGCAGATGTCCGGCGCGGGCGGAGATGGCCGCAGCTCGCCGGCGGCGTGCCCAGGCGCCGAGATGGTGGTGCGCGTGACCTGCTCGTGCGGTGCCCATAAGGAGTTCTGCTTCGACCACCGCCACTAACAAGCTTGGTCGTCCACCACCGCCGTCGATTACTTTCAGCAATGGTTGGATCGCCCCTCAGGCCCGGGGAAAGTTTTCTGCACTGTGTTTCCCTCGAACTCCAGAAATCTGACCTGAGTTTAGGAGAACGGTAAATTGCATTGTGCTCATTAGAAGATAGGACGGTTAACTGCATTGGGTTTATGAGAACTGTGTGCTTGCCATGAGAGCTGTAGCAAGTGCTCCCTCCGTCCGGCTATACAGGCGTGCATCGTTTTCACCGGTATCAAGGAAAGCAGCTACTTTTTTATTGATTGGACCACTTTTGCATGCACGTCTTTTTGATTGTATGGTTTTACTATGAGTCTGATATTTGTAGACTACTAGTAAAATGAATCACTCCTGACGCCTCATAACTGAAAGTGTCAAATACGCTTGTGTTTCTTCTTCCGAACATATGTTGTTCCTTTGTTTCTGATACCTTCATTAAATTGTTTTTCTCCACCTTGACTGTCTCCTTTTTGTATGTTTGCTGGTGCATGGGTGTCTGGTTTCGTCTAAACTATCAGTAAATGACCACCATTTGAATTATTTTTTTACTTTATGGTTTGCGTTGAACCCCGGGATGGAGATATAAAGGTCCAAAGATCGATGGAAAGCAATGTTTTATCCAAAAGAAAAATTGTAATTAAGGTCGTTGGTATATTTTTATGAACTTAACAATTTTGAAGAAGTTTGACTTAGAACAAAATTAAATCATCTTATACTCAATATTTCAAAATGGGAATGGAGGATTGGAGGTACTTCCTCCGTCCCGATTTTCTCTTACATATATCTAGACGCTTTTCACACGTAGTAGATACGTCCGACAAATTTGAGTCACTTATTAGAGTGGGTCTTTTAAATACTGACGACTTTAGATTTTCTTCATTGATCACAGTTTTTCCTCATTTCTTAGGCAAATGCCCGGCGCATCATCTGGTCAACTAAAAACCGCGTAAAAAACAAAGACGAAAGCCAGAACGAGTGTCGTTCCCTGCGCAACTACTGCGAAGAACCCAAAACAATTCCCCGTCCGTCGTCCACGCGGCTCGCCGGCCTTTTCTCCCACAGGCCACACCGCCCTCCTCGATTCCTCCCGGCGTGGCGAGCGCCCGCGACGAGGGCAGCGATGAATCCCTTCGCGAAGAAGCCGACGCCGCGAGGTACGTCTCCTCGCCCCGTCCGTCCCCGTCCTCTCCGATCAAAATTCGACCGAATTCGGCCTCGGCTCCCGCCCGCGGCCCCTATCCCCAATTCGTGTTTCGCGCGCGGGCGTTGCGGAGTTCCAGTTCCGATCGATCGGATTGCTTCGGGGAGGATTCTAGGGTTCCGTGCGCCGCTAGCTAGCTCTACTATTGTAGTACTACCCTGAGGTCTGATTTGAGTTTTGGCTCTGTGCAGAGGCGATCAGGAACAGCAAGCGCGAGCTGACGAATGCTACAAGAGGTGATTGGTTCCGTCCCTGTACACTTACCACCAACAGGAGAACTGATTATTCTAGTGCTAATTATTAGGTTGAAGTGTACCAAGTTACATGTGCTAGCTATTGTAGTCTGCATCTAATGCTAGATGAATGAAAAGCTGGTTTCGTTGCATTCGATTTTTTTATTACCAACAATTCGAGCTGATTGTAGCCTCCATGTTGGCTTATCTTCTGGATTTAAGGTGAAATTGCTGTTATTTTGTGTAAATTGAATGCTAGTAAGGTTGCCAAACCAAATGCCCAAAACTTGATTTGGAATGAATGCGTTTATCTGAAGCCCTTGGCTGCTGTATGGTGTGGCCTGCCATGATATCTGTAGTTCCTTCCATTCTATCATAAATCCATTATATGAGTACACGCAAAGCTTTCGCTTGTTTGCTAAATAAAGGGTGTTGAATTTGAGGAGTTCAGGTTACATTGAATTGTAAAACACCGAGGGAAATGCTATCCTGCATCTAGCCCTAGAAACAACATGTTTAATAATTTGTTTTATGTCACTTATGACCTCTTTATTACTCCAACTGTATTCATTTCATTACTCCATTAGCATGTGACTTATGTGATTCAAATCATAATCATAAACAAGTACTTTTGAATAAGAATACAATGATATTAACTTCATGCCACATAAATTGTATATTAACGGAGTGATTCGGTCAAAGCCTTGGTCAAAGGAAACGAAATCTGTCTTATATTTTGGAACGGAGGTAGTATCGCTTTTCCCCAAGGTTCTGAAGTTATCTAATGCCTGAACTGTGTTATCTGCAGGTATTGAGAGGGACATTGGGACATTACAGCTAGAGGTATGCATTTTGATCCCCTGTATTGAAATTATTTATCTAGCAAGTTGTTAAAGCCTGTTCCGTGCGGTTCTTGGAATATGTGACACTCCATATGATAATTGACAAGCACACTTTCTGTTTTGTCTGTGCTCCGCAGTTTCACTATCCTAGTTGTTAGATGCAGTTGAATAAGCAGCAGCCACAGCTTTACCTTTTTTTTTCCAATTAACAGGAAAAGAGGCTAGTTACAGAAATCAAAAGGACTGCAAGAACTGGCAATGAGGTTTCATTTATTCTATTTCAGCTGCACACACTTTGTTCTTCCTTTTGACCATTCTTTTTGCACTAATTTTGCTCTAAATCATACAGTATAGTTCTCCTGACGCCCTTCTATTTGGCAGGCAGCAACAAAAATTCTGGCCCGTCAACTTATCAGGTTAAGACAGCAAATTTCTACTTTACAAGGTAGCCGGGCTCAGATTCGTGGCATCACGACACATACACAGGTGA
This sequence comes from Brachypodium distachyon, assembly GCF_000005505.3. Lineage (NCBI taxonomy): Eukaryota > Viridiplantae > Streptophyta > Magnoliopsida > Poales > Poaceae > Brachypodium > Brachypodium distachyon. Next base: position 29,884,306 of record NC_016133.3, on the reverse strand, counting down.
ATATTTTCCAGGTATTGCTTCTTCCACAGACAGTGGGGGTTAGTTTTCTGATTTTGGTGCCACACTCTGTCCTCAGGCAATGCATGCCAACACTTCAGTGGCTGCTGGCATGCAAAGTGCGAGCAAAGCAATGGGAGCTATGAACAAGGTAATATCACACTTAACTTATGTGTATGAGGCAGATTGGATGTTTAAATTTTTAAATCAAGTGTGCGCTTTACACAAGGATATCTTTCAGACATCTATTACAGTAGTAACTTCTTCTATCTGTTTAAAGTTTGAACTGGGCTGTAGAATATAATTTTTTAAGTATCAAAACTCATATGTTCTACTAAGGGTGTACTTCTAAATTTTGTTTTATTTGTATTGCAGCAAATGGATCCTGCCAAGCAGATGAAAGTAATGCAAGAATTCCAAAAACAGTCAGCACAAATGGATATGACGGTATGCAACTTACGGCCAGTACTTCATAGATTGTTTCTTCCAGTAAGACAAGATTTACATTGTTTACCTGTGAAGTCTACATGCATGTAATGGGTGGCTGTGTTAGAGTGTGATGAAGTGCATGTGCCTGTATACACTGACCGTCTTTATTCTTTGTGCAGAACGAGATGATGTCTGATTCCATTGACAATGTTTTAGACGATGACCAGGCCGAGGATGAGACTGAAGAGCTTGCTAACCAGGTTAATTTCCAATGTCTAAACCATAGTATGTCTTTGAAATACTTTTCCTACCATGTTTCTTTGTATATTAACTACGTCTCCTGTCAATGTCTCTTTTAGGTGCTTGATGAAATTGGCGTTGACATTGCCTCACAGGTAGTTGACGATGCTAACACAACCATTTGTTACCCTACAATTGTAACACAAATCTTATTTTAAATTTCTCTTATCCTGATTTTTTGCAGCTGTCCTCGGCTCCTAAAGGAAGAATTGCTGGAAAGAAGGTTCAGGCTGATGAGAGGTATGCAGGATCTTATATCGTCTAGTATTTTGATTTTTATACATCTCTTTGACCCTACCCCCGTTGTTCAGAAACCAAGATTAATGGTTTTTGCACTTCAAACTGCATGACTAAGGAACTTCACTATTTAGCTCCATTTTGACGTTCTTTTGCCATACACCAACAGTCCATAATCCTACAGAAAAAAATATTTAACTCAAGAGTTGTAATCGAATGTGTTTGTGCAACCAAATAAAAAAAATGAATATTTATTTTTTATTTTTAGTATAAGATGCTATTTGGTCTGCATCTCTCCGGAAGAATTAAACACAATTTGATGTAAGATCTTATTTGTTGGACCATTGCTGATACAAGCTGACATCTGACATATGAATTTATAACAACCAGTTATCTGACAATAGTCTTTGATCTATTTCAAGCCCAGTATACTTCTCTTGCTTGCTTGAATTTACAACTATACCGGATATAAGTTGCGATGTTAGCTGACACTGGTTAGCTTGTTTACAGTTCGGAGTTGGACGAACTCGAGAAGAGGCTGGCTGCTCTGAAAAATCCATAAAATGACACCTCTTTGCAACCCTCATGCCTCTTAGAGTCTGCCTACATTTCAAATTCTTGTTGAAAATCACAGTTTACATGTAAATATCGGATGGAGGATGGTTCAAGTGAAGTGAGAAGCAGCTGACAACGTCAGAGTTCTCTTAAGAAAGGGAGTCCTCTAAACACTTGATTGATTGGATGTTACTGCAGACTGCAGTTATCCTAGCAGGCATGGTGGCATCCATATTAGGCTAGTTACGGTGCATATGGTTGTGTAAAATAAAAATAAAAGAAAGGTTCTGTATAGTATCTCTTTGCTCATAAGTATGATGTGATTTTTGTTTCATGTCAATGTTTTTTCTCTGTTTTGAGATGTTTAAATGTTAAATGAGTACTCATGTTAAATATTCATTGTACCCCGATATTGTGTCAGATTCTAGGCCAGTGAGTTATTAGAGAGGCTAACACTATCCAAATTGAAAAATCAGGAGCAACCGTACTGAAATTTCATACATAAGCATTATGGTATTCCATCTGTCTAGATATGGATATATAGAGCGTTGGCCAACAATTACTAAAATGTAACGATACACAATAATAATAAGAAATTATAAGTATAGGTATTTCTGAATATACATCTAATGAGATCAATTTTGTGTTACATGAATTACATTATGTACTAATGGAGATGTTTTCCTAACTAGTCAAAACCCAGTAAGTACCTTTAACCGCGACGCTCTCATTGACCTGAGATGCTGTCAGTAGGAGCAGGCGTTCCGCACTTGGGAGGCCTCTGCCCACAAGAAGTGCAAAAGCCAACTGAACCAAAGGCAAATTCGCCGCGGCAAAGAATTAGTACATACTGAGTAGGAAGGAATACACGATCATATAACAGATGCAATCTGTTAGGCGCGCGAAGGCTTTGGCATGATATCATTAAATCGACCGGCAGCGCGATCACTTCCTCCTCTCGGCGCTGATGGCGAGGCGCTCGAAGCTCCGGAGCGCCGCGTGGCTGTCCCGCCGGCCACCGGCTCTCCCCCCTTGCGCGTTCCGGGCGGTGGGCGACGACGAGCCGTTCTCAGCGGTGCTGCCTCCGCCGGAGTGGTGGAGCCTCTGGACGGTGGACGACGACGGGTGGTTGCTGCTGCCACTGCCCGAGACCAACCGGCTGGTCAAGTCCCCCGAAGAAGTCGGCCGGCTGGACGGGGTGATGGTCATCTTCGACGAGCTCCCTGTCCGGGACAAGATGTGCGTTTTCTCCGAATCAGCAACCTGGCGTAGAGAAGACAAAGTAAGCTTCCGAACTGCAGAATTTTATTAGAAGTTGCTTTCACCTCCACCCCCTCAAGTCTGGTCCCAACCCAAGAGTTCTCATACTTTGATGTTTACCACTCCCTTAGGTCCATAATAAGTGTCTTTGATTTAGTACAACCAAAGACACTTATTACGGATCGGAGGGAGTATCTAATATCATAGATTCATAATGGAGGGCAAAACTTACAGCTTCTCTAGACGACATGAAGGACTCTGCGAGGCTCTTGTGCCTTGAATGGTCTCCATGGCGACCATTACCTGAGTTTCTTCTCGCGAAAGCCTCAACAGCACCAGTAAATCTGTCCCGGATATCTTGTCCTACTGGCAGAACAGAAATGAATCAATCTGGATATTGATCCGTAGGAAAAACGAAAGAAAACGTGACCGGGGAGAGTCAAATGAATCAAAAGGTTCATGAGAGATCATACAAATTCTGAACATAATAGCAAGATAATCTACATTGAAAAAAATCGAAGATGATCTTGAGTACTATCTTTACAAGCGGATGAGTATGAAATGAATAGGTGGATGCGACCAACTACAAGAAGGCAAACCTGAAGATCTGTCTGTCCTTTCCACAGATGGCCCAACTCCAGCCATTCTTCCACTCGGTTGCTGGATATTGAGAAGATAATAATTTTTAGAGTGATCAAGAAGATGTTAGTAGTTCAAAAAGAAAGTAGAGCAAAGAATATATGTCGATAAGGCAAGGTAATACATACCCGAACAAGCTTGTTATTGGAGCTCATATGAGGATACTTGAGTGCAGTCCAGTCAAATACATAGTCAAATTGATATCCTACAGAAGTGGCCAATAATTAGACCACTTTTCTCAACATCAGGTTATAGAAAATTTCCAATGGACAAAACAGAAGACAACTTTAGTAAACAAACCCCAAAGAAGAAAGAAAAGCGTGTACCTTCACGAATAAATACATCCCGAAAGAGTTTCTTCAAATAAGAGTAATCCGGTCTGTCTTCAAATCGCAGGGAGCGGCAATAGTGGAAATATGAGATGAACTCCGACGGATAAGATTTGCACAGAACCTGATCAAAATTACTTCAGTGAAATACATGTAATAGTGAGGAACTTCATGGTCGCAACATCAGTACCTCTGCTGCGGTAAGCATTTTCTTTTCACTGATTCTGTCATACTTTTGTTTCTTAGTGCCAGCTTTAAGACCCTGCCACGGGAGACTGAGAACAAACAAGAAATCATGGAAAGTGAGTGCTTGCACTATTGAACATAAAATAAGCAAGACAGTAAAGTACATAATCATCAGGTCTAACCTTCCTCTCAAAAAATACAGTAGGAGATAGCCAACAGACTCCAGATCATCTCTCCTGCTTTGTTCTGCAAGAAGTACATGCATATGTTAGATGATGTGAGTATGCGATGTACTTCTTTCTTTCTTTAATTTATAGACTAAATAGCTGCTAACTGTATCAGATGATATCCGTTGCATGGCTAAGCTTAGAAGAGTGCAGTGCTTGATTCTAGGATAATTTGGGAGGAAGGGTAACAAGGTTGAATTTGCTTATTGTGCTCACCTATTCCAAGGTGAGTATTCACACTAGCATAGCGTGCAGTTCCCGTCAGATTTTTATTTTCCCTGTACAGAGAAACAATTAAATGTAATATATTGAAAATACAATTTAAATCCAGTGGCACAAGAAGACATATCTTAGATATCATATTCCAATTTGAGACTAATCTGTACACTGCTCGATAAAAAGGCCTTACAATATTCAGATGTAATGTACATAACATTAGAAAATGTGTGAGATACTAAGCTTTAGTGGTCAAAGTAATTTTATCATTTTAACATAAAGTCCACATTTAAAAAATACATAATAAGAAGTGAAATATTGGTTTATAAGCCTATATATATATCAGAATCCGATACTATAGGGTCGTGTCTAGGACCCACACAGACCTGAGACCTCTCTCGGATCGTTAAGATGGTAATACCACTGGGAAGTATTCCCTAAAGAAAATATACTGATAGGAAAATTTCCACAATGTTCTGGCGATGTATTTGAAACTTAACAGCACAAATACTTGATGCAACAAAATCAAAATCAAATATAACTTCTATGTAAAGAAATTAATATAATTTTTTTATTTAAAAAGGTCATAAATCATTAAGTTCACCTGTAGGGGATGTGTTTATGAGTCTGGAGATCCTTGTATTTCTTAGCAAGCCCATAGTCAATTATATATACCTACAGAAAAAATGAGCATATCTCCTTATGTGCTGTTCATTTATGAATAAATAATCTGAGTAATTGTCCAAGATTACCGTATTAAATTACTCATTACTCCTATTAGGTTTATGCATGAACTAAGTTACGTAATGTGAAATTAATGACCTATTTTTACAAGGCAAACCTGATTAGCTTTCCGTCCTAAGCCCATAAGGAAGTTGTCTGGCTTGATGTCACGGTGAAGAAATCCCTTGGAATGCATGTATTCCACTCGGGTTATCTAAAAAACAAAGGATAACCAAAGCAGGATTACACCAAATGAAAACTCACAAAAACTTACATTAAGCTCATATTCCTCAATAAAAAGAAAACTTAAGGTTGCATTAAGCGTTACTATGGTCTGTCGATTATGATAATCCTGTTTTGCAACAAGCTTTTGCCTATTTTGCCGTTCGGCTAACCAATGTTTTCTTTTTATCATGATTATTTTCCACAGAAGATTATTCAATAATTTCTTGCTTTCATGTTAAGTTAATATGTGGTCAGAGAGGTTGACAGAGAAATCCTGCAAAGTTAATCTCCAGTGGAGTTTGTGGATTTCACATGATTTCCATCATCAATTCATGAATTATGTTCTAACACTTCAGAATTAACTCCACCAAGTAAGATTTTTTTATTCCAAAATCTTTGCAAAACTTTCAAACATATTGGACGAAATGGCTGAGATCAAAGTCAAGCAAATGAACTTGAGTTATAACTCCAGGCGGGCACCACTGGCCAACCAATTCAGAGTAACAAACTTACTACGAAGTAGTTGACATGTTCTAGAAAAAAAAAACTTACTAGTTGATCAGCAAGCATAAGGACTGTTTTCATAGTAAATTTCCTGTTGCAAGAGTTAAACAAGTCTTCCAAGCTTGGGCCAAGAAGGTCGATCACCATAACATTGTACTCCCCCTCGACGCCATACCACTTAAGATGTGGGATGCCATCTATAATGAAAAACAAAGTAATCCAATAAGGGACTAACTGGTGTGACCACGCACATCATTGTAAATCAAATATATAGATACAGCCCACTTACTTCCACCCTGCATCAACATATAAACTTTTGATTCATAGTGCAGCTGCGGATGTTTTGATTTCACAGGTTCCTAACACAAATCAGACCGAGTGAAACGTGAGATCTTGAGCCGAATATTCGATTGTAAACTATATTAAGATTAAAAAAGTTTAACTTGAATCTCTAGAGGAATATCATAATGAAATGCAGCCAATATATATGCATACAACTCATCAAAATTAAAATTACAAGCAAGTTCATCAGCACTTACCAACTTAATTCCCACTTCCTCTCCGTTCTGTATATTAATACCTGAATCAAGGAAAATGCACACAGAAAAAGCATTAAATGGGATACTTTGTCAACGAAATGATAACCATTTTGCGCATAATCTTTCTTCTAATACAAATGACACACATTTGGGTGTGTTCGAGGAAAGTGAAACATATTGTGCATAAGATATGTAGAACATACCAAGGTATAGCTCCCCAAATGACCCACTCCCAATCTTTCTCCCAAGCTTAAACTTCCCTCCAATCACGTGCTCCATGATCACTTTATTCTTGGTTGTTGTTTCTCCCGTATATGGATTGCTGATAACACCGAATCAAAGGAAAAGTAACCTCTTCGTCAGATGTAACTACGCCACAACAACGTAGCCCTGAATTGTTTGATTTATCAAGTTAGCTGCCTATTGCCACAATGCCTCCCCAAAGAAGCAACATTCCCCTTTGCCACGAATAATCATCCAGCATGATCAAACAGAAAGGCCAAGAAACACCAAATCACTCCCTGAAATCCGCATAAAATCACAAAGAAATCCAAAATTAGCTGCCTGCAGCACTACCGATGCCTGAAAAAACAGCACTGTTTCGTATCGACGGTGTAATGCACGGGCGGAGGACCCAGTAGGGCAAGGTAGGGCGGCCGCCCTACCTTGATTTTTGCCTCAGTTACGAATTGGGGAAGATTATGAAACGGGGATCTAAAGGGCGGAATCCGTTCGTTTGGTGATGGGAGGAGAAACGGTCGGGAGCGAGAGAATCGAAGGGACCTGTGGTGGAGGCGCTCCAGCGAGGAGGAAGACGAGCTAGAGAGAAGGAGAGGGGGTATAGCTTTTCTCTTTATTGAGAGGAGGAGAGGGGCATAGCTACAGGTGGCCATCGGTAGGCCGGGCACGGTCTAAGGTTAAACGGGTCTGGTCCGGACACGACCTGGTGAAATTTTTTTTCAGATCCATTTAAGGCACCGTATAACTGGGCCAACTACCCAAGGAGTAAATGAGAATAACACAAGTACTCATAATGTTTGAGAATACATGATGAAAAAATGACAAAGTTGTGTTAGATACCGTAACCGTTGCATCAAGTTAAGACAAATTATTAAATTGTTGTTAGATGTACATTTGTTTGGTCTTTTAGAATTTCTATTTGCGTCTCTGTATAAAATAAATCTACAAAAGTTCAACTAATTTAACTCCGGATCATTAGAGGCAACGATGGCGATGACTTGTCAAGTTATGCATTTGGACGGTGTCTGAGAAAGACGTAGGAGGCAGTGATGACGAGTCAATTGTCGCCTACATCGGCGGCCAGTCTTCGAGGCCACGCCCGTGTGAGGTGGTGTGTGTAGTGTCCCAACGTGACTATGCGCAATCGATGACGATATAGCCTGCAAAGACTGGTTCTCCGAGAGACGCAACTTCTTCACTCTTAGTTATTTTGGCTATTTACTGTTGATGTCCATGTATGATTGCTCATTGATGTCTTAATTGTCGTACCTTTACTCATATTTCTTGCTTAATGAAAGTTGATAGGGAAATTATATTACTTAATGACAGTAGATATGATAACCATGCCCACGTGGTGTATTATTGTTTTATGAGTTCTGATTTTGAGAGACTCACATGCTATGTTTCAGATTGTGTAGTTATTTCTCATAAAATAGCATATCTCTCGAAGTACGAAGAAGGACATTGTTTATTAGTCAAATATTTACTTAATATTTTTAGGTCGGTAAATATGAAGATATCTTTGGAAGCAAAATATAACTATAGTTTTACTCTTATAAATATTTGAGTTGTTGATCGTCTGCTCACCCCGCCGAAGAACTATTTGTAAATAATTATAATTGTCATATATTCTATATATAGTACAGTGTCCGTGCGTTGTCACGGCCTCTTAATTCTTTCGCTTTCACATAAGAAAAAAAATCAAAATGAATTATGATAATTCAAAATTTGACTTTATATGCTTATAGATATAGCAAGTGTATAAACGCAACACACGGAGTCATAAAAATGAATCCTTATAAAAATCGACTTGACCCACGGCAGAGCAGATGTCACCCGATAGTTACGAGTCTCAACATACATGGGTACTGCAACAACAGAAAAAAATCTTGCACTGCTTTAACTGAACCGAGAATATATAAATTGAACCATAATGCTTAGAAATAACACACATTTATCTTTATTTTAACTTCAGTGATTCAATTTGTGAACCTCATGTAGACCTTTAGTAGAAACCAAAAAACCAAATACGGAGTAATTAAATCCCACATTTACCATACATTCGACAAACGACCAATCATTTAGTGAAAGCAACACTTAATTGTGCAAAGGAATTGCACTATCCTACTGGTGAATCCAATCCATTTCCTTAACCTGGACAGCTTGAAGAAGTCGGCATCCGTCAAGAACCGGCAATATAAGCAAATGGAGTAACGGATTAATTAGTTATTTGGTGATACAGTGGATAAAGAGAAAAATTGTATGGCATAAACGGAGCATGTCTTCCAGTTTATGAGTTTTTATCATGCATGTAACAAACGTTATACTGCAGCAAAATTTAAGTGTAGCAGTTGTCAGAGTAAAAGTCACGAGTATTTGACAGAAATTCAGGAGAAGGATTTACTCTATTTTAAAAATGTGCAGAGAAAATAACGATCTCTGATCTGATTATTATATTCTTTGATATGCTTGGAATTGATATCTTTAATGGTGATTAAACCTTACCAATTTACACACTGAACTACGCAATCTACCCCTAATCAAATGAATATGTCAGAAAATATCCAAATTTCAAAATAATAGTTATAGCAGTTTCCTGCATCATGAGAAGACAAAAACGAAACAACCGATATCACTGTTTACACCTGGAGGCATGTAGCAAATTAGCAGCATAGATACCTCCACATAATCACTAAAATCGGGTCCTTTTGGGTGTGACAAAGAGAACGCGTATAACCAGTCTGCTTGCGCAAGGGAGAGATGATGGACATGGTTGAATAAAGACATATTTGATAGAAATTGACTACAACTAATTCCATGGAGCAAACATCTGGAAAGTAGTCTCCTAAAACATTGAAGCCAAGCTGCGAAGGTAATACAAATTAGAACTTGTGAAGAACCAAATGACAAATGTGTGCCATGATGTGAAGCACCGTTTGTCATGTTGTCATCGCCTAATTCTGCATGACATAATTAATATACAAGTCAATATATACTCGCGAGACTTCAACTTATAGGAACTTGCAGAGAAATATGTGTGGTGCACTAATCTGATTAGTACTGAAAAACATCATAGCAGCTAGCATGACTCATGCTAGACCAGAAAAGAAACCAATACTTTTCCCTGCGGTAAAACTAAGCCATAGTTAATTACCAGCCAATACTTGTTGTTTATAGGAGCTTAGCACATAAAATATATATGGCACCCTAATCTGATCATGAGTGCTGAAATATTCACAGCATCTAGTCCAGCATATATATGGCATACAACTTCTTACTGATGTTAAAAAATGCAAAAGGCTTCAGCATTTTTGAAAGAGTATGTCACCCAAAGTTTCAGTCAAATTAATCAATGTGCAGTTACTCTTAAATATGCAGTTCACGGCAGCGTAATGAAAGAAAACATTAACAGTGTTTAGTAGCAGTCGTCACTGATTCAGAATCTGCCTTAGTTAACTGAACTACCCATGGCTAAGCTTTCGCCTGTACCTCACTTAATCTGAACCTAATCTGAGTTACCTCAAAGACGCCGAAACTTGGAGGTAATAAAATGTACATTGTAAGGTTTTCTAACTTTCTTTACAGGTTTTATACATAATTTGTACCTATATCGAAAAAGAAATGAACAAAGAAAAGGAATTAAAATACTTGATGAGATGGTAGGCTTCTAAATTGTTCATGCACCAATGGAGAAGCAGTAGAGGGCTGGGGAAACCAAATTTGATGAAAGAAGGGGCAGTAATAGAATAGTAAAAAAACTAAAACAATGACCCATAACAGCTTGATGATCTTGCGTCCCCAAAGGCTCGATTACTGATAGAAGAATCAGTATGCAAATCTATTTTTCTCAGTATGCACCAATGCTTTGTCACGTACTTGCAGCTATGGAAGTTGGAAATGTTGAATTATTTTCACTTCAATGAATATCCATCTACCTACATCATGTTGCATTTCTCTGGAGCAAACTTAGCCTAGTTCAAGCAGCACTTACAAGGGGAGCGCATTGTTCCAATTCTTGTTACAATTAACTGCTCTCCCTGATCTACTTCCTTTGCTGCAACCTCGACGACCAAATCAAGCTCCATCTAAGCTTTTGGTGAAAAACTCTGATTACTCTTCCTTTTGTAGTTTCCTTGCTGCCCTTGCTGTGTGCCTGTGAACTGAGAACGAAACCCTTTCAACAATACATGTTAAGGTTACCGATCTGTAGTAAATTCAGTACTATAGCTTGTGAGTTTTATAGCATTGCCTCTGAACTTTATCTTGTGTCTTGTAGATTTAGTTTCAGACTTTCGTCAGTTTTGTGCCCCTAGTGTAGTTGCAACCTGCTTACATCTGAAAATTACCAAAAAAAATTAGTGTTTTTCTTTCAGAGTGTACCTTGTGCGTGTTCTTTCTCTGTCCCTAACTATTTTACTGCTTCTTTTCTCATCTAATTTGCCGCTTGTTTCTTTCATTTAGTTGATCTGTCTGTCTCGTTAATTTGCAAGTCCTGGAGAAATTGAAAGTTGGCTCTACAGTTTTTGAAAGAAATGTTGAAAGTATGCCCCGAAGTTTTCAAAGTGCATTAAAAAAATTGGAAGTTTTTTTAGGGCAAATTGGAAGTTTGTCAGAAGTAATTTTTTTCGAAGTCTGTTCAAAACAATTGATAACTTGTCCCAATTTTTTGAAAGCTCGTCCCAAATGTACCAATAGTTTGTCAGAAATTCTTGAATCTCCGTTTAGAACAAAAAAGGTGAAAGTTTATCCTGAATTCTTGCAAGTTTGTTAAAAATGAATGTTTGTCTGAAAGTTTTAAATGCTCGACGGGACGTTGCTTTCACTTTTACATGGCGGACATGACAGGCCGCTTTCACATGCACTCGAGATAAGAAAAGGTAACCCCGAGACGGATGACCGTAAACTAGCAACTCCCGATGGTATCGCCAAGGTTGCAATGCTTAAAATACAGTAGTAGTATCTTGTGGAGCATTGGAAGTGTCAGTCCTTTTCTAAATACAGTATCACTATCTTAAATTAATCAACCAGGGTCAAGGGTACAAACAACTCTAGTGGAGTACAAAGCTAGCTAGATCGACGACCATATCCGCGTGAAGCTAGCATATATGCATGCGACGACAAAGATCGATACAGGGGAACTCCGCCGTTTGTTAAGTGATTACGTAGTGTTAGCCAGGTTCAGAAGAGAAGAGAAAAGAAGCAGAGGTTTCTGATTCAATCCGACGGCAAGGTGAGCCCAGGTTTCTCATCGGAGGAAGACGGCAAGCTGAGGCTCCTCGTCAGCTCCGGCTCGGCCGTCGATTTCCGGCACCGGGCGCTCCCGTCGGCGCTGCCGCCATCGTCGTCTTCGCCGCCCGCCGCTTGCTGCTCCTCCCCTTCCGGCGAATCTAAACGTACACGAGGGAGATGATTGATGAATCACTACAGGAACTTGTACTAACATATCCAAATTGGGTAAGAGAAGAGTTTTTACCAAATAGAGATTTGACGCTTGGTCTCTTTGCCTTCTCTTTCTTCTTAAGCCCAGCTGTGTGCGGTAGATTACACAAGACAGTGTTGGGTAAGAAAGAACAACATGCATCATGAGTGAAAATAACAACAATGTACTGTAGTAACATGGTATTTCTTATACTAGTATGGACCATATGGTTGCTAGCAGATTTTTAATAAAAGGAGTCTACTCTGTGAACCAATTGGTGCATGCAGTTCAATAATGACCAGTGGTCCAGTGCAGTATATATGGAACATTCCTAGTATGGAAAACAACAAAACCGAACAAGCGCCAGCAATGGAAGAGACAAACATAGTTATTCATGAAGAAAGTGGAAAATACAGTACCCATTTCGAGAACTTCATCATCATTCACGAGTTCAAAGTTCTTGTAAGTGTAGCCCACAAAATTCAAGTCCTTTGAAGAAAGCATCTGCGAGACACATGGCAGGATAGATGGGGATATTTATTACAAGGCGGTGGAAATTGTTGCATATTTTTCAGATTGGTAAAGCTACCAAAGAGTTTGTACATAAAGGCACAATTACCTTCCTCCAAGGGCCCGTCTTCGATGAAGCCTGACAATGATCTGAAGACTGCAAAATACAACATAGATTTAATATTTGCACTGACTTCTGATGACTGAGACATTTCTTTAGAGGAAAAAAAGCTTTCCTACCTCTTCAAATTTCTCAAAATTCTGAGTGTCCAACTCATCCGTTACTTGAGGTAAGTATGCAGCTTCGGTTTCGTATAACTTCACCCAATCTATTCCACTAAACCAAGAGTGCTCCTAATATTAAACATGCAAAGTTCTATGAACAAATATTAAGTAGTATCATATTTCTTTTCTTTTCCTCTTGAAGAAGGGATCAAATATTCTTAACTGACACATAACAACCTTGATTTCCTCTGCACCTTTTGTACCGAGGCGTTGATCAACGTTGCACAAGAGTTTACTTATAAGATCTTTTGCATCCGTCGTTAGCCTTGCTTCTTCAGGAAATTTTAGATGTGTTCTCCAGTTCACTATCTGTTGCAACACACGTAATCACAATTGAAACAAAAGGACGTAAGATTCATAAAGTAGAGAAAGAAAAAGAACCTCGAACTCACTGACATACTGAAGATGGGCATGCTCTAGGCAACAGGAGGACCAAAGAAGCAGAATGCACATAGCTGAAATCCTGAAAGACATTACCTTTCTGCAAGTTGTCATAGGTTCATCTGAATAGAATGGGGGATACCCCACTAGCATTTCATACATGATGGCTCCGAGTGACCACCTAAAAACAGTGTGAAAGTTAAATTTGTCCTTCTGAGTGAAAACTCAAGATGTGCGGTGGCATCAGATGTGCCCCAAATTAAACTTACCAATCGCACTCCATTCCATAACCTTTCTTGAGAAGAACTTCCGGAGCAATGTAGTCTGGTGTACCAACAGTGGAGTAAGCCTACAATCATGTAGCATCTTTTCAGAAACATCGAAAAAAGATCATCGAAGAAGGCGCTGACGGACAAATAATTACGCTGATGCTCTTACAGTCAAATTATAGAGTACTAGCGCTACTAACTAAAGAGCAATGATAACTGCAACATGATGATGTACTGCATTTACTGACCAAAGTCCTTCTGTTCTTCTGCCAGTGCTCCAACTGTTCTTGCTGCGTGCGGTTTGGCACAGATTGCTGTCTCCCATCACCATGCGCCGACGACGTTCTGTTAGGCGTGACATCCTTCTCGTTCAGGTCAGGGAATGCCGAATAGTCTAGCGGTTTGCATAGCCCGAAATCCGACAGTCTCAAGTGACCGTATCTATCTAGGAGCAGATTATCAGGCTTGATATCCCTGAAAGACCAAACACCAAGCATGAAACACCGCCACTGAAATTCAGAGAGGACATATTCTCTGAACCTAGCTAGTTTCATATCCTGTCACACTGGAAGATTGATGCCACATTTTGTGTATTTACCTGTGGATGTAGTTGTGCTTGTGGATGGCCTCGATGGCGAGCACGGTCTCGCCGACGTAGAACCGGGCCTCGTCCTCGGTGAGCGTGTCCTTCCTCATGAGCAGCGTCATCATGTCGCCCCCGGGGAGGTACTCCATGATGAGGTAGAGGAACTCGCTGTCCTGGAAGGAGCAGTAGAGCGTGACGATGCAGTGGTGGTCCACCTCGGCCAGGAGGTTCCTCTCGGCCCTGACGTGCTCCACCTGCCCCCGCCGGAGCATCTCCGACTTCTTGAGCTTCTTCATGGCGTACACGTTCCCCGTGGCCTTCTCCCTGCACACCCTGACCTCGCCGAAGGCCCCTTTGCCGATCATGGTGAGCAGGTCGAAGTCCTCCACGCTCATCTTGTGCCGCTGCAGCCGCATGTACTCCGTCTCCTTCTTCTCGAACTGCTTCAGGATGTTGTGCTGCTCCTCCTCCGATACGTTCGCGTCTGCCAGCTTCCTCTCGAAGCTGTACCGTCTGTACGTTTTACGGATATATCGTCAAGACCAATTTTTTTTAGAGAAATCTCGCCGGATCAGATCATTCTTCTCCTGATCTCGTAAGTGGCCAATGATCACAAGATTTTTCTTACGACACGCAACAAAAAAGAAAAGAATGATGATGATCCTAAGTGGCCAATAATTACCTCTCTTTCCTGTCCTGCAGGTTCTTCATCTGCTCCTTGTAGTGCTTCTCGATGTACTGCTTGGCGGCGGCGACGCGCTGCTTGGTGGCGCTGGACGGCGCGTCATCGCCTTCCTTGCCGTTGGGGGGCAGCTCCTTCTTCTTGCCCATCGACTTCTCACGCGTCTGGAGCTTGTTGAACCAGCTCCGAGCCGAATCCATCGCCACCAAATTAACCGATCGATCGATTCACAAACAATTAACACAGCAGCAGACAGGAAACCAATCAGATCGATGTTCCTTAATTTCCACAAAATGCACCAGAAAAAAAAAATACTTGTCTCAGTCTCAAGCAAATCTTGTTTTCAGGTGGGTGTGGATCAGATAAACTGTGACAGGAAGTTTGAGATCACAGTTTTGTTTGCATGGCTCCACAAAACATCGGGGGATTTTGGCGAAATGTAGTCGTTGGCATTTTTAGCACGCGGGATGCTAGGAACTGGGATGCTAAAAATACACACTCAAATGAGTGGCTTTGGTTGAGTGGCAAAGCATAATTTTCTTTTGTACAAACAATCCTTTGGAAAATCCGAAAGACTATAACTGTCGAAGCTCTGCTATAACATCTGGATCTGAGCCGTTGCTTTTGCGAACCACGTCCTACTATTAGCTTTTGTAGTTTGTTGTCCAGTTTCTCTGTTTGAAAATGGCAGTCCAGAATGTACTGGAGCCCATGTGTGGCCGCAAAATGATCATAAATATGCAGTCATTCTTGTTTCTGTTGTCGTTTTGTCTGCGAAATTCATTTAAAAAACTCGTTTTGGAATTAAATTTTATACTGGCTGCAAAATTCAATAAAAAGCTGGTGTACATGGAAAAACATTTCAGTCAAGCTTCACAGAACAGTCAAGGGATTTACCTGCAGCTCGGACTTTGTTATAGTTGCTGTTCTGAATGTTTGTATGGAGTATTTACTATGAAAGCAAATGACGGTGACAAGCAAAAACAGGCTCAGGTTCTAAAAGTGAAACTTGGCAAATGATTGAATAAAACGAGCTTTCCGCATAAACAGTACTCTGGAACCTTTTGGCCCACAAACACACATTGGGGTCAGTATGATTCTGGTATCAGTATGTGAAATTTGACAACACAAATATGACAAACAAAGAAAGCCACACTTCTATTCAGACTTTCAGAGCCCCCTGAATCCATGTGGTTTGATGGATAACAGCACCTTTCTGAATATTTATTTTCTGAGTGCCAAGTGGATGCAGACCAGTCATTTTTCACCATGTGATTTCAAAGGATAGAGACTCCCAGTAAGTAGAAGCAGTGTGTACTTTTTCAGCGACGCAGTTGTCTTCATACTTTTTCCAGAGCACAGATTATCAACAGCAGATGGCAGAACCGTTGTCAAAATGCTGCCCATCCAGCACCTGTGCCTTTTGTTTGTCCCAATTCAGTCGATGAAGGTAGGCTTCGCTGCATACCACAAATATAACGGAAGTATAAGAAGTGGAAGGGATGTGTTGGTTGGTCGTCAAGTACTAGAGAAAAGACCCCTCAAATTTGACTAGAATGTGCACATTCCACATGGAAACTGCACGTGATCTCAGTACTTCTCCATTTAAACAATATAAACAACAAAAAGGAAAGCTGGAAACACATTACTTGCTATCTATTCCTTCCGATCCATAATAAGTGTCTCAGATTTTATACTAACTTAGTACAAAGTTGTATGAAATCTGAGACACTTATTATGGATCGGAGGGAGTATATTACAAAACTGTAGAGATTGCAG
Organism: Brachypodium distachyon; assembly: GCF_000005505.3. Taxonomy (NCBI): domain Eukaryota; kingdom Viridiplantae; phylum Streptophyta; class Magnoliopsida; order Poales; family Poaceae; genus Brachypodium; species Brachypodium distachyon. Next base: position 29,867,789 of record NC_016133.3, on the reverse strand, counting down.
GGCAAGCATAAGATAAAAACCTCACCTCTATAGCAGAAATATCTGAAAAAGGGTCGCTGTTTTTCTTGGTAGGTTCTTTCGGGGCCCTGGTTCCAGCATTATGTCCAGAATTCAATCTTGCAGATGCTGAGTCGTTAGGTGGAGGTGGAAGAGGAGATCGAAGCTTCCCAGTTGCACCTGGTGGTGGTGCAAGGAGCATGCTTGCCTTAGGTTTTTCAGTGGGCCCACCAGATAAACCAGCAGATGAAAGCATGCCACTTCCAGTAGATGGCTTGTTTTTTACATTTATCCTTATTGTTTCGCCTTCCTGAAAACAGCAGGGACACCGTCATCAAAAGGTCATGCACAAGAACAGATAAACAACCACAGGGGGCAAGCATTATTAAGCAAAACAGAAGTATTATTGGTGTCTTAATCCGTAACAGAGACAAGGTATTAGAAAGCTTTGAGCTTCAATTCTTTGCATTTATAGTATAATAGACCAAAAAAGTATTGCGTCATATCACAAATATCAAGTTCATCAAAAGTTCATAAATGTAGGACTTCTAGAGGAGCAAATATTACATACAATCATAAAAAAAAGAAGGTGAGAATGGACATGGCACGCACAAATTCCTGCATAGACTTTAATCCAGTAGAACCTAGATACCATTGTCCGTCATCTTCTAATATGCCACATGACCATTTCTTGGCTGCTTTGCTGCACCAGCTAGGAGGCAGCCGCAAAATAATTCTAGCGTATAGGACTGTACGCTCAAGCAAACTGCCTTACTGAAATTTGGGTGATTTCCTTGGAATTTTTTTCTCATCTTGAAATCTGGTATGTCAAAACCCCAAGGATTTAGAGTAGACTAGTCGAGCCAAATCCCCCGGGTACCAACTCATAGACTAGTCACGACGAGTGCTTGACTAGTCGACTTGTAAGTCAAGCAGTAGCTACTAAAAATACCATAGTACTCAACTACTAATACCAGTATACTAAAATATACTGGAGAACAGAGTTGTTGGCTTGCCGCAGCTGGCAGAGGAAAAGGGTAGCTGGCTTGCTGCAGCTGGCAGAGGAGCAGAGCCGGGGAGGGGCAGAGCAGGCGGAGGAGCAGAACCGGGTGAGGGGTAGAACCAGCTGAGGAGCAAAAGCAGCAACACCCAGCGTGGAGGCTGGAGAGGGCGTGCAAAGAGCTTGGGTTCCACATGGAGAGCACGGACAGAGCCTTATCCTCCCAGTGAAACCTGATAAGTGGGCCTTTTCACTAGTTGTCCGACTTAAAAACCTTGACTATTTCAAGATTAGTCGGCAGCTAGTCGAGCGGTCGATCGACTAGCCCACAAGTCAAGTCGAGGTGTCGAGTTGCACCCAAGTAGCGACCATGAGACTAGTTGACGCACTCTTGATCATTGCAAAAACCACATTCATTGGCTGAGTGTGATATACTGCAAAGATAAAACTAGTCGAGGTTTGAAATAATATCCCTTCGCAAGACCTAAGTTTAGTGATGCAAGTGGATTATGTGCTCTTAATATATTGCTCCACAAGACATTTAGCATACAAGTGGGTTGTGTCAGGTAAACATACCAACACATCATTGTTCTTTTGCTTGACCACTAATGTTAGGATATATGCACAAATTGACTCACAGTTAAATGGGAAATGAAGCAACAATGAAGTGGGTAACTCAGTGGCTTGGCGCACTTATATCCCCTACATAAGGTCGTATCTGTGTCGCAACAATTCGGTCAGACTCATTCTTACTTGCTGATATAATTACAAGTTCCTTATCACCAAACAGTGTAGTAAACAGATTCTTAATTTGGTCATGATGTACCTTTCTAGTGACCATTTTTCATTATGAAGAAGGTATCCGTATTTCGCAGCAGAATAATAGATGGATACTCCCTCCGATCCATAATAAGTGCCCGGGATTTAGTACAAAGTTGTACTAACTTTGTACTGCATCTCCGATACTTATTATGGATCGGACGGAGTACTTTACATAATTGAATAAACAGGCTAAAGAAGACATCGTTTCTAACTCATTTGCTGAATGCTAAACAGATACAGATATGGAACAAATACCTTTGCCGCGACAATATAATTTCTGACCAATCAAATTACGCTATAGCCGAGCATAGAAAAGAGGCACACCAGGCATTTCTATTACCTTGAGCCGGCGATTGACGGCAGGGTGGATATCAATCTGGCCTTCGTCAGCTTCCTCGCCGTCAGCCTCCTTATCTTGCTCCCTCTTGACATACTTCTCGTGATCCGACAGCGCGACGTTGAAGTCGAAGGCCTCATTGCGCTCGTTGAAGCCCAGGCCGACGAAGGCGTGCTTCCCCCTGCCGTCCTCGATGCGGAGCACGAAGTAGCGTGACGAGTCGAGCACGGTCTCGACGGCGCTCTCCCTCTGACCGGGCAGCACGAAGCAGGCGGCGAAGAGGTCCCCGGAGCCCGGGTCCTCCAGCCGGATCTCGCAGCGGTCGCCGCACGACACCACGCGGAGGCGGCCCGTCCAGATCTTGTCCGTCTGCAGCCACTCGCCGCACTTGTAGCCGCCGCTGGTGGAGCGCGGCGGGATCTTGAACACCGACACCTCCCGCACCACCAGTAGCGTGTGCTCGAACGCCTCCTCCTCCTCGACCGACGACGCCATGGCCCCTCCCCTCCTCAACGCTCTACTCCACTGCTATGATCGAACAGATAATGGCTGCGAGACCAGGTTCGATCTGACACAAAATGAGATGCTTAGGAGAATTTATTGGAATTTTTTCGGGTTGGGCTTTGGATTGGGGTTCTTGATGGGAAGAAAGGTGGAGAAAGGAGAAGTCGTGGGATCGAAGGGTGGAAGGTGCGAGGAGGTGCAGAAATCAGAATGCTACAATTACGATTTGCCCCTTCGCTTCCTATGTTTCTCTGTTCCAGGGTTGCCCTGTTTTACCAGTATTTCCTTTGTTCTAAAAAAACGTACTCCTTCCGTCCTCTTCTACCGGACGTATCAGTTTTTCTCGGATACCAAGGCAGTTTGGAACACAGAACGAAACTGCTCCCACGGCTCACGCCCGTACTCGGTTGACTTTGATGCACAATCGGTTGAGGCTATTGCACGCGCGGCCACGCGCCTGAGCATCGTTAGGACTCGCCGGCGAGCACATACCTGGATTCCTCAACGACTAGCCTACAAGCAGATACGTAGGCTCGCTAACGGAGCTCCTGCTCGCCATCCCTTGCATAGACTCGAAAGAAGACAAGGAGGAGATGAAGAAAGGAAGAGGAGCTGGACGCGGTACCCAAGCTTTTCTGCCCGTCTGGAAGAAGATGAAGGGGAAAAGAGAAAAGAAGAGGGGCAGAGGCATACGCTTGCAGCAAAGAAGGAAGACTACATGCGATTAATGCTCTGTGCAGCCACGAGTCTGAGAACAGGGGTAATTTCGGCATTGGAAAGCCAAAAACAGAACAGTGCGCCCCGTTAAGATGGACTGTGAAATAAAGCGCCTCGTAAAGGAGAACGGAGGGAGTACTATAAGATGTTTTGCGATCTACGTGCCGTTTGATTTGACACCAGCACAACTGATTCCATATTATTCCTCAGTCCCATGCTCTCCTTCAACACAGACGAAGCGAAATGGGGAACGGTAAAGTGAAGATGACCAGAAGGAAGACCTCGCCGATGAGGTCGGGGACACGAAGTTATGTTGCGTTTTTTTCCGTAAAGCATAGGGTGATGGTCAGTGCATATATTGTAATGACAAATCGAGTATGATTGAAAGGATGATATATCAAGCACGATTGGTGCATCAACACTAAACAAGCAGCGGATCTGGACTTATTGTAAGAGTTGATTCTATAGGTGAAACTGAAGAGGAGTAGCAGCAGAGGTGTTTGTTGCAAGTTGTTAACACATACAGGGGGATGTAGTTGAGTTGACTACACGAAAGGAGATAATAAGGATGCTCTACGGTAGCAACGAGAGAATATCAATGCGATAAGGGATAAGAATGATGTTGAGGAAGGGATGAGACCAGCGGTGACAAAACAAAACATATAGTGGCTTCCTTTTGCTTGAGAACAAAGGCATTTGTGTGCTATTGAGTCTCATCCTTTCGAGGGTTTTGCTTTAAGCCTTAAAATAAGGTTTGAAATAAATGTTATGGGCGGATGAACCAAGCACCACCGTTCGTTGACATTTCCATTGTGGAGTTGGTGTTCAATCTTTGCACATGATTTTTTTAATAAAAAGAGCTTTAAATTAGGTAGCAAGATAAAATTGAGGCATATGCATCACAAGAAAGTTATACCAATCTTAATTTGTTACTCACTATGTTCCTATATACAAGATGTTCTAATTTTGTCTAAGTCAAACTTCTTAAAGGTTGGCCAAGTTATAGGGAAAAGGTGCTAATGTCTACAATACCAACTATAGAAAAAATCATGACAATAAAAATAATTTAAAGTTGAAGATGTTGGTGGATTTTTCTATAAACTTGTTCTAACTTAAAGAAGTTTGACTTATGACTGAGTTAGAAGAATTTAAATTTAGGAATGGAGGTAGTACACACAATTCCCCATTTTGGGTTTCCCAGTTTTTGTCACAATACTGTATGCTTTAAGTTGCCAACCAATCACAAATGAAATCGTCATTGTATGCTCAACATGAAACCTGGAATTAAAAATATCATTGAGCCAATTTTTATGCAAACACTGTTCTCCAAATCATCAAAATTCACTTCTCACCTTGATCTAATTCTTGTATGTTTGGATAGGATAGAAGAAGAGAAACTCCAAAAAGCAGAGGGTGTGCATCCACATGGAGCTTCAATAACTTTTTGACAAATTTGGCCCCTTTCAAAACGAAATTGCAAAAGTAGCTTTCCAAAGGGGAACAAAAGCGCTTTCCGAAACCAATGCACAAACACTGCACGTGTGCCGTTACAATGCGTGCTACAGTGCATTTCGCCAATGCCATTGGCGGGAAGTCCACATGTCTCTTTCTGGACTTTCCGCCTTTCCGCCAGGATAGTTTTGTCAATAGTTTTCAGAGGGGGCCAGTATTGACAAAAACGTTGGCCGGGGGCCACTGCCGCAAACACCCCCCCCCCCCCCCCACCCACCCACACCGAAGAGCAGATGTGTCAAATCTCATTTCCGTTAGGATTTGTTTTGCACTAGTGTTTTAAACTTTTATCCTGCCAAATTAAAAAACACTAGAAACCCCAAATTAATTGTTTGGTAGAGAGGAATTACATGTATTATCTCTAAATTTCCCTCTCAAAATATCTTGTTATTTAATCAATTAAAAACACTCCTCGTACTAGTGTTTTGGGATAAAGAAGTTTATAAGAGTATTGGATGGACACCCAGTATTCTCAAATAACCAATACACTTGTTATAGAAATCAAGGCTTTACCAGTCCTCGCCTCAGGAAGCGTCCCTGTCGGCACCTTGTTTAAATGGGGACGAATTTCGTACGACGGCCACGCGAGAGATCAGCCTGCAAACTTTTGACCAGATCTCGTGACGCGCAGCGTCTCCGTCGGAAAATATACATGCTGGTCGACCAGACGACCACGCGTAGCCAACTGATCAGGCGACCTTTTCTAGAAGCAAATCTGTCGACCTTAGTTATGTTTACGAACTAACATAGTACTCCTACTATAATGAAACCAAATGAACCTGACAACATTGCAAGAGAAGAGGTGCATGCCAACGACGCATGACCCAACTTACACAAAAGCTCCATATCTTGGCCACTGCTATAGCCTTTGCCCATAAGATAAAATAGTCTGGAACGACCAATCACTATTAAAGCAGGCAACATGCAGTGAACACGAAATCTGAGGTTCTACAGGAAAACAAGCAGCACAGCTACGTCTCATGATCTCATCTCATTCAGCAGGAAGCAAAGCAACACTGCTAAACAAGCCGCTTGGACTACAAAAGTAACACTTCTAGTTGACAGGCATCACAAGTCATTAGAAATCAAAAGTTAAAAGACTTCACCGCTAGACAGATGTAAAGTTCCACCTAAAAGTTCGGAGTACCACCCAAGCTCTTCCTAGTTTTCAGTTCCCAGGCCTTGGTTTCACGGGGTTGGGATCCCGAAGGCGGAGGCGGATGGTAATCGTGGAGTGCCTCTTGACCCCGTGCTTCTGAAGAGTATCAAAACTAGACAGATGATGCCCTTGGTAGCAGAGATAGTATATGCCTTCCTTAATCAGCAGCTTCTCTTCAATTTTCTTCATTACTTCTTCTACTCTGTCGGACAAGTTAAGAAACATTGTTACAGTCTTCCCTTCCCATAGCCTGATGAAGACCTGGACAGTCTGGTTGTTTCTCATATGCTGAACCTTCTGCTGCAATATGAGAATATCGTTGTTTTTGACGCCCTGAGCCTGCAGTGTTTTGCTGTCTTTAAGTACCACATCAACGCCAGACCGAGGTTGCATGAGTATCTGATTCCAAGCAGGTAATCCCTCCAAAGAGTCTATCATCGACTTGACAATAGCAACAGTATGCCAGCATTTGACAGTAAGACTGACAAATCTTTTATCTCCAACATTGACAAAGACATGAAGATTGTCAGTCGGGCGAACCAAAAGAAGAAGTGCTGGGTCATTCGTCAAACCACATTGACTTAACATATGGTTGTTCTCAAGATGTCGACCTTCATAAATCAGCATTTGTCTATTAATAGGAATTCCCTCCTTCTGTTCAATCTCCGCCTTGACATCAACAACTTTGTTGGATTTCTTCATATTGAGCCTGATGGTTTTCCCATCTGAGGGTACATCGGAGGGTATATCGACAGATATCTGCATCCTGTCAGTTACGTAAAGCTCCACAGAAGAGTTTGGCATGATATTGTAATCAGCAACCTTGCCATGATTCTTCAAGTGAATCCCAGCAAAGAATAGTTCTTGCATGCTTTTGTCAATCCCCTCGATGGTACTAAATTTAGATTTGATCTGATCAACTGTATCTGTGCAGTTAACATCAAGGGTGACTGTTTTTAGCATCTTCACATGGATCTGGACATAAGATAGTTGAGTCATCAAACTATTACAAATATAACCAGATATTCTCTCATTAGAAATGCGTTACTGTTTGCAACAAAAGGGAACACCACAATAACAAAAAAAAAGTACACTGAGAAAAAATTAAAGCAATCAATAAACAACACACATAAACCTCAATCAACACTGGATGTATGGTTCTCAAGCACTGGACTGCTTTCCTTTTCATCATAGCAGCACTCGATTATTATTTGAACAACTCATGATCCAAAATGCCTAAGGCAACCATTGTTGAACATGCTGATTGCTGATGACACCCAAGGAAGAGTCTCACAACCTGATTGAAGAAGACTGTAGACATGTGTCCGCAGGGCTAAGGAGCAAATTTTGGAGTCTTTATTTATTTAACTAGAGTTCCAAGAAGCACACCAACATCTAGCATATAACTAAAAGAAGAGGACAAGAAGCCACCACATTCAATCACATAAACTGAAATATTTCCACCATTGATCGTGTGGTGGCTCCAAATTATAATGGTCCAGATTTAACCAAAAAATCTATTATATTATTACAAGAAGAGGATAAGAAGCCACCACACCCGACCACATAGGGTTGAAATATGTCCACCATTGATCGTGTGGTGCGTCCAAATTATAATGGTCCAGATTTAGCCAAAAAAGATCAGAAATGTTTCTATGACTTAGATCAGGACTCTAGATGATGCTTAGAAAGAACATAATCTACTTGGAAAGTGAAGGGAACATGAATTATATGCCATCACACGAATCCACGTGCATATAACAGATGTGTTTTGCCCCAGAAAAATCACCGTGCCCAACACGATCGGGCAGGGATGAATCAACAAAAAGGCTCACATTCCATAGAAACCGGGAGTCACGAATCTCTTGCCTGTACAAGGCTACATGTACGCCAAATGCACAAACATGTACAAGAGCAAGTGATATTTAGACTGGAAAATCATAGCATATGAAATTAGAATAAGAGGATCAAACAACGAAGCATATGGATATACGGCATTGTACTAACAAAAAACACAACTAAAAAACAACCAGAACAGATAACAAAGTTCAAGTAAAATCCGAAAAGGTTTAGACATAATTCCTATAAAATATTCATGCAAAGACAAATGCAGGAGACAAGGAATGGAACAGTTCACTATGATGTCCCATAATCGTGAGAAAAGGCACCATACAAATCTAGAGCGAGTCTAACCGCACAAATGCACAGGTCGTCGCCCCGCTGGTTAGGTATTAATCAAATATTCTCATAACTTATTTGTCACTACTCACTAGCAGAGTAACATAATGCAATTAGTAGCATCATGATACAAGGTACTCCCTCCGTCCCATATTAAGTGACTCAAATTTGTCCAAATATAGATGTATCTGTTTTCAAAAAACGTCTAGATACATGTAATACAAAGTCACTTAATATGGGACGGAGGGAGTACATAAGCATATTTGCCCCGCTCCAGTAAAAATGGAGCATGGAGAATTAGAATCCAGAAACCTAATATACATACATCATAGAGGTGTTTCATATGATATATTTCCTCTTTATTTCACTACTTTTCTTTTCTTCCCTTCTACTCCAAACATCTTAGTAGGCTTCTTGGTTCCTTCGAGGGGGGAAATCCCAATTTTGCCTGCAAAACCATCCAATCGCCAAGAACACTTCATACGGAAATCGCATACAAACCACACACGCCCTCGATCCAGATTCCAGATCGACTCTATTCTAGCGGTATGTGCTTGCCAGCGCGAGCAGCTAGCAGTGGCGAACTAGGGGTTAAGGGCTACGAACACAAAACCCCATTTTGGAGCCGATCGGATCAGAAAAATCAGTAACTATGCGTGTGATCATCAGTGATCGCAACCCGCGTGTCCCTCTATCCCGAAAGGAATCGGCGATTCGCGATTCGCGTTACACCGTTAATCCCACGCGCAGCCGCAACGCAAGCAGATGACCTAATGCATACCCGAAGAGAGGGGCGTATATACGGATATGAGCACAAACCTTGTAGCTCGCCGCCGGCTGCTCCTGGGGGCCGTCCATGGTGGCCCGACGCTTCATCTCTCTGCTCCGGCTCCCGATTCGCGAGTGGGAGGAGGGGACGCGGCTCGTCGTCTCCGCTTCTCGACACCCCCACTAACCCTCACTTCACCGCCTTTTGTCTCTCACGATCCCCGGCTCCCTGCCAAACTCTTCTTTTTACTGTACATACATAGACGGCTGTAGGGAAGTGAAGTGTGGTGGGTGAGTGGGTTACACACATCCAAACCGCGTAGGCTCCTGCTCGAAAAAAAAAACGCGTAGGCTGCGTCGTTTAGGGGTACCTATATTTTTTAAAGGAAAAATCAGCAGGAGAGACTAAATAAATAAAAATAGAGTTATAAGTTACAACATGGATATGTATGAGTTACAACATGGACATGTACAAGAGAATAAAGCATTCAGGGCACACCCAGCCCCCACGAAGCAAACTTAAAAGAAAAAAGAAACTATGGCTGTGTTCTTTTCGGTTTCTATGACCAGCTTCTCATAAAAACTGCTCTCATCTAGTTTTTTGGAGAAACCGCATCATAAATTTTGTTATATTTTCAAAATAATTTAGTTCAAACTAATTTAGTAGTCTAATCAAATTTTCATCGCGGCTTTTGCATGAAGCTGGAGAAGGCAGATTACTCGGGCGACTAGCCGCACGGTATCACGAGGCGTCCAGGGTCGCGTGAAGCAATCTGGGAGGACTGCATATCGTGTATTCCTTCAAGGCCCATCCCGTATATAGGCCGTATTTGATAGAATAGTTGGTCCAGATGGAGTGATGCTCGGTCCAGGTTGGTGTGCCAAATTGGTCCAGGACGACTAGTTGGTCCAGGCCGGAAGGGTTGGTCCAGATGGAAGATAGATTTGGTCCAGATGATGCTTGGATTTGGTCCAGTTGGGGGGGAGGGGGTTGGGCCATTTATTGCACATGGACCGGCCAAATTCAAATTCAAACGGTGTCGTTGAGGCCGCATTAAAGCAGATGGGCCACCACGTGATTATACTTGGGCCATACGATTTTAGGCATGCTGGCTTACTCGGCAAGAAACTAGAGTTTTTTGAACCCCGCCCGGACATGTCATTTGAATCGTGTACCGAGACACATCAGTTCGCCCCAGCCATACTTTTTTATGCTCACGAGTCAAGGGACTGATCAGTTCGCCAAAGCACTAGCTGGTCGCGACCGTAGCCACACTTGTAGGAGCACAATGCCACCGAAGAAGAAACCGTGCACCACCAGGTACCCATGGTTTCTCCAAAGATCCACGCCGTCATGGTTTGACGGGGAGACATCGTCGCAAGACCAACCGGCGCCTGAGAGCCGGCAGCACGCACCGGCGTCGATACAAGCGCAGTCGGCGCATGCGGTCCCCCAACAAGAACTGGCGCCGAAAGAAGAGGTGCGGGATGAGCCGCCGCGCCAGATGATCCAGCAGCCGTTCGTACCTCCTCGGTGCCGCGTCGACTACAACAGGGGTTCGGTTTCTAGCATGCGGGCGCCGCCGACGGCGTCCATGCCCCTGCTTGAAGCCGCGGCACGCGAAGACGAAGACAAGATGCTGAAGAAGGCGATAGAGGAGTCGGAAGCTGATACGAGGGCCGTGGATGCGTACCTGCAGTTGTATGACGCGGCCATGCAAGAGTCCGTGCGTACGTATGAGCAAGAGAAGATGGCCGAGCGGCGGTGGCCCAAGTAATAGCAGAGAAGGAGCTAGAGGAAGATACTGAGGAAGAATCTGTAGATGAAGTATCAGAAGCTGACAGCCTCGACGAGATTGAATCATGGACTGAACCAGACGAAGTCATTGTCCTGTCGTCGGACGAAGAGTAGTATGCAGCATGGGAGCCAGACAGTTCCAAACGGCCAAGGTGCCCGTGCGAGTGTGCCCACCAAGGGTGCAAGTATCGTGTAAGTAGGGTTTATGCGAATTTATGGTTTTGTCCTAGTCAAGTAATGGTCTTTCACCGCTGTCGAATGGGTATCAATGCAAGGTAATGTATGTTGGTTAATGTAACGTTGGATCCTTGTTTCTTTGTTTTCCTAGTTGCATCCAATATCATTTGGCCCATAGCCATCCGCGGATTTTAGTACAGTTGCCTATCAGATTTCAAAATTGGTCCATGGATACTTTTTTCGAGTGGGGTCGCACAAATGGATTTTTGAACGTTCAAGAGTTTTCGGTCTGCAGTTAAGGTTATGAGGTTCTGAGCGCGTTAGTTTTTTGCATACAAAAATACAATAGAGCCAGCACGCTAGAGTGCACAACAGGTTCGAAGCTGCAGGAACATGGAAGCAAACAAATACTCAGTCGGCAAAGGATCACATTAAACATAAATGCAAATACACAACATGCTATCACAAAACGAACTGCTGATTGAGTTGAGCATGGCGAACGAACTAACAATGTATACAAAAAATTTTTAACCCGAGCGAACTAATAACGTAAACATAGGACATAGTAGGTGGGGCGTGGAGCATCGCTGAAGGATTTAGCTGACGGCGGCAACGTAGGCGAGGAGGATGGCAAGCACAGATGACAGCGCAATAGTGCACCTTAGATACATTGCCGTAGCCTCGGTCTTGCTAACTGCTGCGTCCCTTGCGAGAACGCACCCAGCAAGGGCCTCCTTCATAGCCAGTTCCGCAGCTGTCAGGCTATCGCGTCCCTTGTTCAGAGAATTCCTCTCCCTCTGGACCAAGGCTGCATCAATGTCGAGGACACGTTTCTTGTAATCATATTCCTCTTTTTCCAGGTCAAGCTCGTGCCGTTGATCGGAGATCTCGTCTCGGAGCTGAATAATTGCTCTCTTCAGAATAGGCGGCCACTCGGGATCCACCCACTGGATAAATCCACAGTCGTCATGGCGATCCTGTCACAAACAACGATCAAGTGCGAGGAGTCAGTAAGATTGGCACGTACGAAGAACAAGCAGAATCAAATTCTATTGCAACCGACCTCCTCTTCTCCGCATGCTAGGAATCGTCTCCCTATGTTGGTGCCATCGTAAGAGACCTTTCTAGCAGCGTAGAGCCCATGGTGGCACCCAACGTCTCCTTCAATCTCGAATCCGGTGAACTCTGGATCCACCAGAGTCGCTGGCCTGGCAGGACGTGGCGGCGGTGTAGCAGCATGGCCGTCGGGGCGGCATGGACGGCGGACCGCTAGAGGTGTCACTCCAGGACAACATCCTTACAGAGATAAATCGGCGGTTGGATGGAGAAATGGAGGAAGATGCGAAGAGGAAGAAGAAAGTATTTTGTGCGCAGAGCAAGACCACTGACCACTGATGGGATCGATATAAGCATTAAGGCGAAGGACGTTGGTTGGTAGCGCGCACTAAATGTAGTCCAGGCGTGCACCGCACGACACACCAGGGAGATATGCTCGGGAAGGACATGTGCGTTCACACGAACCACCGCGTTGGCAACATGCCCGTTTGAATTTCAGCATTTCCCGCTTCTCCAACAAAACCAGGCTACTAGGAGGTCAGTCTCAGACGAAGTTTCAGATCTCTTTCTTGCTTGGGGTTTTTTCAAAGGTTCCCAAAGCGAGGTATCTAGCCGTCCGGCAGTCGTCTCACCGAATCTGTTTGTGGGAGTATCGACAGCGTTCTGGTGCTTAGGGTGGCGAAGGGAAGGCTGCCTGCAGCGCTGGCAAGACCGTAAAACAGAGGTACTGATCTGCACTGCCCATTTTTGATTACTTGTTTCATGTGATGGGAAGAGGTCTATAGACAGATACAATGTTTCGTTTTACAGGGGGGTAGTTTGCTGAAGACGACGGGCAGGCACAGCATCGGAGGTGCTGAGGAAGACGCGTACCAGGTTAGACTGATTTTGCCTGTACACGTTTAACCGGATGCTAGTAAGCTGTACGTGGGGGACTATAGGGGATTTTCAGTACTAGGCGTCTTAGGCCGTTTGTATTTTTATTCTCAGAGAACAGGACGATGGATTCGTTTGATGCGTCCGAGAGCGACGCGACTGAATCGGCAGCTCAGACCGGTGGTGCCAGTGGGCAGTCATTTTTATCAAGAATCTATTATATGTTAAAAGCAATAGGAGGGGTACTGAGTGGAGCCTCCGCGTTGATCCGCATCATCCTAATTATTCTAGCCATTGGATCTTATAATTAACGATCAAGATTTAATGAGAAGATATATTTGATTTACAGCCCACGCAGTCCATTTAAAGTCCACGTAGGCCCATGGCCCTAGGGATTAATACCTTTCTAATAGGAACTCACATAGGGTGGTTCAATTGGGAAACCGAACGTGTGCTACTAACGATGATATGCAGTTACCGTACATGGACTTCTACTAACCATGATATGTAGTTACATGCTTACGATATTCCGTTATCTCTCATAGTGGAATCCGGTCTTCTGGCCATTTAAAAAAAAAGATACATGCTTACGTGAATCACATGTGACAGCGTGATTTCCAAGATATTTTTCGAAAGCAATTCAATAATAATTTTACCATATCGGGGTACTCAGCCTCCACGTAGATCCACATCACCTAAATTATTTCCAGCTGTTAGATATGAGATCTACGAGTCCTACAAATCGTTTGTTTGATGTTACGTCCTACAAATCGGTTCGTTTGATGTTATGTTCGGCTGAACCTCTAAAAGGAAACACCGAGTCCAAATATGTCACGTTAACGTCTCTTTTGGTTTCCTAAGAACAAAACGAACAAACCGCTGGTGGAGCTGGCGTGCCAAAGTAGCAGCAGGAAGCAATGGGGCGCCGTCGGATCTGGGCGAGCCGACATCGAGCTGCTGGACAGGAGATGGGGAAGGCATTGGCTGAGTGGTGTCAAGGCTGCCGCAGCAACGTTGGTTGAGGCAGTCAGTGGTGGCATTGTTTGGGATGGGAGAGACATCAACGAGGCGGGCGGCGGCCTTGCCGGTGGCAGTGGTGGTCGATTTTGGGCATATGGTGAGCCTCAGCCTGTACCAGGAAAGGAACAGAGAGAGAATGGAAAAAAGAGGGGAGAGAGAGAGAGAGAAGGGAAACAACCGTTACTGCATGTGGATCTTTCTTCATGTAGAGATCAAGGGGAGAGCAATTTAATTAGTAGTAGAGACGTAGATGCAGTTTGATACATGTGTTTTTGCTGCTGATTCACATGGATAATACGGTGTGTAGAATAGTTTGTAAAAGACACCCCGCTAATTAAAAAATATGTTAATTAAATTATAATCATCATAATACTCCGTATTATATAGTTTTTTAAGTGCTATAAAGTAAAATGATTCGATTTAACACGAAAGTTTAGAAAAACGATTGAATAAAATACTAGAAGAGTGAAATATAGGGAGTGACCGAGTGAGATAGGAAGTCTGCCGAAGAAAACACAAATTTACGGGCCAGAATCTTTTATAGGGGATCCCCATAGAATTTGGGGGCTTAAATTTAGGGATTCTGCTGGAGTTGCTCTTAGGTATACAAATCTCATGTCTCTGATTTTAAAATTACAAATACGACGAATAGATATGTGTCAGACATAATCCAATATCATGAATTATACTCCATCCATCCGGATTTATAAGGCTTGCATTGAATTTTGTGTTGAACTTTAACGAACATTTATACAAAAAAATGTATGTATATAAATGTTATACTATTGATAGAGTTTTTCAATGCCAATACAATGATATCTCTTTATTGTCGCAACATCGTTGTATCACTAAAGTAATGTTTCACCAAAGTTCCGCATAAATCCCGTGCGGGCCTTATAAATCCAGACAGAAGGAGTATACCAGTATGGCAGGAAACCAAAAGAAGCCAAAAGAAAAACGTCAACAACACACATAAAAAAAATACAAGAACGATGATCATGTGTTGCCCGCGCATTTTGTGCGGGCCATCGTGCTAGTTTCAATAAAAAAAGTGTGCACCGTTGTAGGTCAGTTCAACGATTTCAAGCGTCTGGTCGATAAGATGGGTTTCCAGGGCATGAAACAGATCCACATGCTCCCAAAAATCAATCTAAGGTTTAGCGCCTGGCTAATGCAGAAGCTGGATGCGGATTCAATGCGTGTCGTAGTGTCTGACAAATCGAGTATTGAACTAACTGAAGAAAGTGTAAAGTTGGTGTTTGATCTGCCCATGGGGAGCAAGATAGTATCGCAGGGACCGGCACAAGGATTGGCGTTGGCGTCAGAGGTGATGGCATTTTACGGAGAAGTCACCAATAGCCATGGACAAAAGGGGATCCACAGCCTCAAAGCTGCTGAAGCATATCTTCTTCGACCACTGACGGAAGAGTTGACGGAATTAGAGATTGGACATTTTCAGATTGCATTTGCTATTTTCTTGGTGGGGCATATACTTGCGCCAACATGCAAGCATGATTACGTGTGCTTGGATTTCCTTGAGTCCCTTGTGGTACCATCACAAATAGGAGTTTTCAATTGGTGCCGATACGTGTTGAAACACATTGCGCTAGCAGCTCGCAAGTTACAAGCTGATTTGGCGAAAGGCATATCATCGATAAACGTTGGAGGCTGCCACCTGTACTTGCAGGTAACAGTTTCTCGAATACCAATCGAGTACAACATAATCATTATTTTGTTTGTTTGTGCATTTCACTGACAACTGTTCATACGGTGAAGGTTTACTACATAGATCAGCTGGATCTAGGATTGCTGAACAAGCCCACTGGTGTATACCCACGGATTCCATTGTACGACTATGAGTCAGTATGGAAGATCATTGAGCACCTTAGAATTGATCAGACGGGAGAGCCCATGCTCAGTGTTTACATGGCCGCCACCGAGGTAAGAGTGTATTCAAATCATAGAAGATGTTATTGACATGTTGGGATTTTTTTGTGGGGGAGGCAACGAATGATCAACAACTATTAGGTATGTCCACAGGAGAAGAACTTGCAAGCCGTCGGTAATGAAGCAGGCTTTAATGTCGCACGGTTGGATACGGAATTTGGGAATACACCGAGGAGGACGACACTACCATTGAGCCTGCAAAGGTGCCAAAATTCTGATGTGACGCCTATCCGGATCCCACCTTTCGCGAGCCCACTTGAATGCGGTCCTACACAGTTCTCAAGCTTTCTGAAATCCAGATACCCGCAACATGTAAGAGTAGAGTTTTTTTTATTTGTTTTGTTACTTAGATCGATATGCAAATAACTCGGAAAATGACACCAATGATCATGCTCTGCAGTCTGGGACTAAGATGCCGATATTACTGAGAGAACACCAGGCGCGCCTCGTGCTACACACAAATGAATTCTAGCGTAGGTTGCAGGAGGAATTTTTTTCGTTTGCAAGCAAAATCCTTGATGCGACGCCCGCAGGCTGCAAATGTTGCTCCTCGTCGGCAAAAGGCTCCTGCAATATTGGGAACAACACCACGCCTACAGGTAAACCATGCCTTTAGTGTGCATTTTCTGATATGCAAAACAATGACAGTGAATGACCATTTATACTTTCAAAAAAGTGCAGGTGTTGGCAAGAGATTGGCCTCGGCAACAAACACTGACCTATTTGACACACCAGCTAAAACGCTGGAATGCGAAGGTAATAGAGGCGGGATGATGCTAGCGCTTTACAAATGGCGTGCACAGGCGAAAGCTCTACTGGACACAGTCCATTGAAACCGAAACTCGGCTCCGGCGGCGATGGTAGTACACACACGCGGGGGGATGGCCCACTACGGGGAAGAAGTAGATACCTAAATATTCATGCAGCTAGTTTCTTTTGTATATGCTTTTTTTTTCATTTTTACTTTTCGCGTTGATAAAACCCAAAAAATATTGGTATATAACTAGCATGCTTCATCCTCTCATATGTGATGGGTCTCATCTAATTCGAGCATCTTTTGACATTGTTTCACCTTCTGAACCCATACAGTTTCACGGAGGACCCGGCTGAAGAAAATCCCGCAGCCGGTCTTTTCTGGTGAAAAGACCGAGGTTGTATCGACATCTTCTGCCTCTTACAACGAGAGCCCGTTCAATATACAGTCGCTGCTGTTGGATGGCCGCCCAGCAGCAGACTCGATTGGAGACCAGATTACAAAATGGTCCTCTGGATTAATTTATGCATGCCTAGACAACAACGCTGGCCCTACCGATGTTAATTTATGCATGCCTAGACAGTGACGCGCCGTAGAAGAACAAGTGACGAAGGCCGGGGCGTGGCTACAGTGCGTGCCGTCTGGCTGTACATAAAGCACAACTCCGGATTGTCTCCTCTCGGACAATCCGGAGGGGACCATGGGCGTACCCGGCGGGCCCGGGAGTAGCTAGGGTTTGCTTTCGGCCCACATGTCAGTGTAACATCTTTAGCCTATAAATAGAGGCTCCACCCCTCCTGTGAGAGGGGTTCCTCTTTTAGACATTAGTTCATCTCCTTCTTCCTCCTCCTCTGGACACAGCTCAAGGAGCACCATTGTAGCCCTCTAGTATCCCGGCTAATACTAACAAATCAGGAGTAGGAGTGTTACCTCAACAAGAGGGCTCCGAACCTGGGTAAAGATCATGTTCACGGTTACTTGTGCGTGGTTACACCACGCCATCCCTCCTCTGGATCCACCTTCGTCCATTGGCCCCAACTCAAGCCATCCTATGGCATCTGCCGTGACACCACCACGACAGTTGGCGCCCACCGTGGGGCCAGCAGCGGCGCTGGCTGGAGTCTTCATCCGGACGGGAAGTTTCCTCGTCACCGGAGAGCGCATCATCTCCGGTTTGGTCCAGAGATTCGGCTCTATGGGCTTCATCGACAACAACGCAGGCTGCTTCAACAACGCACCACTTCGCTGCGCAGGCCGATTCATCAACTTTGGTATGCACGAGGTCTACGTCGCCACTGACACTCCTTGCATGTATCCCGAGCTGGTGGTGGTAGCCGAGGATCCCCCAACCATCTGCACGGCTCGCAGTTGGCATGTCGACTGCCCCGCTAGCCGTGTGGAGGTCATGATGACGGTGCAAGGCGGCGATGCGGGCAAGGGTGCTGCAGAAAGCGCTGGGCTCTCGAGCAAGTCCGGCAGAACGGCGCGACTCCCAATGGAGAAACCTGAGAACATCGCTGCTCAGGCCGGCACGTCCGCTGCACCGGCAAAGCCAACTCTGCTCCAGGCCGCCATCGAGAGGCTGACGCTGCCTATGGCTCCAAACGCCAACTCAGCCCAGCTTCAGGCTGAGCTGGAGTTAGAGCGCCAGAACCTGTTGCAGGAAGCTGTGTCGACATGGCTCGTGCTCGGCAAGAGCTCAAGATTTCTCTCCATGAGTATAACAAAGCTCATGGTCTTAATTCTACTGCAGTGCACAACCCTATCTGAGTTGGGGAAGTGCGTAACCGTGGCAGAAGATTGAATGCCGATATAGCTAGGGATGGTAGAGCCATACCTGCAGTGTCGGCAAGCTATGCGTCGGCACTAAAGCCGAAATACAACACTCCTGTCAAAAACCTTAGGGCAGCCGAGGCTGCGCTAGAAGAATTGCCGAATCTCATGGGAGAAGGACTCCGAGTACAGCAGTCGCGTGTGAACGAGCTGCTTCACACGGCTAACGAGCAGAATAGGCATACATGAGGCTGCACGGCACGCCCGATGCATCTCAGATCATTCACTTGGCCGCGGGCGCTGGCGGCCGGTCCGACAAGCAAGCGTCTTCACCTGGTGGCAGACGGGATGAGAGTGTTAACTCCGGCCGAGACAAGCGGCTGGATCATTATGATCCGGCATTAGCTTGAAAGCAAATCCTCAAGAGCGTCACTCAACAAGTCATGGACGCCAACCTCGGGGTCCGGCGCCCAATACTGCTGCAGGTCAGCAGGGTGCCGGGCACAACCCCCTGTATCGAGGTGAAGATCGCAGGCAAGACCATTTCAATGTCGGATACTCGGCCATGGGAGATGAAGGCTATCTCAGGCGAGAGCGTGACAATGTCGACCCACTCGGGCGTGTCGCCGCTAGATGCCCGACATCGGCTCGACAGGATCCATTTGTCGGAGCTTCTGGAAGAGCAGGGTCCTCCGGGACCACGTTGCTTCGCTTACCGGATCATGAGAGAGACACCGGCCCAGGGTTTCCAGCTACCCTGGGGCACGAGGACGTATGACGGTAGTACAAAGCAGGAAGACTGGCTGGAAGATTATGTCACTGCAGTGCATGTGGCAGGTGGCAATCGCAGATGGGTAGTACGCTATGTACCCCAAATGCTGGTAGGGCCAGCCAGAATTTGGTTGAATAACCTACCGGAGGGCGGCATCAACTGCTGGATAGATTACGAGGAAGCCTTTGTCAGCAACTTCACCAGCACCTACAAGAGGCCTAACCGCCCTCAACAACTGTTCATGTGCAAGCAAAGGGACAACGAGACTGACCGAGAGTACCTGATGAGGTGGAATAATCTCCGCAACTCCTGTGAAGGGATAGTGAAGTCGCAGGCCATAGCATGGTTTGCCCAAGGATGCCGACATGGCAGCATGTTGTGGCAGAAGCTGCAAAGAGAAATGCCGGCCACACTGTTCGAGATGATCAAGATTGCGGACATGTATGCGTTGGGTGATCCAACTCAGCCATTGCTGATGCCGGCAAAGCAACACAGAGAGCAGCCGACATACAATCCTGCCGGATCATTCCGGACGAATGATCATCATGATCACCGGAACAAAAGAAGAGACGATAGGCCGGATTACCAGTATGGGCCAGCCCATGTGGCAGCCATCCAAGATCAACCTGATGCCGGTCCTAACCAGCGTCAGAAGGCTGGAAATCAGCAGTGGGCCAAGAAAGGAGAACAAAAGAAGCCGTGGCAAGATAAGCAGAAGTACACGTTCGAGATGATGCTTGATCAGCCTTGTCGTTTCCACACGACCAATCCCAGCAAGCCAGCGAATCACACAACCCGGCAATGCAGTTGGATGCAACAGGCCGAGAAAGGTGAGGCAAGTCGGCTACCTCCTCCCCCGCCACTCACAGGCGCCAATGCTCAGATTCAAGGACCCCCTCCGGCAAACAGTGTTGTCAATCAGGTAGAAGACCAGGGCATCCCGGAGTATGGAGGAAGGAATGAGTACAAGGAGCATCACCAGAGTTACATGATTTTTATCACGGAGCCAACTGACAAGCAGAGCCATCGTCGGCGCGAGATGGAGGTTAATGCTGTCATCCCGGTAGTGCCGAAATTCGTGTATTGGTCGGAGCAGGAGCTCTGTTGGAACCAAGCCGATTGTAACATCCCAATTTTCAAAACCTTTCACATGCACTGCATATCATAAGCATCATGTCACCCTTACATTTAATCATTTTAAAAACCCTGAAATTTACCCAGAAAACCCCTTTTCAAAATGTTTTTATTTGAATTGGGCTTTGATCTTACTTTTGAGTATTTGCATTTCAACCCATGTGGGCGTTGGTATAAAAAAAAGGATTTAATGCATATATAAAGTTATCCCATAAGTTGGCTTTTCGAACTATTTTGAAAAATAATTTATTTTGATAGCCTAAGGGCCCTAAAAGCCATTGTATAGGCAAATGTATTTTTAAATATTTTATTTTGAGAAAATTCTTGTTCCAAAAGTTAGATCATATGAAAATATGATTTTACAAATTTTCTTGCAATTTATTTGGAGTGATTTGGAGCTCAGAATATTTTTTGAGGTTCCAAAACCGAAAAAAGGGGAAAACCGAGAAAACCCGGTCAACCCGGACCGAACCGGTCGAACCGGACCGGACTGGCCGAACCGCCCGGTTCCTCTCACTGACCGGTGGGACCCGCGCGTCGTCTTCTCCAACTGCCTCCCGAGAAGCGCCGCCACGCACGACTCCGACTCCGCCACGACTCCATCTCCGATTTCTCCGCGCACGAACCTCCATCTCGAAATCCCTGCGCGTCACCCCGAAGCCCCCGAACTCCTCTTCCACTTCCCCCAAACCCCACGTCCAATTTCGCACCGGTTAGAAAGTAATTGCTCGCCGGAGTTCGACACTGCCGTCGCTGTTCTTTGCGTTTTTGCCGCCGTTCCGGTGAGAATCTCCCCGCGCGCGCCGCCCGTCTTCTCCAGCTCTAGCGGCCATCCGTCCGCCGCCCGCCGCCCTGCTCCGCCCCGAGCCGCCTCCGCCAGCGCTGCTCGCGCCGCTCGCCACCTCCCGCGTCACCGCAGCCCGCGCCGCACCCGCGAGCCGCCCGCCGGCCGTTTGCGCCGCCCAGGGGAAAACCCTAGCTCCCGGACAACCCCGTCATGCCACGTGGCGAAGCTTTTTCTTTTTGTTTTTATTTTCGGCCGAATCAATATTGCACTTTTGCAGAAAAGCCCCTATAACTTCAAAGCATCATAACTTTTAAACCGTTTGTCCAAAATTTATGATCCGCACCTTTCTGGAATCGTCACAACTTGTAGAATATTTTGGCACTGTCTATTTTCAGTTTTGAACATCTTAGTCAGAAGCAATTTACAGAATGCATGAATATGGTTTAAATTTCAAATGAATTGTTTCAAAATGGTTTTGAGCATGTTAGCTTGCTGTAAAATTATTTGAGCATGTTCTCTGTCCATTAGGACAAAAAGAGAAATTATTTTGTGAATAATAATAGC
This sequence comes from Brachypodium distachyon, assembly GCF_000005505.3. NCBI lineage: Eukaryota > Viridiplantae > Streptophyta > Magnoliopsida > Poales > Poaceae > Brachypodium > Brachypodium distachyon. Next base: position 29,846,137 of record NC_016133.3, on the reverse strand, counting down.
ATACAAGTTTAAATCTTGCTCTGTGTTGCAAAAACCACACAATTTTTTAATTTAAACCCTATCCTTGTTTCATGCACGTTAATTACCTCTTTATTGTTGTTTAGTCTATCCAAATCATTTGAAAAACTTTTCAAAACAGAAACAAAACTTTTTACTTTAGAAGTAACCTTTGTGTGCATCATCATGGCATATGCATTATGGCATGATTTTCGTATTGATTGTGTGTTTATTGTGCGTATGTTTCTTTGATTTTAGATCGTGTGGAGTGTATTCCTTGTTGTTGCGAAGAGTGCGAGAACTACCACAACCTTGGACAAGGCAAGTTCACTTTGATCATATCCCATTATTATTATTGTTTTAAAATACTTATGCATTAGTGTTGTTGGTAGAGATGCATTGATAGGACTATTACTCGTACCTCTATGCTAGCTATAAATCCCAGGTAGTATAATTCACCCTCGCCATTACCTTGCCACCAAATTGCCATCGATTTTAGTTGAATGCTAGGCTATGGTAGTATCGTGGGGGAATAACTACATTATGATATTGTTATGCCGTTGGCTATATGAAATGTTTTTGTTAAATGTAAGGCAAAACAACTAATTCAATGAACCATCCTGGGTGGGCTGCTTTGAAGATTTTGAGGATTAGCGACGTCAGGTCCATTTCTATGGGTCCCTCTGAGTCGAGTTCCTGTGGATTCAGGAATGGATCGTCCATGGACGTCTCTCCCGTGGATTCGGGGAGCGCCTACGTTGCAAATGTGGAATGCCACCTGGGGTAACAGAGACCGGACTAGTTTCCTGTTTAGTAGCTTTCAGTACAACCACATGGTAATATGGGCTCTGCCAGGATGGATGTAAGACATATGATCCTGGATCCGAGGGATTGTGCAGATGTAGCCGTGTAGGTGGGAACGTAGGTCCCTCAGGTGGTCTGGGTGATTATGGTCTGAAAATTCCTGTAATCGATGCCGTTGCTACTCTACCCTGAGGACAGCAAGGGATTAACACGTTGATTTCTTGTGGGTAAAGTGTACAACCTCTCAAGAGCATCAAAACTAAGTACTTAGCCGTGTCCCCGGCAACGGACAATTTGAGCAACTAGATGTGGAGCCGTAAGGAAAGTCTCACTCATTCCAATTTCTTAAATAAAATGAATGGTTTGAACAGGGTAGGAGCACTTGATGAATTCACTCAATGTGCTCTAGGTTAATAGGAGCATCAGTGTTTCTACCCGGTGTCCATTAGTTAACATTATTATAACATTTCTTTGTAGTAGGGTAATTTATGTTCTGCTTCCACGCAAATAGCCTTGAACCCCACTTTGCCACATTATGCATATACTTGGTAGGCTCTGATATAACTCCTAGTGAATCTTGCCAATACATTCAATGTATTGACCCTAGTGGCTGCATCGTTTAATGATGCAGGAAGCTCCGACGACGAGTAAGATGTACGTTCTGCTTGTTTGGGTTACGGGTCTACATTCCAACACGCTCTCACCGTGGTGTTGATGTGCCCTTGTATCTTTCGCTTTCCGCTGCTAAACAGTTGTTTTATTTCCAGCTAACCCGTGAGGTTATGCGAGTTGTAAGTACGTTTTAAATTCTGGATAATTCGTTGTAATATTGAGACCTTTGTTCTATGATATTACATCTTGAAACTGTGTGCTGGTGAGTTGATCCAGAGACTAGCACTAAAGCACAGAGATCGAACCCGTGTACGGGGGCGGTCGCTTCACCGATCACCCTAAAGTCATGCCGAATCCTGGTGGTTATGCTCTGCTGGTCGACCCGACACTCATTGGGCCTGACATCAATGTCAAGTTCACTCGAGTTCTCATTGATAATGGGAGCAGCATAAACATCATGTACCGAGACACGATGCTCAAACTCGGTATTACTAATAACATGCTTGAGCCTAGCCGGACTACCTTCCACGGTATTGTGCCGGGAGTGTCTTGTGCTCCGGTCGGCAAGATCCGGGTTGATGTCTTATTCAGCACCAGGGAGAACTGTCGGATAGAGAACTTGGTGTTTGAGATGGTGGATCTCAACAGTCCGTATCATGTGCTGCTCGGCAGACCGGCATTGGCCAAATTCATGGCGACTACTCACAATGGCTACCTGAAGATGAAGATGCCAGGACCGAATGTGTCGTAGCCGGGGCTTAGACACCGGGGATGCGAGGCACCCCCTTTTTGGTTCGGCAGTCGGCGTTGGGGATCGCTCCGGCGATCGCCGGCGAGGCCAATGACGGGCGCTGCAATGCACAAGTCGGTTACCCAGGTTCGGGCCACCCGGAGGTGTAAAACCCTACGTCATGCTTCTGAGTGTTTATTAGCCAATGAAAAAGCATTTACAAGGTTACCGGGGGAGCCCCCGAGCGCTCTCTTCCCTTTCTGCTAAGTGGCTACTTGCTACTTCCGGACTAAATCTCTCGGGATTGCAATATATGCTCGAGTCTAACCTTCGGAAATCGGAGCGGGTCCTCCTTTTATACTCAAGGGGATACCACAGGTGCCACAGTCTGCATGGGGGACGTGCCCTAGGACATGCGTCGAACAGAGGCCCAAGGCAGCCGCCCTCGCTGCGCTGGCATGCATGCACGGTGAGATGCGCTGTAGCTAGGGCCACACCTGCCATAGATTCACTGCGGGCTACTCACTGCAAGCTACTCACTGTAGGTTGACTAGACGGGTAACCTCCTCCCTGTCGGAGCATTTAATGCTCGGCTTGTGCCACACTCCACGCTCTGACCAGCCCTGCACAAAAGGAGCCTGCCGGGCAGCCACGTGGCGTTGATACTCCGCTTGCTGGGCATCGGCCCTGTTGTAAACGCCCACGCCAGGGAACACTCTCCTCGGCAAGTGGGCTTCCCGGGGGGCGTCCTGACGGGGATCTTCACGCTGTCTTCCGAGGTAACCCCCGCAGCCCGGCTAGTCCTGGTCCACGGCAACCCCCTTCCCATGCTCCTGCCGGGCTGGTGCCTTTCCGGGCAGCTCGCACCACGCTGCCCAGGGTGCCGTCCTTGTAGGAAGCAAGTGAGGCGACCCACGCGTTGAGCAACGGTGGTACCCCGGGTGCCATTGGTGCGACAGAATGGTACCATAACCATTTTCGGCAATTACAAGCGTTCAATGGAGTGCGCGGCAGCAGGATCTATTTTGGCCGAGTCATTGGTCATTGTCGGGGAGAAGAGGAAGCTGCAAGAAGTTGTCGCACTAGCTCAGTCGGCGCAGATCGGTCTGCCGGCTATGACCAACCCTCATGGCAGCATAGCTGTCCAAGCGGCCAAGGAGACAAAGAAGATACCGGTCGACAGTGAGTTCCCGAACCGCACCATCATCATTGGTGCCGGCCTGAATGAGAAATAGGAACGCGAGCTCACCGACTTCCTCCGTGAGAATCGGGACATCCTCGCATGGTCAAATCAAGACTTGCCGGGTGTGCCGAGGGAGTTGTCTGAGCACTCATTGGACGTCAGGCCAGACGGAAGACCGCCGAAGCAGCCCCTTAATCATCTCGGAAGAGATATCTCGGCTTCTAGCTGCCGGCTTTATCATGGAAGTGTTGCATCCTGATTGGTTGGCCAACCCGGTCATGGTCGAGAAGAAGAAAGATGACCCAACCGCAGCCAAAGTGTGGCGCATGTGTATCGACTACACCAGCTTGAACAAGGCATGCCATAAGGATCCTTTTCCATTACCTCAGATCGATCAAGTGATCGACTCCACTGCCGGGTGTGAGTTGTTGTCTTTTATAGATGCGTACTCTGGTTTTCACTAGATACCACTGAATCCTAATGATCAAATAAAGACATCATTTATCACCCCGTTCGGGGCTTATTGCCGCCATTGAAAGAATGAAATTGCCGAAATGTCTCAAAGATGTGCAAAAATTCACTGGATGCTTAGCATCGTTAAGTCATTTCGTTAGTCGGCTGGGTGAAAAGGCAGTGCCCTTATACAAGCTGATGAAGAAAACCGACAAATTTGTGTGGACACAACAAGCAGAGGTAGCCTTCCAAGAGTTGAAGAAGATGATCGCAACGCCGCCGATACTAGCCTCGCCAATGGCACAAGAGCCAATGCCGTTGTATATAGCAGCAACAAACCGACTTGTCAGCGCTGTCATAGTGGTGGAGAGAGATGAAGATGGCAAGTCGGTATAGAGGCCGGTATATTATTTGAGTGAGGTGTTGTCATCATCAAAACAGAATTATCCTCATTACCAAAAGATGGCGTACGGTGTTTATATGGCGGCAAAGAAGCTGAAGCATTATTTTGATGCACACCAGATCCGGGTAATATGTGAAGCACCTATCTCGGAAATCATGAGCAATAAAGATGCAAGCGGCCGAGTAGCTAAATGGGCTATTGAGTTAGCACCCTACACACTGCAGTATGACAGATGAGATGCCGTGAAGTCTCAGGCGTTGGCGGATTTCCTAGTGGATTGGGCCAAGATGGCATATGAGCCACCACCACCTGAAACCAGTTATTGGAAAATGCATTTTGATGGCTCAAAAATGAAAAGTGGGCTTGGCGCCGGCATAGTTCTCACCTCGCCCAAGCGTGATCAGTTGAAGTATGTGTTGCAAATCCATTTTGCAGCGTCCAACAATGTCGCCGAGTATGAGGCGCTTGTTCACGGACTCAAGATGGCAAAAGAGATCGGTGTTCGCAGGATTCAATGCTTCGGTGATTCTGACTTAGTGGTCCAGCAAGCCTTTGCTAATTGGGATGCGTTGGATGCCAACATGGCGCTATATCCCTTTCATGTGCAGAAGATCAGCAACCACTTTGAAGGTTGTGAGTTCCATCACATACCATGGGCGGAGAATGAGGCTGCCGACACTTTGTCGAAGCTAGGGTCAATGGGGCAGGCCATCCTGGCCGGCATCGCGTTGGAACATCTGCGCAAGCCGTCACCAGAATCGGAATCGATATTCATTCCGGCAAACTCGGAAGCTGACGTCACTCCAATGGATATAGACAGTGGCAGTGGTTCCGGCAACCCGGGGACTGAGCGCCCTAACTCGGCTGAAGCAATGGCGATTGAACCAATGGAAGTCGACGAGCCAGTTTTCATGACTCGCCCTGTGCCGGCTTGGGCACAGCCAATAATGTCGTACCTCAAATATGGAAGTCTGTCGGAAGAGGAAGTGACGGCAAGACAAATTTAGAGAAGAGCAAAGGCATACACCATTATCAACGACGAGCTTTCAAGAGAAGTGTCCCTAATTGAAGGGAATATGCCCTAGAAGCAATAATATTGTATTATTATATTCCCATGTTTGTAATTGATGTTTATATTTCTATGCTATAATTGCAATGGTTCTTGAATGTGACATTCGGAGGAAAACTCATTTGCATGTGTGGAAACATAAAACCCTAATTTAAAGGTCCCTAGTCACGCCTCTTTGACTAGCTTATATATAATTGATGATTCTGTTTTCCTGATCATGAGCATATGATGCTGGTTATATATGAGAGCACATTGTTGGTTGAACAATGGTGTTGGATTGACCCAACTAATAATATACCGAGAGATCACATCGATTACTTTTTATCGGTATTATTGTAATTGTTGTAATTATCATTATCCTTAGACCATGAGAATATCGTATGATATTTATATCGGAAGGATACTTTGGTGTTACCTATTGTTTCCCGTAATAGGGTTATCATGACGGTGATTTTCGGGTACTCCGGAAAGTATGAATTGACTCGATAGTTCAAGATTGGGATTTGCTCCTCTATCGGTGGAGAGATACACTTAGGGCCCACTCGGTACGACGATATCTATCACTGTCTGGCCAGACACAAGAATGATATGATCATTGAGATATCAGAGTACGGAACGAGTTAAAAGTACAAAACCGGTAATGGGGATAACTAGGTACAAGTGGAACAAGGGTTGGTTCACGGGCGTACCGGAAGTGTAGCCGATACGGAAATGTGACGGCAAGACGGCGGTGTCATTTTTAAAAGATATCATCTTAAGATACGGCTACCCGCACAGCATCATCACGGACAATGGAACAAACTTGGCACAGGGAGCTTTTGCACGGTTCTGCGTAGAGAAGAAAATCCGGCTGGATGTTGCCTCAGTAGCACATCCTCAGTCCAACGGGCAAGTTGAGAGGGCAAACGGCATGGTTTTAGCCGGCATAAAACCTCGGCTAATGGAGCCACTGGAACGCACTCCAGGATGCTGGCTAGATGAGCTCCCGGCTATACTGTGGAGTCTCAGGACAACCCCAAATCGTTCCACGAGCTATACGCCATTCTTCCTCGTATACGGGGCGGAGGCTGTATTACCAGCCGATATCCAGCATGACTCTCCGCGAGTAACCATATATACGGAAGCCGAGGTAAAGGAAGCCGAGAAAATGATGTCGACTTGCTCGAAGAAGCATGGGAATTGGCCTTATCCGGTCAGTCATTTATCAACAACACCTTATCACAGCCGGAAGGTAAATCCGCGGGTGTTCCGGAAAGGAGATCTCGTGCTCTGGCTTGTGCAGCGCACAGCCGGTATGCATAAATTGTCACCTCCATGGGAAGGACCCTTCATTGTGAGCAAAGCGTTGCACAATGATTTGTAGTATCTTATAGATGAGTAGGTGTCAGAGCATAGTCTTTGGCACCGGAGATGCCGTGCACCCCCTTTTTGGTTCGATGAAGGGCGAGGTGATCGCTCCGGCGATCGCCGGCGTGGCGATAGACATGAAGTGTAGACACAAGAGTTTACCCAGGTTCGGGCCACCCGGAGGTGTAATACCCTACGTCTTACTTTGAGTTGTATTCACAAGTTTGAGTGCGTACAGGTCACCCGGAGAGTTCCCGGGCTGGCTACTTAGGTGAACGCTGTGCTATGTTCTAATCACTTGGGTTGAAACCGAGCTGAACTCAACCCTTTGACCGGTGACATTGGTCCTTCTTTTATAGACAAGGGGATATCACAGGTGCCTATGCATGCAGGGTGACACGTTTCCTAGACGCGTGTCACGGCCGCATGAAATACATTTTTACTCATCCATGCTGGACGCCATGCAGTGCCCAGTCCACTGTACACGGTAGAAAAGAAATAGTTCGTAGGGTAGTCGCCCTAGCCTTGCCGAGCAAGACTAGGCCTGCCGATAAGACTCCCGTCGGTGCATTAAATGCACCGCGCCCGCCGTCTTGTCCTGTCTTCGCTGTTCTGCGGGTCCCGCCTGCATGCCCGAGCGCTGGTTGCTAGGGTGCACCCTCTCAGCTAGCGCACCTGCTAGTTGCCGGGAAGTGTTCCTTCGGCTTCCCTGGACTGGGGTTCCCGGGAGTACCTTGTACCCCGCCCTCGGCTTTAACTTCGCCAAAGGCCGTCCCCTCGAGGCAGGCTTCCCGGATTCACCGCTTCCTGGGTAGCCTTCCTGACGGGGCTTCATCACTGGCGACCCACATGGCCCGTATCAGTGGGACCCCGCGGGCCACTGGTACGACAGCAGGACCCCAACGCAAACAGGATGGATAGATCTGGCGAGGAAACCAAGAGGCCATGGAATGTAGCTTTGCTTCGTCCGTTCTATACTTGAGAGATGAGTATTTGTATCGTTTTTTCCTTATGTTTAATATTTTGAAACAATGAATTATCCGTTGGGTTCTTAAAAGAAACTCGGGGACTCCCATGTTATATGAAAGTTGTGTTTCATCTATCTATTTTGTTTGTCGGCCTGGTTTGGTTGTGCAATCTTATGTCGGTTCAGTATGGTGTCGGTATTGAAAACTCCCTCTATGACTTAGCTGTTGTCCGCAACCCGACTTCCTGGCAAGCTGGAACACGAGTATGAAGTTATCGAACGCACGAAAAGCGATTATGGAAATAAGCAAACATGCGAGCCGAGATGCGCGTCATTTTCTCTAACCCATCACTCCTTTTAAAGAGCTGCCATGCATTTCTTTGGATTGCGCTCCGAACCTGGGTAAATTTGTGTGTGCTTGTGTGTTTGGGCGTGTTACCCTTCACGTCCTCTCTCCTCCGGTTCCTCCTTCATCCATCGGCCCCAAGTTTAGCCATCCCATGACATCTGCCGTGACACCACCACGGCAATTTTAGCAGACAAATTTCAAAGACCTACTTTTGCGTTGTCCTGCTTGCTATTTATATTCTTTTGATTTCTGTTTTATCAACTTTTAATTTTGATTCAGAGCTTTAATTATTTCAATTTTCATTTTGTGTGTGCTTATTTTTAGCTTTTAATTTGCAGAATAAAAAACTCACCAGATTCGCGTGGTGTTGACTTCCTCGATGGTGGCTCCATGTCGATCTACGCCGCCCTCCTACCGATGGGGGACAATCGCACCGGGACGAGCCGAGGCGGTGGGGCCGTTGTATCCGGCCATAGGAGGACGCGGCGGCTTGGATCCAGGCCATTGGGAGGCACGTGTCGTGGATTCGGCCTCCCTCTGGTAGCACGGCGATGGATATCGCATGGGTGCGGTGACGGATGATGGCGACGCGTGAAGAATGAGCAGATGCGGCGGCATCGCAAGGAAAGGAGATGCGGAGGCGGCGCGACGACATGAGAAGTGGCGGTAGGAGAGCAATGACGTGTTGTGTGGAGTGAGAGAAAGGTAGCGGGTAGGTGGGAGAATTGTATGGGAAGGATAGAGGAAGAGCTAGGTGCGGGTGCCTGGGGGCGAACAAACATTAAAGGAGAATCTCGAGTCATAAACAGGCACTAATAACTCTAAACCATAGAAATAGAAAAAAGTATAGAAACATGCTAAAGTTGCTGGATGCAAAATGGTGGACCTGGTCATAAGACAGATGAAACTTTTTTTTACAGGAAACAGATGAAACTAATGCTTATCTACTCCCTCCGTTCCATAATTCTTGTCTCAAATTTGCCTAAAAGTGGATCTATCTATTCCTAAAACGTGTCTAGATACATGTAATATTTCGACAAGAATTATGAAATGGAGGGAGTAATTTTTTGAGAGGACTGATGCTTATCAAATGTTTCGGACTGTTTTAAAGAGCTGGCATGCATTTCTTTGGATTGGGCTGTTTCATCAACTGGTTGTGTCGAAGTCATGCATTTTGGAACGAAGGAGGCTTTGGGCCGAAGCATACGTGTTGAAAACCAGTCAAGAACCCGGTGAAACGGGGCCGGGCTTAGTGCGTAACTGAAACGTGGAGCTGGAGCCAGACCAGATACGCCACAAGCTCAAGCCCACTGTGCACTTGCTCGGGCCTATTTGTAGGTCAGCTGATTCACTCTTGGGCCGACTTCCCTGTAACCACGGTCAATATATTTCACGCAGTGAGACAGCAAGTCAGGACCCACGGTTGGCCACGCATCAAGCTCGTCCTCCCTGTAGGCTGCAGCCGCCCACACGGGACGGCCTGACCGGACCCCGGACGGACACAACAAAGCCTAGGTTGGCGACGCATCACGGCATCAACCCAACGGGACATCGCCATCCATCCACGCGCGTAGCTAGGTAGGCACACTCCGTACGTGGTCCAACCGCTACTGCATCCAAGATTGCAACCATGCACCGCATCCATCCCACAGGTCGACCATAACATCCATCCACGATCAATTCATTGCATTCGTCCATCCATCCCGTGGCTTTGCCCACAGTTTCCCTCGCTTGTCGCTGTGCGCGCTCCTTCCTGCACGCGCGTCGTCCGCCGGCCGGGCCATGGCATGGCACGGACCACTGCGGTGCGGTGCAGGATAGTGATAGCGGTATACTGTGGTAGTAGAGTTCATTGGGGGATTCCTTTCAGCCAGTGCAGGGAAGAGACGAGTATAGTAGGCCTTCGCCGCGCGCCCCTGCTCGTGGCAGCGTCCGGGCTGCACGCCTGCCGGGTCTGAAAAAGACGGCCTGATTCATTCATTCCGCAGACTTCAATTCGTGGAATTGATGGTCGATCTATCGAACGTGTCTTCAATGCATGCATGCCATGTCGTCTCGTTTCTTGCGTGCGATGCTGTGTGCTTCAATCCCACTGGCAAAACCGTGGGTAGGTTCGGTGGATACCGGCGAATGGGGATCCAAACATATGTAAAACGAATTGCACTGGTGTGGTCGTGGTGAACACGTACAGCTAAGGGAATTATAATGCAACTTCTGTGTCGGAGTACAAATATGCCCCGAAAGAGCCAATAATGGTGCGGGATAAATAAAAGAGAAAAGTCCGTTTTTAACCCTGTACTTGTAGACGATGTTCGAGATGGATCCTGACTTCTTAATTCCTGAAATCAGGACCCTGACCTTGTTAATCCTGGTCATTTGTGACCTTAAAGTTATTTGGCACGCTAGGAAAAGGATAATCTCGGTCGGGATTTTTACTTTAACACCTGTTCTTTTAGGTAGAGTCTGAATTGAAACCTAACCTCTTAATCCTTGGATTTCGAACCATAACCTTACAAATCCTGATTAATTATGGCATTTATTCCGGGAAAATCCGTTTGGTGGACCGGCGGCACCTGGAGGAGCAGCGTCGCACGTGGGGCCCGGAGCGGCGGTGGCAGCGGAGCGTTGACAAGCCGGCGATTTATTTTGTATTTTCTCCTAATCCCCATCAGCGTCGGGTGTGTGGCGTGACCGATGAGGCGCCCCATCGGTAACGGGTGGCCTGTCCGCCACTGATCTGCACCTCATCACTGGCATGCAAGTTGTGGTGGGTGAGACGCCCGCTACTGATGTCATTTTATGCCTGTTACTATTGATCCATTATGTAGTAGTGACGTAGACACAAATCATGAGAATTTGTAAGCGTACTCATCAATCCCAGAACCATGTTAGCCAAAACGATCAACCAAACACGATTTCTGGAATTAAGGATTTTAATTAACCGGGATCAGTAAGTCAAGGTTCGAAATTTAGAGATTAGAAGGTTAAGGTCTGATTCAGACTATGTACGAAGTCAGGGTTTAAAATAGACTTTTCTCTAAATAAAAATTGTTGCAGGGTCAATTTAGGATTGTTTGGTTTGAGCTGACAATTGACTTCCCAAAAACTTGGTTGAGATTTTGGGTACGTTTGGATTGAGTCCAACGTTGCCCTACCAAAATCTGGCTAGCCTGCCAAAAAAGGTTATGTTTTTGCTAACCCATGAATTGGCCAACTTTAGACGAAAACTGAACTAGAGTTAGCAAAGAGGCATTGGCTTGCCAAATAGTTGGCAACCATCCAAACAACTACCAAATTTTGGTCAATGACCAAAAATTTGGTAGGGTGCATTTTGGCACCAAACCAAATGCTTCTTCATGAGTTAGCCCATTTCGGCCAAAGTAATGGGTAGGGCATTAGCTTGTCAAAAAAATGGCTTTCATCCAAAGAAGGACCAAATATTGGTCAATGACCAAAAATTTGGTATGGTAACGTTTGGTCACCATCCAAACATCCTTTAGCCCATAACTTGGCTGGCTTTGGCAAAAAATAAGTACTCCCTCGGTCCGTATTAGTTGAATCGGAGGGAATACTAGTTGGCTAAAAGACGTTGTCTTGCCAAATGGTTGACAACCATCCAAACAAATACCAAATTTTGGTCAATGACTTTTTTGACATGTTACCTTTTGGTTAATTAATCCGCTGACATGATTAATTAATGTGCATATTACTAAGAAGTTGTAAACATTAAGTCACCAGCAAAACATGTTGAGGAGTTTTTCAGTTCAAATGAAATCAAATGTTCATAGATGTGACGTTGTTCGTGACAGACCCTTTGTTCCGTTAATGAGCACATTTAAGTTTCGGCATAAATCATTTTTTATTATATTTCATGTTTAACATTAGTATTAATTTGATATCGTACATGTTGATATTTTAGAACATACGGTCAGATTTCAAAAAGAAAATAACTTGGGACAAAACGGAATGGAGGGAACACTGTACTTACATTTCCAGAGAATGATGTGTGCACCGTACTTGTTGATGTTAAAGGAATTTTAAGGAGAAATAATGAACTTGACCGGACCCTGTCATTTTCGTGCGGTACAGCGAGAATTTGCTCTGCACATGAATCACACAACAGTTTATTGGTCCTGAACTCTTAATTGTCTCTCCCCGCAAAAAAAAAAAAACTCTTCATTGTCTCGCCTGAAGACCATCAATTAATGTTCCCAAAACAGTGTCATAAACCCTATTAATCGGTACCGTTCTCGGTTGCTGAAAATAAATCAGTACTAAGGGCTCTTCATCGTTTTCCTCTGTGAGATAGTAGCTGCAAGGCGATTAGTACATAGAACGACGGCTTACCAACGGCACTGCTGAACAATACTATATCGAATAAGAAGTAGGGCGTACGTACTTGTCTTGCCGACTACTGCTCAATATTTCCCAGGACAAACAATTTCCCCAAAAGACATATTGTTCTTGGTTCTGTTAATCCATTACTGTTTTGGATAGTTTTAACACCTAGCTAGGAGCATCAATCAATGCGGTCATTGGTTCGTAAAGAAATTAAGTGGAGTAGTACAGTACTACGACCAGCATTTTTCTCGATCATTCTCCCCAAATGTGAACGACGTCTGGCAAGAATTACTTTAATACGAGTGGTACACATGCATGATCTTCTCGAACGTTTTCGTTCCCTGTGGGATTTGCAACACGATGCCATGGATGTGCACGCACGTGACATACATCAAAGTGTACTGTATTTTGAAGCTTCAAGAACATCCATCGGCACGTACTGTTCCCGGTTCAAAACAAAATTTAATTAATTAAGTGTACGAATCTTTCGATCGTTTTCTCTGGGACAGTTACGCTACACAGTTCTGCGGAAGGACGACGACGGAGACGGACGATCCAATTGTACTGTTGAACAGTCCCTGGAAAAAAGGCGATGCTTACGTAAAAAATAAATCCGCCACAATTTAATCATGTCAAAACAGTGTCGTGGGCATCTATTTATCAAGCAGTATGGTTCTTGGTTCTACAGAAAATGAGTACCGTTCTTGATGGCTTCCTCGATGGATGAGAGGAACACAACAATGTCATGGAAAGGACGAAAGGACGACGTGATATTAGTATCGTCGTCTCGCCGCACAGTCACTAGGATAAAGAGTTATATGTAGATGAGTACTCGTCTGCACAAGCCGCATCGCCAGTCGAGTAACCCACGAAATTGTCATGGTACGTATCCAAGAGCTATATGCATATTTAGTTAAATTTCATCATGAACTAAATGTCATATGCATTATTTCTTCATAAGTTTTTATTTCAACCCGCTTTGCTATGGGAGTATGGGATCGAGGTGGAGAGAATTAGAGGGAGAAGATGACATCGAGTACAGTTTTGCAATTCACGGCTACTAAGAAACAACTATTTCCAAGTCAATGTAATAACTATCTGATTCGATCACTGTGATTCATGCAAGTACAAAGGGATGAGAAAATATTCATCGGGCGTGGCTATTGGCTGTGTGCATCAATCGATGCAGAAGCCGGGGGTATTTTCTCCTTTTCGAAAAAAATCGGGCGTGGCTATGACTGTTGTCTCGCAAAATAAACATATCTGGGTCTGATTATGAGATTCTACGAGGGTTCCTTTGATTCAAATGAAATTTATAGAAGTTATTGAGAATTCTATTCCTAAGAAATGTTTCTTGCACAGTTTGTTTGATCTGAAGGATTTTAAACCATATCATTTTTTATTTCCTTTCAACTACTTTGCGTATAATTTGAATAAACTTTTTTCATGAAGTTCAATCTCATGAAAATTCTCCTTCATTTTTATAACAACTATGACTACTACCTAACCATTTCTCGTGGCGTAATCACACAACTTTTACTTCTGGTTTTTGGGAAATCTATCAAAGAATATGTATTTTGCGAATTCAGATGAGGATATATGCTCTTTTTCCTAGTGTTTATTCAAAAAAAAAAGTCTCCCGAAAAAGATTGTTGAAGGCGAAATAGCGCTGGAAGGATCCTTTGCCTCAGGAGTCGTGTGGGTGTAAAGTTATTAAAAAGTACATACAAGTGTAAAAAACAAAGTACGCTTATTTTTTTAACCTAATTTACACTTATAATTGCTTATGCTTTATCTGTGTTCATAAATTTTGAGGAAATAACACCCGCAATATATAAACTTGAAACATGTGAACAGTTTCATACAAGAACTTGAAAAATGGGGTCAAGTGGTCCAAAACTACTATTGCGGATTCAATTTTGGTCAGATGCACTCTGAAACCGCCACGTGTCTTGCTAGCAAGGCAAAATTGCGCGCCGAGGGCTTGGTACTTTTTACTAAAAAAAATGTTTCCCTTCTTGCGAAAACCTTCACATGCGACTGCGGCGCCGCCCTGTAAACTTCTCCGGTCCCCGTTGCCCACTCCTTGCCGGCGACCTTTCTGAAGACGAGACCACTGCCTGCGTGACCAGCCCGTCTGCTCGACCCAGACTCACCAATGTTGACCATGACGTGCCCTCCTCCCTCGCCGCGTCAGGGATTTGTCGATTTAGACTTTAGCCGCAGGTGATTTTGGGGGAGAAGAACAAGAATAAGGTGCGGTGGGGGAGGGGGGGTTCGCAAGAGCATAGGGGAAACAAGGATTTTTGAAAAAAGAAAATACCAAGCCCTCGACGTGTGACTTTGCCACGTTGGCAAGACATGTGGCGGCTTCGGAGCGCATCTGACCAAAAGTGAATCCGCAATACAAGGTTTGGACCACTTGACCCCATTTTTCAAGTTCTTGTAGGAAATTTTTTGTCGCTTTAAGTTTATGTACGGCAGGTGTTATTGTCTCATAAATTTTCATTAAAAAAACGTATTTATGTCCTCAACGGAAAAACAAATTTCATTTCACTGCTCTTAAAGACAAAACTTTAATACAGGATGTAAACTTTGTTGTTACACAGGACGTCTTTCAAAAGACTCAGACACATGAAAGATTTTTTTTTTTAACCGGGAGCAAGTGCTCCTGGCCGAGGGCTAAACGCCAAACAGACAAGGTTCGTTGGCGCGATGGTGCCGTACGTGCATGGCTGCCACTGCGTCGATCATCCATCGTCGACAACGACGGCGTTTCTTTGGCCGTTGCTATCCAATTGCAAGTGGAAGCAATCAAGCAAACTACTCGTAGTAACGATAAAAAATCAATAAACCTCAAAAGAGTAAACCTCATTAGCCAGTACAGCCGGGACCATCGAAATGGCTGGTCCTGCATGCAGCGCCGGCCGACGGACGCTTCCGACGGATCCAACAGCGGCATTAACGACGGACCCTCGCGGGCAGCAGACGGAGAAACTGTTGCCCTGTAGCCAATTCACACTTTAGGCCTCGTTTGGCTGTAGTGTGTTGTAGTGTATTACTGGTTATACACAAGAGGATTGGGTGAAAACACGTCCTTCACCCAATACTCTTCCTCTGCCCTAATACTCTCTCCACTCCAATACTCTCATCCGATCCCCTCGTTTTGGCACACAAGGATTAATTTGTCCATTAATTTGGTTGCTTCACCACAAACCACAGCAAACAAACTACTCTGGCCGCAATCCCGACAAAGTAATAAAAATCTATTTTTTTTTCATGATTCTCTTCATCAACTACTCGCTGACTATAAAAATTTCTTGCCGCACTAACCATTCAGCATAGATTAAAATCAAAACATGCTCATTGGGAATAACAATCTGATGTCATTCCTTCACAAGAGAAAAGTAGAATCACTTCATCACAGCAATACAGTAAAAATCTAAACTTTTTTTCAAAGGTGATTTCAAAAGCGAACGTTGGAGTATACCATGGAAGTTGATGCAAGCAAGTACATCAGTTCAGAATTTAGATGAAACAAAATAAAGCCTCTAGTTTTTGACAAGTCTCAAATCATAAGGCAACAAAAACATTGACATCTTCACATGAATCACATGAAACATTCTAAGCCGAAACAATTTTTGACAAGCCTTCGGTTTTTTATGTGATGTCCTGGGCTTTCTCCAGAGTTGAATTCAGATATCGCTTCTACCTGTAAAAGACAGCGATCTTAAAAATGCATCAATTTGAATCGACAGTCAAAGTAAGTTAAAAATGCAACATATGGACATATAAACAGATGAGAAAGCAGTGCAGACACATGTATCTATGGCT
Organism: Brachypodium distachyon; assembly: GCF_000005505.3. Lineage (NCBI taxonomy): Eukaryota > Viridiplantae > Streptophyta > Magnoliopsida > Poales > Poaceae > Brachypodium > Brachypodium distachyon. The sequence goes on along the minus strand of NC_016133.3, from coordinate 29,830,048 downwards.
AAACGACAACTTGGGATTACAATATTTGTTCTTCCGGTAGTAATAGTTTATACTTTGTACAGATATATAAATAGATCCATTGGATCGATGATTGCAGGAGCAGCTGCTAATGTGTTTCGTGTTCATGTATGCAAAGGGGCAAGATTGTATTGGTCAGCCAGGAACATCATGGGCAACTGACCTTAAAAATTCAAGCTTAGTACTAGTAAATTAACTTGCGGTCTTACGTTAAAACAAAGCCAGCTTAAAAATGTGAAGTCAACAGGCATGAACAGGCATAACATGAGGTGTTACTAATAAGTTCAAGTTGCTGTTATACCTCTCCAGCTTGAATAGTAATAACATGAGGTCTGAATCCAACTCCTACTGCCTACTGGTCCTGCAAAATAGCTCCAAATTAAGATTAACCATGCAAAAATGAAAAATCTCCAGCAATCTATTCCTTCAGCTGTAATAATCTCTCATTTAAGCAGCAAACAACAATTTATATTTAGGAGACGACTGAAAACTGGAATATTATAGAATTTGAGAAAGTGTGCAAATAAATAGAGCACATGCTGCTTGCTAGTGAGATAGAACGTTTGACAATGTACAAAAAAAAAATCTGAACTTGAAAAAGTCAAAGAACTGGGTTATTCTCTCCCAATAAAAATTAAGAACCTTCAACTAACGTTATAAGAAGTGCTAAAACATATATTCTGATATTTATCATCTATTATTTGCACCATTCTGAATAGTTTTATTGTAAATGGGACCTGCCTAACAATGAACACTGAAAATACATTTCAGCTTTTGCCCTATTAAACTGAAGTACTGAAACCTCGGTTTCATTATTGGAAAAACTGTAAGTTGATCTTATTTTTCATTTGGACTTTACTATTCAGAAGATGCAAGTATAGAGCTGGAAAAATTAGGAAAATAAACTCATCCTCTTCATCAGGATTCCGTTTTTTAATCCGTTCTACCTTCTCAGGATCCATTCTAACAGTAAAAGTAAACAAGAACAATCAACATAAAGCATATTGTACTGGAAAATAAGACAAGCAAGCAGTAATAAAAAAATGCATAGTAGAACAAGCAGTAATTTCATTATAGAAAAGACAAATTCAAGATTAAAGGAGCATGAGCATAGAACATTTTTCTGAAAAGACAAGATCAGGTGTAGATCAACACAACTCACATACAAGGATTAGTTACTTGCCAAATTTTGGAGTCAGTACAGGATCCCACGATGGAGGTGGTTCATCTACTCGAATGAGTGTCCAGTGGATTGGTACCTATAACCAGGAAAGCAACTGATTACGCTTGACCATGATCTATTAAACCGAATATTTATATAAGTAAATTATCTAATTGCAGTCAAGCCAAGGAATGACTACATAACAATAGTCAATTGGCAACAGAATTAATTGCTGGAGCAGAATCGCTCCAGACCCTTCAACCTTGAGACGCCTCTCTCCCTGCAGCAGCAGCTTGGTTTTCTGCCACGACAGGAATCTGCAGCTCTTCTTCTACCTCTGGCTGCTACTCTCACTCTCTCGATCTCTCCTTTCTTGGCAACAAACTAACGAACAAATTGAGCCTATGGGGGTCGGCTTGCCTCTCACGGCGAACAACAAACAGACAAATTGATCTGCTCTCACACAACCAGATATCTTCCTAAACCAGCGAATAATCCCATGGATCTTAGGCTAAGAAGAGCACGAACCTAGAAATTCTAGGCGAGAGAAGGGGATGACGGAGACAAACCTCCGGCGAGAAATCCAGCCTCACGACTTGACGAGGTGTGAGGTAAGGAGAGATGGTGGCAGGACCAGCGGCAGCAGTTGGACTCGTTGAGTAGCCACGACCTGCCGCGGACTCGTCGGCCGCTACGGAGTCGTAGGCCACCGGGGAGTCGTCGGCAGGACGGAGCGCCCACCGGGATCGAGCTTCACCTCCGCAAGAACTCGCTGCGCCGCTGAGGACTCGTCAGAGGCTGCGGCGGAAATGTGGCCCACCGCGGAGAGCCCGCGGGATCGAGCTTCGCGCACCTATCGATCTTCGCTGTCCGCTCTCGTGGAAACAACGCAGGCGTGTTTCTAGGGTTTTTTACGGGCCGATACCATTTCGATACCGGGCTGCCAAACGGCCTTCACGTGGATCTGCGGGTATCATTAATAATGGGCCGGTAATTTACACATGTTTTTACCTCAAATATAGCTATAATGCTACTTTTGTCACGGAGTTAGCTAGTACTCCACCCCAGCTAGCAATCATCCCCATTAATCAATCTCTGTACTCGTTACCCTGCCGTTTTTCGGTGCGTCGCCTTTTGTGGCTTCGGACCAAGGTTTTGCGCGCGGCTACGCCAATCGCCCAATGGGTGTGGTGCATTTATGCCGTCTGCAATCTCGACGGCTCGTGGGACACATGACATGGGCAAGCTGTTTGGTGAAATTTAAGGGTACGGTTCCAGTCCCCTGCTGCCGTGCTGTGCTGCAAGCCTGCAACTCGGTGTAGGCACGCGTTGAACTGAGTTCTGATCTGGAGGTTGGCTATGTCGAGAGAGATCTGCACGCGTTGCACAGTACGTACGGAGCGGCAAAATATCCTGTGAAAACCATCTTACGGTGCAAACTGTGAAAACTCCGAAAAAGGTTCAAAAAACTCTCGAAAAAATTACATATGTTAGAAAAGTGATGTTTTATATATGTACAAAATTTCAAGTCCAAACTCAATGGCATTTGGTAGCAGCGAAAAAACAAATTCTGCATGAATAGTGATTTTTCAATGTCTGACACTATTCATCGTAAATTTCTCATTTTAATTCCTTCCAAATGATTTTGACTTTGAATTTGAAATTTTGCAGGTTTGTAGAACATCACAGTCCCAACATATGGTATTTTTGTAGAATTTTTTTGAAACTTTTAAACATGGTTTTTTATGAAATTTGCACGGTTTGCACCGAACGAAGGTTTTCACCGGACACGGAGAGTTATCTATCTTGTTTAGTTGTCATATATCCATCTACTTCTTGTCCAATCATAATCTTGCAGATAAGTTGGCAATACAGTACAATGCAGTCCCCTGCTGCTCCGAGCTTAAACCAAAGGCTCCATGCCATCGACGTTGGACGTACGTTCCACTTGGAAGCACCATTTAAATTTCTCTTCTCGGCTGGAGCGAGGCCACGCATCGGTCGCCAGATTGTTTTGACGAGGCGGCGACTTTGCGACAGCCTCCGGAAGAAAATTGTGTTTACTCATCTCGAGGATGACCGACAGGTGCGAATGAAAGTCATCCGAATTAATCCGGCGATGTAAGCGCGCGACTGAAACACGTCCAGGGGTGCGTTTGACCGATCGATGCATGCCAAGTTAAGCAGATGGGTGCGTTTCGCTTGCCACGATGTGAGCGCGCGATTAAACCAACAGCCCCTCCATCCGTGTCCTTCTTCTTTTTTCCCTCTCTCCCAAATTAAGCACGGGCACGCAGGAAACGCTTGGCAACCCCCAGGATCTCTGGGGATCCGGCGCTAAGCTTATCTCGGCGTGCGGCGCGTGCTGCTAGCTAAGCCCCGGCCGGCCTGCAACAAATTAGTAACGTACACAATCGCAGCGGAACCTTGGGTCTGCTTGCCCGGGAACGTTCAGGCAACTTGACCTGTAAGGGCAGGCTCCCGATTCGCTGCTAAAACCTTTTGATCGACCGATGCATGCCATGGTCGTGCTGTCGAGGGGTCCTTCTGTTTATGTGAGTTCAACGGTGCAGGAGTACGTTTTATTGACCGCCAGTGGCTGTCGTGATTAAAGGTGCTATCTCTTCTGTCGAAGATCTGATCTGAACCGTGTCACACTGTCACTGGATGGTTCTACGACTACACTACCTCGTTAACTGGAGGTCATCGGCGTTTCCCTTCGCCCGCGACCAAGAGGATAGCAACGGCGGGCGAATTATTTTTTACAGCAGCCCGCTGTCTGTCTGTATGGACTTTTTCTTTTCAACGTAAAAGGGATGGGCATTTATTTTGTGAGCTATGCGTGTGTGCTAATAGTATCCTCGGATGGTAAGCGAACGAGACCGAGGACGCCCGAAATAAGAAGATAGAACCACTGCATATTCAGCGCTTCTTCGAGCTTCAGATAGTCGCGGAGTTCGAAAAGGAAAACCTTGTCAAATTTCAGACGTACGTAGTTCAATTGTTCGGTTACCAATTATAGTGTGCACGCCGAACGCGTGTACATCAATCAGCCACACACTGCACCAGGGACATGAATACCACCAAATATTTAATTATCAACCAAATCAACATAATCCGTATCTCTGATTAATAAAAAAGCAGGTATTCCCAGCAAAAAGAAATAAAATACTCCACCAGCTAGCTCATCTCAATGACAGGTGCCCCCACAGATCCTCAAGGACCCACTACTACCATTCAATTCTACCAGTGTGCATATGTTCCATACACCCACAAGTCGCCTCTCCGAAGTATTCTTCGAACGTGAACACATGACTTAATTATCAAAATATCACCTTCAGACGTCATCACTACCACTAACAATATCCCCCCTCCTAAATTAATGCAAAGTCACAGCTCAGACAAACTCTCATGAGATATTTTAAGAGACCCATTAACTAACTAATCACTTCGGAAAGTACTCCCATTGTTTCTTCTTGCAGGTTGATCTGGTCTGGGATCCACCCGATGGATTAACCTCTTCTATTAAGGTCCCGTTGGGATGCAAAGTATTCTTGAAGTTCTGCCGGCTAGAATATCATGCATGGTTCTTCAGAAAACTGTTTTGACGTGCTTGGGTAAAAGAAATTCGGAAATATATACTCCCACTGTCCCACAAGTAAATCCATGGTAATGCTAATAGGTATTGTCTCCGTTTCATTTTTACTTGCACATGTAGCTTTTTTCAGACAAAATAAGCTATGAAGACAAGTATTACTTATCATTTTCATATTTCTATGCAATTAAATGCACCACTTATTTAATCATTATCCAATCTCTGTTTACTCCATCTTCCCACACCCAATAGATGGTAGCATTAATATTATTTGCATAAAAATAGGAGTATAACAATTAACGAGGCTTTGAAAGTCGAAATATACAAGTATTTTGAGAAAACTGGCAAGAGCTATATGTACAACTAAAATCAAAATAGGACAGTGCATCATAGTAGTTCATACCTCACTTTGTGATTTTTTTGGGTCAGGTCACAAATGGTTATTCTTTAATGAAAAATTACTATGCTAAGTTTGTACCCATATATTTCTTTGCATTATTGTTTTGGAACAAATTTTAACCTTAAATATGTTTATTTGCGGAGTTATAAGAAATAGGTTCATATGTACCCATGTTCTAAAAATCCAGACAATGAAAATGGCTGCATTAAACATGGTAAAAATTGTCTTCATACATATCTTATATGACTCCAATAACAACATGTAAATTAAATATCAGAAAGGAAATTAAAATACCTTATTGAGTGAAAGGTCTCGAATCTCAATTAAGGAACTTGCTGTCAAAATATACGAAACTCGGTAGTTTGGATATAAAATTTAAAAGATTCACAAAAATTGACAAAACTATTTTTTAAAATTCGATACGAAATTTTGACCAGTATTTTGCAAAAACAAAAGAAGAAAAATTTCAACATATTCTTGGAAACAGATAATAAAACAAATGTGTGGAGAAGGATTTCCACAACACAATTAGTATTAAGTGCCCGCATGTTGCTGCGCAGTTTATTATATTATTTTCATTTTTAATCTAAAAACTGTTTTTTTACGTAAGGAACGTGCCCTTCTTCTTTTGGACTTTTCTCTTTTTATTTTTTTTTGATGAAAAGACCGGTAAGGGAAACCTCTATAGTATAATTGTGAGCACCAGAATTTGAACAATGTTGGGTAGAGTCATGCACCCACAATTCCACCACCACACCAAGAGGTGTTTCTCCTTTTTCTCTTTTTTTATTTAGGCAAGTTCTTCCGTGCTTTCCCAAAACTTTTTTTTTTCACGAATCTCAAAGCAATATGAGTACTTAACTTAATAACAGATTGCTAAACGAGGGCCCTTAGATCCGGCCCATATCCAAAGTCCAGGCTGCCCACGCGCACGACCCTTCTTCCCCATGATTTTCTCTGGAGTAGTTACAAACGCACACAGATGCTTTTCGTGATTAGGTCGCTGCCTTCCTACCTCTCCGTCCAATTGTGCCGCCTCCATGACCCGAGCCCATGGGACCAAGCAGCCTCTCCTGAAGCTGGAGCCATCACCTCGGCACAGCCGGAGAATCCGACGCAGTGTGCTGCAGCCATGGAGAAAGAAGAAGGGTGTGGGAGCGTCGAGAAGAAAGAATATGTGCGAGCAAGTCTCTGTGGAGAAGGAGAAGCCAATCTTCGACTCTTTGTTGGTCCGTGGGTGCATGGGCATTGGGTGTAGGGCTACGGGCTTGTGGATATCCAGATGGGTTTTACGGATTTAGGCTGCATTTGGCATTGCAGAGGATTTTCATAATCCTGTTTTTCGCACCCGCTTTTCACTGTTTTCGTGTTTGGCTAAACAACTTTTTTCTACTTTTGTGTGCATTTTTCCACAACAAATTATAAAATATTTTCAGCGCAACACAATTCAGCAATGCCAAACTGAGATTTAGACTCTCACAAGTTGTAGCGTTTGTTCTCCTAATCACAACCTTTCATTTGCTTTAAAATCCGTGCAGATTTTTTTTAGGAAAGCACAGAAGCACTTTTCTTTTATTTATTGGACCTAATTTACAGGAAAATTGGTGCTAATTGTATATACACAAGTAATAACTAGGAGTATTGGATCAGATTTAGGAATGTTTGGGAAAGTACCATCACCCCCAACTATAATTAAAAGGATAGTAAAGATAACATACATTTTTGAGATAAGAAGCGCTAAACCTTAAATTTGTGAGTGACGTAGAAGGAATTGGACTCGTGGCATGCACGGAATTCTCTCTCCAAGTTAAAAGACCAACTCATATATCTGTAGATCGACCGACGAGATTGTAGTGGCAAACGTTAAAATCGGTATATCGCATAGGAGTCCATGGGCCATGGCCAACCTCCATTCTATCTAATCTCTCTCCTCAAGTTGGTGAGCCGTGTTAAATGAGGAGATATAGACACAGATGCCCATCGCATCGCCCCCATCGATCCCTATTTACTGCCTCAATCGTCTCGTCCTCGTCGTCTTCTTCTTTCTTCGTTCCCCGCGCCTCGCGAGTCGCGAGGTTGCCAAACCGGTGAACCAGCTACCCCCCGCAGCTCTATATAAACCCCGCGCGCCGCGCCCCCCTCGGCACACGCAAAGGAGTTAAACCAAGACGAGAGAGGCCAGAGGGAGTTGTAAAGTATAGAGGTGATCGATCCTCCTGTGAGAGAGGCGCGGTAATGGCGGTGCAGGGGGAGGAGGGCCGGAAGGAGGAGAAGGCGGCGGCGGGGAGGCGCGCGGGGCCGCACCCGCTGCTGCGCGGGTGGAGGCGGGAGGGCAAGTACACGCACGGGATGCACCCGGCGCAGATGGAGGCCCTCCGCGCCATCTGCGGCGCCTTCATTCCTTCGATGCCGGCCGAGGAGGCCGCCGGCGCCGGCGGCCGCGCCGACCCACCGCCCGGCGGCAAGGACCTCGAGCGCTTCTACCTCGCCTCCGCCGCCGACTCCACCATCCCCGACGAGGTACTTCGACGATCCAGTTTTTATCTCCCCTGTTTTACTACACAGAGACAGATATCACGTGGTCGTTCCTCAGCCAATTAACCTCGTCAGTCAATCCTTGGGAAGTTAATCATTTTTTCTTCAATCGCCTTGTTAAAGTCTCCGGTGTTCACTTGTTTAATTATTGCCAGTAGATAGATCGATAGATTCGTCCTTTTGTTTGATTTCCAGTGTGGGCAGTGTGGCCTCTCACCTCACGGCCGGACCACTTTGCTACCAAGTCAATTATCAACAAATTTATTTTGTATTTGTGCATCACTTGGCTGGCTGATTTGGCGCTACTTGAGTTATGATTAAGGTCACGCTCATCAGCTCATGTGGAAGCACGGGTGGTGCGGTCGTTTGATGATGTGTAATTCGCTCCTTTTCTTTTCTCTGCTGACTTTTTTAAAAAAAAAACAGGTTGCTGAGCTGATGGTGACGCGGTGCATACGGGAGGCGGTGCTGCTGGCGTGGGTGGTGCTGTGGGTGCTGAGCACGAGGGTGGGCACGCTGCTGCTCTGCGGCCGGCTGAGCCTCTCCTTCTCCGGCGGCGCCCGCGACTTCTCCTTCCCCTGCGTGAGCCGCTTCGCCGACATGCCGGTGGCGCGGCGGGAGGCGGCGCTGCAGCGGTGGAACAGCACGCGCTGGCTCTTGCCGCTCAGGATCGTCTTCACACTCGTCAAGATCCTCTCCCACTACGTCTTCTACGCCATGGTACGCTCTTGCAAAATCTCTTGTTCTTTGTATTTAGTGCAGTTTTGCATGAATCTGACATATGCTGTCGTGCCATGATGGTCATAATAAAGTTGGCCCTTCCGACCAGTGTCTTGTGATTCTGGCCCCTTTTGGCAAGACGAGGCTCTTGAATGGATCATCAAATCAAACACCTGGCCATGCATTTTTTCTTGACGTACTACAAAATTATATGAAAGGGCCATGTTTCTTTAAATAATTTTATTGGGAACATGCAGAAGAACACAGGTTTTGCATTAATAAATGAAAATATAAAAATAATGTACTCCAAGTTGTTCTTGTCTGCAAATGGGTGGCATCCACCGGTGAGAACCTATTGAGGATATATAGAAATGAACTGGAGTACTTGCTTTTGCTTTCAAAGAACAGCTGCAAACTGGCAACTGGGAGGAAAAAAACCCCATCATTTAGTACTGACACGATATGCAGAATGTACCAACAACACATTTAAGTTTGAGTCTGGAAGTAGTAATGGAGTAGTACAGCTTGCTAGCTGCTACCACTGCTCTGCGCCCATTACTTGGTGCTAAACTCAGCTTACTTAAGAGATCAGATGCTTGGAGTTAATTAGTAGGACAGCTCCGTGAGAGAGGCCTGCGAATAGCTCATGCCCAGAATCCGTTTGATTTGCTACCACTAACTGAATCCGGCCTCACACTTGTTTCATGCTTGTGTTTGCGAGTCTGCAAGGTGCATCGAATCATGCACCTTTCCTTTCTTCTCCTTTATCTGCAAGAGAAAACTTGATCTGTTGCCTGAAACTGAGGAGTGGATCTTGCTTAGAACATGGCCGGGCTGACAGAGAAGAGAATCCCAAGATCAGTCTGCGTCTGTTTAGTTAATTAGTCACACATTGCGTAAGGCATCCTCTTGAGCAGGGTAAGATCTTGTCAACTCTCACACTCACTATTAAGTTTGTGAAAATGCTAAAACAGTATCTTCCCTGAACGGCTCTTGCCTGGCAACATTTGTTTTTTAAAGCAAAGCCGTCCTCTTTAATATCGAAGCAATCTCAAGCATGAGATGATTGACTGAAACTTAAGGAATTTTCAGACGAGTGTGGTTGAGTAGTTTTAAAACACTACTATAACACGAAGACCATTCCCCACTTCAGAAAGCTGAAAATAATGAACTTCACTACAGAGCATTCTTTTTTCTGTGGTAAAATGGCCATGCTTTTTTTTTTTCTGAGAGCCACTCCCCACTTCTCTGCGGCCCTAATCAATTCAAGATAATCTACTTAGCCAATAGCCATCAATATGAAAAATCGGTTTGGGGAGAGAAAGAGAGGCAGTACTCTGGTGGCCATGCTCAGTCTGTGAAAACTGAAAAGTGACCAGCAGAACATTTAATGCAAACACGAAACGAGGGAGTGCTGCGTAGGCAGTTAGCTTAAATAAATGAACGTAAGACTGATGTGGTCGTGTAAGAAAATGACTAGAGACAAATTGTCAAGATTATCCATTGGTGGGATGCAGCTGTCTTCTTTATCTGTCCTAACACTTACCGTGATGTTTTCGTTTCCATGGTACTACTGAACAGTTCGGCGAATTTGTTCAGTTCTTCAGGGCAAGACAATCCAGTTTGTTAATGGAATTAATCCAGAATTGCTGTTCGCCAGTTCTTTTGTAGACACACATGGATAAACATCCTAATCCTAAGCAATAAAGATTCCAAATCAACAATAAAACATCAGTCCACGATAATTTATCTGAAGAATCGAACGAAACATGTAATCATTGTTAAAATTTAATTTGAACGTATCAGACCCGTTTGCCCAACGTGCAGGTGAACGAGAAGTCAGAGAACCCACACTGGAAAGCAATTGGATACAGGGTGGACAAGCGGCGGACAGAGCAAGCTGATGATGCGGCGGCGAAGTCACCGTCGCCGTCGCGGCCACTGGACTCCGGTGTCGTGGAAACGAGAGCACTGAACGACACCACCCTGCTCAGGTCGCTCGCGGACAGGGGACTCGCCGTGAGCTCGGACGCGCGGCACCACACGGTGCAGTGCGACGCCGTGATCGTGGGTTCAGGCTGCGGCGGGGGCGTGGCCGCCGCGATGCTGGCCTCCGCGGGGCTCAAGGTGGTGGTCCTCGAGAAGGGCGACTACTTCACGGCCGAGGACTACAGCTCCGTGGAGGGCCCGTCCATGGAGCGGCTCTTCGAGAAGGGCGGCATCTTCTGCACGTCCAACGTGACGACCATGGTGTTCACGGGCTCCACGGTCGGCGGCGGGTCCGCGGTGAACTGGTCGGCCAGCATCCGCACGCCGGGGACGGTGCTGCAGGAGTGGTCGCAGGAGCACGGGCTCCCGGTGTTCGGCAGCGACGGGTACGTCCAGGCCATGGACGCCGTGTGCTCCCGGCTCGCCGTGACCGACGCGTGCCTGGAGGAAGGGTTCCAGAACAAGGTGGTGCGCCGCGGCTGCGAGGCGCTCGGGCTGCCCGTCGACGCCGTGCCGCGCAACTCGTCCGCGGGCCACTACTGCGGGAGCTGCAACTTCGGGTGCCCCACGGGCGACAAGCGCGGCACCGACACGACGTGGCTCGTCGACGCCGTCGAGCACGGCGCGGTCATCTTGACCGGGTGCAAGGCCGACCGTTTCATCCTCGAGAGCAACACCGCCGACACGGGCGGCAAGGACAACGCGCGGAGGAGCAAGAAGTGCGTCGGGCTCGTGGCGACGTGCATGAGCAACGGCATCACCAAGAAGCTGCGGATCGAGGCCAGGGTGTCCATCTCGGCGTGCGGCGCGCTCATGACGCCGCCGCTGCTGCGCAACAGCGGGCTCAGGAACCGGCACATCGGCCGGAATTTGCACCTCCACCCGGTGTCCATGGCGTGGGGCTACTTCTCGGACAACAAGCTGCCGACATCTGGACAGACCATCATCACCGGCAAGTCCTACGAGGGCGGCATCATCACGAGCATGCACCGCATCACGGACCGCACCATCGTCGAGACGCCGGCGCTGAGCCCCGGCGCATTCGCCGCCATGGTGCCGTGGGAGTCCGGCCGCGACATGAAGGAGCGGATGCGGCGGTACGCGCGCACGGCGCACGCATTCGCGCTCGTCCGCGACAGGGGCGCCGGCTTCGTGGACTGCGAGGGCCGCCTGCGCTTCACCCCGAGCCGCGACGACACGGACGAGCTCCGCAACGGGCTCCGCCGCGTGCTCCGCATCCTCGTGGCCGCCGGGGCCGCCGAGGTGGGCACGCACCGGAGCGACGGGCTCCGGCTGCGGTGCAAGGGGGTCCGGGACGAGGACCTGGAGGCGTTCCTGGACGAGGTGACCATCGAGAAGGGACCCATGCACTCGACGACGGACAAGTGGGCGCTCTTCTCCTCGGCGCACCAGATGGGCAGCTGCCGGATGGGGTCCAGCCCCAGGGAGGGCGCCGTGGATGGCAGCGGCGAGAGCTGGGAGGCCGAGGGCCTGTACGTGTGCGACGGCAGCCTTCTCCCCACCGCCGTGGGCGTCAACCCCATGATCACCATACAGTCCGTCGCCTACTGCCTCTCCAAGGACATCGCCCAGGCCTTGGCGCACGGCAAGAAACACTAGCAGCCCGATCCCGCAAGAGGCGTGTCATCACCGCCCAGCTCGCCAACGATCGATACGCGTGTCAGTTGATCGGGTGTACTACTTACTTATCTCGCCTTGTACTGCTCCGCTGCACATATATGATTCGTCATACTCCATTCTTACACGGATTTTCACCGCTCATTGGGATATTCACCCCAAGTTTGAATGTAATATTCTCATATTTCTTTTTTTTTTGCTAGAAATATTCTCATATTTCATATAATAAAGAATCAAATTCTCTTGTAGATGAACATCGTGGTCTAACAGGTGACACCGTAAATTTTGGTGCCAAAATACAAACAAAAAAAATCGTTGCCCCGTGACAGGTACACTATGCATCTTTATGCAGGAAGCGCATATGTATATATACAATCATAATTTGGCACAAATTTACAAGATCACTTGTATATCCAAAGAGAAACGAATTTTTACGACTCTCTTTTACATGAAATGGTTATATTCCTACATCATAAACATTCAGTAAGCTTCTACTTACAATAAAGAAAGCAGAAATCATTCTTGTTTTTTTTTAGCGAAAGCAGAAATCATTCTTGTAACCGGTTCTCCTTATTATACTTAGCCCATGGGCCCATAAATTTAGGCCGCTTTTGTATTTTGCTTTGTTGGTGAGTATAAGTTGTTTTACTATTCTCTCTGCACTTGAGATGAAGTCGCAACTATTAGGGAGTGAACAATAGTGCGAAATTAGTCTTCTATTGGCTTTCTCATGTATTGTAATCGTCGACATAGAAAAACTAGCATAACATCCGTGCGTTGCCACGGACTAAAAGATAACATGTTTAAGAAAATATGGCACTAGTGCTATTTTGTTTAAATCTTAGATCATCCGGAGTATAACCAAAGGTGACAGATCGTCCCACCAACCGATTCTTTGTATGAGTATGAAGATGATTAGTACCAAATCAATGGTTGCTTACTTTTATATGAGTAAAGAAAAAGACAGGAGTAGTTAAGGGGAACTGGGATACATCAAGGACCTAGGAGACATTCAACTTGGCACGATGATGTTTTCAGATTTTGAGCACAATGAAATGGCAGGCACATGATACAGGCGCAGTGAGTCTGATGATGCTAAGTTTATACTCATATCCCTGGTTTTCTGATTGAGGTCTTTCGCCTATGGAATTCAAGCCCTGGGCGTTCAGCTTCGAAAAAAGAAGTGTCTGATGCTAAGTTTCCTGCTTTCTGCCTGGCGGCAGTGAAGAAACCTTGCTGGGCTAGCTATAAGTTTTTTTTCGAGGTCCTTTTTCTTGCGGGCCATACGTGGGCTTCCTAACGTCGCTGCCCGTGTATTCTTTCCTTCTATGAACGACATGACGAGGACATAGAACATATCCTAGTGGGCTGCGGAATCTTCAATATCGTCCAGTGTAACATTCTAGATTAGGCCTGCCAGGTTGCAACTCCACAGAGTTGTTGCAAGACTGATTAATTTCGAATATACGCAGCTGCCGAATTGGTTAAATTGGTTTTTTTTAAGCGAAAACACGATCTTTATTAATCAAGAGGTACAATTGACTCAATCAATGGCTTAGAAAGCCAGAGGAAACGACCGTGTTCGAGGGAAAGAGAGCTCCTCTCAAGATTATGAGCGTTTTTATTAGACTCTCTCCCCTCGTGGACAAAACAAACATCTAAAAACTCACGACTTCTGACTCACGAAGAATAGCACTATAAGAACAACGACTCCCTTCTAAGATACCTTTGATTACCACCGAAGCATCAGACGTGATGTAAACCTTCTGAGCATTCAAATCTTTGGCCAGCGACAAAGCTTCTCAGCAAGCAAGCGCTTCAAGCGTCGGAGGATCCACAATACCCTAAAAAATTCTTGCAGAGGAACCCTGATAGTGACCACGATCATCATGACAGACCACTGTGGCTGCTCCTTTGCTCTGCCCCTTCGACACACCTCCATCAACATTAAATTTGAAGAAGCCCCTGGGTGGAGGAATCCATCGAGGCGCTGCAGTCTTGCTCGAACAGGGACGAACTGACAGCACAGTTTGCAGCACCTGAAGCTCGGACATGAGCTTTGAAACAAAGCCATTTATTGTGACCGGACTTTGGAAAATCGACTCATGAATAGCCTTGTGACGGGCAGACCAGATCGCCCCGAGGGTTAGGAGAATCTGAATAAACTCAGATGGTGCAACACTCTCCATTAGGCCAAACAACCACTCACGCGCATTAGGGCATACGGAGGCACAAACATGTTCAGTAAGCTCTTCGTCAGCCAAAGCCCATACACACTTGGCCATGGTACAATCAACCAACGAGTGTCTCCAGCTATCCTCGGAAGAATGACAGATAGCACAAAGGGAGCTTTTAGCCACGTTGCGATACAGGAGAACATCACCAGTTGGAAGCGACTGCTGTGCTAATCGCCAGGTGAACACACGCACTTTCGACGGTACTTTCACCTTCCATAGACGAGACCAAGCCTTTTCAGTCTTCATAGAGCTGGACAAGGGTCTCTTATCAAGCCAGTCTTCACGTATCTTTTTGGTATTGATGATCATCTTATAGCAAGACCGAACGGTAAACATACCCGTTTTCTCAAAGTGCCAGGCCCAAAAATCTCACCCGGCTGTGCTAATTGGGATTCCACGAATAGCATCAACATCCATCGGAAGGAAATGATCCTGGAGCTTCTGCATGTTCCACGTACCTTCAGTAGGGATAATCAGCTCCGAAACCTGCTCAGGGGAATCCGCCCGCGCTGAAGTATAAGGAGACCTTCGATCGTCACGGGGAATCCAATTATCTTCCCAAATAGATGTAGATTTTCCATCGCCAATTCTGTGCACCAGTCCCAGTTTTAAAACATCACGACCCTCAATGATTGCGCGCCAAATCTGAGATGAGTGCTCGCCAATTTGTGCGTGCATCAACAAACAAGTCGGATAATACACAGCTCGTAGTATTCGGCCACTCAAGAGTGCTAGGGCTTGTCAAGAGGCGCCATGCTTGGCGAGCAAGTAATGCTAAGTTAAAAAGCTCGATGTCCCTCAACCCAAGTCCTCCCATATACTTTGGCATGGTCATTGTGTCCCACGAGACCCAATGTGTTTTGCATTTGCCATTCTTACTTCCCCACCAAAAACTCCTGATCATCGAGTTAATCTTCAGACAAAGCCCACGAGGAAGTTTGAAGCACGCCATAGAATAGGTTGGGACAGCCTGTGCCACGGATTTAATTAGGACCTCCTTGTCACCGACAGACAAAGTTTCTTCCATCCACCCTTTCACTTTGCCCCAGACTCGGTCCTTCAAGTATTTAAAAGCACCATTTTTTAGAATTACCAACATTAGTCGGCATCCCCAAATATTTTGCACTAAGTGACTCATTAGGAACATTGAGAATTTCCTTTATAGCTTGACGGATATTCTCAAGGCAACCCTTACTGAAGTGAATAGAACTCTTTTGCAAATTAACTCGTTGGCCAGATGCCTGGCAGTACAGAGTCAAAACTTCATTGATCTCAGCGGCTCCCTCCTTGTTTGCTTTTGCAAATAGCAAGCTGTCGTCTGCAAATAAGAGATGGTTGACTGGGGGTGCTGTGGGCGCCACAACGATGCCTGACAAATTTTGAGAATTCCCCCTGCTCCTTAACAGGCAAGACAGACCTTCAGGTACTAACAAGAACAAATAAGGTGAGATAGGGTCTCCTTGTCGGATTCCCCTGGTAGGCCGAAAGACACCAGTTCTCTGTCCATTAAAAAGAACCGAAAAGGAGACCGAGCTGACCACACTCATAATAGATGAAACCCAACGTTACTGAAACCAAGCCTGAGCATCATTGCACGAAGATAGGGCCACTCACACGGTCATAGGCCTTCATCATATCAAGTTTTAGTGCACAAATTGGGACCCCCTCGCACTCTTCTTCTTCATAAAGTGGAGACATTCATAAGCCATGATAATATTATCAGTAATAAGTCTGCCCGGGACAAAGGCCGACTGCTCTACAGAAATAATCTCCGACAAGATTTCTTTCAATCTATTAGCTTGTACCTTGGACACAAGTTTCAGCACCACATTACATAAACTAATCGGTCGGAATTGAGTAAGAGAGGAGGCACCTGGAATCTTAGGGATCAGAACAATGAGTGTGTGCTTCATATCTTGAGGATCTTCGAGACCATTGAGAACATTCAACACGGCTGAAGACACCTCCTGACCACAAAGATCCCAGTGACGTTGAAAGAAGTGTGCCGGGAAGTCGTCAGGTCCGGGCGCTTTAGTCGGGAACATTTGAAACAGTGCACTTTTAACTTCTTCCGCAGTATAAGGCCTATCCAAACGCTCATTCATCTGTGCCGAAACCTTTATGGGAACAGTGCCAAGAACCTCCTCCAGCCCCGTCACCCCTTCAGACATGTATAAATTCCGATAAAAATTCTCAGTGTGGCCGGCCATGATCTGAAAATCCTTCGTGAGAGAGCCATCTGGCAAGTATAGCTTCTCAATTCTATTTTTCTTCCTTCTCCCACTGGCGCGCTGGTGAAATTTTTTCGTATTGTTGTCACCCTCGGCGAGCCACTGTATCCGAGATCTCTGACGCCACATAACTTCTTCTCTATGGTTCCACATAGTCAGCTTGTTTATAATCTCAAGTTCCTCCTCCGTTGGACCGACCCTGTTCAGGAGAGCACACGGTCTCTCCAACTCAGCAAGGAGCTCACGAGTCTTAATGCGAACCTGCCCAAAAACTTCATCATTCCAGGAAGTGAGATCAATGGCTAAACGTGCAAGTTTTGCATGCAAATCACCCATGGAAAGCCCCGGGGAAACCTCCTGCCACTTATGCTTCAAAAACTCTCCAAATTTATCATGACTTTCCCACATCTTCTCATACCTGAAAGCTCTATGAATTCGAGAACGGCTGCCTTGAGCAGGTTCAGTCATCTTCAACAAGACCGGGCAATGATCGGACTTGGCAGCGGTGAGATGAAATACCGCTGCAAAAGGGAAACGCGACCACCAAGACGTCGACGCGAGGGCACGGTCGAGCCTGACGTGAGTATAAGTCCCGCCCCTTACTCGTTTCTCAAAGGTCCAAATATTTCCATTGAAACCCAGATCATAGAGACCACACAGATCGACGGCTTCGCGGAAACCCTGCACCTGACCAGGGTCCCTCTCTGAAACTCCAAAATGTTCATTTTGATGGACCACCTCATTGAAATCCCCGATACAAACCCAGGGGAGAGAGGAAACACTTCGCAGGAAGCGGAGCAGCTCCCAAGACTTATGCCGTTGGCGGACAGTAGCTTCACCATAGATGCATGACAAACGCCATGGGTCTTCCGTTCCTGCTCGTACAACCATATCAATATGATACTGGGAATAATGAATTAACTCCATTACCAAATCATTGTTCCAGTACATCGCCAAACTACCACTCCGGCCAGTACTACTAACAGCAAAACAATTTTGAAAACCTAAGGTAAAAGCTAAATTACGAGCCCTCACATCTGCAACTTGAGTCTCCTGAAGGCACAGAATTGAGGGGGCAAAACGGCGCACCAAGGTATGCAGCCCACGAACTGTCGCGTCGTTGCCAATCCCACGACAGTTCTAGCTTAGGATACTCATTGCTCCCGGCGGTCCTCCTCGCGGGAGGCCGCCGATCCCTCAAAAACAGCACAACTTGATGACTCCGTGCCCTTCTTCACCCTTTTGTTATCTTTCGGTTTAACATGTTGCGGTGGTGGTGGTGGCACACTACCTCCACCTCCTCCTGCCAGATCCTCGAGCATGGCCCCATTCAAAACAGGCGTGGCAGTAGGATCCACGTCCATGTCAATCTTCTTGCTTGCTAGCGATGGTGAACGCCCGTCCCATTAACGGTTTCCTTCGATGGACTAGACGCAGTATCTGCCAAATCTTCGTCTTTATCCAGATCAGATTCTTCAGACGTGCGCTTTACAGGAGTAGAATTCTTCCTCTTCCCCCCATACCACGTCCTCCTCCTCGCCTACCAGAGATAGGAGCACGACCAACAAAGGAAACACTCGTCGCTGCAGAACGGCGCCGAGCCATCATCCACTTCCCATATTGCTTTTCTGACTCACCATGAACCCTATCACCACACTCCTCCGAGTTGTGCCCTAGAATGCCACAAACATCACAGAAGTAACCTAATTTCTCATACTTAACATCTAGCAAGAGACGCTCGGCAGGAAGCTTCAGTGGCACACACCGAATCAAAGGAACCCTCACATCAATACTCGCCCTTACTCTGATGTAATCACCCTCCAAGTACTTGATTGGGTTCATCTCCACACTCATTACACGCCCAACCCGTCTTGCCAACTGATCAACAATCGACTCCCTCCGATCCATCTCTGGAATCTTATGGATCTGCGCCCAAACAGCCACCTGATTGAGAGGAATTGAAGCAATATCTGACTTGCCATCATAATCTTCTAGCACCACCACATGGCCACGAAACAGCCATGGCCCTTGATGTACGACCTTCTTCCAATCGCCAAGACAAAAGAACTTGAAGAGAAACAGATTGTCGCTGATCTCCCTGATCTCATGATCCTGGGCTAGCCCCCAGATGTAGCACATATGATGAGACAACGTTGCCTTGGTGAACGGCGTTGTCGTGTTAACCCTTGCTACAGCAAGCCACCGTGACTCCTTCTCCATCGCCGCATCTCCACTTCATCGATAAGAACAGCATCCAGCTCTCATTCCCTCAACACCAGATTCTCCAAAGCCTTCTCCAGACCAGAACTCCCCTTCTCCTTCCTATTATGTGATGAACTTGACGACATGGCGCAAAGCAGATCGAGATGCCCAAATCCAGAGACAAAGAACTTACGCCGAAACCCTAGAGGAACGAGGCAGCGGAACCAAGGCCGGGCAGACGGGCAAAGCCGTCCCCTTAATCAGCCTGAGAACCAGCTACACCGACTCCTCCAGCAGATCGGATAGATAGAGAACTCAGCGCCAGAGAGAGTCACCGGCGGAGTAGATGAAACCCTAGTCGCCTAGGGTAGGTTTCATGCCTATTGAAATCTGTTGGTTAAACTAATTAAGTCTCAGACCGTTGTACTATTCTGTACATGTGGCTTGGTCTAGCCCGGTAGCCCATGGACCATATAAATATCTTTAGCTCGTCTCCTTGTATTTCCGGCCATAACTTTGCACCTCTTTTAACCTTTTGGTGAGCAATGAACTTGAGATGCTCAAACTATTTTGGAGTCGTACGTACTTTTGTAATGCAATCCTTAATCTTAACCCTTATTCTCCTCTTACCAAAACATGCATTGAAATCACAGACATGGGTCAACCCAAATAGTCTAAATTAAAATCAATCAATGAACTGATCCTAACTCAGGTGACTTGGTTCCTTTTGGTTGAACCAGGCCATACAGTTTCAAGTCCTAGACATGACAAGGGTGTCACATTTTTCTAGATTATTACAGGATTTAACCGGCGCTATTTTTTCAGTGGTAGGTGACATACCCGTCAACAGCGAGACGCATGCGGTGACTTCGTAAATCTCTCAGGATCTGCCGGCTCAGTCTTTTGGAAGTGCTCACAAGGGTAGCGTTCATAGGGGTGAGTGTACGCACTAGTTGTAAGCGTCTGCGTTTGTACTGTTTTTCTTAAAAGAATCAATCAACTACCTTATAGGCATTATTATTATGTTGGATTTGGAACTTGTTACAAGTACAATACGTTTAAACTAGAGATAAGGACATAAGATAGAGTAGATTTAAACATAACCTTACTTGTCTTTTACTCCAAGTTTATCTCATATTTGCAATATATATATATATATATATATATATATATATATATATATATATATATATATCGTAGGGTCAAGTTTATCTTCCATTTTTGCAATATCTATATCTCATAGAGTCAAATCAATAAACTATGGAATATCGTGGGTTATAATTTGGTTATTCAATCCCATGTTTCTACAGAACTCACCCTACCTGTAGAACTCACCCTACCTCGTGCAAGTGGCCAATAAACTGCATCATGGTTCGCGGCCATGACCAGCGTCATCCACCAACCTTTCTGTGCGATGTCCTTTACCAGCTGATGTGCCCTGTGGTGCCTAGGTCCCATGCGACCAAGTTCGTGCCCGCCACCGCCTTTGACTTTGTCCGCCCCCTCATTGTGCTCGAGGAGAGTGAGGGGTAAGGGTATCTCCAAGTAAAGCGTTTTTTTATCGGACTCAGGATCTACCGTTAAATCTAACATAAAGTTTCATCAAGATTCACGCTAGCTTCACACGGGTTCTGCGAAGACAAAAAAGTGGCTCACGTGGTTTGGCAGGACGCGGGACCTAGGTGGGACGCACGTGGGTGGTTCCTGGTTGGGGAAAGAAAGGTAATTGTATAAATTATTTGATAGTCCAAACAAACTCAGAATTTGATGAAAATTTGAGGGTTTGTTTAAGATGGTGTTTCCCACCTACATAAAAAGTTTCAAAAATTTCGAGCTAGTTCAAAATTCCGGAAATCACTGGGATTCAAATGTGGTTTAAATTAAAATGGGTAGTAAACTAATTCCGATTGACGTGAAATTTTGTATGTGCTCATCTTACATATATGCGAGCTGGTAGAAAAAATGTCGGGTCAGAGCGACAAAGTTGAAAATGATGTTTTTTACAGAGGTTTGAAAATAGGTCGATTGGTCGCGGCATTTGACGATTGAAACATTCGTGCCTTCAGGATTGCTGATTGAAACATTGATGTCTCAGTGAATCGTTCTTATATAATTTCAACCATACTGGAATAAGTTCAACTTTTGCCGATTGAAACTCAAGAAGTTTCAAAAAAATTGAACAAGTTCGAAATGAAACTTTATTGAAACACTAGTGTCGCAAGGATTGCCGATTGAAACATTGGTGTGTCAATGAAGCTTTCATTGGATATTCGTGTCGCAAGGATTGTTGATTGAAACATTGGTGTCTCAATGAAACCATCATTAAACGTTGGTCTCGCAAGGACTGCTGATTGAAACATTGATGTCTCAATGACACTTTTTTGCACAACTTCAGTCATATTCAATGACAGTTTCATTGAGACACCAATGTTTCAGTTGTTCGTCAAATTCCGCGACCAATCATTAAATTCTATTTCAAACCTCTATAAAGCGCATCACTTTATACTTTGTTGTTTTGGTCTGAAACTTTTTGTACCAGCTCACATGTGTGTGAGATGTGCCCATACAAAGTTTCACGTCAATCAGAATTAGTTTACCACCCCTTTTAATTTAAAACAAATTTGAATTCCAGTGATTTCCCGACTTTCAAACTTGCTCCAAATTTTTTGAAACTTTTCTATAGGTGGGAAACACCATCTTAAACAAATTCTCATATTTTCATCAAAATCTGAGTTCGTTTGGACCATCAAATAATTTGTACAAAATGGATTAGTGTAATAAGAAGTAGGAGTAGTCCTTACCTTTCCAAACCAGCAAGTCCGCTTCTCACCTGGGACCATGGCCGGCGAAAAGAAATCCCTGCACGTGCCTACCTGACACAGCTTGGAACCACGTCTGAAAGCTATTCCCAACAGAAATCCACGGAACCTAAAAGCAGAAGCACGAATCTGAGACGAGAAGATGAACGGTGGATTTAACTCCGGTGGGTCACGGGCCCGGTAAAATAGAATTTTCGTATCTCCAAGGATGAATAGCCAAATGAACATGCCATCCGTCCATTTGTCCACTGTCCCGACAACATGGCATGTCGACAACTACCACTTCATCCAACTGATACATGTCAAATGGAGATGTCATGCATCCATTTGATATATGTCCACACACATGCCAAAAGCTTTTATTTTTATTTTTGTGCCAATATGCTTCCGTGACTTGTCTGCAGACAATGTCCAGACTTGTCAAACCAATGCCAAATTTGGATTGAGTATAGCATGTCCACAGACAAATGGACATATAGCATTGATTTGACAAGCCCCATTGTGTTGGTTTTTTTTGTGGCATCTCTAAGGGCAGTAGCCAAACACTTGCCATCCGTCCGTTTTTGTCTTTGGACAATAAATTGCAACCCAATGGGACTAACCAAACACATGCCATACGTCCGTTTGTCCGCAGACATGCCAAACCCAAGCCAAATTTGGCTTGGCTTTAGCAATCCGGACACTGTCCGCGGACAACACCACGTCATTAATTTGGTCATGAAAAAAAGCAAAAGATTTTGGCTCTCTTTTTTTTTGATTGGAAAGAACCGGCAGCTCTCCACGCGCGCCAACCATAGCCAGCTCCCGCGCATTGCCTCCTCTGCTCCCGCGCGTCCCTCCACCTCGCCGCTGCCTGCAGTTGCCTCGCCGCCTACCGTCGCCCCGCCGCCATCTCCTTGCCGCACTGCCGATGCCTCGCCATGGAAGAAAGGCTCCCCACGCCTTCTTCCCACGGTGCGCCGACCGAGGCGAGCAGCCAATAGATGCAACGGCACAAAGATTATTCCGAACAGACACATGTATTCTTTTTCCTCTTTTCTATCATATGGTCTGTGGTTGTTTGTTGTTGTTTTGAGTTAGCAAATGTTTGTTCAGTATATATTGCTGTTAGGGAAGGTTTAGTTCATCACATACATGAAATGTTTGGGTTTGTATCTCTAGGAGTATCAAGAGGAGTGTATGATGGATTTGAGTTTTGTCATTTAAGATTTTTGGACAATGTCATTTAAACTTTATTCTTGCATTGGTATTGTTGAATACACAGTTGTTTGATAATATATGTGGACAATTTGTAAGGAGGACATTTAGCTTGTGTCCATTGGGTGATGTGCTAAATGGACACTTGCCAAATTGTCCGGACAATGGACAAACAGACGGATGGCATGGCAAAACTTCTGGGTGCCACCCACGGCATATACCCCCATCACAGTTGACCACCACGTGTCCTTTCATTTTCCTAATCCTCTGACTTATGATTATTAGATGATGGAACCCTCCCCCCCCGGCAAAAGCTTCCAATCCAACGCATAGCATTCCGCTTCTCTCTCCCTTCTCTCTCCACAGGCACAGACAAAGCCAAATCCAAATCAAAATCATTCCTCTTCCCTCGCCGGTAAAGGTCCTGTTTGTTTGGGCTTCAGTTTCAGCTTTTGATGCTTGTAGCAATCTCAAAAGCACTTCTCCCGTCTACGCATGAAGCTGAGAAGCACCTCCGGATATGCTTCTAGCTTCATGTGTAAATGGAAGAAGTGCTTTTGAGATTGCTAAAAGCACCAAAAGCTGAAGCTAAAGCCCAAACAAACAGGCCTTAATGCCACGGTTGCTCTCCCCAGCGGCAGACTCCGACGCGAAGGCGGAGGAGGAGCAGCTGAAGGGGCCCATCGCTTGAGGATCTCATGGTGGGGAGTTCCTGCCACGATGTGCTCCTCCGGGGCGGTCGCGTCCATGCAGGGGACTTGCGGTGCTTCACATAGCGTAGGAGCTGCGAGGTAAGCTCGCCAGAGTTGGGCAGGAGGGGCTACTTCGGTGGGGAAGAAGAAGAGCAGAGAGGATGGAGAGAAAGCGAGAGAGAGAGAGAGAGAGAGCTTCTGGAGAGTTCATGTTGGTTTTTTCTTGTTTTTGCAAGTTCATGTAGGCGACCAATGAATTGAATATTGACGTACTTTGATTTCTTTTGATTTGCAACTTGATGTACCTTGATGTACTTGTTTCTTGGTGATCTATGTAATTGTTTTTTGGTGATTTTGATCTATGTACTTGTGTTTTGTTTCTTGGTGATTTAGATTTTATTTGATCTATGTACTTGTTTTTTGGTTAAGGTATATATGATGTAGGATAGGATGTACTCGTCTCATAATGATCTATGTACTTGTTTCTTGGTGATTTTGAATTTATTTGATCTATGTACTTATTTTTTGGTTAAGGTACATGTGACGTACGATGTGATGTACTCGTCCGATAAGAGGTACCAAATTCTCACAGATGCTCATACTATGATTTTTTTCGTGATAGATGTGAGATGTACCATACAATGTACTCGTCTCATAAGTTCATATAAACGAGGTACTTAAAATCTGATAAAGTACATGTCATGTACCATAATGTACTTATAAGGTACAACTCATATACTTGCAAAAAGAAAAATTCTGTGTTCCCGACAAAAAGCGAGAGAGAGACAGAGAAGAGAAAAAGTTGTCAGGTTGTTTAATTTAACCGTTTTGCTATACACCAGGCGCCTGGTTTTTTCTTTCAAACCGGGCGACGCTGTGACCGCTCGATCCATCTGTGAGATTCGCGTCGCAGCTTTGTGTTCCTTTCTGATTTTCTGGCCTTTTCCCTCTGACCGACCGCTTTTTGCCTACCCATTTCACTTTTTTTAAATCCGCGCCATCCTTGTCTTCTTGCTCGTGGAACTCTCAAGAGAGAGAGAGAGGAAGGTTGGGGAGTGAGGATGGGGGGAAGAGGCGATTCTGAGCTCCCCTCGTCGCTGGCGGAAAATTTTGGCGAGCGCCGCCCTGTCCGATGAGCTCACCCATCGTCTGTCTCCCTCTCTAACTGAGCTCGCGCGCCTCTCTTTGTTCACCCTCACCGTGCTTTTTTCGTGTGCGGCCACACACAGTTGAAGGAGCGTTGGTCTGGTCTCGTCGGAGGCCACGATTGGTCTGCCACCTCGGTGAGTTTTTGGTTTCTCTCTTGCGCCATTTGCTTTTGCTGCTTGGTTTCGCGGGGATCCAATTTTTTTGTGTGGTTGCCGTGGACTGGATGCGAAGGCAGTAAGGGGGTAGAGGTTTCTCTGAGGTGGCTCGCCGGCAGGTTGCTGGTGTTTTTTGCTCGTCGGCGCTTGAGATTTTGCTTTGCTTCATGGTTGATATTGTTCCCACCCGTAGCTGTGCTTCGTGTCTGCAGTGGGTTTATCTGCTGATTTGGGGCTGATTTGATTTTGTCAGGAGAAGACTGGAACGGAAGCGCCCATCCTTGCTCGTGGTTGAGCAGAGGTGAGTTACCCCACTATATCCTTGCCGGATTTTTGTGTGTTCGGATCCAGCCATGCGCCCTTTGTTTTAGTGAGATTTAGTGATTTGGTATGGTCTGTATATTCTGCCCATTGCGTTCCCCATTGGTTGTCCAGTCTAATTTTAGCTTGTAGTTAGAGGTGAGTTTTAGGTGGGTGTACCTTGTTCTAGGGGTTCAGCAATTTGCATTTCCCAGTATCTATTTTTGCAGTGTTCTATAATTGCAATCTTAACTAAACGAAGAGCAATCACACTATATGTAGTTCAGGGGCCTCCTTGCATTATCAGGGGGTTTATGTGCTGATTTTTTGGGCTGATTTGATTTTGTTAGGAGAAGACAGGAACGGGAGTCTTCATCCTTGCTCGTGGATGTGTTTTGAACTGTGTTGAGGTGAGTCCTCGTTTTTTCTGTTCTCGCCGGATTTTTGTGTGTCTGTAGCCAGCCATGCGCCCTTTGCTGTAGTGGTTTTAATCTCTTTTCTGTTGCAGACTGTTCCTTGCTACATCCTTGAGCAGTTTAACAAGTTGTCGTCCAACACGGTTACTATTGAAAATGCCGACTACTATCTGTACACTTTAGAGGTTGATGCTCATGGGACAATAACTGTCTTGCATGGAGCAAATTGGCAAGAGTTTGTTGTTGATTATGCTCATACTTTGGGCGTAATCTTATATTTACATTTCCAAAGGAGTATAACCACATATTTCATTTTCAATGCTTTGACAAGAGTTCTAAGCGCAAGATGCGTGTCGACAACACTGGTGGGTTCTACTTTGTTCTCTCTTGTACATATGATACTTTACTTTTTCTCAATTATTAAACCATATGCTTTGGTGTCTAATTTTTTGTCTTTATTTTTTGTCAATACTGCCCAGCAGTCCCCTATGATGTTTTCAACTCAAATGTTGAGTATAACCTAGCAGATGTTGACTACACAAAGGGTATATGTCTTTCTGACGAGGAAACAACTAATATGAAGGATCATATTGTGGAGGTTGGTCCTGGAGCAGCTGCATTTCTTGTCCATGGATTAAGCAAGACTAACATGAAGGAAGGCATGATAATTATCTCGCTGCTTGTTAAATTCAACCTTTTTTGTTTATTTCGATTGTTTATGTGCACCCTTACTATGCTCCTCTCTAGTTGTCTGACGGCGCCTCTCACCTGTCAGTGTTGTTGTTGGATGTTTCTAAAGCTTTTTTCAGACTGGGCGTATTTAGACAATTAGCATTAGCAATTGGTTTCTTTATTCTCTCTGAAATTTCCAGAACCAATAACAAATGTGCTTAGGACGGCTAACAAAGGCGACATTCTTATTTAGACTGATGAGCTGGAGGTCGGAACTAAACTGAAGTTTCGTATTGATTCTGACAGACGCCTGTCAACAGTTCGCTCAACAATGTCAAAGGGATTTTGTGGCCAAAGCTGGTATGAAGAGAAGAATCACATTTCTTTGCTTACCTTCAAGGAAATATCCCACCTAGTTGCTTGTGTTAAGAAGCTCTGAGCATCTTGTTATGCAGTAGCTTCACACGGATGAAATCATGTGTTCTCTATGTTGTTATGTGTGTGTTTTGCCTGTGATTCTATAACACTACAATGGTGTGTGTTAGAATGCATGTTCTAAGAATATATGCTTCTATGAATGAAACGGTACGCTCATGATCTTGTAATGGTTTATGTCTAATCACCATCAATGTTTTCATTTTTATGGATTCAAAGGCTGATGGTAGGTTGGTGGGTTTCGGCCTTTCGGGTGGGGCCTTTTACTTTCTCAAATGTTGATTTTCTAATGTCCCCTGCTACGTTTAGTACCATCTTTTTGTCCTTTTTTTTGCAGGCGACACATGTCTAGTGATTAGAATCAATCCACTTATGACATCTGGACACCAAAGAGAGTCCTTTGAATGAGCAAAAAACATGTACTCAACACCAACAACTTTTTTCTTTTTCGTTTGCCTTTGTGCTATAGCCTTTTACAAACGACAAAACCTTTTCACATAAACAAGCAGTGGCTTGTTCAGCATTTTTCCTGCAACTTGTTTAATGGGGCAAGTTACTATCCACTTTTGCCACTGTGTTTTGTGGTTGTTATTTTTATACTGGAATTACTCCCTTAAATTCCTTCTTAATTTTGGCTCTAGCGATGTGTTGTAATTACAACCATGCCTGCACCTGTGAATTCCAATGGGAGACCTTATGCAATCACAAGCTTTTATTAGTGCAATTACAATGATTTAAATATGTAATATTCACTAGTTAACTCACTTTATCATATTTTTGAGTCCACCTATTGTTGTAATCACAATCATGTTCATGGACATGCCTGTTGCACTATATTCTTTTTTGCAATTCAAGTTTAGTGCTAGTGCAACTACCATGTGTTTGTAGTTCATTTGCACTTTTTTTTAATTTTGCCATGTATTGGAAATGTTCCTACTTGTTGTTTGTGTTAAGATGCTCTCAGAATATTGTCACACAACACCTTCACTTGGTCGAAATCTTGTGCTTTTGAAACTAAAACTCCCCAACGGTTTTGTGTTAGAATGTTTGTTCTATATGAATGCAATAGTATTTTTATGATTGTGTGATCGTGGTTCTTATAATGCGTAATTGCAGTCGCTCAACACTGTTATTGCACCCCTGTTCGTTTCCTTAAATCATTTTTTGCAGGTACTTATCATTTTATGGACAGTTTTGCGAGGGAAGGAAGAGTTTTCTTCGAATCAACAATGAACAGGTAATTATTTCTCTCAACCCTTCTCGCAATGTCGATATTGGTTTTTGTCCATCCACATGACCAATGGCGCCAGTCTCAATTTCAATGTAGATTACTCTCGCAACCGGGTTTCTTTTTATGAATTGCAATTTGATTTTACATCTGTCTCCTTATTGAATTGCATCACTGCATTTTGTCCCTAAATTTTTTGACTCTGATTTTACTAGTCACAACATGGTTAATTTGCATGTACTTTATTTTGCGCAATCTAGTATGTAGCCTCATGCAATTTGCAGCTGCCTCCTCCTTAAATTGCATCACCTTTTTTTAATTATCACAATGCTTGCCCTTTTCTGATCTTTTATCTCAATTGCACTTCTTAGTCCACTATGCACACCGGATGTCACATGAATTGAAATTGCATTTACTTTCGACTGGAATTGCAAAACTGTACTTTGGCATCCCTTTTTTTTTCTCATTCTTTGTTTTACAGAGGAACGAAGCCTTTTTGGGTTTTTTTTGTCTGAAATTGTCCTAGGTTAAAATTGCAAATTTTGAAGATCAGGGCATTTTGAGTTCATTCCATGGATTTTGTCTCTCAGCTAGCCTATTGTCAGTTTTATCTGGCATGCGGAGAGGCAAGCAACTGCATGGTTAGATGGATCTTGTCATGCTGTCTAAATTTTTTGGCAAGGGAACGTAGAGGCTCACTTGAATCACCAATGAACAGGTACACTTCTTCTTGCCCTGCTATGTATGCTTTTTATAAGGTTTTTCTAAACATTTTTTTGGTCACAACATGGTCCATTGGATGTGGTTTCATTTTGCGCAATCTGACATATAATCATACGCATTTGTACATGTCCCCTACTTGAATTGCAACTTTACTTGCTTGCTTGCTGCTTGTCGGATGGGAAGGCTTTATTTGGTCTTTTTGGCTCAATTTGCCCCAATTTGTCCTAGTGTCTAATCTTAAAATTTTAAATTCTGTTTATCAGAGGCATTTTGAGTTCATTACTTGGAGTTTGAGACTCAACTAGCCTGATGTTTGTTGGTGTGGTACTTTCTCAATTGCACGTATTTCACCATGTGCAATCGACTGTCATACGTAACGCAATTGAAGCTTTTTCTGTGGGTTTCATTGTCTGAATTTTGTCACTGACCAGTCATAGTGTGAATTTACCCACAGAGCAAAAACTGGTAATGTGTCGATCAGAACATTGTTTTTCTGTTTGTCTTTGATTCTTTTATTTGTCTGATTTTGCCAGAAACTAGCAGGCGTCTCCTTTGACAAGTTTTTCCAGTCGCCTGGTTTTTTCCATCAAACCAGGCGACTGTTTTTCCTAAAAAAAACGGACGTCTGGTTTCGGTATCCAAAACCACGATTTAAAGCAAAAGAGATTAACTAAAAAGGAGAGAGAAGGGAAATTAATTAGGAGAGAGAAGAAGGGAGAGGAAAATCTAGTGGCCAGCACGATGGGTGCAAATGACATGAAGGCACAACCTCGACTTTATTATAAGAAGCTAATTGGGGAGCTCCGCCAAAATCAAATAGGGCGGACGTTGAAATATAAAACTACTCGTGTGACAGGTTAATTTCCTGTATCCCTCCGCGGCTCTGCACCCCTTGTGTCGATGAACCACCCTAGTAATAACAACATTCTGCCTTGCCGTCGGATCTTGCCAGTGTCATCGCTGGCTTCACCTCAACTGCTCGAGACGCGTCAAGCCTGACTCCACCCACAGCGCCTGGCTCGATGCCTCGTGCCATCCTCTGTTCAGGCTCGCAACACATGAAGAAAATCGATAGAGAAAGAGAATAAAATTTAGCTACTACCTCGTCAGTTACTATTGGTTGGATAGCTGGCACGGCATACGTGAGCATACTGGTGAACGGTGACGACCGGTCTTAAATAACGAGATGGACATCTATCAACTCTCTGCCTCCCTGCGCCGATTAGATAGAGCCGTGGCTACAAATATATGCGCACGCGCACGTCGTCACCCACACACGGAACCCCGAACCCGGCCGAAAGCGTACGTCCGCTGTTTCGCTCTCGCAGCCGGTAACATATAATGGCGGCGTCGGAGGAAGAAAGCAAGGCGGCGCCGGGGCACCCGCTGCTGCGGGTGCTGAGGCGGGACGAGTACACCCACGGGCTGCGGCCGGCGCAGATGGAGGCGCTCCGGGCCATGTGCGGCGCGCTCATCCCCTCGCTGCCGCTGCCGCCGGAGGAAGGCGGCAATAAGGACCTCGAGCGCTTCTATCTCGCCTCCGGCGCCGACTCAGCCGTCCCCGACGAGGTCTGCCATCCAGCTCATCCATATAACTCTTCCTAATTACGTGCCTCCGTGTGCTTCTTGCTCTGTTTTGGACGTACCGGGAGATTGGCGGCTGTCAGCGTGGTCTCATTGTTTTTCTTTCTTTTATGTTTCCTTATGGAGTAGCTAATGCTATTTCTGTCCCAAGGTTTACGTCAGCGTTCTGAACGAAAATGCTGATTTGCACATGACAGTTATTCGGGATAGCTACCGTGCCAACTAACTTTTTCTTTGCTCAACTTTATAAACAGGACTTTCTAGTTTAAAGATGACTTCTCTGATTAAGGAATACTGATACAAGTAGGCATCGATCTTTATCTCTCTTTTAGCAATAATAAATTTGCCTTTTCATTAACCTTTTATTAATAATACGAATTGCTCAGATAATTAGCAAAAACCAGATACAACGGCAAAACTAGGTCTGCTCGCAAGTTGATCGTCTGTCATATCGATCAGGTGGCAGAGCTGGCCTTCACCCGGTGCGTATGGGAGGCAGGGGTGCTGGTGAGCGTGGCCCTCTGGCTCCTCACCACGAGGCTGGGCACATTGGCGCTGTGCGGCTGGCTGTGCGTCGTCGACTCCTCCGTGCGGCGGTTCGCCGACATGCCGGTGGAGCGGCGGGAGGCGGCGCTGCAGCGGTGGACCAGGGCGCGCTGGCTCATCCCCGTCAAGATCGCCTTCGCCATCGTCAAGAGCCTCCTCTTCAACGTCTTCTACACCAAGGTACTTGCATAGTAACTGCTTTCATTCTTCTTTTTTGAGGGCCGGGAATTAAAACCAAAGGTACATAAGTACGTAATTGCCCCACTGTAACACTGTTGCTCATCTTAATTTGGTTGGCGCGCTGGGGCTGTGCATGCATATATACTCCGGAAGCTGGCGCGACGGCCCTTAATTACGGGACAGATGGACACACCGACCGGCCGGCCGCCTTGCGTCAGTAATGATCTGATCTGTAAGGACCAAAGCATTGTGACATCTCACTGGCGCGCCCAGCCCTATCCATATGCTGGCCGAGCTTGATTAAACCCGATCCATTTGGTCCAAACACTCGTGTCTTCTGGAGTACACACGTACCGCAGCGAGTAAATGGATCAATCAAACCGGGGGTCACTGTACGATCGGGACTGACCGTTGCATGTTGCATCCATCCTGTCACTTTTCTGTAGGGTTGGACAATCGCGTGCCCGTCCGCTGTCCCGGTCTCGTTAGGTACAGTATGTGTCAAGTACTCGTACCACACAAGCTAGGTTCTGTTGCCAGCTAGCGCACAATTCAATGATCGGGAAGATCTAGAGCGCAAAAATCACCAACCGGTCACTATTAGAGCACGAGGCCAATCAACATGTCATCATGTCATTCCTTCAGCCCAAAAGGACCTTCAATGAATAGACAACGACATGCCGCTTTTTTTGGATAATACAAAGATCAACCTCCCGGCTTCTCTAGATCATGTGACGCGAATATATTCAAATTTCACTTGCATCTCGTTTGGCACCCATCATTTGACCCTAGAATTCTGAAATTTATTTCGAATTTCAGAAACTAACTTGTTTGGTTGGCACGAAATTGACCACATGAATCCAATCTCAAATTTCATGGAATTACATTATGACTAGCTCTAATTTCTTTCTAAAAGCCATCATTTTTCTGAAATTATCTCTCACTCTACAAATCCATGTGGTAGACAAACATGATTTTTGAACCCAAAATTCAAATTCAACCAAATGAATCCTATCATAATTGGATTTCATTTCATTTCTACCAAATGAAATGAAATGATGGATGCCAAACAAGGTGTTAAACGAAGTTGGAAACAATATTTTTTTCCTAATTTAATACTATGTTGTTTAAGTTTTGTTCAACATGCATTTTTGTTAGTGCCTTACTGGTCAACACGCGGTCGAGTCTAAATGCCCCCGGCCTCAAGTGCTTAGAAGCAATTGTACTCAATTGTTAGTTAAATCCTTCTTCGATCTGAATCAACTAAAATATGTCGAACTTAATTTTTTGGATGTGAAGAGTATATTTTGTGCAATACTCGTCAACAGGATTGACAGATGCATTCGTCGGTTGCAAATCAAGTTATTCTTAAATGCTCAAAATATCCGCAGAAAGCCTCTAGCCATCGAAGAAAAGACACCGAAGAAAAGATTCACTATTTCTCAGTTGCCAGATACTCAAATTTATCAATCGGCCAAGCTGGTCACAGTCCAGCCTAAATTGAGCTGAACAGTTCATATGCAATTTTAGGCTCGGATGTGCAGCGCCAATTGCACATTTCTAAATGTAAAGTTGCATATGGTATCTCAAATTTGTACCTAGTTGCTACCTCTAGATTGAAATCCTAAGACTTGGTAAAAGCCGTGCAAGAATATGTCGCTCGACTCAGTTGAGCCCGACAGGGCGAGAGGTCACCACTTCACATATTAAGCTGCCTCATCAAGCATTTGTCTCCGTTTCCAACGCGCAGGTGAACGAGAACTCTGAGAATCCATGCTGGAAAGCAATAGGCTACAGCGTGCCGGACGTGGAAGAGCAACGACGACGGAGGAAAAATGGTACAGAAGCGACAGCACGGCGGCGGCCTCTGGACAAGGGCGTCGTGGAGACAAGGGAACTGGACGACGCCGCCCTGCTCAGGTCACTCGCGGCCAAGGGCCTCACGGTGAAGCCGGCCGCGTCGAACGGCCCGCACCACACGGTGCAATGCGACGCCGTCATCGTCGGCTCAGGCTGCGGCGGCGGCGTGGCGGCCGCGGTGCTCGCAGCGGCGGGGCACAAGGTGGTCGTCCTCGAGAAGGGCGACTACTTCGCGGCCCAAGACTACAGCTCGGTGGAGGGCCCGTCCATGGAGCGGCTCTACGAGCAAGGAGGCATCTTCTGCACGTCCAACGTGACCACCGTGCTGTACTCCGGCACCACCGTCGGCGGCGGGTCGGCCGTGAACTGGTCGGCAAGCATCCGCACCCCGCGGGAGATCTTGCAGGAGTGGTCGCGCGGCCACGGGCTCCCGGTGTTCGCGAGCGCCGGGTACGCGCAGGCCATGGACGCCGTGTCCGCCCGGCTCGCGGTGTCCGACGCGTGCCTGGAGGAAGGGTTCCAGAACAAGGTGGTGCGCCGCGGCTGCGAGGCGCTCGGGCTGCCCGTCGACGCCGTGCCGCGCAACTCGTCCGCGGACCACTACTGCGGGAGCTGCAATCTGGGCTGCCCCACGGGCGACAAGCGCGGCACCGACACGACGTGGCTCGTCGACGCCGTCGAGCACGGCGCCGTCATCATCACCGGGTGCAAGGCCGACCGCTTCATACTGGAGAGTAGTTATACAGGGAAAGGCCGGCGGGGAAAGAAGTGCGTCGGGCTTGTGGCGACGTGCGGCATTACCCAGAAGAAGCTGCGCATCGAGGCCAAGGTGTCCATCTCGGCGTGCGGGGCGCTCATGACGCCGCCGCTGCTGCGCAGCAGCGGGCTCAAGAACCGGCACATCGGCCGGAACCTGCACCTCCACCCGGTGTCCATGGCGTGGGGCTACTTCCCGGAGGAACCGGAGCCGCAGGAGCAGGATGCCGAGGAGATCATCAGCGGCAAGTGCTACGAGGGCGGGATCATAACGAGCATGCACCGGGTCACCGAACGCACCATCATCGAGACCCCCGCGCTAGGGCCGGGCGCGTTCGCGTCGCTGGTCCCGTGGGAGTCGGGCCGGGACATGAAGGAGCGGATGCGGCGGTACGCGCGCACGGCGCACGCGTTCGCGCTGGTGCGCGACCGCGGCGCCGGGTCCGTCGACGGGGAAGGCCGCGTGCACTTCGTCCCGAGCCGCGACGACAACGAGGAGCTCCGCAACGGGCTGCGGCGCGCGCTGCGCATCATGGTGGCCGCGGGCGCGGCCGAGGTGGGCACGCACCGGAGCGACGGGCTCCGGCTTCGGTGCAAGGGGGTCCGGGACGAGGACCTGGAGGCGTTCCTCGACGACGTGGCCGTCGCGAGGGGCCCGATGCAGGCAGGCACCGACACGTGGGCGCTCCTCTGCTCGGCGCACCAGATGGGGAGCTGCCGGATGGGGTCCAGCCCCAGGGAGGGCGCCGTGGATGGCAGCGGCGAGAGCTGGGAGGCCGAGGGCCTGTACGTCTGCGACGGCAGCCTCCTCCCCACCGCCGTCGGTGTCAATCCCATGATCACCATACAGTCCCTTGCCTACTGCCTCTCCAAGAACATCGCAGAGTCCTTGGCCCAGAGCATGAAGCGTTAGCCCAAAACTCCATGTGAAGAAGCAGCTGGAAGAATGTATTATGACAAACATGGTTTATTTTTTACTTTGGCCAAAAATGACTCCGGTCCAAGCATAAAACTGAAATCCCTGTTGGGATTAATCCCCAACTTCCCCGTGAATCCCCTCTCAGTTCTTGTTCGGTTTGCCCTGGATTTCAGTTCTTATTCTCAAGAATGGAGAAGAGGAGAAAAATGCAGCCACGTACTTGCATATACGAAACCACGTGTTTAGTATCAAGTCAAGAGAAGGGTAGGTTCTTTATTACAAACCAGAGGATGTGTGGAATATTATTACAAGAAATTTGGAAGTTTAATTGTAACATCAGAATAGAAAACCTCCTCGAAAAAACCCCATCAGAATAGAAAATAAAATTCCATAATAATCATGGTAGAGTTGCAGAATATAGTACGGATGAGCCTTGATCTCAGATGGTATACGACAGAGCAAATGATAACCACCAAGGGAGCGGCAGATGGACTGAACGCAGCAAAGATAATCAATCCTGCAAATGGGAGCAAAGAGAAAATAAATTCAGAATATTCCGAGAGGTATCATAGATTTTAATTCTTCATGATTTGTACAGCTCAATGCATGCAGCCAAGAACATCATATGACTTGACAAAAGCATATCTATCGTGCAATGGATTTACCAAGAGCAGCCAAGAACTTGCACTCTTTCCCAAAAAAACCTAGTACTACTGATTCTAAACTGAAGTAGTATCCCCATATATATCATGACTAGAGGCTGTCCATTGAGCATGTATGACAGAATTCTTCGGGCTTACAACATGCAACTCCAGAAAGCAAAATTCTTGGTGTCTGCATCTACTCGAGTTGCATATATGCTTCAGATTGTATGCATCGACTACCATAGTGCCACTAACCATGGTATGAATCATAATTTTCAGAAATACCTTCTGAATTTCCCAAAGACAGAATACTGTGACCATGAGAACAAATACACACACAAAGCTACCAAACTACAGCTTGTGGTAGTGTGCATCAATCAAATATCAAAAAGAGGAACAAACACAAAGCTACAACTAAAAACTAACCAATAACCATGATTTATTTGGACCGCAAAATCATGAATAGTGCTAGGAAGACTCATACTATAGGTGCAGAAGCTATTATACCTGCACCGAATAATCATTCTTAAAAGAATCGGTGTAATTAAGCATAGTAATATTTGGATACAGTATTCTGTGCATCCAAATAAAAAATTTGGAGCAGCATGTGGACCAAACCTAAGAAAACTGCACATCCATTGCAGTTTTCTTCAGATTAGTTTTTCTTTAGATTAACTTGTCATTAAACTGCCAAAACTAGAGCTGCAAATTTTTGACCCTCAGGGTACCCTTTGACCTTTCTTAGTTCAACCAAATGAACTAAAAATTTAAAATGACACAACTTTTTGAAAAACTAGTTCATTTGTTTGAACTAAGAAGGGTCAAAGGGTACCCTGAGGGTCACCATGTTGCACCTCTAGCCAAAACTCTACAACTCTTGCTGAATAACCAAGTCCAAGGATGACCAGCTTGGTCTTCATAGACGTAGAGGCTACCATCTACGACTAGCTCCGGCAGCTTGGTCTTCATCGTCATTCGGGATTTGTGGTGAGTTCTTGGTTTATTCCAGGCATTGTTCAATTTGATTCATATCCCGATGGGTTCTGCTGTGTGTGGGAGAATTATTTGCTCCTGGAATTGTCTTTGAAATGCTTAGAGATTGTAGTACCCCTCTGCTGGTTTGTAAAATGAAATAACCATTCTCCAGCACTAGTCACACTCTGTGAAATGGAGGTTTTAACGGTGTTAATTACCAGTGGGATACATCAGTAGAATATGTTTCAGCTAAAATATGTTCAAAGACGTTTGGTAAAAAACTGTTTTTACGGAACCAACATATAATCGAGATGTAGATGGACTTGACTGTAGTTAACCAAACCACAGTGTGGTAGAAATAATAGCAGCAAGCAGTAACTAGTAAAAGAAGGCAGCCTATGCTATTCCTTGTAAAATCATATTCGCTTTTAGCGCTTCTTGTTGCTGTAAATTCTGTCTTGCCGAAATCTAATAAGTTCCGGTGTGTACTTAGTGTTCGAATTTTCAGTTGTCTAAGCGTGCAACTAACTGAAGTTATAATCTGCAGAACTACCACTCTACCTTACTTTGCCAAACTGAAACTTTTTCTATTAAGTAACCAAAGCTTTTTCTTTCTATTAAGCAACCCAAGCCTTTTCTTTCTATTAAGCAAATTTTCTATTAAGAAGGATTTCTGATAGCTGAGTTGTTTTGAGGACAAGTGGAAGCTTCTAGCTAGTTTATAAAGAAACAAGTGTTTTGTGTTTTAGTTTTGTGCTAATTACAAAAGGGAGCAGATTTAGGACTTATTTCTCTGCTCACTAGGTTAGTTGTTCTTATTAAAAAAAATGTTCAGAATGCTTACTGAAGTTAAATTTATCTGACTTAATTCATTTGCTTCTACCTTGCTTTGTACTGAATGTGCTTTTATAGCTGCACTTGTTTGCAATCTGCTATGATCAATCTTTGTACATTGAGGAATTGCAGAAGCTGCAATATCTGTAATTAAAGCCTCTAAGAAATTTTCACTTCTTTTCAGCTTGTGGCTTCTTGGGACCTAGAAGCTGTCCAAAAGCTGAAAAGAAGGGGGCAATAAAATGGGCTGCTAACAACAACCAAACTTGCAAGAAGTAGGGACCACGCATGCTGCTAAGCTCGGAGGAGTTTGGAACACTTATGGGGGCTATAAATCTGGGATAAATATAACTGGCCCAGGTCAGGACTCATGACAAAGTCTTACTAGAAAGAAGAAAAAAACATATTCTTTCTAGTCTATAATCAGAACTCTCATGCATGGCAAAATAATTAAGGAAGGGTCGATCACATTAGAATACACTGTAACTTGATGGATGCATATAACTTGCAGGTCACAGTACTTCACAAATTGCATCATCACTGTGACTCTGTGAGTGCATCTATACTAGATAAATACATGAGAAACATCTTAAACTGGACTAGGAAAAAAAGATCCTGAAGTGGTCGTTAGCGTTGGAGGATCAATGTGAGGATCTAGGCGATGAGCTAGGCATGATGACCATCTATGAAGTCCATGAAATAGAGAAGAGTTTAAACAATGAAAAAGATAGCACTCCCCACAAATCCAACATGGATGATGGATCACTTGAAGTCTAAGATAAGCACATGCAGACAGGTAAATCAAACTCTCAGGTCTGAAGCTAAAAGCATCAGCCAAGCAAAAGCATCAAAGCCAGGTCAATCAAACATCATCCAAGTTATCTGGTTCAAAGCTAAAACATCATCCAAGCCAATATTGTCA
Source organism: Brachypodium distachyon (assembly GCF_000005505.3). Classification (NCBI taxonomy): domain Eukaryota; kingdom Viridiplantae; phylum Streptophyta; class Magnoliopsida; order Poales; family Poaceae; genus Brachypodium; species Brachypodium distachyon. The sequence continues at coordinate 29,792,315 of NC_016133.3, read as the reverse complement.
TTTACTTGCCCCTACAGTTGCTGCAAAGATACTCCTACAGTACCTGATAGTAAAAGAAAATCAAAAGCATCAACTGCTCTTGATTATACAGGAAGCTCAGATTCAAAGGATCATTAGAAGTTCACAAACCTTATGCTTTCTTGTTGACAGCTACCAGGGTCTCAGCAATGTTAAGCAGCCCTTTACTAGCAGCATACTGGAGAACATAGTGGAGAGCATATAACTGGAAACGAAAGAAACTCCTGTCAAGAAATAGAACTGCAGTAGAACTGAAAATGAAAGAAGCTTCTCATCTTGCAATTGACAGAAATGAAATGGATTGACGAGAAACTCCAACCAAGTTTAGAGAATGAGATGAAATTACTGTACAATACTAGAGATAAGAACTGCACTTCACCATCAATATCTTCCAACAGTATAACAAATTTCTGGAAGATAGAATGGAAAATTTATTTGTACACAACTACAAAGAACTATAGATCTACAGATCAATAGATCAGGTTGGGACTCAGGAGCTATAACAGCTTTGGATTTTGTAAATTATTAATTGGATTCACAAGAAGTCAAAGTGCTAGTGTATATTCATAACATTTCCTTAATGCTTTGTTTTACACTGCAGAGGATGATCAACAGGGACAGTCAGGGCTAGCAGTTGATGGAATCATGATTGTCTTCATTGATAGAACCTTGCTGAATCTTCATTATATCTAATGACTACTGTAATAATTTATGAAGTTTGACAAGGATTTGCTTGAAGAAGCTAATGTGCAACTTTTGAGATGACAATAATATTTTGTTCTATTTTTCTGACATAAAAAATGGTTGTCTGTAATGAAATCTAATTGCTGAAATTAACATGCAGCTATCGATTAACAATATCCATAGTTGTCACTGCATTTGTATGTGCGTTGGTAGCATGGCTATCTATCAATCTAACTAAAATTGGCTCTTCATTAATTTGTTTGTTTCTATGACATCTCTACATATCAATTAGCCAAAAGTGAATGGAACACCCACTTATCATAGCAGGATGGCACCTCGCGGGTTCTTGCGGGATAAATGGGCCAAGACTGCAGAAATCACTTATCCCAGCAGGATGACACCTCGCGGGACACAGGCAGCAACAACCGTCCCGTGTAATACTGCTAATGCGATGCAGGTGGACAAGCACATCCCAGCTGCACCCCTAGGTAGCATTCAAGCAAACACAGTACTTACAATAGACTTGGGTAAGAGTGGGCATTACTACAACATAAAACAACGAGAATACCATTTTTTAAACAGAAATGAGTAGTTTAGATGTACCACAGAAAAGGAAATTGTGTCTAGCTTATGGCTGACAAGAGATCTGCCTGGATTGGAAACAAACCAAGGAGGATATGATATGATTTACCTTTTCTATGAACACCATTCTCGTGCATTCTGGAACATGCGCAACCAAGGACTGGGACCACTCTTCTCAATCTGCCATTCCTTGGGATACCATGGATATTGCCACATCATAAAGGAACGCTCTGGGTGTGGCATCAGAGCAAGGTGTCTTCCATTAGGGGAGCAAAGGGCCGCAATACCAAGTGGAGAACCATTGGGGTTAAAGGGATAGACCTCTGTGATGTTATTAGCATCATCGCAATATCGCAGAGGAGCCAGATTAGATTTGACAACACCAGATAAGACATTTTCATCTGGGAAGAAGGCTCTCCCTTCACCATGAGCACTCCAAATGCCCAAAGTAGAGCCTTCCATACCTTTGAACATTATAGAAGGAGAGTCCCCTATGGCTACACTGATAAACCGACACTCAAAACGACCAGATTCATTGTGAATGAACCTTGGCTGGGACATGTCTCCACCTGTACCAAGGGAGCCTCCAATATCTGGTCCTGGCACCCAGCCAAGAAGAGCCATGAGCTGACAACCATTGCACACTCCAAGGCTGAACGTATCTGGCCTATTGTAGAACTCCTGGAACTGCTGTATGAGGGGCTGGTTGAACCTGATAGATGCAGCCCAACCTTTCGCTGAGTCTAGAACATCTGCATAGCTAAAACCACCAACAAATGCAATCCCACGGAATTCGTTTAGAGAAGCCTTATGATTCAAGAGATCCGACATTGTGATGTCCCACGGTTCAAAACCAGCAGCATGGAATGCAGCAGACATTTCCCTATCACTATTGCTCCCTTCTTCACGAATGATAGCAACCTTTGGTTTTGAAGATGCAGTCAATAGTTTCTTGTCCGTGAATGCGGGAGCGAAAGACAAATGCCATGACGGCGTTTTTCGGCTTTTTAAGCCTTCTTTCTCAAGTAAAACACAAGACTTCAGCCGCTGTAGCTCCTCAAGCTGGAATCCTGTTTCCTCCCATAAATCTCTGAGGTCTGAAGTTCTTTCCTTCAAGCACACCACACCATCAACAAGCAGCTCTATTTCCGGTGCTGCTGTTACTTTCCCTATCACATCAGCAGAAACCCCTGCTGCTTGAAGCTTTTGCTTCACAACATCATAGTCTTTTGAGTGCACTTCCATAACAAGACCAAGCTCCTCGGCGAAAAGTGCTTGAAGAAGGTCATTATCTTTTAATTCTATGTTGAGGTTAACACCACAGTTGCTAGCAAATGCCATCTCAAGTATTGTAACAATAAGCCCACCATCGCTAATGTCATGACCGGAGGAAATCAGACGTTCACTGAGCAATTCTTGAACAATCTCGAACACTTTCTTCAAGTAAGAAACATCTTCTATGTCTGGGCAGTCATTTCCAATTTGGTCAAATGCTTGTGCAAGAGCAGAACAACCAAGTCGGCGTTTTCCTTTAGACAGGTCAATGTGCAACAGAACCCCATCATTCCCAAGCTTTAAATCTGGAGTAACCGTCAAGGTTATATCAGGACATGTCACATAAGCACTGATGACAAGATTCCCTGGAGCCTTGACTACCTCGCCATCACATTGAGCTGCCATAGAAAGACTGTCCTTTCCTCCATCAATTGCAATACCAAGTTCTATCATGCAATCAGCCATTGCAACAGCAGCATCATACATATCCGCTCCCTCTCCATCAAGCTTTGCAGCATACATCCAATTACCGCTCGCTTTGACATCGGCAAGAGATGTAACTTTAGCCCAAACCAGATTGGTCAGTGCTTCCCCAACAGCAAGCCTTGCCATGGCCTCAGGATTAAGTAAACCCTTTATTGGTTGTTCTCCGATGGCGCAAGCACCACCTGTAAGATCTGTGTATGTCTGTGCAATTACAGCGACATCAGCAAGTGGAAGTTGGAGAGGGCCAACTGTCTGCTGCTGTGCAACAAGACCTGTCACACACCTGTCAACCTTTGTGGTCAAGAAACGCTTTGAACATACAGAGGGAAGCTTCAATACTCGCTTAAGAACATTCATTAGTGTGACCTCAGGTGCAATATCTAAGGGCTCACTCGATCGAGAAACTCGCTTGAACTCAAATGTTTTCTGAGGCATGTCTCCTAATACCTTTTCAAGCTCGAGATCAACAACAGGCAGTGGAGGAGGAAGGCCATTCAACTTCGCATGCTCCACAGCAGCACCGTCAATCAAAACAATCTTTCCACTACCATCAATTTCCCCGAGGACAGCCATTGAAACTCTTTCTCTCTCACAAAGTGACTGCAACAGGCTTCTGCTCTCAGGCTTCACCAATAATGCATCTTGTTCCTGGTATTCAGCACCCCAGATCTCCAACACAGATAGTGTGTGATCACCAACAATAATTGAGCGGATATCAATTTCAGCGCCCTTAGGATAAATTATTTCTTTCACAACATTGCAATTTCCTCCAGCTCCCTGATCATGAATGCTGATGATTGGATTCTTCTCTCCCATTTCTGCACATGCCCTGATCACGCGATATAGTTTCTGTGCCATCTCAGCATCTCCACGCTGCACTGCATTGAAATCAAGTTCTGCATCATTCTGTCCGCTAACCATACTTGAGGCAGCACCACCACCCATACCAATTCTGTATGCTGGACCACCAATCTTCACAACTAGCATGCCAATTTCTGGATCCCCTTTGGATATGTGTGCATGGTCAATCTGCCCGATTGCTCCACTGAACATTATTGGCTTCAGCCATTCACGGCGCTCCCCATTTGGCAACCTCATACCGAAAGTTCTTGTGAATCCCTGAATTAAAGGCTCGCCAAACTTGTTCCCATAGTCAGAAGCACCATCACTAGCATCAATAAGAATCTGCAAAGGAGAAGCTAAGTTCAGTGGGTATGAAAAGGATGAATCCTCCCAGGGTGCATATGACTCTTCCATTAGAAGATTTCCAACACAATAACCAGCAGTTGAAGCAACGACAAATGAACCCTTTCCAGTCGCATGTGTGTCTCTTATACGGCCACCTGCACCTGTTTCTGCTCCTGGGTAGGGTGCCACAGCACATGGAAAATTATGGGTTTCTGCTGTGAACAGAATGCCAAGTTCACGCATCATAAGGGATAACGGTGAAGTAGAACCTGGTACTGCTGGACGTAGATGATTTACTGGGTTCCCTTTTATTGCACTTGAGTTATCCTTGAATCCAATTATAGAGTTATTAGGGTTAGCCTTCAAGGGACTCTTTACTAACTGAAACAAAGTTCTCTCCATGGTCTCTCCATCTATCTCAAGCTTTCCGTTAAAAAACCAATGCCTGCTGTGCTCACTATTGGATTGGGCTATGTCAAAAAGTTCCACAGTAGTTGGATTGCGCTTGATGTCATCTCTGAAGAGGTGAGTGTAGTACTTGATATCTTGCTCATCAAACGCCAGCCCCATTCTGATATTTATTTCCTCAAGTGCTTCCCTTCCCCTTTCAATGACTGGTATAACACTGACAGGTTCTGGAACTACATCTGACCGAAATGATGTAAGCTTGCTAGGATAAACACACTCAGTCATTCTGTCATGAATCAAAGCAGCAAAGCTGTTGAGCTGGCTTTCATCAAGTGGGCCACTACCAGGCTGAAGGCACAAAAGATATCTTCTAGATCTCTCCAGGCGAGTTACTTCCATTAATGATAGAGCTTTACAAATTGAGACAGCATTGGTCGAGAAAGCTGTTGAAAATGTCATCCGGGGACCGACCTCAACAAGGAAAGAATAAGGGCTCCTCAAAACTTCCTCCTCCAGAAAACTCCCTGATTGTAAGTTCTCAGGTTCATAAGTTTCCGCTAAGAGCCACTGAAGTGCTGTGAGCTTCTCAGAACTTAGTGCACTTTCCAACTCAACATTGAAGCATTGCTCGGTTTTTATGTCAATAATATTAGAAGACACCTTTGCCTGCACTTTCCTGAGTAAATCCTTGGTCTCACTCTCTTGAAGAAATGGTCTGCGGTAAAGGTGAATAATCCTTGAAAACAATTTTACATCATCGACAGATTCCTCTACCAATGGACTATTAACATCCCTCGATACTGCGGCATTGAGAGCTGGCATTGGTCGGGTATTTGAAAGAGCAAATCTTTGATTAGGTAACCAGCAAAAATGACGTAGGTCCAAGCAACCTCTAACCATTCGTGACCTTCTCAAGGAAGACTGTCTTGCAGAGATAAAGCTATGCCTTTGTTTTACCTGGGGAGGACACACATAATAATTATTACATACAGGAAAAAAAGTATCATTAGGTGACAGTTCAACTATGTGCATACCATATTACTAGGAAAGCTTTGAAGACATAGCATATGTCTTCCTGTCATTTCAGCAGCAGATGCCATGTTCACACAAACCTCGGATACTCCAATAACCTGTGAAACAGGAAATCAAGCATTCAGCCAATGAGCATAACTCAAGTTTAGTCTACAAGGTATAAAGCTATAAATTCAGTTTATGCCATTTGCAAGTGTTGAAATCAGGAACTTATTTCGTTATATTTCAACTACATAAGCAAAAAAGGTTAATGCAGAAACATACAGACAGATCGATATACATATTGTTCACTGTTCCTGGATATGAATAATAGCACATAAAAATACCGAGCAGTCATGAATAGCACATATGTTCTTACCACCTAAAAATCCCTTGGGTTGCACAAATAGAAACAAAAGAAAATAGCTTGCTTAGCCAAATGTTCATGAAGATTTAGTATTTTCATCAATCTCATATTTACATAGTTCATTAATTGCTTGTTTGTGTGACTGCAGGGAGCCCTCCCTTATATAAAAAGAATGAACTGGAATAAGATTATACAAGGGCTATCAAATGCAAGATAGTTCAATGGCAGTCCAGTAGATATATGGGCAATTAAGAATTAACTCTACGTTCAGATTCCATAAAAAAAAATCTAGGTTCAGTATGCAACCATACAGAAATACAGACGAAGCAAAAATAAGTGTGAGCTTGGTTCAGTAAAGCACTCAACTAAGCAAACAAACTTGACCAATACCAAGTACAGACGGCCAAAACAAAACTTAGAGGTTCCTATTTGCTACGGCCAGCAAGCATAGTCCATCGCAAATTAGCACCATGGAAGCAACACAAACCAAATAAAGTAGCACATGGAAAATCGAGAGAATGGGACTGAATCTAGCATATCGGACATAAACAACTGGATAGCTTAATATAAGAAGGCTATGTCATGAAGAGATGAGCATTACTGCATGAGCAGCATATATGCAAGGTACAGAGTGGACACGAGCGGCAAACATGCAAGCTACCGGGTGGACACAAGTGGTGGGTGCCGTAGTGTACCGCCGAAGATGACGCGCGCAGGGCGCCGTCGATGAGCGGACGGTGGAGGCGTTGAGTCGAGGAACAACCGGAAAAGAGTCCGGGACGAGATGCGGGAGTGGAGGACGAGCGGCTGCAGCGAGAGGCGAGTGAGCACGCCGCGCGGTGGAAGGGGCCGGGGTCGGTGCCGGGGAGGAGACGGGTGGAAGCACCTCCTCGCGTGCGTGGAGAGGACGCGGGCAAGGCGGCGCAGAGCGAGGACAGGGACCCCGGCGGCGCATAGATTCTCCCCTGACTTTTGTTTACTTTCCTTTGTTCTTTGGGCCGTCGTCTTTGCAAGGGAAGGGTAGGGTGGGCCTCTGCTTGATTGCCTCGCTGGGCCTGATTTGTTCTTTTTAATTTGAAAGAAGTACATATTTCGTTCTTAAATGTATCTTTTGGGATAAAACCTTCCCGAAGTTAAAAACCGTTTATGTTTAACCCTCAAATCCATAAAACCAGATAAATCACCCATTAGACGGTTTTCATGCTGATCTGGTCAATTTAAAACGGTTTTGTTGCTGATTAGGATTTTAACCTCTGTTTTGACCTGTTGACATGTCATGTAAAAATTTTGTCTTTCCTCTTCGCCCGTTCCTCTCTCTGTGCCCGAGCTCCCTCGTGGCCGAGCCGCCTGGCCCTGACCCCAGGCCGCGCCTTCGGTCGTCACCGCCTGCTCGCAGCCCGGCTCGCCACCGGCCACCGTCTGCCCGCGTCACCCCCGCCCCTTGGCCGAGCTCGAGTTCGAGCCGACTCCATGGCCTCCAGAAAATCCAAGCCCACAAGTACCTGTGTAGCCTACCAGTCAACGAGCGCAAGCAGGGGGAAACCCTCCCGCAGGTGTTCTGGAGCAATCTTCCGCCCTTGCTCTGACGGATCTGTCGTCCGATCCCTCGACACGGCGGACGTCCTTGCCGCTAGTGGCCACAAGCCCGACAACGATATTGCATAGGGAGCGCCTATTGCCCAGTCGACCCAGAAATAAGTCGACGTGGGTAGGTACTGCTGATTGTTTGTGTGTAGTCATCGATGCCTATTTGGTGGGTTGTTGTCATGATGTTTGGGATTTGTCTGTTGGGCTTTGTAATGACTTTCTCCGTTTGTTGGGCTGGTGTCCTGATCTTTGGACTTCGTCTGTTTGGGCTTTATACTGACTTTGCCAATTGGATGTACCCAAAAATGGATCTCTCCTTCTGGCCGTAATCAACAAACAAAACAGCCCGAAAAAAAATGCTAAGTAAACAAGAGAAGGCTGGATCCAGAACAGCAACCCCCCCTTGTTGCCCTCAGGATCCGCAAACAAAAAACACGAAGGAAAAAAAGGAAGGAGATAGAAGCTCTGACGAAGAAGAACTAGATCATGGCGACTCCCAGCTACGGCGCTAACGCGCCGCCAGAAGACAGTGCAACAAAAAATCCAACGGAAGAGGATACATACCAAGGTACTAAAGAACAGCTAACACTTCATCCGTAACCTCCTCTTGTCCAAACCAGCACGTGAATCTTTGAAGTCTTGTTTAGATCTACCTTTACTTTGTCCAAAAAGTACATCCTGTTGTTTTGGAGATAAAAGATGACTTTGGAATTTCCTGTGACTGTGCAACAACAAAAACAAGCAGGCATTGTGGATTCGTATGGTGATTACCTGCTGGGGGTTCGCAGCATGAAGAATCCCATGTAAACGCTGGCAGCTCTCAGGTTTGTCATCGTGCCCCTCCCTCCCACTTTTCCAGCAACAAATCCAATGAATTCAACGATGTTTCCTAGTGGCTGAAAAAAAAAAGAAACTGGTAAGTTCAGTTCTGTTGTGTAAAAAAATTCATTTATTTATTTTGTTTTATTTCAACAAGGACATTTATTAAAATACAGAAACAAACAAATAAGAAGTATATGCTTAGATTCTGAAAACACCATTGGTTGCCCACCCCCTATGCAGGGTCCTGCTTGCGATGGGTGGGGGGATGGGTTTATGCAATTGTTGTTGGGCCCTAATTTGTCGTTTCGCAATAAGGAGGTAAAAAAAATTATATTGTTGGACAGACAAACAAATATATGACAGGGCCATTGTTGGAAATTCTTACTAGTCCATTGGGTTTTATATGTATTATAATTTGGCTATTTTCTGCTTTACATGTCAACATTGTGAAAAATGAAGAATGATATGTTCATGATCACTGGACGTAACGGGAGAGAGGAAGATTTGCCTGATAATTACTTTCATGATTATCGCCCTGTTCCCACAGCAGATCATACAAATGACAGCAGTTGCAGAACCCAGTCTAATGGAGCCCAAGAGAATAACTCTTACATATCTGATGACAACTCTTGTGAAGACAACATAGTTGACATAACAAACAATGGTGCACATGACACAGTGGCTGACTCTGCAGACAAGGCAGTGGGGGAAGAAGCTGAACAAGCTATTGAACATCTATCACAGGAAGACATAGAGATATTCCTTGAAAATGAGAGTGTGATTGGTGCACAAACCTGCAGCCAGGAGGTTAGAAGCCATCACGTCCCGCATATGAACCAAGTTTTTGTTTCTGAGGTTGATGCATTCAGTTTTTACAACACCTATGCAAGCATAGTTGGTTCTCTGTGAAGAGAGCTGGAACCTATCGTTGCAGAAAGGAAGAGGTTAGAGAGGTGACAAGGCACACATATAGATGCAACAGGGCAGGCAAGATAGTTGACAAAGAAGTGATTGAGCAGAGAAAGCAAACAAAGGAGCTTAAAAGGCTGCAGAAGAGAGGGTTGACAGCAGTCCGGGGGAAAAGAAAAAGGAAAACAAACTCCATTGAAATAACAGACTGCCAGGCAAAAATGGTGATCACACTCAAAGATGGTACATGGCTTGTAACAAGCTTGGACATGCAGCACAACCATGAATTGAGCCCGCATGGAGAGGCAAAGTATTTGCGATCACACAAGCATATGACCAATGTGGAAAAATTGTTCATCCGCACGTTCAATTCTGTGAAGCTGCCCACAAGAAAAATTATGGCCATCCTGTCATATCTCAGAGGTGGGATACATGCAACACCGTACACCAAAAAAATTCTGAGCAACATGCGGACATCGATCAGGAAGGAGACAAAAGCCAATGATATGATGATGGTTCTGCAGTACTTCAGGAAAAGACAAGATCATGATCCTCGGTTCTACTATGCATTCAAAGTTGACTCGTCAAAAAAGGTGGAGAACATCTTTTGGTCTGATGGGAACTCAAGAAGATTCTATGAGTTATATGGAGACTGCATTAGCTTCGATACAACATACAAGACAAACAGATATAACCTGCCATTTGCACCTTTTGTTGGGATAACAGGACATGCCCATAACTGCTTATTTGCTTGTGCTATATTGCATGATGAAACTATAGAAACATTCACATGGTTGTTTGACACATTTTTGCACTGCATGGGGGGGAAGAAGCCAGTTACAATTATAGCAGATCAAGATGTTGCCATGAAGCAAGCAATACCAATAGTTTTCACAGGAACAAAGCATAGGAATTGCCTCTTCCATATCAAAAAGAAAGCAGAAGAAAAGTGTGCCCGTTGCTTTGCTACTAAACCAACTTTGCATGAAGATTTTTCTGATATTGTGAACAAGTGCTTCACAGAAACAGAATTTGAAACACTATGGCCTGAGATGATAGTGAGGCACAAGCTGGAGGATATAAAATATTTCAAGCAAATGTGGGACATGAGAAAGAATTTTGTTCCTGTTTATTTCAAGAAAGATTTCTTCCCTTTCATACACTCAACTGCCAGGAGTGAAGACACTAATGCTGTCTTCAAGGACAATGTTGGTTTAACTTATAGTGTTATTAGTTTCCTGAGTGAGTATCAAAGGATTTCGGAAGATATAATGGAGAAAGAGAGGGAACAAGACTCTCTAACTAGAACAACAAGGCCAACAATGTGGGTTGGTTCAGCAATTGAATTACAAGCTGCGAAGAAATATAACAGGAGTATTTTCTACAAGTTTCAAGCACAGCTGAAACTGACACCAAAACTGCATGTCCTGGAAGTTGAGAAGAATTTGAAATATGATGTATACAAATCAAAGATCCTAGCTGACAAAGATTTTAGGCAGAGGAAATTTGTTGTCATGGTGGACTGGTTGAATGAGGATATAAGTTGTATATGTCAGAAATTTCTGAAAGACGGCATTGTGTTTTGTCATGTGCTAAAAGTGCTGGATTTCCTCAACATATCAGAGCTTCCTGATAAGTATTACATTGACAGGTGGATGCCAAAAGAAACAAAGTATACCAGGGACATTGAACACAATATGCCGGTTGAACATACAGAAAACAGCCCCCAACTCCGATACAACATACTATGTCAGTAGTTTATAGAGGTGGCGTCTGATGGCTCGGTCTGTAATGAAAGGTACATGTACTTGCTCGGTGAGATTAAAAGGATTAGGCAACAGCTAAACACAATGCCAGGCAAAGAACATACACAACAGCAGGCGGAAGGTGCAGGTAGTGCACGAACTGGCGATGGTGAGGTGGTATCCGAAAACACAACTGTTGTGCAGCCTGATATGATTCTTGCTGATCCGGATGTAGCTAAATCTAAAGGACGTCCTAAGACTGCAAGGCGTCATAAAACAATAATGGAGATAGTACTCACAAAGCAATAGATAACATGCATCCACTGTGCAGTTTCACCAGGGCAAGGAGTGAAGCACACGGCGCATTTAATGAGCCGACAGGAGGGGCGTTATCCGTCTAGTCGGGCGAACAGTGGTTGTCCAGTCCTATTTTTTAGGCCCTAGGCCCCTAGCCGCGAGGTTGGCGCTCATGCATGTATGCCAGCGCACCAAGGAGGAGCTGCCCGAGCTCCTTGCTCGCCACTTGTAAACCATGCGCCGTGGCACCTATGGTATCCCCTTGGCTATAAAAGGAGGACCCCCGCCAACGGTCAAAGGGTTCGTGGGTTTTCTGGTTGGATTTTTCTTGATTGGTTCGTTGGTTCGATTGTTGAGCCAACTCGTAGTGCAACACTGACAGTAGCCCGAGGTAGCAAAGAACACTTAGCCAAAAAGAGACCACCCAGGGGCTTCCCCCGGCAACCTATAAAACAGCCGATCTCACAGTAATACAAGCTCAGACAAGCAGGACGTAGGGTTTTACACCGCAAGGTGGCCCGAACCTAGGTAAAAAGCGTGTGCGTGCGTTCTTGGTAGGTTCTTACGCCTCACATTGGCCACACCGGCGATCGCCGGAGCGATCCCCGTAGCCCACTGCCGAACCTAAAAAGGGGGTGCCCGCGCATCCCCGGTGTCGGAGCCCTGTGCGACGACATCTGGCGCGCTAGGTCGGGAGCGCGTGATGAGAGCTCGCCGGTGACTGCCGGCGGCAGCGTCTACACCAACATCGGCCTCGTTCTCCTCGACGACGGAGCCAACCACCATGCCTCCCAAGCGGGCTGGTGACCCTCGGATCGACCCACGTGAAGCCCCAGCGGCACACACGCGGTCGCATGACGCACAGCCGGCATCGCGGGTTACGGAGAATCCTGAACCCTCACGAGCGCAGCAATCGCAGCTGCCACCCCCACCTCCTCGGCCGTCGGCAGATAACCGGCCGAGGGGGCCGACGGCCCCCAGTGCCGGGGCCAGTCGTGCGAGCGGCCATGGTGCCGCCCACAACGGCCAGCGATTCGATTCGCGGGCCGAAGGCGCGCAGCATCAGCTGCGCCACGAGCACACCGCGTCGCGGGCGACACCGACAGGGTCGCACCCCGTGCACCCAGGTGCGTCCGGGGATAGAGCAGAGGGCACCCGCTCGGGAAACCGGCTGCCTCCCGCGCGAACCCTGGCGGAGGCCATCATCGCCGCGCGGGTCATGGTGCGGTACGAGCCGCAGTAGGGCACGCCGGCGCACGAGGCATGGAGCGAGGAGCTGGACACGCTCCTCGCGCTCGCCGCCCAACAGCCGCAGGGCGAGGGCGCCTCGACAGGCTCCGGCAGCGGGTAGAACCCGGAGCGCGGAGACGCGTCCCGCGCCTCGCGGCAAGGGGAAAACCCTCCCCCGCAGGGAGGCGGGGACCCGAAGGGGTCCTCGGACTCGTCACCCACCGTCACGCGAGGTGACACGTGCAGCATCTTGAATTCCCGCCAGCAGGAGGACCTGCGTCAGCGCCTGCAGCGCCGGCGCTGGCGCGATGTAGAGCGCCAACGCCCCCAGGAGCAGGAGTATGCTCCTATGGGCACCGAGGACGGCTGCACCGCGTTTACACGCGAGCTGCGGCGGGTGACATGGCCCCGCAAGTTCCGAGCGCCCGCGGTCGGTACGTACGACGGGACCGTGAATCCCAAGGATTTCCTCCTGACCTACACGTTGGTGATGCATGCCATCGGCGCCGACGACAAGGTCAGAGCCAACTGGTTCCCGATGGTCCTGAAAGGATCAGCGAGAACCTGGCTGCTCAACCTGCCTGCTGGGTCCATCGCCACTTGGGCGGACCTGCGCGAGTAGTTTGTGAGTGCGTTTCAGGGCGGTTACAAACGCACGGGAACCATGGCGGAGCTGCACACCGTGGGCAAAAGCCGGGAGAGACGCTCCGGAGCTTCGTCAACCGCTTCTCCAACCTCTCCTACTCTATCCCAGAGGCAGAGGTCGCCGCCATCGTCAACACCTTCGCCATCAACGTCCGCGATCCCAAGATGCGCGAGACACTGAGCACGCATCGGATCCGGATGACGCAGAATCTGTACGCCTTGGCGCACAAGTGGGCAACGGCCGAGGAAGGGCGCCTAGCGTCCGAACTTGCAGCTAAAGCTGCTGCGAGCCCAGGAGAGGGTTCGCAGAAGAAGAGTTCCCGCAAGCACAGCGGGAAGCAAGTCCTCGCCGCGGAGTCGGGGGCTGCTGCGAGGCCTGTGAAGAAGGCCTCGCTCGGTGGCGGGTCTGGCGGCAAGCAGGGTTACGCGCCCTGCTGCCCCATCCATGCCAACTCCACCCACGACGCGCAGGACTGCCACATCCTGCAGGGAATCAAGCAGCGACGCGAGCAGCGCCACGAGGAGCGCCGGGCAGCCGGCGCCTGCTTCAACTGCAGCGACATCGGGCATCTCTCCCGAGATTGCCCGAACGACCCTAGAGCGGGGCCGAAGCCTGCCGGCGGCAGGGAGGAAGCCCAGGGGGGATGCGGCCAAGCCCGCGCCGGTAGGGAGCGCCCCCCCCCCCCCCCGGGGATGAGACCGGGCCCATGCTAAGGAGCAGCACGAGTCCGATTGCACTGGCGGCGATGAGCCAGGCTTTAAGGAGCCCCGTGGCGTCGCCTGCATCCATGGGGGAGCTTACCCTCTCCCATCCCATGCCGCGGTGAAGCGCCTCACCCGTGACGTGTGCGCGTTGTTGCCGGACGCGGAGCCGCAACAGCCGTTAAGGTGGTCGCACGTGCCGATCACCTTCAGCGCCAACGATCACCCAGCGCGGCAGCTGGGTTCAGGGGTCATACCCTTCGTGGTCTCACCGATCATCAGCAACATGACGGTGACCAAGGTGCTGGTGGACAACGGAGCGGGGCTAAACCTCCTGTCCGCCAGGTTGGGGGAGAAACTCCAGTTGCCGGTGGAGCAGCTGAAACCCATTGACCTGTTCCGGGGAGTGAACCCCGGGATCGTGCGCCCCCTGGGGTGCATCACGCTGCCGGTGACCTTCGGGTCCCAGGAAGTGTTCAGAACCGAGCACGTAGTGTTCGACGTGGCGCACACCCCATTGCCCTACAACGGGATCCTTGGTCGGCCGGCGCTGATCAAGTTCATGGCGGCGACACATCGCGCCTATGGCGTGATGAAGATGCCGCCCGTGTACGGAGTCCTCTCCATTAGGTGTGAGGTTGGGGGAGAAACTCTAGTTGCCGGTGGAGCAGCTGAAACCCATTGACCCGTTCCGGGGAGTGAACCCCGGGATCGTGCGCCCCCTGGGGCGCATCACGCTGCCGGTGACCTTCGGGTCCCAGGAAGTGTTCAGAACCGAGCACGTAGTGTTCGACGTGGCGCACACCCCGTTGCCCTACAATGGGATCCTTGGTCGGCCGGCGCTGATCAAGTTCATGGCGGCGACACATCACGCCTATGGCGTGATGAAGATGCCGCCCGTGTACGGAGTCCTCTCCATTAGGTGTGACCTCAAGGATGCGGCCTGGTGCATTGGCGAGGTCGCCAGGGCCGCCGCCGCAGCCGACGCCGGTGACGAGGACGTTGCCAGAGACGAAACCTCGCCTGGGGACGGCCCGGCAACGAAGAAGGCCTGCGCTGCCCCGCAAGAGCTTGCCGGGGGAAACGCAGGCTCGAGCTCGTGCCCCGGCAAGGGCCAGAAGCTCCAGGAGGAGGCCACCAAGGTGAAGAAGCTGCCCCTCCAAGCCGGCAACAAGGAGCGCACCGTCACCGTCGGTGCGAACCTTACTGCCGAATAGGAAAGCGTCCTCATCACTTTCCTCCGGGAGAATGCCGACGTGTTCGCTTGGGAGCCGTCGGACCTTCCCGAAGTCCCTAGGGAGGTGATTGAACATCGACTCGCGGTGCGCCCGGACGCCCGCCCCGTCAAGCTGAAGATTCAACGGCAAGCGCAGGAGCGCAAAGATTTCATCAAGTAAGAGGTGGACAAGCTCAAGGCTGCCGGGGCTATCAGGGAAGTTCTGTACCCAACTTGGTTAGCTAACCCTGTAGTAGTACCCCAGTCGAGAAATAAGCTTCGCATGTGTGTAGATTTTACTGATCTAAACTGTGCATGTCCCAAGGATCCTTTCCCTGTACCTCGCATCGATCAAATAGTTGACTCCACCGCTGGTTGCGACTTGCTGAGCTTTTTGGATGCTTTTTCCGGCTACCATTAAATCAAGATGGCAGTCGAAGACGGGGAAAAAACAACGTTCATCACCCCGGTTGGCTGCTACTGTTACACGTGCATGCCTTTCGGGTTGAAGAACGCGGGCTCAACGTTCCAGCGCGCGTTGCGCGAGTGCTTGGGGCCCCAGCTAGGCCGGAACATGGAGGCCTACATGGACGACATCATCATCAAGTCGAAGCGCGGGGACTCGCTGATTGATGACCTGCGGGAGACGTTTGATAACCTCCGCAGAATCAAACTCAAGCTGAACCCTGAAAAGTGCACCTTTGGTGTGGACTCGGGCCAGCTTCTGGGTTTCTTGGTTTCGCACAGGGGGATACAAGCCAACCCACAGAAAATAGAAGCTATCGAGAAGATGGAGGCTTCCCGCAAGGTGAAGGATGTCCAGCGCCTCAATGGTTGCGTTGCCGCGCTGGGCCGCTTCATATCAAGGCTGGGCGAACGCGCCCTGCCTTTCTTCAAAGTGATGAAGAAGAAGGGCCCAATAGAGTGGACCCCCGAGGCCGAGGCGGCGTTCCGGGAACTCAAACAATACCTGAAGTCGCCGCCCGTCCTCATCGCCCCCAAGTCGGGCGAGCCGCTATTACTCTACCTAGCAGCGACGGAGCAGGTGGTCAGCTCGGTGCGGGTTGCCGAGAGGGAGGAAGATGTTCCGGGGACTGAGGCTACGGGGCAGGGGGCTGAACGGCCCCCAGCAACCGCCTCGGACCCAGGGACCACCCCCGAGTCGGCAACTTTAGCACCACGCAAGTGGCTCGTGCAGCACCCAGTGTACTTCGTCAGCACGGTGCTGCGCGACGCCCGTACGAGGTACCCACAGGTGCAGAAGCTCCTTCTGGGGATACTGCTCGTGTCCCGGAAGCTGCGCCACTACTTTCAGGCGCACCGCGTCACCGTGGTGTCGGGGTTCTGCCTCGAGCGAGCCCTCACCAACCGTGAAGCCACCGGAAGGGTGGCCGAGTGGAGGATGGAGCTGTCAGAGTTCGATCTGCACTTCACCAACTCCAAGAGCATCAAGAGTACGGCCCTGGTGGACTTCGTCGCAGAGTGGACATCGATGAGTGTAGAGGAGGAGGAGCCGGAGACCAGCCTGCCAGGCAAGCTGGACGAAGGCCACTGGGTCATCTACTTCGACGGCGTGTTCAGTCTCCAGAGAGCCGGATCCGGGGTCGTCATCGAGTCACCGACGGGGGATCAGTTGAGGTTCGCTGTTCAACTCGATTTCCCGAACTCCACCAACAACACGGCAAAGTATGAGGGTTTGGTCGCCGGATTGCGGGCAGCGATCGCCCTGGACATCAAGCGCCTGGTCGTTTGCGGGGACTTCCAGCTCGTGATCAACCAGGTTAACAAGGACTATGACTGCCCACAGATGGCACCGTACGTGGAGGAAGTCCGCAAGCTAGAACGCAAGTTCAAGGGCTTGCGATTCAAGCACGTCAAACGCAAGGACAACTTCACAACTGACGAGCTGTCCAAGATGGCAGCGGAACGCCGGAGGCCTCCGGCGGGGGTGTTCTGCCACAAGCAGGCGGCTCCCTCAGTCGCCCCCAAGCCGGTTGCCAGGGAAGCCCCTCTGGCGGCCGAAGGAAACCCCGCGACAGCAGGGGTCCATGCCACTGACGTAGCGGCATGCGTTGGCAGGGAGATCCCTCCCTGGGCGATGGAAATCGCCCGCTACCTGAAGGGAGAGGCCCTCCCAGAAGACGACGTCGCCGCGGAGCAAGTGGCCCGGCAAGCCAAAATGTACACCGTGGTGGACGGAAACCTCTACCGCAGGCGTGCAAATGGAGTCAAGCTCATCTGCGTGCCACAAGACGAAGGGTGCGCACTGTTGGAGGAGATAAATCGAGGCACATGCTCTCACCATGTGGCCTCCAGGGCGCTGGCCTGCAAGGCGTTTCGGCACGGTTTCTACTGGCCCACGGCCCTGGCTGACGCGGAGCAGCTGGTGAAGACGTGTGAGGCATGCCAGTTCCACTCGAAGAAGAGCAACCAGCCGGCGCAGACCCTGCATGTCATCCTGTCCTCGTGGCCATTCATGGTCAGGGGGCTGGACATCATCGGCAAGTTGCCGAGAGCGGTCGGCGGCTACGAGTACTTGCTCGTAGCGATCGACAAATTCTCCAAGTGGGTGGAAGTGGAACCAGTGCGGAAGGTGACCGCCTAGGCGGCCATCAAGTTCTTCAAGAACATTGTGTGCCGGTTTGGTGTGCCCAATGGCATCATCACCGACAACGGCACGCAATTCACGAGGGCGGTGTTCCAGGCCTACTGCGAGGGCATAAGCACCAAGATACACTTCGCGTCCGTTGCTCACCCAAGGAGTAACGGGCAGGCGGAGCAAGCCAACGCGGAAGTGCTGCTGGGGCTCAAGACGAGAACCTTTGACAAGCTCAAAGGCCACGGGAAACACTAGGTCGAGGAACTCCAGCACGTGCTGTGGTCAATCAGGACCACACCTAGCCGGGCAACGGGCAAAACTCCTTTCGCCCTTGTCTACGAGGCAGAAGCGGTGCTGCCCCTCGAGCTCAAGCACGGATCTTCCCGAGTACGCGCGTACGGCAACTCCAGCCAACACGAGCAAAGGGTTGATGATCTGAACTTCATCGAAGAGCTTCGATGCCGGGCTGCTGTGCAAGCCGCGCGCTACCAGCATGGACTCCGTCGTTATCACGACAGGCGAGTCCGTCCCCGGGGGCTCGAGAACGGAGACCTTGTCCTGCACCGGATACAAGGAACGAAGGCCGGGAACAAGTTGACTCCAAAATGGGAGGGGCACTTCCGGGTAGTGCAGGTGACCAGATCGGGGGCTATCCAGCTGGAAACCGAAGAAGGCTTGCCGGTGCAAAATAGCTGGAATATTGAGCACTTGCGCAAGTTCTACCTGTGAAGCGGCGGAGCCCGACCCTCAAGTGATGCCGCCGATGCATACCTCTCGAACTAGTGTAGCCGGGCAGCCCCCGCGTGTAAACCCCTAGTTATTGTGAATAAAGATAAGTGTTGTTTCCTAAATGTTTAATTGCCTCATTTTATCGGCATGTTCCTTCCACTCCTGTCGTCTCCTGCTCTAGGTGCACAGAAGTCTCTTTCCATACTTGGTTGTGAGCAGGGGGCTGCCGGAGCCTCGAAAACGTAAAACCCGTTGCCGGATCACTCCGGCACGGAGCATGCAGTTGCCAGGCTTCCCGCGACGTGCTGGCGTGCAGTTGCTGGGCTTCCCGCGACGTGCATCTTGGCATGCAGTTGCCGGGCTTCCCATAATGTGCATCATGCAGTCGCTGCGTCCGGGAAATAAAAATGCTCACAGCCAAGTTTGGTATCGAACCTTTTGTGCCCGGGGGCTGGGAGGCAGGAGAGCTTTGTGTGTTTATCATGAATTTCGAAAAAAAATTGCAGCATCTCGTGCTTGGTAAGAATCTAATGTACAGGGTAAAGGTGGAATCTTGCGCACTGTAATGCCCGTGGACTGCCCACGAGTCGCGGCGTGTAGCAACGCCTTGTGGTGCGGAGCACCCGCACAACGAGGGGCTTGCCACGTGTGCCACAGCAACTTGGCATGCGGAGTGGCGAAGGCCGTATCGCACTCCAAAGGGCGGGGCGCCACGTATGCTGTGTTGACCCGGCGTGTGTGGTGGCAAGCCCCCCCCCCTTCCGCGCCTATGAAAGGAGCGTCCGGGCCATGGAACAGCACAGACCACAGCCAAGAGGCTAAGAGGGCGGGTGGTGCCGTAGAGGCACGATGGGGGTGCATCCCATCGCGCCCAGCGCCGACGGGTGCACCGCCATCGCGCCCTTGCCGCATCCCCCCACCGAGCCCACTCCGAGGGGTGTCGCAGAGACACGGTGGTGGTGCATCCCACCCGCGCTCAGCGCCGGCGGGTGCACTGCCGCCGTGTCCTTGCCACACCTCCTCTAGCGAGCAACTCCGGGGCGAGGGCTGCCGCGGAAGCACTGTGGTGGTGCATTCCATCAACGCTTGGCGCTGACGGGTGCACTGCCGCAGTGCTCCTGCCGCATCCCTCCAGAGGGTATCTCCGCAAGGAGCAAGGGTTGCCGCGGAGACACTATGGTACTGCATGCCATCAGCGCTCAGCGCCGACGGGTGCACTGCCGTAGTGTCCCTGCCGCACCCCTCCAGAGGCGAGGGTCGTCGCGAGGACGCTGTGATGGCGCCGGTGCCGGCGTCCACCGTTTGCTCCGGCCCACCACAGCGTCCCTGTTGCGTCCCTCAGGCAGATTTTCCCCAAATAGCGAGGGCTGCTGCGGGAACGCCGTGATGTCCTCGCCACCCGCATTTGCCGGTGGTGGTGAGGAAGTCAAGACGTCCCGGCTGCACCCCTCGAAAGAGGTTCCTCCAAATGCAAGGGCTTTTCCAAAGGCGAGGGTTGTTGCGGAGACGCGGCGGTAGCATCGTCGTCGGCGCTTGACGCCGGCGGCGATCCTGCCATGGCGTTCCCGCTGCATCCCTCAAACAGGCTTTCTCAAGGGCGACGTACCAGGCGCACACCTCCGCCAAGCGTGCCGAGCACGAGACCGAACGAAAAGCTAAGTGCTTGCACCTGAACGATAAACTCCTTAAGAACTGAACGTAACTGAATGCTGCCTCGCTAAGTGTTGCCCCGGAACCTGCGTGTAGCCAGAGTGTTAGAAGGACGCTTGCGGGGGGAGTGCGCTCCCCGTGCGGCTTCCGGGTCCGTCCCGGGAGGGCATGGCTTGGAGTAGTTACCCCGCAAGTGGAGTGGCTCGCCTCTACTGCTTGGCCCCAGGTCGGCGCTGCGGGTCCGTCCCGGGTCCCTGGTCTGGTCAAGGGTGAGGCGCACGAGTCCCCGGCAACACAAAGCACAACACACAAGGGCGAAGGGATCCACCCTGCGAGGCAGCCCTGGGAACAAAGGACAAGGATTAAGCAGAACTAAAGAGCTTGATTAACTAAGTAGCGAACGATTACATGAACTAATGAAACTGTAATTGTTCAAACGGCGCCAAGCGCCATGCTTGCAGGAACGAAAACAAAGCAAAGAAACAGCAAGAGGCTGCAGCGACTAGTTGTCGGTGTCTTCCGCCGGGGACGACTCGGGGTCCGGCTTCCGCTGCATCCACTCGACCACCTCGTCGACGAACCCACTGACCGCCTGAGTGTGGGTGGGCTCATCCTCGCTGTCCGACCAGGCGTCCAGCAGCGTCTCGAAGGAAAACTCCGGGTCCCGAAGGTGTACCATCGGAAGGATCGTCCCGGCGACCTCCCGGGCGCAGTTGGCAACCTCGTTGGCGCCAAACTTGGCGATCCATACATCGAGGGGCCCCGAACTTCCCCACCAGGTCGGAGAAGAACGGGATCAGCGTTGAGACGTCCGTGCCGTCCACCTCCGCGGCCTGCAGCTCGAACCTGGGCAGCAGATCACGCAGCGCCTGGGCGATATGGAGCAGCTTCTCGGTCTCCAGCTGCCGTTGCCCGATCAACGTGCTCTGGTGGAGCCGGGCGTTGAGCGTGGCCTTCTTGGCCTTCCGGAGGCGGCTCGCCAGCGACGCGAGCTCCGTGGCTTGGGCCGTGTTGTCCTCGCCGGCCTTGGCGAGCTTCTCCCGGACAGTGGCCAGCTTGTTCTCGAGCCGGGCCGCTCTGTCCATGGCGGCGCCGAGCTAGATCTCATGCCGGGGCTGCCGCGTCGACCGCGCTTTCGGTGGCCTTGACCTGCCCCTCCAGCTTGACGCGCAGGCCCTGGATCTCACCGAGATAGTTGGCGATCAGATCGCTCTTCTCGCTGATCCGAGCCTGGGCTGTAGCGAGCACCTCGGCGTGCTCCTTCTTGGCTTCCGCTTGAGCCACCACCAGCGAGTCCAGAGCCCCCTGGAGCTCGGCGCGCTGAGCCTCCAGTCACCGGTAGAGCTCTTCTTCCGGGATGACTGGTGTGTCGGCATTCTCAAAAGCTTCCTGGGCAAGGCGCGCCTCCTCCCTGTCGAGGCGCGTCTCCTCCCATAGCCGGGAGAGTTCCTGCCGCTCCTTCTCCACGGCTTGCCGCAGCTCGCCAAGCTGGCTCTTGGCGATCGCGTGGTGCTCCCTTACCTCGTTGAAGGAGGTGACGAAGGCCAGTTGCTAGTCCTTGACGGCGTCAAGGAGCCGGTGCCCTCGGTCGAAGACGCTCGGATCCCAGGTGATGGGATTCCAAGCCACCCCGGCAAGGGTGCCGAGGTCGGTGTCGAAGGAAGCAGCCGCCGACGACGAAGCCCCCGCCGCTACCGTATAGCTGGACGGGGGGTCATCCGCTTGCGGCAGAGCATCTTGTCGCTCCTCCCCGGCAACCTCCCCCTCACCCGCGCCCAGGGACTATGGGGATGGTGAGGTTGCCGCGCCCCCAGCAGGGGCCGTCCCCTGTTGGACAGCAGAAGAACCCGCGCCAGCGGCGCCTACGACCGCTGGCGCGTTGCGGGACACCGTCCCGGTGGCGGCGGTAGTCGCCGCTGCCGCTGCCGCTGCGGTCGCCGCAGCAGGGCGTGGCGTGGGGGCTGCTTCTGGCCCCTCCGTTGTCCCTATAACCTCGACGTCGAAGTCGAGGTCAACTACAGTAGCACCTGCTTCCGGTGCGGGTGCGCTTGGGCCTGCAGCAGCAAGAAATGTGAGAAGTGGAAAGCTAGAGAAGTTCCCTAGAAGTGGACGAGGGGGCTCAGGATCGTTACCTTGCAAGAACGTTGGGCTTGCGGGGGGAGCCTCCCCCTCCTCCTCCGTCCCGGCAGGGGTCTCCTGGAGGCTTGCTGCGGGCGGAGCGTCGCCTATGGAAAGAGAAGGTACGGTTACATGAGTAGCTGACAAATGAAAATGCAGGAAAGGAGGCAGGAAGGAGCTGTAACTGTTGCTGGCGCCACCTCTGTTGGGGCTGAGTCGCCGGCAGGTGCGATGGCGGCGCCGTTGGCCCCTGTGCCGGCCGGGTCGGCCGCGCTGCCGTCGTCCGCGCGTGCCTTCTTGCTCGGCGCGACAGGCGGGGACTCGACCCTTCCCCTCTTGCCGGCGCTTGCCGATGAATCAGCCTTCGGGGGGTTGCGCCGGAGCGCAAAGCCTCGGAAGACCCCCCGAGCGGGCGGAGCCGTGGGTGCCCGTGGGGTTGCCGTGGCCCGGGGCACCGCGGGAACCGACGACGGGGCCGCCGCGACGTCGGGGGCCGCCGTCGATGGAGCTGCCGCCGCGGCCCCGGCGGCTGCTGCGGAGGTAGGCGTCGCCGGGTCGATGGCGGTCGCTGCCGGGGTGGTCACCGCCGTGACCCCGGCAACCACTGCAGGGATGGTCGCTGCTGAGATGCCGGCGGACGCCCCCAGGGCGGCCGCCGACGCGGAGCCGGGTGCCGCCGCGGGGGCGGATGCCGTCGTAGCCACTGTGGAGGTAGCCGCGGTCGCTGCGTGCGCCCCTGATCTTCGCACGATCAGGGGCGCGTCGTCATCCACGGGGACGACTGCCTGGGACGTGGCAGGCTGGCCCGCCTCGTTGTCCGAGGACTGCAGGGAGGGCCAGCTCACTTCCGATTCGCCCCCGCTCTCTTCAAGCACCTGCTTCCCGCGGGGTGCGGGCGGGGGACAGCGCAGGGACCGAGTGGGGGTATCGTCCATCAATCCCCACCAGTTGCAGGGCGGGAAGGAGGCGACGATGTCGTTCAGCCCCTGAACGCGGCGTGGAGGGAGATAACCCCCGGCAGGAACCCCGTAGCGGGAAGGTCCTCGGCGGAGATCCCCTTCACCCACACCTGGAGGGATTCCGGGTCCACGCCTTCGTGGTTGTGGCGTGTCCTGTCTCCGGGCCCCGTGTACATCCACGCGGGACGGAAGCGCAGTTGGAGCGGCGCGACTCGCCGGCTGATGAAGGTTCGCGCCACGTCGACGTCGGTGAGCCCCGCAAGCCGCAAGGCCTTGATCTTCTCCACATGGGGAGGAGATCGGCGTCGCGGTGGTACCGGTCCCGCCAGCCACTGTTGGGTTGCCGCAGCTCGGTGGGCGAGAGGATGAACTCCTCGGGGTCTTGCACCTGGACCCAGCACCAGTCGCCCCGTCATTCCTTCTCGATCTTCTTTTCCGACCGGATGATGAACTCAGACTTTATCCGATCGCGGGCGCGGAACACCACCCCCGACGACATCGTGTTCGCGTTATCGATCCGGGGGTAGAAGTAATGCTGGAACAGTGCCACCGACGGCATTACCCCGACGAATGCTTCGCAGAGGAACTGGAAGGTGGCGAGGAGGTAGAGAGACGTGGGGTGGAGCTGCGCCACCCGCAACTGGTACGACTCCATGACCACATGGAGGAACAGGGAGAAGGGCGGCACCAACTCGGTGAGGATGAAGCGCCCGAACACCCGAAAGTCGTTTTCCTGGTGATCGGTGCCTGCGGAGAAGATCAGGGTCTCCCCGTGCTCGTTGAACCCAAAGGCGACGGCGTGCCGGATCTTGGCCAGCGCCTCGCCGTTGTAGCCGGGCCGGTAGAAGGCAAGCGTGGCCCTCATCGCCCGCTTCTTCTGGTCTTTGTCGGCGGCGGCCTTGGCGGCCGCCTCGCTTTTACTGGCCGCCGCTCTCTTTGGGGCCTTCACCTCCTTTCCCTTCCTGGTGGTGGGGGGCGCCATGGGGAGCGGAGGCAGAAGCTAGCGAAGCTCTTGGGCGCAAGATGCGAAGAAGTTGGAAGACGAAGACTGGGGGGCTAAGTGTTTTCCCCTCAACGCAGCTGTAAAAGCTTTATAACACCCCGCCGTTTGGTAACTGCCGGTTCCGCACCCTACGGGCGCGCTGGGATAATTGCTAATCAAAGAGATAACGGGAAGAGTGGCCTTAACTTCCTTGTTTAAGGGGGAGGTTACAGCGGAAATCTCGCACCCACCACTCCGTCCGTAACGGCAGGGTATGTGGGATGGCGATGAGATGCGGGCCCGAGGCGAGTCGGGACCCACGCGTCGGTTGGGGCGTAGCCCGGCAACCGACCGGGGAAAAGTTCGTCTAGGAACAGGTGTTGCCGACCCACGCCCCGAGGCTACTGTCGCACCAGTGGCACCCGGGGTACCACCGTTGCACGACGCGTGGGTCGCATCACTGAGTTCCCGGGAGGATCTCACCCTGGGCAGCAACGTGCAGGCTGCCCGGCAAGCTACCAGCCCGGCAGGGCTAGCGGGGCTTCGGGGAATAATCCCGCCTAGGCACCCCTCAGGAAGGCACTTGCCGGGAGGAGGTGTTCCCGGGCGCAGGTTCCCGCCGTGAGGGCAGGGCCGAGTGAGCAGAGCAGCGGGGCCACGTGGGCGCGTGCCAGGCGCCCAGTGTGCAGTTTCACCAGGGCAAGGAGTGAAACGCACGGCGCATTTAATGAGCCGACAGGAGGGGCGTTATCCATCTAGTCGGGCGAACAGTGGCTGTCCAGTCCTATTTTTTAGGCCCTAGACCCCTAGCCGCGGGGTTGGCGCTCATGCATGCATGCCAGCGCACCAAGGAGGAGCTGCCCGAGCTCCTTGCTCGCCACTTATAAAACATGCGCCGTGGCACTTGTGGTATCCCCTTGGCTATAAAAGGAGGACCCCCGTCAACGGTCAAAGGTTCGTGGGTTTTCTGGTTGGATTTTTCTTGATTGGTTCGATTGTTGAGCCAACTCGTAGTGCAACACTGGCAGTAGCCCGAAGTAGCAAAGAACACTTAGCCAAAAAGAGACCACCTGGGGGCTCCCCCCGACAACCTGTAAAACAGTCGATCTCACAGTAATACAAGCTCAGACAAGCAGGACGTAAGGTTTACACCGCAAGGTGGCCCGAACCTGAGTAAAAAGCGTGTGCGTGCGTTCTTGGTAGGTTCTTACGCCTCACATTGGCCACGCCGGCGATCGCCGGAGCGATCCCCGTAGCCCACTGCCGAACATAAAAAGGAGGTGCCCGCGCATCCCCGGTGTCGAAGCCCCGTGCGACGACACAAAGAAATACTTCATTGGCTCCGCCCCCTCCCACCATCCCTATTTGTAAAAGAACATGAACTAAAAAAAGCAAAAAAAATCTCTCAATCTCGTGATCTATTTTCCTTTGCTGTCCAACTCCTATATTTCTCTGGACAATTTCTTCGTCACTATCTGCTACTGCTAGCTCTGTGAAACTTCTACGGTGTGTGTGTGCCTTGGATGAGTACTCATACTTGACCCTGTCCAAAAAAAAAATTAATAAGAAAGTTCAGTGATGAAAATATTTTACATGAACAAGAAAAAAAAATATTGAGTGACATAAAACCCAATAGAACAAACAAAAAAAACTGAATCTGAGAACACATACCTTTCTGAAATAGTTGTCGACTAGAATCTTTGCTTGTACTTCTATGTTATCTGGTGAGAACATCATTTCATTCGCAAGCTTGATCCTGAAATTTGGTATGTCGCTCCTGGAGAAGCAACAACTTTGTCGGTTGCGCGGTTCCCACAGCTCCATAAATTTCATCGCAAAAATTCCACAGTCGTCACTTGAAACCAAAAAAGAAAAAAGAATTAGAACTGTCAATTAAAATTGGCTGGTACAGATTAAATTACAAGGAAGAACTTGTTGCAAGAAAATGTTTCATACGTGTTGTCTTGGGTTGGAACCCTTGGATAAATAACACTTAATTTGTTAAAATCTTGTGGCTTTAAACCCCTCTCTTGCCAGGTGATCATAAAAAAATTTATCTGCACATAAAAAACACATTGTACCTTTCATGAATCATGACTAGAAAAAAAAACAAAAAGAAAGAATATAGGCGCAGCAAAAAACTTCAGTTCAGTAGACAGATAGTAGACAGGCTGAAGAAAATCAGCATATACCATTGTCTTTTGACACCTCCTTGTGAAATGCGGTGTTCATTCCATATAGGGAATCAAGAAAAATAAATTTCTCGTCTATGATATCCACCACGAAAGCAGACCAGTGGTCCTTCCAGATGGAGGGGAGGAACAACTAGAATGCAATGAAGTTAGGGGAAAAAAAGTAAGGATGCATTGTGATTTTACAACTACAATGCTTTGTTTTTGGATCAAAATGACAAAACACAAAACAGCTAAACAGCAAAAAACATTATTTAAAATCCTTTTGCCAAGAAACTTACTAAATCTGTCAGGTGTAAAGGCGTAGCTCTGCCAGCCCCGTGGATAGCGTTTAACGCTTTCTCCTTCATTGCGAGATAGTTGGCCTCGTTTGCCCATTTCTCGAGGAAGAATTCCTGCGTAAAACAGTAATAAGTAATAACAAGGCACAAAAAGTATAGATAAAAACTAGGTGAAAAAAATGTGGGTATAAACAAAATGCACCAAAATAAACATGTGATTCCCAGGGTACCCAACACAAAAGTAAAAATGTAAAAAAAAAACTTACCCCCAGGTGGTGGAAGAAGAAGTGTTTCCTTGATGAACTTGGATGTTTCTTTGTAAAAAGCTTTCGACAAAAAATATCAATGACATACGCTTCTACCCAACCTCCTTCGTTCATTGAATTGCCAAACAACTCAAACGACACGTTGATTTTGCCAATGTTTAGAGCAACGCAGATGTGTCATATTTTTTTTTTAAAGCATAATACATGTGTTAGTAATTACATACATACATATACATATACATATATATATTAGATACTAAATATTCAGATTATATCGACTAATATTAAATTATATGATTGATTAATATTTAATTATTATGATTATCTTTTACAGGATCTTTTAAGGCTGGTGAGGCCAACGGAGTTACCGACGGTTCGTGCAGTGGTGTAAAAATCCTACTCAGTACTCACTGAATTTTTCACTATATTGCTTCAGGAGTAGCTAAGTTTATTTCCCTAGGTGATCTTAAACAAGTTTATATTGGTGATTTCTTATCGTCTTCCCAGGTAGTTTCACCCGAAAGGAACACTTCTCTACGGTTACATGGTTCTCGTTCAAACGCCATACAAGAGGCTTACCTTACTACCTTCCCGACCTTATGTTACACTGGCTTGATTATGTTGGCTTTATTACAGTGGGAAGAGGTGCTACTACTACTAGAGAGCAGATGGTTTGCTCGCTAGTTGCTCTAACTTCGTGCTACTGAA
This sequence comes from Brachypodium distachyon, assembly GCF_000005505.3. Taxonomy (NCBI): domain Eukaryota; kingdom Viridiplantae; phylum Streptophyta; class Magnoliopsida; order Poales; family Poaceae; genus Brachypodium; species Brachypodium distachyon. The sequence continues at coordinate 29,764,659 of NC_016133.3, read as the reverse complement.
GGCTTGTGTTCTCAGGAATGTTGTGTGTCCTCCATCGCAGCAAGAAGGCTCTTTTTATAGGCAAGATATGGCTGGCTTCAATAGTGCTCTCATGCATTATTTACCTCTCCTTTCTTATTGGTCATGATGCACCTTCATTATAGGTCTTAGGCCTTCTTTATAGCCTCTTGAGTGCATGCATGCATGAAAAGATGAGGTTTTTTGGCTGCCACTTCTTTGGATGCGAACGTGGCCTCCTTCATCCTGAGAGTATTCTTGTGCTTCAATGATAGTGTACACGACACAATGCACATTTCTTGTCTGCTTACTTGGTTATTCTTCGTCTGCACACCCTAACTCATAGGATCACATGCAATTGTGATCTTGCATGCTGATGATGGGTTTTATATAATTAAGACATGCTAACAATGGATCTTAGGATTTAATATTATTATATATTTTTGGTTTTTTTTAATCTCAATCCTATTCAAATTATATTCTATCAACTATTCAGGTATAGATCAACTATTCGGGTATAGATTCGGAGGTGTATATGTCCTCCCCGCCCGAATTGATAGATATATAGAGAGAGAGACACACACGGAACAGACAAAAAGCAGAAAACGGAGATGTCCCCATCAAAAACAGGAACACACAACGTACTGCTTATGTGCATTGAGTTCGCACAACATGGTGATTGCTTCGTAGCGGATGTATTCTTCCCTGGTTGGAGCCTTAGTTGTTGTTTTGTCATATGGTGAGAATGCATATTTGCTAGGCTGGAAAATTCTCTTCGGTACAACATTTTCTTTCCCTGAGGAGCAACTGCCTGAACCAAACATCACATTCCTCTCATTAAAACCTTGGTTGTAATACTCTTCAGACATTTCAGACAGATTTGCCCGCCCGTGTTTTTCTTGATTTTCCTGTAATACCAACCCTTCTGGAGGTGGCTGCAAAAAGACATGATGCAAAAGGTACCGACAGTTCATATGCACATACATGAAAAAAAGCTATCCCTGGAAAACAACGCGAAATCAAAAAAAAAGGTGCGGGCTAGAGAGTTTCGGGAAAGCTTAGTCCAAGGTACATTGGTCCCTTCAAGATTATGGGACGAGTTGGGAAGTTAGCCTATCGTCTCGAGCTGTCAGAGTCAATGAAGGGAATGCACAATGTGTTTAATGTCTGTATGCTAAGAAAATATTTTCGAGATCCAGAACGTCAGATTACCTTGGAGCCAATTACCATTGAGCAAGATTTAACCTTTGAGGCTTCGCCACTGAGGATTCTGGAGGAGGCCGATAGAGTATTGAGGCGTCGAACACTCAAGTTCGTCAAAGTGCTTTGGACCAACCAAACGGAACGAGAAGCGACATGGGAACTCGAGAAACAGATGCGGCAGAAATACCCAGAGCTTTTTTCTCATGGTGAGTAATTAAGTTTCTGTTTTTTTTGTTTAAATTGCTGCACTTCTGCCTAGTAGTGGAGCGAAGAATTCGAGGGCGAATTCAGTTAAAGGGGGGAAGAATGTAATACCCCAAAACTTATAAAGGTTAGTTCTGTCGAGAGCCGAAAGTGTTGAACAAAAGTTGACTATTCAAACCGTAAGCCATACAGAAAAATTGATACCATGGTTGGATTCGTCTCGTCAAGACGAACGAAAACGACTATAAGCTTGTCAAAATTTGGAGTTCAGAAATTATGAATTTTTTTGTTTGGTGTCCTTTTGCTTTGAGCCCTTAAGATTAATTTGGAATAAAGAATAATAATATATAGAAAAGAAAAACTGATCTCCAAATAAAACCAGATGAAGGGGATTAGGAAATAAAGTTCCCTTTCGGCCCTGCCTTTTGTTTTCCCCAACTCCCCTGCCGACCGTCGCTAGGGTTCCAGCCGCCGCGGCTGCCGTTTGGGCTCTGCCGCGACTCACGATGGTTTTCCGTTGTCTCTCAGCACTGCTGTAGGTACATGGCTGTTTGATCAAGTCCCCGCTGTTTGGTTGAGTAGTTCACTCCTTTTAATTAGAGCAGTGCGCTGGGTTCAGTTTTAGTTGCTTCTGGTTGTTAGCGTTCAGAGGAAGGAAAGAAACTGCATCTGCTAGTGCTGTGCTAGTCGGCTGATTGGAATTGGCTTTCAGGTGTTTGATTAGGTGCTGAACGGCAGTTGCAGGGGCTGTGTGTTCTCTTGAAGATTGATTAGTTGGGTGCAGGCGGATACAAGTATGGGCACTGACCGATTGGTTTACTACAGCATCATAGGGGAATTTAATTCTGTAGATAAGGAGACAAGGAATAAAATTTAGCTTTAGCTGATCTTGGCAAAGGGATTAAGAAAAAAAGACCAAGAACTTGCCCTTTAAGCTGTACCTTTCGATTCGAGATAGGTTCTAAGACTGTCTTACCCACAGGTTCGGGAGCTCCGGGCGTTGGGCATCAATCTTCAGTTTGATCGTCAGCCTATTTCGGGTTTTAAGGCAAGTGCAGATGGAGTTTTCTTTTTTGTGGTTGACTGCACATGTTCCATGCTATTTTTTTCCCTGTGTTTGTTGTCCAACTCAGAGTATATGCACAAGGCATAGGTTGACTAATCCGGCACGGACCAGAGTGAGAAATGTCAAATATGTCTAGTCCGGTGAGGAAAGGACACGGGATGTGTCTAATCCGGAAAGCAATGTGTTCAGCTATGCATTTGTGTTAATTCAGATTTATGTCAGAATTCATCTTAAGAAAATGTTTGATGTTCAGTTTACACCATGTATTTGGCTGAGTATTTTACTCATACTTGTTTCTTCTTGTTGAATTTTATTGGTTTTCATGTACTCAAATAGTAGCATCCATGGGAGGGAGTAGCATCACATCACCAGGACCTCACTTATTGTTCTACCACATTGATTAGTTAAAAGTCTTAATCCATGGGGATTGAAAATATCACACCAGAACTGCTTAGTTTGAGTCTTGTTGGACGCTCAGAGAATATTTCATTTCTATCTTGGAGTCTATTAGTCAGTGTATGAACTGCGTGCATGCCGTATCTTGTATTATGGATTATAATTGAGAGAGATATTAAAATGCATGTCGTGGATGTCCTTATAAACAAAGGAGGCTTTGTCGAAATTTCTAGTTTTTCCTAGAATTTAGTGTTGCTGGGATTAGAGTAGTAATATTCCGGGTATGGTCGATACTTGGGGTGTTACACCGAGAACCCGCCGGAACCCCTCGCCGCCGTTCTCCCGAGCCGCCGCCGACCTCGCTGGAGGTAAGGCCGAAGACTCTCATCCGTCCGATCTAAATCAACGGCCACGATTAGATTTCTCTCTAAATATTTTATTTTGAGAGAATTTTTGTCCCAAAAGTTGAATCATACGAAGATATGATTTTACAAATTTTGTTGCATTTTATTTGACTTAATTTGGAGATTTGAATCAAAAGTTTAGTTCAAAACCAGAAGAAGAAAAAGGAAAAAGAAAAGAAAGAAAAAAGAAACCGGACCGACCCTTATTGGGCCGGCCCACTTACCGAACCACGCGCAGCCCAACTCCGCCGCGCCCGAGCCGCTGCCGCTGCCAGGCGGGCCCCACCTGTCAGCTTCGCCTCCTTCCTCCAACTGCCGCCCGATTTCTCCGCGCAGACGCCGTCGGCCACGCCCACGACTCCACCCCGCGTCCCCCTCGCCCACGACCCTCATCTAACCAACCGAGCGCGTCGGTATAAAGCTCCTCAGCCCTGCAGCCTTTCCCCTCTCTCGCTCGACCGTTTCCAGGTCGCCAGGCTGCCCAATTTCTCGTCGGAAAACTTCGGACGCCACCGCGTTTCTTGGTCGCCGCCGATTAACCGGTGATCCCTAGCCGCCATCTTCTGGTGTTTCTTTCTCCTCTCTTCTTTGCGCACGCCGTGACGCGCTTTCTTTTGCTTCTTGTGCACTGTAGCGCCCAGACCGCCGACGACCGAGAGCTTGCCGTCTTCTCTTCGTCCTAGGCGTCGCCACTGTCGCCCTCGAGGAAGACCGCCGCCACCATCGTCTTCACCTCGCGGAGCTGCTTCTTCCCCAAGTTTCCTCGAGCCTGAGAACCCGCCAGAACCCCTCGCCGCCGTTCTCCCGAGCCGCCGCCGATCTCGCCGGAACCCTAGCTCACCGGAGGTAAGGCCGAAGCCTCTCATCAGTCCGATCTAAATCAACGGCCACGATTAGATTTCTCTTTAAACCGAACCGGTGCGCAAATTCGACCATAGGATCTGCCTTATTCAAATGTTTAAAGTGTTTTCCCTGTCCAGTAGGATCAGAGGGATAATTATTTTTGTAAAATAATCTTGCAGTACCAAACTATTTTGTCCATACCTTCTAAAATACTCATTAAACTATTATTAAATGTGTTATAATAGGTTAATATGTTATAATCTTCCCAATCCTTTGAAAAAAATTCTTTAAAACAGGAACTAAATTTGTGAATACTAAAACCAAGCTAGGAATGCATCATGGCATATTCTTTGTATTGAATTGCATGTTTATGTGTATTTGTGCTTGTTTATTTTAGATTGTTTGGAGTGTGAACCTTGTTGTTGCGAAGAGTGCGAGAACCAGCACAGCTTTGAACAAGGCAAGTCACTTTGATCATTTCCCTAATATTTTACTATGCACTAGATGTTTTATTAGTTGCATTAGGAATATTATTTGTATCTCTATGCTAGCTATGAATTCCAGGTAGTGTAGTTTCTATCCGTGCCATTACCTTGCTACCAAATTGCCATCGTTAGTAGTTGAATGCTATGCTATGGTAGTATGGTGGGGAAAATCACTACATCATGATAATATTGTGGTTATGGAGAAAAGCTGAGTTTTACATGGAGTATGACAAAACAACTTAATTGTTAATGAACCATCCTGAGTGGGCGGCTTTGAGATTTTGGATGTTATGCGATGTCAGGTCCATGTCTATGGGTCCATTTCTATGAGTCGTCTCGCCATGTCTATGGGAGCGCCTGCGTCGCAAAATGTGGGATGCCACCCGGGGTAACTAGAGACTGGACTAGTTTCCTGTTTAGTAGCTTCCAGTACAACCACATGGTAATATGGGCTCTGCCAAGATTGAGTAAGCTGTTTGAACTTGGGCCCGAGGTGATCGTGATGATGTAGCCGTGTAGGTGGGAGTGGGTCTCTCGGTATGGGTCTGGGGGATTACTTCTCAAAGTCTTGTAATCGATGTCGTTGCTACTCTACCCTGAGGACAGCAAGGGATTAACACGTCGGTTTATTGTGGGTAAAGTGTACAACCTCTCGAGAGTGTCAAACTAAGTACTTAGCCGTGTCCCCGGTCATGGACATTTATGAGCAGTTAGATTAGGAAACTGTAAGAAAAGTCTCACTCACTCTAATTTCCTAAAATTAAAATGAATGGTTTGAACTTGGGTTTAGGAGCATTGTTGTGTCTACTCAATGTCCATAGTTTAATAAGAGCATTGGTGTGTCTACCCAATGTCCGATAGTGATAAAACTATTTGATTAAAATGATAGGACTAAACAATTAAGCTTTTATGCAAGTAGCCTGAACTCCACCTTGCCATAAATATGCATGTACTTGTTAGGTGCTATTATATCAAAATGTGATCTTGCTAATACATTCAATGCATTGACTCTAGTGGCTGCATCGTTTAATGATGCAGGAAGTTCTGACGAGGAGTAAGGATACGTTTTGGTCTTTGGGTTGCGAGCCTACATTCCAACACGCTACCACTGTGGTGTTGATGTGACTCTTGTATCTTCGTTTTCCGCTATTAAACTTTTCGTTTTAATTTCGGCTAACCATGTGGTTATGCAAGTTTGTAAGTACTCTTAAATTCTGGATATTGCTTTCTAATATTTGAGACCTTTGTTCTATGGTATTACATTTTGAAACTATGTGTGCTAGTGAGTCGATTCAGAGAGTAGCACTTAAGCACAGAGATCATAATCTTTTATGGGCGCGGTCGTTTCAGGTTAAGTGCAGGAAAACACTCACAGGGGAATATAAAAAAAATAAAAAATAAAAGGTGTGTACACGTCAATGCTAATTTTCTGAAAAAAAAACACAAAACAACTAAACAGAGCTGCACACGCAGCCGCTTGCTGATTGCGCGCATGATTCATACCCACGTGCATATAAAAAAAGCTTCCAGAAAAAAAACATGATATTGTTCTGGCAAAAACCAGACACGGACCCAAAAAAGTTAACATAAAAGGCGGTCTGGCCAGATCTGAGCCACACAAATCCATGTTAGTTTTTGCGGTTAAGGTGAATGTCTTACCTATGGTAGTACTAAAACTAGCTACCTTAATGGAAAAACAAGGGGTTGAAAAAAAATGAGTAAAATGTGGACATGGAGCACACCTCGGCTTACAAAAGTTGAAAAGAAAATGTAGAACTCATTACTATATAAAACATTGCAAAGCCCTGTTTTAACCCTAAATACATCTACTTGGGTTGCAATTAAATTAAAAAAAAGAAAATTTTGGTTCTAAAAAATAAATTTAGTGGCAACCATTTACTGGAACATTTATACAACCATGCATGGGATTTTGTGAGCTACACTCCATTTTAAAACACCAACCCCCCCCACACCCCACACACACACACACACAAAATACGCCTATCGAAACCCGATAACTGCATCCTCTAACATAGAAAATACACAAACAGAAAAAGGGGGTGTGTGGGGGGTTCTCTCTATTATCCAATCTGGGAATAAAAAATTACATCAAGATTAGTTCTGCATGAGAAAAAAAGGACTCATTAATCAAGAACGCAAACTAGTAAAAGCCCAATCATCCTACATTAGACATCTCAACTTCTTAATTTGGTGCATAATTTAAAATCTCAGCTGAACTAAAATTCGTGATTAGAAAAAGTTAGAAGAAACACGGCCTCCTCTCCAAAACAAACAAAAAACAAACACAACCCCTGACTCCGTATCTGCAACACGGTAACAGTCCCCCCCCCCCTCCTATCGAATCAGAGATGCAAGACAACCAAAAAAAAGCCCTAACCCTAGACACACATCCCCTAGCGTGGGCTGCTAGGCGCGGAAGGCGCAGATCGAGGGCGGGGGGAGAAGAATTACCGCAAAGTGGAAGGAGCTGGGCGGCGCAATCCGGCGACACAGGCGCAACACGAAAGTGCTCCCCGGCGACGGCTCTCTCCCTCTTCCCGCACACCGTCCCGTCTCCCCCCTCTTAACTCTGTCGGCTTGTAACATCCACCAGAGACTCGGGGGAGAGAGAGAAATAAAAGAAACAACACGGTTCCCCGTCTTAACTCTGTCGGCTTGTAACATACACCCCGCCCTGAGGCCCCAACAAAAAGCCCAACAACAGACGAGCTCCCGAGCCCAGACAGAATACAACAACGCGCAGCCCAACAAATAGCCCGCCCGGAGGGACAAAAAGAGAAAAAAGAAAAAACGCACGAATCTCCGCGCAGCCCAACAAATCGACGGCGCCTGAAGGTCGACTGAGAAATATCGCCTGATCAATAGCAAATCCGTACTGCATATAGCTAGAGCTCTTTGTATCGTATGAAGAAACATACTGATTGAAGTCTCCGAACAATTGAAAGATTGAATACCAATCTTTAGAGTTGTGCAATTGAGTACCGACCTCTTGTGTTTTACACTTGTAGCTCTCCGTTTATTGGAGTCTCTGAAAATTGAAGGATTGAGTACCAATCTTTTGAGCTGTGCAAGTGTAAAACTGAGCACAAGCAAAAGCTGTACATCTGAACAACTGAAATTTTGAAGCACTTGACTGAAATCTTCTCTTGCATGATAATTCAAGTACAGTACATATATTATGCCATTTTACTTGCACACTCCTTGCAAAATCTCAGTTTTCAAGCTGAACACATCAATACATCTGCAAAATGTCTTAACACGCTTATAATCACCGAACTGTTCCTATCGTGAACATGCCTTTGCACAAGAAAACAACTGGAAGGCTGGAACCCAACACAGCAGCTATCAAGCCACCCAACCTCCGAATGGGGCAATTGCACACGGCACACCGTGGGATGGCCGGGCCGCGCGCAGATCCAGCTCGAGGCGGCTGGAATATTGGCGCGCGGAAGGAATACAAAATAAAGAGGGGTGATTTGGGGCGGCTGGAGGCCATGGAGTCGGCTCCAACTCGAGCTTAACCAGGGGCATGGGCGACACGAGCAGAAGGGACCGCGAGCACGGGCTGGCGGCGGTCGGCGGCGAGTGGGGCTGCAGGCAGGCGGCTCGTCCACAAGGGAGCTCGGGCACACAGAGGGACGGGGAGAGGAAGAAGAAAGGCACGATATCTGCAACTGCCACGTCAGCAGGTCAAAAGAGAGGTCAAAAATCATAATCAGCAGCAAAATCGTCTCAAAACCGTCTAATGGGATGATTTGTCTGGTTTTGTGGATTTGATGGTTAAAAATAAACGGTTTTTGACTTCAGTGGGTTTTTCGTCCCAAGACATACATTTTAGGTTGAAATATGGACTTCTTTCTTTTAATTTTACTACTCGTTGAATTGGCTTCATCCGAATGGAAAGCCTAGAGGAAAGGCCTGTTTGGTCAGAGGAAGGCGTTGGCGAGCACACGAACCTGGACCCTCAACGCGGAAATAAGGACGGACCTCCAGCGCTTCTACCTCGCCACCGGCGCCGACGATGACACGAGGTGATCCATCGATCCATCGAGCTCACCTATAACTCTTCCTACCTGATTACCCATACATTTTGCTACATACCGATACATGATACATCGGCGGCTCTCAAGGTCTTCTTGTTTTTCTTCCTTTCATGTTTCCTTGCACAGTTATACTACTCCGTATTTAATTTATTTCTCAAAAATACTACTTCTTCCGATTCATAACGAGTGTTGAAGCACAAGACACTCCCCGCCAACTTTTTTCTTCTTCTTTGCTCCTTTTCAATAAGTGTCGTTGATTTAGTATAAACGGAAATGCTGGTTAGCACGAGACACTTGCTTACCAACTTTTTGTTTATTCTTTACTCGACTTTAAACATGACCTTCTAGCTTATTCTTTGATTAGAGATGCCTTATCTGATTTACTATATTAACCAAATCATGATAGTGCTCGTTGATGTGCCTATCAATACTTCTGATCGAGTAGTAGAAATTTTCTTAAACATATTAAGGCAAGAAACACACAAGTCAAATTCGTAAAAACTTAAACATGTATTGGTTGATCACCGGAAAAAGTGAATATTATCGGACCCGCGGAGGAGAGACGTGATATAAAAGGAGAGGAGTGGATTTTCTTTCTTGGGTGTGTAGGATGATCTTATAAGCAAATGTCGTCATATACTTATCAAGTATGGCGGCACTTTTTTCTCTTTTCTCTAACTACTAAGCATCGGTACCTACTATGCTATGATCGAGTGTATTTCTTTCTTTTCTTTTCTTTTCTTTTCTTTTCTTTTTGTTGAGTGTATTTCATTCCTCGCGGCCAAGGCCCAAGGCGCGGGGCACAGCCCCCATCTCGCAGGCCAAGTTTTCCTAGATTCGTTGCTTACTCGATCGACGAACCTTTGGATCAAAGTGGTGAACAGCGTCACCGTCCAACAAGTCACCACATGTGCCTTTTCCGTTCCGTAGCCTCCAATCCAACCGCCTTTACCAACTGATGAGCAACCGACTTACTAAAGTTTCCCGATTCCACACTGTCCACTTACCTAATTTTAATCCACCATTCCAGGAAGCAATCAGACACGTGTTGTCGGCACCGACTCTCCTCGCCCATAAATTCCACGCCGTCGTGCCGAGAGCCTCGCCATTCGCCATGGCTTTCATGTCCACGGCAGCCGCACGCACCCGAACCCGCGTCGCCACCGCCGATCACGAAGACGAGGAGGAAATAAGGCATGCCAAGAAGTCACAACACAGCCACAGCAGCAGCTGCACGACCTCTCCGCTCGACGCCGTGCCGGAAATCAAGAGCTGCAGCCGGTATCCGGCTCGCCGCCGCGTGCAGGCCCCGGCGCCGCTCGTCGTCTCCGATCGCACGCTACGAGAGGCCGCCACGCTCGCGTACATCATCCGGGCGGCCCGCCATGATAAAAATGATACTAATACTGATAAGAATAATACTCATAAGCTGCTCGTCTCCTCGGAGCGCCCGCACGTACGCCTCCGCGCCGACGCCCTGCGTCCACTCGCCGTGCCGCTTTCCCGCGACGGCCCGGAGCGCAAGATCTCCGGGCCGGTCATGGACGCGTCCGTCGAGCTCCTGCGCCGCCGCCTGCTGCAGGCCGCAGGAAACGAGCAGGGTACCATCCTCAGGAACGGACGCCGCGTCCTCCTGCTGGGCGTCGAGGAGCAGGACTGGCTGCAGTACCTGGGCAGCAGCTCCCTACGCCCATCGCCAACAACGCCGCCCGACCACCAGAACATGACCTCGACGGCGAGGCATTATCTCGAGCACGACGTGGTCTTCTTCCTGGTGAACCACGAGGAGCACTTCTTCGTGGCGGCCCTCGACGTGGGCAAGGGTGAGTACCGGGTGCTGGACGCGGGGAACTACGCGGCGCGCGGCGACGACGACGCGCGGGCGTACTACGACCGGGCGCTGGCCAGGATCCGCGACGGCGTGGCGCGGTGCATGGAGGCGGCGGGGCGGCCGGCGCCATGCCAGGACGGCGGGTGGGGGATGGTGCGTGTGGAGGAGGGCCTGCCGGAGCAGACGGACGAGTCGTCGTGCGGGCTGTTCGCGCTGAAATGGATGGAGCTGTGGGACGGGGAGAAGCTGGAGCGCGGGTTTGATATGGACGAGGTGCACGCGCTCCGGGCGAGCTTGGCCGAGGAGCTCGTCTTCTCCGAGATGAATGAGATGCGTGGCGTCAAAGAGGAGATCGAGTGGATGATGATGTAGACAGTACTGGATGTAGATGCAATTGTAGCGATTATGTCGATAGATGCGTATCACGCACTAACACGCCTGGGCAGGATTCCATATTTACAGAGAAGAGAGCTCAGAGATTGTAACTTCGTATGTGGTATATTGTCTCAATTGAAAATTAAGAAAATTCCGAGATAAACAGAGTATTCTTTTTCACGCTTTTGCTGCCGAGATGTTTTCTGAGTATTAATTACGGTCATGGATTTTCTGTCGTCTGATTCATTACCGCGCGGCGTGCATCTTTTCTTTTTTGTGATGGTAGCGTGGGCCGTTTGTTTTAGTGTCGATTGGTTGTTTTCTTTTCTGCGCGTCCGTTATCTCCTGTCATTTACAAGTTACAACAGGAAAAAAACTACTGTGCTAGAGCGGCAAAACAAAACAAGGGAGTGGGTAGCCGAAACCTCCAGTGACTCCCCCGCGATCTACCCCCATTTGGTAACCAACCACGTGCCTCTTCCTTTCTTTTAATCCTCTCTCCTTTCCTTTAATCCCCATATTTACTCCGCAATTAAATGAGGTGTCCCACCTTTACCTGATCTCTCTCTCCCTCCCTCACAACCCGCCCTACGTCTCCACGACACCACCGTCGGCACCTCCAGGCGTCCCCTCGGGCTGTGGTCGCACATCGAGGAAGGCCAGGAGGTGGCGCTCAGGGCGCCCCCGCAGGCCACTGTCTCGGCTTCCGCCACCGCCGGCCGTGGGCTTAGCCATGGCTGCCCTCCATGATTCCTTCGGCCTCCGCCCCCATCCCCGGTTGTCTTGTGTTTTTTCTTTGAATCTTGTGGTTTCTCGGCTACCCGTCTTCCCCCATCTATTTTTTTTTTTAGTTGGTATCCCATCGCGGGCTGTGGAAGATGCTGATTTTGGATCTCGCGGTTTCTCGTTGAGTTGAATTGAGAGTCCATACATAGATCTAAGAGGTACTGCGATTGTGGTTGATGAGGTACTTAGGAATAGTTTATGTCTCCTGTGATGATACCTTGTTGAATTCTGAGTACATACGTGGTTTTGTTGAATTTAAAGTTGAATTCGAGTTCTCTTCGTTTCTTCGTTCTATCTCTTTGATCATCGATTGTTGATTGTTACGATCGAGGATTGATGAGGTAATTAGGTATCTGTGATGTTCATCTAACTTATAGATCTGTGATGAACTTGTCGTGTATCTGTCATGCACTATGATTTTTTTTCTGGATAACGTGATGTACCGTCTCGTAAGTTCATGTACACGAGGTATTTAAAAATTGATAAGGGTGCATATCATACGATGTACTAATCTCACAAGTTCATGTGCACGAGGTATTTGAAAACTGATAATATACAAATTATTTACCATAATGTATTAAATATGTATTTAAAACATGTCATGTAGGACAATGCTCTTTAACGTAGGATAGTGAGAGAGATAAAGAGAAAGAATCGGAGAAAAATAAAGTGTTAGAAAAAAATGCGCGTCTGACACAAGTACCACTTTCTTGTTAATCTCTCTGTAGTATAGAAAAAAAAACTAATTCGGCAGGTCTGAGATGAAACATGTGGCTGTGAAGATGGAGATAGCCCGGAGTTACCATCTCCGCGTTAGGAGTGGGTAGCTCAAAGAACAAAAACAAGTGAGAGGGAGAGGCCGGGGGACCATGACAGAGGTGACTCACACCGTGCCTTGCTATCATGCATCCACCACTAAACTTTATCCACCACTCATTCTGGAGTCTCATGTGTTGTGAGACAACGAGTTCAGCATGGGAAAAAAAAGAGCTCCGCCCGCGTTTCTGCGTGAAACTTCAACTGAGCAGGCTCTCAGGCGGAGTTCTGCCGCTCTCCCCTAGCCCCTGACGCCGCAGGAAAGAAGGGGATCAAGCTCCGGCAGCCGCCCCTGGCTCCTCTGCCCCTGTTCCGACTAAACGCCAGCAAGGGCGGCCGTGTCGGTGGAGGTCATGATAGCTGTCCGAATCGCAGCGGGTGACACCTCAGGTGTAGCGACTTGATGACGACTGCTATGCCGCTTAGGTGCGGGGACCTCGTCGTGCCGGACTCCATGAACAGAGGGAAGCATGTAATCATCGGTGAACTCTGGGTGCATCTCGCTCGGCGCCCAGGTTCTCACAGAGCACCATCTTGCCGCTGAACACCTCGTCGGTGTGGGAGCTGCAGGCTCGAGCGTCCAGGTCGCCATTTGCGCATGCGAACACGTGTGGTGCCGCGGCAATTGCCGGGCATCACTGTTGTGCATATCGCGCGGTCCGTGGTGCCAGCCGCGACGGTGAACAACCACTGGTCCTTGCACAGAGACTCCTCCATGAAGAAGTCGGGGTCCCGGGGCAGGTTGGCCTGCGGCTGCGCCCGGCGCCGCCATATCTCGATGTTCTTGGTCGCACGTGGCCAGAACTTCTTCGGGGCCATGGCAAGGGTTTGAGGAAGTGGGGGCGAATGGGAGTGTGGTGGGGAAATGGGGACGAGCGGTCGCCATTTACCTAGGACCGGAGGCGGGTTGATGGGCCCATGAAAGGTGGAGCCGGGAAGCTGAAAGGGTTTGACTCGGCGAACGAGACGGAAGCGGCGCTAGTCCGTTCGTTGTCCGTGCGGACGCAAACCCGACCCAACTATGGGTCCGGAATGCGTCCAAACGGGAAAAAAACGGATGCGGGGCGAAATGAGTGGCCGCATTGGGCGTGCGTTTGTCAGAAATAGATGCGTACAACCTAAATGGGTGGCCGCGCTGGATCCAGCTCCTGCAAATTCCCTAACAATTCGTTTGGATAATTCCCTACCCCTCTACATATTTTCGTCGTTTTTAATCCCGTCTAATCTCAACCTTTGGGAATTAAACAACGTTTGAGAGAATGGGATTGCTGACATAGTGGTAAAATGTGGGATTTGTTGACTAACTCAGTTCAGCTTATTACTACCCAGATTCGTCTCCTATATTTTAGACTAAGTTAGATAATACTCCCTCCGTCCCATAATTCTTGTCTCAAATTCACACAAAATGGATGTATCTAAAAAGCGTGTAGATACGTGTAATATTTCGACGAGAATTATTGGACGGAGGAAATATTATTTACAATTTTGCAAATGCATGTAGGGAATTTTATCATGTGTCTTGGGTTACTTCGGAAATTAATTATATGTCGTTAATAGTCTGTCTTTGATCATTTACCTCGCTTTACTTGGACACCTTGATGATTATCCTTTTCTATTTTTCTAGAATAGTTACACTTTTCTATTTTTAATTCTATTATTTATTTTTCGAGCATGTGTGAAATGACACACATACCCGCCCGCTTGCGTATGCGCATAGTTGTATTGACGTCTACGTGTGCGTGGCATTGAAGAATGAATGCATCTTTTTTTTCTACTTTTTCCGTCCAACAAATGATGTCTCAACTTGAACTAAATTTGAATGCATTTATACACTAAGTCATGTCTAGATACATCCAAATTTTGACAAATTTGAGACATCTTTTATTGGATGGAGGGAGTAATATCTTTGTACTAAAATTATCACAACCTATCTTGTTTTCTAGTTCAATGGTATTTTTATAAAAATCCTGAGATTTATCTATCTTATCAGCAATTCCGCTCTCTCAAACAGAATTTTGGTTCGGGATGCCGACCGAGCATGATTAATAAGGACAGGGTGCTGGTTCGAAGGATCGAGAAGTCGGGGTTTATTTAACTCTTTGTAGAAACCAACCGGTTGTGATTTTGCGAGAACCGAATTTTCTGAAAACAAGAGTACCGAACCGGACGGTTCGGCTAAACCGCTAAACCGAACGCCCAGGCCTTCCCTCTAATCCGGACCTCTCATGCTGCGTGCGTGGAGAATCGGACGCCCGACGAAACCAGTCGCTATTTATGTGAAGTCACAGCACCCAGGTCTCCGGCGAAGTCTCCTGGCACCCCCGCGCTCCACATCTCGTCGGCGGCGAACCCAAAACCCTCACAAAGTCTCTCTTCTGATGCGGGCTTCATATTCCGTCTCCTCTGCCGTCTAGTAACTCGCATCGAAGCGGCGGGAAGGCTTCGGATCGAAGCGCGTCTCGCCCATGGCGGCGGCGCGAGGGTCCCGATCTGGGGTCTCGGGGGCGGCGTTGGCGTTGCTTGCGGCGGTGCTCGTCGGATGCCTCGCCGGGGGCGCCTCGGCGGCTGAGATCCGGCGGCAGAAGAACGTGCAGGTGGCGCTCCGGGCCAAGTGGGCAGGCACGCCGCTGCTGCTCGAAGCCAAGTGAGTAGTTCTCTGTGTCGTAAGTTTTTACACACCGTGTCTTCTCTGTTCACTGAAAATTTGAAATGTTTGCTCTCTTAACGACGTTTTATATACTTTCTTTTTTGCTTTCAACGCAAGCTCATCTTATCTTTGCCAATTTTCCATGTGAGCTTTGATTTTATTAACTGTAACCAAATGCTGTGCCACTAAAATTCTTATTTATGCTTTCGAAGTGAACCAGTGGATTGGCCAAAAGTTGTGCAAAGTTCATACTTACCAAGTACGTCTAACTGATCACTGATAAATAAGTCTAGGTTATACTAACAAGTTCACAACTGACACGCAAAATAAGTAAGCCAGTGAGCATAAGCATGTTAAGTAATGTTAATGAATATTTTGCAGCATTGTTGTTACTAAACAATTTTACCTTTTATTTTCTTGGCAACACCTAATTTGGTATGTTTACTACTCTTATTAGTGAACTGCTCTCAAAAGAGGGGAAGGATCTTTTTTGGGGTTTTGTTGACCATTGGAAGGAGCTGGACAAAGGTTCTGAATGTTTGACGGCCAAGTGTTGTGTCCAGAAGATTGTTGAGGATGTCCACTCACTTATTGGCGAGCCACTGGCTTCAATTTTTGAGTTCTCTCTTACACTCAGATCAGCGTCGCCAAGGCTAGTGCTTTATAGGCAGCTTGCAGAAGAGTCATTATCTTCAGTTCCTGTTGAGGATGATGCACTGGAGCAAATTTCTGGCCATGGTCCTGTGGAAGGAACTTGCTGCTGGGTAGACACAGGGAGTGCTCTATTGTTTAACTCAGCTGATCTACATAAATGGCTTGAGGGATCAGGCAAGCGGTAAGTATCTTTATTATTTATTTGTCACTTTGTGTAGGGCTTCAGGCTGTATGGTGTGAAACTCTGAACTTCTGTTGAACAGAACCATGGACTCCACTGGACAACCAGAACTATTTGACTTTGACCATGTATATCCTCGCTCAAATGTTACTGCTCCAGTTGCTATACTTTATGGGGCTGTTGGGACAAAATGCTTCAAGGAGCTGCACGTTCGTCTAGCAGAAGCATCAAAGAAGGTATCATACTTTTGACTGATTTCTGGTGTATTTCAGGCTTTCAGGGTATCTGAGGTCCTGAGAGAATAATGAACTCAATAAACATAGGTGTTGTTAGAGTGATATTGTCAGTAAAATTGTTGATGTTCAAGCTATTACTACATGTTGATGCATGAAAACATTGGTATCTATTTCCTTCCAAACCAAACAATATCCTAGGCAACTTTGCTAAATACATTAAATTGCCAAAGACCTGGCTTTGCCTAAGTTTGGCTTGCAATATTTTGGCCTGGCCGCTTGGGTCACAGACCAAACAGCCCTTCATGGTCGCTGATAGCCTATTGATTCTTTCGGTTTCCAATTGTTACTACTTACTGGGAATTCATCTTTCACATGGTGTGAGAACTTAGATGAACTTTAGTCACATTAACAGTAATCTTTATGAAGTACTCCCTCTGATCCTAAATTGTTTAATTCATTGCGCCAAACCTCTATGTCATTGTTGTAATCCTACTAATTGGATCGTTTATAGTTTCTATGTGTATTGACCTTCTCCTGCGTAAGAACCACATGTGTAATGGTTTGAACTTCGAACAAGATTGATGTTTGTAGATACTCAAATATGTCTTGTTCTGAGTATGCTTATATTGCATGTTTTTATCACTTCAAATGGTGGCACAAATATAAGGAATCATGACTAACGTCTTCTAATCAGCATCTAGTTTATTTTTTGCAACCATAAACCTTTATGTTTTGCTGGCTTTGCTTCTAGTTTTGCTGTATTATATTTTTTTCCTCAGCTGTAAGCTTTAACTGTTATACAATATATTTTGTTTATAGGGAAAAGTCAGATATGCTCTGCGCCCTGTTCTGCCATCTGGATGCCAGGCTACATCTAGCTTTTGTGCTTCCATTGGTGCTGTAGATGCAGTCACTTTGAGTGGTTATGGGGTGGAACTCGCCCTAAAAAACATGGAATACAAGGCCATGGATGACACTGCTATAAAGAAGGGTAATTTTGTTAGGTGTTATATTTGCACCAGAGCATACACACATCACCAGTCAGTTCTTAATAAGAAAGATATTTATTATGGAATTCTCAAATATGCTGTATCTGTTGAAAACAAGCAAGTGAAAAATCTCGCATGCCACCTCTTTCTATGAAATAAATCAGTTGTGAAGATGGCATCATTCATAACTTTTTCCTTTGGTTGGTCGATGGTTTCGTGTGTGGTGGGGTATGTGCACACGGTTCAAACCTTTTTCCTACAACTGGGTGTGGTTACTTTGAATGCTTAATCTCACAACATAGATTAGGTACTGCATAGCACATCATACAGCATGTACACGTAATATGTAAGCACAATTAGCTAGCATATATAGTACCACATAGTGGCAGTGGTGGGCCCAGAATTTTTTCACTGGGTGTGCACAAGTTAGTTGGCCGTGACTTTAGACACTAATGGGCCTCCCAAGTTGCTCCAAAGTGCAGCTTGGCTGGGGTCTCTAATTTTTCCAAAATTTGTCTATATGCCAGGTCCACCCATGCATAGTAGTATATGAGACATGGGTGCAAGGTTAAGAAAAGTGCTAGGCTCTCTCTCTCTCCCCGACCTCCTAGGACTGAACCACACCTTTTTGAACCTTGGATGGGTGTAGATGCTTGAAAGATGTACTTTATATTTGAACATAGAAAGGAGTATGCCTAAAAAAATGCATACAACATAAAAAAGTAGTGTATATACTACGGTGGTCTTTTCGTAATCCATGCTACGGGTACATACTTTATGTCGTGAGAAACCACACCTGGCTGTAGGATTTGTTTCCTACGTATATATATGCCTTTTGTTTTTTATATATTTCGAAACCTGAACATTCCTTATTAGTCATTACATTCTTCCAGGTGTTGCTCTCGAAGATCCGAAAACTGAGGACCTCGGTCAAGAAGTCAGAGGGTTCATATTTTCCAAGATTTTGGTTCGTTTAGTTCAGTCATGACTTTGTTGACTTGGTATATTGTATCGCGAGACAAGTATTAATCCTTTTTTTTTCTCTAGGAGCGCAAGCCAGAGCTAAATGACGAGGCAATGGCCTTCCGGGATTATTTATTGTCATCGACAGTATCTGACACACTTGAAGTCTGGGAACTCAAAGGTACCGGTTGCCGTTGTTTTGTGATTCTATTTATCTTTCAAGTTACAACTGTACATCATGCCATGGTACAGAAGCGTCCTATTTATTCCTGTTCTACTGCACACCACAGATTTGGGTCATCAGACAGCACAGAGGATCCTTCATGCATCAGATCCTTTGCAGTCAATGCAGGAAATCAATCAAAATTTTCCGAGTGTAGTTTCTTCACTGTCACGGATGAAGGTAGATGTTTTATCTGGAATTCCTTTTAAACCTTCAGCTATGAACAGAAGTAATGAGAAATTGAGAATGACTACTTTTTTTTGCAAGCTTGTAAATATTTCATTTTTGAGGACATTCATATGAACTACTGTTCCATATGCAGACTGTCAATAATAATTTCATGTTTGTACAGCTTGATGATTCCATCAAAGATGAAATCATAGCAAATCAGCGGATGGTTCCACCTGGCAAGTCATTAATGGCTTTGAATGGTGCTTTGATTAACATCGAGGATCTTGATCTCTACCTGTATGTTCTACCGTACTTCCTGGATAACTATTTTTCTTGTCACCTCCATTCCAAAATCCATGACTTATGGAAAGCATGCAGTCAAACTTCTCTATGAAAACTATTTAGTTTTGTTTGGTAGAAATTGCATCATTAGATTTGTCATGAAAATAGTTAAAAAAATATTTTTGCTAACATATACGTATTTTTAAAAGCAAAGGTCAAAGTTGCATCTTGGAGAGTGTGCCCATATCTTAAGTGTCATATATTTTGGAATGGCGGGAGTATAATTTGCTTAGCTTTTCTCACCTTGACGAGCTTACGGTGAATTAATTTACTTCTTCTGGTAGGTTGAAAAGGGACTTCAATCAATATATCCTGTAACAACTGGTGATTAATTCTTTCTGCCACTTGTCACTACGCCATTTGAAACCGTCCAACTGAAGATTTGTGCCCAGAAGTGTCAGTTTCAAACTTATAATGCGAGAGGATCTTTGCAAATAATAGTTTGTTGGCCTTTTTCAAGCTAGTTAAAGCGAAAGATGACATCCCTTCTCCCAAAGTGTAGCACACACCACTTCTCCAATATGTCACTGAGCTTGGGTACTGCCCTGTATCTGACAAGCCCCTCACCCAGTGCAACCACACTCACCCATAACTAGGGCTGTCAATATGTCAAGCTCGAACGAGCCTTAAATTACATTCTAACCTCGAAACAGAATCAAGCCCAGCTCGTCCAAAGCTTGACGGAGCTCGAGCTCAGCTCGGTGTAGCTCGGTAGCAAATAGTTGCACAAATTTTAAGTATAGAACCTAAGCATAGGGGAACCAATAAATAAAATTCCAATGTCAAGACAGCAACATCGCTCAGAGTATCCATGAAGACCATTAAATCCATGACAAGATTCACAATATTCAAGGCAAAAAGGCTTAAGATCCTTGGTGGCATTGTTGCCTTGATGAAAAAAAATTGTGGCGAGATGGGAGCATGGGCGAATGACGGCCTTGCCTAGGTAAAGCCGGAAAGCAGCAGCAGGCGACACCAGTGTCACCCAGGCAGTGGAGGACGTCCTCGTTGATGGAGCAGGTCGGCACCTTGGTCTTTGGCTTTAGTTATGGACGCAGGGCTGGTGAACACAAGGGAAGTTAGGGGATGGATGGTGGTGTTTGGGTGTTCATGATGGGCTGCCCAAGGAGGCCTTGGGACATATACAATCTTTTGCCACCGAGATTACAGAGTCCAGCCTTGACGAGCTTTTTCGAACACGAACCTGTAAGCTTGGAAGCTTGATGACAGGCGTGAGCTTGGCGTTAGTCTCTTGAGTCGAGCCTAAGGCAATGATAAGAGTTTTAGTCTAGGAAATCATAACACAAACATGACTTTTGATTCTGTAGAGTTTGGGAAGCATATGCAGTTAGAGGCGATACGCTAGTTGCAATGGCTGTCCACTCATGCAGGACAGATTTGCTAGGTTTTGCAGTGGGGTTAACATAACAACTATCAAAAGCAGATCAATTTGGCATACATTTCATTCCTTCACTTGTCACTTCCTTTCCCTCAGCACCTCATATTTCGTAACTCTATTGTTGCTTTTTTTGTTTGCTCTGTGTTTGGTCCGTATCTGGCACTACTTCACTAACTTTCAAAGTTTGTTCATGTTAAGATGTTTAACACTTTTGCAGTCTAATATACATATGTGGCTAGAAAAGTAGACATTTGATTAGGGTTTATCTGACAGGTTAATGGATATGGTCCGTGAAGAATTATCTCTGGCTGATCAGTTCATCCGATTAAAGGTGTATTTATTTTAAGTTTGCTTTTAAATGTATTATCTGGCTAGCTATTTCTGTTCCAAGAGAATTACTTTTGGTGTTTGTTATTTACTTCTTTTTAAGTTTCAGTAATGGGGAGATCATGAACATCTACCAATATATTATTAGAGAAACTGGTTAAACCTTGCTTTTGAAAAATGAGAAGTAGATTTGTTATCCTGATTTTTTTTTGTTATGACTTGCGAAGCGTTTGCATGCAATTTGCAGTAGAACTACAAAATGAGATCTGCGGATTATATTACTGCCAGCTTCATTGCTCATCCGAGAACCTATTTAGCACTATATGATTTAGCTTTGCTGGTTTATATACTTCTTCTTATCATAGCTTCTGGAGTAAATTGCATGGAACCACCACATTTCGGTGACTTGTTGTGAAAAACACCGGTTTTGCTAATTTTCGTGAAGTTGTTGCACATAACACTGATTCTGCCGATTGCGGCGTATAAGCGCGTTTTTGATACCTCGGGCCCACACGTCAGGTTGACTGGCTCAACATGGCGTTAGACGTCCGTTAGCCAGGTATGTCCAAGCCTAACTGTTCTACCGCTGACCGCGGGCCCCACCATCCTCCTCCTAATGTTCCTGGCTTCCTGCATCCGCCCGCCCCTCCTCCCCATCAGCGCCGGCGGCCCCCAGCGCTGCCCCCCGGCCGCGCGCCGCCCCGCGCGTGGTCCTTGCTCCGCCTCCGCTGCCTCACCTCGCGCGCGCCGCCCTGTTCCGCCCCCGAGAGCGCCCGCCCTGCCGCCCCTCGCGCTGCCCCCTGCCGCCCCTGGTCCGTGCCTCCGCTGCCGCCCGTCACGCGGCGCGCGCCTCCGCTGCAGCCCCCGCGCTGCCGCCCTTGCTCCGCCACCGCGCGCGTCCGCGCTGTCGCCTGCCGCCCCGCGCGCGTCCCCTGTTTCGCTGTCGCGAGCGCCTCTGCCTTTCTCCACCTCCGCCGCGCGCACGCCCAGCTTCACCCTCCATCCTCGTCGTCTCCCTCCCCAACCGCGGCGGCTCCTTCGCGCAGGAACTGCTCCGGCGCCAGATCAACGCCGCCGCTCCCCCGCGCGCGGCCTGCATCGCCGCTTTGCTTGCATGGAAACGAGAGAGAGCTCGTGGCGGTAGAGCTTCAGAAGGATCTGGCTCTCGTGCTAGCCTGCGCGTGCGCTGGGCCGTGGGATCGGAGGGAAGGCGGAGGAGATGCGCGCGCTCGTGCGTGTGGGGAGGTCGGGGAAGAGGGGTGGGGAAATGGAGGGGTAGAAGCCGTCGTGGCTGCCTGCAATGGAGGAGGCCTCTGTGGCCAAGCTACCCCGCGAGGTCACTGACGGCGCTAACACCATGGTGAGCCGGTCAACCCGACACGTGTGCCCGAGGTGTCAGAAACACGCTTATACGCCGTAATCGACAGAATCAGTGCTATGTGCAACAAGTTAACTGAATTGCGGTGGTTCTGTGCGAAAATTAGCAAAATCGGTGGTTTTCGCAACAAGTCACCGAAATGTGGTGGTTCTGCGCAATTTACTCTAGCTTCTGGGATTTGATTTTGACTTGAAGCGCCTTCGTATCCTTAATTTGTCCAAGTTTGATGATAATTCCATCATTGAATTATTCTTGGAGCTTGAACAGTAAATAGGAGTAAGTACAATGTATTATGTCTAAAAGGCTATCAGAGCATTTGTTCTGCAGTGAGGATGTTTGGAGTATTTCTTGGCTATATTTTTGTAACATATTCATTTCAGCATTGGTCCTTTTATGACCAATATTTTTAAAATGCTAATACATTTTTGTTGAATGTTTCGTATTTATGCTGTGAATTACCATGTTATTAGTTAACAACTTAACATATCATGTTACCTAGTTAGTATGACATGCATGTGCCATATCTATTCTAAGCATTTCATTACCTGATTCCTATTTTTCTCTTATTCCATTTTAGTACATGTACTCTATATTTTTTTACTTTCTCACTGATTCACGTGTTTTGTTTACAAATACTGTAAAATGCTTACCAGTTGCCTAAAAGTGCTGTCCACAAGATCCTGTCAGCAGCGCCACCAGCAGAATCTAATTCATTCCGTGTTGACTTCCGGGCTTCCCATGTTCACTATCTTAATAACTTGGAGGAGGATGACTTGTATAAAAGGTGGAGAAGCAACCTCAATGAGGTTTGTTTTACTTCTCTTTTTATCAACATTATTGGATAGAGATTGTCATTTGAATGTTGCTTTGCTGTGCCAAATTAAATGAGGAACTCGAGTAAATCTATTAATTCCATGAGTTTAGGGGCATAAAGGAATTGATTCTATGTTCTTTACCAATAATAAAATATCTTAATTCATAAGCCTTGGAATAGTATTGCCGTGTCTGTTTATCTTTCTGTCTTTGCATTTTTAGTTTGCTCTATCATCTAGGAGAACTGTTTGGTGTCCAAAGATAATTGGTTTATGCTCTTCACCATCTATTTGACTTGTTTCTCCATACCCTGGTTAAATTGTATCACCAAACTACTTCAATCTTTAATGGTTGTCTCACCATTTCATTTGTTTCTTTGTAGCTATTGATGCCAGTCTACCCTGGTCAGATGCGCTACATCCGCAAAAATCTATTCCATGCTGTTTATGTACTTGATCCGGCTTCAGCATGTGGTGCAGAGGCTAGTATCTTGCTTACCTTTAAGAGGAAATATGCGTTTTCTACACTTTCTGTGCAGTACTCATTTATTGACTTCTAGTCTGGTGTTTGCTATTTTCACTTATAACTTTACAGACTATTGACACGATCATGTCTCTATATCAAGATAGTGTCCCTGTAAGGTTCGGTATCATAATGTACTCTTCAAGATTCATAAATGTTATTGAAGAAAATGATGGCACTCATCAAGTAAACGATGGATCTAAGAGCGAAGATGACACTTCCACTTTGGTAATCCTGTTTTCAATATTGCATTACTGTCATTTCTTGGGATCTACTTTGCTTTATGCATGTTAGAATGGCAAACTGGTTTACATCATTCCTCTAAAAACTTGCATCAATGTAGAACCAGTTTCCCAGTTTGCTCTTAAACTGGTGCCGTGATTTTCTAAAATTTGCACTCCTACACTTTGATGTGCTTGCTAATGTTTCCTCTTTGTACAGATAATAAGGCTTTTCTTGTACATCAAGGAGACATACTCAACACAGTTGGCTTTCGAATTCCTAAGCAATGTGAGTGAACTTGACTCCCCTCTTATAAATTGAATGAAAAATGAGTCAACGAAAGCTCTAGCCCGTCTGCTGATAATCCTTTACATGGTTTCATGAGTGTAATAACAAAACATTGTTTTTATGTTGACAAAATTCTTCGCCTAGTTTTATCACTGAAACCAAAAGGTTGAGATTTATTCCATATATCCTGTCATGATTCTTTCCATACTATATATTTGTTTCTTTAGAACATTTTGCAACGATGATCGAATTATGGCTGATATGGATTCTTAGAAATTAGAATATAGTGACATTAAGATCCAGTTATGTTGGATATTTTCGCTGTCTGGTAATTGCAGCGTGTTACAACTTCAAACTTTGGTTGATAAAACCATGATCCATTGGTTATCAAAATCATTATCTTGGTCTTTGCATCATTTTGACAGGTTAAGCCAAACTATACTGTCTGTAGATGCTCTAAATTTTACATAGCTGTAGTTTAGTGATTATTTCTTCTTCAGATACATAAATTGAGGAATGGTGGCGATGACTATAGTGAAGAGCCTGTGGAAGCTCATCATGTGGAAGAGGCATTTGTTGATTCCGTACTGTAAGCATGTTTACTAAGTTTTTGGAGCTTAATGCCCAAACAGAATCAATGCATTTTCCTTATGTTACTTGTATTTGATAATGTGTAGGTCAGGTGCTAAATCTCACCCTCAAGACGTGCTGCTAAAGTTGCAAAAGGAGAACATGTACAAGCAAGAGGCTGAAGAAAATTCTCGTTTTGTTCACAAACTTGGGTTGTATAAGCTCCACTGCTGTTTATTGATGAACGGACTCGTGCATGAATCAAATGAGGTAATAATTTGCTATCCAACTTAGAAGTTGATGAACTGGGAGAAGCATAGCCTTCATAGTGTTTAAATTTAAGAACTGTAAATTTGTCTTTTCTACATCAGGTGTTCGGTGTTCCATTTACCAGTTGTAAATTTGACTCTACTAAGGAACTTACATTAAAACTGCTGAAGCAATAGTTACTAGCTAACATGGTTCCATTTTACTATTCTTGTACTTCTAAAGGATGCGACCATGAATGCTATGAATGATGAGCTTCCTAGGATACAAGAACAAGTCTATTATGGGCATATCCAGTCCCATACAGATGTTTTGGAGAAATTTTTGTCAGAAAGTAGCTACAAGCGGTACAATCCATCCGTAAGTACAACGATTTCTGAAAATTGTGACAGCATTGGCTCTCTATCCACTTAACCATAGAATATTTTACCTTCAGATTACTGGCAAGAGTACAGAGAAGAAGAGATTTGTCTCACTATTTGCATCGTATCATCAGGAAGATTCTGTCCTTCATGACATTAACTACTTACATTCTGATGGAAGTATGCTTCCTACTACTCTGTGCTTGCACCTTGTCATGTATTGTCAAAGATATCTGGTGTTGTAATTTAGTTGTTAAATGTGTCTGCAGCTACAGATGATGTGAAGCCTGTAACTCATCTACTTGCTGTTGATCTTTCTTCAAAGATTGGGACAAAGTTGCTTCATGAGGCCATATGTTACCTGGTAGATGCAGCAATTGCCTATCATGCCTGTTAATAGTGTGCAATTTATATATTTTTCTACTGATATTGTCTTTCTCTCCAACATGATACAGATGGACGGGTCTAATAGAGCTCGTGTTGGTCTACTACTTTATGCTCGCAGTGATAGTGCTTCAAACATTTTACTTATGAAGGATATCATTGATAGAACTATTTCATCTTTCAGGTTCACTCTTTTTTTTTTCTTTTGTTACAAAAGACAGCCTATGGTTTTCTTCCTCTCATCATTGAATACATCAAGCTTGTCACTAATCTTGTGAGTTATTTCTTGTTTCAGTGACAAGGAAAAGGTACTGGGCTTCCTACATGGGTTTTGCAAATTTTATGAAAGCCAACATATGCCTGCCTCTACTGCGGTCGGCGATAGGATTAGCCCCATGATGGACGAGGTGTATAACTTGGCTGCTGAAACAGACTTGCCTGTTGATGATTATAAGTCGTGGCTTGCAAGTTTTTCTGCTGACACAGTTCTCAAAAGGATTGATAAGGTCAGTATCTGAGGCCTGAACTTTCTTTTCCTCTTTATGAAATTCTCTCTCTAAACTGTTAGTATGTCTAGTTTTAACAGAGCTGGGTTCAAGCAAACACTAGCATGACATGATTTTTTCTTTGTTCATTTGATAGCTCAATTTAATTCGTCCACACGATTGATTGATCAAGTCAATCTGACCATTATGGATACTGGATCTAGCTTGAGTTTGGCTTGAACTGGGAGCAGTTCTAACCATCATAGCGCAGTTTTAGCTGAGCTAATATAGTAATGAGTGTGCTTGGTTCAGCTTAAGAGCCCTAGAGACCAAAATATTTATGTACTTGTAGGTCGTAGGTATCTATTAGCTGAAATTGTTGTTGGTCCCAGCATTGGCTCAATTTCTGCAATAGCTGAGCTCAAATTTAGCAGAGACCAAACCAAACTCTTACTATTAATCTCACCCAATCCTATTTACAGAGCATTCACGTTACTTAGTGGCTCACCAAGTGACACAAAGTGCATATTATAACATAGATAGATTCTCGGAGGATCATTACTACCTGCTTTCTTGCCAGTTGCCCACTGGCCCACCATCTGTTCAAGACCAGTTGGCCTTTCAAACCAGAACTACTTTTTTTTGACAATACAGTTTGGGCGAATCTACTGTAAATACTCTTTTGTGAACTTGGCAACCACAGCCTATTTTCGGTGAAAACTGAAAAACCATAACAATGACTCGCGAGTTTTTCTTATGTTCAAGTTTCATGTCAGTTCCCCATCAAATCTTCCCAGGAACATATCACTCATATTTCTTTGGTTATGCAGCTGAATGACTTCTTGTTTGGTCAACTGGGGCTTGAGTTCGGTAGCAACGCTGTTATCACAAATGGACGGGTAAGATTTATGTTTCCTTCATTTTTCTGTTGATGTCGAAACTAGTTCCATGTCTTGGTCCTTTTGGTGGCCGGCCGCAATACACAAATACTTCCTCTTTACCACACTATATTGTTTTAGGACATTGACTCGGTCTCCAACGTGACACTTTGACCTTCACTTTCTTTGAAAATATGCTGCTTCCCATAAATACACATGCCTTTCTTACGGGAAACCATAGGGGAGAGCCTAACTGGGCATATATATTGAATATAGAAGACAAATTGATAAACCATTATGCATCACGGCAGTATAGTTTATGCTTGTTCTGGTAATATCATTTTGATCTTGCTAATGCTGGTATAATTTCTATATTAATAGTGTAAGCTAAAACAAATTGACTGGCAGATTTTCTTTTTTCGAGATTGGACTGACAGAAATTTTAAAAAGACCTATAACTTGAAATGGAGGGAGTTATTATTACCATTGCTATCTGTCTAGGAACAGTATAACAATCTTTTTGTGGCGACACGATTATTCCGGCGTTGTTTGGTATTGCGGTGGATTCTCATAATCCAGTTTGCACCACCCGCTTTTGCCTATTTTATTGTTTGGTTAACAATTTTTTTACTGCTTTTGTGTATATTATTCTATAGTGGATTATAAAATAAATGAGTAAATTACAGAAAGCCACCACATTAGTGGCTAGGGTTACAGATTGGTACCAGTCTACGTTTTTGTTACTAAAAACCACTGGATGGAACTAAGTGTGCGGTTGTTAGCGAATAACCCCAAAACTGACAGGAGGACCCACTGTCGGGCCAGCATGGCTTGCCACCGTGTTGCCCGCGTGGCGAGTGCGGCCCGCACCTTCCTGCGCTCTCTTTGGACGCCGCGCACCCAGCCTTCTTCTCCAAGTCCGGCCGAGATGCTGCCCGTCCTGATCTCTGGCACTGACTGCTCCCTGTACTTGACAAAGCATGGAGAGACGAGAGGCACCAAACACGAACGAATTCCCTCCTCCTCCTCCTGCACTCACCAAATCAAATCCCCCCAAGAAAATCTCTCTCTTCCTAATGCTACAGGAGCCCAAGAACATGAGATTTCTGCAATCAACTGAGGGAGTAGGCGGGGCAGTAGTGCTCGGCCGTTCTCGTGAAGTTTCTGCACGTGAATCTGGACCTCGATGCGTGGGAGGCGCTGGACACGGTGGCAAGCCACGCTGGCCTGACCGGTGGGCCGTCCTTGTCAGCTTCGGGGTTATTCAACCACACACTTAGTCCAATCCGGTGGTTTTTAGTAACAAAAACGTAGACTGGTACCAATCTGTAACCCTAGCCACTAATGTGGTGGTTTTCTGTAATTTACTCAAATAAATTCAACGCAGTAAAGTTCAGCAACTACAGACTGAACCTCCATCTTCTTGCAGCTTCTGTAATTTATGACTGTTATTCCTACCTTGCAGATTTTTGTTGTGGGTGTAGGTGACTCGTTTTTGACCGATGATTTAGGTCTCCTTGAGTCTATGGAGTATGAGTTAAGAACGAAATACATACATGAAATAGTTGAAGAGGTTGAATGGGCTGGTGTTGACCCTGATTACCTGACAAGGTAAGTTATAGGCATTTAGTAGTTCTAGTGGCTTTTCGGGTTTAATTAGCTACTTAAAGGCTCAACTATAGACAGAGTAGCCTGATTGGCGTCTTCAAACACTTGTACTGTGAGGTACATATTTGTACTAGCACACATTCCTCTGTTAATATATTAGGCGAGGAGCTCTTGATAAATAACAAGTTCTACATCTCCCTCCTGCTTCCCTTTCTGCCCCTTATTTCGGATGACAGCTAAATACAGATATATTTAAAAATTATTTGTCTGGAGTACTTTTATCTGGGATGATTAGAGTAATGATAAATGCTAATAGATGCAACCTGTTTGCAGCAAATTCTACAGTGATATCACCATGTTGGTCTCATCGTCAATGTCTGTCCGTGAAAGACCATCCGAAAGAGCCCACTTTGAAATTTTACACGCGGAACACAGGTAGATTTCCTTTTCTCTTGGATGGATATACATTCAGCTAGAATATACTCCTATTTTTACTGTGTGATATGACTATTTCTAAAAAGCAGTACTACGCAAGTTACACATTGGGGTCACTGGTCCACGATGTAGCTGACATTTTATTGGCTAAAACTATACTTCAGGGAGGAACTACAATGTTTATACACACGGTTTCTGACAAAACTCTAGAATTTGTAAGCTCTGATAATTTGTTTAGTCTTTAGATAAGAAAACAGGGAGAAGATTTGCTCGATGCTAATAACTGTAGCTCAGAAAATAATAGCCTTGATGTAAAGGATAGAGGTGAAGTGGTTCATGGGAGTAGCGCTCCTGGGATTATTAGCAGTAAATTCATAAAAAGTACTTTAAGTGTCAAAAGAATTCCAACAAAACTTACTTCATGTTGTCTATGTTTATGTACATTTTCACCTTTATTTGGTTCTATAAGAAGGTAAATTTAAATATACAGGATGCAAACTTAATCTTTTTCCATGAAATTTAACAAGCACACAATGGACTTGGACATTTATGTCTTTTTCAGATTTTTTTTACATTTGAGAACTTTTTTGTTCCACCCAGGAGGATGTGCTCCTGGGTGCACCATTGAGTTACTCGCCTAAATTGTCTGGTTTGAAATAACTGGGTGTTTACTGTTCAGTATTTCTTTTTTCCTGCAGTTCAATTTTCATGTCAGAAGTTTCTGTAGCGCCGATGAAATTATACCTGGAAACACAAGTTTTATGTATTCCGGTCCATGTTTTAACAAAAATGTTCATTAAATAATATCATGGCGAGCTATTTTGCTGTCATATGCTGGGTTTTGTAACTTGCTCAAATAACATATGTGGGTAATATGATTTGAAATCCAAGGGTGTGTTCAAACTTTATTCAACTTTGTTTAGCTTGTTGCCTTGTTGGTTCTCAACTCTCAAGTCACCTATTGCATTATGACTTGTCTAAATATGTAAGGAGCTTTCAGCATCAAAGCTATGAAGACAAACATGACATGATCTCACACTAGGCTCAACACATGTCTAGTTAAGTGCAAGTCTCAAGCACCAAAACAAGAACCTGCATAAAACTTGGAGTATTCTTGGATTATGATAACTTCAAACAGTTTGACCTCGTTTTGTTCTTTACCATGCAGTGCAATTAAACTGAACTATATGAATTCAAGTATTCACATTGATGCTGTCATTGATCCGCTAAGTCCCGCTGGGCAAAAACTTTCTCCTCTTCTACGCATACTATGGAGACAGATTCAGCCGAGCATGAGAATTGTCCTCAATCCTATTGTATGTATTTTTAAATTTTTTATGAGTTAGCTATAATTCTGCATCTAAAATTAGTTGAAATATGTACCCATAGTTGTTGATTAGTTTTTGTTTCGAATTTCTGAATTACCAGTCTGAGAAATGAATCAACTAGTCTAATATGGCACCTGCTTGTGCACATACAGGCTACTGAATACATCAAATACTTAAAACTATATTGTATTATAGTCACTTAATTAGTTCAGTTGTTGCCAAGGTTAGGTGATGAACCTTAATAATCTAGAGGCTTATCTCTTTTCTCGAGCAATTTGGTTAAATCTTTGTGACCATACGTACAATTAGTTGACTCGGTTCAACAACTGGAACAATTTAACCTAGAGATTTGCTGGCACAATTAGTTCACCATTTTCTGCAAATAATAATAATAATAATAATAGTACACAATCTCATTGAATAGGACAAGGGTAAAGTTCAATTACATATTGGCAATTCCATGCCTCAACTCTAGTGAAATTTAATCTAGATCTCGCAATTTGCATCTGTAGTGACTATAATCCTTTACAATTATCGTCTTATTCTATCTGTTCTTTGTGCTTCTTGACTTTAGAAAATAATGCTCAGTTCATCTCCACAAGCAAAATTTTCCATGCTACTCCCTCTGATCCTAAATTGCTGTCGAAATATTACATGTATCTAGACGCTTTTTAAGAATAGATACATCCATATTTGGGCAAATTTTAGTCAAGAATTTAGGATCAGAGGGAGTATTTATCTGTTATATAGATAGTAAAAATGGAAGATGCATTTGGACCATCTCTGTTTGATTGAAGTGTATGATTGTAGAAACTACTGTGTCTTGTATTTGTTGAAGCCTTATTACTATGTCTAGGTGGATCATGGATGAGATGCTTCTATGCTTGAGCTCTTGCACTAGCTGCATTCCTATCTATTTAGTTGCTAATATTGACAGATTATTTTCAGAGTTCCCTTGCTGATCTTCCTTTAAAGAACTACTACAGATTTGTTCTTCCATCGATGGTAAGACCACCTACATTTTACTGGCTATCATATCCCCACTGTCTACAATAATGCTTGGCTATTTGATATGCAGGATGATTTTAGCAACACAGATTATTCTGTACATGGACCTAAAGCTTTCTTCTCAAACATGCCACTATCTAAAACACTTACTATGAACATCGATGTTCCTGAACCATGGCTTGTCGAGCCTGTCGTTGCCATGTAAGTTAGCCTCCAAGTATTAAGAAAATATCAGAAGGTATATTCTATATTAAAGTACCATCAATTTCTCGTGGTTGTTTGCTGTGGCAGCCATGATTTGGATAATATTCTATTGGAGAATCTTGGTGATGTTAGGACACTGCAAGCAGTATTTGAACTTGAAGCGCTCCTCCTGACAGGTCTGGTATTTTGTAATCATCTCTTTAGTTGTGTTGGATTTTTCTAGTGGACATAATTTTTTTTTTCTTTCAGGTCATTGCATGGAAAAGGACCGAGAACCTCCCCGTGGTCTGCAGTTTATACTTGGAACCAAACAAATGCCACACTTGGTAGACACACTTGTCATGGCCAACTTGGGTTACTGGCAGATGAAAGTTTCTCCAGGGGTGTGGTACCTACAACTTGCTCCTGGACGTAGTGCTGATTTGTATGAATTGCCTTCGAAACTCATTGCTATAGATAGCTTGAGGGGCAAACTTATACACATTGAAGTGCAAAAGAAAAAGGGCAAGGAACATGAGGACTTACTAAATGCTGATGATGAGAACCATTTCCAGGAAAAGATGGTCTGTTTTTATTTAGTTGTAAAACATGTTATTGAATTTCTGAGTATAATTTTACTTTCTAATGCAGGATAACAAAGGCTGGAATAGCAACCTTTTGAAATGGGCGTCTAGTTTCATTAGTGGTGATGCATCATTAAAAAAGAAATCTGAGAAAATTAATGTTAGTATTTCTTCTGCCAGTTATTTAATTCCAGTGCATGCTACTACAAAGAGGGTATAGAAAAGAAAAAACCATGTTTTGCTACTGATGTTTGGATCGTCCAAGTGATTTCTTGGGGAAAAAGAGCAATTACTTGAGAGCGATTACAGAATGAGGCAGATCGAAAAACCATTGATTATTGTTCGCTATGCATTTCAGCATTTGTTGCTGATACAAAATCTAAAACATTTTCCAAAAAGAAACTTCTTAGGAAGTCCAGTTATCTGTTTGATCAAAGATACCGTTGACTGTTCCTGTTATTGCTAATGAACTAGATTTCCATTTGATTTGTATTTACGGGAAATATTAGTAGAAGAATGATTCTACATGTAAAAGTTACAGGCTAGTTTCATGCATGCTTTTTTCTTTTGATGAGAAATGTAAGGGAGGCCAGACGGTGAATTTTATTAAAAGAGAACAAACATATATACAACAGTATATACACAAGGCCTAGAGGTAGAGATATACATGAGAGAACACCCAAAAGTAGCTGTATTTACGAGCTTAGGCTAGAGATTCTATCCAAGCTAGAATCTTGGATGCTTGGATCACATGCTACTGGTTATGCCACGCATTTGTTGCTCAGTGAAATATTCAACAGTTTTAATGTGCATTTCTATTCAGGACCTTAAGGATGCAAGACAAGGGGAGACAATTAACATTTTTTCTGTTGCTTCTGGGCATCTGTAAGTGTCCATTTTGAGGATTTTTATCTATTTTGTGTAAATATGTACAGCATTTTCTGTCCATGCTGTTCAGTGTTACTTATACTTTATAGTGCTGACAGTTCTACACATATTCGATTAAGCCTTGAAGTCATTTTCCTCCTTAGTTGCTTCTTGCTAGAACTGTTACTTTTTCTCTTAGACTAGTTACTAGCATTATTAGAGTTACACATGATTTCTGCAGTATTTTCTATACTGCACACGCAGCTATTCTTGCACCCTAGTTGTACATCATACACTATTTTACTCTTAAAAGAGAAGTTATGGATCAGAACATGTGATTTACCTGCAAGTTACTCTGTTGCAGGTATGAGCGTTTCCTCAAAATTATGATTTTGAGTGTTTTGAAGAAGACACAAAGGCCAGTGAAATTTTGGTTCATAAAGAATTATCTATCTCCACAGTTTAAGGTTGACG
Source organism: Brachypodium distachyon (assembly GCF_000005505.3). Classification (NCBI taxonomy): domain Eukaryota; kingdom Viridiplantae; phylum Streptophyta; class Magnoliopsida; order Poales; family Poaceae; genus Brachypodium; species Brachypodium distachyon. Next base: position 29,731,401 of record NC_016133.3, on the reverse strand, counting down.
AGCTGCTTTTGAGTTTATTAATTAATGAGAGATGTTAGACCTCTCTGTTTTTATCTAACCAGTAATCCTCCAGGATGTCATACCCCACATGGCTCAGGAATATGGATTCGGTTATGAGCTTATCACGTATAAATGGCCAACATGGTTGCACAAACAGAAAGAGAAGCAACGGATTATATGGGCATACAAGATCTTGTTTCTGGATGTCATATTCCCACTTTCTTTGAGGAAGGTACTTTCTTTATGTTATGAACACCTTAAGATCCTTGTAATCCATAGTGTTCTTCAATAATTAAAAGTAATCCGAGCCTCATTATGTTCTAATGGTTTCTTTTTCTGATACTTCCCAAATAGGTTATTTTTGTTGATGCGGATCAAATTGTGAGGACAGACATGGGAGAACTGTATGACATGAATTTGAAGGGCCGCCCCCTTGCATATACCCCATTCTGTGATAACAACAAGGAGATGGATGGCTACCGATTTTGGAAACAAGTTAGTTAACTTACCACACACCATATTACTGCTGTAGATCAAATTATTCATGGTAACGTAAAATAAATTATGGCTTTCTCAAGCTATCTGCTGACTCCTTTGTTCTTTTCCCCTTTGTGAAAGGGTTTCTGGAAAGATCATCTGCGCGGAAGACCATACCATATCAGGTGAATGATCTTTTGCATCAAGTATACTACAAATGATTATTGGTATTACTGTGTGATAGTTGTATGTGTGATGTTGTTTCAGTGCTCTTTATGTTGTTGATTTGGCCAAATTTCGACAAACTGCTGCTGGGGATACTCTACGGGTCGTTTATGAAACACTCAGCAAGGACCCCAATAGTCTCTCAAATCTTGATCAGGTACATATATTGATCCCCCCCTTACATGTAGCATTTGATGATAGTTGACCCCTGGCCTGCAGAATTAGTTCCTGGAGACCAGGGTTCACAAATTATTATGCTGATAAGAACTGAGTTTCTTGGATAGGAGACCAGCTATATTGTATTTGTTTGAATACTGTTATATTTTAGTTGAACTCGTTTTTTTGAAAACAAAATATTATATTTAATTTGAAATTTCAAAGGCTGCATAGCATGGCAGCACAAATCTTCTTCCTCGTAGAATTGTAAGAGTCAAGTTCCATAGCCCTTGCAATTCTTTCTATTCACAGAAGTTCAAGCACTTGCACATCAGGTGCAATATTTTTTCTTTCTAGGGGAACCTGGTCGGAACTGCTGACCAACTAGTTACCAGTTTCAATTTGCATCGGGATTAGCTGGTTTCTGTTTCTAGCAATAAAATCCTGTATTTAGAACCAGGCTCCAGAGTGCAATATTCATAAAAGTGGACATTATCACAATGCTTACTGGTAGTACCTTTATGCAGGATCTCCCAAATTATGCTCAACATACAGTGCCCATATTCTCACTCCCTCAAGAATGGCTATGGTGTGAATCTTGGTGTGGAAACGCGACAAAGGCCAGAGCAAAGACCATTGATCTCTGCAACAATCCAATGACAAAGGAACCAAAGCTCCAGGTAAAATTGTGATGTGTCATAATTCATTTCCTGTTGCTTTTTGTCTAGCACTAAGCCCTGGCTAATCGTAAGATTTATACTCGCGTGCTCTAGGGTGCTAGAAGAATAGTTCCAGAGTGGGTTGATTTCGACAGTGAAGCAAGGCAGTTCACCGCACGAATCCTTGGGGAGAATTTAGAGAGTGCAGAGGCCACTTCCGTACCTTCTGATGCACCAAAGCCTGACGATAAAGACTCGAGACAGGATGTGAAAGATGAGCTATGACCACCAGCTGTAACCCTAGCTTGATCATCTTCCAGAAAAGGCTATACTGAACCGATGCCCCCCGCAGAAAACAGAGTTGGCGCACAGGATAAACGCAGTCCAGGTTCCCATAGCAATTGTAAACGCACTATACCACAGCGACGCACAGCAGCAGAACGTTTTGTACACCCTGATCCCGTAAGGCTAACTCGCCCAAATTATGTGGAAGAGGGAACTAGTAGTGATCTAGGTGGTAGATGTGAAAAACATTGTAATAGTCAACTTCGGGGTGCTGGTATCTGTGAGACGCTGTAAAATGTATCATTGGCATCATACAATTTTGTTTTGCTTCAATTTGATGACCGTGAATTTTGTGACAGCCCACGCCATTTACTTGGATTCTATTTTTATGTGATGCTTCGAACCATAAATTCTGGTGGGTTTCAACTTCACATTTGTTTGAACCATGAGTGCTTGTCTGTTTCAGCTTCACATTTCCCTTCTCCTTGATGAAAATAATAAAACGTTCTCACACCAAACACTTTTTTTTGGGGAACTTAAGAGTAAACCAGTCTGGTTTATAGTGGAGTTACATGCTAGACATACTACGGCAACACGCAGCGGTTTTTACTCGTGCCTCTGTCTAGGCCTTTTAATCTGACGAGGTTTCATGCCAGTGCCATCAATGATCAGTCCAAGACGCATCGAGAAACCACCGGCGGCGAGCTGAGCGATGATGCTAGTGCCATTCCAGGCCTCCGAGCGTGATGGAGCCCATGCCTTCCCACATGTCGTCCGTCCACCCGACCTCCTCGCCGTCCACGCCTTCCTGCTCGCCCTCCCACCACCCGCCGCCGCTCGCGTCTGAAAATCAAAACCACACAAAAAGCTCAGCTCAATCTCAGTGTCTCCCACCCAGCATCTGGGCTCAGCGACGGCGAGCCAGAAGAGAGAATCCAGAATGAATGAATTGGCATATCTTACAGTGGTTGTACAGGGCGCGGTCGCCCTCGTTGCGGCCGGCGGGCCTCCCCCTCCCCCTTCCCCTCCTCCGCCTCACCGCCGCCGCTGAGGGCGGCGGCCTCGGCTTCGGGTCGTCGCCGAGCACTAACACGTGCCTGCGGCCGCTGCTCTTGTTGTTGTGCTCCTCCTCGCCTCCTGGGGAGATGAGATCAATGCCGTGTCACGACTAGTACGGAGTACTAGCCAAGATGTGAGAAACGTGGGGGCGCACGCACCGAGGGGGCTCTTCCGCTTCCTGGACTCCCGCCCGCGGCGGCTCCCCGCCGCGATGTCCTCGACGTCGAGCCGGACGCCGCTGCCGTCGTCGTCCTCCGGGTCATCCCCAGACTCCGCGACACCGCCGCCGCCGCTGACAACGAAGCATTCCGCTCTCGCCGCTGGGGACGACGAGCCGTTGAACCGCTTGAACACCGCCGCGTTCAGAGCGCTCGCTCCGCCGGCCCCGTCCTTCCCCGCGGAGGAGGAGGAGGAGCCCACCGACGAGAACGCGTTCGCCTTTTCCTGCCAGATCCCGCAACGAATCACACGCTGTTGGTTGGGTCGTCGTCTCGCTCCATCTAGACGGAGAAACGCAAGGCAAGGGTGAAACAGATCCAAGGACGATTGATACCTTGATGATGGTCTTGTTGGTGACCCTGATGATCTCCCGCTTCGGCGGTGGCGCCGGCGGCGAGACCGCCTGCTCCTCACCCTCCAGCGGCGGCGGCGGCGGCGAGGGATTCAGTCCTCCATCGGCAACTCTGAAGGATCCGAGAAACAAACGCAAGGGTTAGAGAACTAGAGATCCGAGATTTGCGAAAAAAACAGAAGAAAACGGAGACAAAATTTTGGAGAAAGAGTTGGTGGTTTCCCTCGCCTACCTGGGCTTGAAGAGGAAAGATTGGAGGGTTGTCTGGCCGCCGGACGATCGGATTCTGCGCGGGTGAGCCTTCTGATTCTGCTTCCTCATCCTAGCTCCCCCTTTCTCTGCCTCCCCAAACTTTTGGCTCTCTTTTCTCTTGTCCAGTACTACTAGAGTCTGCCGAAATTTATTGGCGCCAAAGTTCTTCAAAATGGAAACCCTCCCGCCAGAAAATTTGGGGATAAATTGCAAGGCGCACTGCGTTCTTGCCAATGGCTAGTACGTATTTACCAGTTAAGCCTAATGCTATGGGACATGACGATTAACCATAATATTCTCGATCTTAAGAAACCATTCCGGCGCTAAAATTCAAGAGCACATGATGGTAGCAGCATTTCTCGCCTACAGCAAAACTGAAGCCCCGTTGTTGGTCGCTTACTTTTGATTCTGGAGCCTGCGGTACAGCCAGACGATGAACAACAGCTGCACCAGGGAGACGAGTAGGAGGACGACCACCAATACTGGGCCGATGCTCCAAGCCTTCCGGGAGCCATGCTTCCTGTGGCGGCGACGGCGTGAGGCCATCCTCCGGTAGTGCTGCATCGAGCTGAGCAGCCGAGCTCTCAGTGTATCGGTGTCGGTGTCAGCCCAAATAGCGGTGTACACCTTTGGTGCGTGATGCGGCTCGACATCGATGGCACGGCCATTGGTAGCTTCTGTTTTCATGGTTGCTTCAGGGGTACCAATAATAGCACAATGCACTGACAGTGAATTAGTGTTCGTTGATGCTACAGTAGATGGGTATTTCTCTGATTTGGCCTTGCATTTACAGGTAACTTTCTCTGAGATTTTGCTTGCCATGACAGGAATTTTCTTGATCAGTGCGTCTGTGCCATCGCTTGGATCAGGTTCTCGCTTCTTCAGTATCCGCTGTTTGCTCCGGGCTAAACTTGCAGGCAGCTCCGGACCAGAGATGGCTGGCACACTGATGCTCTTGCCCTCCATATGATCACCAATGTTGTCAACAGCAGTACAAGTAGAATCTTTGTAAGCATTGGGAGCTTCTTTTCCTTCACTAGATAACCTTTGTTCCACATGGAGTAATCTGGCACCTGAATCTTGAATAGTTTTAGCACTTGCCATGTGATGACCTTTGCGGATTAAGCTGCTATCTGTAGTGCCAGAAGATTTCAATGCTACTTCTTTTTCTGATGGATTTTCTGAGATTTTTGTTGCATTTCTGCTTGCAGGTGCAGAAGTTGCAATCTCGTTTATCTTGTCAACATTCTTCTGATTGACTGTGCTGGGCGAAGGAATAGCAGCATGAGCATCTTTTCCCTCGCTGGATGTTACTTGCCTGGAGCGAGCCAATATAGCAGGTGAACTATTTTCAGTTTTATCAACGCCAAATTCTTTAGAGTCACTCTTCACTTGTGTTTGCACCTTATTTGCACCGTAATGAACTCTCCTTGTCAGTTTGCTGGTGTCAGCAAAGCTATCCCCTTTGTTCAATGTGGGTTCCTTGCATCGAAGTGAGTTCAACTTTTTATCAGTTTCAGTAATTTTGATTGCTCGAGACCCTTCGCGGACCAAGCTATGACCAACTGCAGCAGCACATTTGTTAGCAGAAGTATCAGTAGGAACATCCTTTCTTATCTTGCGCCATCTTGGCCTGGTAAGAACTGAACTGATGGCATCAGGAGTAGTTTCATGAGGGATAACTTTTGACAATAAACCTGTATCGTTATTATCACTGTGATCATCAGTAACAACAGCATGAAGTTTCTCCACTACTGCATGGGCTTTAGTTGGATGGGCAGCAAATAGTACACCTGAATCTGCACCTTCTTCAGCTTCACCATCTTCATGGACAACTTCTGCCAGCTTATGCATGCGACGTTGGCTATTTCTAGGCAGGGTTCTCTCCGTGTTTCTATGTGTCACGTCGCCCTCTGTCCCGGTAACTCCTCTTTTCACTGCTTTTGAGTCAAAGAAGCCACTAGTTTCCGGATAACCTGTACCTGAAGATGAAACCGGAGAATCTTGATTGGCATTTCTGTTTTCCACGAACTCTTCATCAGCATTATCAGAATCAGCAGTTTTGCCTTCCATGTCAAGGTTTCCATGAGTACTGACATTGCTCTCAAAGATGTAAGGACTCTTGGAATAGAATATGTAACCTGAATCAGTCGTTTTCCCGCGAACTTGTACAATGTCCTTGATCAGGGGCCAGTCTGGACCATCAGCTAGGCACCTTTTTAGCAGCTTCATCGTACCCGTGACATCCAGGGAGCGCAGCTTTGTCGCAAGCGCCTTAATCCATCTCGGAATCTCCTGCAATTCATGATCAAAGATGTGTACTGCTTGCAGCCTGTCGACGTTCTGCACAATCTGAAGCACCGGACAGTGCGATATGCTAAGCTCTTCAAGGGAAGGCATGCTTGATATCTTCTTCAGATTTGGGATGTTCCAAACGCTTAATTCCCTCAATGCAGCAACATCCTCCACAGCCTCTAGGCTCGCCATGTCCACTATGCACAGCTCCATCAGGGATGTCAGATGTCTGAGGCCACCAGGTAGGCATCGCAGTTCGGGGCAGCTCTCAAGCTGCATTGCCTGCAAAGATGGCAACGCCCCTGCCTCAATGTCCATCCATTTCTCAAGCTTATGCAACCCTTGCAGGCGTAGGTTCTCGAGCTTTGGAAATGGTACTTGGTGGTGGTAGGGTGTGCCCATGAACTCTGCATCAATAAACTTGAGAGCTGAAGAATCAGCAATGCACAACGATCTCAACTCTGGCAGCTGGCTTAATGGAGGAGAGGACTGACAGAAGTTGCATCCGATGATGTCGAGATGGCAGAGATTCGGGAGGAATGTTGCTGACAGCCAGCTCGGGAACTTTGCCCCAAAATAGTTGGCAATCTTGAGCGACTCCAGGCATTCTGGAGGGTTCAGCTCTTCGAAGACATCCTCAATCTTGCTGACCACCGTCCGTGTCTGTAAAGGAAGGACTGTGCCGCTGCATGACAGCGCGAGCTCCCTGAGGCTTGTCTTGCAGGCGAGTGCAGCTTCAGCTGCCTCGGATCGATCTATGACCTTCTCTAGCTTCTGCACATGGAGTGTCCTCAGCTGACACAAGTGCTTGAGCTCAGCCAGAGGCCACTCGCACATACCCGGTGCAGCACGCGCATCTTTCCTCATCACGGTGAAGCACCGGAGCGACGTGAGGCTTGTCAGCTGGCCTACTCTGAACACAGCGGCATTGATCACCGTGCCGGCAAGGTCAAGGTCTCTGAGCGCTTTAAGATGTTCTATCCCTTTCGGCAGAGCATGCAGTGACTTGCACTCTCTGAGTAGCAAGAATTTCAGGCTCCACAGATTGCCGATGGACTCTGGAACTGCCTGTATCCTTGTCCGGGACAGGTTAAGAAACCTCAGCTGAACTAGATTCCCCAGAGTCTCTGGAATGAGCTCCATTCCTGTTTCACTCAGGTCTAGGACTATCAGGTGACTCAATCTTGTGAAGATCTTAACTTCAGTTGTCAGTGGGTTCTTCGGAAGCAGCAGCGTTCTTATCCCCTCTGAATTCAGAATGCTCTCTGGTATCGCAGCCATGTTTCTCCCAGGAAGCGAGACAAGGCGCACCACGAAGGAGTTGTCATCACCATCGTTGGGCAGCAGTCGCTGGGCGTCGTTGGTGAAGGCCTCGCTCTCCAAGAGCAGCCGTGCTAGAGCATGTAGCATGCCATGCATCGTGCACCACCCGGCGTCTTCCTCTGCCGGCTGGAGAAGGTTCCTTTCGACGAGCTCATCATAGTACTCCTCGGCTACCTCCTGGACGCAAGCGTCGCTACTGATCTGCACGAGGCGTTCGGCTATCCAGTGCTGCACGAGCAGTCGCCTTTCCACGGCAAAATCCGGGGAGAACAGCAGCCCGCAGTACAGGAAGCATTGCTTCAGGTGGCACGGCAGGTCGTCATAGCACAGGTACAACGGCTTCAAGGCGTCTTCCGGCAGCCCCTTCACCGACCATGCCGGGCTCGCGAGCACCACCGCCCACTCGCTAGCGCTGGCCTCCCGTGTCCTCAGGATGCTGGCGACGGCCTTAATCGCCAGTGGGGTGCCGCCACACTTCTCGACGACCTTCTCTCCGATGCTCCTCAGCTCGTCGGCATCACCGTCATTGGTGACGCACGCCGCCGTGCGGAGCAGCAGCCAGCCTTCGTCGGCACTCAGCTTCTTTGCTCGGTGGACATGGTCGGCGCCCATCTCTCGTGCGATCCTGCCGTGCCGTGCCGTGACCAGAACCTTGCCGCCATGGCCACCGCTGAGTGGCTTCCGCAGCACGTCGTCCCACACTCCGCCGTGCCACACGTCGTCGAGCACCAGCAAGAACCTCCTGTTCGCCGCCAGGCCAGTCAGCATTGCCTCCAGGTCGGCGACGCTCTCGTCGCCTGTCATGTCGCCGCCACCAATGGCGTCAACGACCTGCCATAGCAGGCCGGCCTTTGTGTACACCCTGGAGAGGCGAACCCATGACCTTGTCTCGAAGCTGCATCGCACCCTCTTGCTCTCGTACACCGCCTTGGCGAGCGTGGTCTTGCCAATGCCGTCCGGGCCGACCACGGCCACGACCTCGCACGCGGCCTGGAGCTTGTCTTTCTGCGTCAACCGGTGCACGAGCCGGCCTGCGTCATCTTCGATTGTCGCGCCGACGAAGCCGATGTTGGCAAATTTGGATTTCCGGTGCCTCGGCACTGTCCGTGCACGGACTGGGTGATCATCGACTGATGATGCGTGGAGCTGCAGCCGACGCTGCTCCTTCAGGATCGCCTTCAGCTTTCGGTTCACGTTCTTGACATCGGTGGCGACCTTCCGCGGGGTCTCTGCGTCGTCATCGTCGCAGCACGAGGATAGCAGCCAAGGCAGAGCCTGCACGCCAAGATCGCAGAAGCTAATTAACCAAACCATGCAACGCAATGCAACAATTGTTCTAGCCAGAGGTAGCAATCTCACCTGCTGCTGCGGTTCCCTGCCCCTGCGCCATCTCGCCGCGACCCTGCAGCGGTCGACGGTGGCGTCTGCCTCGTAAGCCGCGGCGCGGACCTCGGCGAGCCAACGTATGGCGGCCTCGTCTTCCCCGCGCGCCTCGGCGTCACCCAGCCCGGCGCTCACACGCTCTAGCCTCGCCGCTAGCTTCCGGGCCGCCGCAGCGACGCCCAGCCCCCTCGCCGCTTCGCCCTTCGCCACAGCGCGCCACCGCGCAGCGGTGTCCGGCACGAACGCGCCGAGCACCGCGGCCATGTCAATCGCCTCCGGTTGATCGCACTTTCTCTCCCCCTCTGAAAATCGATATACTGGTTTCTTGGAAGAGAATCGAACAGCTGTGGATAATATCTCTGGATGGTATAAAGTCAACTACTAGCACTAAGGTAAGTTAATCAGAACGTAAATTATGTCCTGGGATCGCGTCATGATGATTGATGAGCATGTACTTCGGTGGTTAGGTTTTGCGATGCATTAGGAAAGGGTCTTTGAATTAACAAATATAGAGATCAAATGAGTGTTCAGATTGTACAGGTCGTAGATTCTTTTAATGGAAATATTTTCTATTTGGATTAGTTTTTTTCTTGATATTCGTGCGAAACTTTGATCAGGACATCAGGTACATGGTATTTGAACCAGGAGCCGTACCAGTGTTATGCTTTGATCATTCGTCTCACTTTACTTTACACTTTAATGATTTTTTTTGTGTCACTTACATGTGGGATATAATGCCATATGTAAGTGATAGGACGAGGCAAAGATCAAAGTGAAAAGTAAAGTGAGGCAAATGATCATCTCTTTTTTTATCATTTGTTGTTTCTACTCTGTTACTCTTTTCTTTGCACTGAGTACTTACCATCATTTAAGATAGAAGGGTGATGTCAGTCTTAGTGGAAAACTGAGGAGATAGATGGGTTTGCCGTGAGAATTCTCAGGCGGCCGATGTTTCTATTTATAGGGAATTACATGTTAGTTCACATTACAACAACCTAACAATCTTATCCTATTGCCGGACGATGTGTACTAACAACCACGTCGTCTATACAAGCTAAGCTCAACAACTTATCTACTCGATATCTATCTAGTTGTTTCACACTCCCCCTCAATCTTAACAGGGACTGAGGTTCAGATTGTGCCGGAGACGCTCCAGCATCTCCTTTGTTGACGGCTTGGTAAAAGCATCGGCAATTTGATCTTTGGTAGAGACATGCCGTACCTCAAGAGCTCCAAGCGCGACTTTCTCTCGAACGAAATGAAAGTCAACCTCGATGTGCTTGGTTCGGGCGTGGAACACAGGGTTGGCTATGAGATACGTGGCACCAAGATTGTCACACCATAGCACAGGAGCTCTTGGTTGCTCAACATGCAGCTCTTTCAGAAGCGATTGCACCCATGTCACTTTAGCAGTTCCATTAGCCAGCACCTTGTACTCAGCTTCGGTGGAGGATCTCGACACCGTTGGCTGCTTCCTTGCACTCCAGGAGATGATGTTGGGGCCAAAGAACACGGCAAACCCTCCCATGGAGCGCCGGTCATCAGAACACCCTGCCCAGGTCAGCATCCGTGAAAACACTCAACAATGATGATGCTGACTTCTTGAGAAATAACGCAGTTATGGCTGTTCCTTTGATGTATCGCAGAATTCTCTTCATCGCTTCCCAGTGTACATCAGTTGGGCGTGCCAAGTACTGGCAAACTTTATTCACCGCGAAGGAAATATCGGGGCGAGTAAGCGTGAGATACTGCAAACCTCCCACCATGCTTCTGTACTTGAAAGCATCGTTAGGTTCAAGGGGACGACCTGTCTCGGCAGACAGTTTGTCCTGCACAGCCATAGGCGTCGAGACAGACTTGCACTTCTCCATGCATGATCGGTGAAGAAGACCGAGAGCATATTTCTTCTGAGTGGGTTTCAGTCCCCCTGAAGTGCGAGCCACTTCGATGCCAATGAAGTAGTGGAGTGGCCCCAAATCCTTGACCGGGAAGGAAGAGGCGAGGTCACCAAGAAGCCGATCAGTGGCAGCATTGTTGGAGCTGGCGATGACAATATCATCAACGTAGACGAGCACGTACATCAGCAAGTCACCATGAGACATGATTAACAGGGATGTGTCAGCGTGCGAGGGCACAAAACCCAGTTGATGTAGGCGATCGCTCAGGCGGGCGAACCATGCCCATGGCGATTGCTTGAGGCCGTAGAGCGGCTTTGTTGCATGTATGCACTCTCTTCCAAGATCCCATAGAGGAAAGCATTGCTGATGTCGATCTGCCGAAGGCTCCTGTTGTGGGAGATGGCGAGGGAGAGAACCAGCCGGACCGTGGCCGGCTTGACGACCGGGCTGAACGTGTCGGTGTAGTCAATCCCGTGTCGCTGCGTGTACCCCTTGGCGACAAGGCGAGCTTTATATTTGTCGATGGAGCCATCGGGGCGCTCCTTGAGCTTGAAGACCCACTTGCACCTGATGATGTTGTGGCCACGTGTGGTTCTGCAGGAGCGCAGCATGCTCATCCTCCATGGCATGGTGCCACGGCTCGTCAAAGAGGGCGGCGCGATAGGAGACTGGGAGGGCGAGGAAGGCGCGCCGCGACGGGTCATGGCGGATGGTGCCATCCGTCGGCTTGACAGGCTTGACGATGTTGTTCTTGGCGCGGGTCACCATGCGGTGACCAGTTGGTGCAGCGGGCATGGCCGGCTGGGCGGGTCACTACAAGAAATATGCTGATTTATGACCCCCAATTTTCGTCACTAAATCGTCACTAGTTTTCATTTATGACCTTCGAACGACCAAAATCAAATCGTCAAAAAGCGATCGTCACTAACGACACTTTATGACCTTTTTGTTTAAATGGTCATAAACGGTTATGACCAAATTGGATCGTCACAAAATTGATGACGAATTTATTTCGTCACTCAGAACCCGGCCTGGACACGTCCGATCCTACTTGGAAGTCTGACGTGGCAAACTTTGTGACGATATCAAATGGTTATAATATGAAATCAGCCCAGTCCATACAGATCATGTTAATGGGCCTAGCACAACACTTCATTTGGGCCATGGCCTTTTTACAATCGAGAAATCTATTTCTCTGGATCTTTTCGTAATTTTGGGTTTCAACCATTGTTTTCCAATTCCTGCCAAATATTAATTGGGACACGGCCTTTTTACGGTCGAGTAAACTTTGTTTGTTATTAAACATATTAAAATTATTGATTCTTCCGGCAAAAACAACAGCCTGGTACTCTAATGTTTGGGCCTCTCCCGGTCCAGCTTTTAGCCCAATACATGCATTCAACCAATATATACATCCAGTTGATGGCGAAGTATCCGATGAAAACCCTCATTCGGTGCAAACCGTGCAAACTTCATAAAAACCACATTTAAAAGTTTCAAAAAAATTCTACAAAAATACCATATGTTGGGAGTGTGATGTTCTACAAACCTGCAAAATTTCAAGTTCAAAATCAAAATCATTTGGAAGGAATTAAAAAGAGAAACTATTCATGCAATTATTCATGCAGAATTTGTCTTTTTTGCTGCTACCAAACGAAATTGAGTTTGGACTTGAAATTTTACACATATATAAAACATCACATTTCTAACATATGTGATTTATTTGAGAATTTTTTGAATTTTTTTGGATAGAGTTTTCACAGTTTGCACCGTAGAAGTTGTTTTCACCGGATACTTCGCCGAAGTTGATTCAGCCCATCAGACATAGAATTCGAATGGCCTTATTAGCATATCTTGGTAGCAAGACTTGCAAGGATGGCTGCCTAAGACTGACGCTGCGCTTCTTAATGCTCGATCACAACAAAGCATTTTGGCGCCCTCACAAGTACAACATTCCTCCTGCATGATGTTGGCATTAGAGTTAGTTGTATAAATTTATGAAGCATGAAGCTCAGGTGGACTAAGTGTACATGTAAACAAAATCTCATGTATACTTACATGAAATAATAATTGAAAGGCAAACAAACAAAAATTAAAAAAAACAATCAATCCCTCATGTACATAATATTATGTGTGCTTATATAATATGTTATATCGAACTTATCATGTAGAAGTAGAACTGACATCTTTCTAATAGTTCATTGGATGCAAATAATGATATTCTATTATGACAACTCAAGTAAATTAATCTGCCTGCTAAAGACAATATAATGACATAATGACAATGCTATCCAACATTAATGTAGTTTTCAAAATTCTGCCTTGTATCTCCAACAGCAGAGTATTTCTAATATTCACTTCAAAATGGAATTAAATAAGAACTAATATAAGAATAACAGATGGTGGTGCCTACACCCAGGAGTATGCGGAGTACAGAGGATGATGGTGAGTTAGTGCGAAATGTTTCCTGAGAGCATAAACTAAGATTCTCAAGATACACAAAGAAGACCGATGGAATTCAAAACAGCGATTGCTAAAGAACCAGACACCTATGCTAGGATAAAACACACTAGAAAACAACAAATTATTGAATGCACATGTTATTTAAGAGTCCAGCACACAAACTGAAATTGTAGCCAGTACAACTTTTAACACATAAAAAAAAAATGCTCGATCAAGCATCTGTTAAATGCTTCAGGCATAAGGATTCTTCTATAACAATTTGACAATAAAGAAGATAGTTAAGTTACACAGCTTTTAACGCATCAAAAATCAATACAGGTAATCTGTAAAACTGCTTGGCTACTTATTTCTACCATACACTGAGCCAGCTTCAGGCATAACGATTCTTCTATAACAATTTAACAAAAATAAACAAAATCAATAAATTCTCCTCTCAATCTCTAGGCATCTAAACAGTACAAGAAACTACTGTGTGACTACTTAATTCTACCATACACTGAGCCATTTTGGAATGGAAACTTACGATAAACTGAACCCAAGCAGCTGGTTCATCCATAGATTTCAGCTCGTAACATTAAAGCATGGACATGTGTTAATGTATCGTTACCTTCTACTATGAATACTCGGCCGTTCCACCCTGCAGCAACCAGCCAACCACCCATTATCCACATCGTCCTGCAACGTACTTCATTAGGATAAAACACGAAAATCATGGGATGGGATCAGAGGACCATAGCCATGAAATACTGTTGGTAAGAGAAGATGCTGCCGAGGACATGGGAGTGGAGAAAAGATGCAGCCCTATACTCTGCTCTGCTGTCAGACAGGCGGTCCTCAACGGCGAACGACCTGCTGCTCCTTGGAGCTCATGTACCGCTGCGTCTGAGGGGGCGGGCACGGATCCGGCGCGTCGTTAGGGGAGCGGAATGAATCCACGAGAGAGGGAAGGTCGACAAGCTGCAGTGAGGCTGGATCCGGCCGCAGCGAGGCAGGGGATGGCCGGATCGGCAGCGAGGTAAGGGGAGGCCGGATCCGGCGGCAACGAGGCCATGGACGGCAATACAATCTTGCCTCCGCCGCCGGGTGTCTCGTAGTTGCAGGTGGACAAAGAGATGGTTAAGGGAGAGCGCCTGGAGGAGAAACGGAGGTCGGAGGTGATGCTGTTGTTCGGGGAGGAGAAACGACGGTGAGGTTGAATGGAGGAGGGAGGCAGATTGCGGCGGGGAGAGGAGGCTGGAGATGAGAGGGTGTGTCCAAGGGTTAGGGTTAGGACGATGCTTATATAGCTAGGTCCTGCCACCCCGAACGGGCCGGAGGGCAGCCCAACTTGGCGGATTGCTAAACCAGCCCATTTGTAGTTCTGACAAAGTAAAGATAAAATGTACCCGTGGTAGTACAAGACACTAACATTTAGGTTGTCTAATGGCTCGGTCGTAGAGATATGCAATTTAGGTCTTGCGTTTGAGTTCTGCCGCTAGTAAATTTTTCTCTGCATGTCAATAGTTGGTTCTTGACCATGGGTCCCACGTGTCATTGGAACACTAGGCTGGACAAATAAGCATGGATTGACACATAGACGCGACAAGTGGACGAAATTGCTGAGTTGGCTGTCCAGTCATACTAATGCAACATAGTTTATGAGGTTATGACGGTTTAAATTGGTCACAATCAACTAGAAATAAGTAAACCGCGTTGTTGTTTTATGACCATTTTGTGTGATGAAATTATGACCTTTTTGAAGCAAATGGTCATAAATATTTAGGATATGGGGTCTTCCGAACAGTCTATGACCATTTGATGCGGAATGGTCATAAAGTTATGACCATTTCAACAACCGTCACTAAGAAAATGTCATAAATCAACACATTTGTTGTAGTGGGTGCAGCTGCAGCAACCGGTGAAGTGGCAGCTAAAGACGAAGGTGTCGGCGAGTCAGAGGAGCCTGGGGACGTTGGATCCGAAGCAGCAGGCGACGGTGCGGCCGCAAACGGCAACGTGGTCGGGATGCGTGGTGACGGTGGCGATGGATCCGAGTCACCAGACGAGTTATCGTGGGGGCCGTCAGACATGGAATTGCCGCTGCTACCTGCATCAGAGAAGGAACTGCTCGCGGCAGAGTTGTCAGGGTTCAATAGGAGAAGCTCATAACGCCTTTGATCGTCCTGTAAACCCGGCTCATAGGTTGGGAATGTGGTGCGGCTAGAGTTAGGATTTTGGCTGGGCGAGCTTGTGGAGGCAAATGAGAATACATGCTCGTCGAAGACGACGTCACGAGAGATGTAGATGCGTGCAGTGGAGCGATCCAGGCACTTGTAGCCCTTATGCCGACTGCTATACCCGAGAAAAACATAGAGGGTAGACCAGTAGATAAGCTTGCGATTGTTGTAGGGATGTAGATTTGGCCTGCAGGCGCAGCCGAAGGCACAAATGAAGGAGTAATCTGGGCTGTCGCCAAGGAGGGTGGTGAGTGGAGTCGAATTCTGTAGGCACGAGTAGGCATTCGATTAATCAAATAACAAGCAGTCAAAAATGATTCATCTCAGAATTTCACCGGAAGAGAGGAATGAGCAAGAAGAGCAATGCCAGTTTCCACAATATGCATGTGTTTGCGTTCTGCTATGCCGTTCTGTGCAGACGTATGGGGGTAGGAGACATGGTGGGTGATGCCCGTGTCGTCAAAGTAACGATTGAGGCGATGATACTCTCCTCCCCAGTCTGATTGAACGGCATGAATTTTAGCATTAAGTGTTCGTTCGGCTAATTTGGAAGGAATAAAACATTTGCTCGACTTCAGATTTATGCTTTAGAAGGTAGATCCAAGTGTAACGACTGAAATCATCTAACAAGCTCACATAGTATTTAAAACCACCGACAGAGGTAATTGCCGGTCCCCAAAAATCTGAATGAACTAACTCAAGTGGAGCAGAAGTAACATGATTGGATCTATTAAAAGGAAGCTGATGAACCTTTGCACACTGACAAGCATTGCAAACAGATGGTTCATGGCCAGATGCAGTAACACGAAGATTATTTTGCCGAAGAACAGACTCTACTACGGACGACGAGGATGGCCCAGACGCGTGTGCCAGTGCCCTTTGGTGATGCTGGCAAGACCCTGATGACGTGAAATGCCGAGGTGCTGAAGGGAAGACGCCGGTATGGGGTAGAGGCCACCTCTGCTTTTACCTCGAAGAAGGACCCTCCTCGTTGCCTGATCCTTAAGAAGAAAGGCCAAAAGGTGAAACTCGGCAAAGGCAGTGTTGTCCGTAACAAGTTTGTTTACAGAGAGGAGGTTCTTTTTAATTCTAGGAACATGAAGAACATCTTTCAGGATTATAGGTTTTGTTGAGCCGGGAATTAGGGATCGACCAATATGCGAAACCATTGGCAACTTGGACTTGATCCTTCGCATTGTAGCCCTCATGCACGTGCAATCTATCGAGATTGCTTGTGCGTCACGCCGGTATCCACGTACCAGTTGTTGTCAATGGAGTAGCCCGCGGTTGACACCGATTTTGGCGTCGCACCTAAATTAATATGGTAATTATATTAAAGGGTATTTTATAACGGCTAAATCCTATCATATGCAAAATAAAATATCGACAAATTAATAATTATATGTATCGACCAATCAAATGAGCCAATATAAAACATACATGCCACCCATGGCGGCGGGTCCTAATAGTGACCTAAATCACGCTATAAGGACATCACAAATATTTTTTTTAAGCATTAGACAGTGGGATAAAAATCGATATCCATCTGGCGACTCCACGAGATATTATGTAATACGGTGGCTATACAAAATATACGTATGGTGTTGCACACAAATAGGTGTTAAACATCTCTATGATCGATGATTAAACAAAAAGAAAACAATTGACGGCATGTACAGTAGCCACACAAGCCTTGAACGTGTGCATGCTGCAGTATATGTTAGCTAGCATGACTAAATTAAGATTAATTGATAATCACCCCATGCATGACTAAGCAAGGCCCACGTATGCATACACGTTGCCTAGCTGGTGCTGTTAATGCAATCCAAATCCAAACAGCAATGAGATAAGAAGAAAAGATAAAAGGATAATTAAAAGGAGAGATCCGGCGCATGCGACCAGGTCCATCGATAGGAAACTTGGAGCGTGCTTCAGCCTGCAACGGCCAACGCCCACGATCTCCTGCTGCCCACGCTGCAAGCCTTCAGTTGATTAAGAAAATAAGAGCTCTTTTACGTTATCCGGTAACTAATATGGACCCTCTGTTTCTTTCGATCGGCCGGTTGATTTCAACTGGCACTCCAACGCCATTAGGATGGAGTACCGTGTGAAAAAACTATGGAGTACTTTGAATTTAAGGGTAAAAACGTAATCTCGACGGCAAATAACCAAGATGCTAATGACGTTATCCATACATCCATAGAGTGCGACGCAGGGATTTATGATCCTCATTAATTAGTCACAGAAGGTGACGCCAGCTATCATTATTCCACCTGCACCGAAGGATCAGGTTTCCAACTAGTTAGCGAGGCATCGATTAATGATCGCCTGACCACAGAGTCTGACCAAGCTCCGGGGCATGGCAGGATCACAAAAGCGGGCTGGATCGAGTTCCACGCATCTCGCACAGCGACCTAACCGGCGAGGTGGATGCGCCATGGCGCCATGAGCAAGAGGGGGCGACCAGAGCGGTTGTGCAAGAAATATCAGCAGCGGCGGGGTGAATAAGACAACGCAGATGGGCTCGCGGCGCACGAGCATTCTTCTACCAGACGTACGATTTCATCGGGATTTAGTTGTAAACACAGAAGATAATAACTAAACTACCCTTCAATTCAATGGCCAGATTCAGTGGTACTCCACCCACTCCAAAGGAGTATCAGGATACCGTAAAATCCCACGAAAATAAAAAGAAAGGGATAACTCTTGCCGGCTTCCACGATCGGCAGGACGTGCGCACGTCGCCCTGCTGAAAGCCACCTCGCCAGCTGCCTATAAAAGGGGCAGCAAACAACACATCGAAGGTGGGGAGAAATCCATCGAAGAGCTATGCAAAATGCTGCGCTAGTTCATAACCCGGGAGAAATCGATCATCACAAAGCCAAAACGCTGCCATCGCTGCTGCTCTAGTTCATACGCAAAGGCAGAGGCTACTCGAAAGAAACGAGAGGTTGCTGCAGCTCAGCTCTCTCACGCCCTCAGCCACACCACGCTAGCTAGCTCGGCACGCTTGCTTGCTGGAAGTCCGGCTATATACATCTGAGATAAATCAACGTCTCCAAGAAGTGAGAAGGTAGGAAATCATGCCATCCCTCTGCCCTTAGGCTCGGTCTTTTGGTTCAAGTCAAGGAGCATCCTCATCTCCCCATGTTACGTCTTTCGTTTCGGCCTTTTTGTTCGGATCAAGGAATATATATCTTAATTTCCTCTTCATGATACCATGCCCTTAGGTTCGGCCTTTTGGTTCGGATCAAGAAAATTTGCATAGTCACATGTTTTGCATACCTTTGTTTGGGCCTTCGCGGTTCCGAACAAGGATCATATATTTTGCATACCTTTGTTTGGGCCTTCGCGGTTCCGAACAAGTATCATATATTTGGCATACCTTCGTTCTGGTCTTAGCAGTTTAGAACAAGGATCATATATTTTGCATAGCTTCATTTTGGGCCTTCGCGGTTCAGGACAATGATTATATATTTGCATACCTTCGTTTTGGCCTTCGCGGTTCAGGATAAGGACAAATGTTCAGGGAAACACCTAAAATTAATATGTTAACAAAAATTCTTAATATACACTCTGCGCATGGGTTCTTCACGAATTCCATGATATAAGCGATTAAAAATCTTAAAATTATGATGTTCTGCACATGGTTCTTCGTGAATTCCATGATACGAGCCATTAAAAGCTTGAAATTATAAATCGAAGCTCTGCTCATGTGTTCCTCGCGAATTCCATGATATGAGCCATAAAAAATCCTAACATTATAATTCGACACTCTGCGCATGGGTTCTCAACAAGAATTCCATGATATGAGCCATAAAATTCCTAAAATTATAACTCGATCCTCTGCGCATGGTTTTTTTTTTCAGAATTCCATGATATGAGCAATAAAATGCTAAAATCATAAATCGTGCTCTACACATGGGTTCCCATCAGAATTCCATGATATGAGAAATAAAGTGCTAAAATCGTCAATAACGCTCGCGCATTGTTTCTCGTCAAAATTCCATGATATGATGTGAAAAATGCTAAACTATAAGTAACGCTCTCGAAGAGTAACATGATAAGAATAAATAAAATGCATTACAACATATTTATATCATATAACCTCCTTAAAGAAAGGTTACAACCATGCTAAAACCATATGTTTGCATGCATGTTTCCTAGGAGACACGGTAGGATATATATGATAGATTTAAAATTAAATCACACAGTTGCTTCATATAAATTTATGTATCTGCAAAGAACCAATGTCACAACATAAGCTCATATAGATTAAAATCAAACTATGCACTCTCTTCATGTAGGTGTATGTATCTACAAAACCAATATACAAATGCATGTAGGCAATCAACTTACGTGTCATGATATAATCTCACGGAGTTTAAAATTAAACCATGCACTTCTTTCATGTAGGTGCATGTATCCATAAAATTAAATTATAAACAGGATCATATCCTATATCACTTGCACTAGAAAACATAACATAGTGCACTTCAATATTTCATCCTCGAACTTCATTTAGACTCACCATATACGGTGTCGTCAAAACCCAATATTCCATACATTCCATACATGCATACAAAAATACTATGTACTACAAAAATTAGTACAAATGGATAGTATGACTACTAAATACGTCATATTTGCAAACAAATTGAAATATTATTATGATGCTACTTATATGTTAGCATAAACAAATTTCAAGACTTCCGCGAACACGCCGGCACCGACGACATCGAGGAGGACTTTTGTTTTCATAGTTTTAGATATTCATGTGTTGCTATGTCATGTAATAGATACATTGGAATTTCTTAATCAGGGGTTTTCTCTTCGGAGATGTAATTAACAGAATTTTTATGCAAATGTAAGAGTTCTGGAAATAAAGATCCTGCAATGTTTGGTCCTTTATTTATTTTCCGCATTTGCGCATTTAATTTATACTATCTATCTCTATGACGTGGACGCGTAATATATTTCCTCGCCCCATTTTCCCGTCATCACCCGCATGACCGGCTGAGTTGTCGGAGCGATCCTGATGTTCCTCGGGCTGGAAGGAGTGGTTGAAGCGTTGTCAGCATCGCAGCGCGTCATGACCAAACTTTCCGCACACTTGGCACTGCACCCTGCCCCCGCCGTTGTTGTTGTTGCGGCCGTTGTTGTTGTTGCGGGTGTCGGTGCGAGTGTTGTCGTTGTGGCCGTCATTGCACTGAGTGTTGGAGTTGTTACGTCCGCCATTGCGGTTTGAGTTCCCGCGCGTGACGTGTTGGCGGACGAGTGGATCTCCTGCTGGGCGTTGTTGTCGGCGAGCCGCTGCTCGAAGGTGAGGAGGTGAGCATACAGCGTGTCCGAGCTCGCCTCGTCAACTCCGGTGGTGATGGAGGCAACGAGTGGATCGTATTCCGATCCAAGTCCTCCAAGGACGTAGCTGACGAAATCTTCTTCGTCGAGGGGCTTCCCAATGGTCGCCATGGTGTCGGCGAGACTCTTCATCTTGTTGAAGTAATATGTGGCCGACATGTCCTTCTTCAGGTTCGACAGTTGGCGTCGAATCTGCATCTTTCTCGCCTTGCTTGTGGACGAGAACATCGCCTTTAGTGCTGCCCACACTTTGGCGGCGGTGGTGTGGCGCATCACCTGACCGAGTACTTCCTCGGTCATGGATCCCCGCAAGGCGCCGAGAACCAACTTGTCCTGCTGGTACCAGGCAAGGTAGGCAGGATTGGCACCCATGACGATGGTCTTGGAAGGTGCAGCAATTGTGCCATTGACATGTCCATACAACTGGTGGACATACAGGGCCGGCTCGACCTGAGCCTTCCAGAGGAGATAATGCGGAGTTGAGCCGAATCGTGATGAAGCTGCTCAATGGCGGAAGCTGTGGCAAGACGGCGGAGGAAGTCGCATTATGAGATCGGGCTCTAATACCAAGTGGAAAACTGAGCAGATAGATTGGTTTGCCATGAGAATTCCCTGGCGGCCGATGCTTCTATTTATAGGGAATTACATGTTAGTTCAGATTACAACAACCTAACAACCCTATCCTATTGCCGGACGATGGGTACTAACAACCACGCCGTCTATACAAGCTAAGCTCAACAACTTATCTACTCGATATCTATCTAGTTGTTTCACAATCTTCACATTACAACATCACACGGGATGATTGTTGATGTGGAAGAGGGAATTTAAAAAAATGCTTTTATTTCTCTTGACTGAGATATGGCCTCTTAGCAAGAAGAATAATTCATTTTTTTCATTAGACTAGATTTCACATTTTCTTCACATTTATTTAAAGAATTTACGCACTTAAACATTAATCGCAAGATATAAGAGAAGGCGGTCATTGTGTCTATGTCTCTGAATCTAGCACATGTGGACTCATTTCTTGAAAAAAGAGAGTATATTTTTGTTTTTTCAATTAGCAAAGAAGTCTAGAAATGGTCCGTGAATTCGAAAGTGTGTACATTTGGTCCCTCGCGATTTTTTTCCCACATTAGATGCTAGGATGACGTCAGGTTTGTTCCTCACAAATGGTCCTAAACTCGCATTACGTCATATGTTTGATCTATCTAGTGTGCATTGTAGTAGGGTTTTTTGTCCATGGTTTGCTATTTTTGCAGTTTACATTCCAATATTCTGTTACATCGAGACAGCCGAACGGGCGAATGCTGTTGTCGACGACCAGCGTGTTGTACTGTTGTTCGGCGGGAAGAAAAAATAAACAAAACAACTGACTTTCTCGTGACATGTATATCATGGATGGATATGCATTGCGATGCAGCTTGTGCAGAATCGATTCAATTTACGTGCAAGACGACGCAACATCACGAATTCACGATGACATTGTTGGTGGTCAACAAAACAAAAGGGTGACATGCTGAAGTTTACCAAAACAAAAGGAGTTGTATGCTGACATGATCGTTTCGAAACGAAGAGTTGACGTTCCCGGACGCGTCCCGCGTGTCCTACGGCCGAAATGCGGCTCCAGGCGTGCACGTCTCTCAATCCTACGGCCAGGATAAGCTGGAGGTCGCCGGGGCGAGGCGACGGGGCGGAGGAGACGGACAGCCGAGCAGGGTGCACGGGCCGTGCTGGAGTCAGTAACCCGGTCCTAGAGTTGTCGGGTGGGCCGCGCGGTGCTTGCTCGGGCCGTGTGTGAGGCTGTGGCTGGTATCTGTAACGGACGGCACGGGCCGGAAGCTTGCTTGCCGGTTGCCGCCGATGGTCAAAAAGACCACAACGTCGCCGATGATACTCTAGTAATTTTTTTCCAGTTTTTCCTTTTAGTTGCTGAGCGTCCGAGCAACAATCTTTTACAGGAGACTACAATGCTATTTCTGATCGTAGCTCTATTTGTTGATTAACCAAACAAATATCTCTTCTTTGAATAGTTTCTCAACTTTTTTTTGGCACGCTTTAAATTTGAAACGCAGATATCTCGTAGTATCAAATACTATCGCAGCCGTCGGTTTTTATTTTCTGAGAAGCAAAGGAGCCCTTGCTGGTTGCTTGGTTTACCCAAATATAAAGGGCAATCTAATCATTTATTCCAAACGTGTTACAATTTAATTAGAACATGTGCAAAGCAATATGTTTAGAAAGGTTTTAAAAAAATTAACCGGTTTTTGTTAATCCTTGGTGCTTACTTATACTAGTCAGATGCCTAACTTGGCACATCTTCTATACAAATAAACACTTATGTTTAAGAAGATGCTTGATTCATCGTAAACACCCATTTAAACACTTGCATTTGCATTGTACTAATCTTGGAGTCCCTTCTAAATTCGTCACGAAAGAGGACACATCTGGGCGACAAGAAAAGTTGGCTGTCAAAATGAAGCATGAAACTTGCAATTCGGTAGTACTCGTACGTACGTAGTCACCGCACCACTCTCAAATTCCAAACCGATCGTGTACGCAAACAATTTTATTTTGAAGTGCGTCGGCAATTGTATAGTACCCAGGCTCGTGTGCCTTTCTTTTTCGGTGTTGATGTCGACTACGAGATTGGCCGTGCCGACATGCATCATTGCCGATGTAGCACGAGTGGCCCAGCCGCAGCCGCAGCCGCCGGTGATATGGTATTTGTTCTTTTTCCTCTGCACTTCGTGTTTGGAGTAGGGGTTTTTCGCTGGGAAGAGAAAATTAGCATATGCCGGTTGTGTAGGCCGAGCACTACTGTAGCAGCCAACGCCAGGACGGGGAGGGCTTGGCGGCGGGTGGCAGGCCTAGCTAGCTAGATCGAAGCCACGCGTCGGTGCAGCGCAGGCACGAGCAAAGCAACCAAACCCGGGCGGCACACGTACTTGTGTGAGTGGAGCATGGCATTCACATGCATGCGAGCCACGTCACACACGCTCGGTGCATCTTTCTGGAATCCGCCGTCGGAGAATCACGACCTACTCCTTGTCGCGTTTTCTGCTATGCGGCTGACGCGCGCGCGCGCTGTGCTACACTAACCCTCGACCTCCAGCTAGCGCGCGCTGGCGTCTCATCTCGCGTATTCGCGGTCGAGGATGCGCAGGGAAAACCGAAGCGTGTCCGGTCGCGTGACGGCGAGCAGACAATATATGCACGGACGGATCGACAATTGCGACCATCGAGGGATCTTTTCGTCGGGTGGTGCTTTGCGCGCGGTTACATTTTTGACGCTTTGGCTGTGACATTTTTTTCTGCCTAAGAAGATTGTCTAAGTTAGATCTTGCGTCACCACTCTGTATATAAGTACGAACCATATGTGCTCGAACGGCTCATCGGTATTCAACGGCAACTCTGCACGTAATATTCGGCGCAAGTTTAACGTTCGCGTCTGTACGCAGTCCACAATTACTAATCGAATTGAATGGTTAAAACTCATGTGCGCGCGAAAACGACGACCTGTCATGCTACATTGGAATCAGAACCGTAAACAAACCCTGCCTACGATCGACACCTTCACTCTCGCGGATGCCCTGAGGTGAAAAGACACCACACGTATCGGCCTAGCTGCGTGTGTGGATGGATGCAGCGTCAAGTGCCCACTAAACAAAAAGCGATCGAGGCCGCTCCTTCCTTTGCCGCCGCACGTTTTTATTATCTCGTTCCTCCTTCTCCGCGGAGGGATAACAGAGCACGACCGCATATATACTCGAGCTTCGAACGCAGGACGTAACTGTCAGCCTTTTTTGTAACGTGACGGTGCACCCGCGCGGGAGGACACGTCGTTTTCGTGACTTCGGTGCGGACGTACGACGGTGCATGGATGACGCGAAGAGAGAGGAGCGTCTGGAGCGAGGCCGGTCGGCTCGATCGTGCCGACGGCAGGACGCGACACGACTCACACGAGGCTCTGGCTCTAGTCTGAGAAAATATAAACGCCACCTCCGCTAGAACAACGCCAAGGAGGCGATGTCGCTAGGAGATACGATACGAGGAAGGAGCCGACTGAAGAGGCAAGTGGACCAATGGGTCCCGTGCAAAACCAGGACCCGAATGAACCAAGTTACAAAGATTTTGGCTTGCAAGGCAGAATCCCGCCTACGATAGGTCGACCCATTAATCCAGTTGCATGCTCGTTGCCGAAGATCCGAGGCTCCTAGGTCGCCCTGTTATGCTATCTCTTAATATCTACTTCCACCGTTCATATTTTCTGTCGTGGTTTTACATAAAATTCTTGTGCCCTATTTACTTCCTCCGATTTGAACTTAAACCATAACACGAATTATAGGACGGAGGAAGTACCATTCATTGTTTTTAGGGCACTTTCAATGCTAGTCTCTTAGCGCGTTATTTTAGCCATTTTACTGACATGGCACCTTATTAATTATGAAGCTGTTTATTTATGCCAGCGGCTGTCTTTTCACGCAAACCAACACAACAAAGCTATTAAATAACTTTTACTTTAGAATCGCATTAAGAGACTAAGAAACGACGTATAAGAGACGATGACTTGGAGCGGAGAGTGAAATAAATTGTGTTTGCGTGGATTTTTCCCGGTGTTCATGGTCTGGACGTAACAGGGAGAGCGGCTGCAGAGAATCCGGCCGTTGCTCGCAGCGATCATGTGCGTCCGCCTCGACACACCGATTCCCGACGCGCCGCACCACGTCAGCGGCGCCGCATGGTAGCGAGCCCGTGACCAGAGTCTGTACGTGGCGACGTTCACGCGCACGCAAAGGAAAGCTGCGGTGACTGGTGAGCCATAGCATCAGTATTTTAGTACTAGCAGATTACGAGACATTAGAGAAAGGAATTGCTGAAAAGAAATACAGTAGACATTAGAGAAAGGAAACTGTCCTGTTTTGTGCTATAGTACTTCGCTGAGAACGGAAAAAGTCTCATCAAGAAAGGAGTTTCCGATGGTCTATTGGAAATTCATTATTTTCTGACTTTTCAGTCAACGGATATATTTTTCCTCATGAGAATGGGACTACAATGTTTCCGATTAATTAAACTTCGACGTGCGATATAGGACAAAATTAACACTAATTTTACTGTTTTGCTGACAAGCAAATGGACAGCAGCTGCTTTCCGACATTAAGACCTTCTAGTCGTTACAAAGTCCAAACTTGCTCTAAGGTGAAGTCCAATGTAAAATCTCGTGCGTGAAGAAGAGGGAAATTTGACGGTCAAAAAGACGGCTATCACGTCAGAATCATGAAACTAACGTCCAGAGAAACGGCAGGAGGCTAACCAAATTGAGATGGAGTGCCCCGGAGTGGTTGTACACGGTATGACGGTAGCATTTAAAGTGTGTCACTATGTCGGCAATTGTTTGATGCCGTTAATTGGATCGAAATGATTATATTTGAGGCTAGTTGACTAGCTTCTTTTATGGGGGTTTTTCAGCCACTTGCGCGATTCTATAATTTTTTTCGAACAGGACATGGTATCATACGTCATTTACTCTCTCCGTTTCTAAATACTTGTTTTAGTTCAAATTTACACTAAAATCACAACAAGTATTTAGGAAAGGAGCGAGTAGTTGTCAGAGTCACACGCTGTCGTTTGGTAAGTTTAATCGCATCGACATGGATGCACTGCTGGCATAAAGAAAAGATTGTGATTCTATTTTCCTCTCTTACTTTTGATGTTGTGTGACACGTGCGCATATATTCGTGTAAGAATAACCAATTGAGCGGACATGACAAACCAAAACTTTACAGGAGTGTGCATACGTTCTAGTGCAAGAACAACCAGTAGAGCAGAACAAAACATTACAGGAGGTAGCGGCATGCAAACCCTAGATGATCGTGGTGAATAATGAATTAATGGTGGAACCAACTGCACAGATAATTATGCTCATGAGTTTATGTCTCAGGTTGCCGGTGGGTAACCGTCACCCATTACCCTACCCTTACCCGTACATTTGGGCCACGTATGGGCAGAACTTTTTTTTACCGTGCGTGAATGGAGGAATGGGTATTATCCATTTGGCTTCGATCGCATGATAGGCCAGAGCATCATCTTCTCCCGATTCTTCTCTTCTCCCGTGCAGCCGCCTCCTCCCTTCTCTAGTTCGGCATGTTGGCAGCAGCCTCGTGGCGCCGCCCTCCTGGACCCCTTGCGTGGCCGTCCCTCCTCACTGCCTCGCGTTGTTGCGCCCCCACTCCGGAGCCTGTCATCCTCTCCGGCGACCCGGCGCAGGACGGCTCAAGGAGGAGATCGAGGGCGCTCCTCCACGTCTCTGCCGCCTAGTGCCGCCCTCTCCTTTCTCGCCGGTACGGGATGGCGTCGGTACGGGCCGCCGTCGCTTGCTCGATTGGAGAATTTTCTCTCTTGATTTGATTTTTTATGGTCTTGATTCCAAATGCTATGCAATAGATATGGGTAAAACAAGCAATGAGCAAATTTTGGGGAGGGTAAGAATGGGGATCTCCTTCTTTGGGCATGGGGAGGGTAAATCACGCGTTGACCCAAACCCTCCCCAACGGCATCGTGAGTTTATGATCCTGGGTCTTGCATCAAGAATCAAGATATGAACCAAATGTACACGACAAAAATAAGTTGTTCCCTATTTCAGATGTTTTGTAATGTTTGTTTTATTTGCGTTATTGAGCACACACTATATATCCTGTAATATTTTGGACGTGTGCATTTTGGTGGTAGAGACTAAAAACATTGCTTCTCAATTATTAAAATGATATTCATACTAATATATAGTAATTCTAGATATGAACATATCCCTGTAATATTGATCAGATTACACCGGTTATTAATTTTTATGGGTGTGTGGCGTATTGTCCCTATCAAATCCCATGAGTTCATTCATATTTGGACGATGATAAGCCGTCAACCTCTACACCCTCGTCCAAGGTTATCAAGAGCCACACCACTTACACCATGCCACTATGCAAGCTGACCTCACCTCGATGATCTCTACATGGTGTGTGCATACCTAAATAACATGCCATTGGTGCACGAGTTGAAGGAAAAGAAAACGAGAAACAAGAGAGTGACGTTTATTTAATCTACTCAGTGAAAACCAATTAACTGCGAAACATGTTTAATCCATATAAAAAGGTTAAAGGCAACTTTAAGGGATCCAAATGATCAAAGCATGCATTTTCACACCGTTATTTTAAGGGATGACCAAATCTATCGGTTATATAATCAATTCTCTTAACACAATCAATTTCTTAACAATAATAGCACTGGTACATTATGCCCCCGTCCAAAACTAGACTCCACAAAGACACCTTAACACAACTAATTCTACGTGCGCAATCAAAATCAATCTAAGTCTAAATCTAAATCTAGTTGAGATTAATGTAATCTTAGAAATTTAACATCACGCGACATCATATTTGTTAGATTGTTTTATGAGAAAATTACGCAAAACCACCACATTTGGAACAACATTTTAGAAAAACCGGTTTTTTTTTTCAAATCACCACCACTTTTGTGGACCGTTGTACTCTCGCGCACTAATTGGCGACTTGACCGCGTTTTGATTGAAAACCTGACAGGGGTCCCACCCGTCGGTGCCACCGTGGCGGCATGCTGGACAAGTGGTGCCACTGTGTTCGAACCGAGTAAATTGCGCAGAACCACCACATTGAAGACACTTGTTGCGAAAACCGTCATTTTTTGCTAATTTTTGCGCAGAACCACCGTGTTTCAGACAAGTTTTTGCACATAGCATTGATTATGTCGTTTGGGCGCACAAGCTCATTTTTGACACCTCGAGCCCATATGTCGGTTGACCAACTCAACCTAGTGTTAGCTCCATCCGGTAGCACCGCTTGGAGTCGTTGCAACGTGAGGACGGCCTTCTCGCGGCCGACGACGGCAGACCCCGCCATCCTGATGAGCGGCGGCTGCGCGCCCTCCGCGACCTTCAACCTGTTGACAAATTGCTCAAACTACACAGTCGATGTGCCACTACTTGCTTCCCCAACCAACAACAACACAACATTGAATATTTGGAGCGTCCCGTCCACTTTGAATTGCTGAAAAAGACACCCACAAGATGTTCGACCATATGCTTTGCCGGCGATTTTGGCGTCGGCAGTGCTCCCCCATGCCGGTGCAAGGGAGAGGGAGTGCGTGAGGGACGAGGTGGCGCCTTCCATTGTTGCCTGCCTGCTTGCGTGTGCTGTGTCAGGGACGAGGTAGAAGACGACAGACGAAGGGGCCAGGGGCCTGCCTAACGGACGGAGCTAACGCTAGGTTGACTTGCTAGGTTGACTTTGTCAACTCGACATGTGGGCCTGAGGTGTCAGAAATGAGTTTATGCGTCTCAAACGACAGAATTAGTGTTACGTGCAAAAACTTGCCTGAAACGCGGTAGTTCTGCGCAAAAATTAACGAAAATTGTGGTTTTCGCAACAAGTGTCCAATGTGGTGGTTGCGCAATCTTGTCGGTTCGGACACGGTGTCACCACTTGTCCAGCGTGTCACCACAGTGGCACCGGCAAGTGGGCTCATGTCAGGTTTTCAATCAAAACGTGCTCAAGTCGTAAATTAGTGTGTGAGTCCAATCGTCCAAAAAAATGATGGTGATTTGATTTTTTTAAATGTGGTTTTTCTAGAAGTTGCCCTAAATGTGATGGTTTTGCATAATTTTTTCTTATTTTATTGACATAACACAAACATGTTACCAAAGAAGCATAGGTTCCCAGGAAATGAAAAAAAAAATACCCACATGATCTTTAAACAACCCTTGTCACTTCTATAATTCATCATTAATCCGTCCTAAATGAACATGCTTTATTTACAGGTAAAAGGTCGCATTGGAGTTCAAACATGTCGCCGAGACTGGAATTCAGCGTAGATCCCCGTTTGAATTTGGAACTTTGGTTTTTGGATAATCCCCTTTTGCCGTTTGTTCTATTATTCATCTGATCTGAAATCAACGAACATACTCCCCTTACAGAAAATCCCAAACGGAACTGCTACCGCCACCCATAAAGCGCACACCGGCGGCGGGTTCACACGTAGCCACTTCCTTCCTCCCGTCCCCCTTCCAAAAGTTCAGCCTCCGCTTCCCCTTCTCATCATCTTCCTCGCTGCTGCTTCTCCCCACCACACCCGCGAACACAGCTCAGCAGCAGCAAAAAGCACACGACAAGCACGCGCGTGAATTCCACTCGAGGGTTTCGTTTCGATTCTCGACTTCGTCGTCGGCCGCCGCAGCGAATCGAGGCGCTGAGGGGCGACGGGGGCTCGGATCCACGCGGGCGCAAGGGCTCATGAGGCGGCCTGCTACCTGTGGATCTCCTGGTTTCACCGCAGCATCGAGTTCAGGCCTCTGATAGGACCGCGGCCGGCGCGTGGCGGATCGTACTGGGGTGAGGAAGTAGAGGTTGTGGCACTAGAGGACGGGGTGGGGGGAGATGGTGAGCGGCCATCTATTCCACTGTCGTAAGAACTCGTGGCCGCCGGAGGAGTACGTGGGCCGCAGCGCCTTACAACTGGTAAGACGAGCTGGCGTCTCGATCGCGGCGGATTTTGTTTTCTGTGCTCTTGTGGTGATTCGTTTGCGGATTTTCGCAGTTGGACTTAGACGGCGCTGCTCCGCCGGAGCAGGCATGGCGGCGGCGACTGAACAGTCACGCCAACATACTCAAGGAATTCAGCGTCACCTTTATGGAAGCAATGAAAATGGTATCGTACTGGGATTTGGTCTCATGTGTCGGGTTCTTATGGCGTTTGGTTTCTTCACCTGTCCGATTTTGTTCCCGTAGCTGCTAAGTTTTTGCCTTGCAATGCAAAAATTTCAGATGAGCCTTGGGGTGAGGCTTTGGTCATATGTCCGTGAGGAGGCTTCCCATGGAAGGGTAACATTGTCTTTAGTCTTGCACATATTTGTGTCAAACACTTGCAGAATGGTACCATGGACCGTTCAAAAAAAAAAGAATGGTACCATGGAGATTGTCTCGTGTGGTGACAGAATAGAGTCTGTTTTTGTGCCTGCAGAAAGCTCCTATTGATCCATTCACAAGAGAGAGCTGTAAGCCATCAGCTTCACAGGGTGTACCGCTCGGAGGGATGGGGTATGACTGCTCAAGCTGATGTTTCTGTCATTAGTCATTTTTTTGTTCACATCGTACAGGCTTTAGATTTTGATATCAGTACATTACTTCTGCAGGAGCGGTAGCATTTCAAGAGGATTCAGGGGAGAGTTCAAGAATTGGCACATCATTCCTGGTTTGTGTGAGAATTCGCCGGTCATGGAGAACCAGTTTTCTGTAATGCTTTCATCTTATCTTGATATTATCAGCTAACAATAACCCTTAGTTTGTTGTTGCTTGCAAAGTAATTTTTATTTTATCTTATCGTAAGATACTGATGCACTACGTTGTTTGGAGCAATACTGTATCTTGATGTATGTCTTTTACGTTCTGACTTTTTAGTGCCTCAGATGCTCAAATCACTACTTCAAAATGTTGTGATGCCCACCCATGATCTAAGCACCGTTTTTTATTTGTTTCACTAAATCCCCAGAAGGGACCTTTTTGGCTTTTATGTATTTCTTGTGTTGCTGCCACTGTGCTCTAGTGTGAAATTACAGTGTTAGCAGTTTATGGGAAGGGTTGTTGAGATAAGATGAAATTACCTCACCAAGTCTTTCAATGGATGTACATAGAAAACATTCTTTTGTGGATTACTTGTTGATAGCTGGAAAGGGACACTTTTTTTTGATCCTCAGGGACACTTTCTTTTTCACTTTGTAAATTTGTTTGCATTTTCTTGTCAGTAGCTGTATACTACTCCCTCCGATCCTAAATTGTTGTCGAAATATTACATGTATCTAGACGCTTTTTAAGAATAGATACATCCATATTTGGGCAAATTTGAGTCAAGAATTTAGGATCAGAGGGAGTACTATAGTATGAGTTTTTTTTTGCATGTAGATGTAGAACAACTATGTATTCACCCTTTTCCTTAGTGCTCTACTCTCAATATCCTTGTCTCATGTTTTCTCACAAGTATGATGTGAGGCATGAACTGTTCCTAAACATTATGCTCTTCCAGATTTTTGTATCACGGGATGGGGGGAATAAAAAATGCTCATCGGTATTGGCTCCTGGACACCATGATGGTTTAAAGTAAGTCCTTAGCCTGTTTTATTTTTTAGATGTGAGCAAAGTCAATCCTGTATCTTGCAAAAGTCTCTGCTTAAGCAAGTATCATTGTACAAATTTCTTTTTTTCCTTTTTGTAGTCCAGGCTGAATTTAAAAAAATATTGATTCAACTTTCTAGCTAAGCCAGTGTATACCTTATTTTCTTGCAGCTATTCTTTCGATTTGTTTCCTCTTTTTTCGTACCCTTTTGGAATGTGTTTGGACAGATCAACTTGCTCTATTATGTCAGTCGGTTGTATTTTTAGTTTTAATCCGTTAGTCAAGAGCCAACAATATATCCCGTAATGTGATGCAGGATATAGTTATTGAATTGTCTGCTGCTTGGTTATACAGGATAAGATTATGTTTTGCTATGTCATGGCTTCTGCAGAAATAGTGCTCTTGTGATGTCTTCCATGGTTTCAGGAAATATAGCGACTCCGGAATTTCATCATGGGACTGGAACTTGAGTGGCCAACATTCTACCTATCATGCATTGTTCCCTAGGGCCTGGACTGTTTATGATGGTATGACACTGGAGCTGTGGGTACATGACTTGCATCACCAAGAGTTCTTGCTCCATTCTATTTTGTTTTGGAAAGTTTGTCTACCAGTGAGCTGAAGTAGTTAATTATATTATTGCCAAGCCAGCCTATGTGTTGAGTGCAGAATGAATATACTTTGTGGGTCGCTATTTCTTTAGCTGACAGCTGTTTCAAACTGAAGGTTGTGAAAATTTCCATGAATGCAGGTGAACCAGATCCAGACCTTAAAATCTCATGTCGCCAGATATCACCATTCATACCTCATGATTACAAAGAAAGCAGTCTTCCTACATCTGTGTTTGTGTACACTGTAAGTGACTTACTTTAATTTTTTTAAGCTAAGTTGGCAACTGCAGTAGGTGTATTCTCATAGCTTCTTATATTCTATTTCCCAACAAAGTGTGTTCTATTGGATATATGTTGTGAAATCTATTTCGTCAACTTCAGACAAGGTATTGGCCTATTGGGCATGCGAATTCCAATTGAGTAGTTTTTATATATGTTTCACGCATCAAGATGTTCTAAATACATATAAACCTTTTCGATGCAGTATACTTGACCATTTTTTTTGTATCTTATTTATAGCTAGTGAACACTGGGAGAGACCGTGCAAAAGTAAGCCTGTTAATGACATGGGCGGTAAGCATATGACTAAAGCTTCTGCATAATATTAGCATTACTTGCATAGTTGTGTTTTCACTTTTGCGTTGTTGGGCTTCAGCTTTATGGCCCATATTGCTTTTGATGCCTTGCATGCCAATGCTAATTACATGGAAAAGCGATATGATAACCGCAACATTTCATAACAAAAGGGGTGGATAGTGTCAGCAATCTTGTCGTAATTCGTCATGACTAAGAGATAAGAAGTAGGCTGTGCAATTCCGGATAATTTGAGAAAAGGGGTTGTAAAGGGTAATTGTCTAATTGATATCATGTTATTAAGATATAAGATGTGCAATTAGGACAGAATTTTCCGTTATTCAACTTAATTCTTGAGACGTAGATTGGATTGGATGGCTAAGATGGTTTGATTCAGACCCTACCTCATGTGCAATTGGGACATAATTTTCAGATATTCAACTTAACTTGAGCCGTAGATTGGATTTGATGGCTAACATGGTTTGCTACAAACCCTACCTTGTACATTTTGTTGGTATAGAGGTATAGATGAAAACTGCCAGACATGTCAAGTGCCACCCTGGCAGTGCTTTGTTCATTTAAAACAAAGTTTCTGTGCGGCGAGCTGATTTCTTGAGTTTGATGTAGAGGACAATAACTGGTTATATAGCTTCTATCACTAGGGAAATATCCAACCTATTTGCCAAGTTGAGAGAATGTGGAAGTCAAATCTCATTGCAAATTAAATTTATGATGTACTCCCTCCGATCCGAAATTGTTGTTGAAATATTACATGTATCTAGACGCCTTTTAAGAGTAGATACATCCATATTTGGGCAAATTTGAGACAAGAATTTAGGATCGGAGGGAGTAGAAGAATGGACAGGTTACTACTGGTTGGTTTAGCTTCTATAACAATAAAAAGTCAAAAACTATTTCTCTAGAAACTCAGATCCCATTTATATTAGGTTACCATATGCGCTTTAAGTTCCTTTTTAGTGATATTTCTTTTCAAACACAGAACTCTATTGGAGGTTTTTCTCATCATTCAGGAGGCCACTTCAATGAGCCCTTCATGTAAGTATGTATATATACGCCTTCGTTAGTGTCTGTTAAGCCTTCTGGAATGATGGTACTCATTATTTGATCTCATCATGTGTTCAGTGGGGAGGATGGAGTGTCAGGAGTGCTTCTGCATCACAAGTGAGTTTCAAACCCTCTGCTTTTAACTGATGATATCTACTTTGTGGAACCTTCTGCGTTACGTTCCGCATCTACGATGCCCTAAAAAATGTTACACATCTACAAGCTGACAAGCTGCTATATGCTGCAGAACAGCAAAGGATAATCCTCCAGTTACTTTTGCTATCGCTGCCTGTGAAACGCAGAATGTGAACGTGACAGTCTTGCCTGTATTTGGCCTTTCTGGAGAAAATCATGTTTCCGCGAAGGATATGTGGGATATCATGAAAAAGGCAATTGCTGTTACCCCTTTTTTCTTTAACATTGCAGTATGGGTGATTTTCATACCAGCTGTTCCTTGCCTTGTTTTCTTATGTACTATAATAACCATTTTATGTTTCCGTATCAGGTTAACTCTTGATTCTTCCTCATTTTTTTCTACACCATTCCTCAGGATGGCCACTTTAATCTGGAAAATTTCAATGCTGGCTGTAGTATGCCTTCCTCTCCTGGGGAGACACTTTGTGCGGCTGTCACAGCCTCTACTTGGGTGGAGCCACATGGTAGGTGTACAGTTGCGTTTGCTTTGTCTTGGTCCTCACCTAAAGTGAAGTTTCAGAAGGGATGCACATATAACAGGTCAGCGTTCTTGTTTCTATACAATGGAAAGCACTTTTGTTGATTCTATTTTACATCTGATAGTCATCTATCTGTAAATTCTACTCATAAAACATCACTTTGCTTTCTTTATTTAGTTGTATGTTCACATTAGATTGAACACAACAGCACATTCCTCGCCAAAAAAAAAAGACCACAACAGCACATGCATTCTCTTTATTGTTTTCATGGGGTTTCATAATGGAATACAAAGAGTTATAAGTGGTAATCCCTCCCTTTCAGATCATAAGGCCTATCTCCTAATTCACACTAACCAAGAAGTGCCTATTTAGGTGTTAGACTAGTGATTGATAAAGCATGTATGCACCCATTTCTTCTTCAACTATTGGTTGATTCCACATAGGGAACCAAAGTTTGCTTGTTTCCTAGACAAATGGGCTTAGAAAATAAAGAGAGTAAATATCACAAAACCCCTAGTTTCTGACGAACTGTATCAGAGAGCTACACCTTTTCGGTTTTTAATCACTTAACCCGTATTCTTGGACAAAACTGTATCGCAAAACCCGTAATCTCGCTGTCAACACGGCTAACAGAGTTACTGACACTGGGGCCCACCTGTCAGCCTCAGACACGAAAACTGGTTTAGCTAGTTTGGTCCGGTTCGGTTTTCTCTCGTCTGTTGGCCCGGAACTCCTTCAGTTTCACGTCTGTTGGCCCGAACCGGCAAAGCAATCGGGGAGCTCCTCGCTGCGAGGCAGGTCGATGGACAGAGGGCTGGGCTGCCCGTAGAGGCCGCCGCGGATGCAGAGCGTGAGGTGGAAGAAGAGCAGCGGCCCAGAAGGTGCACCAGCTCCGTCCTCAGGAGGATCGCTGGCCTGCACCCACCGAATCTCCAGCTCCAGCGAGAACCTCCGCGCGCAGACGCGGGCCAGCGGCGGGCACACCCAGGCGAAGAGCTTGAACCACCATGAAGGTGTTGTCGTTGCCCATGGCATCTTCCCTGCAATAGCCTGACGAGGTCATGGAGACCTGCACGGTGTAACATTTGTCAACCGGCGGCGTGGGCAGAGAGCAGAACTTGCTGAAGGCAGGGTCAAAGACCGGCACGCGGTACAGCAGCTGCTGTTCCTCCTCCTCTGCCGCTGTTGTCCTCTGCTCATGGGACGACTCTCCGCCGGCGCCAACCTGGTCGAGCACCACGACGATGAGCCACCAGGAGTCCACGTGGCGTGGGCGAGGGTGCAGGACAGAAGGAAGAACAGAGCAGGCCCGAACCCACCTGAACCGACAGAAAAATGGGAGAAAACCGAACCAGACCGAACTAGATAAGCCAGTTGTCGTGTCTGAGGCCGACAGGTGGGTCCCAATGTCAGTAACGCTGTTAGCCGTGTTGACAGCGGGATCACGGGTTTTGCGATACAGTTTTGTCCAAGAATACGGGGTAAGTGATAAAAAATCCAAAAGGTGGAGTTCTATGTTACAGTTCGTTAGAAACTAGGGGTTTTATGAGATGTGCTCAAATAAAAAATTAAGATTTTTGAATATGCTTTATAAACTGAAAAGGAGTAGTACTGTGGTATTTGGATAGAAAAAGTGGTACCGTGGTGCCTAACAATTGAATTCGTTTGTGTAATAATATGCACAACTAGCAGTTAGTATGCTGCAATGCCTTAATCATGACGAGAGAACTCATACATATTTTATCATGTTGCAGGAGGTACACTGAATTCTATGGAACTTCTGAAAGATCATCTATTAATTTGGTTCATGATGCCTTAACAAGTATGCTTTCGTGTCACTTGCTAGACTTACTAATTTTGTATGTATTCAGACACAGTTTAGTAACTAATAGTTGCCTTCACAATCCGCCATATGTCGACAACAGAACTGTTGTAATGTTGATAGGATATGTGCACTATTGATCTGTCGGTTTCTGATTCACTTATCGCTCTTTATTTATTTACTTTCCAACTTATGCTGTTGTACGATCATTCCTTGTTTTTTCAGAATATAGACTTTGGGAAGAAGAGATCGAGAAGTGGCAAAACCCCATACTCAGGGATGAAAGACTTCCAGAATGGTATAAGCTTTCTCTCTCGCTACTATATATATAGCTATTATCATCGAGTTGTGTGTTTGCACCTGATACATATAAAGCGTGATCCTGTGCAACTTTGTAACTTGCTTAACTACTGAAAAAAGGGGTCAAGCAAGAACATAGTATTTTATTTGTACTTGTTATCAATGGTGAAAAGTGACCAGATAACTAAAGATGATGCAGATGTTTCAAGTAAATTTGTAAGGACAATAGGGGTAGTAAGCAGGTCCCCGGCCTGGGAATTTGGAAATGACCGTAAATATATTCATTTAAGAATTTCACCTTTGTCTTGAGTTATATGCAGAGCAGTCATCCTACTCCCTCCGAGTCATTTTGGCCGTCTTAACTCATCTTAAAATTTAAGCCATTAACATTCCAAGGCACTTCTGCTCCTTATGTTCCCGTGTTCCATTAACAAATTGGTCCTTTTTTACTCTACGCGGTTTCGCATTAGCCAAAATCATCACCTGTGCACTAAAAGGGTAGTAGTGCTATTTATTGTGAGTGAATCTAAAAATAAAAGTACTCCCTCCGATCCATATTAAATGTCGAAATATTACATGTATCTAGACGCTTTTTAGGCATAGATACATCCATATTTGGTCAAATTTGAGACAATTAATATGGATCAGAGGGAGTACTACTGTACTAGTTAGGTTCTGACACAAATCATCACAGCCATCCAATCTAATCTAGTAAAATATGCCTTAATCGAACATTTATTCCCTTAAGGACACCAGATTAATTACTCTTACAACCTTTCTTTTCTATGAGTTCCACAACATATCTCTCACTCATTAGTCATGACTCTGTTATTGGCTATTACTGACCTTATTTGTGGCTCCACTTGATATATTGTTGAAAAAATTATGTTGATGTATCCTTTTCTAATTATTAATATTAAATTGTGCTAAGTTCACAATTTTTTAATAAAATAAACTTATCCATAAAGATGTTCTAGAAATACAGACTTTGGAGATGTAAATTATAAATTGCACAAAAACATGCGTTGTGCGTGTTTGAGAAAACAATGTGCAAATTTAGGAGTATATTGATTAAACTTAAGAGGAAAATAAAGAAGATTACCGAAATGACTGAGGGGTACCAATGTCACGCGACTTGTTCCCTTAGTTATTGTGCTCGCCTGTTAATGACCTACACCGTCACTCAGCGATAGTGCGGACATAGTTGACCGATCATGTCTGCCTTTTTTCTCGTAGCACTGGCAGACTAGTAGATATTTCTCATCCTCTATTTGGTTGCCCATCACCAGGGTTGAGTGCATACATGTATTGCATTCATTGTAAGCTGCCTTCCGTGTTAGGTGTAGCAGACTGATCCCCTCCTTGATGTCTTGGTGCATGGGTTATACATGAGAATGTTGTAGAAGGTCTATGGTACTATATCACATGATGTATTTCAGTTTGTTCAAACAATGCTAGTTAATGTCTTAATTTCCTCTTAAACTAACTAGTCGATGCCTTATCTGCAGGTACAAGTTCACCCTTTTTAACGAGCTTTACTTTCTGGTAGCTGGGGGTACTGTTTGGACAGGTATGCTGTATAAAAATTTGTGATGGGTTTAGGCTTCTTAAGATGTCTAGCATATTGTACGAACTAGATTACATAATGATGGTTTGCTCTTTTCAGTTGCACTATTCCTTTTATTCTATTCTATATTCTATTTCAGGATTTATTCCTTTTATTCTAAAACTGCTTGCAAGAGTTCTGTTTTAGTATCTACATCTAGTCCGGCCCTTCCATGCGCTAGTACCTGTCCTTACATTTTTTTCCTTTTGATCATGTAGATGGTCAACCTCCAGCGATTGATGAGAAAACAAATCCTGCTTCTAACCAGCAGAAACATTCAAAAAAGCCTATAAAAGATACCAAATCGGAATCTGTTAAAGATAACCTTCCCAGGCCAACAGCAGAGCAAGTCTTTAATGGAGATGACCTGACTAATGGTGGACCACAGATGCCAGAACAAACCAATGGACTTAGGGTGCAAGAACCAGTTCCTTGCATACACTCCAAGGATGGCCCTGAAAATGTTGGGAAATTCTTGTACCTGGAGGGAGTGGAATACATCATGTGGAATACATATGATGTGCATTTCTATGCTTCTTTTGCTCTCCTTGATTTATTTCCCAAAATAGAGCTGAGTATTCAACGTGATTTTGCTGATGCTGTTCTGTATGAAGATCGCCGGAGAGTCAAATTTCTGGCTGATGGTACCTCAGGAATCCGCAAAGTCAAAGGTGCTGTTCCTCATGACTTGGGAACACATGACCCCTGGCATGAAATGAATGCATATAACATACACGACACGAGTAAATGGAAAGATCTAAATCCCAAGTTTGTACTCCAGGTATACAGAGACTTTGCTGCCACAGGTGATATGACGTTTGGTAGAGATGTCTGGCCTGCAGTCTGTGCTGCAATGGACTACATGGATCAGTTTGATCGAGATGGTGATGGTCTCATTGAGAATGATGGATTTCCTGATCAAACCTATGATGCTTGGACCGTTCACGGGATTAGTGCGTACTGTGGTTGTCTCTGGCTTGCCGCACTTCAAGCTGCAGCTACAATGGCCCATCGCCTTGGGGATCGTCCATATGCTGAAAAGTACAAGCTCAAGTTCATAAAAGCTAAAGCAGTGTATGAGGCTAAGTTATGGAATGGATCTTATTTCAATTATGACAGTGGTACAAGCAGCAATAGCCGATCCATCCAGGCTGATCAGCTTGCAGGACAGTGGTATGCTGCATCGTCAGGCTTGCCCCCAATTTTTGACGAGCACAAAATAAGAAGTGCTCTACAGAAAATATTTGAATTCAATGTAATGAAGGTAAAAGGAGGACGGATGGGGGCTGTAAATGGTATGACTCCTAAAGGGAAGGTGGACGAGACATGCATGCAATCTCGGGAAATCTGGACTGGTGTTACATACGGTGTTGCTGCTAACATGCTACTCCATGGAATGGAGCATCAAGGTTTTATCACCGCGGAAGGAATATTTCTTGCTGGGTGGTCAGAAGAAGGCTATGGGTAAGTGCTGCTTTTATACATTGTTGAGCAATCTAATAGTTCACAGTGGTGCAACTTTGATAGTTTGATTTAGCTTTGGCAATATTTTGTTTTCTAGTGCTTCATGTCTTCCATGCTAAGGATTCCTGTCAGTTCCATCTTAAAACAGAAATTGGATGCTGTCGGTGGTTTTTCCATTCTATTACCGCTTGCTTTGTGCCCCTATTAATCTGTCTAGTGTAGCTCTGTAGGTAGCTGTTACTTTGTGCCCAACAACTTGCGACGCTAATTGCTCGCAGCAATTTTATGTTTCATGATCAAATACTATTTGTTACAAGTTATAAGACATGATTTCCTGTGGTACTGCAGGTATTGGTTCCAAACACCAGAAGGATGGACCACAGATGGGCATTACAGGTCACTGATATACATGCGACCTCTTGCTATCTGGGCGATGCAGTGGGCATTATCGCCCCCAAAGGCGATCCTCGAGGCACCCAAGGTAAACCTGATGGACAGGATACACGTATCCCCTCAAGCAGCCCGAGCAATCAGCGAGATAAGCATTAGAAAGATTGCGCCTGATAACAGATGTATTTCTAGCTCCACGTTCCAGTGTGAATGCTGACCACGGGAAGAAGATAACATGCAACAACTGAGTTTATAACTTCTTTTGATGGATTTTCCTTGGCCCCCGCCAAGGTCCAGTGGGGTTCAGGGGGTTTTCCTTGGACAATAGGGAAAGCAAGCGTTAATCTCACAGCTCGATGGAGCTCTTGTTGTATAATTGTACAGTAAATTGTAAAATCACATCATCGGAGAGTTTGCACATCCTTGTATCCGATGTCTGAGCGTACCAGTGTTATCAGTTCACTGCATAGATTACAGAGAAAGGTACCCCGCCGTCCTTTATACAAGAATAACTGTGCTAACGGATCTGTGACTGCATGACTTCTGGAAGAAGGTTGGAAAAGAGCAACAGAATTTTGCATGAGATACAATCTTTCTCTAGAAACGTCACGAACTTTGTGCAACGCGCCAACGCCTGTATATCGGATCCATCAAATTTTGTCTTTTGGCATGAGATACAACCTTTCTCTAAAATTCTTAATACCTTGTAAACGCTAAAATTCTTATGTACGTGCTGTTTTGGTGGATCACTCGGATTGCCAAGTTGCATGTAATAGTGATTCTGAAAAAACTGTCAGTGCACTTCATATTTCTTCCTTCACATATGAGAGTCGGCCCGAAAGTGAGAGCTCCCATGTTTCCCATCCACTCGGAAAAGGCCTCCAACATCTTAGAATGGATTGCCAAAAAAACTGAGGTAACGCCACCTCCAAAAATTAATAAGGGATTTATAACGGGAGAACGTGAGTGCTGTGGCCTCCTCGCGCGACGCCCGCTTCGTCGTTGAGTACACACGGTGCTACTTCCTCTTGATTTTGTCATTAGTTGCATGCACGTAAGGTGCATTCATGCAGTTTTAGAGAAAAAGAAACAAAGTTATTTTTAAATTTTAAAATGTTTTATAGCTTCAACCGTGTATCCGAATCATGATCCGTTTGCACCGCTAGATTTGTATCGACGAGGGCTTCAAAACTAGATCCCACTCGGGTGTGTTTCGACAAACTTTTTTCGGCATCTTAAGTTACTGGGGGATAATGCAAAAGTTATCATTCTATTTTGAAAAAAGTTGCCATGTGATGACTTGTTACTAACACAGTGGCAATTTCATAAATTACTGGATGGCAACTTCATATACTATGAGATGATAACTTCAGTGCATAAATGACGATCCTATTTTCGATGAAGTTACCAAGAAATATACGGATAAACCATTCTAAAACATAGATCACACACTAACTTTGCATGCATGCATGTACATGCAAGTAAAACTGCGTGTCATTTAATTGTTGATTAATATAAGAAATTGTAAGTGATCTATAGCTCAGGCTATCTATCCGTTTCATATTCCCATCTCATTGTTTCGAACTTTTTTGTTACCGTGCGCTGATACACAAGTTACCAAACTACTTCGAAAGAAGTTACCACGTGAACTATGTGGCAACTTTATTATCAACAGGTTGGCAATTTTAGTACACAAACTTTAGTCTTCTTTTTTATGAAATTACCACGTGGCAACTTCATATATTACAGGGTGGCAACTTTATATATTAGAAGTTGGCAATTTTTAAGATGAAAAAAAGCTGTCGAAAGATATCAATACGGGATCTGGTTTCGAAGATCTCGTCGAAACAAAGTTAACTGTGAAGACGGATTGTAAATCGGGTATACGGTTTGAGAGATATAACATTTTAAAATTTTCTTTTGCAAAAACATAAAAAGACATGCATGCATGCAGACTCCGCGGTGCCTCCGCTCTGCTGTACGCGCTGACCTGCTAACGCGGGCACGTTGGCGCCCTATTTGCGTCCAAACTAATATCATCAAGGAGAGAGAGAGGAGATGGTAATGGCTAGCTGCTGTGCTAAAAAGACCGTTGCGTTGGGCAAGCAGCTGTGATGACGGTTAGTTTTTTTTGTAACGTGGCTATCAAGTGCTTATGACAGTGTATGCGATACATGTGTGATGTGACGTGTGTAACTGATTAGAGCAGCTCTAGATACTGAAAACCAGCGATCCGAACTCCTTTTTCGGTTTTGGGCAAAAAATGGGACATACAAGAAACCGAATAAGGCCTGTTTATTGAAAACCTAATTCGGTTACCTGAATCGGCCCATATTATTTCCCTATATGTACCTTTCGGAAGGGCGAGTTCGGATCCACCGCCGCGGCCCCTTCCGCCACCCTAACTCCGAATTCGCCGCCCCTTCCGACGGAATCTTCGCCATCTCCGACGAGTTCGGACCCCAGCAGAGCCGAGATGGTTCTCTCCGATTGCCGCGCCGTTTCCCCACGGGCCCGAGCAAACCCTAGCGGCAGGCGAGGTGGACTGGACGACGAAGAGGCGGCACACCGTCGGTCCATCGGGGCTTGGCGGCACAACACACCCACAAGTGGGAGAGGCACCGGCAGCTTAGCCAGGATTCCGGGCACCGATACCAGCGGTACCTAGCGGAAGAACCCTAGCGGCGGGCGCTTGGGCCGGCCCACACGGCCGGCGCGCTCGGGAGGAGGAGGAGGCGGCGGAGAGCTCCTCCTCCGCTTCTCGCCGGCGCATCCCGAAGCCCGAGGCGGAGAGCTCCGCCTCTGCTTCTTGTCGCTGCATCCGGAGAGCTCCGCCTCTGCTTCTCGTACGACGAGGTGGCGGCATACGAGGCGGCGAGGCTCGACTCGAAGCAGTCGGCGACGGAGGAGGCTGCTTGGAGGGAGGCTGAGTTTGAGGAAGACCTCACGGAGGCAATCCGTCGCTCCCAGGACGACCAGTAGTCCGTCCGGCAGCTAGACGAGGCTGCGCCGACGACGAACTTTATTATTATTATTATTATTATTATTATTATTATTATTATTATTATTATTATTATTATTATTATTATTATCTATGTTTGTTTTTAGTTCTACTGTAGGAACTGTATGAACAAGTCAGATGAAATATGTATGTTTGTTTCTCGGTTGATCGAGGTGTGAATGTGTTTCTTCAAAAGTTCGGATTTCAGATCAGGTTCTGTTCTGCGCAACGTTCTGTTAAACTGAAATCTGTAATTTAGCTAATCCGAACTCGGCCAATTCAATCGGTAACTGCTAGAATTGCTCTTAGTAATGTTTTACGTGAGGATATGTGTGCATTGTCAAATCTTTTGCAAGAATTTCAGCGAACTGTTTAGTCAGCATT
Organism: Brachypodium distachyon; assembly: GCF_000005505.3. Lineage (NCBI taxonomy): Eukaryota > Viridiplantae > Streptophyta > Magnoliopsida > Poales > Poaceae > Brachypodium > Brachypodium distachyon. Next base: position 29,687,698 of record NC_016133.3, on the reverse strand, counting down.
TCAAAATATTATTATTATTTGCATAAACATATATAAATAGGAATGCCTAGGGCTTAGTCGGCTGAGAAATCATATTTCTCAGTCGACCGGCCAGGTTGCATGTGTGTGTGACGTCCGTATCAGTGCATGCATGCATATGTGTGTGTGTGACCGTGTGTGTATGTTTTCCAGAGTTTGAGATCACCATTAAAAAGCATGCGTCCTTATATTAGCACAAATTCAGTCCCAATTTATATGCGACAAAAATTTAAAACAGCGCTAAATACTTGAAATTTGAAAATGACCGATCCTGGCGAAAGCACACTTGCACAGCACATCCAATGTCACGGTGAATGAAAAAAGGCAACAAAAATAATAACAATCATTTTTTTTAAATTGCAGGTGAAACATTATGCGTGTTTCTAAAAATTGCAGGTGAAACTTTATGCGCGATTCAAAAAATTGCAGGTGAAATTTTATGCCCGGTTCTATAAATTGCGGGTGAAAGTTATGCACGATTCTAAAAATTGCAGGTGAAAATTTATGCGCGATTTGAAAAATTGCAGGTGAAATTATATGCCGGTTCTTGCGGGTGAAAGTTATGCACGATTCAAAAAAAATTGCAGGTAAAACTTTTCAAATTGCGGATGAAAGTTTCTAACTTGGACTGAAATTTTTGGAATGCAACTCGTCCGAAATGTGCAGATTATCTTATACTTCTATTTTACGTTAGTGCACATATACAAACTTGAAAACAATTAGAAACCAAAAATAGAAAAAAAAGGGAAAAGGAAAAAAGAGCGCAGGAGATTCGAACCTGCTTCCTGCCCTAGGGAGTAGCATCAACGAACCATTACAACAACCAATTGTTCGTGTCTTATGTTAGTTGTTAACTTATTTATCTATACTTCCGCGTCGACTCTGATCCCTAGCAAAACCGATCGTTCTTTCTTATATATAAAACGCAGTGAACTTCCCTACGCGTCATTTCTATTACTGCATGAAGATAGTTATGTACAAAGGGTATTTACAAGATAGCAATAAAATAAAACCTGATATCAACTTATGATAAGTATGTTACACTTGTCTAGGTATGGTGGGATCATTTTAAACATTTCTTCAGTTCACAACCTGTTCATACACCCACTCGTAACAACTCCTAAGAACGTGCGTACACACACATATCCTAACTCTATGAAGATTTCTGGGAGGCTGGACAAATCCAATATGAATACAGGCACAAACCCCCTCCGCCCTCCCAAGAACCTGTCTGGACTCCTATAGGAGGTCGGACGCGGTGAAGATGTTGGCCGCGATGATGCGGTGGCGGCGAGCCAGGCGACCACGCCTTCACCGTTATGCATGAGTATCTCCTTCAACTTCATCTCCCCTCTTCTCTTACCTTCCGTCATAATCTGCTCTCATTCTTTCACCGGTTCTTGATTTTGATGTTGCCGAAGGTCCCCCTATCTTTCCTCCAGCTACGCATTAACCGCTTACTCTTCTGTTATTAGTTCTCCCTACTCCCAAATGCTATCACCATGCAGAATTTTGGAGCAAATTTGTTGCATCGAGTGCAAATTGTAACATGAAAAAACAAAGTATAACTTTGTACTAAATTGCCGGCACTTATTATGGATCACAGAGAGTACAAACTTTCTTGCTGGCTGGGTGCAATTAGGCCATGGCCTTTCAGATGAAGCATTATTCTGAATAAGGTCATATGTAATTCGCTTTAGAAAAATCAGCCTCCTGAATTCTTATTAGCAAAACATACGTTTTATTTTCTAGCACGATACTCCCTTGGATTGTTTTCATATAGGTTTAATGATATGTTGTGCGTTGGTACAGGACATTGCCACTTTCTTCAGGAAAATATAATATAGGGGCCTGCATTGAAGCTTTGGGTAGACATGAAAATAATAAACCATATGCACCCTATGTATTTTCATTGAGTTTTTATGTATATGAGTTTGGTTACAAAGAAGTGCAACACATGCGAGCAACCAAGACGGGCATACGATCAAAAGACATGTATTCTATACTTGATTGGCAACTCAAAGGAGCACACAAGTAGGTGTCTGCCAATTGCATTAAATTTTAAGAGGGCATTGTTCATGCAACCTGCCTTTATATTTAGTACCGTGTCGAGTTCCAACAAACACAAACAACATTTTGTTTGTATACTTTTCCGTGAAAACGACATTTAATTTTCTTATATGTATATTTAGATCTCGAGACATACAAAATTTTAAACATTTTTAATATTTACTTACATTAGTTAATCCTAAATAAAGTCATTTTTTAATTATATTCTTCTCAAACTATTCTCATGTGCATTACATTTCAACCCGCGAGGCATTATTAGTATTAAAAAATACAAGTAGAATCGCGTTTTTTCTCTCTCATCTGTGCTATAGCGAACCGACGAACCCGAATGAGGGGAGAGCACGAGCCAAAACAGCAGAAGCAGCTTCTTCGCAGCCATGGGCTTCAGCCCCATCCTCGCTCCGTCTAGATTAGATGAGATCACAAGCGAAGGAGATTTTTTTTGAGGAAAGCCAAACTAGTATACACATATCATTCAATATTAATTTTAGAGGTAAATGCACCGTCGGTCTATTAACTTGGCGTGTATGTGTAGATTAGTCACCGTACTTGCGAAATGCTAAATTCAAGTGTTATAACTTGGCACGTATGAGCACGTGAGGTCAAAAATACGAATTCGTATGTTTCTATGTTGACGTGGACTAAAACAATTCGACTTATTTAAACAATTGGACGTATTTACAAAAAAACACCTTAAATTAAGATGCGAGGGGTTAATTGCAAAATCACGACGAATGAAAATAAGAGGTTTCATTTTCTTCGTCCTCCAAATCCATAGCCTCAGGCCGTCCCAGGCCCAAGGCGGCTGACCTCCTGCAGGTTGCAGCGTGCGACCACCGTCTTCACCAGCCCCGGCGGCGCCTCCGTTCCTCCCGCGCCTCCTAAAGCTCCTCCGCCGCATCGCGTCGACCTACATCTCCCGTCGCAAGTACTGCAAGGGCGGGCAGATCCCATCGGAGCTGTGCGTGCCGGGGAGAGACAACTGAGCCTGACGAACAAGCTCCTCTCCGGTGTGATACTTGCCCGCACCGGGCTCCTATCGGAGCTCTACTACCTCGACCTCTCTGCCAACCGCCTACCGACAGCATCCGGTGACGCTCTTCTGCAACTGCTCCGCCTTGCAGTACATGGACCTCGCCAACAACTCCTTCGTCGGCAACATCCCCTATGCCGACAAGTGCCACCTCCTTAGCCTCCGGTATCTCCTCCTCTTCAGCCCGATCTCGCCGGCGATTCCCAACTCAGCGGCACTTGAGTGGGCCGACCTCGAGTTCAACTAACTCCGCAGCATCGTGTTGGCCTACATCTCCCGACGCAAGTAATGTAAGCTCAGTGAGTTCGTTGCCGGCGTTGGGCCCCATCGTCGGAATGCCGGCCACCTGCTCTGGAACCTCTACCTCCTCTCCTTCACCGCCAACTTCAAGACGAAGTCGCTGCAGCACGCCTTCTTGGCGATGCTCGCCCGATGGCTCGGCGACAGCACCGATGTGCCCGCCGTGGCCACAGCCACGTGTTTGAGGATGTGGTGAAGAGGATGTGTTCCATGTTGAGACTAGAAGAGGAGGGGCTATTTGCAAACATTACATGGCGGCAAAACCTACAAATTCTTATTTTTGACCTCGCGTGCTCACACGTGCCAAGTTATAACACTCAAATTTAGCATTTTGCAAGTATGGTGACTAATCTGCACATACGCGCCAAGTTAATAGACTGATGGTGCATTTACCTCTTAATTTTATGGTTGAAAAATATATTTTAATCAATTTGGTTTTATTTTTTAATAACTTTTATATTGTTGTGTTTTTAACATTCAATATTTGAACAAGTGGATTTGTATTAATTTTGGGGTCCAATTTGATAATTGAAAAGCTCGTAAGCAGTCTACAATATCTAGGTCTCATAGAAGTACGTACAAGGCACCGACAAATATATAGTTGTACTATTTAGGAATGTGTCAGCCAAGATATGCATACATGTTGTGATAGTTTTTGTGCTACGTATCTTTGATGAATACAATGTTTTGTTTAAGGATCTAACACATAGAGATGAATTATCAACTTAGGTTTTATAACAATAAATATAAATATATAGTTACTAGCTAAGTGACTTTGCGTTGCTGCGGTCTTCACAAATAATTTATATTGAAAACAGTTGTATTTTGAACTATAGTTATCCTCTTACTTGTTGTCTTTTTCAGAACATCTTAATCGTTGTTAAGATCTTGTTGCCGATTTTGGGCTAGACCTATTAATTCACGTTGTTGATCTTGGGCCAGACCCATTAATTATGTTGTGATGGTGATAGATTTGTGGATGAACATATGTGAACGGACACTAGCGGATAGTTATTTTTTTTGCATGTATGTTTTTGATGATATTTGTGCTACATAGATGTAAATTATCAACTCAGATCTTTATAACAGTAAATATACAGTTATATTGCTTCTAGTAACATCTCCATACTTATACACCAAAAAAGATCAAGTAAATATTTTCCATTATAAACAAGACTCTCCTCAACAAAGATATTGTTACATTAAAAGCAGTACAAGAAGTATCAAATAATGCATCTATTGTTTATGTAGATTTTTCCCGTGTGTATAACACAAAGACAAATAAGAATAAGTCAATCATTATAGTTATTCCGCTACTAAACTTTGTCAAAGGATTTTACAAAGGTGAGAAAAATGGTAACAACTCATGCAAAAAAGATATAGTTGCAAACAGTATACAAATCAAATATCACCCACTCAAAACAACGGGAACATCAAAATCCGAACTCATCAGCTAGAACTACATAAGCTGAAACATGATTAATTAAAATCTCAAATCATTATAATCCATATCTACTATCGTAAGTAAGATGACATGCATGTAAGGAAAGATAGCTGAGGTAGCCGGTCTTTGCATACCGTGTTGTTTTCACCAGGCGAAATCATGTCAAGACGCCACACATATTGGGACCAATCATTACCGTCGAGGCGATGCTTAACCTACCCTCATCGTTGTTGCTTCCTACGACGCAGACACTGTCCAAATCCTTCATCGCCGTCGCTACTGCTCATGATCCGTAGTTGAGATTAGTTGAAAATTAGTTTGCTCATCAGAAACGCAAATGCAAATCTAGAAGGCCCGTAGAAATGGACATCTAATAAGGATGTATTAACTTATCTTAGAATTTACCCGAATAACAAACAATTCATGCGCAACAGCTGCGGCATCTAATGCGAGTTCGTATTTTTTCCATGCAAGTATTTTCTATTTAGAAGCAAATTAGGTACTTCCTCCGTCCAACAAAGGATGTCTCAATTTTGACTAAATTTGAATGCATCTATACACTAAGTCATGTCTAGATACATCCAAATTTTGACAAACTTGAGACATCTTTTGTTAGACGGAGCGAGTACTTTAATTGACTCTCTGACCAAATTGGTGCTTGTGCGGGATGTGATTACAAAGAGGCCGAAGTTAAATTTGAACGAGTCAGATGCGGTTTACCAACGAGGTGCATCTCAAGAAGTCGGTCATAACAAATCTTGTCGACTGCAGTGATATTAATAGTTCATATGACTATGCCTAAGTGTAAACTATAGAAAACTCTTCAACTGCATCACCATAATTCACAAGAGGTCCAACTCTTTTTTTTTTTAGGGAACAAGAGATCCAACTCGCTGCTGCCAAGTTGAGTGGAGTGTGTGTTGAAAACAACGTTGCAAAGAAATCTGTTTGGTACAGCTCCACTTCACAGCTTTACCACTGAAGCAGGTGAAGTTATCCAAAACGCTCTAAACTCCACGTCCTAGGTGAAGTGGAACAGTATATCCTTCTAATTCATTTTACTGGAGTTAAGAAATGGATGCTTCACCTGCTCCACTTCATCTAAACTTGGACTAATTTACCCACCAATGCCATTAGTGATTCCGGAACCGTTATCTCCTCAGCCCAGGCCCGACACCTCTTCGTCTCCCTCGCGTACATCGACAGGAGCTCCCCCATGGCGACTCGATTCCAACCCTAGCTGACCCGGCCGCCGCCCGCATCTCCGGCGCTCCCGTCGGGATCCATCTCCGGTGATCCCGCCCTCGTTCTCCCGCGAGCCCGCCCTCGCTCGCCCTCGCCCTCGCCCTCGAGCCCGCCCCTGCAAGTGATTCCGCCGCCACGGGGATTCGTCGCCGCCACGGAGGTAAGAACTTCGCCGTCCCCCTCCACCAGACCCTAGTCACCGTTCCCACTTCTAGGACCCCTAACCTCTGCTATTCCCCAATTTTCCAGGACATTGCCGCCTGTGAACAAGGCTTTCTTCCCGGCCTCTGATTCCTCTTCTCCATCAATTGCGCCTGGAATTAGAAGGTAAAGGCGTTGTTCTTTTGTTTCCTCTTACCTGTTTCTCTCATCCTCTCATGTATGTTGTGTGCATGAATTTGTTTGGTCTTGTACGTATATCACAATGCAATTTGATGTGATAACAGAATGGTATTTCTGTAGTATGGTTATCGGACTATGTCGTGAACCTATAGTGTAAGAACACTTGTTTTGATGTGAATGTTAAAACATTTTGCGGGCTGCTCGTATGGCTTTTTAAAGTGTTGTGATATGATTATTCGTGTTCAAAGCTGGGTTATCAAAATGATTAATTGATGCGGGTTCATTTTCTAAAGCAAACAGGTCGTGTGTTTGATGTATGTACACAACACGGGAAGCACACAAAAAAAAGTACGTACATGCAAAAAATCGATCAGCTAGCAGCTGTATTCATCGGCCAGGTTCATCAATTCGGTCCTAGCACCAACAGACGAACCAATCTCGTACATGATCGATCGATAGTGAAAAGAAACAATAAAAATGACAGCAAACAAGGGAAGGGGTAGTCTGGAGCTGGCTTGTGTGCCAAACACATTTTTAGGTGAAGTGGAGCTGAGGTGGAGTGGAGTTTAAGTGAAGTGAGGCCCTCCTCCGGCCCACAGAGACCGCAGTGACATTGTCTATTTCCTCATCTTTTAACCATGGCTTTTGAAGCGTTTATTCTTCAACTTCTGCTTCTGTTTTTTTAACAGTACCATCTTCTTGCTTCTGTTTTGTTTAACAGTACCATCTTCCTGCTTCTGTAATACTACATGGCTACTCCGATTGCTGATGTACATTGTTTTATTCGGTGGTTCACATCAAAAAATTATATGGCCATGTCTATGACAAAATTGGGGTTGTAGCTGCCGAATCCACATGCTCCACCAAGTCCACCCCTGTATGTTAGCTTCAATTTTATCACAAATAATGAAGATATTACATGTTGATTAGTTTTTAGTACGTATTAGTAATTCTGAAAAAAGTGAAGAGTGAACCCAAAGTATTGAATCGGTCTGGGCGAAAACCACACTGAAACCGAAATATTTCCTGCTATTTTCGGTTACCATTTGTCACTAACTGAATACAAAAGCATCGAACTTTACTGACCGAAATTTCAGTTTCTGCCGAACGCCCAGGACTATTGATGATTCTGTTCTGGTAGCTTTCTAGCATGCTTAGGGATAGTAAAACTGGTTTTGGAATTAACTGCCAATGAAAACTATGAGCATTCCAAAACTTAATTTTTTTTGTGCTGATTTGTGCAGCAAAGGTGGTCCAATGGCTTCAGGTGCTCCCAGTATCATGTTTCGACGTCTTTTCAAAACCCTTACTGTAAACCCAGCATTGGTGTCTGGCATGACCAGCCAGCATCAGCAGCTGCAACAGCGTGCACCAGTGAGTGGCACATCCAAAGGCAAGGCTAAGCTGAAAGCAGGCCTGCCTTTGAAGCGTAACGTCATAGCAAAGAAGGGCGGCACGGCTTCCACTGGTGGGGGTGGTGGAGCTGGCCGTGGTCGTCGGGAGGCCATTGAGCGTATTACTCAGATTGCAGAATCCTGTCTCAATTCCCCTACTCCTCTACGTCACTTGACCCCCAAGGAGCGTCTTCGCGAGGCAAAACGGGAGGAGCTTGGACTTGTCTCCAAGGAACGGCAACGTGAACTTGACATCGCCAAGGCTAAAGCCAAGTCCAAAGATAAGGGTGGAGGTGACGGTGGCCGTGTGCTTATGGGGCCGCCGGGCCTTGACTATATCAGTCTAGGTCTGGTAGATGAGGAGGCCATCCCTGAATATGAGCTGACAGTTGAAGATGGTCGGCGTCTTGCCAAAGAATACAGCCGTGTGCTAATGCGACGGCACCGTGCACGGCAAACTGCAGAATCAGCACTTTTGAGGCTCAAGAATGAGGCCATCGCTGCACTCCCTGAGAAGCTGCGAGCTGCTGCTATGGTTCCTGACATGGCACCGTTCCCTGCAAACCGGTACATGGCAACTCTCACACCACCAATCGAAGGGTATATTGAGAAGGTGCGGGATGCTGCCAAGAAGTATTCGGTGAAGGAGAAACTTCGCTGAGTTTTATTCGAGGGGGGAAAGAGTCGATATAAGGTACTGACAGTTTTGGACACTTTCTTATGCTGCATTCTTGGCATGTCTAGTTTTGCGTAGTTTCTATTATGTTGGCCTTTCATAGTCAGATTGCTGTTAATAAACTGTCAGAATTTTACTCGATGCCAAAATTGTTGCTTTTTTCCACCTCGTTTAACATAAGTAGCATGTTAATGTCCCGCCATGAGTGTTTTGTGTTCAGTGCTAGTAATGTGCCTTGGCCCCTTAGAAGATAAATTAAGTAGACGATAAATTAAGTTTACTTCTAGGATCCAGTAAGGGCAGATATAGAGGTATAGTCATGATGGTGAGTCTTTGTTTGTGCTAGTAACCTAAATAATTTCTCTTTTGTTACACAAATTAGTTTGGAACTTTTGCCACAAGATTGCTCCACAGAAACAAAATCTGCTCAGGTTACTAAGCTGAAAGTTGAAGCTGAGCAGGAGATTTGTCATATAATCCAAGCTGAACAAACCATATGCTTCCATATTCTGTATATCTGGCATTCAGTATATATACACTACTCCCTCCGTTCCAAAACACAACTCATATAGATTTGTGCACTTGGACCAAGGCAGCTCTCGTTTCTAGTGTCTGACCACTCATATTGGATTAATAGTAAATGGATGTGAGTAGTTATTGGCCGGGTGCGGGTACCAAGAGAAAAATGAGGTGTGTTGTGGAACAAATGAGAAAAATCTATATGAGTTGTGTTTTGGAATGGAGGGAGTATACAGGAAACCCACATATACTAATCTAGCATCTGTCAATCCTTCTAATCCACTGTCCTCTTTTATCTTTGCCTACCAACTACTCCCTCCGTTTCATATACAACTCATATAGATTTATGCATTTGGACCAAGGCAGCTCTCGTTTCTAGTGCCTGGCCATTCAAATTGAGTAAATGAGTGTGAGCCGTTATTGGGCGGGTGTGCGAGCCAAGAGAACAAATGAACTTTATAAGGGAATGGAGGGAGTAGCGGGATGCCTGATGATTGTTGTGTCATGTATGATTCCTATTGGTTCCTTCATTTTCCCTCCTAACTAGGTTTGTTTTCTCAATTGCATCTCCAGGTACCTGAGCATGTGAGCTATGATGTGAAAGCAGCCTCTGTAGACTGGCATAACGTTTTCAATTAATTGGAAGCTTGGTGATCTAGTCAGACCCAAGAGCTGGAAATCCTTTGTGCCAGATTATCCACTATGTTTTGTTTTCTCGATTTAATTATATGAATGGCACTTTCTGCAGCTGGTAAATGTTTCTAGTTTTTTCTCCACTGGATCTAGGATGCATGTTGTTACAGCTGTAACTTGTGTAATAAGAGTGCTGACAATGAGAGAAGAATTTGCGGCTCCTTTCAAATGGTGCCTGGGATGCTTATGTCTTCCATTTCGATCTTAGGAACTTGTTTCGCTGTTAAGTTTTCCTTAAGTTTTCTTGGCCTTGATGGCAGTACAGTTCTGTACTAGTAGGAGAAGGTATTATGTTCTCCGTGCCCTTTCTACTCTGAATCACTGGGCAACCTAACGGAGAACGCACAAACACCTACAACTAGACCAACCATATAGCCTCTTGTGGAACCACGCCCGGAGCTTTTCTAGATTGGTACAAGAAAATTGAGATCGTTTTATACAGAGGTGCAGAATAATAAGTGCGGAGTACATCAGAGCTATTGCTAGATCAAACAACCCGACTCAATTCATGGAATTCTTGGACTTGTAGGATCTGCTCACGGCGACCACAGCCTGGACTGGAAGCAGGTGGCCAAACATGGTAACGGCTCTAGGATGCCAATGATGTTTACTCTGCAGTCTCTGCTAGCATGGCAGCCATCTAAAGTCCGATGGCGGATGCAGAAGCAAAGTGTAAGATTTTCTTTGTAAGATTTTCTCTTGATTGGTCCTCCACGAGCAGGTCCTCTCCGCAGACATGGTTGCGGTGCACAGGGGACTCCACTACTAAATCGCATAAAAACCTGTCTTATTTTCCTCTGATACACACTCAAGCAGATGATCAACTCTACTTTTCAGAAGTTACTCCCTCCGTTCCTAAATACTTGTCGTTGTTTTAATACAACCACGACAATTTTTAGAAACAAAAGAAGTATTAAGCAGCAGAAAGCAAATCTACAGAGAAGCCATGAACTGCAGTGAAGCTTCTTGACGCCGCGATGGTCTGGTCTGCCCATGCTGCCATGCTTGCCGGGCGGGTGCTCGTCTCAGCGCTGATTCATCAGTCTGATCGGCGTTGCGCGAGTAGTAGAGTTGTACGAGTATACGTACTCATATTGCTGTTGCTGTCAAGAAAAAAACTCATATTGCTGCCTGGCTGACGTCGGTCGCATGGCTGGACGCAATGCACCGACGTGTCCAATCAACAGTATTTTACAGCCAGAGATCCATGCGTGTAGGCTTCCTTGCTTGCAATCCGTGCATCCAGATCCCCAACAAGCGAGCCCACGGCAAATTTGTACCAGAGGGTCAGTTTTACTTTCCAGCTCTGTGACTAATCAATTCCAACTTAAGTTGTAGTATATGGCTGCCCGTATAGGTCCTTCGAGGAGCGACCTGTGGGTATAATATCACCGTGAAATCATGCATGGTTGACACTCCTCACGGCGTAGGCCGGTCAGGGTAACTCCAGTCACGCGATCCATTTGGGACGGATCGAACAAAAACACGCGATCCATTTGGGGCGGACCGAACAAAAACACGCCCATGCAACGCGAGCCATTTCGGTCACCATCCGCTTTTCTGTCCTCAAATTTGGATTGAAAATGGATTGGACCGGACAACAACATCTTTGCACGTTCCTTTGTTCCTTTTTCCTCCTGTGATCCGCATGTGTGATATGCAGCTCCTAATTTCACCATTTGAGAGCCATTTTGGCTTGTTAGTCAAGCCTAACAATGCTAATACATGTGTTAGCCTGAAATAGGAGTTGTTGCAAAGCTTTTTATTTAGGCACCTTTCCTTGCTCGAAAATAGACAGAGAGTTAAATCTTCTGTGTTCTTGAGAGCTCTAGGTTTAGGGTGAGAGAAAAGGTATTTGATTTACCAAATCCACCTAGATTTGAGAGAGATTGTTGTGGGATTGGAGCCTTCCCATCCTTGTTGGGTTCCACCTTGTACTTTTCATCTCCATAGTGAAGCTCCATGCTCGCCGCCGCCCGTGGTTTTTCCCCGCAAGGGATTTTCACGTAAATCTTTGTGTCTTCTCTTGATTTGGTGTTTCCCTTGCTATATGTGTTGGTATTCATCATCTCTACTTGCTATTGGCATCTATTGCTCAAGTTTGGTGCTATTTGGTTGAGTTGACATTTGAGGCAAGACATACTTGTGTTCTTTGATATATGGATGATTCTATTGGGGTATTGATGTTCTAGTAAGTTATCATTGCAGCTGTTAATCTTGTGTGCAGGTTTGAGAACTCGGTGTGTTCAGATTTGATATACCGGTTCAGATTTGTTCTATGCACACAAAGTGTGTGTTGAAATGCTTGCGAGGAGCAGCTTGCTGTTTTGAAAGTCTTCCCCTGCCCCTTCTGTGCTCACAGCATGTCTATGAACAATAAATCTGACCAAATGGATGGTCTCCTTGGACGCACTGGAGATCCAAACGGACGGGTGTCGGTCAACTCATCCAGATCCGTCTGAGTCGTGACACAAACAGAACAAAACAGACACATTTGTCCACGGATTTGAGTGGAGTTGCCTTTGGTGCTCCCACGCCTGTGCGAAGCTAACATGCTCCCTCCCGCACCGGCACCGGCCAAGCGGTCTCTGTTCTGCGCCGCCTCGCACTTTAATTTCCCCCTGTTTCCACCATCAAACGCGTACCTCGGCCTGGTTTCCCGTACCCGTGCTGGCATCCAGCAACAGCGGGCCGGGCGGCAGGACGGGACGGGACGGGACGGGAGACGTTCTAATTACCGACCCCCCATGTGGCTTTTATTTCGGCCGCCGACCGGGCAGGCGGAGCTAGCTAGCTGGGCACCACTGGAATTTTCCGGCACCAGTGACGACGTCCCGTACGTGCACCGCGTCCATCAGTCCATGAGCGGCCAGGAGATCAACGTGCGCGGCCAACTGCCGCCGAACCGGTAATTCGGTATGCCAATACGGGGCCAATCCGTCGAACGAGTTACATGCGTCGGCGCGTCGCCACCACAACCACACGCTAGGCTGCACTGTTGTTCCTGGTGGTGCCACGACCGTATATATACATAAAAAATAATCAAATTCTTCCTTTTGAAGCAAAGAGGCATATCACACTGTTGTTGTGTGCAAGCAAATGGAAGAAGTATATATTGGATCCTGTGCCAACTGAGCGTGAGTTGTGTTGCGTACTTGCTTGTGCAATGCATGCATGGTCCCGTATTAAAGATGATTACATATATTGATATATATCAATATATGCACAGTGCAATTTATCTGGCGATGTCGCGCATTCCAAACGTGTACAGACCCATCGGTCTTTATAACGTGCATACTTAAACCCATCGGTCTTATGAGATACTTCCTCCGTCCCATATTAAGGGACGAAATATTACATATATTTAGATATTTTTTATATATAAATACATTAATATTTTGGTAAATTTGAGACACTTATATATGACGGAGAGAATACTTTTTTAGCATTGCTTGGTACGTGGTCAGTGGTCGCTCATGGACTATGGTATATACAGCCTAACATACTAGTGTATTCGTAGAAAGATATCTCTCGATGGCGTGTTCCATTTCCAACCATGGCCCTGTGACGCACCAATGCCACCGTGCCATCCAGTCGCGCGCAGGTCAGGTTCTGAGAGAAGGCGCTTAATGTACTACCGTCCTGTGAACTGAGACTATCTCAGATGGTCTGATTCCTTGCGGTGGAACCAGCCCACTCAGAATTTAACCGGCGCTATTCTTTCAGTGTTAGGTGACATACCCGTCAACAGCGAGGCGTCTGCGGTGACTTCGTCAATCTCTCAAGATCTGCTGGCCCAGTCTTTCGGAGGTGCTCATATGCGTTCATAGGGGTGAGTTTACGCATGTGTTGTGAACGTCTGCGTTTGTATTGTGTTTCTAAAAAAAATATGGTGAAATTCTGCTCCCTCTGTTTTAAATATATTCTACCTTTGTCCAACAACAGACTTACTAAAATTGATTAAGCTTATAAAAAATCTAAAAATATTATAACTCTGTATTTTCGTAGTATAATTATTTGATATTATAAATATTATCATGTTTTTTCTATATATTTAGTCATTCTTTAGAAGTTTGACTTTTAGGACAAAGGTAAAACATTTTACTTTATAGTATGTTTCAAAAATATGCCTTATTTTTTCATGAGATGTTTAGCTTTGTTCAAATTAAAAAAAAATTAAGTTTGACCATTTATTTAAAAAAATACCACTATCTAAAATATCAAATAGGTATACTATGGATATATACACATAATGGATTTAATAAAATTAATTTAGAGTTATCAATGTTGATAGATTTTTCAGTAAATTTCAACAAAAAAATTAAAATGATTTATGACAACATTAGAACAAAGAGTGGCCGGCCAATATCTAACGAAAAAAGGCTTTTGTACCTCCCGGCTCTATAACATCGGCACAATAAAATAAGAAGAAAATCATGCACGTTACTTCATTCGTTCCTTTATAAAATGTATATAATTTTTTCTATTTATTTTCTAATATAAGTCATTATTCTTTTGGCTCACGGACCCAATGAATAAATATTCACACTCATTTACTCTTCAATCAATATCAGTAGGCAGAAAATAAAAATACGAGAATTGTATTGGTGTAAGTGCACAGATTTATATTAGTTGTATTAAGAACAGAGGGAGTAACACAAATCAGCTACTCCCTCCGTCCACAAATTAGTGTATACATGAGAGTTTCAAGAAAATTAAGAAGTGAGATAGAAAATGCATTGGAAAGGTGCGAACCACCATCTCTTTCTCTTTGTAATTCTCACACCTCCAATAAGTTAAGTGCATGAAGAATAATTTAAGATGATTTAAGACAACATTACAACAACGAGTGGTCAATGTATAACAGAAAAAGGCACCTCTCGGCTAACAGCGAAACAATAAAATAAGAAGAAAATCATGCACGGTAGTAGTCCCTCCATCCCATATTAAGTGACTCAAATTTGATCAAATATGGATGCATCTATGTCTAAAAGGTATCTAGATACATGTAATAGAAAAGACACTTAATATGAGACGGAGGGATTACTTCCTCCGTTACCTTATAAAACTTATATGATATTTTCTATTTATTTTCTAATATAGCTCAGTATTCTTTTGGCTCACTAATATAGCTCAGTATTCTTTTGGCTCACTGTGCCCAACCAATAAATATGCACGCTCATTTACTCTTAGATCAATATGAATATGCAGACAGTAGAAATACGAGAGCTGTATTAGTTTGAGTGCACAAATTTATATGAGTTGTATTAGAAAACAGATTATATGAGTTGTATTAGGAAACAGAGGGAGTAACACCAATCAGCTATGTATCTTCTATACTATTGGGTCTACGATCCTTAATAAAAAATCATCACATAACAACCCTATTAATGTATTAACTCAGTTCTCCAAGAACAACAGAACCAATTACAAGGCACGTCTTTCTGAACAAAAATAAATACAAGGACACGTCTTAAAAAAAAAGTACACCGGAAATTAACTTACAAAGCAGCAAAATTAAAGCCGTATCCCCGCAATCCACAGGCTCCATCGCCCACGAAGTGTACAATTAGGCACTGGCTCCATCACAGCCACACCATCGAAAGAATTTTAAGCTATAAACGAATCCTTAGCTTAACTCTAGCCTTCTGTTCTCCATAATTCTTGTAATTATCTTAATCAACGGATCGAGTAATAATTATCTTTACTCGTTCCAGCTGCCGGCGGGTGTGTTTGATTCTCGAGTTGATGAAGAAATGAACCTGCAGTTGTTGGATCAGGATCGAATACGCAGCGATGATGAATCACAAGGCCATCATGTCCTTGACGAATCCGTACTTCTCCATGAAGGGGTTCCTGATCTCCTTGGGCGGGTACTCGTGGATGCAGTCCTTCCAGACCCCGGCATCGGCGATGTCGTCCTTCTCGACGGTCCAGACGCAGCTGTTGCACTTGAAGCCGGCGCCGAAGGTGAGCATGAGCACGCGGTCGCCCCTCTTGAGCCTGCGCTTGGCCTCCATGTAGGAGAGCACGTACCAGACGCTGCTGGCGGACGTGTTGCCGAACCTGTGCAGCGTCATCCTGGACGGCTCGATGTCGTGCTCCGTCAGCGTGAGCCCCTTCCCCACGCCGTCGATCACCGCCGCTCCCCCAGTGTGCACGCAGAAATGGTCCACCCCGGCCTTCATCCGGATCGTCATCGCCGAAGACGATTTCGGCTTCGTGTTGTTGTTGTTGTTGTTGTTGTTGTTGCTGCGGCGTGCGAGGCGGGAGGAGAGCGTGGAGTAGGCGAGGCGGAGGAGTTCCGGGAGCGGGAGCACGCGTGGCGCGAGGACCCGGAGGTTCTTGACGAAGGCGCCGACGGCGGCGCGGGGAAGCTCCTTGCCGAGGTGGAACCCCGGGCGGCCGGCGTCGTCCTCCATCTGGAGCGCGCAGTTGTAGGACTCGTCGGAGGCGCCCGTGTGGGTGCGGACCACGTGGCGGAGCCGGAGCTTGGCGTGCGGGCGGAGCCGGGGAGAGTTCGTCAGGAAGTAGGCGCAGCCGCCCGAGCGGAAGAGGCAGTTGCCCAGCATGAAGGACCGCTTGTTGCCCGGGTACCAGTTGGGCGCGATCGACTCCGATGTCATCACCAGCGCCACCTTGCTCGCGTGCGTCCTGCAATTTTTCAATCGTTTTCACTTTGAAATTTCTCATATCATACTGTATATTAATTCGTATTATCAATGCCAATGGCAGTACACTGCCATGGACCCGTGTATCGGCTACCAAACTTGGAGTGAAGCATTGAAGGGGGGCAGGACAAACGGAAATTTAGTAGGGTAGATGGCTGGCGAACGTGCAGTGCTGGTACTCAACTGCTGGTGCCTACTCCAGCTAGCTAGCTAAGGCTCGACGAACAGCGGCAGGTTTACTTCACTGCATCGATCGCTCACATTTATTCGCGTGTCCATCATGCATGGCATTAGTCACTCGCTTCATCGATCACATGACGGATATGGGAATAGTAGGATCGAGTCATTTTGGGAGAGTGGGCACGTACGAAATGTATATATGGTTATTCATTCTCCTTATGGTAACAACTAGCAGTGTTATGTGTGCGGGTGCTGCCGAAGGTAGGACCACGGTTGTGTCATTTTACCAATTTGTAGCTTTTATTATTATACAGCTGGGGAAAATATACTACGCCGTAGAAATAACAGGCATTTTCGCATGTCTTAATCTAACTAACTCATTTTAGGAGGCCATTCTTATGGTAGTACAGAAATTTTTATTTGTTTTGCGCATAGTAACAGGCTAACAGCAAATGTTTTCTATGCTACTGCAAAATGTACGTAGCAGCACGGTTGTCATTTTTAATTACTCCCCAGTTTCAAAATGTAGGCATATAACTTTTGTTGACTCAAACCTTTTGAATTTTCATCAAACTTTATAGAAAAAATATCAACATTTATAATGCGATCACAATGGATCTAATGATCATCATCTGGAACCGTGGGTGTTAGATGTTTTTTTTATAAAGTTGGTCAGACTTTATAAAGTTTGACGGTCAACAAAAGTCATGTGTCATACATTTTGGAACAGAGAGAGTACAGTTTTCAGTTTTTAAAATATGTGATGCAGGTTATAGGGACACCATGCAAGAACTAATCCGAATCCTCTAGGAAAATATAAAATGCAGTTTTTCACAGGGTGGATCTTATTACTAGGCACGTGATGCTGAATTATCATTCATCTCCTCCCGGATAAGAAGGGAAAGGTACGAGAAGGTTCAAGCAATTGTCATTTTGCTCGGCACCTCAATCTGTAAAAATGGATCTACTCCTGCGGCCTGCCTTCTGCGGTTATGTCTCAGAAAAAAGAAATTGATCTAATCCTACTATATATACGGACACCAAAATAAAAACTGCATTAACTCCGGCCTTGATCTGATCTGAATTGAGAGCTGGTCGCCAGAAGGATCGGACGACGATAATGAGCACGCAAACAATTTAATTGCTAGGGCCCAATGCCGCCCAACTTTAGGCTTTTGGTTGTCAGGACACATTGATAACTGACACTACACAACACGTATGCTCTGCATCGTCTGTCTACTCAATGACTGCACACAGCCACGCCGGATCGACGGTCTGGATCAAGATCAAGCAAGCGTCCAGGACAGATTTGTTAGTGTTGTTGGTTTAATCGATCCATGCCGTTGAACTAGCCAGCCGTTGTTATTTTGCAGCAAAGGAAAACAAACAATTAAGCTGGAGCAGCAACAGCGCCGATGGAATACCTGAAGAAGTTGTTGGCGAGGTCGAGCGCGATAAGGGTGGCGCTGCACCCCATTCCTGTAAGGTTGAACACCTTGACGTCCTCCCGGAGCCCGTAGCGGCGCACCACCCTGGCCGAGAGCGATGGGGCCGGGGAGAACATGGACACGTTGACGACGAGCAAGTCCACGTCTTCCGGCCGCACGCCGATGCCCCCCGGCGCAGCCGACCTCGCGAAGAGCTCGTCCAGCACGGCGTGGAAGGTCTCGTCCATCTCCTCCATGCCCTCGTTGACGCGGTCGGGGCTGGCGTCCCCGCCCGCGATGATGTTCCTGGGCCCGTACGTCTCCTCGCCGATGCCCGAGTTGACGATCACCTTGAGCAGGAACTTGTACTCCTCCAGCCCCAGCAGCTTGTTCCGCTGGATGATTTCGCCGCACAGGTCCGTGGGGAGCTTCCGGTCGTCGGTGCCCTTGTAGCACACGTAGTCCAGAAGGTAGCACCGCCGCATGCGCGCGCGGGCTACTAGGACACGCGCCAGCGTCGCCAGCGACAGGGCCAGCAGCGTCAGCGTCACCATCGTCGCCAACTCCATTCTTATCTCCACTCTAGCTTGCCTGGCCCGGCCCTCTCCTTTACGATGAGGAGAGATCTTTCGATGCTTCGAGCTAGGCTAGGCTAGCTAGATGTGTAGTAGGGAGATGGCAATGCTGCCACTCATGGAGATGGAGGCGAGAGGTTGGGGAAGAAATTTGGGAAAAAAAATATTGCGGTCTTGTGAGTTGTGAGTGCTTGCTCATCAGCTGGAGCTCTCGCTAATGGAGTCACCAACTAGCTAAGGTGTGTGAGCTGGGTAGGTGAGTGAGATTAATGGAAAGAATTGAAGGGCCGGGGGTTTAGAGGAAGGGGAAGGAGAGGAGTGGAAGTTTTATAGGGAGAGAGGAGTAGGGCTCATGAGATGCTTCTTCAGATTTCCTCTGTTCTTCATTTTTTTTTTCAATTAATTGCAACTTCTTTCGACAACGTGGCATGATGCATGCATGCTTCCCACTTTTCCAGTTTTGTCGATTCAGAGGATTTACTGCTTCTTGGAAAAGAAAAATCAATCTGTTCTATGTTATTTTTATGTCAATGATGATAGGTGGAGCTCGAAGGGAAATAATACCGAGAGTGTTCCTAACACAGGTTGTACGGTTGTATCTTAACGTTGTTGATCTCGACAATAATTAGAGTAAGTGGTGCCAAAACTCGATGACACAAGTGCGTAAAAGCAGGACGTGTACGTCGGTCTTATAGCGAAGGTCGCCGTACACTTGGACAAGTTAACACGTCGATATTTTTTGAATAGGTTCGGTCGATTCTGCGGGTGCGACCTAGTCCTATGTTAGGAGAGGTTTCGAGAAAATCGTTAGCCAAAGTGTTTCGGGTCGATCGAGTCTCCCCGAATCACTTAGCGAGAGGTCGAAAGGGGCCGCCTCGTACTTGAGCCGAACGAGGCTTCCCAAGTAACAATGTCGAGATAATCTTAGGACTCTGTCGCACCAGTGGCACCCGGGGTACCACCGCTGCATGACGCGTGGGCCACCTCGCTTGCTCCCCGGAAGGACCGCACAAGCTGCCCGGCAAGTCACCAGCCCGGCAGAGCTAGCCGGACTGCGGGGGTTGCCTTGTAGGGCAGCAAGAGAAATCCCGTCTGGGCGCTTCTCGGGAAGGTTACTTGCCGGGAAGGGTGTTCCCGGACGCAGGCGCCCGTTACAGGAGCGGGACCGAGCGGGCAGGACGGAGGCACCACATGGCTGCTCGGTTGACTCCCTATGCGCAGGGCTCGTCAGGACGAAGAGCGAAGCACACGCGAGCATTTAATGCACCGACAGAAAAGGGGATTCCCCGTCCAGTCAGCCTACAGTGACTGGCTGGATATAATTTTTAGGCGCTTAGGCCCCTAATTGCAGGGCTACTTTTTGTGCATGTAAGCTAGCACACCGAGGGGGAGCTGGACTAACTCCCTGCTCGCCATTTGTCACCCATGCACCGTGGCACCTGTGGTATCCCCTTGAGTATAAAAGGAGGACCCCCGCCAACGGTCACAGGGTTCAATTCGGGTTTGGTTAGATGAGTTTCCAGTTCACTACTAGCGATAGCCAAAAGTAGCAAGTAGCACTCAGCGAAAAAGAGAGAGAGCACCCGGGTACTCCCCCCCAGCAACTTGTAATCCCTTGTTCAGTGGTTAATAGAAAAGCTCAGAGGCAGGACATACGGTTTTACACCGCAGGGTGGCCCGAACCTGGGTAAAAACGTTCTCATGTTCTTTGTGTTCCCACGCCTCGCATTGGCCTCACCGGCGATCGCCGGAGCGATAGACGTCGCCCATTGCCGAACCTAAAAGGGGGTGCTCGCCCATCCCCGGTGTCTGAGTCCCGTGCTACGACAGACTCTAACCCGATTCCCTCTCGTTCCGAGCTGTCGTACGACCGTTTTGTAGGTGGCTTGAACCTTGGCGGAAAAGGCGTGTCTTGGATTTCCCGCGTGAGCGGGTTACAAGTCAGCCGGTCTTTCCGGTTCCTTCGGCGACGAGGTCCTCCTTCGTCAGAGTCGCTTTCGTCGCTAGAAGGGTCGCTGGGAGAATGATCTCGGCGTTTCCTTGGGGGGTCGGGTGTCGACGGGAATTCCTTTCGCCGCCGACACGAGCCCCGGACTCCGCCACTTGCTCGTTCCCATGCACGCTGGGGTCTCATTTCCCGCGAGGCGCAGCTTGAGGCGGTACCTGGTTGCCACCTTGCTCAACCCTGACGGGGGGAGCAAGGGGCGCTGCGGGGCGCTCGCAAAAGCAAGGTTGGTGCTGAGCATGCGCGACTTGGAGAGCTCCTTGCGGCGGAAGCCCCCAATAAGGATGATACCAAGGAGCTTCATGGGCGATTGCGGCGAGCGCCAGCGGAGGCAGTCTCGGGTTGGAGGGGTCGTAGGCTGGGACTCCTTGGTTTTCTGGCGCGGATCCTCCTGACGCCACATTGTTTCCTCTTGTAGGTTTCGAGGGAAAGGTCACTACCGGTTGTAAGGAAGGTGGCGCGAAGCCGATCGAGCGAGGCATGCCGAGTTCCGTATCCCTTGTGGGTCGGCAACCGTAGGCAGCTCGCCGATCCTTGCCACTACGTCGGTGAGTGTCGAGGGACCGCCTACGACGGTTTCGAGCACCGCGATTCCTTCTGGGACGGTCGGGAGCGAAGAGGCAACCATGACTTCCGTCGTAGCGGCCATGCTTGCGGCGACGTCCGGATTGGTGAGGATTCCTTCTTCCACGGGAGCCCCCAAGGCACTTGCTTTTCTTTGTTTGCAACCGTGTAGACTTCGCGGCAAGTTGGATACCCGATAAAGTAGGCTTCGTTGGGGCCATTAAATCTTCAATTGCAGCGAGAGTTCCCCACGACCGGCGCCACTATTGTTGTTCTCAACAACAATTAGAGTAAGGGGTGCCAAAGCTCGATGACACAAGTGCCTAAAAGTAGGACGTGTACGCCGGCCTTATAGTGAAGGTCGCCGTATACCTGGACAAGTTGACACATCGATATTTTTTGAATAAGTTCGGTCGACCCTGCGGGTGCGACCTAGTCCTATGTTAGGAGAGGCTTCGAGGAAATCGTTAGCCAAAGTGTTTCAGGTCGATCGAGGCTCCCCGAATCACTTAGCGAGAGGTCGGAAGGGGCTGCCTCGTACTTGGGCCGAACGAGGCTTCCCAAGTAGCGAGATCGAGATACCCTTAGAACTCTAACCCGATTCCCTCTCCTTCGGGCTCGGGCCGAACGAGGCTTCGCGAGATCCCGAAACTAGACCTCCTCTCAAAGAGGCTCTCTAGTCCTCTCCCCTTTATTCTATTCAAGTTGAATGTGAATGGTACATGCCCCCATGGGGTGGTATTTATAACCTAGGGGTCCATGACAGAAGACCATGCCTACTCTTTGGGGAGAGAGAAAAGTGGGGGCAAAACGGTAAAAATAGCTTCTTGGTTCATATCTTTTGTGTGCACCAAGTCGGAAAAGTAGCGGTTGGTCATGATCCACCATGGACTAAAGGCCCCATCCCAACATCTTTTTTGTCCCCTACTCAAGCTCCTTTCTCTCTTTGACCAAGGCATGAGAGGCTTGACTTGTTGACTAGTCTTGCTTGTTGCCACGTAGGATTGACCGCGCCACGTAGGTATCTTGACCCTTGTACGGAAATGTTGACTTGGTCGTTGCCACGTAGGATTCACGGCCCGGCCCATATAAGGGTTTTATTTTACTACAACACTTAATATTGTAATTCTTATAGTAGATTGTTCTCATTTGTTTCACAATACACCTCATTCTTTTTTCTTGAAACCCGCACCTCAGGCACTAGAACGAGAGCTGATTTGGTCCAAGTGCACAAATCTATATGAGTTGTGTTTTGTAACGGAGGGAGTATCTGAATAAGGTGTTTTGTGATTGAGAAATCCGTAATTAGATTAAAATATGATGTATCTCTCTTTCTTCATTAAACGGGATGGCACATGAGACTTTTACTTAGGTGGCTTGTTGCAGGGAAGTGGCTTCGGTTCCCCTTAGGTAGGTGCGCTGTTGCTGACTTGTGGGGTCTGGCCCGTGTGTCGGTGACTCCCGTGACACCTGGTACACGTCAACGGATCTCAATCCTTGTTTTACATACATTACATGCCAATAGATCTCAGTCCTGGTTTTACATACATGATGGAGGCCACATACTGCCTTAACATGCTACGGTCAGAGAGTTATGAGTTATGTCCATCAAAATTAGAAATTAGATCGGTAACCACTCCGCTCCAAAATGTTTGGCGTATAATTTTTGTTCACTCTCAAACTTTCTCCACTAGGCCGTTGAGCACTAGAGTGAATCCGAAGTAGCAGCAATGGCTAACTTATCTAAACGAGTAAATTGCGCAAAACCACCACATTTGAGGCACTTGTAACGAAAACCACCGGTTTTGCTAATTTTTGTGCAGAACCACCGCGATTCAGTGAACTTGTTGCACATAGCATTGATTCTGTCGATTGAACCATATAAATGTGTTTCTGACCGACCGGACCCACATGTCAGGTTGACCGGGCTGGAGCCGGCGTTAGCGCCGTTTGGATTACGATCTCTTCTTTGTCTCCGACGCAGGCACCACTCCGAGACGTCGTACGTGGTGGCCGGCGACGTGCACGGTGACGGCGGGGCAAGCAGCAGTGGCTAGCTCCCCGCCCCCTTCCCTTCCTGCATGTTGTCTCTGTTCTGCCGCAACCAAGCAGCGACGGCACGTGGGCGCGCGCGGGGCTGGAGGCGTCAGCGCGGAGGCACGCGCGACCTCGCGCGGGGCTAGATGCGTCGGCGCTTGAGGCGCCGGCGCGGGCGCGGCAGCGGAGGCACGCGCGGCGACGGAGCAGCGACGGCGCGGGGGCGGCAGCAAAGGCACTCGCCGCCACCCGCGGAGCCGAGCGCTTGCGGCGGCGGAGCAGCGACGGCGGTGCGCGGGGCTGGAGGCGTCGGTGCGGGGGACCGCAGCGGAGCCGTGCGCTCCTGGCGGCGGGGCACTTGGGAGCGGGGCAGTGCGCTCTTTGGACATGCGGGCGTCGAGGAGGAATCAGAAACGTGGCGCCGTGCACAGCCGCGGCGAGTGCGGACGTGCCGCTCGGGTTACGACCCAGAGCACAAGCAGGCACGAGCGTGGCGATGTGCTGTCGCAGCGAGCTAGCTGGTGCTCTTGGTCAGACCATCACCATCTTCAGCATGGCCCTGTCCCGTTTTAAAGGTTAGAGGCAAAAAAAAAAAGCTCTTCACCAAGGTTTTACTTGGGTCCATGAACTAGGGAGGCCCTAGATAAGCCATCCAGCCCCCGTTCACAGGGACTGCCATGTCATTTTCCCTCGTGCACATCTTCCTACTGCAAGTCTCGATTCCTTCGGCCTCCTCCATTCGGCGCTGCCCCTCACCGGCGGTCAATCCCGCCGCCACCTCTACCTTGCCTCCCTCCACCACTCCACGCGCCTCTGGCCGCCGCCGTGCCCTAGGCTGCCGCCGCCCCGTGCACCCCTGGCCGCCCCCGTGCCCTGGGCGACAGCCTCGCGCCGCTCGCCCTCGGTCGCCCCAGCGCCTCGCCGGCCACCTCTGTCTCCCGCCCCGCCGCCTCTCCCTCGGCCGCCCCAGCGCCTCACCGCTGGCCACCTCCGCGACCCCGGCGCCTCGCCCTCTGCCGTCCCCGGGCCTCACTGTTGGCCGCCCCCGCGCTTCGTCCCCCCCCCCCCCACCCCCCCACCCCACCCCACGCCTCGCCTCCCCGCCAGCCGCCCTACGCCTCTCCCTCGTCCTCCCCTTCGTCGGACGCCTGCTCCATGGGGAAGAAGATGATGACAGGAGAAAAAAGAAAAAAAAAAGGCAATGCAAAACTAAATAGGGGCTGAAGTTTATGGGTAGTGATCAAGCTCAAATTAAAATAGGGACTAAAATTTTTAAGAGGGAAGCTCCTAGAGAGGATTTAGGGACCTTGTTTTAAGGGCTACTGCTGAAGATGCTCTTAGAAGCCGCGGTCTTGGCCTTAGCCGACGTGCCAGCTACGTGGCGTGTTTAAGCCTCGACGAACCGTTTTTGGACGAAACTGTTACACTAATCCCAGTTTATGGATTAATCTGTGCGTTTTGAGAGTTTATGGACTAAAGTGTTCATTTCGCTCGAGTTTATGAACTAATGGTGTATTCTATTCTTTCATTCATGAGAAAAATGAGCGGAATGTCAATTGAGTGACAAGAGAGCTTCCGCATATTCTTTTGCTAATCCAAAATTTTATTTTCATTTCGAAAGGCGTGTTCCTTCCTCGTAAGTTGCTATCATCGGCGATATGCAGTTAGCACATCGATCGGTTTTAGCTGATCCCCACTGACAATTTAGGGTTATGAATCTCTGTGTCACGCGTACAGTGACCAACGGAACCACATTGCTATGGATCTATGTGTATACTCAAAGCTTCAATCCCGGGCCCGGATCGGCCATGTATTGCTGGTGACGCATCAACATCGATCAAATCATGGGCAAACAAAGGTTGATCTGATCCGGCAACAAGCACAAAGACTTGGTGATGGGATGAGCTAGAATTTAATTTAGGAAACAGGCTGGCGATCGATATATCGAGTTGGCCGGCAGCGATGAGCTCGATCATATCAGCTGATCATATACATGTACTGTACTGCTAGCTAGCTAGATCAGCAACGTGATCGCAGTTAAGAGCAGGCATGTGGGCGGTTAAGCTAATGCCCCGTAGTACTGTGCATGCACGCAGTATAGAAATTAATCGGCCTCATTTGTCCATAGAATCGTGTTTGTGCTGATTCAGATCGAACTGCTGGCTGTTTGTATGTATAATATTGACACACACGCGCGTATATCCATGCTGATCACCGTCATTTTTCATTGATCATGTATACTATGGTGTGTGCATCGTTTCGATTCAGAGGCCAAGGAACTCACCTTTCCGAATTTTTTTTATCATGTGTGCGTACCCATGCTCGATTTGCATCTAACCTAACCACTTGCGCTGCTGTTGCTGCTGGCGCGAATTAACTGCGATACGTATTGTCTCATTGCAACATAATTAGTATTATATGCTACTTCTGTGGTCACGCAAAGCATATATACAGCTGGAGAATCTTAGCTAGCTAGAGCTATTTTCAGACAAGTATGCTTGGTTTGTTTACTCGATCGATCGATCGAAAGAGCCGCATGCATGATTGGTCGCCAAGGAAGTCGATCGGTTTAAAAACAGAATGTTTTGCTACTGCACAGTGTCTGAATTAACTTGACTATAATCAATTTCATCGTGGGCAGATGGCTTGTCTAGTATTGGTCTTGAGTTGATCTACCGGCCGGGTGGTCCACATGAACAGACTGGGACTTAATTATTTTTTATAGGAAAGTGATTATTATTTTTCTCTTGTTTCCAAAACTAGAAAACTATTACTCCGTATGAAGCTATGGACTAATTCCAAATTGGCATGTCATAAAAATCTGTTTGTAGTTTTGTTCGCAGTGGCGGATCTAGAATTTCACCGCTGGGGGTGCCACACTTTACACGAACAATATTTTTTAGTACGGAGCTACATAAATATTTCAGTCCTCACCGAAATGTCCAAAGTCTTGGAAATTTTTGACATTATCTTGGATTTTTTATGAATTTGGTAAGCTTGAGTACTAGTTTCAGAGAGAATCTACCGATGTTTCTTGCTAAGGTCATATATGAGGACGCCACCACTGTCCCTCGTGACATTGTGGTTAGAGAGGTCATGGTGGTTGGGGGAAGGACTGTCAGTTGGACATTCCCGGTTTATATACTGAATAGTGACTTTGCTGATGAGTTCCCCCCTCCTGAGGACCAGCTTCCTCCACATGGTGGCAACCAGCATCTTTTGCCTGGTCATGAACCTGTTTAGCAGCAACATGCCTGGGTTCCTGATCCTGCTTGGCACGATGCTGGACAAGGGGGCAACTGGGGTCAGCCTCAAGATGAGGATGATGATGATATGGAGGGTGTGGTTGATGAGCTGAACATCACCCCTCCCAACTCAAGTTCTTCTGGTGCTCTGCTTCGTGCTACTGGGCCTAGCCTGACTCTGGAGGTGGTTTCCACTTGGAGGAATGAGGGCTTTTCTGATGGGATGACACAATGCTGGGCCATTGTGCCATTTCTACCCTCAAGGCCTGTGGAATCTGATTTGCTTTTGAAGGCTTGGGCCTGGAACTTTGTTTCTGTTCTTCCCAAGATTTTGGCAGTGCAGATACCGTCACAGTTGCCTTCCTTTCTGGACCCAATGCTTCCTGTCACTTTATGCAAGAGATCCTGGTCTGTTGCTTTTGAGCAGAACTCTGGCTTTTCAATGTCCTGCAGCAGGTGGATTTGGTTCCTAGAGTTGCTCCACGCAGGGTAGCTAGATCACTCAGTTTTGATGCTCCCTCCCCTGATGAGGATACACAGATTGTGACTCCTGTCTTTGCTCAGACCCCCATTGTCACTCCTAAGAAGCGTGGGCGCCCCCCTAAGGTGGCTACTCCTGTGGTTTCCTCTGGACTGCGAAGGTGCACTAGGCAGAGTGTTAAGCAGGGTGGTTTTAAGTCGGCTGGCCCAATTGATTCAGTCAAGAGGAGTAAGAGGCCCAGGGCATCTGCTAAAGGGGAAGACCAGCCTGTGATTCCATTTCTGGCAGTGGGGCAGGCTAGAAGGATTGGGTCTGATCTTGAGATAGCTGCTGAAGAGCTCACTGATACCTCCCTTATGGGTGCATCCACTATTGTTGCGCCAGCTGGTTCTACTGTTATTTAGACCTTGTTATTATCTTCGGCTCCTGGTTGAGCTTATTTTGAGCTTTTTCTATCTTTATGGCACTGTGGAATCTTATTTTGTGCTCCATTTAGCTGGTCTATTTGGATTGTCTGCTTTACATTATGGTTGTTTTAATGAATAACAATCCTGGTGTTAACAATTGGCGTGTCCTCTGCTGGAATGTGAAGAGCATTAACTCTGCTGATAGACACCGTGCCATTAGAAATAAGATTGAGGAAAGTCTTTGCTCTGTGGTTTGCTTGCAAGAGACAAAGAGAGATAGCTTTGATAGCTCATATATTCGCCAATTCTGCCCTAGGAGATTTGACAATTTTGTTTTTTCTCCTTCGGTTGGTCTTTCTGGTGGTATCTTGATTGTCTGGAATAGCTCTGTTTTCGCTGGAGTTCTTATTGATACGTGTTCCTTTGGTATCAATGTTCGTTTTACTTCGGTGCAATCAGAGGAAACTTGGACCTTTGTTAATGTATATGGGCCATGTTCTGGGCCACAGAGAGATAATTTCATGCAATGGCTTTTTTACTTGGAAATTGATGAGGTGGATAATTGGCTTTTGTTAGGAGATTTTAATTTCACTAGGTCCTCTAATAACAGGAATCAACCGGGGGGGGGGGGGCGGATATGAATGATATCTTTCTCTTCAATGAGATCATCAGTCACCTTTGTCTATTGGAACTTCCTATTAAAGGAAGGAGGTACACCTGGTCTAATATGCAATCTAATCCTATGCTGGAACAATTGGACTGGTTCTTTACCTCTGCTGCATGGACCTCTGTTTACCCTGACACTGTGGTGCTGCCGCTGGCTAAGACTGCCTCCGATCATGTCCTTTGTGTTATGGTTATTAATACTTGTATTCCCAAATCGACTATCTTTCGGTTTGAGAATTATTGGGGGTTGAACAAGCTGGTTTCTTCGAGGTGGTGATGGGTGCTTGGAATGCCCCGACTAGGAGGGATGACATTGCTTTGATCATCTGAAAAGCTTAAACGTGTTCGGTACTCGTTGAAGCATTGGAGCAAAAATATTTCTAACATCAACGCCTTAATTGATAGATGCAATAGGGTCATTTTTGTTATTGACTCCGTGGAGGATCAGGGGCTTCTGTGTACTGTTGAGAGAAATTTTTGTATTATTGTTCAGCGACATCTTGCAAAGCTTCTTCGCTTCAGGCAGCTCTATTGGAGGAAACGATGCACTATTCGTTGGGTTAAGTTGGTGATGAGAACACCAAGTTCTTTCATGCTATGGCAACTGAAAGATATCGCAAAAACTCTATTACTCAACTAGTTTTGGATGATGGTAGGGTGGTCACTGATCATCATGAGAAAGCTGCCGCGTTGTGGGCTTGTTATCGGCAACGCATGGGAATGTCTTCCGGGACTCAGATGGTTTTTAATCCGCAAATTATTATTCAGCCTATTGAGGATTTGGATGGGCTTGTGGCCCTGTTTGGTAGAAAGGAAATTGATAGTATTGTGAAGAGGATGCCCATCAATAAGGCTCCTGGGCCGGATGGATTTAATGGGCTTTTCCTTAAGAAATGCTGGAGCATTATCAGAGAAGATTTATATGCTTTATGCGAGGCCTTTTTCCATGGAACTTCATCTTTGCAATGCTTAAATGGGTCCTTCATCACACTAGTTCCCAAGAAGAACTCGCCTGAATCGGTCAATGATTTCAGGCCCATCTCCTTGACAAATACTTGTCTGAAATTCTTGACCAAGATTGCTGCTGATAGATTACAGGGACAGTCTTGCGATGTGTGCATGCCAATCAGTATGGGTTTATTAAATCTCGTACTATTCAGGATTGTCTTGCTTGGGCTTGTGAATATTTACACATCTGTTAGCAATCTCGAGAGAAGATCATTATCTTAAAACTTGATTTTGAAAAAGCTATTGATACAATTGAGCACTCGGCCATTCTTCAGGTCCTTCAGGCTAAGGGATTTCCTGTTAAATGGAATTGTTGGGTTAAGGAAATTTTGTCTTCTGGCACTTCTAGTGTTTTACTCAATGGTACTGTTGGCAAGAGGTTCCATTGCGGCCGGGGTGTCAGGCAAGGTGATCCCTTGTCACCTTTGCTCTTTGTGCTTGGTGCTGATCTCCTTTAGTCTGTGGTCAATGAGGCCTTTAGGAAGGGTAGATTATCTCTCCCAGTGCCAGCTTGCCATTTGGAGGATTTTCCGGTTATATAGTATGCGCATGATACTTTGTTAATCTTGCCTGCAAGTCAGGATCATTTGGAGGTGCTGAAGGAGCTGCTTCTGAATTATGAAACTTTCACTAGGTTGCGAGTCAACTTTCATAAATCTTCGATGACCCCTATTAATCTGGAGGATGGGGAGGTGGACATGCTAGCGGCTAACTTTGGTTGTGTTGTGGGGACTCTCCCCTTCACTTATTTGGGTTTGCCGCTGGGAACTACACGTCCTCGGGTCTGTGACTTCACTCCCCTGCTTGATAGGGTGGATCATCGTCTTACTGCAAGCTGCTCCTTCTTGTCTCAGGCTGGTAAATTGCAGATGGTCAATTATGTGCTTCTTCACTTCCCACCTATTATATGTGTTCGTTGCGTATCCCACAAGGTGTGATCGCCTCGATTGATCGTGCGAGGAGGCACTGTCTTTGGAGTGGGTCTGCAAAGAATCGCCACCGTCAATCTTTATTGGCTTGGGATGCTGTCTGCCGACCAAAATCCAGAGGTGGTCTGGGGATTGTTAATCTCAGGCTTCAGAATGACGCCTTACTCATGAAACATCTGCATAAATTTTATAATCGTGTCAGGGTGCCGTGGGTGGAGTTGATTTGGAATTCTCATTATGCACATGAGGTCCCCCATGCTGCTAACCAGTTGTTAGAAACGGACTCCATTACGTATATGTGTGGTTACGTACCCGTATCGTATTGTAATTGTATTGACCTGTCTGAGTATATAAATAGAGGAGAGGTGGAGGCTTAGACCACACGAAAACCCTAAACCTATTCTTCAAACTCGGTATCAGAGCCTAGCCGCCGCCGCGAGTTCCTTCCGCCGCCGCCGCCGAGAGTCCTCTCCTCCGCGGCCGCGATGTCGTCTTCCGCCCTCTCCCTCTCCCAGTCCATGGGGGCCATCGCCTCGTCGTCGACCGCCTCCACCTCCGTCGGATCTCAGGTGGTGTTCCCGGCGGTCTCCGTCCGCCTGGAGGTGGGCAACTTTGCCCTATGGAAGGGCCTCCTCCTCCCCAACCTCGCCGGCGCCGGCCTTCACCATCATCTCGACGAGACCATCGCGGCGCCCGAGAAGACCATCACCCAAGGAGAGGGGGACGAGGCCATCACCGTCGCGAATCTGGAGTACGCGCGCTGGTGGTCTACTGATCAGAAGGTCATTGGCTATCTTCTCGGCTCCATGGAGCCCGACATCGCCAACCAGCTCCTCGGTTGCAAGACCGCTGCTGCGGTGTGGAACGGCATCCACAACATGAACGGTGCCTAGAGTCGCGCCGACGTGCGCTACATCCACCGTCAACTGTCCTCCACGCGTAAGGAGGATCTCTCCGCCGCCGCGTACATGCACAAGATGAAGTCCTTCGCGGATGCCATGGCAGCCGCCGGGTCCCCCGTCACCAACGACGAGCTCGTCGATTACATCGTCATCGGGCTCGGGTCTGCGTACAACTCCATCGCCGCCAAGCTCACCTTCGGCAACAAGTCGATCCCGTACGACGAGTTCTACTCCGCCATCCTCTCGTACGAGTCTCTCCTGGCTCAACAGGCTCAGGCCGAGGGCGGGTGGTCCTCCTCGGCCAACACCGCCCAGCGTGGCTACGGCGCCCCTTACGGCGCCCCATACGGCAACCCTGGCCGCCAACATGCGCCAGAGTATCCTCCACCGCATCAAGGTGGAGGGAATCGTCCTCCTAGCAATGGTGGCCAGCAAGGGCAGGGCCGCCATTGCAACTATGGAGGCAACGGCGGAGGAGGCCGCCAGGATGGCTGCATTGGCGGCAACGGCCGCAACGGCCGCAACAACGGGGGCGGTAACAGCAAGAAGTGGAGGCCGCGCTGCCAGATATGTGGCTACTAGGGCACGAAGCGTACGAGTGCCGCAGCCACTTCGACCAGGACTGCTGCGCAGATAATTCACGCGCGGGGAACGCCGCCACCACGACATCCAACTCAATCCCGCCCTGGTTCATGGACTCTGGGAATACGAATCATCTGACGAGTAACCTCGAGCGCCTCCACGTCCACGAGCGTTACGGAGGCAAGGATCAGGTCCAGGTGGCCAATGGTGTAGGTTTGTCTATTTCGCATATTGGTCATTTGACTTTAACCGGTTCATCTCTCAAATTGAACAATGCCCTTCATGTTCCTAATCTTAGCAAAAATCTCCTCTCCGTTTATCGTCATGTCTGGGATAATGACGTGTTTGTTGAGTTTCACCGTCACTTTTTCTTTGTTAAGGACAAGGTAACGAGGAGAATCCTGCTGTCCGGTAGAAGCGGGGGAGGTCTCTATCCCATCCCGTTCGCTTGCGCATCAGCGTCGTCGCGTCATGCCTCCGCTAGTGCTGTCACGTCTTCACGGTGGCATCAACGTCTTGGTCATCCTACAAATAATGTAGTTCAGTCCGTAGTTAAATCTCATGAGCTTTCGTGTACTTTGGATAATTCATCTTTGGTTTGTGATGCTTGTCAGTGTGCCAAGAGCCGCCAACTATCTTATAGTGCTTCTTCTCGTGTTTCTACTGCCCCTCTTGAACTTGTTCATTCTGATGTTTGGGGTAAAGCACGTACGTCCTCCGGGGGGTACTAGTACTATGTTAGTTTCATAGATGATTATTCCCGATTCACTTGGATTTATCTTCTTAAACACAAGTCTGATGTTGAACAAGTATTTTATGCTTTCCAGGCTTATGTTGAACGCCTTCTGAATACTAGAATCAAGGCCATTCAGTCCGATTGGGGGGGGGGGGGGGGTGAGTATCATCGTCTCAATGGCTACTTCTAGCGCACGGGTATTGTTCACCGTGTCTCGTGTCCACATATGTCTCAGCAGAATGGGGTCGCTGAGCGTAAACATCGACATATAGTCGAAACAGGGCTTGCCCTGCTTGCACACTCCTCGCTTCCCCTTCATTATTCGGATGAAGCGTTCTTGACGGCTTGCTATCTGATAAATCGCATGCCCACTCCGGTTCTCAATAAAGATACACCGATCTCTCGCTTGCTTCATGTTCAGCCGAACTATGATTTTCTCCGCGTCTTTGGATGCGCGTGTTGGCCGAGTCTCCGCAAATATAACTCACACAAACTAGATTTTCGTTCTAAGATATGTGTTTTCCTCGGATATAGTCCCATGCATAAGGGGTACAAGTGTTTAGATCGCACTACGGGTAGAATCTATATCTCACGTGATGTCGTTTTCGATGAATCCATGTTTCCTTGTGTTACACCTGGTGTTTCTGTTGATGCGTCCACTCTTGCAGATTCCATCGCTTTTCCTTCTAATGAACCGGTTACGAGTGTACCTATGCGAAATTATGACTTGACTTACCTGTCCGCTGATCCGCCCGTGGTAGGCGAAGTTCTTCCTGTGCAGGTGATCGATGTGCCCGGCGCGGCTAGCCCTTGGCCGCTCGACGTGCATTGCGTGCATGCCTCGGGGCACGCGCCAGCAGGCCGCGTCGCCCCCGGCGCCCGATGCTTCCGCATCGCCCATCACTTCGGCCCAGCCCGTGTCGCCTGCTGCCGTGTCGCCGGTCGCGGCACCTCCGGCTGGGTCGCCCGACGTCCCTGCTGTTGCTCACCCGATGGTGACGCGTAACCACGACGCTACGCGGAAGGAGAAAACGTACACGGACGGGACGGTTCATTATGATCCCCATCGTCGAGCCTTCTTTGCTGCATCGACGTCACATCATGATGCGCTGGATGAGCCCGCCTGGCGTGCTGCTATGGCGGACGAGATCGCTGCCCTCCGTGATACTAGAACATGGGTTCTCGTACCGCGAGACCCCCCGGCATCAATATTGTTGGCAGTAAATGGATCTTCAAGACCAAGCATCGGCCGGATGGTAGCATTGACAAGCATAAAGCTCGTTTGGTTGCTCGCGGCTTCACTCAGCAGCATGGCATTGATTATGGTGACACATTTAGCCCGGTTGTGAAGCCTGCTACGGTTCGCCTGGTTCTCTCTCTCGCTGTTTCTCGAGATTGGTGTCTACGATAGATTGATGTCAGCAATGCCTTCCTCCATGGTTTCCTATCAGAGGATGTTTACATGCAGCAGCCCCCTGGCTTCGAGGATGATCGTTATCCCTCTCATGTGTGCAAACTTCAGCGTTGTTTGTATGGTCTGAAGCAGTCACCCCATGCATGGTATGCGCGCCTCAGTCAGCTCCTCCTGCAGCTTGGTTTTGAGTCTTCCAAAGCTGATACGTCCTTGTTCATATTCTCGCGGGAAGGAGTTCAGATCTATATGCTGGTCTATGTTGATGATATTGTTATTGCTGGCTCCACATCGGCTGCTGTTGATGGTCTGGTCAAGTCGTTGGCTGCTACTTTTCCTATCAAGGATATGGGCAAGTTAGAGTACTTTCTTGGATTGGAAGCATCTTACAATTCAGGGGGATGATCATCACTCAACGGAAGTATGAAGATCCACAGAATTGCAAGTCCACTCCCACACCATTGCCGACGTCAGAGAGTTTGTCGCGAAGTACTGGCACGTTGCTTGGCACCGAGGATTCTTTCAGGTACCGAAGCATTGTTGGTGGTTTACAATACTTGACACTCACCAGACCGGATATCTCGTTCGCCGTGAACAAGGTGTGTCAGTTTCTTTTACAGCCCACTGATGTTCATTGGGAGGCAGTAAAGCGTATTCTGCGATACGTAAAGGGAACGTTGCATACAGGCTTGCAGTTTCGTAGATCCCCTTTCACTGGCATTAGCATATTCACTGATGCTGACTGGGCGGGGTGTGTGGACGACCGTCGATCCACGAGTGGTTTTGCTGTGTTTGTTGGACCGAACTTGATTTCTTGGAGTTCGAAGAAGCAACCTACAGTCTCGAGATCGAGTACCGAGGCTGAATACAAGGCACTGGCAAACGGCGCTGCTGAAGCTATCTGGGTAGATTCGTTGCTCAAGGAGCTCGGCGTTACTCAGCAGCGTACACCCATTCTTTGGTGTGATAACTTAGGGGCCACGTACCTCATGGCGAATCCTGTCTTCCATGCTCGAACGAAGCACATTGAGATCGACTTCCACTTTGTGCGAGAGCGGGTTGCTGCAGGTGCACTCGAGGTTCAGTTCATCTCCTCCAATGACCAGCTGGCTGATGTGTTCACAAAGCCAGCGACTTGACAGATGCTAGACTGTTTCAAGTCCAATCTAAATCTTGTATGTAATAGTTTAGATTGAGGGGGGGTGTTAGAAACGGACTCCATTACTTATACGTGTGGTTACGTACCCGTATCGTATTGTAATTGTATTGACTTGTCTGAGTATATAAATAGAGGAGAGGTGGAGGTTTAGACCACACAAAAACCCTAAACCTATTCTTCAAACTCCTGTGTGGATCTTTTTGGTGGAAGGATATTATGAAGCTTTCCGATCAGTTTTTACCCTTCACCAATTGTCAGGTGGGGGATTGGTTGTCGATCCTTTTTTGGTTTGACCCTTGGCATGGAGATCCCCTATGCCTGCAATTCCCCCGGCAGGCCTTTCGAGCAGATAATATTTTAAATATGTTGCAATTGCCTCTTTCGGAGGAGGCTTACTTGGAGTATGAGCAGCTGGTTGTGGGCCTTTTTCAGAATATTCAGCATGATCAACCAGATGGATGGAGTTATTCTTGGGGCACCAATTTCTCTTCATCTAAAAGATATGGGCTGAATTTTGATCATTTGGCAGCTCGCCCTGACCTGATGAGGATTTGGAAGAGTGGTCTTACCCCTAGAGTCAAAGTCTTCACTTGGTTGTTGATTAATGATCGGTTGAACACCAGGGATATGTTGCATAGGAGACATTGGCATGTGACGAGTGACTTTACTTGTGTTTTGTGTCACTCTGGCATTTGGGAGGATTGGCAACATTTATTTTTTGGGTGCCAATTTAGTCAGCGGATTTGGAATTATCTACAGATTCAGTGGTCTGCCGATGTGGATTTGAAGCAAATTATAAGAGACACGCAGAGATCTTTTGGACATCCTTTCTTTGTAGAGGTGGCTGCCATGAGTTGTTGGCATATTTGGAAGCAGCGCAATAGATGTGTCTTTGAGGGTATTAGGCCTTCCTTTAGATCTTGGAGGAGAGATTTTGTTGAGGACATTTCTTTGCTTCAACATAGATTTAAACCACCCTGGATAGCCCCCTTCCTCCTTTGGCTGAGATTTTTACCTTAGCTTTGTAATTTCAATCCTGTATATATCTTTGTTTAATGAAAACGACTCACTGTCGGGGCCTCCCCTACAGTTTCCGGTCAAAAAATACTCATTATGTAAATAAATCTGAATTTTCTAGATACATATTCCGTACCCAAAATTTTAGAAAATTCAAGGGAATTTTGACAAAATTTCAACCTCCGTCACCAGCAATCGGTCCAGAAGCCGTGTCCATGAGTGAGACTCGACATTTTAGGGCTTATCATTGCAGCTTGCTATCCTTTGGAACACAGACAACAGGAGAAATCAACTTGTTATTGCAGATATCAGTGCCTAGTTAGCTTAAATTAAGCTAGTATAAGTGGGTTTTGGCCTGGTGGTTCAACCATGTGGATTACTAGTATTTTTGAGCACTGAACATTTGTGAAACTTGATTAAGTGTAAACATTGGTATATGGTACAAATATATTAGCATTTTTGGAGCCATGGCACCCCCCTGATCCGCCCATGTTTATTCGTCTTTAGTTTGCTAGTCACTCACTGTTCTTCTCTTCTTGCACGTGGGGACAAGGTTGGGCTCCAGAAGGATTGCTAACTGAAGCTAGTTTACCTTTTGCTAATAGACGTCACTAAGCAGTTTTTTTAATGGAAATCGATGGGAGAACATCACTAAAAGAACAAAAACTCACCATTCTTGTTTTCAAAGTGTGCAAAGTTGCACTTGTGTATGCTCTCTTCTTTAGAATCTTGTAATTAATCATCTATGTATATATATCCTTCCAAAAGAAAATATGTAATGAGATAAATTTCTAATCTCCACCCACCGATAAATTAATGACGTCGAGAAGCTTGCTAGAAAGGTTATCTATGTACTCTCTACTTTGTACTCAAATAAAGTCCTACTACCTCCTATCCAAAATAAATATCG
This sequence comes from Brachypodium distachyon, assembly GCF_000005505.3. Taxonomy (NCBI): domain Eukaryota; kingdom Viridiplantae; phylum Streptophyta; class Magnoliopsida; order Poales; family Poaceae; genus Brachypodium; species Brachypodium distachyon. The sequence goes on along the minus strand of NC_016133.3, from coordinate 29,651,052 downwards.
CTAATTTAGGAGTACAAAGTTGTACTAAATCATGATACTTATTGTGAATCGAGAAGATATAATTAAAAGAGATAAAAACAATTCTGTCACTTTAAGAATTATGAATTATGCCATGTGATCCATGATCCCGATAAAGCTAATTAAGGCGTGCCATAACTACCCGATACTAAATAACCACCCTACTAATCAAAGAAACATGCACCTATCCATACGTAATCCCATACAAAAAAAGGAGCTGGGACGGAAGGCAGGAATCCAGGTGCAGTTGCGTTCAGAATTTGTCAGCTGGGACATTCACATATCTTTAGAAATTCCTTTATAAACGTTTTCTATAAATAAACTTCGAGACATAACTTGATCTTACGTCCCCCGTCGTAGTAGCCGGGACTGCACGTTCCCCCGTTGTCCCAAACTAACCTGTATAAACTGAATTCCCGGTCGATTTGATTGGTTTTTTTTAAAAAAAAGTTTTAAATCTTAGTTGACAGTTTCGACCGTTAGATAAAAAAAAGGTTTAAATCTTAGTTGACAGTGCGACCGTTGAATTAAGATCTGAACGTCATTCTCATTTTGTCACCTCCCACACACTGTCATTGAATTAAGATCGGCCAACGTTCTACTTATCTCTAACAAAAATCAGTCGTCTTCTCTTCTCTGTATCAAAACCGTAAACTTAAACTCTGCCGTGAATTTAGCCAGCGAGGTAGCGGGTCAGCTGACAGCGATGGCCTCTCATGCCCATCAATTAGTGCCGCCGAACGAGCCGATCGATCGATCTGCTGCTGCTTTTGTTGCCATGAAGGCGTACGTGGAATCCGGCTGCCGGCCGTTTGGTTACTGGCAACACGGCGACGAGGACAGAGATAGCGGCTATGGTTTCTGTGTACGTACGTAGTGTGGGGTTGGAATGGGTTGCGGACAGGGATTGTTGAGTGTCTAAAAATGCCAACCATATATCATTTGCCGATCGATCCATGGATCGATCAGTTCATGCGGCTTGAACATGCACGTACGGGCGAATGATGCATGGTTGCGAGGGGGAGCTTGGCAGGGATTGTTGAGTGCCTGCTTAGAAATGCGAGCGAGCAACACATTAGCGACGCGTTGAGTATGTTTTTCATCGGCCTCTAATTGTTAATCCTGAAATGTTTCTTAACTTATACGCCCTTGTTTTGCAATAATCTTCCACTCCGACGATACTCACGTTATAATTAGAAAATTAGATCATACTAGTTGTAGGGTTGTCAAGAACAACAAAATGAAGTTCTTAATTAGCATTGCACGGACCAAACATACTTGAACTCGACTATACATGGCATCTGCTCGATAGAAGGAAAAACTTTTGTACTCCCTCCGTCCTAAAATAAGTGACGTGGATTTGTATAGTGATGTGAATTTGTATAGGAATCTTCACTTATTTTGAAAAGGAGGAAGCAACAATTCGTACATGTGTTTAAGTCAAGTGCGATAAGAAACTTTGCTCTTGTTAGATGAAATGGCCACATCAACAATTATGCGCTTGGGGACCAGGAGTAGTATTAATGCCCTGGTGAGATCTATAGCTGCATGTTTATAAGAAGCCACTGATTTAGCGCCGTATTTTGACTAACCAGTTTGTTTTCTTTTTATCGTGCGGTTAACCATTTTTTTCAAGAGCTCTTTTACCGTATCCCGAATTTAATACAGACCGTTTATTTGTCCCGATCCAATGATCGGTATAATTCGGCACTTCACGGTTGATTCTATGAAGTACCGGATCAAAAATTACTGGAGTACCTTGATTTGGAGGGTAAAATAGTAATTTGGGGAGGATATTTTAATCTGTCCCGTGCTAACCTGAATCATTACTTTCACTTTCCAATAAAAAAGACAAATGACTTGACTGGCCTGCCACACCGGCGTAGCGGACGAAGGTGCGGATGAAGCCATAAGCGGCACTGCCGAGCTCCTTCATGCATGCAACGGATAATGCGGTGCCGCCACCCACCTTTGCAAATGATCCCAGGCTAATTAAGTTGGTTTGCTCTCTCGAGGGTTGATTCGGTGTAGTGGATAGTAGTTTTGATCTTTTTTTATAGAACTCGATCGAATCATGAGCAAATTCGATTCAATTGCACAGATGTGGATGCATTATTTGGGATGTGCAGAGAGAACCGCTAGGAACGCAATTTGTGCCATGATTGATTCACCTAATTAAACACTACACGATTAATCAAATAAGCCAATCAAGGTGCCTAGTTAGCTTTGAACAGATCAGGTTGTTGATGGCATGTTGAAGGCGGTGCCCGAGATGCTAGACTCCAGACGCCTAAGATGAGACGGGTGACATGCATTACGGCGGAGGATCGCCGTCCGTCCATGGCAACGAAGGACGAGGAAGTTGTGTGCTACCGGGATACCGGAGTAGATTAAGATAAAACATAATATTACTCATAAATCAGCAGAAAAAATTGACCAATTTACCAAGATCAGATTTACTTGGTACTCCAAGCCTCTAGTCAAGGAGTACCAGTTTACCGTAAAATTCCTCTTTTTCAATGGGTGGCCACAGAAGAACCGCTAGTCGAACCACATAATGTGCCTGCCTGATTGGACATCATCTAGAAACATGCCGTGCAAACAAAAAACAATCAATTTTGACAATCTGGAAGGTAGGCTCCTTTTTAAAAGGAGACCAGCTGAGAGGAAGGGCGAGCCGAGATATAATTTCTAGTTGGCAGCTCAACCTTCTCCAACACATCTTAATGTCTGAAACTGTGCTACTTCAGAATAGAAAAATAATCTAGCTTTCCCCCCTTAATGTGTGTGCAAATAGCGAACATTATTTCTGGATTCAGCTGAAACTTCTATTCTTAAAGACAAGCTTTATATGGACAACTGATGTGGATGCCCTATAAATCGCATAAATGGATGTCATGGGCTTATGGTAGGCCCTCTTCATGAGCAGAGAGGATATATCAAGAGTTTTTTACTTCTTGAAAACCCAGCTGTATTAGGTTTTGCCATACCGATAACCCACAGTGGTTGGTTGATCCAGAGTACATCGCCAGTTAGAGATTTAGATAAATTTAATGTATTTGTAGGACAAACAGTTTCGATCCAAGCAAGTCAAAAGGCAATGAATACATACAATGAACAGAGGCCAGAGTCCATATCCTGGTTATCCAATCCTCCGATTTCTGTAGTCAGGAGATGAAGATGGCAGAAACGAATGAGGAATAGACTGGAGTTCCATTGATACAACATTTGATACTCCTTCCAACCGGTATTACTTGTCTCAAATTTGCCCCAAATACGGATGTATCTATGTGTAAAAAACGTCTAGATACATATAATATTTCGACAAGTAATTCCGGCCACAACATTTTTTGTTCCACAAACGGCAATGCATCATTTTCTGAGGTGAAAAAGCCAGCAAGACATCATAAAATCAGCAAGGCATTGATCCCCATTTGCCTCTCTGATGACAACGGTGCAAATCTGCTGTAGAAGTTGTACCACCTACCACGTAAAAAGATCACATAACTTTTGACCCGTTTTAACACCAATAAAGTTAGCGTGGACTCACCAAGTCTACAGAGCCAGCTACAAGCACAAAGACAGGCCATTTTTTCCACATGTAAAAGTATCTGTCTGGGCAAAATTGCCAGGAATAGCATGCACTAGGGATTGGCCATGTATGGAACTGATTTATCTCTTGGATGTCACCTGGTGGCACTCCACGGAACAGCACTTCTGGTTGCATTGAGCAATGAGCAAAATCTCAAGGGCAACCTTTCATTGTAGATAGTATCATATAATGGATGTGACCCGGACAGAGTGATCTGCCGAACCGGTAACGTAGATTGGCAGCGTGGGGTGCCAGTCCACGCTTGTTATAGATGCACTGTGAGGAAGTGTCCTTAACCCACGTTCATGTCCTTGGACCTGAAAGGAAATATTAGACTGCCCTGTTGGTATCTACTTCAGCAAAGCAAACTTAACTTGCAGCCTAGACAACGGTAGGAACCTGGTAAATTGGGGCCCGGACCAAACCCGAGGTAACAAGGAGCCTCTTGCCATCAGAATCCAGTGCTACCTCATGCATGCGCGTGTTAAAGCTCACTGGGTTGCAAAACCTGGTCAAAGAAACCACATTAGGCCTTGTTTGGTGTTAGTGTATTTTTTAGTCACTAGTGTCTTGATATTTGACGGGTTTGGGTGTTCACCCAAAACTCTCAAAAACCCAAAACACTAGTATGAGAAGTGTTTTAATTTGGTACAAAAATGGAGTGTTTTGTGGGGGAAAACTAGGGATAATCCCCTCTAAACCCTTGCTACCAAACAACCATTTGGGGTCTCTAGTGTTTTTCAATTTGGAGTGGATAATACCCTAGAAAACACCCAAAAAACTCTAATACCAAACAAGGCACCATATATCATGCAGTTCTGGCAAAAATACAGAGTGCAACCAGGTGGCACTGAGTAGTCTAGTACTAGATCGTGCGGACATAAATTCTAGCCGGACTGCTCAAATGCAGCTCAATCCTGAACAAGGTTTCTTTCGGATTTTCATCAAGAAATCTACCATAAAATAGATATGACCAGATATCAGAGGGCTCTGCGTTCACAGATCCGATACAGGAAGGGCTTCAGAGGAATACTGGTGCTTGTTAACCCTGTGGATTAGAAAATAGTTTGCTGTGTGAAGTCCGTGACCATGCAGAGGAATACAATAGCATATAGTAGGAAACCATTAAGTTGCCTGAAATTAAATAGTTGAAAACTAAAATGGAACCATACATACTCGCACATATTATCAAACTAGTGCCTCTTTGGATCAGCTGCATGATTATTTTACGTACTGTAACAGTGGATATGGAAGGTATACAGGTTTATATATTAACACTTATCTACTTTCCGTTACTGCAATAAGTGGTAGTGAAGATATATGCGAAATAAAATGGATGTCGAAGTAGATTTTTATCAAACCAACACTAGCTACTAGCTGCAGTTCACTATTGATTCACCAAATGTCAAATACTCTTACCTACTGCAATCTCTTGACCAAAGAATCTGGCCTTGATTGTGCAAGCTCCACTCAAATATCTAAGGATCATACAGTCAACATTAGATACAATACAACCATGCAAACTAGCCAAACATTACGGAATACATATTTGCATAATAAAATGAATCCATACACTATTTTGGTTAAAGCTGATTAAGCTTTGGAATTAGAAGATTGTATAACACAGGTTCCAAGACTATATGAATATATGGTGCATACTATACTATATCATGGTTTTATAATACTTCTCTATACATCAACGCAGTTACTTGCATGTAGGCACTAAAGGGGCTATATACCTTCCCATCGGAGCCTAAACTGAAGATGCTAGTTTCAGCTGGCCCAAAAAGAACTGAGCTGACAGGGGAATCATGGGCAGGCCATCCAGTGATTTGAAGACCAGCAGACATGTCTATGTGCAGTCAAGGGAGTACAATGGGCTCCAACAAACATAAAACACAAGAAAAATCCAGTGCAAGCAATTCAACAAAGTTCCGGTTGTCCTCAAGCATTAAGTGATACCAAATACCAAGTCAAAGGCAGATAATAAACATCATATAGGAATGTTAAACCAAAAGGATACCAAACATGTGAATCATTCCGTCTGTTGCAGAGGCTGCCAAGATCTTTCCATTGTGATTGAAGCAAAGAGAAGTAATAGCAGGTGGATCCTCACCAAGAGGGAGTACTGTCTTCATAACAGAAGAAAAGGATATACATCGGAAAGGTTATTGGCTAAAGTCTTCACATAAATTGAAGACAACGGAATAAACAAAAGTCGGTACCAGAGGCTTCCATGTTTTCATATGCCATACTGTCAAGGAAGCAAATCCCGTTCTGTCAAATATAGTTGATCCATGCCTGAAAAGTTATTTAATACTGGAAATAAGACAATTGAATGTAAGTACACTAATAATGCAACAGTATTTGACAACTGCTATGCTGCAAGTATTATTCATATAGTTCCAAATGATATGCGAAAAGATAACAGAATTAAAGCTGCTGTCTTTAAGAAAAATAAAATAACAGGATCCCTTTTATATAGGAGAAAGAAGCTGCCAATTTGGCCATGGATTTCTTAAGAAGCATGAGACCCAAAACTAACCGTCTTGATGCAGCTGCAGAGACAAACACGGGGTCTACAGGGCTACACTTCAAATCAAGCACACTGCGAGAAAATGAAAAGCTTTGTCAGCATATATGTCAGTTGTGATTCCAAATGTAATAAACCTATACCTGGGAAAGTCTTTTGATGTACTGAGGTCACAAACAACTCTTTTCGCGTCAGCATTCCAAGCTTTAATGCCTCCATTAGCTGTGCCTATGAGCAGCTATTGTCAAGAGAAATGGGTGATAAAATAAAAGTCTTAAGTGTGTTTTTCAAATGTGAAATGATGTTAAGAAACTAATGTGGTACAATTCATGTATCCAATAGACATACCAAGCGGTCAGATCTGCATTCCCAAGAAAGTGTACTGACTTCTGCTCCACAGTATATAGTGGCATTTTTAGATGATGGTGTTGACGAGTCGTATGTCCAGATTCTTATTCCGAGATAAAACAAAGGCGTCAAAATCAAGAATCTTCGTTAGGCCAACAACCAGAATTAAGCAATTACCTCACTGTGCCATCAGTTGAAGAACTAGCAATATTTGATCCAGAAGCAGAAAATCGACAGCTACTTATTGCACTGTTGTGGCCTAAAAATGTTTCCTGTTAGCAGATTAAATTAGTCATATAGGAAACCATAAAAGGGGTAATTTTCCACATGGGACTAAACTATAGGTTACCTGAAAATCCACTTTCACTTCAGGAAAGTCTTCCTCTGTTACCAAAATCTGGTCATTATCTGCAACAAAATAAACATATTATGCTTCAATTTCCATATATAAGACCAATGTAGTATGTAAATAGGGGTGGACTGCACAGATACATTGAAGAACATCAATTATAGAAACCTATGTTCAGTAATGTAACAAAGTATATCCAAACTATGACAACATTAGAATGGATGTGGAAATATAAGGTTTCATGTTCAGTGAATGTAAGAAAGAGAGGTAGAACTAGATAATTAGTTACCTTGCATGACCGAATGGTAGCACATCATACATATGTCATGACAAAACCTGGAAGTCTAAAAAACCATATGCATGAAAAGAACTAGCTAGTAAAAAGAGCAAACCTGAGTGGCTTAGCTGAGAAGATTCACGTAATTTCCCATCTCTTGAAGAAGATTTTGCTGAACTTGATGACTGTGATTCAAGACCCAGTACAGCAGTACTTAAAGTTGAGGATTCTTCATACACTCCTGGCATATCTTGTCCCGCAAGAGAGGAGCCAGCTGTACTAGCCTTGGTCAAATTCTTCTTTCCAAAATCAATATTGTTGCCATTCCTGTATTTATCAGTTGAGACATATTTAGCGGAATTGTTTTGGGTGGAAGGCAGCGCTTGAGACTGTGTGAACCCTAGCAGTCACATTCTACTTCATGCTCCACCATCTACAGTAATAGGCCACGTAACCTAATAGCATTAGAAAGTAATGCTAGGAGTATTTAACTGGCATAGTTTTCCTAGTTCTGTCAATCTATAAATCAGTGTTAATATGCAAACAGATAACAGTTGAAGGATCCATATAATAATTGCAAAGACCATGCATTTGTAGTGATGAGTAATCTTGCAGTCCAAAGAGCGTAGCTTTACCTTCTCAACAGAGTCAGTTCAGCTTCCTTCACCTCTAACAATGCTTGTAGCTCTGATAATTTGTTGTTCAGTTGCTTTATGTCACTCTTGAGGCATTTGATGGTATTCTTTTCAGTGCTAATCTTTAAAAGAGCTGGAATTCGTGAAAAACTTAAGGATAGAACACTGTTGAAGCAAACCACAATTCATAGTTTGGCGATCGACTAGAATGAGAATAAAATTTGAACTCGGATTAGGGTTTCTCCTTGCTACAGAAGATGAAAATATGCTGCTATCTTGAGCAGTACAAGGAACAAGATATCATAAAAGGATATGAGTACCACTGAACATCCCACTCAAAAAGTTCCGAAATGAAAGAATCAAAGTGTCCGACCATTCTTTGGAGAAATACATACGGAACTGTGGATCCAAGCTTGGGTTCTTAATAAACGGTATAGCTGCATAGTATTATTGAGAATGGCAAAGCATAAGTATGATGCAGTAGACACAGGCAATTGAGCATTAAAAGGCTAAGAACACGCACCAAACCATGCTAGCCAATCTTCACGCTTTTGCATCAGATAATTGCTACTTGCACCAAAGAATTCAACTACCTTATCTTGCTTTCCAGATTTCAGAGCATTGACAACATAATACCGTAGTACTGACTGCTCCAGTTTAACAAGCGTCGCATAAAACACGGTTTCCGTTGGTGAAGTGAGACATTGCTTAAAAAAGTTAAACAGGCTTAGCAGTCTATCCAGTTGATATTTTGGTATATACACTGAGAAGACTAAATCTAGAATCTTGTCTACTTCAAAGTTCCTGCCGATCTCAGTAGACAATTCTGACTCGTAAGCTTGAAGCGTATTTGTGAAACCCCTGAACACGAGAAACTCCTTCACGAGTTCTTCTGCATACTGCATGTTCTCCATGTCTGTCCAGTGTTACTGCAAAAGTTAGAAACAACAACTAAGTGTTATAGATTTAACCATTGACCCAAAGAGAAAAAGTGTGAAACAACACTAAGCCAAGTAAAATGTTGTTTATCCTAATATGTGACAGTTGACAGGACCAACAGGTTTGAGGTCCACCTCCCCTCACCGGAACATATGAACTAAGAGCAATATGAAGCACTGTCATTCGTGCGATTTGATGTTATGAGAATATAACATCTAGTATTACGCATCTTCTAGCACTTTATAGCAGCAATTGGTCTCCATCCAGTAAATGTCGTTTATCACCACAAGCATTCGGCTTCCATACAACGCCCAAAACCAAGAGATCCTGCTTATCCATTCCAAGCCTACTAAGCTGCAGCTAGAACCCAACAAACAGCAACCTAAAAGTCTAGCGACTACTGAAACAACTAACACTCTTCACCGTTTTGGGCAATTAGACTGGCTATCACGGAAGGAGAAAAAAGCCAAAAGCGTGGGTCGGATCGACACGCGGCCCGCGAGCCGCCAGGAGTGCCAATCTGACCTACTTGATCGAAGCGGGTCCCTGCAACAGGGGGAGAGAAGGGAAGGGGGCGGTATGGTCCGTACCTGGCCGCGAAGAGGAGGCGCCGCCACCGTCGTTCGCCGCAGCAGCCTGAGAATTTTTTTACTGTATTATTTTCCGCAGCAGCCGGAGATGGGAGCGAGAGACGAGTGAGAAGGAAGGAAGAAGAGGAAGGGGGGCGAGTTGAAACGAGCCAGAATTGTTTGACCTGGGCCGCCATAGAGCTCAGCCTGACGGGCCTGGCCTGCCCCTTGTCGGCCCGTTACAACGGTAGCAATAGGCAACCCCCAGTCCGGCAGTCCCCACCGCCTGACCTCTTTGTTTCGTACCCCTCTTCCTAGAACGACGACCAAGGAGAAAAGGAAAAGGAGATTGCGGACATATGGAGGTCCCGCGTGGGCCCTGGAGGAAGCGGAAGGGCAAGGACGCCGCGGGGGCGGGCCCGGCCGTCCCGGCAGCGGACGCCGGCGACAGGAACAGGCTCCTGGCGGGGTACCTGGCGCACGAGTTCCTCGCGCGTGGCACGGTCCGGGGTGAGCGGCGCGCGGCCGGCGGGCCGGGCACGGGCTCCGAGGCGGGCCAGGAGCAGGCCTTCGTGCGGTACGAGGCCTTGGCCGCGCTGGTGCAGCACGGCGGAGCCCGCGTGCCCGGGGTGGTGAACCCCGCGCAGCTCGCCGCGTGGGCGGCGGCGACGACGAGGTGAGGAGGCGGCTAGGCCACGATGAAGACACAAGGTCTGTAGAGCTGTGTTCCAATCGATGTTTGTTTTTGTTTGTAATCTGAAGTAGGATTTAATCAAAGCTGCAACCCAGCCAAGACCTAAGCATGTCTAGAGTGAACCTTCTGTCAATTTGAAGTGAAAAATTGCAATAAATCTTCCTTTTAATTATACTTATATGACGACTTCGTGGGTTGTCCAGTCCTCTTTGGTATTTCAGCAAACGGGTAATCTGAACTGAAAACCTTGGACCTCACCAACATAGCACGACAAGCAGATAAGTTTTTTTTTTTTGAGAATCAAGCAGATATAAGTATATTTGATGGGATGGAAATCATGGAATTACATCGTGAGCATACCGTTGTGCATACAAATACCACATTTGTTCTATCCTCCCCGCTTGGTGGCAGCATGCCGTAGCCCGTACCGCTCCATGACCCTCCGTGTCGCAAGGGCTGCCGCTTCGCTTGCTTGTGCGGTGCCTGTCGCCATGATGGCTGCGAACTCCCGCTTTATCTCTTCCTGCGCACGGTTTCTCGCCTCCCTGAGTGGGTCCGGGGATGTTGCTAATGTCGCCCTCACCTGAGCCACCTCAGCTGCCGGAGTAGCAGGTTTCACAGTGGGTGGGTTGATGATCCCACTACCATCGTCTGTCGTCTTGATCTGAACATTGTTCGAGGATGGCTGCATTTGTGGCGCTGCTGTCGGAGCAGGTTGCACAGCAGGCAGGATGTTCTTGCTGTCATCGTCCGCCATCTTGTCAGCTCCCATTCTATCGGCGACGATTGGCTTGGATTGTATCTGAATGTCATTCATCGAAGGCTGTGTCTGTGCCGTTTTGGCTGGCGGGATGATCTCACTGTCACTGTGCACCGTCCTGTCAGCACCAGTTCTATCGGCGACATTTGACATCGACTGAATCTGAATGCCATTTGTGGAAGAGCTCTGCACCACTGCTGCGGGCGGGATGATCTCTCTGTCATCGTCCGCCGTCTTGTCTGCGCTTGTTTTATCGGTTGTTATTGATCTTGACTGAATCTGAATGTCATTCGTGGAAGGCTGCTTCTGCACCGCTGCTGTGGGCGGGATAATCTCACCGTCGTTGTCCGCCGTCTTGTCAGCACCTGTTTTATCGGCGTTGGTTGATCTCGACTTCATCTGAACATTATCCGTGGAAGGCTGGGCCTGCTTTTCCACTGCAGGAGCAGGTGCAAACTGGGGAGGCTGGGGAGAAGATCCGGATCGCAAGGTTGTCTCTAGCCCCTGAATCATCGGCACTGGAAACCAAAGAGAAAAATTTCCTTTGAGACATGTCAGTTGCTGCAGAAGTTATTTCTAAACCGCTAGGGAGGAGAAGAGATCTTACACATCAACATGCCGATTGGACTGTTCATCGCCTGTTTTGGCATGTCAAAGATATAGTTTGGAACCGTGGAGCCGACAAGGAACTTCAGGGCCTCATTGCTGAAGCTGTTGCAGTTGTTGCTGAGGAGGTTGCAGGTCGTCTGTGTGTAGCGCGGGCGGATCTCCTGCAAGAAGTGCTCGAAATCCTTCTCGGCAACATGTGTGACCCTGAAATCTTCTACTCGGACTGGTATTCCATATGGTGTCCTTCCAGGCCGGTCTTGCTGAATGCCTTCACCAAAGTAATATTCTTTCCCATAAACTACCACCCCTGTGTGCCTGTGATGATGGGCCCATGGATATCAAGAGTGAATTTACATAATTTAAGCATTTAAAAAAATGCACTTTGATGTTTGATCATCTGTTTCGCAGCAACATCTAATTGCATAACAACATCAGAAAAGCCTGAAGGTGCGTGGATAAATGGTACTACATGAGTTTGTACGAAAGGCCCTGTGGGAATATGGAAATCAGCAGAGCTTGTTACAGCTGCGCCTATCAATTGTAATTTCTAGATATGCCCAGAAATTTGTACTAGTTCGTAGCAGTCGACTGTAATTTCTAGTCAGGCCTAGTTCTGAAAATATGCAATGTGGCAGCCATAAGATGCGAAAACAGAGACACACAAGATAAACATGTTTTGTTGCCCTGGCTGGCGAAAATGCCTTTATGTACACTAGCTTGCTAACCAGGTAATGTGGAGAAAGACAATTGTTTGAAGGTAACATCAACGAAACAAGTTAGAAGGAAATTTGTTAATTAAGCTCGTGTGTTGATGGGTTAAACAAAAGCCTATTGTCGACGTATTTATTCCTCGATCGACACCAAAGTATCCAGGATTCATGGTTGCTCACCAGACTGCCTGAAGAGGCTTGTCGAGGGTCGTGGTGGACAGCTGCGGCGCCATCCGCTGGCTCAGATCGTAGGCATGCAGCTTCACCGGGTGCTCGTCATCAGCCTGCACCCCAAACCATCATCGATCTCAGGCTCTCAGCTCCAACATAAACATAACTGCATATATCGCTCCATGCAGGCAAAACAAGCAGCAGCTTAATTTAACAATTCCGGCCTACCTCGACCGTCTTGGCGCCTCCGAAGCAGCCGCACCTAGCAAGACCGGAGAAGCAATTTCCATCAAAGGGATCAAACAACACACGGCTAGCTATATAGCATGCCAATGGCGATCAAAAACACTTAGAAAGGACTTATGTATGCGTACCCTGGGAAAGCAAAACGACTCCCCCGTCGCTTGGCCATGTCCGCGAGCACACCGGAGTTTGTTGTCTCGAACGGATGAGGAACGAGGCAGGAGAAGGGAGAGCGGAGTAGGAGGACTGGGTCTGGAGTAAAATAAAAATTAAATAAAAGCGAGCCGGCGCCGGCGGAGTGGAGGAAAGGAGTTGGAGTCGAGGAAGCAGGCGGGGCGTGCGGAGCCGGAGAAAGCCCGGATTCTGTACCGGATAAGGACTCGATCGTACTAGTATCTCTTCTTGTTTTCCGTTCTTTCTTGCGCGGGAGATGTTCTTCTCCCTTACGTTGCGTTGCGTGGAGTGGGGAGGACTCCGTTTGATGGAGAGGAGCCAAAGCGGAATCATTAATTAATAATCAGATTAAGTATTGTTGGAGGCGAACAGGCGGCGGTTGCTTCTTCGTGTTAGTGCAGGAAGGAAGGAAGCAAGCAATCAAGCAAGCGTCTGCTTCCCGTTTCCAGCAAGCTGCTGCTGCTGGTCACGGTCAGCCACAAACGCAGATTTTTAAAGAATTCATGGGAGATTCCAGCCATTATAATATTTTCTGTAATACAGTACTCAACTAAATTCCTACGGAATCCAAACATAAATCCGTAAACTTTTTTACAATCCTATTACAAATCAAACAAGTTTAACTACCGTGCTATTTCAACCTGTGTGCTGCTGTACATGCATTTCTATCATATTTTATGCTTTAGAATCTTGCAAACGGAAACAAAACCCTCCATCAGTATCCTACAAACAGAAGCAGAACCCTCCCAAGTTTAATGCATTCCCTAATCCTGTGCGTCATCGATTCACAGGACAATCTTTTCTCTTTTGTTATCGAAGCGCATCATTGAACTGCAGTACAGCTGCAAATAGATAACCATAGATAATGCTTGAGCAAGTTCGACTTGTAATCTCAACAGACACTAGGAAATTCGCGTCAACAACCAGATTGGTTGATTGATGATGCCTCACCAACCTGCAACTTACATGGTCACATATCACATGCGCAGTAGTTTACGGATAATATGGTCCACTGTCAACTTTAATACATATACATATTTCTACTTTGCCTATGCTTAAATGTCGAAGCACAGAATTTTCAGTGATGTTTTTTTAGGAAAGGAACTCTCATGATGTCACCACAAAGTGAATGGGGGAATTATTGAGAGATACTGAAGCTTTGGTTGCAGTACAATACAAATGTAGGGAACTCGCGGGATTGAATTAAATCAGGAGACTAATTATTATCAACTGTAACTGTAAGTCGTATCTTCCTAGCTATTTGATCAATCCAAAATAACAAATCAAGCAAAGTCTAAGAAAATCAACCAAGAGTTGACAAAAATATCTGGTAACTTAGGAACAAAGAGGAGACCCACAACACTAAAGCAAAACATTTAGTCCAGGTCTGGTCCAGCAGGAGATCAATATCACAAGTGAGTACATTACAGGGGAAAAAACCGAACAGCAGAGGGCACACAAAAAGTTCTCATGAAAGGAAAAGGTAACAAGATTGCTGGTATAGCATTTCCAATAAAGCAATTTGTATGTTCACGGGCAGCCAATCTGAATACAGAGCTCGTGATATCACTTCTTCTCCTCATCGCCAAAAAAATTAGATAGAGGGAACAAATTAGAACAATCAAGAATTCAAGATATACGAACAACCATCTTGTTCTTCTTTCCGGCAGATAGCAGCAGTACCTTCCCATCAACTATATCACCTTCCTCAACCAATTTATCCTCGCTGTCGATCTTTATGTTATTCAAGTATAGACCACCTTGCTTAATAAGCCGCCTAACTGCTGACTTGCTAGCTAGCAAACCTGTAGAGGCAGCCAGATCAACCAGGGGAGACTTCAGTACTTGGTCATATGGCAAAGAGCATGATGGTACATCATCTGCTATCCCCTCAATTGTTTGCGAGTCCAACTGCGTCTGAGCCCCAGGCCGCAAGGCCTGAGTTGCCTTCAAGGCCTCCTCCAATCCCTCCTGACCATGAACAAATCGTGTCACCTCTTCTGCAAGGATTCTTTGGACCGTGTTTGGGACATAGCCAGGCCTCTTCATCGACTTTTCCAACTCGAGAATCTCATCCAAGCTCAAGAACGTCAGGATTTTCATAAACCTAATGACGTCAACATCTGGCACTGAGAAGAAGTACTGGTAGAACTTGTATGGGGAGAGCATCTTCGACGAGAGCCAAATTGCCCCATCCTCTGTCTTCCCAAACTTCGTCCCATCGCTCTTAAGCAAGAGTGGGAATGTGAGACCGTGTGCCCCCTCGACCTGGAGAATTTTCCGAATCAAGTCAGTTCCTGCAGTGATGTTTCCCCACTGATCACTACCTCCGATCTGCACATTGACACCCATGTTCTTGAACATGTACAAGAAGTCATAGCCCTGGAGAAGCTGGTAAGTGAACTCAGTGTAGCTCATGCCATCCTCCGAATTGAGCCGCTTCTTCACACTCTCCTTGGCAACCATCGTCCCAACACGAGCGAACTTGCCCACCTCCTTGAGGAAATCAAGTAGTGTGATATCCTTCCACCAGTCGTAGTTATCCAGGATCACAAAGGAACCCATCTTTCCCCCCACATTTTCTGATAAACCCTGGCACGAATTGGCCAGGGCATGCTCATTTTCGTCCAAGATTGCGTTTTTACCGGATTTGCTGTAATGAGAAGGTTCTGGAGCGCGGCCGAGGATCTGGGCGATGAGGGACTTAATTGCGTCGGAATTGGCGGCTACCGCGGCGAGGTCCAGCTCAGGGCGCTCGGCGCTCTTTCCGGAGGGATCTCCTACGCGTCCGGTGGCGCCGCCGACGAGCGCGACGGCGGTGTGGCCGCAGCGGCGGAACCAGGAGAGCGCCACGAGGCCGAGGAGGTTGCCGAGGTGCAGGCTCTCGGCCGTGGGGTCGAAGCCGCAGTAGGCCTTGAGCTGCTGCTGCTGCCCGCCGGCTGAGGGGGAGGAACCGAGCGCCTCGGACGTGGTAGCCTCCACGAGCCCGCGCTCCCGGAGCACGTCCACCACGCTGCGCCGGACGGCCGTGGAGGCGGCGGCTGCGGCGTTTGCGGAAACCGCGGCGATGGCGGAGAGTCGGCGGCGGCTGCGTGGGTCGGGGAGGAGGAGGAGGCGGTGCGGACGGAGCAGAGCTCTGGAAGAGGCGGCCATAGCGGCGGAAGCCATCGGAGCTCGGGGGGATGGTCGGGGCTCTGGGCCTGGAGCTGTTGATAGGGCTTCTCAGGTCGACGATGCACACCCTGTACGGGTCCACGCGAGCAACAGCCAAATCTCGATTCCTAAGACTTTATGGGCTATTTAGGCCGGGCTGAGCAAACTGGGCCTAGGTAGACTGGCCTTGTCCATATCGATGGATTATGACCGATTCAAAGGGACCTGAAAAAATCTATCGTGTAATTAAACACGTCAATTTTTTTCAGAACCGTGGGAGTAGATTAATTCTATCGTGTAATCAAAAACACTAGCACACGTGCCCGCGCGTTGCTACGGGTCAACAAAATCACAAACTATTTCTTTTTCGTGTAGGCAGGTCATGGTGCCGTCGAGATCGGCATGCGGGCATGATGACGTCGGTGGTAAGACGGAGAAGGAGAAATCGTGAATAAAACAGAAGGGAAGGAAATAACGGACAGTGGTATTAGTTGTAATTTTAACGAAGTTGACTTACAGCATCCAACCTTCGCCACCAACTCCAATTTAATAGTAGAGATAGTAATAACCAACTCAATTTAATAGATAATAGCAGGTGTGCCCGCGCGTTACTACGGGTCAACAAAATCACAAACTATTTATTTTTATTTTCTGTGTAGGCAACTCATGGCGCCGTTGAGGTCGGCATGCGGGTAAGAAAATAACGGACAGTGACATATTGGTTGTAATTTTAACGAAGTTAACTTACGGCGACGACTGCGACCGTACCATTACCACCAACTCCAATTTAATAGATAGTAATAGATAATAGATATTTTGGTGTAATTCAAAAGGGACGACTAAATAGATGAAGGAACATCGGTGAATAATAGAGCTTGCAAATTAGTGAAATCACTACACATGTATCACTGCGAACAAACAAAATAATTTTACCTCTCAACTCCTTCAGTGCTTCCTCGAAGTGTTCCTCAAAGTGTTCCTATTCCGTACACCTCGTTAAAATCTCTTGCACTTGTTGAGATTTTACCAGATGCCAAGATTCCCTTTTTGTTGCCCCTTGGTTTACCAAAAAAACGTGAATCTCCACAAAGTGTTACCAATGTCCTCGGACAAACCTAGGTATCGATATGCAATCTCTTAAGAGATTTTTCTTTGGAAGGGTCTTAAGAGATTTCAGGCACATGATAATACCTTTCTTCCACGTCAGAACCGAACCTCCACTTGGCCCTCCCTTCACAAATGACTCCAGTAGCATTCTCGAAACCAAGATTTAATATAAAATTTGAGATTTTTCTACTGCCATTTTCTTCTTCGGTAGAAAGAGAACCTCCGGACTGTGTTGCTCCACCAACGGGTGTAGTCCTTGAACTGCCTTGGGTTGTTCGTAGCCTCTGCAGTTCAAGCATATGATTTCCATGGTGTTGGTCAAGTCCAAACCAGACTCACCGCAACAAACAGTTTTCCCCAACCGTCGAGAGCTCTCGAAGACGCCACCGTTACCCAATCCAAATAACCGAACCTGAGTTTTCATTCAGAGACACCTCAGCCACGAGGCGATGGGATGCGCCGGGGCTGCATGATGATGCCTTTAAGAAAGGAGCGACGTCCGACGACACCATCCTCATCGGCACCGACTAAGTCGTAAGTTTTCACCCGTAGCCCACACAAACTCACCACGAACGGGAAGAGCCGCCGCCACAGCGAGCCAAGGGAAAGAAGCCTGACCAGCTGATAACCCAAGTCCAGGGGATAGTTGTAACACCTCTTGATGTAGAAGTATTGGGTATCGAACCGTAGAAGTAAGAATGTAAAGCTATTTTCTCTCAAACTAGAGTGTCACAATTCTAATTATTTATGCACTAAACAAATTAAAATAACAAGAGGGAGTTGATTGAATGAAAGTAGAATGCAGTAAAGTAAAGAAAGTAGCAAACAGTCAAATCAGTGCAAGAGGACAAGCCGACGGTTTTTACTATTATTATGGAATTAATGGATCTGGGTTCATGATAGTTCACTCAATCTCTCCCTAGTTAATACACAAGTTTCATGCAAGATATTCATATGGGAATCATGTAACAAAACATGAAATTGGATCTGGGCTATGTCACGTAGTGTGCCATTCCTCCCACTTCGCGACAAGTACCCCTAGGCGCGCATGAACCAAAGGATGCGGTGCTAGCTCTCACGTAGCGGTACCATTGTTCCCCTCCAAACACTAGAAATATAATTAATGGAATCCAGATTAGAAGTTTAATTCTATGTCCTGATTGATTCCAGTGCCTCAACCCAAAAGGAGCCTTACTAAATACTAACGCTTTTTGTTGCATGTGGTTCCTAAGTTCACTAAAGATGACACGGTTGTTTTACTACAAGTCAAGAATTTTGAAATTTGATCAAAATTCATTGATAAAAAAAAAGCTCTTTTACGGTGATTGGCGAGTACTTCTCAGTACTCCCGAATTAATTCCATCCGTTCATTGTCAGATTACCCAGCGTTCCAGTCTTCCGGAATCTCAATCCGTTCCCCTTCCCCGACCCTCCCCTGCTCGACCTCCTCCCCCTCTGTGTCGCCTGCGCGCCTCCTCCCACCTCGCACCGCCGCCACCTCCTCCCCTCCCCCTGGCGCGGCGCCTCCCACCTGCTCCCCTCCCGCTGCCGCTGCCACGCGTTCCGCCCTCGTCGTCGCCTCCGGCTCCGACCGTGCTGCCGTCACCCGCGCGCTCCCCTCGCGCCGCCGCCGCACGCCGCCTCCCCCCCGCCCCTCCCCCCGGCTGGATTCGGGCCGCCGCCGACCACCCCACGGCCGGATCCGGAGGCCCCCGCCCTCCTCGAGCCTCGCCGCGCGCGGCCCTGGCCGCCGCCGCCGCCCGAGGTAAGTTTTTTCACCAATATATTGTACTCCATGGTTGTTGATTTTTAATAGATTGGTAATTGTACCATATCCTCTATTTCATAGTTCACTGAGATGTTGATGATTCAATCATGTCCCGTGGAAAACAGAGTTTTCATTAGAAAATGTATCTTCATTGAAACTCGGATACCTTTGTCTAGTTGCTATTTTTGGCAGCCCGATTGAGTATTGAAGTAATAATGCCGATCAGTGTTTTCATAAACTGACTTTGAATTGATCTCAAAAGGTAAGCTGACTTTGAATTGCATACCTTGCTTCTAGTGGCTATAACCTTCACGTTTGAATTGCAGTATCTAGAAGTAAGAGAGAAGCAATATGATGAGAAGCTTTACCTTGACTTGTATACAGAGATACAGTTTAACAGAGTACTTGAATGATTTCTCTTGCTCTAGAATGTTCGATGTGTAATTAATTACTCATATATTTTGATATGTTTCAGGATTCTTCCCCAAAAACACCAGCATTCCAAAATATGATGGTGTAAGTGGTCTTGTAGTCATAAAATGAGCTCTTGGTACAATTGATTTTTCCTGGAAAAAAAACTGATGGAACCAAACTCTACCAACAGGTACTTAGCCACAACAAACAAGGAGGCCAATGTAAACTATCTGGGTCCTGCTTCGTTGGAAGAAATGGCCAAGTAGTGCCCTGTTCAACTTAAAAGCTTTATTGTGCTTGAAATGAAACTGTGGTTAATTCCATGAATCTGTGCTATGTTCAGGCAAATCTACCTTGTTGTAGGCGCAGCTGGACCAAACAAAGAGTGTCTGTTCAAACTCGAGTATGCATCACAGGACTTGTCGAATGCTGTGCGCGAGTATTCAAGCACCATGTTATCTTAATAAAAGATTGCATTCCCCCCTTCTCGTTCGGTGGTGAAAAATTATGAAGTTAGTTGATTATTGCGGAAAATATCTTTATTCTGTAAGATTTGAACAACTCGTGAGTTGTGCATACATTCATGTCCATCTGTAGATGGCAATATATAAAATTCTCATTGGAGACATACAGAAGTAAAATGGCCTGATGAGGGCTGGTATGCTTACTTCGATTTAATTTTCACCGAGGACCAATATAAGGAGTAGATGTATACCCTCTCTTAGGATCACATGGCAAAAATAAACAATTTGTATCAAGTTCCCCCCGTGTGTTGCTCACTAATTTTGGCTATTAACAGGCACTCCTTCCTGTGTAATTTAGATTTCAGACTACTGAGATGAACATCGGTATATATCTATCCTCTGCAATGTCCAAATTTGTTTTGGCTCAATCGATACTCTATGATAGAATCGTCACAAACTCACGATGCCTAACCAAGTACAGCAAGATCAATTCTAGTCATTCTACCGCACGGATTCGCAAGTGGTCTTGACGAACGTGATCCTGCCCTGACGAAGGTTGTACTGTTGTACATGATTCTGCATATTTTGCTGCTGGTAGTTGCCGGGGATGGAGACCCCGTCCGTCTTGCCCACCATGAGGCACATCATCCTGCTGGCCCTGTCCTCTACGAACATCTGCTCCTTGTCCAGCCTGAGCCGCTCCCCCTAGAACGCCAACGACACAGGCGGCGCTTACACGCGGCTCATGGGCACCCCTTCCGGCAGGATGAAGTAGAGGTCCCGCCCCAGGTCGGACCCGGACCCTCGCGGCAGCCTGATCTCCTCCTCCAGGTCGTCCACCATCTCCTCGTACAACGACTCCTCCAGGAACGTGATGGTGGACGCGATGTCGATGATCATCCCGTACGTGTCCGTCCCCGTGCCGCTGCCGTCGCCGTCGGCCGAGCTGGACACGGGCGACTCCAGCGCCCCAGCTGGACCGGGCATCGTCCGTTGATCCTGTTCCTCCTGAAGGACATGGCCCCGTCACTCGCCGATGGAGATCCCGTCAAGGTTGAGGTAGTAGTAGGACGGGTAGCGGGAGCTGGTGGACATGGGCACGACGACCCGCTCCGACGCGCTATGGACAGCGGCGGCGGCGTCTGCGTCAGGACGAGCCTCCCGTCGCTCTTGGACACGGGCGGGGGCAGGCAGTACATGTACCTCCGCACCGAGAGCTGGGAGATCACGGAGAGCGCCTCGCGGCCGAGCCCACGACCCCGGACACCTGCGGACAACAACGGAGTTGTACATGTGCATCGCTGACGCCAACGGAGTGCTCGGGCACAAAATAGATTAGATGGTTATTTAACGCCGATTCTATTTTGTGCGTGCGCACTTTCTGGTCACGCAAAGCGCTCACTTGACACTGCTCGTCCCTCAACTCACTCAACCCTTTCTTCCCCTTCGTCTCCCCCACCCCCACCCCGGCACGCCTCGCCTCGCTTCCTTTCTCCCCTGCCGCCGCCGGCGCCACCCCACCCCCCGGCCGGCCTCCCCCACCGCAGCCGGCGCGACCCAAGCCCCGGCCTCCGCTGCCGCCGCTGGCGCGCCCCACTCCCGCGCGCCCCCACACCAGGCCTCCCTAGTTGCCACCGCCCCCAGCCCCCGGCATTTTATCTCTTCCCCAAATACCAGCCGCCTGCGCCTTAGGGTTGTTGCTGCAGCGCCACCACCGCGGCTTACTTCCTCGCGCCGCTTCTGCCGCCCGGGTTTCCGCAGGCCGCAACTACTCACGTTGGTCGCTGGTTCGTACCGTCGTCGTCGTCATTTGCTTTCATCACTGCTGTCAAGTATAAGCTCGTGTGGTTGATGCCTAAGAGGATTACCGGTGTAGCTTCCTACGGATGGATTAGTACAGCCTTTCAATTAGTCCAGTGCTCCTGAAATCGATTGATTGCTTCTGCCGTTTACTGTCAATGGGAAGGAACAAACACCTGTGCAGTCTCTGTAGCGCTAGCACTACCTGATTGGAAGCCGATTGCTACTTGCTGCTTCTCGTTGGCTGATTTAAAATTGATCTCTAGTTGATGTTGCCTGATGACCGACTGATTGATAACTGCATATTGGTTTAGGGGTTGCTTGTTGGCCGGCTGATTATTTTGCCGCAAATTGCGAAGTGTGGAGTTTGGTTACGGTACCTTCAGTGGTCTTGATTAATTAGTTGGATGATTAGATACGAGAGCTTGGTGCTGGGCAGGTGACATAATTTCTTTCTCAGGTTCTATGTGCCATTTGGTATTGCTGAATAGTTCCCACTTTGATTTGTTTTGCTTGACGTGGTGTCGCTGCCGGAGGTGGAGCCCATGTGCCTCCTCGACGCTGGTATCGCCGTCGCCCGCGCCTGCCCTCCCTGCCAGATGGTAGCCCGCTGCTTCTTCCCAGCTTCTCTCACTTGTCTGGATTGTGGGTTTTTGAGCAATCGATGCTGGCTCTAGTAGCTTGACGATCTTGCCGTCGCCATTGGCGAGGAGAACAACTGAACAAGATCTAGATGTAAGCTATGTCAGTGTTTGCCTAAACTTGCTCAGATGTAAATTCTATGTTAAGAGTTACTTTATGGTTTTGCTGGATGTAGTTCCCAGTTAAGAGTTACTTTATGGTTCTGCTGGATGTAGTTTCATGCTAAGAGTTACTTTCATGAGTTCAGTAGATGTAGTTTTTATCTGAAGAGTTACTTTCATGATCTCTTAGATGTATTTATGTAAGTGCTGATGATATGTGATCTAATTGGGGTTGCTATATACGGAGTAGTGATTGCTTGCTTGATTATATTGATACTTGAGTGATGTTCTGCTAGCAATTTTGTGCTTGCTTGCTGTGACTTGTCCGTGCTTGATTAGCACTAAAGTACATGCTAACACACTGATTATACCCTTAATTCTGAGATGTTGAACTTATAGTTTTACAGCAAGATGTAGTTTTACAGCAAGAATTTATAGTTTTACATGCTAACACGATGATTATACCCCTTAATTCTGGTATGCCTATGCAAGATGTAGTTTTACAGCAGCTCCATGTAGTTTTAGTGACTAGCTAGGTAGATGTAAATTCTGAGATGTTGAATTTATGACCTTAATTATCGATATGCATGGTCAGGATGTAAGTTCTATAGCATGTTCTATACCTTTATGTTCAATGCACAGATGCATGATGTAAATTTTGCAGGAATTCATGTAGTTTTGGTGAAGTTTCGGTGTCTAGGTACATGTAAATTATGAGAAGAGAACTTAAATGTAACTTCTCAACAATTGATACATGCAACCTTTATTATTGGCATGCATACACATCATTAGGGCATCACTTTTTCCTATGTCATTTTAATTACTATGCTAATGTAGTCTCCCGAAAACTGGAAGTGATAAAATTGTGTGAAAGCATGATGTTCAAACGATAATGATCATAAATATGACGATAAGGAAAGCACAAAAATAGATATGTGTACTAACTGTATATGATTAGTTCATCTAAGTTACATGTAACTTTATCATGTTATTGGGTCAAGTCATTTGACTTTGTGTCGTAACCCTCAGTGTTCTTTAATTTGGGGTGTTCAACAGGTTATGTACTCACTCCGTTTCATAATTCTTATCTCAAATTTGTTCAAAAATGGATGTATCTTTTTCTAAAAGGTGTCTAGATACATTTAAGATTTCGACAAGAATTATGGAACGGAGGGAGTATTATTCAAAAGATAGTGTTGAAGTGAGTGCAGGGAGGAAGGCCAAAGGCGGAAGTTTGGAAACTAATAGACCGAGGACAAAGCTACATTTCAAGAACAAAATGAGCTCAGACAGTAATTAAGGAGCATGAACCACCTGTTGCTACTTGCTAGTGTAAGAAAACAGAGTCACATATGACTATGTGAGGCGAGAGATATGGTTGAAGCTTTTTCACATGATATAGTACTAAGAGAAAGAGGAAAATCTATGTGATGCAACTTTGATCTGAAACGCAGATTTGTCTGGCCAAAAGTTCCTACAAGTTGTGAATGCCGTAGTGCACTCGTGAATTATTTGTCGTTTTGATGGTCGTAGTTCATAAAGAGAGCATGCAGAAAGTTGTACACAGACGAGGGATCTGGACACGTATTGTTGTTTTGCGGCCGCGTATTGTGTTTATGGAAATAGAGAGTAGTACTCCGTACTGAACTTTCCTACCGTGGGCTGTCGGAAGAGCACCCCGTAAGGCCAGGGAGTGCGCGGGCACTCCCTATGCGCCCCCGTCATTTAATTCCTTTTAGTTAAAACTAAATCGATAATGTTAGTAGTACTTTTTATTGCTCCACCGTTCGATCAACGAGGTTGGACGGTCCTTAAAATCGCCAACCATTGTAAAACTTGTATGATAAAAATACCAGAATGTACAATAAAAAAAATACCCAAATGAAAATATATTTAATGGCCAACATATTGGTATTGATTTCATATTGTAGATGGAGATATTTTTTTTATCAATAAACCTGGTCAATTTGAAAAGGTTTGACTTAGTATAAAACTAAGATGTCCTTCTTTAGGAAGTGAAGTGAATATTACATATTTCATGCAATTGTCTTGCCTGAATTCTAAAAAAGAAATTATGTTTAATAAAGCAAATACTAATATAATTTTTACTAATGTCAATCCTAAAGCTAAAGTTAGTCCTTGAGATATTGACTCTTTTGGTTTCAATCTTATCCCATATCGAGGTTAAAATAACTTGTGCGTAAAATATTTTTTAAAGTGATTCCATATAAGAACTTAAAACTACATCTACAAAAACTTAAAACTAAATAGGACAAAAATAGATAACAATGACGTCAACTCAATATTTGAGGAGCGAACTTTTTCAATCAAGAGTCAACTTAATTCTCTCTTGTCAAAGGTTTTATCTTTTTTATGGTGTTGCCCACGGTTCTATCCATCTAGTCCAAATCCATCCTTGGAAATGCAAATGCACACAACGGGTGCAGAAGATCCTCCAAATCAAAGGAATAATAAATTCCCAAAAGTTCCTCTCTCCAAAAACCAAATAAAATAAAATAAAATCGTATGGAAAAGGAACTTCAAGAAATTATTCCCCTTCTCTCTCTCACATGAAAGTTCCAGCTCTAAGAACATCTCTAGCACATACCTAAAAGAGGCAAAAACCAAAAAATAACCGTCACTTTAAGGGTTCGGGAGGAAAAAATGGCCCAAAACAGATACCCTAAACACACAATCTGAACCCGATTTTCTTTGAACCGATCTCGCAAGGCAAAAATCCGAACGTACTCGGAACGGAGTTCGGGATTTCTAGGTTCCGAACATCTCGTGAAAACGGTTGGGCGGGCTGAAATTTCAGCCCGCGCTTTCTTTGTCTGCCAGCCCCGCCATGGCCGTCGCCTGTGAAAAGCATTTCTCTCCTAAGTGGTTTTGGTGGTGACGACAACACGTTGTGTATTTCAGATTTTATAAAGAAATTGGCACAAGACGATGGTGTGGACCCTCAAGTTGCTAAGAAGCGTAGCGATGTTAGCGGTGTTTTCAATTCGATTTGAGTGGTAGGACATCCGTACTATTAAGAGGGAATCCACAAGAGAAGGTAATTGGTGAATCAAATTCACGCACACAACTACACAAATTGCACCCACTAAAAAGCCTACCCCAAAAGAATGAGAGAGAAGGAACAAAATCAAACTTGTTATGATCTGTCTGCAGTCCAGGTGGCGGAAGTTCCAGCCAGAACTTCCGCCCCAACTTAGGGTTGCTCTCGGGTAGAATCGGGAAAAATGCGGAAGTTCCGGCCTGTCACTGCGCAGTGCATAACGGTTCGATTTTGGGGACCCCATATAAATAACCCTTCGTCCCCAACGGGTCTTTTGCCCAAGCTTTAGCCAAGAACAGCCACTCTCTTTTCTCAAGAGCACAAGAATTTCATTTCCCTCGATCTCTCTCCATAGTTGATCCCCCAAGCCAATACTTTAAGATTTGGAGGAGAAGATCAAGATCTAGGGTTTCACCAAGTCAAAAAGTTGATTCCCCTCGATTGCTTTGTGGATTTCGTTTCTCTTGGGTTGTTGGGAACCCTATACGGAAGCGATTGCCTTGAGCTCTCCCTTGGTGTTGACGAGCTTGGGGATTGGATTGTGAGCTTCCAATTGAGTTGTGGAGCTAGCCCCGGTCAAGTTTGTAAAGATTTGAACTTCGCCCTCAAGAAAGTCGCTAGTGGAACTCACCTCACTTTTGTGGTGTTGTGAGAACTCATCTCACCTTTGTGGTGTGGTGAGTTGGAGAATAGAGCGAGCCTTTGTGACGAATTTACCTTTGTGGTAGAGTACTCCTCCAAACAGAGTCGTACTCTGGTGAAATCTTCGTCTCTGCGTGTGGTATCATTTTCCTCTTTACATTTTTGCTATCTATTGTTGCTTCAGCTATTGCACTTCATAATAGGGTTGCATTCATTTTAGAGTAATCTAGTGACCCTTAGGATTAAGTGATTTGTATCCTTCAAAGAAAAGAAAAATGTAAATACTGACCATGCCGATCTTTCGGACTGCCCGTGCGCTGCCGCCCAACGCCTTGCCCCTGCGGCGCCCTACGCCCGCGGGCCGCCCGCGCGCGCTGAACCTGACTCAATTTTGCTAGGATTCGGACAGAACAGATACAGCATTCTCGTTTTTCAGTTTCTGTTCTAACGGCGTTTTGTCAAAACCGAAAAATACTGATTCGGTGCCCCGAATACTCGTTTAATACTCGTTCTTTCGGTTCAGATTTTCCAGTAACCGCCACAGTTGCTCTAAATAGCAGCGCCCACCCATTGCTTCTCCTCTCCCTCCTCTTCAAGCCTTCTGTGCGTCCCCATTTTTCCCGGGCTTCCTCGCACTCCCCGCTCCGCCTGCCATTTAAATCCTCTAAGCGCAGCCCGCGCCCAAACCCTAGCTCGGCCGTCCGCGCATGGGCAAGTACATGCGCAAGGCCAAGGCCTCCGGCGAGGTGGCCGTCATGGAAGTCACCGCCGCGCCGCTCGGGGTCCGCACCCGCTCGCGCGCGCTCGCGATGCAGAGGCTGCCTCAGGAGGTGGGGAAGGAGCAGGGGGACTACCTGGAGCTGCGGGGCCGGAAGCTGGAGAAGCTCGCGCCGCCGCCGAGGGAGCCGGCTGCGAGGAAGTGCGGCGGCGGGAGAAGGGCGGCCGCGGCCGAACTTGTCGCCGCAGAGTGGGCGGAAGCCGAGCCCGACGAGGTGTCCTTCGGGGAGAACGTACTCGAGTTGATGGCCATGGAGAGGTGAGGCTTCCCTTGAACGAATTTCTTCAGTTTCTTTTGGGGGCATTATTACCAGGCTAGGGTTTAGGGTTTTGTGTCGTACCGACGGTTTTGCTTGATGGAGTATTTGTTTGCAGTTGGGGGTTCTAGTAGTACTATTTCTCTCCACAAAATTGCTCGATTTTTTCGCGCTTCTGTTCGAATTTTTGTTGCCGATTTGCTCTGTTTCATTTGTGCTGCGTGCTCCCTCGAATCGGGTGTGGATGCTTTTTTCCAATTCCTTGTAACGCTTTTTGCTGTTTTTTTGGGGGATTTTTTTGGCTGGGACCCGTCTTTTGCTATTTGAAAGCATGGAATCAGTTCTTTGTTCCTTAATTTTCGGTCTCTTTTTGCTTGTTTCATCAAGTAAAGCCTTTTTCTCTTGCTAACCTCTTCGCTTCTCCCTTCTCGTAACCCGTTTAGCTTCTGGAAATCATTCCCAAATTTTTATCCAAGAACCTCTCAGCAGTCTATTTTGGACTAGTACAAATAAGTGCCAAGCACTCCGCCAAATGCAATTTCACCTCACGAAACTCCAATTTGTTTGCTTGTTTCGATTTTCTGAAGAATTGAGCTGCATGTTTAACTCAAATAATTGCACCCAGAGCTCAATTAAAACACTAGTGGTGTACTTCGCATCTTCTTAGTTGGGTTTCATCCAGTGCCCTGGCCTCCTATTCTTTAGTGGGAGGGAAAAGCATCCCCCTTTCCCTCTCGTCCTTTCCACCATTCCCCTTGTTTTCTTTGCTTGGTTAATGGCGGTGGTAGGGACCTCTCAATCTTTTAGCAGTAAGCCCTCCCCTTTTGCAAGAAATTTCTCCACACAAAAAAACACCCACACACCCTCAGCCTTCTGTAGGCCTCATTTCTCTTATGGGTTCTTTACTACTCGATCCTAAATTGTTGTTGAAATATTAATGTATCTAGACGTTTTTTAAGAATGAACAGATACATCCATATTTGGGTAAATTTGAGTCAAGAATATAGGATCATAGGGAGTACTGGACTGTCACTTCTTTGGCTTCTGGAAGGTTAGAAAATGGCATGTCCCGGTAAAATCTCTTCCTGGGCTATGGCCCCAAATTGTCGCCACCATTAAATGTTGAAAAAGTGAAAGTAGGAGTCCTCCCATCACCTAGTACCAGAGATTTGTGTGCGATATTCAGTTCACCGGGTAGGGAATGTAAGAACATTTTAGGATAAGTTAGGATACAACTCCTGCAGTTCTTGGGTTTTAGCAAGTATCACGAGCTAACAAGTGCTTTTGGCTATATTATCTTGGAGAACTTGGCTTCTTCCGCTGCCTACACAGGTCAAAGCCTCCATTTACCTTGTGGTAGGATAGCGCCTTTTGTAGCTACATGCATTGCACCATCAGCCAAAGTACCCTGTGGGGGATACTTGTTTGTAAGGGACAAAGGCTGCAAGTAAGAGAAAGCGAGATAGAGATGATCAAAGCTCGGCAGGCAGGAGGCTGTGCCATTTTTGTTGTCATCTTTGTTGCACCATCAAGGCTGCAGGTGCCACAGTTGGAGGTGTCTTGGTTTGGGGATGGCATGGTCCAAGAGCGCATTTATGCACCAACTGGGAGCCGTTTGCGTCTCTAGCCATGGCCTGATGGTACTACTTCCTCAATGGATTATGGTCCCGAACAGTAGTGGGTCTCCAATCCTAGCTTGCCTCCCCATGCATAGCCTAAACAGTACTTCGAGGGTGGATGTGTGTGATCTGAACAACGCATGTCTAAATATCATCCATGGCTCTCCAAGCATAATAACCAGGTGCAGAGTCAATGTGTGTTGTTGCGCCACTGTTGGTGGCCGGCCTAACTTGGGCAGCAGCTTTGGATGCTGGGGCTGGAGTAAAATAGCTGAGGGGAGAACCTGACCCACTCATCTGGACTGGGAGTTCAGGGGTTCCAGTGCTAACCATTTTGTTGTTTCGTATGGCCTTGTGTTTGGTTGCGTGCTAGCCTTTTTATGGCATGTGATAGATATTCATATGGCAAAATGCCATATTTTGTAGGACCACGGGTGATGTTAATATGTGTTCTTATTGTATAATCCGATTCGGTTAGCAGGGCATATTTCCTTTTTTTTGTATGCTTTGTTCAAATGGTTCTCTTTAAGTTTGAGTATCTGGTTCAGGAATGCCAGGGAGACGACGCCCTGCAGCTTGATCAGGGACCCAGAAACTTCCCTTTTTTTTTGTATGCTTTGTTCAAATGGTTCTCTTTAAGTTTGAGTATCTGGTTCAGGAATGCCAGGGAGACGACGCCCTGCAGCTTGATCAGGGACCCGGAAACTTCCCTTTTTTTTTGTATGCTTTGTTCAAATGGTTCTCTTTAAGTTTGAGTATCTGGTTCAGGAATGCCAGGGAGACGACGCCCTGCAGCTTGATCAGGGACCCGGAAACGATAAGCACTCCTGGCTCCACCACAAGACTGAGCCACTCGAATTCCCATCGGAGGGTCCAAGCTCCTGTCCGCCACATTATCCCAAGTTCAGCAGAGATGAATGAGTTTTTCGCTGCTGCAGAGCAACTGCAACAACAATCTTTTATCGAGAGGTGCGGTATTGCTTGGTTCTCTTAATCAGTTATTGAGTTAAATATTTGTTCATCTGCATATTTTTGCCAATGCCAACTACGGATGAATTGTGGTTGTGATATATGTTCGCATCTTGCTCCATAAAAACTATGATGTTGTGTTGCACTAACATCAGGGTGTTATGGGTTAATAATCTTCAGGTACAACTTCGATCTTGCGAACGACTGTCCTCTCCCCGGCCGATACAAATGGGTGAAGCTAGACTGATAGATTTTGAGGACAAGAAAGCACTATGTGTCTGTACGCGCCCTCCACCTTAGCATCATGGTAGAGGCGCCTCCCATCGTGTTAGCTTTGTTCCTGTTGTAAAGAAAAGTAGGGTTAGCATGTAGCCTCAATGGTCTTGCGTAACATACATATCTGATGCTGAGTTACACTCTAATCCCTCAACTTCATTGTAACCCTTAACAGCTCATTCTGCATGGACCTCTTCCAGGGCCTAGTAGTCTTATCACCTGCTACCAGTTTCCAGTTTCCAGATTAATGCAGTGGAGCTAGATATTGTATCACTGTTTATCTTGTAATGTGGGTTGCAGTGCTATTGGCATTCCATCTTGTGCTATATTGCACCTTAAGTGCTGTAATTCTTGTGTATACTTCTGTTCTTGGCATGTGAAAAGCTGGTGACAATGCATGAATTGTGGACTTGTCATGTGCCCTTGTATATACAGCAGTGGTATCTTGCTCAGACTCCGGGATATTACTGCCTGTGCCATTATTGCTTCTATGCTCTGCATTTGCTATGCTCATTGCTCATGCTCTCACTCACCTTTAAGCGGCTGCTGCTCCTGCCGTACATGAGCCTGGGTTCTACTTGGAGTTCTCCATTGGGTTCATACTTGCCAACTTTTGTGTATTGTGCTGCTCTGTGCTTTTGACTGTGATGGGTCCATTGGTGATCCTTTCACTGTGCAAACTGCCAATGCTTTTGACTGTGATGGGTCACTTGGGCATGTTGCACTTGCACTGCCAACACTCCTTTTTTCCTACTCTGCTGGTAAACTTTTTTTTTTACTCTGCTGGTAAACTGGTAGTGGTAAAAGAGGTCCCTTTTGACAGTGTCCATCCTTTCACCCTCACCTTCCTCCTTTTCAGTTCTCCTTTTTTAGTTGAATGACAGTACTTTTAATTTACCATTGGGTGGGCCATAAAAAAAATTATGTTGACTCAAAACATATGTTCTGCTGTACTTAATTAATTTTGTCTGCTTGTTTACATTGGCTTCAATTCTTACTTTTCTCAGTTTTGGGCCGGTGCACTAGGATCTATACAATTCAGGCTTCGGAGGCTGCATATGTTTGCCAAGGCGGACAGCAAGGCAGCATCCAAGGCCATAGAGAATGTGCTGTTCTGAAAACTAGTGATTCGGTGCGCATCCATCTTGTTGTCATGTTGTGTTGACTTATTATCTTACAAGCATACTCCTGTTTTTTTAGTCTGAACTCTGAGGGAGTAGAAAAAATCTGATTAATACAATAAAATCATGTCCTGCAATTAAATTCTCACTGTACGTTTTAATGAACTCGCCATGAGAACTGTTCACCTTTTGAAATGTCAAAACTTGTCTCGCCAATTATTGACACGAAGGGTAGTAAATTCCATGGATGTGCTTGTCAAGTAAAAGTTGTACTCTGCAAGAGAAAGAACTGTCCTCACTTGGCCGATTTATTACTGTTTGACCTCATAATATCTTTTGTGAGGAAACAGGAAACACAATGACTGCAATATCAAGCTAAATATAAGAGATAATGAACGCACTTAGTTGTTCTTGATGACTAATATGTTGCTTTTGCGCAAAAGAAAGATTAATATGTTGCCAATCTCAACTTTTGCAAATGTATCGAATGTTATAAGGAGTAGTTTATTTTAGAAGAATCAGTTTTGAAACACTACCTGGCGTGGCGCAAATATAAAGACTTGAAACGATATCTGAAGCTCGTGCCATGATTGCTCATGCGGCTCTTCCAATGTTGATATGTGATCTCTAAATTCTAACGCACCGGGTGGGGGCAGTAGCATCAGTTGGTGGACGATGCTTGTGGTCATGACAAAATCAGAGGTATCATCTCGTCTCTGTGCATCAGGAGCTGCTGCAAAAGACAACGCGGGGAGCTAGAAAAAGTGCAGGTAAGAGTTGGAACTTGCCAAGCTCATGTGTAAATCTTAAAAGGCCTCAACGTGCACTTGGTTCTTTGTCACTCACATCATTGCTCTACTCCTCAAGCTTTCCATTTTCTTGGGTTATGGAATATGGAAGGTGGAGGATGCCATATTGTCCGAACATCTGTTGCTGGACCTCGCGCAACAATGATTCAGAATGTTTCATCCGTTCAAGCAATAGAAGTTTACTTCTGATTTTGTTGGCTGCGGGACCTGCAAACTCTTCCATCACACCTCAGCAAAGCCCCAGCTCATTACATCACCATTACGGTTCAATCAGCAGCATCAGGCACGGACGTAATGGCTCTTTCCTGCACAAAACTGAGGCAATAACTTCTTGGTGGTACTTGCTGCTCTTCAGAGGCTTGGAATTAAGCCCTGTCTGCTACGGACGAATTCAACATTAGCCTGCGCTGTGCCATCTTCAGAAGAAGCAGGCTCTGGCTGCATTTAGAGGAGGCCCCCTCTCCAGTCCGGCCAATTTGGCACTAACACTGGAGGATGGATGATTACTTCTGGCCATTCTTGTCAGGTGTATTTAGTGGCAACCCTGAAGCTTTGAATGATTTGGTGCTGTACATTGTACTGCATCGCAATGGAGGCAGAGAAATCAATCGACGTCCATGCTTCTGTGTCTAACTTGCCAACTGTTTTGCTTTTTTTCATTTCTTTTCTGAGGATTATTATTACTCTTCGGAGTATCAAATATTTTACTCAACACTTCTACTCTTGTACACCTTCCCTTCTCCAAATTCAAACACAAAGACGGTTCAGATTGCACGGCACTCCTTCGGTAAGAAAGGTACGATGGTGAATTTATAATTTATAAGGCGCTCTCTCTTCATTCTGGCTTTCTTCCTATCCAACACGTGTTCTCTGCCTCAGTCTCTCTTCTACGCCTGCTCTCGGCGGTCATGGCACCGCTCTTCACCTCGGCTCCCTCGGTTTCTCTTCTATCCCAATATTTTTCTATCAATTGAATCTCTAACCTCATTGATTTCGAGCTTGGTCATGTGGCGCCGCAGGAAATGAGAAAAATCTTATTTTTATTTTTATTTCTATACCAACATAAAAAGTCTATAACGTTCTTTTGATTTTGGGGAGGGGGTGCCGTCCTCTTTGCTTAAAAACATTAGATAGAGTAGGGTTCATGGAAGTCAATTCAAAGCTTTCGTTCATAACATTTACACTAACTGCGTGGTCCTCCAGCTTGTGTTCAAGAACTAGTAGGACATCCTGACAGGAAATTTCACAACCACGGTTAACCCTCTGAAGAATCGACAAGATCATATTATCCTATATAATTGAATTGTTGAGGGAAAAGATAGGGTCAGGCCACTCATCCAATCATCCGTGCGGGGCAGGGCTGGAGGCAGCCCCTGGTCCAGGGGATCATAGCCTGCGCCCAGGGAACAGTGCAAAGCTCTCTGCTCAGAAGTAAATGGCGGCCATTCATCCTGGTGCATGCGTGCGTCATCAATGGAGAGAGATGTATGCTGTTATTGCTGTATGCACGTGTAGTACTACATCAGTACTACTAGTATATGTACAGATGTACATCAGTACTACTAGTATATGTACAGATGTAGGAGTACTGCAGCGTCTACTGCTACGTCATGCCTGTAATTTCCTTGACAAGTTGACAGCACTAGAGTAGACTGGCGTGGTACATCCCCAATTCACTGCTCCATTTTGCGTACCCTGCGTCCCGGCTGCTGGACTGAAAGTTCGTGGTGTTCCTGCCGCGTTTGTATCCACACGGATCAACCATCGAAGGCTGAACGTTCTGCGCGCCTGTGTATGTGTGCCTGCGTTTCTGTGTGTGATGGGACGGACTTCTGCTGGGTGCTTTTGCCGCGTGCGGTTGCAGCTAATGGAAAGGCAGTAGATGAGGATGTATTAGTGTGGACTAATCCACGGTGGGCTCAACGATCGGAGGGTTTTCGCTGGTAACCGCAGAGTAATTCTACGAGCGAAGGAAAGCAGACACGCGTACAAATTTGTTTTAAAAGTAGCGACTTCTCGCCTGACAGACCAGCACTCTGACCAACTGAGCTATTTCCCCCTTTCCTAAGAGCAAGTCCAGCGGTTTCTCTAAAATATCTTCCTTATATATCAAAATAAAAGACTCTTCTAAAAATATTCTTCCCTAAAGTTTTCCCAACTCCAACAATTTTCCTAAAATATCTCTCATATTCTATATTTTTAAGAACTTTGTGTAACCAACTCCGTCTTCCCCACCGAGCAGCCCGCCCGCACTTCCTTTCTTCCCCATCGAGTAGCCCGCCCACCTCTCCTGTCTTCCCCATCGAGCAGCCTGCCTGCCCCTGCTCCTTGTCCCGAAGCCCGCCTCCACTCCCCTGCTGGCCGCCGTCCCCTTTCTCCTCCTCTTCCTCATCCCCTGCTGGCCGCCACTGCCCGGATCTGGCCGCCGCCCCCCCCCCCCTCCTCCTCCTCCTCCTCCTCCTCATCCCATGCTGGCCACTGCTCTCCCCTCCCCTCCTGGCAGCCGCCACCCGGATCTGGCCGCAGCCCCCCCCAAATCGTAGGAGAAGGAGGGAGGACGGTGAGTACCTGCAGGTGGCGCGCGTGGTGGCGGGAGGGAGGGATGGTTGGTCCTCTCGGTCGATTGGGGAGGGGATCGGGCTCCCTGATCTATAGGGGAGAAGGAGCTTTGGATAGGGGATCCCGAAATATCGGGGATGTTTTAAGGGAACTGCTGGATGTCGTTTTTGGGTTTTTCTTCCCTAAATTTGGTATTGGGGAGGCTTTAGGGGAACTGCTGGACTTGCTCTAACTACGCTCGATTCAACACCGGTTAGCTTTGTATCTATGCCAAAGTAGCTCTACAACCGTATGTCCTTCAACTTTAGTACTTTTTCCTTGTATATTATATCGAGAACTGTAACGCGCGCACGACACGCGTTAGACGAACGGCGCGAACGATTCTGAAACGGTGAAAACCGGATGCATGCACATAAATTAATGACCTCGACAACGCGGACACATGCTGAGTATGCACAAGTGCATTCGAGTATTTTAATACTAGTTCGTTTTGAAACTTCAAAATGTTTCATATCTCAAATCGTGTGTCTGATTCACAATCCGCCTTCAGCGTTAGCTTCGTATCGACGAGTGCTTCAAAAATAGATCTCACTTGAATATGTTTCGGCAAAAAAAAATTCGGACCCTTTTTGTTACCCACTGGTAATGCACAATTAACCATGCTGATATTCTGAAATTTGAAAACCGGATGCATGCACATCAATTAATGACCTCGACGGTGCGAACACATGTTGAGTATGCACAAGTGCATTCGAGTATTTTAATACTAGTTCGTTTTGAAACTTTAAAATGTTTCATATCTCAAATCGTATGTCTGATTCACAATCCACCTTCAGCGTTAGCTTCGTATCGACGAGTGCTTCAAAATTAGATCTCACTCGAATATGTTTCAGCAAAAAAAAATTCGGACCCTTTTTGTTACCCACTGGTAATGCACAAGTAACCATGCTGATTTGAAAGAAGTAACCATGGCAAATTGTTATTAAAACTATGGTAACTTCATATATTATTGGATGGTAACTTTAGTAAACAAGTCACCATCATATTTCGTATGAACTTTCCACGTGGGTAAATTAGTTGCCATTCTACTATGGAAGCATCGCCATGGTAACTCTATAACTAATGGGGTGGCAACTTCATATGTTAATGCTTGGCAAGCTTAATGCACAAATTATCATCTTATTTTTTATGAAGTTACCACGTGGTAACTTATTACCAAAAGGGTGGCAACTTGATATATTAGTGGGTGGTTACTTTTAAGACGGATTATCTTGTGGTAATTTTTAAGACAAAAAAGGTCGACGAAACATACTCATATGAGATATAGTATCGAAGCTCTCTAACGGTGATACTGACCATTAGTTCCTTGCACCGTTTTAGAGATAAAATATTTTAAATTTTAATTTTCCTGAAATATTGAAGCACGTGAAGGACATTGATATGCTGATGCATGCATGCTAGGCATCTTTTGCTGACTCATGTGCAGCGACGCACCCATGCTTGCTAGCCAGCTCGGCGGCCGTACGCGTGCAAATGCTACAGCGCGACCGTCGCGTGTTAGTGCAGTCCTATTATATATTATGTGAGCTCTTTTACGGTATCCTGAAATTAATTAGAACCGTCCATTCTATTTGATCTCTGAGATGAGTTGGTACTCCTTACTACTCTGATTTGGGTCTATGGAATATCACGTGAAAACGAGTCTGAGTATTCTCGGACAGGGTTAAAAGAGTAAACAAAATCGTCAATTTCCGCCGTGCTTTCTCCTTTTCCCCTTCTCTCTCCGTCGATTCACTTCGCCCAGCCGCTTTTCTCTGCCAGCGCCGCAAGGCCTCCACTCCCTCCGCCGCCACCGCGTCAGACCACCTCCCGAGCGCCTCCACTGAAGCAGACCGCCTCCCGCCCTTCTCTTCACGTCGATTCACTTCGCTGAGCCGCTCTTCTCCGCCGGCGTCGCACACCACCTCCGCTGCCCCGGTTCCATCGTGGGTGCTCGCTGCGCTCTACAACGTCGTTGCCGCCTGCCCCAAGGGCCGCCGCGCGGTGAGCTGCACTCCCGGTCCTCATCGATGTGCTCAACTGGTCCGCTGATGAAAAGGTAGCGCCTGGAGGCTGTGTTCCTGCTAACCACAGCCACCGTCCTCTATCGACCCGGCCCTGGCGTTCAAGGTGAATTGGTCTGAACTTTGAGAAGATGCAGTTGTTCAGTGCAAGATATGTTCTTTCTGAATGTTGAGAGAGAGAGAGAGAGAGAGAGAGAGAGAGAGAGAGTGTCTGGTGATAAGCTGCTCGCCTGCTCAGCGCCCTCTTCTTTTCTTCGTTGCTCACCGAAAAGGGCAAGCAGCTGGCCGCCGCCAACTGCTGTGGAGGAATGCGGGAGTAAGAACAAGAGTTTTATCAACACGGAGTCAAGGTTGATAATACCATGCCGGTTGGTATTCAGCAATTTCTTAACAAGATTTGTTGCTTGCCTGCAGAATTGTTGTGGCACTCCTTGATGGGATGATCTGTAATGGTTGTTTTGTGTACGAACTTTGGTTTATGTTCTTATCACGAAATCCTAAGGGTGTGGATGAAAAGCCAAATACGCGGACTAGGTGGAGGGCGGCGCGCTGGAGGGAGAGGACTGTGCCGGCACGGAGGGAGCGCGGGCTGGGTAGAGGGCGGCGGCGGCGTGCTGAGAAGGACGAGGGCCGGCGTGGGCAGAGAAACGGGTCAGGAGTACTGGAGGAGGGGCGTTTTCTTTTTCCTGTTAATGTGTAAAGTCTATTATGCCCTTCCCTGATACTCCATTTAGACTCTATGGAGTATTAGGTACTGTAGAAAACATCTATTATGTTCTATACTAAATGTGTCAAAGCAATATACTCACTCCGATCCATAATAAGTGTCACAAATTTTGTGCAAACTTAGTACAACTTTGTACTAGACTTGAGACACTTATTATAGATCGGAGAGACTAAGAGCATCTCCAGCCCCCCAAAATACAATTCAAACAAAGTTTTGCCGCCACTTCGCAGGCGGGCCCAAATCACCAAATATCGCCCAAATTCATCACAAGTGTCGGCGAACAAAATAACATCAAACTTAAATAAAGTGAAATCACTCGGCCCCTTCGTCATCCGTAGGCGCTGAAGGCACTTCCGAGCTCGCCAATGGTGTAGAAGTGGTCGGAGTTGCCGTTTCGGAAGGTGATGGCGCCGATGGCGTAGAGGTGGCTCGGCGACGGCAGGCTCCTCTGTCCCGTCGGCCCATTCTTCTCGCTCTTCGGCCTCCTCGCTAATGTAAGCCTCTTCTTCTTGGGTGTAGGTGTAGTGGGCGTGCTGGGAGCCGTCGTTGATCATGTCGGCCGTAATGGATTCGCCTTGTGACATTCCACCGAAAGGGTTGGGCGTGGCCTGGCTGCAGCCGGCGAGGAACAGCTGGAAGGCGGCGGACGACGAAGACCCGGCGTAGGAAAGAGGCCCCCGCCGCAGTGGAGGTGAGGGTAAGGCGTTGGGGTTGAAGCCGCTGAGTGGATTGGCGGTGAAGGTGTTGGGGTGGAAGTCGCCGAGTGGATCGGTGTCGGGGTAGTCCGGCAAGAACTACGAGAGGGAAGGCGTGGCATTCCGATGGTTTTCATGGGGCAACACCGGTGAAATGCCTGACGGTGACAGCGACGACGAAGAGCTCCCTTGGCTGCCGCTGCTCCAGTACTGGCTGGAGGGAGGCAGCGGCGTCGTCCTGCCAGCCATGGTCGCGGCCATCTGCGCCGAGGCCGTGACCCTTAGCGCCTCCATCTGCCAGGCTAGGGTGGCATTCCTTTCCTTGTCCTTCTTCTCCCGACCTCGGCGGGCAGCGTTCTCGACGGCGTGATGGTTGCAATCCAACACCCAGTCAACGTTGCTCATCCCAAGTGGATGCTCGGCCCTCGATTTCTTCGGCGTTGCGTCGCCGTCCAGCGTGGAACGAGGCGCTGCGTACCTCTTTTGCGGCGGCATAGATTTTGGGGCAGCGGCGGTGGAGTGAGGGCGAGGTGCTTTGAGGCGGCGGCGTCAGCGAGAATGAGGGAAATGGGGGGACTCGCCGTCTAGGCGGGGGAAAGTGGAGGGAAAAGAGGGGGCCGCGAAAATTTGGAGGGAAGTTTGTACTGTATCACCGACTGGTGTGGCCCGCCTTGCTTTTTGGCTTGAGCCGACGCCCCCGATAGCCCCCCCCCCCCCCGCCCGCGAGTTGGGTTCGGCCTGGGGGCGCGGGCGACTTTTTTGAATTAGGTGGTTGGGCTGGGTGGGTTTTTGACGCCGGTGCCCCCATTTGGCATTTGAAGGGCCTTTAGGGAGGCCGGCTAGAGATGCTCTAACTTACTGAGAAAAAAAAAGCCCATCTATCCCTAAAACCTATAAGCTCTTTCAGCTCCTATCGAACCTACACATTCAAACCTGGCGCTATCACCTCCTTGTTTCGAGAAGCAGGTCTGGTATATAATATTCAAAATTCAATAAGGGTATGGGATATCGACTAGAAATAGTGCCAAGCTAGCATAGTTATCCCTGATGAAGAACATTTTTGGTAATTTCATATGCTAACATTATTGATGCCCTTCCTTAGCAACTACGGTGTCTTCACCACAGTTTTTGAGGAAGTCACGGATCCACATTTTTGCTAATTTTACTCGAAAAACCACACATTTTGAGTCTGACTGTCTCAAGTGGACAAAACAGAGGGTTAAGCCATTTTAACAGATTTCTTTACATGTGTGCCCCACATGTCAGGTGCCACATCGGCCAAAACCAACCTGACCTGCTAGCCGGTCATCCCGGACGTTCATAAGGGGTGGCCCGATCTTCTCAGAGAGCAACGTGGATAATTTTTATGATTCTACAAATCTTCCGGCTATTCACTCGTCGCCGCATGACGAACTTGCAACCCAATGGAAATTCGCAACACCACACACTTGCGCAATAGTCTGCCGACCACAAGCGGTTTCGCAATCTTCCAACAACCAGCGGATCGACAGATTTCGCTCGACATTTCAGTAGATAACAAGGGTGTTTTTATCTACTCAAATTTCGAGCGTAATCTGTCGTTCCGCTAGGAATTGGAAGATTGCGAAACCGCTTGTGGTCGGCGGACTACTGCGCAAGTGTGTGGCGTTGTGAATTTCCATTGGGTTGCAAGTTCATCGTGCGGCGACGGGTGAACAACCGGAAGATATGTAGAATCATACAAGTTATCCACGTTGCTCTCTGAGAAGATCAGGCCACCCCTTATCAGATGTGGCACTTGACATGTGGGGCCCACAAGTAAGAAAACCTATCAAAATGGTTTAAGCCTACATATGCGCTTTAGCAAAAATTACGTCTCCTGTCTTAGAACCATTTTTGAAATAAAAAGTGGCGTAGTTTTATTTACGAAAATGGGGTGGAAAAATCACTCTTTCTTTCGCTGAAATGAATAAGAGCAAAAAATGAAGGCCTGAAGGCCCCAAACCGGCACGCCCAAAGAAATGATTGGCCCATCTATCTGCCGAATAGCAGGACGGCCCAATACGTCAGAGAGCATAGCCTGGATGCCACGTCGCCAGGTGCGGAGCTGGTATACAAGCCATGGGTTCAGGTGAACCCAATGAAATTTGTCAATCCTTCATTAGATTAGTCTTCAACATGTTTATTAGAAGAAGATTACACTATAAGTAAGAGAGTCGAACCAATTAAAATTCTGTTCTAGCTTCGCCACTGCACGTCGCGACAACACGACAGACGGCAAGCTCGCTCATCACTCACTAAAGACTAGCTAAGTGTCCGTGTGTTGCAACGGAGATACAATCTATCGCTTAATAAGAATGACAAAAGCGAAAGAACTGACGTGTAAAATCTAGCTATTTTTTTAATAATACGATTTTTTTAATCATTTTTAACAATCGGCTTCGGCCAGGCCGACTGGAGGCGGGCACTTTCGGTGCCGGCCGACTGGCGCCCCAGTCGGCCCAACCCAGGCTGACTGGCCTTTCGGCTTAGCCAGGGCCGACTGGAGCCGACCGGGGGCGGGCCCTCTTTCTTTCCCTTTTTCTTTATTCCTTCTCTCGCCTTCCCTTCTTCCTCCCCAGGCCGAGCAGCCCAGCGCCCAGCTCCCTGCGCCCGTTCCCTTCTGTTCTTGCTCTCCTCTTCTTCTTCCTCAAAAATGCCCCCAATTTCTAGCCAAAAAATTGGTGAGTTTTGTTCCCGTTTAACCCACAAAACTGCATCACCTTGCTGTTTAGCACCCAATGACACCTTGATCTACTGTTTTCGTAGACCATGTAGAGCTAATTTTGTGTTGCTAAGTTGGGGCAATGGTGGTGGTTTGGAGGAGTTTGGAGGTGGTGGTGGTGCTCATCCGGTGACTGTGAGTCTGCTCGAGGTTGGGGTTCACACGCTTCAAGGGTAAATCTTAATCTCTCACGTATTTATCCTATAATGTATATGTTTGTGAGGATACGTGTGTATGTATATATAGAAGTATGTTTTAACGTTTGGTAGTGCTCATTATTTTGGACAACGGTTAATGTCATACTGTTTAGTATTTGATGCGTCTAAATATTATGGCCGGTAGTAATATGTTTTGATAGACTATATTTTTTTTGATGCCGTACTATTTAGTATTTGACACGTATTAATATTTTAAATCTGCCGTACTGCTTAATATTTGATGTGTCTAAATAGTATGGGCGGTAGTAATATGTTTTGATAGGCTAGATTTTATTTATGCCGTACTGTTTAGTATTTGACGCTAATATGCCGTACTGTTTAGTATTTGACGCGTATTAATTTTTTTAATATGCCGTTCTGCTTAATATTTAACGTGTCCTAATATTTTTTTTATGCCGTACTGCTTAGTATTTGACGCGTCTAAACATTTTTTAAGGCATCATAGATGTCCGGTGTAGTGAAGTTTGTTTTTTACTACGGTTCCGATACTGTCTTAACAACCGAGCACGAAGCTGATCTGAGTCAGTTTAAGTATGTGGAGTTGGATCTAACGGCCCCTCAAACATGGACGTTCAGTCAATTGAAAGAATGGTTGGTAGGATGTTTAACGCTCAATCCTAAAACATACACCGTCCGTGTGCAAGCATTGTGGACTAAGTCAAGTTCAAATATTTTCTGGGTTTTGAGGCGATAGACCGGACATCAAAGTGGGTGCGCTGGTTAGAAAGTTGCGAGAAAAGGGGAACTACACCTGTCACCTTAATCCAGGTTGTTGCTCATGAGACCAATCCAGCTGAAGGTGAGGGTGAATCAAGTTATGACTTGTCCAATGCAAACTCTGTGTCGAATGCTGGGGGTGGTGGTTATGAATCAGGCCAGAGCTCCGAGGCAGTAGGAGTGGATGAGTACACTGGCGAGGCAGATGCGGACGAAAAAGATGGTCACTTGCAGAACCAGATGGAGGATGAAGATACAGATGGTCGTAGTTCTTATCACGATGAGTCTCATGAGTCGGACGAAGAGGAGGTGCCGATTCCCGCATCATGGAATCAGGACTTCTCTTCAGCTATGAACGATGGGCACGACTCTGCATGGCAATATCATCAAAACAACACTGCGAAGGGTGCCAGATTTCCTGACAAGAAACATCTGCAGGATGCGATAATTGTTTGGGCAATGTCCACGCAAAGGGTTTTCAAAACAACAGTCTCTTCACAAAAATATCTGACAATGGAGTGCGAACAAATAGATTGTCCTAAGAGGGTGCATGGCTATGTTCCTAAGTATGACACAGATTGGGTTGTGAGTGACTTGGTGTTGCACACATGCGTCATTCCCAGTATCCCTCAAGACCATCGTAACCTCGTCGACGCTTCTTGCTCGATTGCTTTACACGAAGATAGTGGAGAGCAAAGCAATGGAAGTGAAGGCCATCATGCATAAGGTCAGGGTAAGGTTTTAGTACAACATTTCGTATGGCAAGGCTTGGAGGGCTAACCAGAGGGCTCTTGAGGAAAGATTTGGTTCGTTTTTCGACTCGTACGACTCTGTTGTCCGCCTCCTCCATACACTGCAAACCCGTAATCCAGGCACCTATGTCGACATCCAACACTTCCTGCACCCAGAGTATCCAACTGTGAGGGTGCTGCAACGACTGTTCTTCACTTTCGGTGTATGCGTCCAAGCTTTCACTCATTGTCGACCGGTGATATGCGTAGATGGCACTTTTCTCACTGGCAAATACAGGGGGCAGATCTTGACCGCCATTGGTCAAGACGGCAACAATCAAATCGTTCCGCTCA
Source organism: Brachypodium distachyon (assembly GCF_000005505.3). Classification (NCBI taxonomy): domain Eukaryota; kingdom Viridiplantae; phylum Streptophyta; class Magnoliopsida; order Poales; family Poaceae; genus Brachypodium; species Brachypodium distachyon. The sequence continues at coordinate 29,608,644 of NC_016133.3, read as the reverse complement.
TTTGTTTTCGTGGAGGGTGAGAACACTGAAAGTTGGTTATGGTTTTTCAGGCAGCTCAAGAGAGCAGTTGTGCATGAGAAGCCGAATGTGTGCATCCTTCATGACAGACATGCAGGCATACTCAGTGCGATAAGGACAAACCCTGGGCCTGATGAACAAACTCCATGGCAGGACATGCAGAGTCGTTGGTGCATGCGGCATTTGGGGACCAACTTCTTCTCGCAGTTCAAGAACAAGTCACTTATGAATCTATTCGAGAAACTCTGCAAACAGAACCAACAATGGAAGTACACTAGGATACGTGGTTATCTTGATGAGTTCACGAAGAAACATGTTAGGGAGAGGACAGCGGCACGAAACGCAGCGGTAGCAGCACATGTAGCAGCAGTGGCTGCACAGACAGCGGTTGGAACAGGACCATCTGAGAAAGAACATGTCGGGCTTTGTGACTTGCCAGGGTTTGACCCACCCGGCACTAGGAGAAGGGTTGGGAGGCAGATTAAAAACTTTTAGCAGTGGATAGAGCACGAGCCTCTGGAGCGATGGTCTTTGCTGCACGACACACATGGCGCTAGGTACGGCGTCATGACTACTAACCTGGCAGAAACATACAACTTTGTCCTAAGGGGAAATAGGGATTTACCACTTACAGCCATCATCGAGGGTATTTTCCATGGCACGGTGAAGTCTTTCAGAGATAGATGCCAAAGAGCTAAAATGCATATCATGAACAACCTAAATATACCGTACTGTGAAAAGATTATGAAGTACATGGATGAGAAGATGGAAAAAGCTAGGTCTCATACTGTCGTTGCCATCGGTAATCAAGAACACATGTTTGAGGTGCGCTTACCAACTGACAAGTTCGGTGTTGGAAATGAATTGAGGACACAGGAGGTGAAGATTGGAAATGAAGCGTGGCCAACGTGTGAGTGCACCTGCAACAAACCAAAGTTGCTTCACCTTCCTTGCTCACATGTACTTGCTGCTTGCGGGCAGCTAGGGATGGACGCAATCTCATTTGTGTCTCCCTATTACCTGAAAGAGTTCGTGGGAGAGGTTTTCTATCGGCCGACAGACGTTACGGGTGATCACCCTAACCCTGAGCAAGAGTTGTTTGACTTAGAACACATCGACCTGCCTACTTTCGCGACAATTTGGACACGTAACAAGATATGTCGAATGTAAAATTTATACATTAGTTTACATAAACCATGAATGAAACTAACTTCTTTTTTTTACAGAAACGCTTTGCACACGATCAGGTCAGGAATTGCTACCCATCATTCAACGAGCAGTTCGACGTGTTGCACTCGGAGGCGGTTGTCTGGGAGCCGTACACACAGGACGCCATCGATGTTAGATACCTTGGCGGGATGTCCACGGTCTGCATGAGAGATTACGCTTACTGCATGACAAAATCAAAAATCATCTTCGACGTCTGCGTGGAGGAGATGGCCCAGCAGAGGGTCATGAGGCAGTTTGGTGCACGGCAGTTGGTCGTTCCTCCACCGACGGAGGATCCACTTCCACCGATCGTCTACAGGTATGTGCAGTTCTACAATTTATGATTGTCGTCCAGAATTGTCCATAATTTAATTGTTCAACTTTCTATTGCGATCTCAAGTTTACCAGGAAGGGAAGTACCAGGACCCAGACTCAGTGGCTGCAGAGGGTTCAGTCGTACGTCACAGAGTGGGAGACTGCGACGACACGGGTTTGGCCATTGGAGGCCTTTGATCTCGATCTATTCAACGGCTATTTGCAGAGGTACATGACAGCTACCCGATTGAGCATCATTCAACACTCTCATTCACAGGAGATAGCCGAGCCGAGTTTGCAAGATATGTACCCTAGCCAGTCTACTTCAGGCTCTAGACAGCACGCGGTAAATATTTTCTCTTAACATAATGCATCTGTTTGTTACGTACTTTGCCATATATATGTAATACTCTTCGTGCCAATTGCAGGCTCAGTTGACACAGGATTTACAGGCCGAGTTCGCTGCGTATGGACGTTCGCTTTCGACCGGTCCACTTCTACTACCACGGGAGCCGCACCAGTCCTGGCTTAGACGAATGGAGGAGAAGCTACTCTCTGTTTACGCGGCTATCACGTGCACCCGCACTTCGGACGTCATTCACCACCAGGCATCCATACGGCCCCCGCGTCCCTCCACGCACCAGCAGCGGCCACGTCAGCACGAAGCACCGCACCCCCGACACCACCCGCGTCCACGTCTACCAGAGCAGTCGACGCCCAATCCACCACCTCCTGAGCAGGCCGGAGGTTCGTCGTGGCACCAGCCGCAGTCTTCTTTCGACTACTGGCACCAGCAGTAGCCCTCTTTTCAGGCTGGAGGTTCGGCGTGGGAGCAGCAGCCCCCCTCTTTTCAGGCTGGAGGTTCGGTGTGGCATCACCAACAGAGTCCCACGATGAACTTTGAGTTTCGTCCACAGACCCAGCCACAGGGTATGTGTATTTCTATCTATCGTGTTCATTACCATGACTGCTACACAATTCTAATGCTAAGTACTTTCCCACATGCAGGAGCCTACGGGCATCAGTCGTCGTTGTCCGAACTCTCGTGGGGTAGTGAGCAGGATCACGCTCAAGGAGAGGACTATTCTGTCCAACACAGCTGGATGTTCAATACTCCGCCACCAGACCCCACACAGGAGGATACACAGTATCGCGAGGTTGGGTCCGTGATTCCTTCGCGCAACGTTGTGCCACCTCATAGGTATGGCTGGACCACGCCACAGGCACTCCCGGAACGCCGTCCCAGACGCCGTGCCTGATATTTGCATGTAGGACCTATGTATGAGACTTATTTCTACCTATGTATGAGAGATATTTCTATTTATGTATGAGACATATTTCTACCTATGTATGAGACATATTTCTGCCTATGTATGAGAGAGACATGTTACTATTTTTCGCATTCTTATTCAAGTTACATTTGCAAATTAAAAACATTACAGAAGATAAAAATAGGCGGGAAACGGTGGCGGGAGAACCAGGCGGGAAACGGTGGCGGAAAAAGGAGGCGGGAAACGCTGGCGGGAAAACCAGGCGGGAAACGCTGGCGGGAGAATGAGTTTGAGAGCCTATAAATACCTCATCTCCGGTAGTCATCCAAGCATCCTTCCCACTGCTGTTTTTTTCAATATTCCAATGTCCCCCAATGAGTTTGCCTTGCTCCGACCAGGGCGAGAGGCCGAGGAAGATGAAAGAAGCGATGTTGCCTCCGGGGGTGGAACATCTCAGGTGTTGGTGCGGCAATCTATGCAAGGTGAAGGAGGTGACAAATTTTTCAGATAAGCTGGGCATGAAGTTTTTCATGTATGCGAACTATGAGCATGATCCACCTGTCCCGGTTTCGCCGTACGACAAGCCTCCAGTAAGCACATATAGGTGTGCTTAAACATGTTGTATGTGTCATATTCGATTTATTTGTAACATTAGGCTATTTTGTAGTCTCCTCCGCCCCTATGCATGTGGTATCGTTGGATTGGCACGGAGATGCCGGATTGGGCGGTGGAAGAGATTAAAACAAGGTCTCGAAATGCATGGCAGCGTTTCCACGCAGAGGAGCGTGCAGAAAAAGCTACAGCTCAGGAGAAAGAGGAGCAAGAGAGAGAGCTGAAAGAGCATAGGGCGGAACAACGTCGTTACTTTGATGAAGCACTAAGGACAAACATGGAGAAATCTCTTGAGATGCAAGAGGAGGAACGAAGGCGCAAGGATGATCGTGAGGCAGAAAGAAAGAGGCAAAGAGAAAGGGCCTCCGTGGCAAAGGCTGCAGAAGAACGTGGCGATACGAGCGGAAAATGGCCTAAGTGAACTCAGTAGTGCTTGTACTGTGTTTCAATTGTATTTGCTACCTTTAATTCTGTCCAATTGTGGTATTATCGATGTATGTTAATTTAGTCGTGCCTTGGTTCCGTAACAAGCACATCATCGATGCATGTTAATTTATCCAAGTTGTCAAGTCTTTCAGTTCAAGAAACCGCAAGAAATCAACACAAAAATTGTCCGGCACATTATCGATGCATGTTACTTTATCCAAGTTGTCAAGTCTTTTAGTTCAAAAAACCGCAAGGATTCGACACAAAGGCCTCGGACATGTATGCATTGATCATGCAACCAACTAACTTTGGCGAAGCTGATTAGCACCAATAGGCTTCGGCGAAACCAACTGCATCCAGTCGGCCTAGCCGAAATCGACTAGTCCAGTCGGCCTGGGCGAAGCCAACTGGGCTTCAGTCAGTCTGGGCCAGGCCGACTGCCTCTTGCGGGGCCCCACTCTGCGCAGCCTGCGTCCAGTCGGCCTGGCCTAGGCCTACTGGGCCTAATCGGCTTCGGCCAGGTCGACTGGGCCCATTCGGCCTGGGCGAGGCCGAGGCCGTGTTATTTTTGAAATTTTTAAAAAACACGTATATTTTTAAAAATGATTAAAAAAATCGTATTATTTAAAAAAATTAGCTAAAATCTACCACTTAGAAGATGAACAGATGTTCTTTGGTGACCATGTTGCTTTCGAACAACACAAAAATGCAGCATCCTTCAGTACCGTTGGTGTTTTGGAAAAACACGAAATGCATTAAAATCCATTAAGTGCAAGAACTTTGTTCACTTTACCAGTTCCGCAGGACTGCATCAACAAAAAAATTGCTATCTGACAATTTTATATTTTACTGTTATGCAATTTTTTAAACCGAGTTAAGGAGACCATATCAGAATCACACTGAATGGAGATCAACAAGAAGAGGCGGTTTTGAAGAGGAGGTCGCTCTCCTGGGCGAGCGGAGCACGATGTGGGGACCCTGTTCCAGTCCTTGACCACCTCTATCGGCTTCGGTGCCCTCAGGTCCGTGGAGCCGACGTAGCGCCCATGCTCATCCACAGACCAACCTTGCCAGCAGCGAAGACGGATGCACGGCACAGAGCATTAAAAATTGTTCTCACACAAACTGCACTGTACCACTTTAGATAAAGCCCGTTTCAGTGTAAGTTACATGATAACACATATAATTCAAGAATTAAAGATGACATCAAACAAGTTAATGTTGTTGTGTACAAAGCGATGCTTAATTGAACATGTCCTTAGATACTTTAAAAAAAATCTGTAAAATAAAAGGAAGTGTATATTTGTCTCTTGGATTGATCGAGTGGTAGAGGAGACATTAGAATATCATTAACATCTTCATTAAATAAAAGGTATCAGGTGGTGGTTAATTTATACTCTCGAAGCCAAACAATACATGAATATGTGGGAAACTGGCAATACCTTTGAATTTCTATTCGGCTTGCAAGCTTGTTAAGTATACCGATGAGTCATTTAGCCCCTGTGTGCATCATCCAAATTGTTCAGACCTTACTTTCAGTCAAGATGCTACTGACAAGTTCATATATTTAGTGGTGCTACAAAGTCAGATTGATGGCTTACCTTGATGTGTTGCCTTGGAGGTTGTGATCTCCCTCCCTGCTTACTTCTTTATTCTTCTACCATTTCTTCCTTTCAGTTCCTCCTCCCTTATTCTTCTTACTATTCAGGAAGGGTGTAGTTGATACAAAATTCACTCAGCAATATCACGTCATAGGAACATGTAGGTTGCTGTTATGTGCCAAAATACCAAAACAGCAAAAGGGGTACTAATTATAATATAAGCATGGTTTACATGGCGTTGCTGTAACTTTTCATGCCTAAGTTGCATGACCTTTATCGGAAAAAAAATATACAGAAGAAATAAGTCATGCTCATGCAAGTATAAGTATAACAAAAGCGAACATTTTCGTTCATTTTAAAATGTAATAGCACGGTCATGGTTATCTAGGAAGTTCATATCACAGTTTGAAATAAGAATACTCCATCTAGTATCTCCTGTCCCCCAAGTGAACTATATTGAGCTAGCTGCACATATATAATACTAAGATGCACTACAACAAATAGGAAGTGTAGAAGTTCAGGGCAATTATTTATTGTTGAGAAGCTCTGTCGATTGGTAGTATAGTAGAACATATTGTGCTAAACTACAAAGAGGTATAAACCCACAGATTTCACAAAAGTTCTCATGGACAATTTATCAAACATGTGGTGTGCACAAGCCAATCTTAATGTCATCAAGCAATTCATCTACACAGTACACACATCAAAATACAAATACCAATAATATCAAAGGCTCTCCATCTATAGTTCCATAAAAGGGCTTAGCCAGAGTACCGTACATCGTGCAGGTGCATCATTGTCTCTAACATTGACAAGAGATGATCTAAATTACTCCCGACTAAATCCATAAAACCAAATTTGGCCTACCGTGACAATGTCAGGCATGGATCTCTTTATGAAAATTTAAAAACACAGCCAGGCTACAAGCCTACATCTATTTGAAAAAGCCTTCATGTGGAATATTCTATTACTATAATAGTCATGCTAGTACAGTTAAGTAAACCTATAGAGGAGTACATGAACGAATATTTAAAGTTCCTACGACCAATTAATCGAGAAGATGAAAATAGCTATTCACAGAAATAACTTGCAACAATTTTGTACACTTCGTAATGCTTGTTCTTGCACCTGGAGTTAGTAACGTGTGTGAGGAACTTAGTGAAGCGTGGCACCACACCTGTGTTAATCACCTCATCAATTGGAGGACTCCACTGTGCAAACATTGAGCTATATCAGCAGCGTCCCTTGACAAAGAATTCCATGAACTGAATTGAAACTACTCCAGTTTCTTCTTCTCTGCCCCCTCCTGCATTCTGGTGCGCTCCTAAAATGAAACCCGGCAGGGCATTCATGGACATGCTGCATACAAGACAAAGAAAATCAACATGCATAAATTAATTAGAAAGCAATAATGCTGCATGATACTCCGAATCCCACCTCCCAAATTTTTTTTCGAAAATCATGCCACCAACAACTCGTTCACCAATCTATGACAAATCAAATCCAAGATCTTAGTATTCATTGGGACATTTAGTCAAACACCTTTCACGCGTCTTCCACGTTTCTCCTGAGAACGGATTGGCTGATTTTCTTAGAGGGCGCGTGCGACGGGGGAGGAGGGCGACAGCGGCGTCCCGGGATGCGACGGAAGGCGGAGGTCTTCGAGGGGGAGGAGCCGAGGAGGGCAACGACGTTCGTGGGGAGGAGGACGGTGGAGTTGTTTGGGGGGCGGAGCCTGATGCCGATGATGCCAGAGTGGACGGGGGAGCCTATGGCAGTGGGGGGAGGAGCGGCAGCGAGAGGGAATAGGGGCGGCGGCGTACGGTGGCGGTACGATGGTGGGTGGGTGGGTGGGGGGTGGGGGGGCAAAAGGGGGCCGCAGCGGCTCGGATGGAGCAGCTGCAGGCGCAGATCGAGCGGGTGCTCTCCAGGGCCCTCGCCGCCGCGCACAGGCAAGTGCAGGTAAGTCCGGCCGAGCCTCCCGATGCGAATGTTGCGATCGGATTGGGTGTGGCCGGCGTTTGGTCCGATAGCATCTGCTGAATGCTGATTGCAGGAAGCCAAGGAGGAGTTATCTGGAGAGAAGGCGTGGCTTGGGGATCTGCAGAGACTGCTTAGGATGAGCCAGCAGTTTATGGTAGGCCAGGTTACTGCCCTGCACCCTGTGAGAGTCTTCCATGAACTGCCGGTCGCAGAAAACCATCGTCCGGATACTGATACTAATGGTGAGAATTCAGTACCAGGTCTCTCCCGAGGAACAATGTTTGATAGGACGCACTTGATTTCTGTGTGTGAAGTATATGCGGCTAACATAAACTGATGGACGCAGGTTAGGCGAGATTGCTCTGTTCTGTATACCAGAATCAGCTGAAGATAAATTATCCTTCTATCAATTTCTGTAACCATTGTGAGAAGAAATGAGACACTTCCACACGAGAACGGAAATAGAACACATCTTTTCAATGTTATCAAATCTCCACACGTTCGTCACTTGACATTTTTTGGTTGGCACATAGCAAAGCATAAAACAAAGCAGCAGTGTTACAGTCAGAAGGAGCTTCAGAGGTCAGCAGCTGTGTTGGGCTATAGGGGTTGTGAGATTGATTAATTGTACTTTTTTAGATATATTGAGGTTGATTAATCCTGTCTTTTTATAAATCTACCATGTACATAGCATAATAGTACATATCTATGTTAGTTAGAAAATAATGATGCATGATTAAAGAGATGTACAAAACAAATGATGCATGATTAAAGATGTCCCGGTTGGAACCTTGTTCACCCTGGTGTTAGGATCCGATGGTTATTCTTCAAGTTTCCCCCACAAGAAGTAATTTAATCATCTTCTAAGGATAGTTTTGATGATGTAGTATTGAGTTTCCTTGAAAGTTGTACAGGTTTATTTCCTTGTTTGGTGTTGCTGATTTTGCTGAAGTAATGGATTCTGCTATATAGGAGATCAAATATTAATTTTTTGGGCTGAGTGGTTCTTGCAACATTGTCCATTTGGTGGTAAAATCTGGACATCTTCTTACCAGTTTGTTCAGTGAGCAAGCGAATTAAGACGGCCGAGCCGGAGATGCGGACCAGCATTGTTGGTTCTTCTGTCCTCTCAAGCTCAGAATAGACTACGAGCAAGCCAAGCAGCTACCTGTCGGCAAGGCCATCCGGTCGGATGTCTGCTCCGCCGGGGCACACTCTGGACTCTGGAGATTGGCTGCTACCAGCATGGGCCAAAGCGAGGATGACAAAGTATTTTTCTATCTTCCTTGGGCCAGAAGTGTCAATGCCATCTTCAACGTCTTCTTGATGGTTAGACAAGCCAAAGTAAGATATATGAAAATGTTTAGTTGGTGAAGTTTATCCTAATGTCCATGTCCATATTCATTGGAGCTAAGAGTAGACGATCAATTAGAAGAATAAATTCTGCAGACTTGTGTCATTATTGGTGCTCTGATTTTACGTTTTTGGAAGTTCAAGAAACTCATCAGTATTAGGTGTGGAAACAATTGTGCATAAGTGCATATGTGTTTCATCTTAAAAGATAGCTTCCATTTTTTTAATCTTCTGTTAGCTCCAAATTAACGAGAATGCCAACTTTAGGAGTTGATCGGTGCAGAAAGAAAATTACGATAGACTTGCTAGCAAGCTAGTCTATGTGTACCCATTGCTGTTGTCTTTGGGTGAGGTCTCAATCAGATTAGTAAACAGTTTAAAACCACAATGTGGATGAAGTATACATGTGTATTAGCCTCTTAATCCTTAGTTTTATTTTTTTCTTTCTGCCGAGAGAAGCGGGCCGTTGCAACGCACGGGCATTTCTGCTAGTCTATTTGGTTTCCGGTTGGAGGAGAGACGTGGGGACGGGAATAGTCAGCAGTGCATTAGCGATTGGCGGTGGCATGGCGGGTAATTTCTGTGTAGTGACCCACGGGAGAGGACGTACGAAAGGAGTGACGGAATCATCTTTATCTGTACCTATCTAAAAAATACGGATCATTTCTTTCACCGTCGTCTGTCAAACTTTCCAAAAATTTGTGCCCCCCAAAATTGCATGTATATTAGGCATACTAATCCGGCTGGTCCGTTACCCGCACCAAATTGGACTGGAGCTACTGAGCTGGCTGGCCCGTTACCTGCACCGAATTGGATTGGAACTCCGCAAGGGAATCCATTGCCAGCGGGATCGGTACGAGAGTCGGGCAACAACTCCGAATCTGATGAGAAAAAGATCGCTCCGCCGAAACACTACGGGAGTCAAAAGATGAGACCCGATCGGGCACCCATGAGGCAAGGAACCGAAGCCATGGCCGTCCCCTCTGTCTCCCAGATGCGGCCACGGCTGGTCCCCTTTTTCGTTTCTCACCCACGGCCGTCCCTCCTAGGACTAAATTACACGAGGAGATGGCGAATTGTTAGAAAAAACTAATGATACAGACTGCGAGAGAGAATGGTGGCGGCGCCTAGAGCATAGTAGAGAGAAGATCCAGCTGCCAAAGCATAAATTTGTTGTCCCTTCTAACTCTTTGTTTTAACGGGTGAAGTGAGATAGTGGAGAGAACTAAAAATAAATTAAGTGATTCCGTCTCAAAACTTCTTTGACTGGGTGATGTATATAATTTTCAGAAAAAAATGTATTGTTCTATTTTGAGAGATTAGAGTATATAGACATAATCGTCGGAAAAAAAAATTTAAATGAATATTTGGTGATCGTTATTGAAGAGCAAAAAATGATTTTGATGCATGTTTTTAAATGTATCATTTTATTTTGTTGTTCCGTTGGAACGCAGGATCAGGGGCAGGCTACTCTTTTTCGTTCGTCCGTCCAGTCCAGTTACGCCGTCCGTAGCTGAGTTTCCGCAACACGACCGTGATGTATGGTGTGCCCGTAGATTCCAGCGATTTCTATTTCGCACTAGAATGATTGCGCGGCATGCCAGGGCTGGGCTAGAGCTTACCAGCTCCTTCCCTTGTGACCTTGCGTGGGCCCGGTACTATGGTGGAATCCTTTCGCTCCAAACGAATACTGCAGCCATTAAATCCGGAGATTAGCCTTTTTTTCAATCGTGCCGCTTTGCGGTTTTGTAAAACTTTTTCTTGATTAACGAGATTAGGCAAAGTTTTTGCCTCGTTTAAAAAAAAAAACTGGTGTGAGCTCGTTGCTGGCCCGTTTCAAGTTCTCGAAAGAAAACGATTTTCAAGGAAGAAGAGCATTGCGGGGCTGTTTGGTTTGGTACCAACCCACGCCCAGCCAATTTTGGCGCGTCCGTGACTTCAAAGGCTGCAGTTTGGTTCAGTGTCCACGAATTGGCTCGCTAACGCGTCGCCTGCAAAAAAAAATCCCCATGATAGTTCATTACTTTGAGAGATAAGTGTCTTTTTCGTCCCTCAACTATTGCCATCGTGCCGATTTTGTCTCTAAACTAAATTTTGATGCAACATCTGTCCCTCAGCTCATGATACCGGGCTAATCTCATCCTCAGGCTGGTTTAGAGCGGTCAAAACCGGATTTGACCATGACATGGCAAATTTCGGGCTGTTTAAGTTGCCACATAGGCATGTCTTGTGGCAAATTATATGGTGGGGCCTCTTTCCTCTCTCTCTCTCGCGATACCCCTCTGCCTCAGGCTTGCCTCGTCCTAGACCACCCCCTCACCCCCCTCGCGACCTAATCAGCCGTTGCGCCCAGTGCGCCGCCTGGTGGTAGGTGAGTCTGGCCGCGGTTGGTGCGAGGCGAGCCCGGCGGATGGTGCTAGGCGAGTCCGATTACGGCTTGTCCTAGGCTCGCGCGGCGGCGGACGGTGCTTGGCGAACCCGACGGCGGCTGCGGCTACCCGGCGACGACGACGACGACTGCTGGTACCGGTGAGAATGTGAGAATGCATCGTCTTCAACCTTGGATCCTGCATGCTTCTCTCCTTCTTCTTATGCTAAAGGCAAACACAGACCTTGAAATGAGGATGGTACAACAGCCGCCTAGCAGTCGCCCGCCGGGTTCGCCTAGCTGCAGTTCACCGCTAGGGCATTGAGTTCTGATGGTTTTTTGTTTCTCGCATGAGAGAAGCTTGAGGTGGAAGGGTAGAGAGAGAGGGGGCGTAGAGACGGAGGGGAAGATATAGGTTGGTTAGACCCACATAATTTGCCACCTAATATGTGTACGTGGCACCTCAAGTAGCCCCTAATCTACCACATCATGGTCAAACCCGGTTTTGACCACTCTAAACGCCCCTGAGGATGAGATTAGCCCGGTATTGTGAGTTGAGGGACGAAATTTGCACCAAAAATTAGTTGAGGAACGAAATCGGCAAAGAGATAATAGTTGAGGGACGAAAATGACACTTATCTCTTGCTTTGACCATGCAGCAACGACTTGATGAGCCGCTTTTCTCAGTTCCGATTTTATCAGCAACAAAACGAAAACATTTATCTTGGATTTCAAGAATATCGTCATAAAGACATCACGGTGTGGACGTATAGGATTTTTTTTCTTGATCGCCTCAACAACAGTTCTATTATAACTGTCACATGCAGATTGATCCTCATAAATTGTTCTCGTATGGTTTTGTATAGGATTTTTTATTTTCGAATTAGTAGAAGACACATGGGCACTAGGCCTGGACAAAAAGATCGAAGTTCGATAATTTTCTTGAACACTCGCTAACTCGGTTCGTTAACTAAAGAACCAAACATGACTTCCTTTTCAGATCGTTAAGCTTAACGATCTTAAGGAGCGAGCTCGGCGAGCGCTCGTTAAGCTCGTTAGCGAGTTCGTCTCGTATATCACTTGTGAGTGGCTACTGGAACTTATTTTGCTGTTGGAATTGTGTTGTTATTTCTCTTTTGTTGTGTTATTTCTAATCTTTATAGCGTTGTTTAGCTTTTCATATATTTCTTTTGCTGCCAAAATTTATCCCAAGCAAATAGGTAATGCCCAAAAATTTAGACCAACATGCCATCTATTTGTCTTAACGAGTTTTTAACGAGCGTTCGCGAGTTCTTAACGAACCGAGCCGAACAATGGTCTCAGATCGCGTTAACGATCTTAACGAACCGAGCTCTCACGAACCGAGCATGCTCGCTAGCCAGCCCTAGCACACACTAGTCTCGTAGCGACCCTTCCCCGCGTGCTGCCCCATCCTAATGAAATACCTATACCTAAAACGAAAGTTGCTCACATAAATCAACCATCTGTTGTATACCATAATAGATCCCGTTGTTTAAAGATGGTATTTAATTAAATGTTTCAGACACTTAATATTCGGCCTGCAAATGATTTTGCTTGCATTTGGAAAAAGGGAACACGTCGAGAGTTAACGTTCGCTGCCTTGTCTTGTCGTACGACTGGGTAAAGTTGCCACTACCATAGAAATAAAGTCACCACCGACACGCGCTAAAGTTGTCATCATCATAAAACTAAAATTGTCACTTACGCAAGACAAATTGCCACAAGATACGCGGCGCGCGATCGTAGCCACGCTCTTCTTGATCGGACGAACAACAGAGAATTTGCTCTAGGAGACGAAAGGTGAAACATTCGCTCCTTTTAAATTTCGTAGGAAAAAAGAATTTAGCTACGCCGTATTAGCATAACAGGATCACAAACAAACTATTCTAGCAAATTTAGAACTGCTCTTATGATGAATAAAATCTTCTTTTCTTTTTACAAAATGTTCTAGTTTTGTCCTAACTTAAACTTATTAAAATTTATTTACAAAATACTTATGGAACAACAATAATAAACAAAGTAACAAAAACTGCAATGTTACGTTCTATTGATTCAAACTAGATGATGCCCCGCGTATTGCCGCAGAATCATGTTAAAACAAATGCATAAATATATGTTTAAGATTATTAAAAGTAATTGAAAAATGTAAATTGTTCTTGTTTTGTGTTTGAAAACAATAAAATCTAAAAAGTATGTGACAAAATGATGTATAGAAATAGAAACTTTTTTCCAGATAAGACATGATTGAATTGATAATGTGACATGGTTTGAAATGATAGATTTATGCAAAAATATAGACGAATACATGCATGGCTCGAAAAAAAAACATGTATGACTTGATGCGGTGGCATCATTTGCATGGCAACGTGTTGGGCCTCTTGAGGTGTCATGCTTGCGTGTTGAGAGAAATATATAGTGAAAGCTACTTTGTAGATATAGAAGATAGATAGGATAATAAATGTGAGTAGTTTAGACGTGAGTGTGGATTTTTGGGCTATCTTGTCCACTAGCTGGCACATGTTTTGCTTTGGGATTCATGCAACCCTCTTTCTTGTCTACTTCTGTGCAACTGCACCTACTTCATGGAATTTGTATGCATATATGGATGCACCAGTTGTTTGGTCATCACATGAAAGAAGACCCAAAAGAGAGAGGCAGTATCAAGCACATAGTGTGTTTGGTTCGAGCTAAAAAAAACTAACAAATTTGGCTTTGTTATATAATAACTAGTTGTAATGTAAGGGAATATATAGAATGGAGAGAGTGAGAGATGAAATTGGAAATTCTTATTCACTTTCCAATACATAAGCTCTCATATATATAGCCATATATGAGAGATGGAGTTACAAGCATTAATGCTAGGAGAGTTACACCATTAAAGTAGGAGGTTGTAACTTTGATGGTATAGGGGTTATGGACATCCACATTAATATTTCATAACACTCCCCCTTGGATGTCCATTAACAGGTGAATTGCATGCCTCGTTAAAAACCTTGCTAAGGAAAAATCCATTGGGAAAAAACCATGGTCAAGGAAAAAAGAGTACACACATATTCACTTCCCCTGATGGCAACATCACTTGATGTCTTTCAGCCGTCACAATCCGATACCATGTACCAATTTCTTGAATACTGAAGTAGGGAGTGCCTTTGTGAACAAGTCTGCTAGATTCTCACATGAACGAATTTGCTGCACTGTTATAATACCATCTTTCTGGAGATCGTGAGTAAAGAAAAACTTTGGCGAGATATGCTTCACTCCGTCTCCTTTGATATATCCGTCTTTTAGTTGGGTTATACAAGCCATATTATCCTCGTGTATGACTGTAGGCGCCTCCTTTTCCAAAAGTAAGTTACACTCTTTGCGAATATGATGTGACATACTCCTCAACCACACACATTCTCGGCTAGCTTCATGGATTGCTAAGATCTCTGCATGGTTAGATGAAGTTGCAGCTATAGTTTGCTTCATTGAACGCCACGAGATTGATGTGCCTCCACACATAAAGACATATCCAGTTTGTGATCGACCATTATGTGGATCACATAGATATCCTGCATCTGCAAAACCAACTATTTCTTCTTTTATTGTGTTAGAAAAATATAAACCCATGTCCTTTGTACCTTGAAGATAACATAGTATATGCTTCACACCATTCCAATGTCGCCTTGTAGGACAAGAGCTATATCTTGCTAACAAATTAACGGAGAATGCAATATCAGGTCGTGTATGAGTAGAAAGATACATTAATGCTCCAATGGCACTTAAATAAGGAACCTTAGGGCCAAGAATTTCATCGTCATCCTCTGAGGGCCTAAAAGGATCTTTCCTTATATCAAGTGACCGGACAACCATTGGGGTACTCAATGGATGTGCTTTATCCATGTAAAATTGTTTCAAAATTTTGTCTGTATAAGTTGTCTAATGCAAAAGAATGACATCTTTGAGATGTTCTATTTGTAATCCTAGGCAAAATTTGGTCCTTCGAAGATCTTTCATCTCAAATTCCCTTTTCAAGCAATCCTTGCCCCGGAGAGTCCTTGAGAAGTACAAATCAGATTTAAATCATCAACATATACAACTATTATCACAAATTCAGCTCCGGATCTTTTTATGAATATACATGGACAAATAGAATCATTTTGTACCCTTCTTTTGTCAAATATTCACTGAGACGATTATACCACATTCGTCCAGACTGTTTTAGTCCATATAATGACTTATTCGATTTGATTGAATATTGTTCTCGAGAACCTGCCTCTGGCAGTTTAAATCCCTCAGGAAGTTTCATATATATGTCACTATCAAATGAACCATACAAGTATGTTGTAACAACATCCATTAGACGCAATTCAAGATTCTCTTTTATTGCCAGACTAATAAGATATCTAAAAGTTGTTGCATCCATCACAGGAGAGTATGTTTCTTCATAATCAATTCCCGGTCTTTGGGAGAATCCTTGGGCAACTAATCGTGCCTTGTATCTCATAATTTTCCTTTCTCATTTCGCTTTCGCACAAAAACCCACCTGTAACCAACAGGTTTACAGGTTTCACACCAAAAGGTGTGCAGGTTACGGGTCTGAAGACTTCACTTTTTGTAAGAGAATTTAATTCTGCTTGAATTGCATCTTTCCATCTTGGCCAATCTTATCTTTTCTTGCATTCCTCGACCGATCGAGATTCATGATCCTCAGTTTCATCCATAATTTCTAGCGCTAGATTATATGCAAATGCATCATCGATGATGACTTTGTCACGGTTCCAAATTTTTCCCGACATGACATAGTTTAATGAGATCTCATTTTCTAAAGAATCAGGTACCTTTGTCTCTTCTATAGCAATAGAATTAGTCATGTCTACAATCTCCTAGGGAGATTTTTCTTAGTTTATTATTTCCTCGAATTGACCATCTTGATCCTTTGCTCCCTTTCTTTTCCGAGGATTTTTATCTTTGGAACCCAATGGTCTACCTCGTTTCATGGTAGGTGTTGATTCATTTGCGGTAGATGGTTGCCCATGTTGGACATCAATTGTTTCAGGAGCATTAGCAACTGGAATATATGACTTTGTCACTCTTTTTAAGCCTGTAAAAGCGTTTGGCAAATTATTCGCTAAGCTTTGTAAATGAATTATCCTTTGAACTTCTTGCTCACATAGGTTTGTACGAGGATCAAAGTGAGATAGTGATAATTCATTCCATCTTATTTCTTTATTTAGCTGCTTATCCTCTCCCCCTGTTGTTGGGAAATTTGACTCATCAAAATGACAATCAGCAAATCTTGCTGTAAATACATCTCCTGTTGATGGTTCAAGATATTTTATTATAGAAATGGACTCATATCCAACATATATTCCCAACCTTCTTTGAGGTCCCATCTTTGTGCGCTTTGGTGGAACAATTGGGACATACACCGCACATCCAAAGATTCTTAGATGGAAAATATCAGGCTCTTTGCCAAAAACCAACTGTACAGGGGAAGAACTATGGTAACTTGTTGGCCTGATGCGAATTAATGCCACTGCATGCAAAATAGCATGTCCCCATGCAGACATTGGGAGTTTTGACTTCATAAGTAACGGTCTCGCTATTAATTGGAGACGTTTAATAAATGACTCAGCAAGGCCATTCTATGTATGAACATGTGCAACTGGATGTTCAACACTTATTCCAATCGACATGCAGTACTCATTGAAGCCTTTTGATGTAAATTCACCGGCATTATCCAGGCGCATAGTTTTGATCGGATTATCTAGAAATTGAGCTCTTAACTTGATTATTTGAGCCAACAGCCGCGCAAACGCTAGATTGCGGGTTGATAGTAAGGAGACGTGAGACCATCTAGTTGATGCATCAATTAAACCATAAAATATCTAAATGGTCCACTTGGTGGATGAATTGGTCCACATATATCTCCTTGTATGCGCTCCAGAAAAGCGAGGGACTGATGTCCAATTTTAGCCGGTCATGGGCGCACAAGCAGTCTCCCTTGAGAGCATGCGATGCATGGGAAGTCATTCGATTGGAGAACCTTTTCATTCTTTGGTTCATGCTCGCATGAGCTATTAATAATTTTTCGCATCATTACTGATCCGGGATGGCCTAGCCGGTCGTGCCATATAATAAAATTGCTATGGTTGGTGAACTTCGGTTCCACCACCATATATGAGTCATTCCTTTTGAGACTTGTATAGTATAAACCAGAAGATAATTCGGGTAATTTCTCCAACACATATTTTTTCCCCGATGACATCTTTGTAATGTTGAGGTACTCCACATTACCCTCACACATTGTCTCTATATGATAGCCATTTCGGCATATATCTTTAAAGCTCAACAAATTTCTTTGAGACTTTGGGGAATAAAGTGCTTCGTTTATGTCTACTTTTGTCCCACAAGGTAACATTATTGTGGCTCTTCCTGAGCATTGTATTAACAACTGCATCATGTACCACAAGGTACGAAAAATATACTTTACTCTTTAGTATGGTATGCGTTGTTGCACTGTCTATAAGACATATATCTTTTTTTTCGGAAGATCTTCAGCCAAAGAGTTTTCCATATATACTTCAAAAGAAACATATACCAATAAATATTAGTTTATTAGAATAAATTAATTAAATACTAAGCAGTTACATGCATGAGTATTAAACACAGATATGAATTTATTCTGTAGCAAAGAAAGTTACAGCATACTTAACTCTTATTGTAATTAAGACATATTTATTCTTATGTGGACTAGAAAGTTACGATATAAATTATTCTTGAATGAAGAAATCAGAAACATCCAAATCTTTGGTGTTCGGCAGTTTCGTGCCCAATGAGGTTTTCCTCCACAACGATGGCATGGATATTCAGTTTTATCCATTTCATGATTTTCTTTATCTCTCTTTTCTTGTCTTTCATGAGGTCTAGTTGTGTTCTTGAAGTGAACACTATAATTTCCTCTACCACGACCTCGTCCATATTCATAGCCACGACCACGACCTCGGCCAGGTCCACGTCCTCTATTTTGGTAATCATATCTTGTCGCATTCGCTTCAGGGAATGGACTAGAACCACTTGGGCGTGACTCATGGTTTTCATCAAAAGCTCATTGTTTTGTTCAGCCACAAGCAAACAAGAAATAAATTCAGAATATCTATTGAATCCTTTCTCACAGTATTGCTGCTGAGGCAGCACATTTGATGCATGGAATGTAGAGAATGTTTTCTCTAACATCTCCTCATTTGTTATTTTTTCTCCACACAACAGTAACAGTGATGTGGCTGAATTGTATTCAGAAACACTTTTATACTCTTGCAACTTTAGGTGCAACCACTCATAACGAGCTTAAGGAAGGATCACTGTTTTCTGATGACCAAATCTTTCTTTTAGTTTGTTTCAAAGAACAAAATCAAAGCCTTAGCTTTATCTTGGCTAGATGCATTTTTTTTATCGCATCACCAAGCCCATTGGCATTCAGGTGAGTTTCAGCATCTAGCACCCATGACAAGTAATTCTTGTCCGAAATATCCAGTCGTGAAATCAAGCTTGGCAAGATTCAACATAGTAAACTACAAAATATATAGATTGCAAAAGTCAAAAAATAACGCAAGAACAAAATATAGAAACAAATACAAAAAATAATGTCTTACCACAAAAATAACATTATGATCAACGAAATGTTTCTTACCTAGTTCTTGATAGCTTTTAGAGACAGTTTCGTGCTGATAACGTGTTATAAAATAACTAGTTGTAATGTAAGGGAATATATAAAATGGAAAGAGTGAGAGATGAAATTGGAAACTCTTATTCACTTTCCAATACATAAGCTCTCATATATATAGCCATATATGAGAGATGGAGTTACAAGTATTGATGCTAGGAGAGTTACACCATTAAAGTAGGAGGTTGTAACTTTGATGGTATAGGGGTTATGGACATCCACATTAATATTTCATAACAGGCTTGCCAATATTTTGATTAACTTTTTGATTGTTTATATTTCTATTAATGTTGCCAAAAAGATATCTTAGCTACTATCGAAGCCAGAGACACAAATTTAGTCATAACCAAAATATTGGCTCGGATAGTTTTGGTGGACATCCAAACAGACCCATAAAGAATTGCACTCATGAGAAGCTACTGTGTTCGTATACTCCTACCGCTAGAATCGAAAGGCACGGTAGAGATGGGCGCAACTCAATCACGGAGAACAAAAAACAACTAATAAGAGCTTGTTTGGTTCGTGATTTTTTTTACTGAAACACAAGGTTCCATTACATCAACGATGTGGCATATCGCCGACAACCTTGACAGTTACAAAGTCTGGAAAATCATACAGCCAGTGCATCTGACTACTTGACTTCAGACCAGCGCCAAAAGACGCTAATGCATGAGCAACCGAATTACATTTTCTGTTACACCATTGGACTCTTACATCATCAAAAGATAGACGCAATAGAGTTTTAGCTTCTTCAAATAAGACTCCAAATTTCGATTTATCATGCACATCACTAATAAGAGCCTGCTTGACAGCTTGTGCATCCGTCTCGAAGATCGCCCGGTTGCATCCCAGGTCGTTTGCTCTATAAATAGCCTCGATAATTGCAACCGCATCGGCTTGAATGGCTTCGGAAACATTATTAAGAGGGCCTGCATCCGCAGCTTGCGGTTCGCCGTCTTCATTCCTGATAACATATCCCCAACCACCATTATGGAAATTTTCAGAAAAAGCACCATCAGTGTTTATTTTCAAAAGTCTAAAAACCATTCATCATGGAATTCTTTTGAGTGAAACTCTATTGAGGATGACCTGATGCTTAGTTGCTTGGCCAGGAGCATGCCTGAACCTGCGAGGAGTTTGTTTGCTTGATGTCCACATGAGCTCCCTGGTCCAGGCCAGGCTTCCTCAGGCCTCCAAAAATGACTACCTGAGCCAGGCTCCTTCCGAGAGCACACATTAATCACAGTGAAGTTGTATTTCTCGGGCCTACTGACCCAGGTATCCGACGAAAAAACTCATTTGCATGTATGCCTGTCAGGCACAATAATCAAATCTCGAGGGAGCTTCCCAGGCATCGCTTTTTGCCAAGCACACGGCTCGGGGCAGCAACCAAAAAACCACTAAGTCACACAAAAAAACCACTAAGTCACAAAAAAACAATCAGTAAACACAAATTATTTGTACAACTCAATCTCGTTATTCCAAATGGACATGGGGAATACATATTTATCAGACCTTTTTTTTATTGGTAAATGCCCTCTAAGAGTAAGCATTCTTGCACTTTACTCTTAGAGCAAGATTAATAGTTTAGTCCGCTCCTGGCTGTAAGCTTTTATCGTGTCATCTTTAGCTAACATATAGTTAGCATGTATAATAAGTTGGTTACAAAAATTTAGAGCATCTCCACTCGTCCCCATTATATTTCATCCGGCGCATGGCCATATGGGAAGGCGCCGGTGCAACAACACTACTTGAAATCACAAGTTTCCTAGTACCAAATACTCTAGGGGAAAGCATAAATACGTTAGGTAAAGGCTTTACCTACTAACCGCACTAGGGAAATAACCCTAGGTATAGTATGGTGGGGAAAGAGGGCTTTCTCTAGTGGCATTTGTACAACTCTAGGGGAATATTTCTTTCCCTAGTGGCTGAAACTCTAGGTAAAGAAATCGCATGGTAGTTATGTGCCAACATGGAAAGTTATGATCCCTAGGGTCAATTTAGCTCTAGGGAAAGGAATGGGACCAATATTTGAATCAGATTTGCCACATCATCATCTTTCCCTACAGGACATTACCTACCAGGATCTAAACTACACTCTAGGGAACCATATGTAATTCATATTGACCATATTTGAATTTGAAATGACCATAATTCAAATATATTCGAATGGAGCCAAAATTAATAACCAACAAAAACTTCAGAAGACACATTATATTCACTCATTCTCAGTCTTCATTCAAATAACATGTCTGATCAGTAGCAAGCAACAAATGATTACAGCCGTGACAGATCATACATGGCCAGAGTTAGCTATGGCCAAAAAATATGACACGCTATGTCAACTATTGTCATATATCAGTAAGTAGCTAGATTTTGCTACTCCAAAAAACTACATAAGCAAGACCTATTTAGTTGCTGGCATTTGGCTACACTCATGAGCAGCGATGAGAAAGTAATTGCGCCTGTTGCAATCTCATTGAAGAAACCTCCAAACGCATCTTGATCTGCAGCATGCGCAGGCTCGTTGGCAGAAAAATTTGAGCTAGCATTGTGCTCCTGAAAATAACACGACAATCATGTGGTAGCATCAATATATACAATGGTAGTAATTAACATCTCATTAGAAATCTAGTCAGTATATACCTTTAAGTTAAAAGCAACTCTACATGTACTTTGTTCAGATGTTTGGATGCATTAGAGTAATTATGTGGTAGCATCAATATATTCAAGCATGCTCGTACTAAACTTATGTTCACATGCATCGGAGTAATTATGCTAAAGGGGCTGCAATCTCTCAAGCTGTACACACAGTTAATATGACATCCTAAAAAAGCTAATAGTATTTTTCTATTGTGAGAACAAAGCACAGGACAGTGTGTCGATCAGTGTATTGACAAACAAAACTCAAGAGTGCAGATCTGGAAGAAGGCATCAAATTACATGACAACTAGATTCTAGTCTTTTTGGGGAGAAAAAGGAACAAACAACAAAGCACATATGTCCAATTAGCAAACCTGTCCATGACCACAGCCAATAGGGATAGAGGGAGTATAAGCCTCCATGTATACCATTGAGCCTACCGAACGAACTTGACAAAGATGAGGTTGCCAGAGTGCTAGATAATCAACCAACTGTCAATTTGTAGCTAGAAACAAGTGATAGACAATCAACCAACTCACAATTAGCCAATCTAGAGCACCAATCAAATAAAAATTGGAATTGTATGCCAATTGAGTTATTTGAGACAGATTTTCCTAAAAAGATACAAAACTGGAGCTGAAACATAGAAATACCTTTTGTTTAGATACAAAATTTGGACAACATAATGACTATGCTGGAGCACCTAGTCGCTCCTCCTCTTCTTCTTCCTCCTCGAGCTGCCTCAAGCACCTGCGGCCTGTTTTTCTGCGGCGGTAGAAACATTCCTGCTTTCTTCTTGCACCCCAACCATTGTACATCCGGTCACATAATTGTTCAGAAGACATGGAATGCTTACTTGATTGCTTTGTAGCACAGAAGATCAGTTTGTTCTTTATTCCTTCAATCTGGCCAGCAAAAACTTGTATTTCTCTGAAAAGAATCGATGTACAAATTAATTAGACAAAGCAAAATAATGGTATAATTAGTACTGCACTTGGTCATATCTATATTATACATACCTATGAACAGCAAGCCTCAAAAACACCAAGCTTTTAGAACATTTACTTCTGAACAGCAGGCTTCACACAGTTGCTCCTTCAAAATACATACAAGAACATCAATACATTATCATTTTAATTTTTTATCAATGCAAAACAAGGTTAAGAATGCAGCAGCATGTGCAGGGGCGGATCTACGCCCAAGGCACCCTGGGCTGTAGTCCTAGTCGTGGTGAAAGTAGTATAGGTGATCATCACAACAAATCTCTAAAATTTAGTAGTACCAACACCACAGCCCTGGGCTTTACTACAGATCGATAAGATAATAAGGGTTAGGCAGTTAGTAGTAGCACTAGCAGCCAGTCCATCTATTGTTTCTCCATGTGTTCAAGTACTGAATATACTTCCATATCAAAGTGTAAATGGTGCATTTAGATACAAATTAGTTATATACTTTGGCCATTGAAATTTAGCCCCTCTCATGACAGCATCCACGCATTGGCCATTGAAATTTAGCCCCCCAATGAAAGTTAGATACAAATTAGTTATAGATACAAATTAGTTATATACTTTGGCCAAATCGTTGCTTCAGACAACCAAATCAATCGACTGAAATCATTACAAAGACACATAGAACATGACACATAGCAAATAAAATTAGAAATTAGAGAGGGAGAGACAGAGCGCTGGAGAAGATTGAGATGAGAGAGGACGAACCTGAAGGGGGATGGTCAAGGGGCGGCCACCACAGGGAGCCACTACGGACGGCACGGACCCGCTGCTGCCCAGATTCCTCGGAGAATTCCTCCAGAAACGGTCACCGCGACCGCATCCTCACAGGAGGCACGCCCATCTTGATAGCGAAGGCGGCAGTTCTCGGCAGCGTGAATATGGCAGGGAGGGGCGGAGACTGCGAGTATGGCAGGGAGGGGGGGGGGAGGGAGAGGAGAATCCCTCCAGAAACGGTCGCCGCGACCGCATCCTCACAGGCGGCACGCCCATCTTGACAGCGGAGGCGGTAGTTCTTGGCGACGCGGATATGGCGGGGAGGGGCAGAGACTGCGAGTATGGCACGGAGGGGAGGAGACATAGGAGAATAGTGGTGCAGCGCTGGTACGACGTGCACGGAAGGGCAGGGCTGGTGGGGGAGGGTGGGGCGGCGTGGGTACAACAAGAGGAGGAGGGCGGCGAGAGGAGGAGGAGACTGGGAGAGGGGAAAGAGAAGCCAATCGAGGGGAGAAGATGATCCAGAGCAGGTCCTTCTCCACGGACCAGAAAATTTTCGCTCAACCCTCTCGCTGTCGACCGGGCCCGCGCAAAGCGTCGCGCGCGCGACAGGAAAATAGCGCGGGATGGACCCGAAAAGAGAAGCAAATCGCCAGCCATGAGCTTCTTTCCTCAGCCAAGGTGGCATTCTTTACCTAGGGGCCAAATAACTCAAGGGAAAGTTTACTTCATATTTATTTTTGGATGCAAATTTCCTTTAGCTAGAGTAACACTATTTGCACCTTTACTTTACCTAGAGTAAGTAAAATCGGATTTAGGGAAACACATGTACCCTAAGGAAACTTGTGATTTCTAGTAGTGAATTTTTTTGGGGTGGAACCGGCACCCAGCCGCACCTCCAAACATCGTCCCTCAAATTTAGTTTGTTTCACTGATAGTGGTGGCCCGTGCTGCTTTTCAGCTTCAACCGGCGCCCCTGCTAGCCTCCCTGTGAGAAGGGAGTGGATTGGGGGCGCCGGCTAAATTGATGCGGCAGGCCAGCTACTTTTTTATTTTGGGGAGCGGACTGGGTCAGTTTTTTGGCGCCGGCGCCCCCATAACCTGTTTGGGAGGCCTTTAGGGGGGCGCGGCTGGAGATGCTCTTATTATTTTATTATGAGCAGGCCCACATTGTAGTCTCATATATTGCCTAGGAGCACGTGCTGCAGCTGGCTATTAGATAGTAGCCCACCTCTATTCTCTCTCCTTTTCTCTTCCCTCCAACTAAGCAAAACTATAATATTTAAAGTCTTATAGCCAGTTTATCTTCCCTTATTATTCTTGCTCTTACACAATACCGTACAAAACCGCACACTGCCATACAATAGAATTAAACTATTCCCGCTCTTGCGCCTGACTATTATTTGAATTGCATGATAGAACGTGCAATAGAAACCAATGTGTAATAAAAAATATTGCAAATAGAACGTGCAATAGAAACTAGTGGAAAATGCAGTTAAGAAATTAGAGTAGAAACTCATGCAAATGTGCAATAGTCAGGTATGCAAAAAAAAACATGGATCAATGTTTCAGTTCTAAATCAAATACAATATCATGTAAAAACTAAAAATAATAATACTAGAATTGTGAATCGGGAACTATCAGCTGAAGCTGAAGAGAGCAAGAGGTAAGCCAAGCCCGTGCTCATCGAGGCGCGCCCGGTCAGCCAGTCCGGGAACACTCTAATTCTCTATTTGTTTCTATAAAATGTCTTAGTTTTGTTCTAAGTCAAACTTTTCAGTTTATGAAAAAATCTATTAAGATTTACAATATCAAAGAACTATAATCTAAAAATATGTCATGAAATTTTTCATACAACTAATCTAGAGTTGATAGTCTTACAGAGTGCTGATGCCCTGACTTGCTGTAGACGACGGAAAATGGAGAAGGATCGCTGATGATGATGATGTCATTGGAAACGGGGAACAAGAAAAATGGCAAAGGTCTTAGAGTGAAGCTCAACACAAACGCCACAAGTAGCCTTGTGAAGTTAGTATATATGGAAAGTGTAACAAAATGCATGAATTACATTGAGAAAGGTCAAACGTTGAAAGACATTTTAGTGAAACCAGAGTAAAATTTTAGTGCAACAAGAATTTCTATTTTTTGAAAATTCTGTTATTGTTTCAGTCAAAATTCATTTTGATTCCATTTCAGTTTCACATTAATGTATTTTGGAAATCTTTGTGAACCAAAAGAAATGAAGTTTGAATTACTCAAATTTCACTTCATATAATTTTGGAGGATTCCAATTCTTAAGAATTCGCCCTATATGTCTCGTTTGATCCATAAGATTGTAAGCTATAGGAATCTTTTACCTGGATCCATTTATGTTATATTTCATGGGAAAATTACATGCATTCCAACCTCCTGATAAGATATTTGTGTTTTTCTCGTCCAGAATCAAACATTCAAACATCCAATAAATCCTGTAGTATCCATGGTGGTGTGACAGTTCAACTCTGTATTCTTTCTGTTCATGCATTTTGAAAACCCAATGAATCAAAAACATCTCGATAGTTTTGTGAAGGGCTCTGAACAAATCACACATTCCGCACTCGCTCTTTTTATCTTGTGCCATAGTGAACGAGTCCAACGACAGTACGACTAGGACCCATTCTGCCTTTCCAAGTTTCCAACTACTCCAACTGTCCCAAGTCCCACCTCAAACAATACCTCGTTGTTCAAACAAAGGGTAGATTCACGCCCCCCTCTCCCGTTTATTGGAATCGGAAAGGGGAACCTCCTCCATTTCTCAAGTCGGAGCTCGGCTCGTCCTCGTCGGTCGATCCGGCTGCGCAAAACCACAGCTTTCTCGGCGCTCCGGTGATCTATTCATCCCCCTCCCCCGGCTCGCCCTTGTCGCCGAGCGCAGGGCTGGGCGTTCCAGTGGCTGGTCGAGCTAATCTTCGGCGAGCTTGCTTCCCTTCCCTTTGCCTTTGGGTAGGAGGAAAGGTGAGCGACTTCTTTAAATTAAACTTAACTAGTCCGTGTCTGGCCTTGGTTGATTGGCTCTCGCACGCTTTCTTGCTTTATTCTTTGCGATGCATTTGATCCACCCTTTTGCTTTCTCTTCCGGGTTTTAAAGACCAGAGAGGAGGTTTGCCAACTCCGAATCTTGCATTTAGTTGGGGAATTCGCTAGGTAGGCGGCACATACAGGACTTTGTCGGCGGCCTTCTTTTACCCCCCGGGGGAGAACTCTCGTGGGTTCTTTGATTCAAGGAGGGGTTTTTGCTCCGTAGGGTCTGTCTTTAGGCTTAGTTATTGGGAACTCGAGAGAAAAGTTCGCTCAGATATCCCGATCTGCTGCCGCCGGTGGCGCAATCTTGTTCCTGTTCATCATGGGTTAGTTAATCTTGTTCCCTTTGTGTCATGACATCCATGCAATCCACATATCTTGGTAAAGCACTGTGAACATGCCGTAATGGAGTATTGCTGAGATGTGCCTCAATTGCTAGACCGAGCAGCATGACTCTGTTATGGCAGAATGAAAAGGCTGCATTACGGTGTGTTATTTTTGCTATATCTATCACATAATTTGTAGTGATCGTAAAACATTATTGAATATCAGGTAGTTGCGCGTCAAGATGGGATCGCATATGATAGAGCAAGATGGAGGGTAGGAAAGGGAGAGGAAGATTGAGGAATTTTGTCCGGCGGATGGCAATGGAGTGCCTGTGCTCCGGGGAGCAGTTAAAGAATGCAGATGAGACCTTCCGGTCATCAGACTCTACGATCACCAAAGATTTCTCAGCCAGTGGGTATTCGTCGCGGAATGGGGAGGTCGAGCAGTACCTCGATAATGGAAACATCGAGGAAGCCGAGTTGTCGCTCCGGGAGGGCGTCTGCCTTAACTATGAGGTTGGTGTTTCTTTTCATGAAATTAATTTTGCTGTGTGATAGAGTATGCTTTGAACAATTTATTTTTTTCCAAATGTGAAGTCTCTGAAGTTTGAACCTGCTTTCTTGTAAATATCTATCTTTTGCTTTCCTGTGAAGTAATTTATCGACAGCTAGTTTGCTTACTAGTTTGCTTACTAGTTAAGTTAATCTTTGCCTTTAATGCTTCTTTGTGAAGGTAGCTGTAAGTTTATAGAAATATGCCTATTTGATCTCCTACCAGAATTGGCTCACTAGCTCCTTCCTCCTTGCTGTTTTAAGAAACCATATGTCTTGTCCTTTTCTGGCATGCGATTTGTCAAACAAAAGCTGTTTCCTATTTGAATTTTACTAGTTTAATTTTCTACAACATACGCTACAGATGCTATTTAGTTTAGAAGCTTTTAATGAGTAAATTATTTCTGTCCTTTCAGATATATATTGATTATTTCATTCCCACAACTATATTCATTGATTTGATCAGATGCTAGGATATCCTTTTTTTACGACATCTTTAACATTTGTGGATTTACCGATTGCAAGCTTGAGTAACATTTACATTTTGTAGGAAGCAAGGGCATTGTTAGGAAGGCTAGAGTACCAACGAGGGCATGCAGAAGCAGCACTTCGTGTGTTTGATGGGATAGACATATCTTCATTAGTCCCTAAGATGAAAATCTCAATTGCTAGAAAAGCAGTTCGTCGTAAGACTCGTTCACAGTGGGATTCTCCGCCAATGCCCTTGCATGCTGTCAGCCTACTCATGGAGGCCATATATCTGAAAGCAAGAGCACTTCATGATCTTGGAAAGTTCAAAGGTAACCTTCATATATCTGTCACACACATGAACAGGTGTGCATCATGCATGTGCGCAGCAGCTCCTGGCATTTCTTTTGTGTTAGAAAAGGATTTAAATTCTTTTTTTATTGTTCCTGCAGTCATGCGTGAGGTTACGGTAAGCATAACTTCAATTCAATTTGATTTTGCAGATGCTGCACAAGAGTGCAGAACGATACTGGATATTGTGGAAGCAGCAATACCTGAAGGTTTGCCAGCAGGCTTTGGGAAGGGTTGTAAATTGAATGAGATAATATGCAAGGCTGTAGAGTTTCTTCCCGAGCTGTGGAAATTAGGGGGGTTTTCACTTGAAGCCATATCTTCATATAGGAGGTCTCTTCTCAATAACTGGAATCTTGATGGAGAGACCATAGCTAACATACAAAAGGAATTTGCTGCCTTTCTTCTGTATAGTGGCTGTGAAGCACGCCCACCAAATCTCCATGCTCAGTTGGATGGTTCATTTGTACCACGCAATAATTTAGAAGAGGCGACTCTTCTTTTAATGATTCTGTTGAGAAAGTTCAATCTAGGACGGGTTGAGCGGGATCCCACTGTGATGCATCACCTTACTTTTGCACTGTCCATGTCAGGCCAGCTAAAACCACTCGCTGTACAATTTGAAGAATTGCTACCTGGTCTGCTAGACAAAAGAGAATGGTCGTACAATGTTGCATTGTGTTACCTAGCAGAAGAAGATGATTTTACTGCCCTGAATCTACTCAAAAGGATATTGAAGTCTGGACAGGATTCTGACAATCTCAAAGAACTTCTCCTAGCTTCAAAGGTCTGCGTTGAGAAGAGTGCTCATGCTGAAGGTGCTTCCTATGCACGGAGGGCCATCGCAAATATACATGGAGGATGCGAACAATTAGCAGGCACTGCAGGTGTTTTGCTTGGTGTTACCCTTTCGAATCAAGCTAGATATGCCATATCTGATGCCGAGCGAGCTTCATGGCAATGTGAAGCACTTGAAGTACTTGCGAGTGCTGAAAAAAATATGCATGTTAAAGATTCTATGGTAATGTACAATCTCAGCCTTGAAAATGCTGAGCAGAGGAAGTTAGATGCAGCGGTTTTTTATGCCAAAAAACTTGTCAAACTAGAGGCTGGATCAGAGTTGAGGAGTTGGCTTCTTTTAGCTAGGATACTGAGTGCACAAAAACTGTTTGCTGACGCTGAAACCATTGTTGATGCTGCTCTTGATCAGACTGGGAAATGGAATCAAGGAGATCTGTTGCGGACCAAAGCCAGAATTCAGGCTGCACAGGGGCAATTTGGGGCCGCAGTTGGGACATATACCCAACTTCTTGCTTTAATTCAACTTAGAACCAAAAGTTTCAGCCCCAGGACCTCCTTGACAAAGGTGCTTTAAAATTCTGGTTTCAACTCTAACTGTGGAATCATGACTTATTGTTCATATGTCAAATGTACTTATGTTCACAAAACTGAAATTCCCATGTTGCTGTTAGATCAACTCGTTAAATATTTAGTAGCTTTTACTTCCAGTCATAGCCGGATGCAATTTATAATGATTCGACAACAAGACATGAATATTCGATTATATTCATTTTGATTTTGAGATTTCAAGATGAGCATAGTTCTGAAAGCAGGAAAGTTGTGAGTACACTGGGTTAGATTAACCAACAAAAGCCACAGGGTTATTGATACCAAGTTACCAACACTCTTTTCTTTCAGTTCCAATTATTATTGTTATAATAGATTTGGTTGCATTTTTACATAGAACTATCAAAATCACCTATTCATCCTTTTGTATTGGTCGTTGTGTGGTTATGTCCATAGCAATAGCAAGTAGCAAATAGGAGGCCACTATGTTTCTCTTATTCTTGTATCACTTTTTACAGGGTGCTGAAGATGATAAAAACCTGGAAACAGAGACCTGGTATGATCTAGCTCTGTTGTACCTTGGCATGTCACAGTTTAGGGATGCAGAGGTTTGTGTATCAAAGATAAGAGTCGTCAATCGTTATTCTGCCTTGGCTTTGCATGCTACAGGTTAGTCTTGAAATATTTACATATGTATTTCCCACAAAAATAAAAATATTGTGAAAATCTTATGTGCTGTAAATATGTTCGGAGTAGGAACATGGAAGTAAAAACATTGACATGTCAACTCAATTAAGAATCAAAGCTCCACTTGGGTTTTACTCATTCATTAAGTGTTGGAAAATGTCAGTTGGGTTTTACCTACTCATTTAGTATTGTAAAATGTCATCACCTCATATTGTTTTTTGACTTCTATTTCCAGGAAAACTTTATGAAGCGAGGGGTCTTCCAAAAGAAGCTTTGGGGGCTTATTTTCGAGCATTAGATCTTGATTCTAAACATGTTCCAAGCTTGGTATCCGCCGCTATTAATCTACGACAACTTGGGGACAGACCATTGCCTTCTGTAAGGTGCTTCCTGACTGATGCACTGCAACTTGATAGAACAAATCATGTGGCATGGTTTAATCTTGGCCTACTCTACAAAGAGGAAGGTGGCAGATCAGCAGCTGAGGCTGCTGAATGTTTCCAAGCTGCTACTCTTCTTGAAGAAACAGCACCTGTAGAACCTTTCAGATGACATTTATGTACAACAGTACAGGGGCTATAGAAACTGTAAGCTTTTGAAATGCTTCACTTAACACCAATGAAATACAGTAGTAGATTACAGAGTTCCAGACATGACCTAAATTATTGAGGGATTATAGCATCACCCCTGCCGTTCTTTTTTTGTTTAGCAGTTCAATACAGTTCCACTTTGTTTTCTATACATCAAGAAGAAAAATGGTCTTCTTCTCAATTTACTTTGTGGGGCAACTTCAGTCATTGTGATCTACAGATGTCGGTGTACCAGTATAATGTCAATATATCTTGTGCTATAGTGTTCATATCTGACAAATCATACAAGATACAAGATCTTCGAGGGGTTTTAATAATTTAGTTTTGTTATTGTTGTCAACTATCTAGTAGATAGAAACAGCTATTGTACTCCCTCTATCCAACAAAGAATGTCTCAACTTTGACCAAATTTGAATGCATCTATACACTAAGTCATGTCTAGATACATCCAAATTTTAACAAACTTAAGACATCTTTTGTTGGATGGAGGGAGTATGTAAGTTACTGTTGCATTACCGAAGTTCTGGAATTTGCTGTAATCCATTGGCTCTACTTAATGTTTTGTGGCATGTGCTGGATACTGTTGACAACTAGCACCATGTGAGTTTGCAAACAACCGAAGTTGTTGGATGGACAACACTTACCTGTGGAGCATTAAGATAGCTTCTATTGCAAGTACTCTATGCAGACTTAGATGCATTTTTCCATAGAAGACCCTTCACCGTTGTTGATGCAGATGCTTAGCTAGTAGTCAGTCTCTTGTCATGCATTGAGGAGATACTCCATTCTAACAGCTACAATTAAGATCGGTCACAATCTTTTGGTTGGTGGTTTTGCTCCGAGTCTGATGGACATTTGATGGCATTTGGTCTATTTAAGCAGTTCAGCAGTGATGAATTGAAGGATTCCCTTCTCATGATTGGCTGGCAAAGGTTCCTATTTGCACATCAGTTTATGTGAATGTCTTCACCATCACAGGTTTTCGCACTGAACTTTGAAGCTTATCATTTATCTTCTTGAACAAAGTAATGTAGATGACTTTTACAAAACACCGGTTTGAACTTTACTATTCCTCCGTCCAATAAAGGATGTCTCAACTTTGACTAAATTTGAATGCATCTATACACTAAGTTATGTTTAGATACATTTAAATTTTGACAAACTTACCCGATTTTTTTTTGACAAACTTGAAACATCTTTTGTTGGACGGAGGGAGTAGTTTACTTTCAATTAATTTCACCACAAAATTTTCACCTAGATGTTTGAACTACATCATCATTTTTTTTGGTAATTATATTCCAGTCCAGATTTCATTGACCCAATTTATGCCCCTTTACTAGTGTTTCTGTTTAATGTCTTCCAGCATACAATTTGAAAATGCATTTTAAACTCTTTGACTTGACTTCTTTGCGTATATTGGTTGCAGCAATCTACGAAATTCCACCTTGGAAATATTGAACTGTAACAATGAAACATGTAAAGCTTCAGGCAGAAGGGTTCCAAATACTCCCTCCGTCCAACAAAAGATGTCTCAAGTTTATCAAAATTTAGATGTATCTAGACATAACTTAGTGTATAGATGCATTCAAATTTAGTTAAAGTTAAATTTCCTTTGTTGAACGGAGGGAGTAGTAAATCTCAGTGCAGAAGCTCCGAAGCACCTTCTCCACCTCCACGCTCCACCCCATGCAAATTGGTGGGCAAATATCTTGCCTTGATCTTGAACTGTCTGTGAACTGTGAAGGCACATATGGGAAATTTCCAAAGGATTCTAACGAAACAACATTGATGATTTATTTTTCGAGAACCACCATTCCGGATTTACCACATTACATTCATTTTTTCAGCGAGAATTAATGTTCATATCCTCATCCCTACTTCTATGCTTGAGCTCCATGTCTCACCATCAAACAATTTCACCGTTCCATTCCTCACCTATGTTTCTTGGTTAACATTTTACTGATGTGAATATGCGAGGAACTATCGAGATTTATCCATGCAAAACCTATGTGCAAAATGTGCTGTCGGTCACCCTCTCTGTCCCTACTTATCTAAAGGCAGCTTTCCAGCCTGGTGTGCTCATTCCTGTGTACAAGCCAAAGTTGAAGTTATGTAGGTAGCTTTCCAGCCTTGAGTGATATGATTTCAGTATGTTCCGAATTAAACAAGGACCATTGGCGTCTCCCTGTTGAGCTACGGAATCTAGTGAGTTAGGGGCTGTTTGGTTCTTATAGCAATCTATACTATTTGGGTTTTAGTTTGGTTGGTAACCAATAACTTCACAAATCTTACCAACCTCTTCACAAGTCTTGCCAACTTTTGGACCAACCATGGACCAACAATTTTTTTAAATCTATCCAAGTTTATAAAAAAAATCTACCAATATCTACATCTGTAAATTAGTTATGTGTTATGATATATGTCTTCATTGTATACTTATTCGATTGTAAGTATTAATATATTTTTCTATAAGCATGGACTTAGACAAAGCTCTTATAAAAAGAACGGAGGGAGTAATATTATTCGGTTTGAGCAAAAAGAAGCTTCATTGTCTCTCTCTCCTGAGTGAAGAAAGACCTATAAGTCGTAAAAGGTTATAGGGCTCTTTCTTTTCGGTTTTCAAGATGTGCTTCTCTGAGAAGCTAGTCTTTTCCAATTTTCTGGAGAAGTCATCTTATAATTTTTGCTAGGCTTCCAAATTAGTTTAGAAAGTCTAGCAAAGTTTCACATGCGGTTTTTTCAGAAAGGCAGGAGAGAGCAGCTTCTCGTGAAAACCCATCCTGAAAGTCGAAAAGAAGAGGGCCATGGTGTTGTGTCTGCCATATTAGATCAATCTAACTTGACTCTATCTATATAAAGATAAAAACACTAAGCTTAGCTTATCATAGATTTCCTCTTAGGTCGTCTTCTACCGATTATACCAAACATATATGACAAAATAGTAAAATATGTAAAATCTATTCAACAAAACAGGATCATATGATTCACCTAGTTAAACCATTTTAGTTGAAACCTTGTTTGTAGTTTTCGCTATTCAAGTAATTCTTTTGTGGAAAATCAGAATGAAGTCTCAGGGAGCGAACACTGCGACACCATGAGCGTACACGTAGTGAAAGGAGGAAGGTGGCGACGAGGTCAACAACAGAAGGGGATGTCAGGGGGCGATGTTAACAACAAAAGGGATGTCAGGGGGACAAGATGACATGTGGAACATGAGAAGGAGAGCAGAATGTAGATAGCCTTTTTCTTTATGAAAAATTGAAAAAATAGAGATAGTTCGTGCGGGGAGGGCCTAGGACACTGTTCACATGTAGTTCTCGGAAACCACTAAAGTTTTTTTCTCAGAACATTGTCCATTAAGTTCTATGCATGCCTAAATCTCCAATATAAAGGTAAAAGATAATTGACCGGGTCCAGATAAAATCCTGAACTTGCCAAGAAACTAATAGACAAATCATCAAAACCCCTCTAGCCTTGTTTGGCTCACGGTCATCTTTTTTTTTTTTTGACAGCATAATACCCTTTTATTGATTGACGATTTAGAGTTACATCCTTCAGTATGAGAGGCACAATGCCGGGAGTAGATTTCGTTAAAGCAGCCAGCTGATGAGCCACCTCACGGTCATCTTCTCTGGACTGAGGCAAAAATAAGTACTCTCTCCGTACAACAAAAGATGTCTTAAATTTGTCAAAATTTGGATGTATAAAAAAACATGATTTAGTGGGATACATTTAAATTTAGTCAAAGTTGAGACATCTTTTGTTGAACGGAGGAATACTAGTTTTTTCTAGTGCAAAAAATAAGTACTAATAGAAAATAATAAGGTACGGAGTACTACCTCCGTCCAAGAAAAAGGGACGTATTAGATTTCTTTTGACCAATGCTTTGACCCAAATTACTCTATTAATATATTATTATATGACATAGATTCATATCCATTATATTCCTACTCAAGAATATTTACTTATGGTTATGATTTTGATCACATTAGTCACATATTCATAAATTAATTTGTGGTCAATCGAACCATAATATGCCCCATGTTGTTGGACAGAGTGAGGAGTACAATCCGTTTGAACCCGCAGGAAGTTCAAATGAACAAGTCCCTCCTTTCAAAATAAAATAAAATGAACAAGTCCCGTTAACGATGGCCCACAGGAATGCCAGCCCAGACTGCAAACTTATCGGCCCAACAAAACAGCTCTTACTCCGTGAGGCGCCACGCCAACACGCGGCGGCGGTGCGGCCGGGAACTGAACGTCCATGCCACCGCCCGGCCCAGATGCTCCTCCGTTCTCCAGTCTGTCGGGGCAGCCTCCTCTTCCGCAGAAGCTTCCCCTTCGCGACCACCACTACCACCAGAACCCTAAGGGCGCTCACAACAACTGTCGCAGCTACACCCGTCATGTCCTACCGCGGTGGCCGCGGCGGCGGCGGCACCAACTCCCAGCGCGGTCGCGGGCGCGGGCGCGGCGGAGGAGGCAGGGGAGGCCGTGGCGGTGGCGGCGGTGGGCGGGGCGAGCAGAGGTGGTGGGACCCGCAGTGGCGCGCCGAGCGCCTGCGGCAGATAGCCAGCGAGGTGAGGGCTCTGCTCCGGTGCATCACCGTCGCTTGGTGGTCTTTTCCTTGTTTCGTGTGGATTTCGTGATATGTACTCCCTCCATTCCTAAATACTTGTCGTGGTTTTAGTGCAAATTGCTGTCAGCCTGTGACTCCTGTAGTTTATACTCTAAAGTGTGTTATACTTTTGTATGAAAGCACGGAAGTCTGTAGCTAATGTCGGTACATAGATTGATCAACAAGTTTATTTCTAAATTCTAATTTGCTGCTATGTCGGGCCTACATACTGCAATGGAGTTAGCTGTGTGATGTTTTAGTTTCCAGGAAGTTTGAACAATCACCAGTTAGAGTTCACAAAATCTTTTGATCGCATCTCTGGTGATATTTGTTCGGTGCAAATGTGTTGTTAGTAACTGTTTCAGCTACATCACCTCCCATCCAAATGGTACGGTGGTGTAGGCCTGCACAACCTTTACTGGTCCGCTCAATTTCAAAAAGATACATTTGATTTAATTGTACTTGTGTAGTTAACTATTTAAGATCTATCTTCTTGTGACTAATGTTCAGGTGGAAAAGGTTGATGAGAATGAGTGGTGGAATAAGATTGGACAATTAAGAGAAGGATCCCAGCAGGAATTAGTAGTTAAGAAGAATTTTGGACGCGATGGACAGAATATACTTGCAGATATGGCTCAGAGACACGGGCTTTACTTGTAAGGATGGATATTCTGTGCTTATTTCTCTCATTACCACCATGATTAACTTCTGTCAATATATGCAACATAATGCTGTTATCAGTCAATCACTGTTTCCTGAATTTGGTAATTTATTGCTAGTTTACTTATGATTTTGTCTTCAGAAGATGAATGACTATCTGAGTTTATGCCTATAAATCGTTTGATTCTTTTTGTGATATGCCTATAGCTCACACTTTAAATCTGACAATTCTAGTCTCTCTCTCTCTCTTGTGTTTTAACCTGGGGAGGATAGCAATGCATACAACAAGGGGAAGACACTTGTTTTTAGCAAAGTGCCACTGCCTGATTACCGGGCTGAGCTTGATGAAAGGCATGGATCAACACAAAATGAGGTTATGCAATATCTTAGTGATAGCACACCTCAATATTGGTGTAGTTCTGTTTATTGATACTTAAGTTTGTACCATGGACAGATTAAGATGTCCAATGAGACAGAGAGACGAGTAGAAACCCTTTTGTCCAGGGCACAATCGAGTAACAATGGTTCTGCTAGCACATCCACTGTCTTGAGACGATCTTTGCCTAGCTCATCCTCGTCAGTAGTACCTGAATCAACAACGGATGTTGATAAACAAAAGCTCAGTTCTCAGCTTAGGGATCTGCAGAGTTCAAAAAAGGTAATGGCAGTGATTTTCCAGTGAATCAAACCCTGTCAGTCTTCGAGCATCTTCTCACCCAGATTTCTTAAGGCATACCACCTATGTTTTGTTTCAGATGATGCCAAGTGCTAGAGCAATGCAGTCTTTTAGGGAAAAATTACCAGCATTCAAAATGAGAGAGGAGTTTTTGAAAGCAGTAGCATCCAATCAGGTAAGAAGTAAGAACTATAAGATGGTTGATCTATCCTGGTACTGTTTATTTTACTTTTTTTTTGCCGGGAGGTACTTTTGGGTTTATAGCCTTGGTAAATTACTCCCTCCATTGAGAATTACATGTCGTTTTAGAAATAGGCAGTATGCAATAGTGATGCAAGCAGGATCCTGCTTATGTCCTGCTTCTAGGACACTAGGATTTGCTAGTTCGAAACGTCTTGACCTAAGATTTGAAGGTTGGCCTAGTGGCAGAATATATGCGGGATCCCGCTTGCATCCCTAGCCTGCAACATGTAACTTTGGCCATCTCTTTTGAGACGAATATATTGGTCAAAATTTATAAAATTACAATATTATGAAAATATTTTTCATAAGAAATCTAATGATATTATTCAGAGCTGGTGAAGTTTGACTGCACGCTTTCTAGGACAACATGTAATTACAAACGTAGGCAGTAGTAAATTTCACTGGTAGTTTTTTGAATTGTTGGGTACAGTTAAATGACTTGAATTAATGTACTTTTTAGTGCTAGCAGAATTAATGTTGTACTGTTTGTGGTTTTCGTTCATGTATTTTATGTGGTGATATTCATTATATTCTTAAGATTGCCTATCCTGTAGGGCTGTAGGGTTCTATAGTTGTTCTGATCAGTACAAACATTTAATTTAAGTTTCTTATTGGATTTACTGTTTCAGGTTCTGGTTATTTCTGGTGAGACAGGTTGTGGTAAAACAACACAGCTTCCGCAGTTCATACTAGAAGAGGAGATAGATAACCTTCGGGGTGCTGATTGCAGCATAATATGTACTCAACCCCGCCGTATATCTGCCATATCGGTTGCAGCACGTGTAGGATCTGAGAGAGGTGAAGAACTTGGTGAGACTGTTGGATACCAGATTCGCCTTGAATCAAAACGATCTACACAAACACGACTGCTATTCTGCACGACAGGAGTTTTACTTAGAAAACTGGTATGACTTTGTTGATAGATAGATAGATAGATAAGCATATCCATGAGTCATGACTTACCAGACCACGTCATCTTTGCATCGATAATTTTTCTTTTGTTTTTTTTTGTTAGAACAGAAGTGTATGTTTTGCCTTGTTCTTTGTTGACAATTGTCGATAGCTGTACGATCATCAAGTTTATTCTGATATTTCAAGGAAATCAAAGGAAAGAAGGAAGTTTTACCCTTGTTGCTTAGGGTGTGTTTGGATGGTGGCCAAAATCCACCAAATTTTTAATCGTGACCAAAAAGTTGGTCTTTGTTTGGATTGTTGCCAAATTTTTGGCAAGCCACTGCCTCTTTGTCAAGTCTAGTTCATTTCTCTTGCCAATGTTGGCTAACCCTTGGGCAAGCAAAACCTTGAAAGCTTGAACAAAGTTTGGCTAGCCAATTATTTCATAGGGTGCACTTGGGCCAAAACCAATCACACCTTTACTTTACTATATGCAAAATTATGAAGCGGTAGGTATTATTATGGTTTGAATTGGTTGTGCAGTTGCATGTTCAGCACTCCTTCTGTTTCGTTGTAACTGTCACTGCCTTGAGAGTCTCTATTTCAGAAGATGTCTCTATTGAGGAAACCAAGAGCATATTTAATGCAGTGTTTCCACTTTCTTCCCCCTACTTTAATGCTTTGGAAGAGGTTAAGTGGTTGTACCATGTCATGCATGGTTATTCTTCATTAGGTTCCCCTGGTCTGTGCGCATGGTGGGGTGGTGACATATAGTCATACAGAGGGAGTATTGGAAATTGGCTGTTTTAGTTAACATCGTACATTGCATTAGCGA
The DNA here is from genome assembly GCF_000005505.3 of Brachypodium distachyon. NCBI lineage: Eukaryota > Viridiplantae > Streptophyta > Magnoliopsida > Poales > Poaceae > Brachypodium > Brachypodium distachyon. The sequence continues at coordinate 29,570,085 of NC_016133.3, read as the reverse complement.
CGAGTAGTTCCCAATCTGAGCGAAGGGGAACACAAAGTTTTGTTTATTTTTGTTAGAAATCTGAAAGAGCTAAAGTTTGACCATGCAGATGATTTTATCACGCATGTGCCAGTCAGCCTGTATATCATTACCCTGGCTCCTTCACAACCCACGCATGTGCCTGTCAGCCTGTTTACCCTGGTTCCTTCACAACCTGCGTCCAAAGCTAGTCAAAATATTCTGTTGCTATCTAGCACTCCAATCATATCATACTGGACTCCCTATTAGATATACAGAAAATTCCATCTAGTTTCAAATTATGGTAAGTTTTGTCGTGAGAAACTTAAATTTGGTGCAAACAATTAATGATCTGCAGGTTCAGGATCCTGATTTAGTTGGTGTAAGCCATTTACTAGTTGACGAAATTCATGAACGTGGCATGAATGAAGACTTTCTCATCATAATTCTCCGTGACCTTCTACCGAGGCGTCCTGACCTCCGCCTTGTATTGATGAGTGCAACAATAAATGCTGAACTTTTTTCCAAATACTTTGGAGAAGCTCCAATTATGCATATCCCGGTATGCGACTTTTCACAAACAGCACTGACAAAGGGTAAAAGGCAAATACATATCCGCTGAAGTTTTTTTGTGCATTGTACTTATACTGAGGTGTTTTGAGCAGGGTTTTACTTTTCCTATTGCGGAGTTGTTTTTGGAAGATATTTTAGAAAAGACCCGCTACAAGATCAAGTCTGAACGTGATAATTTCCAAGGAAATTCTAGAAGAAAGAGGTTTGCATCAGTTAAGAATGACCCGATATCTGATGTTTTTGAGGTAAACTTTAGTGTCTTTTACATCTTGTCTGGCTGCCCGCTATAATTTCTTAAACAAGTTCTGGCATACCCAATATATCCAGTATATCAGAAGATTTAGCTTTACTTTTGCTAAATGAGAAATTTTAATTACTAACAGCCCGTTTGGTAACCATCGTTTCATTTCATTTGGTAGAAATGAAATGAAATCCAATTTTTGATAGGATTTCATTTGGTTGAATTTGAATTCCTTGTTCAGAAATCATGTTTGTCTACCACATGGATTTGTGGAGTGATAGACAATTCCAGAGAAATGATGGCTTTTGGAGAGGAATTGGGATTAGTTATAGTACAAGTCCATGGAATTTGAGATTGAATTCCCGTGGCCAATTCTGTGCCAACCAAACAAATTTGTTTCTGGAATTCGAAATTAACTCATGAATTCTAAGCTCAAATGATGGGTACCAAACGAGCTGTAAACTGAATTGTAGAAGACATAGCAACAGTCAGATGCTTGATTTCCCCACCCTTTACAACTAGGAGTGTTGATAGCTTTGTTTTGATCACATATTTTTTTCCAGGATGTTGACATTAATAAGGAGTACGGAAATTACAGCAGTACAACAAGGCAGTCCCTTGAAGCTTGGTCTGCCACTGACCTAGATTTGAGCCTTGTATGTACTCTGAACTGGTTACTTTTTTTTTTTTGCGAGATGAACTGGTTACTTTCACGTGCATACATTTAAGTTCACATGTAGCTGGATTGCTTGTTGTTAATTAGTCCATTTGGTATTAGTGGAACTGCAGATGTCTGGGTCGGGATAAATGACTGGGCCAGTAGCAGATGTCTTGGATCAACTTTTCTGGTATTGAATTGATTAGGAAATACTTGTGATAATAAGTATTGTAGATGCAAATATGTGTAGCTCATCTGCAACATTGAGAAATGCTATGTTTTTTCAATCCGTCATAATTTTTAATGTGACATTCAGAATGTATTAGAACTTAGAACAAACCAAAAGGATCAGCTTGCTGTGAATAGCTAGGTTTTCTCATTTTCTACTCTCAACATAGATTGAATGTTAACTTAATTTATATATTGTTATAGTAAATCGAATCGAGAAGCGCATCTAGATTTTTTTTCTCCTTGAGTTTTTCATGTTGATTTGGTACCACCAACAAAAGGAGATTTATGATCCCTCCTATTTGTGCGATGCACTTGACATCTCTAAAAAAAGTGAACAGCATGTCAGGGAATCCCATTATCATGTATTATGTTAACATTTTAGGTGGAAGGAACAATTGAGTACATCTGCCGTCATGACGGAGAAGGTGCAATCCTTGTGTTCCTTACTGGTTGGGATGAAATTTCAAAACTTGTGGACAAGATTAAAGGGAATAATCTACTTGGCAATTCCAATAAATTCCTAGTTCTTCCATTGCATGGTTCTATGCCAACTGTCAATCAGCGTGAAATTTTTGACAAAGCACCAACTAATATGAGGTAAGTAGTCACCTAGGTCCTAGACATTTAGAAACGTCAAATTTTGATTTATGCTTTTATGGATATGAGTCTGCTTTTTCATCGATGATGTGTCATACTTTTTTCTTTCTACTTGCGTACCTTCTCACTCTCTCGGGATAATGCCTCCACCATTATGAGTTATAGGAATATAAACATGTTGGGTCTCTTGCACTTCTCACCACTAAAGGGGCAGGGGCAAGGAGCCCAAGTCAGCTTAGAGATAAGCTTTATCTTCAATTTACTTGCATATTAAGTTAGTTAATTAAGATTGTGTTAGTTGGGAAGTTTAAAATGGATCTGTAAAGAGCCAACCCTAGATATAAAGAGACCCAGGCCTACAGTTGGGATATCAGAAAATCAATAAAGAAGATAAGAGGAGGCTCGCCTCAGGTTATCCCAAACCCTAACTTCTCCCATGCCCACGATGCACAGGAATCCCCACGATTATGCTCTCCAGAGCCTAGGCCATGACACCAGTAGCAGCGTCTTTAATGGTAAAGTTAAGTTTTGGCATAATATGTAGCACCTAGGTAAAGTTATCGCTCGGAAGTGAACTACTGGAAGTACAAATTTGTGACAATGATTTTGGATAAACTGTTGTAGTTAACCATAGAGTTAACTTATACATTGTTCCTCTCAGTTTCATTTTGAACTATTGTGCCACCTGAACTATGATCTCTTACATTCACTATTACTGCATTCTGCTAATTGTTCTGCTAATAGTTGTCAACTTATTACCAATTTATGAAAAAAAAAGTCTTGTTATCTACTTGTGCAACAGCTCTAATTTCATTTGAGCTACTTGTCCTAGATTCTAATGGCTTTTGCAATTTTATTTGAACAATCAGAACTACCTTCATTGCTTATCTCTATTATATATGTATTGCAGAAAAATTGTTCTGGCGACAAATATTGCAGAAAGCAGTATTACAATAGATGATGTTGTATATGTAATTGATTGTGGTAAGGCAAAGGAGACAAGTTATGATGCCTTGAATAAGCTAGCATGCCTTATGCCGTCATGGATATCAAAAGCCTCTGCTCATCAGGTACGTCACTGCACACTAATGCCACAATAATAATAATTGTGCCAAAACTGAAAATCCAATAATAATTGGTGTAGTTTATGATTTTAATGATGTTACACAGAGGCGCGGTCGTGCAGGCCGTGTTCAGCCAGGTGTTTGCTATAGGCTGTACCCGAAAGTCATTCATGATGCCATGCCACAGTTTCAGTTGCCTGAGATTCTTAGGACTCCTTTGCAAGAACTGTGTCTCACTATCAAAAGCTTACAACTAGGAGCAGTGGCCTCTTTCTTAGCCAAGTCACTTCAACCTCCAGATCCACTTTCTGTTAAGAATGCAATTGAGCTTCTGAAAACCATTGGAGCACTGGATGATTTGGAGGAGCTCACTTATTTAGGTTTGAAGTTTTGCTGATACCCTGCGTCTCACTTGCTTTATTTTGTTCCAGCTGTTTTTATTTACTTTTGCCTGTCCTCCTTGATTTATACAGGACAGCATCTCTGTACACTTCCACTGGATCCAAACATCGGGAAGATGCTGCTCATTGGATCTGTCTTCCAGTGCCTTGATCCTGCATTAACCATTGCTGCTGCTCTTGCATATCGTAACCCATTTGTGCTCCCAATTGATAGAAAAGAAGAAGCTGATGCTGTCAAAAGATCATTTGCTGGTGACTCCTGCAGGTAATTATTTTACTCTCTTTTCTCCCTACAAACACATTAAGATTTAGTGAGGAAGGTTGTAGAAATGCTTTTTTGACAAACCAATATTACAGAATTATGTTTTTGGTCTGATGGTCTCTTGCCTGTAAAATGAAGCAATGTCTTTGATATCATTAAGTGCTCCTTCATTTATAGTACCTGTGTACGTTTTAGTTCTCCTTCATTTGAGCCCAGTGGAGCAGCAGAATGTGGAAAGCTAAAACCTGTACTAGTTTATATGTGATATATTAGATATGGAGTACATAGCATCACTTGCCAATGATAGAATCCACCTGCAAACAGAAATCCATGCTGAAGTTATTTAAGGCATACTGGTAATTTCTTATGACCTCTTTTTACCAGTGATCACATTGCCCTTCTTAAGGCGTTTGAAGCATGGAAGGATGCAAAACACAGTGGAAGGGAACGTTCTTTCTGTTGGGAAAACTTTCTGTCCCCCATGACCCTGAAGATGATGGATGACATGCGAAATCAATTTTTCGATCTACTATCTGATATCGGTTTTGTTAGCAAGACAAGGGGAGTGAAGGTTTGAGCTCTTGCTCTTTCTTGCATTTAAAAAACAATTATTGTAATATAATTGAATATGTGGGAAAACACACCATACTACAAGGTGTAGTTACTCCCATGTCTCATATACTACCACGTGGTAGTATATATTCTACTTTATTATTTTTTCATACATTCATATACTATTTCTAAGATACTTAAAAGCGAACTACATGAAAGAAATTGCAACTTGGTACATGATTTTAATATACTTTAGAAATACCTTCATATTTGTTGATATAGTGGAGTATGTTAAAAATACTGCATATACTAACTCAAAAAATAGTAAATATATGCTAAGTTCTACATACTACCTCCTTTCCATAATTCTTGTCGCTGTTTTAGTTCAATTTTGTACTAAAACAACGACAAGAATTATGGGACGGATTGTGTACATATTATCTATATACTACATACTCCCCGTTGTGCTTTATACTCCCCAATTTGTGTGAAATGTACGGGGGAGTAATTACATCAACTTGCACTAAAACAGCGACAAGTATTTAGGAATGGAGGGAGTAATACATAGCGCACCCACATGCGATAACTGAGGGTTTTATGTTCTGATAACTTGAACACAGAAAATATCAATATAAATAAATGTCATTTTCATTTGCATCAGTTTGAACATGTGTATTGGTTGGCGCTTAACTGAACTGTGAAAACAAACTATAATGTGAATTCTCGGACCTATACAGTTGTCTATGTTTTTTCATTTCGATACACCATCTTATCTACTTTTGTATTGAAGAGCTTCAGTTTTTAGTACAACTACTTACTTCCATACTGTAATTTCAGGCATACAACCATTATGGCAAGGATCTGGAGATGGTTTCTGCTGTTTTATGTGCTGGCCTTTACCCAAATGTCATACAATGCAAAAAACGTGGCAAGAGGACAGCATTCTATACCAAAGATGTTGGGAAGGTTGATATTCATCCATCGTCAGTCAATGCTGGTGTGCAGCAATTCCCATTGCCTTATTTGGTGTACAGCGAGAAGGTGAAAACTGCTAGCATTTATGTCCGTGACTCCACAAACATATCAGATTATGCTCTTCTACTATTTGGTGGTTCCCTGAGTCCAAGTAAAACTGGAGAAGACATCGAGATGCTTGGAGGGTATCTTCATTTCTCTGCACCAAAGCGTATCATAGAGTTGATTCAGGTATGGCCAACTTCACCACAATAGCTTAGTTGAACTTTTCTTTATCTCTGTTGCTGAGTGAAATACACCATTAGCCCCATGAATTGAATTTTAAATTTCCTTCAGCAACAAAAAGGTGACTGGAGATTTAAGGTGTACAATAGCTTGATTTATATTCCCTTTTTTTAATATGAGCGGAGCTCCAGCATCAATAAGCTTAGCTGTTCTAGGATCGAATCAAGTTATCTGGTTTTAGTGCTGTACTGCTGGTAAATCCATTTCAGTGAGTAAATAGGTTAATTTTTAGCTTAAACTTTCAAATCAACACGTACTGGTTTGCTTAGGGTCATGGCATTAGATCCATTTTTTAATGAGGGATGTTTTTCATTTGACAGAGATTAAGAGGTGAATTAGACAAACTCCTCCAGAGAAAGATCGAGGAACCTGCACTTGACATCTTTTCAGAAGGCAAAGGTGTTGTGGCGGCGGCCATAGAACTGTTGCACAGTCAAAATGTGTACCACTAGATTCTACTTCCTCCATTCTCCATTCCTAAATGTAAGTACTCCCTCCGTTCCGTAAAGATTGGCACTGATTTGAACCAGAGCTAGTTCAAAGCCATTATCTTTATGGAACGGAGGGAGTACTGGCTTTTGTCCTAAGTCAAAAAAATTAAACTTTGACCAAGGTTAGATAAATCTACCAACATCTACGACTCCAAATTAGTTTTATTGAATCCCTCGTGATATATATCTTCATAGTATGCTTATTTGATATTTTAGATGTTTATAAACTTTTTTATGAATTTGGCCAAAGTTTAAGAAGTTTAACTTAGGACAAGATGCGGAAGGCAATTTCCCAACTAAATGAAATCATTGCCAAGTTTTTTCCTTGTAATATCTGTAGTAATTTTATTCTTTTAGGTCCGTGCTTTTTGCCTATTCTAATTTACCCACGCCTGGCTTTTATGATCTGATACGTATCATGTGCTTTGAAGGAGCTTTCTATACAGCAAGGCGTTGTGATAACCAACCGTTCAGACGTGCAGCACGTGTTTACTTGAGCAAAATTTTCTGCAATTCGGTTGTGTTAAAGTGAAGTTAAAATTGCAGTTTCCTGTAGCGGAGAGGGCCAGATGCTCTTTTGCTTCGGCCACAACGCACAAAGCAGGAATGAACTAATGCTACTTCTGATCCAGCTTGAGGTGCCCAAAAGAAAAAGAATCCCACAAAAAACAAGATCTTTTCTTTTGGGGAGCCGGAAGATCATAAAATTAATGGAACCAACGTTATGAACTTCCCCATTTCTGCGAAGGGCAAATACCAAACTAATCATACAAGATTGTTCAACTGCTCTTACCTTCCCAGAGGTAAATAGTAATGTTAGCAATCCGCTCACGTAAAAACTCTTAGTCGAGAAATATGAGAGAAGAACCAACTCTTCGTCGAGAGTTGATTAAGAGTCAAGTTTTTTACTATTGTACACATGGCATTTAATGATGACAAACTATGTACTTCCTCCGTTTGGAAATAAGTGACTCATTCTCTAGATATCTATATACATACGAATTTAAACAAATTTGAGTCACTTAGTATAAAAACACAAAGCTTTGCAAGTGTTTTTTACCATCTGACTCTACTACTCCTATTGTTGAGCTGCAGGAATTCTGCAAGACAGCATTGTTGGTTCACAACAAGAACAAGATGGTAAGCTCAATAAGAAAAGAGATGGTAGATGAGTACACAACCTCGAGGAGTCTCTACTTCAAACTAGACTAGATGGGAGGTAATAACGGTAATGGCCTCACTTTCGAGATTGCAAATGCCAAGGGGCACACTACCTGGCAAATTCTTACTCTTGGCATGTCAAGGTGTGATATAAGCACAGCTAACATTTCGTATAGCATGTTTGTCCTTCAGTTATAGGAACGCAAAAGAAGAACGTGACACCACAGTCTAACAGTTCATGAGTTTATTATCCATCCCGTAGAGTCTAAGAAGGGTGATCCATTCTTTTCTGAGTACAACATTATTCCATGGAGACACTGCACAATAACATACATCCTCTTTCCCCAGCAGCAGCCATCTCAAGATGCGTCACGGGTCAATCTTGACATCATATGTTCAGATCTCTGCACGTGTGAAAAAACAACTCGTTGAATAATTAGCCACTAAGATTCATTGGCAGTAAAATACCGTGGTACCAATGGAACACTTCTGGTAGGAAGATGCATCACTTTGAGCAGGTCAACACATCGCATTGTTCCAAAATTTACCATACAGAAGACACTTGCTTCGATATACCAATGAACGCAAACTAGCATCATGAGCTTATGAGAAGAAGATGAGACCATCTGAAGAAATAACAAACCTGCTCGGTGTAAGGCAGATACTTCCCATCAAATGTGACCACCACACGATCTTTTCCATCAGCTCCTCGAACCTTGTCAACTGAACAATAGAAGTCTATAGCTGACATGCTGCAATTGAAAGAGTTCAAAAAAATGGCAGGTCAACTTTTGTGATCTTCATAATACTGTATCGAGCATATGGATTGTTCCAAAGCAACTGCAGTGAAATCGGGGGATTACATTCATAGATTGCAATCAACTGTCAAAAGGTGTAAAGGAAGTAACACAAGATTTGAAATAACTTGACAACGTTAACATAGGTTGCATCTTCCATGGCACAAAATTTGAAATTAAAAAGACAAGTTGTTTTGTGGTAGTAGATATCTCGTGAGTAGCAGCATAGGGTAGTTTCTTGTAGTTTGTTTTCAGAGACAGGCTTGAAATCTTACTCCCTCCGATCCATAATAAGTGTCACTTACTATGGATCGGAGGGAATAGTTTTTTCCAACAGAAGTCCTTAGTTACAGGAGAACACTATTAATTAATAAATACACAAAATAACAGCAAGCATAACAAAAGTTTGCATGGGTCTAATAAGAACTACACAAAATCAGTAAAACGAAATTATAAACTTTATCAATAAAGTTTGCTCATGTCCAATAATTAGAAACTAATGTATAAATTTAATATATGTGGGTATCTTACATCCCATCACCAAAGTCTTCATTGATGATTTCCTTGATGCTCTCTCCAAAATGCATAACAGCTTCATTCAGTCTGTATTCAGTATAATACGACACAGTTAGTAACAATGCTGTTCTAGCATATTGTCGTATCAATTTCAGTGAACATAACTTTGCTGCAAAACTTAAATGAAAAATCTTTGCAGAAAAGTAGCCAATGGAACATGTGCAAACTTAGAATCGTGTGATAAATAAATTGAGAAAAGAAGCAAAGTCCATGCAGTTAGCAAGACATGAGACAAGGATTATCAATTGTCCTTTCTCTATGGAAGGCTGAGGAAAATAAGGATTATCAAACTGGAGAAGTTAAAGATTCCAAAATAAAGTTGTTGGCATCAGTTTCAAGACCCACAACTACCTTTAGTATAATTTAGTCTTCTACTCTGATTGCCAACTTACCTGCAGAATATCCCATTGGAATGCCGTACCAAACAATGGAAGATTAGAGTTCACGTACAGAAACTATAAAAAAGATTGTGAGGAAAAGTTAATTTAGTTGAAGTTTGATAAAACTTGTGGCATTTTAGCAACAACCCATCCCTCGTGTCTTATCCAGGACACATTCCTCTATTTTCACCAACAACAAAATTTATCATTTTGTTTCACCACAATCACATCATAGTAATTGCAAAGCACTCATACGGTCATACCTAGTTGGAAATGAAATCAGAGATAAACTACGAAGGCATCAGGACAAGACTTGGTGGTGGTGGGCCCAAGGCACACCTGTATATGGCGGGCTCGTGGACGATTTCCGGGTGGTAGGACCGGAAGGGCGGCCGCATCATGAGCTCGACGAGCTCGTCGGTGAGCGCCGGGACGGCCGCCCGCAACTTGGGCGCCGTCTCGGGCTTAAGCTGCGCCTGGCGGCGTAGCAGCTGCGCGACGTAGACGTTGGTGAGCCCCGTCTCGGCCGCGATGTCCGAGAAGCTCTTCCCGCACTCCGCCTTCGCCGCCAACAGCCGCGGCACCACCGCTGCAGAGCTCGCGCTGCTCTCCTCCATGACAGCCCGCCCGCCCGCTGCAGCCGCCGCCTGCCTTTGCTCGCGAGGTGCTCGACGAACAGTGGTGGCCTGGCCTGGTGGGGGTGGGAAGGTGAAGTACGGCACGGGTCTCCTGGTTTGGAATCTAACGCGTGGTGGGTGGGCGGGTGGCTGCGGCCTGCCGCTGCGGACCTGAGCGCCGGCTAAACGAGCGGAGGGACAAGACAACCGGACAAGTTTTGGCACGGAGCTCTTGGGCTATTTTGTGTCATTCGGCCAGTTTTCCCGGGTTTGGTGCAGGCCGGAGTGCCAGAAGAGTTTGGTCTGGGCGAGTGGTCTGGGCCGTTTGAGGTTGGGCTGGACCCTGCTTGTGAGATATGGTTCTCAAAAGATGATTAAGAATTCGCTAAAAAAAGATGATTTAGAATACGGAGTATAAAGTTTTAGTTTTGTTGAATATCTACGTTGTTTGTGTTAGTTCCCATTATATCGATCTATTATATTTTGTTTCATTAATTAATAAATGCAGACCATTGTTCTAAAAAGCTACAAGTTGCCACCGCTCTCCAAGCCCACACGTGAGCTTCCTGCGTGCGCATGGGACTCCGCCACTCCGGTTGGTGTGTTTTCTTTTGCTTTGTTAATTTAGATTTTCTGCAGATCTAAGGTCTAAATTTACAAATAATATTTTTTAATCACGCATTTAAATTGAGAGTGATTTCATTGTCGGATTTCTCTCAATGCTTTAAATCTAGATTCCATCTTGATATGTTTAGACAAAGAGGATTTTTTTTTCACACTATTTTTCTTGCCTTAATTGCTACAATAGTTGTGCCTTGCTACTCATAATTATCATGCCCAAGTTAGGACAACTACATGACACGGTAAACACAACATACAACTATTTGTGAGACAAAATGCGGAAGAACAATACTACAGTAAGACATGAAACATGACACCACATAGCGTAGAACAGGACATTTGCGGGGATACAAAAGAGGTAAGACGATTACGTGACACAATGCAAGACAAAGACATAGACGGGACTACTGTAAGTCATCAGGAAGGACGACAAATATGAGATGTTAGGCCAGACAAAAAATGACCTCAAAACGTTTCAGTGAAACATAGATATCAATATGAGATCTAGTTTTGATGCTCTTTTCGCGAGAAAATCAGTGGTGAAAATAGATTGAAACTTGTGTGCTATGTTCAATATTTGTAACATTTGTCATTTCAAAGAGAGACGGGTACAACTTGGGCACCAACCCTCAAATCACCTAGGTCCCATTTTGTTGAGGGTAAAAGCTAGATAAAGGGTTTCACCAAATATTCTTGTGTTAGGTAGGATTAAGTGTGTGTTTTGAAAAAGGGAAGCTCCCCGGCCCCTGCCATCAATCGATGCACACAGCCAAACTTTATTACGAGGTTTTAAAGTCTTAGAAATCACTCATCAGAGATCGTGGATACAAAAATGAGCCAGCGGAACAAGTTCAACATAGCGAGTCCATGCATCTAAAAGGCGACTAGCACACTGCCAACCAGCCCGGCTGAAGATATTCCGAGACACCATCTCCAGACGGTTGCATCCAATATCCAAAGGTTCCCACTGATGCGTAGGAAGCAGGAATGACAAGAGAAGAATCCAGTGTGTGGCTTTGAAGATGACCTGAAAAAAATGTGGAACTCTAGATCGACCAAAAACAATATTATTTCTGCAGTTCCAGATAGCCCAACAGAAAGCCGAAACTCCCATCTGAATATGAGCTTTAATGTTTTTCTCAATCCCGTTAAGTCAATTCCCAAACATGTTTGTGATCGATGTCGGTGGAGGGATAATATAATAAAAGCAATAAAATAATGCGTCAAACAAAACGACCAAAAAGACAATGTTTTGAGGGCTTTTGAACAACAGTTCTCATCCTTGTTTGAGGACGATGGTGCGTCAAAGATTGTGGTTGCTATGGCTTAAGGAAGGGGACGCTTGCACCAGATTTTTTTCATATCTCCAAGCTAGTCACCGCCGCCGTAAGAACTTCGTCAACCAAATCTTTTTGGATGGCGTGTTGGTGACTGACCACGAGGCCAAAGCTACGCCCGTGGATGACTTCTTCGCCTCCCTCCTGGGATCCGCTCCGCATCGGGAGTTCACACTCAACCTCAACGCGTTGGGGGTGCCGGCTGGCGATCTTCGTGGGCTAGAGGCCGACTTCTCCGAGGATGAGATTTGGGCGGTGGTTAGGTCCATGGAACTTGATAAGGCCCCGGGGCCTGACGGGTTCATTGGCCGCTTCTATGTGGCTTGCTGGGATATCATCACAGATGACGTGGTGGACGTGTTTCGCGCCTTTGCCAGGCTCGATGTCCGTGGTTTGGAGGCGATCAACAGGGCTCTTATCACTCTCTTGCCGAAGCGTCCGGATGCTAGGGAGGTTCAGGACTTCCGGCCTGTGAGTCTCATTCACAGTATGGCCAAGCTGTTCGCCAAGGTGGTGGCATCGCGTTTGGCGCCATGTTTGCCCGATCTGGTGGGCCCCCACCAGAGTGCGTTCGTGAAGGTTTGTTGCCTTCATGATAACTTCGCTCGTTGAGAGCACGGCGCGCAAGCTTCACGGGGCACGGATTGATGCGGTGCTTCTCAAGCTGGACATCACCAAAGCCTTTGACACGATGGACTGGGCGTTTCTACTTCAGACGCTAGCTCAAAGGGGTTTTGGGCCTCGCTTCAAGTCGTGGATTTGTGGCCTCCTCTCTACGGCCACCACGTGGGTGCTCTTGAATGGAATTCCTGGCGATACCATTCTTCACCGGCGGGGGCTTCGGCAAGGGGACCCCTTGTCGCCTATGTTGTTCATCCTAGTTATGGACGTTCTCCGTGGCCTCTTCGAGAAGGCGATGGAGGTGGGGGTGCTTTCCCGACTCGCGGCCCGTGGATTCCATCATCGCACTTCCATCTTTGCGGGCGATGTTGTTACCTTCTTGAGACCTCTTTGGATAGATCTTATGGCTTGCTCGGCCATCATTGGAGACTTCGGAGTGGCTTCGGGGCTGTGCACGAACTTCTCTAAGTGCTCAGCTCATCTCATTCCCTGTTCCACGAAGAAACGTGACTTGGTGGCCTCCTTGATCCACTGTGAGGTTGGTGGATTCCCTTGCTCGTACCTTGGGCTGCCACTCAGTGTCTGTAAGGTCACGGTCAATCAATTGAGCTCGGTGGTTGATAAGGTGGGAAATAGAGTGGCTTTCTGGAAGGCTCCCCTCCTCTCCAAGGGTGGTCATTTGGTGCTAGTAAAGTCAATGCTAGCGGCCATGCCGCTCTACCCGATGATGTCGCTGGATCTTCCGGGGAAGGTTCTCAAAGGGGTAGAAAAGATCTGTCGAGGGTTCTTATGGAAGGGGCGGAAGGAGGCTCATGGTGGGCATTGCCTCGCGGCGTGGGACAAGGTATGCATGCCGAAGGAGTTGGGGTGTCTCGGGATCCCCAACCTCCGCCTTCTAAATGCGGCTCTGAGAGCTCGGTGGTTGTGGCTCGAGAGAGTGGATGGCTCGAGGCCTTGGAAGGAGTTCGCTATCCGGACCACGACCAAAGTCAGAGAAATCTTTGAGGCCGCTACATCTTCGCGGATTGGTGATGGCCGGAGCACTCTTTTCTGGAGCGACATATGGTTGGAGGGGGGCCGGATTTGCGACATGTTCCCCTCTCTTGTGAAGGCGGTTCGGCCTCGTACCGTCGCCTCGAGGACTGTTCGCGAGGCCTTACAGGGCACCTAGCTCACTGATGTGGGGCCGGATCTGACCCCTGGCGGCTCAGGTTTGGAAGACGAGGGCTCCAGGCAAGTGCAAGTTCTTCGCTTGGCTAGCGGCTAAAGACCGTTGTTGGACGGCGGATAGGTTGCGTGGGCAGGAGCCGAAGACCCTTTCTCGCCTTCTGTTGGGTTGTGTCACTGCGAGGTAGATCTAGGAGACCGTTCTGGTGGCTTGGAATTGCGTTGGTTGGAGACCAGCCGTGGACTTGGACCTCCGAACTTGGTGGACGGGCATCACCGACCCTCCTGGGGTGATCAAAGGCTACAGGACGGCGATCACGCTGGTGCTTTGGTCCATCTGGTGTCATAGGAGCGAGGTGGTCTTCAACGGTGCTACTCCGTCAGTTATGACCGTGCTCCGTAACATCCGCGAGAAGATGGCGAGATGGGAGAACGCTGGATTATTTAGGAGTGACCCGTCCTTTGCCGCCATGCTGGCGAGTGGGTTGCTAGACTCTACTTAGGGTTCTTTATGTTTTGTTGGCCACGTAGTGGTGTTTTAACCGCTTGAGCGGTGTTGTAAGTTGTAACTCTCCGCCTGGCCCGTTCTTCTTATATTGATGATGCGCCCGCTCGGTTGCATTCTTGAAAAAAAAATCCCATCCTTGTTCAGGGTTGCACTCAACCGCCGGGATTCAGTAAGCGATGTTTTGAGGGCGATTGTCTTTCGTAGAACGATTATTAGTGCGCGCTTAACAGCTTGGAAGGAGCTGTGTGCCAAGTTGGAAACCTAAGGCTAATTTTGCTTAGCTCTTCTAACTATAAAATGCGCAAATTTGTTCTTATGCCCCGAGGCCCGACCTGGGTTAACCAAGGGTACACTGGTCGAATCCACTCTCAAGCTACTCATCAGTGGAGGATCATCAGCAGTGTGTGCACAGTCTACTCCATATCACTAGGCTTACTTTTCCCGCGGCGATCGAAATCTGAGATGAAGGCAGTACGTCGTCCTCCGCTGCCGGCCGGCTGATCAATGCATTGCCAAGAATGACCTGGCAGCCGTGCAATGATCTGCTACATCTGCATTCACGCGTCCCTCGTCGTGTACGCTACTGGTTCTCTGTCGGATCTCAGTGCATGTGCTCCGTCGATCGCTGGTTCGTGGTCACCAACCTCAACCTGCATATCATCGTTGCGTGCGTAGCATAGCCTAGACACGGCTGTGTGTGAGCTATCGAGCTTTGCAGAAATCGGTCGTTGCGCGTTTGATCTATCCACTGATGAAATCGGTCGTAACTCGTAATTTTAGCCTGGAATCGGAATTTCAATGTTGTACTGAGATACAGATACTTCTATCTCTGTCCTTCGATCGCTTTCGAAGTACAGTAGTACGATACTACTTGTTTTCGGTCAGAAAAGTAGTAGTAGTACAATACTTGCTTACAGGAGACAGCTTGCTGGCTGTTTAACTATCACTAGAACAGATGGCACACGCAAATATCTCAGTCAGGCATACAGATCAAAACAGGAAGTCGATCGGAGCTTGGCAGCAGAGTGGTAGTATTAATTGGGCCGGCCGATCAGATCAGCACGTACGATTGAGCTCCTGGCTTATTTCAGTTCGTTGTAACATAGGAACAAGATATTTACGAAAGATGTCTATCCATGTGTGATTGCTATAAATGCACACCTTTACAGATCAAAACAGGAAATTTCTTTCGACGAACATAGGAATACTCTCTCCGTTTCATAATTCTTGTCTCAAATTTGCCCAAATATGAATGTATCTATTTCTAAAAAGCATCTAGATACATGTCATATTTCGATAAAAAATATGGAACGGAGAGAGTACTATGCAGTCTGCACTTCCATTAAGGGGACTGAAACCGAATACAACAAGATGGCCCTAAAGCGCAAGAAGAAAAGAATACCCAAGTCTTTATGGACTTTACCGCCCCCCCCCCCGAGCCCTCAAGACCAATCTAAACTGTTTTATAGACGATTTTGTGTCAGACCTGGTAACAAAACTGGCCTGCTGTCAATTTTAGCGCGGAAAGGGGAAATGGGTAAATGAGGCAGAAGAGGAAAAGTCGAGGGAATTTTCTTGCCTAAACCAACTCATTCCCACTCCAAAACTGAAATATGACATTTGTCAGTCGTCGTGTCAGCAAAACTGCCTACAAAAATAGCTTAGGTTGGTCTCAAGAGGTGATTTCTCTGCTTTCGAGAAGTCTAGGGCCGGGGATTATATACGCAGATTTGAAGTTTAGCGGGATAAAGTAGTCCCACCCTCGTGTTCTGACAAACGGTGGGTATTATAGGTTGGACCTCACGGATTGCCGGTGCCAAACTTATTTATGGATGGGCTTTATTTCGGTCACGACCTAAAATTTGGTCTTAGTATTTCGGTCTATTTGAATTTTGGTCTTCCAAAAATGAAGACCGGATACTTGTGAGTTTGAGTACCTGACAACTTTGGGTACCCGATAATTCAGGTTCGTTCGTGATCGAATTGTTTAGAGTTATTTTTCACTAAAAAGTTGGACAATATTCAGAATTTTTTTGGCAGCTTTCGCTTGTAATTTGGACATTTTTTCAATGCTATATTCATATGAGTTTGTAGGCGGTGTGGAGCAATCCCCCCGCCATTCTCGAAAAATATCAGTTGGTAGGGATAAACATTCAACATTAGCGAACACAAACTTTACCACAATATAGCAGTTTGATCATGTTGTAGTAAAATAAAATCCTTATATGGATCGGGCTGTAAATCCTACGTGGTGACGACCAAATCAACGTTTTCCAAGCACGAGTCAAGACGCTCACGTGACGCGGTCAATCCTACGTAAGTTAATAAGTCAAGCCTCTCATGTCATGGTCAAAAGGTCAAATGAGATAGAGTAGGAGCAAGAAAGGTGTGGGATCAGGCTTTTGGTCCATGGTGGACCATGGACCATCCCTCACTTCCCCCTCATGGTGCACACAAAACCTATGGACCAAAAGAGCTACTTTTAGCATTTTGCCCCCACTTTTCTCTCTCCCTCAGGGGTAACAATGGTCTTTTGTCATGGACCCCTAGGCTATAAATACCCCCCATGGGGGCATGTACCATTCACTCTCACTTGAATAAACTCAAGGGGAGAGGGCTAGAGTGCTCACTCTAAGGTTCGCTCTCGGCTGAAAGTCGATCGGCCTCGAGGAAGCCTTCTAGGGGACTCTAGTTTCGAGGCTCCGAGCTAACCTTGGTTGGCACGGGCTCGAAGGAGAAGGGGTTGGGTTAGAGTTCCGAGGGTATTCTAACCTCGATACTTCGAAAGACGCGTTCGTCCCAAGTACGAGGCGGCCCCGACGAACCTCTCGCCAAAAGGTGTCTTGGGTAGATCCGCTTGGCCCAAGCCCTTGGCTAACAACCCCCTCGAAACCTTTCCTAACATAGGATTAAGTCGCACCCGCAGGGTCGATCGAACCTATTAAAAAAATATCGACGTGTCAACTTGTCCAAGTGTACGGCGACTTTCGCTATAAGGCCGGCGTACACGCTCTACTTTTATACCCGCACTTGTGTCATCGAGCATTGGCACCCCTTACTCTAATTGTTGTCGAGAACAACAACAGTGGCGCCGACAATGGGGAACCCTCGCCGCAATTGAAGATCTAATGGCCCCGAAAAAGCATACTTCATCGGGTTCTCAACTTGCCGCGAAGTCTACACGGTTGCAAATGAAGAAAGCAATGTGTCTCGGGGGCTCCCGAGGAAGAAGGAACCCTCACCAATCCGGACATCGCCGCAAGCATGGTCACTCCGACGGAAGTCACGGTCGCCCCTCCACTACTGGCCGTCCCGGAAGGAATCGAGGTGCTCGAAACCGTTGTAGGCGTTCCCTCGACACTCACCAACGTAATGGCAAGGATCGGCGAGCTGCCTACGGTTGCCGCCCCCGCAGGGGATACGGAACTCGGCAAATCTCGCTCGATGGGCTTCGTGCCACCTTCCCTACAACCGGTGGTGACCCTGCCCTCGGAATCTACGAGAGGAAACAATGTGGCGTCGGGCGGATCCGCGCCAGAAAACCAAGGAGTCCCGGCCTACGACCCCTCCTACCCGGGATTACCTCCACTGGCGCTCGCCGCGATCGCCCGAGGAGCTCCTTGGTATCATCCTTATTGGGGGCTTCCGTCGCAAGGCGCTCTCCAAGTCGCACACACTCAACATCAACCTCGCTTTGCGAGTGCCCCGCAAGCGCCCCTTGCTTCCCCCATCGGGGTCGAACAAGGAGGCCACCAGGTACCACCTCAAGCTGCGCCTCGCGAGGAACGAGATCCCAGCGTGCATGGAAACGAGCAAGTGGCGGAATCCGGAGCCCGTGCCGGCGGTGAAAGGAATTCCCGTCGACGCTCCGACCCTCCAAGAAAACGCCGAGATCATTCTCCAAGCGACCCCTCTAGCGACGAAAGCGACGAGGGAGGACCTCGCCACCGAAGGAACCAAAAGAATCGGCCGACTTGCAACCCGCTCACGCGGGAGATCCAAGACGCGCCTTTTCCGCCAAGGTTCAAGCCACCCACAATACGGCCATACGACGGGGAATCGAATCCTCTTCAATTCTTGGATGTCTACTCCACCGCCATACGGGCCGCCGGGGGAGGTCCCGTCGAGATGTGCAACCTCTTTCCGCTCGCGCTCGCCGGAATGACGCAAACTTGGTTTTATAACCCGCGGAAGAACTCCGTGCACTCATGGGAGCGCCTCCAAGAGGTCTTCATCGCCAACTTTCAAGGAAACTTCAAAGCACCCGTGCAGGCTCACGAGCTATACGCCGTAAAACAAAAGCCAGGAGAATCCCTCCGAAGCTTCTTCCATCGCTTTGCAAAGGTGCGAAGCCAAATCGCCAACCCGCCGTCGACCACCATGATCGACGCATGCATGCAAGGTCTTCTCGAAGGAGAAGTGAATCGGGCCCTAAGTCGTAACCCGCCGAAGACGCCGAGGAGCTCTATCGAATCTTGCAAGAATACGCCCGGGGCGAAGACGGGGACATCGCCAAAAAAGACGCGCCACGCGCCGCTCCCGAAGGAGCTCCCTCGTCCGACAAACCCCCTGGGCCTACTTCGTCTTCCAAGAAGAAGAGGAGGTGGGGGAAAAAGGCCCCCGGCGACCAAGCCCGGAAGATCTTCGCCGTCGAAGGACAAGCACCATCCCGAAAGACGTGGCAGCCCAAGAAGCCACCTCGCCCCACCGAGGGAGGAACTAGGAGATGCCTCATCCACAACTCAGCAAGCCACAACACCAAAGAGTGCAACACTCTCATCGCGGCTCGCGAAGAGTTCCAAGTACGAATGCAAGCCCAGCGCAAGGATGAGAAGACAGCCGCGGCTCCACGCCCCGCCAACGTCCTTGTTGCTGACCCAGCACCCAAGGAGGATAACCTCCCATTTTAGAAACCCGCACATCACGTCGGAGTGATACTCGGGGGCTCCGCCACAGGACGGGGATCAAAGCGACAATGCAAGGAGTATGCTCGCGAAGTCAATGTCGTGGGAACCTTCATCCCGACACCACCACCCAAGTGGGCGAGCGTGCCAATTGCCTTCACCGAAGAAGACGCCAAGGGGATACGCTTCCCACATGATGACGCCCTCTTTGTGATGGCGATCGTCGCCAATAGTGAGCTCAAGAAGATTCTTGTGGATGTCGGAAGCTCCGCCGACATCCTATATCTGAGCACATTAAAGAAGCTGATCGAGCCACAAGGGGGATACAAGAACGGCTCACTGCAGCCATCCCTTTATCCCCTCACCGGTTTCGTGCCGAGGAAGTCCATTCAGCTGCTTGGACAAATGGAGCTCCTCACGACCTTCGGAGACGCCACAAATCATCGAACCGAGCTCGTATGGTTCGACGTGGTGGATATGGAGGCCTCCTTTAACGCCATCCTCAGGAGGACAACGCTAAACCGACTTTGCGCCGCCGTCCGCCACAACTTCTTGTGCAAGAAGATCTTAGGCCCGAAGGGCGTGATAACGGTCCGTGGCGAGCAATCTTCTGATAGAAAGACACTCTACCGCCACGAGACCAAGTGCGCCGAAAAGGGAGAATCATCCAAGAGTATTAACATGCTTTCGAACGCGGAAGCATCCGAAACCAATCCCCAGGGGCGCTACATCCCTAAGCCCCTCCTCGAAGGAGAACTCAATGAAGTACGCGTCTCCCAAGATAACGCCACGCGCACGGTGAAGATCGGAGCCGACCTCCCAAGTAAACTCGAGGAGGAACTCGTCAACCTGCTTCGGAAGAATTCCGACCTCTTCGCTTGGTCACCTTCCGACATGGGAAGAGTCCCGCGCGACGTCATAGAACATCGCCTCGTCGTGAGACCCGACAAAGCTCCCGTAAAGCAGAGGCTTCAGAAACTCTCCACCGAGTGAAGCGAAGTCATCAAGCAAGAAATCACCAAACTCTCCAACGCCGGTCTCATCCGAGAAGTTTGGCACCTCGAGTGGTTAGCCAATCCGGTCTTGGTAAAAAAAGCCACCGGGAAGTGGCGAATGTGTGTCGACTTCACCGACTTGAACAAAGCGTGCCCCAAGGACGAGAAAAGGGATCAAGTCCTTGGGGCCCCAACGGGAAGTGGCGAATGTGTGTCGACTTCACCGCCGTCCAAGACTGCCGCAACCACCGATGAAACAAGTCGGGCAACCGTACTCAGGAGGCACTTTTTCACGGTAGGCTCAATGAGCTCCACCTGGGAAGTAAGCACCCTGCTCGCCTCATCCACCGTGCGACACGGAGGAAGATCCGGCTGGGGAACACTCCTCAAGCAAGTCATCGTCTCCCGAATCTCGGTGGCCTGGGCAAGCAAAAGCGAAACCACCTTGGGACGATGATCCGGAGGAGGACGAGCATGAAGAGCAAGCATGGGGCCATCACCCGCTGCCGCCAACTCCACCTTGAGCGAAGCAGCCTCCGCGCGGGCATACTCCCTATCAAGGTTGGCCACCACCAAGTCCTCCTCAACTCGATGGGTCCTCGCAATCTCATCCCTCTAGCACTCCTCAGCAAGTCAGGCCCTAGTCTCCGCGGCCGCGAGCTCTGCCGAAATGGGAGAAAGCTCGGCCTCCACGGCCTCGGGCCGCACCCTCTCCGAAGCCAACTCGCTCAAAGTAAGGGTAGACTTGGACATCTCCACGTCCAAAGCAGTGGAAAGCGCCCCCACCTGACTCTTAAGGGCAGGAAGGGCACCCACGGCCTCGACCAAACCCATCACCAACAAAGAAGAGGGAGTTAGCACAACATCTAACCCAAAGAACCAAGGGAGGTACGTCACGGATGCTCACCAGTTCCAGTGTCACGAAAGGGTCTCTCGCTCCATCCGCGGTCGACGAAAGCACTCCATCCCTCGCTTGAGTCGGGGGCTCGCCCTCAAGAACCCCAGGCTCCGCGGCCCTCGCACCTAAAAACAAACCAAGGAGATCATGTCAAAATCATTCGGAAAAAGAATGACGTAACCAAAAGAGAAGGGCACTCACCCGAGGTAGGAACATCCACCTCGGGACGCTCGCGACCAATGGAGAACACCTGGACACCCGCACCGCTGGCTCCGGTCGACAACTCCACAACCGAGTCGCTCCGAAGCCAAAGCCCCGTCTTGCGAGTGAAAGCCTCAACCTCGTGACTTGAAGGAGTTAGAACTGGTTCAAGTCCAATCTTCCCCTTCATGTGCAGGTCCAAGGTCACCCTCAGGGGGACCTCGACTCACCCACGACAGAATCCGCCGAATCCGCCGAGGCGTAGTCAAGAGAAGGAGAAGGAGTCGGGGTAGCCTTCCTCTTGCATCCACTCGACGGACGAGGTATCTTGGGAACCGGTGCGACAGGCACCGCCGTTCCCGCCTTCGCCTTCCCGCAAGAGTCCCGCAACTTGGACCCCACCGCCAACATCGACGGTGTGACCAAGCGGGAGTAGCGATCGCCCACTCGGAGAAGGCGACCAAGCTTCGGGTCCTGTCGCACCGGCACCATCTCCGAAGCACCTCGTGATGATGTTGTGGCATCCCCCCTCGCTGATCTTGGTCTCGTAGTCGCGGTGCTCCGGTCCGCCGTACGGACCTATTAGCTGCGCGGCCCACAACGCCGCCCTCTCCTCGGAAAACGTAGCTGAAAGAAGACAAGCCAAAATTGTTAAGTACCTTCACAAGTGAAAACAAGCAAAGCACGAAGGGGAGAGGGGCGCCACTCACGTGCGGTGACAAGCTGTGGAGGACGAAAGATCGAGGGATTCCAATCTCGGACCTCGGACAGCTCCTCATCATGAAGCGTCCCGCCATCACCAACTCCTCCATGAGGTCACGAAAGCTCCTCTCGGCGGACACCTCCTTGATCTTGGCCACTTTCCAGAGGTCGGCTGATCAAGGATCGCCGGGGTGAGACACCTCCCTGAGACCTCCGGCCCCAGAGTGCCGAGGAAGATCACCCGTGTCCCGAAGACGGGTCTTCAAAGCCCGAAGAAGAAACCACCGGGACTCCCACTTGACGAACAACTTCTCCGCACTCTTCCCCGGCATGAGCAGGAAGTCGTCCCCAAAACCGGAACGAAGCCTCAGGTTCACCAACCAAAGGCGCTCAGAGCAAAGCCGTCCAGAGTGAGCAGCTCCCTCACCTCCACGCTAAAGTAGAAGAGCAGAAGCTTCATCGAAGGCTCCTCGTGAAGCGCCGTCTCACACAGCCACCTGAAAACGTTCAACCTCACGATCATCGA
Organism: Brachypodium distachyon; assembly: GCF_000005505.3. Taxonomy (NCBI): domain Eukaryota; kingdom Viridiplantae; phylum Streptophyta; class Magnoliopsida; order Poales; family Poaceae; genus Brachypodium; species Brachypodium distachyon. The sequence continues at coordinate 29,547,747 of NC_016133.3, read as the reverse complement.
CGGGTGAAGCTGGGCCAACTCGATGTCGTACGTCTCCAGGAACTCCAGCAAAAAGGGGTGAACAGGCACACCCAGGCCGGCATGGAACCAAGCCGAGAATGCCACGATGCATCCCGGACGCCGTCGCTGGTCGAGCCTCACCTCCTCACCATCGGGGCAGGATACCGTCCCCCTTGGAAAAGTATCCCGCCTCCTCCAGCTGGGCAAGATCTTCGGGGCTCATCGACGAAGGGAGAAGGTGGTCGTGTGCCCAACCTCCGCCGTCCACTGGCACTGTCATAACCAAGAGAGGGCCACCACGAGGGCGGAAGGAGACCTTCTTCTTCCGCGACAATCGATTCACCGTAAGCTATCCCGCCATCTCACCTGCAAAAAAAGATCCGCCAAGGATTAGCCAAATAAGGTCAGGTTCCGAAAAGAATCGGCAGAAGAAGCGAAGCTACGGGCCTGGAGACAAAGCCCCCGTCCCGCGCCGCAAAAACAAAAAAGAAGAGGCTGCAGCTCCACGGCCGCAGGCCCGCTCGCTCCTCGGCCCACTCACACTCGCGCCCGCTCTCGCACGCCCCGACCCGCTGGACCCAGGCCGCGCCCGCTCTCGCGCGCCGTCTAGCCGCACCACGTCCTCGTACCCGCGTCCCCGCACACGCTTCGCCGCGCCCTCGAGCCCACGTCCGCGTGCGTGCCGCGCTCGCGTCACGCGCTGTCTGGCCTCGCCGTCGTTGCTCCCGCAGAACCCATGCACCCGCGTCGCGCCTGGCCATGCCCGCGCTCTTGCCAAGCCATGACGCACCAAAGGTGCTCGACCGCGTGCCCGCAAGGATCGCCGGCACCTAGAAGACACAAGGAATGACGCCACAAGGCTGCCCTCACCTCCACAGGAGCAAGAAGAGCACGGCCGACGACGAGGGTCTCCCGGCTGCACTTGAAGGGACGACCGGCACCTCACCCCTAGCGGCCTCGGGCGCGCTCCACGTCCCCACGAGGACTCGATGACGAGAAGCCTCCGCGGTGGCTCCTCGGCCACCAACGCGACCTCCGTCGCGGCTAAAGAGTGGCTAGTGCCCCTGCGAGGCCCCTACAAACACCAACCTCTCAAAGAAATGTCGGGCGCCGCTGAAATCGTCTTCGACGCTGGACAAATCAAACAAGCATGGTGTGAGCCTCCTCAATGCCCTGGGGTTCCATTTTATAGGCTGCCAGAGCTCCTAGGCGTCTGGGTTGGGCCAATGGCGGGGCGACACCTCGCCGTCCTGTGCACTGTCCAAAGCAAGGAAGAGACAAGAAGCCCAACTTTGCCAAAGAAAAAGGAGGGAAGAAAAGGAGAAAGGGGGAGGGCTCCAGTGGCCGCCCTGACCGAACGGCCAGCCCCGGCGTCACCCTCGCCGGCGTCATCGCGCCCAGGACGGAGAAAAGTTGGTCGGCTCCGGCCACCTTTCCCTTTCCCGTACGGGGGAGGAAGAAGGGTACCCGACCCTTGGATCTAGGACGACCCTTCGTCCAGAGCCGTCCGATCGTGCGACTTAAGTTGCGAACCGGTATCGGGCACAACCGGGCCACGGCCCAGGAGCGGCCCAACTAACGTCCGAAATAAAAAAAATAAAAACGGTGGCGCGCCCGAAGGCAGCCCAACTCGTGCGCGAGGCCGGCCCAATCCGCGTCCGCGCCCGCGCCAGGACGGCCCGGCTAGCCCTTGTGACCAACAAGACCCGCGGGAAAGTGCAAAAAAATCCAAGATTTTGGGAGAAATTGCCAATAAGACCCCAGAAATTTCGGGGAGGCCCGCAGGGCCCCTGATTTTTACAGAAAAGTTCTTTGGGACACCGGATTTCTCGCAGAGAGGCCCCTAAGGTCCCGGTTTTTGCTAAAATACCCTCCGAAACTCGATTTCTCGCAGAAAAATTCTGCCGCGGGCATGGAATTTCCCCGCAACGCCTCCAAGGATCCTATTCTTTGCAGGAAAAACACCAAGTACCTCCGTTTCTCACAAAGGAGCCCGCCAGGGAATCCATCCAAGGTACCATCGTGAATCCAAGAACGAGAAAAGGGATCAAAGGTCTCGCATCGAAGGTTGACCCGAAGGCATTCTCAATGCTTCCAGCTCAAGAGGGCTACTGTTGTAGTAAAATAAAATCCTTATATGGGTCGGGCCGTAAATCCTACGTGGCGACGACCAAGTCAACGTTTCCCAAGCACGAGTCAAGACGTCCACGTGGCGCGGTAAATCCTACGTGGCAAAGAAAAACAAGTCAACAAGTCAAGCCTCTCATGCCATGGTCAAATGGTCAAATGAGATAGAGTAGGGGGCAAGAAAGGTATGGGATGAGGCTTTTGATCCATGGTAGACCATGGACCATCCCTCACTTCCCTCTAATGGTGCACACAAAAGCTATGGACCAAAGGAGCTAGTTTTACCATTTTGTCCCCACTTTTCTCTGTCCCTCAGGGGTAGACATGGTCTTTTGTCATGGACCCGTAGGCTATAAATACCCCCCATGAGGGCATGTATCATTCACTCTCACTTGAATAAACTCAAGTGGAGGGGGCTAAAGTGCTCCCTTTAAGGTTCGCTCTCGCGCGCCGCTTTTGACTGAAAGTTGATCGGCCTCGAGAAAGCCTTTTAGAGGACTCTAGTTTCGAGGCTCCGAGCTAACCTTGGTTGGCACGGGCTCGAAGGAGAAGGGGTTAGGTTAGAGTTCCGAGGGTATTCTAACCTCGATACTTGGAAAGACGCGTTCAGTCCAAGACCGGTGTACACGACCTACTTTTATACCCGCAATTGTGCCATCTAACATTTGGCACCCCTTATTCTAATTATTGCGGGGAACAACAGCAAATCACATTTAGCAATTCCACATTCCACAATTCACATAGGCGGCGGCAACAACAGGTGCGGGGCACGAGCGGCTAGGGATAAGGCGTTGACCCTAACTACGTGATCATGGCATCGGATGCGGGAGAATCGGAATCAGAGGTGTGGAGTACCAGGGTCAGGCAGATCCGGATCGATTGGATGAGTCGTGAGGAGGCATGCGAATCGGGGATGATTTTGGCCCGAGTACTGGACCGCCAAGGGAATGAGCCAGTCATGCACTTGTTCGGTCTATTCGGGTTTTCTAGAATTGATATCTCAGAATTAACCAAACTAATTTCAATCTATAAATTTTTCTAACCTAATTTTTTGTCGGACTTTTCGGTTTCAGTTATCGTTTTCTCGCCACCCCTGGCCAAAATTCTTCCGCATGCAGATGTGCTGCTGGTTCTAAGAATTTGATCACACATGGCTAGATCTATATGGTCATAGCATAGGCCATCCTCTCTCCGCCTTACCCGCGGGCAAACCAGATTCTGCTTTACAGCAGCAGCCATAAAAGAAGAATTTGACCTTTCCCATAGCTTTTAGATTCCAGACGTGATATGCAGTATTCACTTGAAGGTGAGTTAGCGGTTGTGTAAACCTTTTACGAGGAAGTGTGCTGTCAAAAAGAAAACTAGCTGTGAAATGAGACTCATATGCAGCACTTGAAGGTGAGTTAGCTTCGAGGAAATAACAAGTGGGAGCTGGCCATAATTGGATGTGAGTTGATCGAATTGGCTATAGATTCTGATCGAGGAGCCTAATTAAAGGTCATGCATATATATGGAGCATACTCTGGCTGCTGCACTCGTGTCAACCTCTTAATTAGCGCTGTCAAGTCGCGCTGGCCAGTTGACAAGTACACGGATCAGATCCAGTTTTTTTTTTTTTTGACCAGAACGGATCAGATCCAGTTAACTATCACACCAAACGACCGGGCAGCGGAACGGCTAATGTGTATATGATGCGCGCGCATCCGCAACAATGCCCGTGCGTGTACGTTCTTTTCGTTGCATTGTCACAAGATGAAATTGCACGTTCCATCAGTTATTAGAAGCGTTGTTGTGCGAAACATCAGTTGGACGAATCTCGGTTAAGAGGACAAACAACACATTAGGACCTAGCTGCAACTGACGGGAATGCAAGTGGGATGGGCTTGCCACTTGTCCCGTCTCCCAGCCCACCAAAAAAACCCATCTATCCCGTCTAGATATGTCCGCATATTCCATATGCAAATCCACCGGGAATCCACCTATCATGTTTTTTCCGACTACAGGCATCTAGTAAGGGCAGAACCGCTGCATCGAGGAAGGGCAGGAGTCTTCCGCCCGAGTCCCATCCGGCCTGCTCGCCGTCGCTCCCCAACTCCCCTCCTCCTTCGGTCCTCCTGCTTGAGGCGCCAACCCCCAACTCCTCCGCCTACTCGCCGGTGGCGCCCGCCAACCCCCTCCTTTCTCAACAGCACACCGCAACATTGAAGGGGGCGGAGCGGAGCTGGCAGTTGACCTGCCGGCGCGTTTGACGGCTAGTCGGCACCGGTTTCGACGGATAAATCTTCTCCCTCGATTTCTTGCCCAGCGACGGCGCCCTCGCAGCCGCCCTCGCAGCCGCCAAGACCGTCCTCACGGGATAAGCTGACAAACACCTATTGCCTTGGTTGCGGGTTCTCACGGGATAAACGGGCTAAAGCTGACGAGCCCACTTATCCCAGCGGCACGACGTTTCGCAGGATGCGGTGGGACACAGGCGAGATGAGCCCGTCACAGCTGCACTCCTAGCAACTGATTAGCCGAACAACCGATGAAAAACAAAACAAAAAATCATCAAACTGGTGTTTTGTTCCGAAAGACCCTGGAATGTGCAATTTCCTCTTATGACGAAGGAAACGAGTGCACGCCCATCCCTCTCGGCCCGGTACGGTACGGTGTCATGAATCGATCTCCCTGCTCTCAACAGTCTACAGTCAAATCATGCCAGGTTTGCCAGCGTAGCCGGCGGCTACAGCAGCTTTCTGTGCTCCGGCCAAGCTACGCAGCCAAAATAAATTTGTAGTACACACCACCCTTTTTTATAGAAAATACGGAGTACAGTAGGAGAAGAATATTAAATTGCCGGCATATGTCGATCTGCACTAGGAAGGTGGCCGCCTCTTTGCTTCTGGCACGCCGTGACTGCCTCTGGTAAGGCACTGGATCCCGGTCCGTCGATTTCTGGTAGGTTGACCAGCGACTCGATGCATGCACGCCGGCCGGTCTGGCGGCTATATATCTAGGCGCTGATCTCGGGAGACATGCATGGGCTCGCTTTATGTTTGAACAAAGGTGGTAACAGTGCATGATAACAACTTAGAGTAGTAACATGTCTCTGTTGCTATTCTAAGTTACTACCTTCATAGTGAGTAGTAACATATATGTACTGTCATGCATTATGTCATTTATTACCTTGTAGACTCATGTTGCTTTTATTTGTGTGATATTATGATAACATATCTAGTCATCACAAACATCTCTCTCATCATTAATAACATGCCAAATCACCAAATTTGCTTAGTTGGCACTTATGTTACTGTCTATATTACTCACACTATCAATATTCTAAAGGATAATAATGAGTGATGGACAACCTTAGTTCAAGGGGATATTATTTGCATCCGCACGGCCGGCCAAAGCCGCATATCTGATACCTCCACGTAAAAACGCTACTCACGTTCCGTAAGGAAAAAAAACGCTACTCACGTACATAAAAAATACCTGTTGGGAGGTCCAGGTCACAGTAGCATGTATAGATCGGATGTAAATAAATCGCTCTAGGCTCAAGCTAGCAAGGTATGGACCGCATGGAATTGGTCGGTCGATTGATCCACTACCTCCGTTACAGGATAATATCAGATGTTCTAGTTCTGTGCTCACTCCTGTTCATAAAAAGTGTTCGCTGATTTTGTAATACAGAAGAAATATTAAATTAATTAAACTTAAGTTTTTCAAGTTTAAAAAGTGCCGATAAAAAGTCATGATATATGTTCATCGTATGCTTATTTGACATCGTAGTTATTTTCTATAAATTTAGTCAAACTTTAAAATAAATCTAAATATCTTGCATTTAAAAACAGAGGCATGTGTATGTGTACTAATTAACGTCCCGATCAATCCCGGCAGCGAAGCTTGTGAAAAGTTTACCCAATTCTATTACGATGCTCAGGGTACAATCTTATAATCTGATGATATTTTCTAGGCCATCTGTGATCCGGATCGATCCGGGACCGCACGAAGTCGCGCGCGCACTTGCTCGGGGTTTTTTACGGGGGTGGAGGGATGGATCTGTACGGGCTTTATCTGACACATGCATGCTCTGAACCTCGATCTGTAAAGTGGATGGATCTGTAAGTGGCAGTAATGCGTGCTTGAAGACGCGAGGCGTGATGTGATGACATGCTTCTTGATCCACAAAGGAAGTGGTACAAGTTAACACGTCGATGGGCACACAATTTATTTATGGTCCATGGCCTGCCTCCTTCGCCCACACTCGACACAAGAGAGGCGCGCGCGTACGTCTCCCATCCCATCAAAGCTATAGCTACTCCTCCGACTATAGCTTTGTGTGATTGTGTCAATCATGCATGCTGGATTAATGCATTTGCCTGCCAATAATAATTAACCAACCTGTCCTCTCCTAACGTACTGTTGCAACGGTAAACGCTATAGTCTCAGGCAGCAGGCGACCTGACATGCAGTACAGATCGATCCGCCGATGTGCATGGCCGACACGTAAGCACGTTGCTCGGCCTGCCGTTGCTGCACCATCCGTATGCAACGAGGATGGAAGGAATTGGTCGGGCGCGCGGGGCCCCGCTGGACGGGTTGGTTGGGACGCCACAGCCCACAGGTCTGAGGTCTTTGCCGTAAATATGTGAGCGCCCTGCCTGCGAGCGAATTAAACAGCGGTCGCCCGGCTGCAGTTGTTTACGATCAAACCGGCCCTGACGAGCAGCCGCGATCTGCTAGCCGTCCTCTCCCCGGGGCAGCCATCCCTGCCCTTTGCGCTCAGCACGCCCTGACTTTCCTCGACGTTTTTAGACCGTACTTGCGATATGATTGGGGGTTTTAAAATGCCCGATCCGTCGAGGGCTCGAGGCAGACTGCACGCCGTCCTACGAGCAAAGCAGCCGCCTCCGATCAAACATACATGTACAGATACAGTGATACATTGGCTATCGTGTCTGTCTAGTTTTTATAGTAGGTTCAGATTGTATAATTATTAAATTCAAAGTATTTATACATGAACCATAATATCTCGAATTCACTGGACACATAATGAGTTAGGTATGTTAATTATACAAGTGTCCGTGCGTTCCCACGGCCTCTTAATTTTTTTCGTTTTCACGTCTAAACATAATGCGCGTGGAGATTCATGTCTACAAAAAAGACAACATAATTTGGCTCAATCAAGATGGGATTCCATCAAATCAGATTCACGTCTCGCAAAATCGCATCACCTCGCTCCACACACCCATACACGTGAATTTATCTCAGGAATAGCAAAGCCGTAAAAAAAAATACTTCCTCCGACCCATATTCCTTGTCGAAGTATTACATTTATGTAGACGTTTTTTAAATATAGATACATTTATCTGTACCTAATAATAAAAGCAATAGTGTTTCCGTCGTTGGCGAGAACCCATGATGGACATTAGCAACACAAACTCCAGCAGAGCAATGTTTTTACTTATGTGGTCAGCCCGTAAAGCCTCCTGTACTCATGAGAAGGTGCTATAAAAGCCCACTGTTTCTTGTATCCAATTATATCTATAAAGTGTTTGAAATAACATAAAATTTTATATTGCATATATGCATATTGAGGACTCTGAATTTGCTAAGGAGTGGACCTTCTGAATCTAGGCGTCTAGATAGCAGTCTGAAGAATGAGATACGATAGCATATCTGCAACAATGTTTCAAAAGGATAATACAGAGTAGCCTTTCTATTCAGAAATGAGACTTTCCTTTTGAACAAAGCAAGAATGGAACATTCTTCTTCTCTAGTTTTATTCAAAATAATAGTCATGCATGCCATTCCAAGTACAGAATCATCAGGAGACTTAATGCCAACAGTTGCCAGTTCAAGATAAACTTCCAGGATCAACACATACAAGATCAAGTCTAAAAGTGAATTCAGTACAGCACTCATTTGAAACTGAGCTTTCAAAGTGACGAAACACGCAAGACACACAACGTTTACATCAAAACTTGAGTTGACATAGTAGAACATTAAGCTTCTGACACAAAATTTGTGTTGGGCAGATAGAAACAGCCTATAATATGTGAATCCCCTATTACAGTAACTTGCTACTGATCACACCAAATTTACTCATAATAACTATTCAACAATCTATTTCACTCATACAAAAATTGTGATATCCATCCATTCTCTACCTTCCTCATCCACTACTACAGAAAGGCTTATCAGTAACGATCAAAAAGTGCATCAATAACGGTCGGGGCCGCCGTTTAACTTCCTGCCAGTAATGATGGGTATCATCAGTAACGGTCGCAGGGACCGTTACTGATGTACCACATCGATGATTGGTACATCAGTAACGGTCGCTTTGCCACATCAGTGTCGGACGAGCGACCGACACTCATACATTTTCAGTAATTAAAAAAATGATTAAAACCACAGAAAATTCACAGCATTTATACACAGAAAAATACACAGCACGTATATATTTAGAATACACAGCACATCACATATATTTCGAATTAAAACCACAGCCACATCATTTAAAGCATATAAATGTATATAAAGCCGCATCATTTAAAGCATATAAAGAATACAAATGTATCTCACTTCACGACATTGATTACAAAGTGTCAAAATTTCATAGCAAAATCAAGTTTGAACCTATTGTTGTGGGTGAACCCTAGTAACTACTTGTTCCACATGTTCGTAGAAGTCATCACTAGGCTTGATGACCTCATTGTTGATGAGATGGGCGAACTCCCTTTGAATGTTATACACGACCCATTTAGGTCGGTGTGCCATTGTCATTCGAGGCTACCAGTACTCTTCCACAGCCGAGATTGACCCCTTCCACTCAGCCTTAAACATGTTGGCATTCTCCATAAGGATGTGACAACAGTAGTAGCCATAGTACACACTGTCGGCCGGCTGTTGCTATCAAGGGAACCTGTGGTTATGGTGAGGCTCGTCTTTATAGCCTTTACCAGCTAGTTTTCCCTTGCTCGCAACTTTGCAGGCAGTGTTAATGAGTGATCCATGGGTTTCCAGTAGCGACCTCGAACACCCTTCTTCGGAAGTAGTGAATCGAAATAGTACACCGCGGACCAAGGCAAACAAATGAGTAGTGTCACCCAACGGTCTCTGTTTTCAAAAGAAACAAACTTTAGTAACTAAGGGTGTACAAGAAAGACTGAATTAGAAAAAACAAACGGTTTCATATATAAAGTTCAACTTACTCCAAATTAAGGAAGAAGAGCATAAGATCGTGGTCCGCGTATTTCTCCAGACATGCCACCAAGTATTTAGACACCAGGGTTCTTGAAGGATCCTTTTCTGGCTAAAGACCGATGTCACCGTAGTTGAACACCGCGGGGTCTAGAATGGCTACTTTTTTGACCTCCATTCGCCGCATTTCCCTTATTTGGTAGGCAGACCACAGCCTTAAGAGGTTGATATCAAGTTTTTGGCGGTTGAAGAGGTGGAAGAGTTCGTTGAACTCCACATCAAAGGTGATAGGACGTTCCCGAATGCTCCCAGTTTCTTGGTCAAAGAAGCCATAGTCTCGTGGGATTCGAACATTGATTTGTTGGGCATGCTGTTGAGAATCAGCTGATGCTTGCATGTAGAACTGATGAAGCTCTTGCATCTCTCTGCACGCGGCACGCAGGGAAGCTTCGGTGAGCATTGGTTTTCCAGGATAGTAAATAAGCACCCGGTCAAACTCCCTAGCCACGAAATAGGATCCGTCTTCGAATCTCTGGCCTTGTCGGGGGTTCTTCATGAGAATGTCAGGCCTATTGTCTTCCCACACTCCAGTTATGTCAGGCACATAGTGCATCTCATCTTGCTTGACATTCGAGGAGTCCTTGCTGGTCTTGCCGCCGCGCCCCCTCTTTTTATGCCTCCTCTTATTGTCCCAATCCTTTTGCTCCTCTGCCTTATATTTGTCATCGATCTTGCGGCCACCCATGGACTCAGCGGCACCCAAGAGAGAGAAGGTGGGAGGGACGCTTCCAGCCTGTGCCGACCCTGTGGTCTGGCTATCTTTAAGCTGTGGAGGTATCGACATTGCCCGCTCTTCATCTCCGCCGGAATCGATAGGAGGCAGTATCCTAGGGGAAAGGCTGAGTGGCGATTGAGAAGTACCTTTGTGGGCGGAGGGAGATGGAGTCAAAGAGGGCCGGCGCTGGTTGTAGAGAGATACCAAGCTCCTAGGCCACATTATGCGGTAGTTTGGACAACCACCTAGGATATCCACGCCTTCCTCCGGAGGTAGCGGGATAACATAATCACGATGCTCCTTGACGACGGACTCCACCATCACACTCACTTGTGTGTCGTTCATAAGAATGCATCAGGCGGCCAATGGCGTCTACAGGCTTCCCAGGCTTGTCTACGTGAATACGACACTTCACCGGTGCCTGCGCGTAACAAAAAGAAGGCATATGTGTGTAAGATCTTTATTCATGAAGGTAAGGATTGAAAAAGAGTTTGAAAAGTATGCTTACAAGGATGTTGTCATTCGGACGCGGATCGTTATCCCGGATGTGCTCGCTTGGGTCCGGTTGGCTAGCGGGGGGGTTGTCCATGCTAGGAGCCGGGCCGTAACCTGGGGTGTAGGTGTCATCGTCTTCCATACGTGTGTCGGAGGCGGCGCTGCTCTTCAACGGGGTGCTCTTTCGCGGGGAAGAGGAGGAAGGAGGTTCCTCAAACCGTCCACTCCTCCCCCGAGTATGGCGTCAAGGGCGGGGTGGTCTTTGGCCAATGCCGACATCAAATGATGGACGGCTTGCACTTCATATTCTCTTGACACCTCTTGACACACCATAGATGCCTACTCTCGCGCCTCCGCCTTAGCTTGTTCTATTATTTCAGAAGAAGCGGGGAGCTTTTTCTGGACCCTGCTTCGCTTCGGAGCAGGCGGGAAATAATCATCCCAGCAGGCCCCTTCGCTTTCCCCTAGTACACGGCCCGTGTGCTCCACCTTTTGCAAGCCGGCGGTCACAGCCGACTCCAACCTCTTGCTCTGCACGGAGTCGGCGGATGTTTCTGACCTCTTGCTCTCCTCCCATTTGTGGGCATTTTCCCTGTTATCATATAAGACAGGACCAACGTGAGTATATATGGATCATGAGTGTCATAATTAATGCCGAAAACAAATTAATGCACGAGAACCCTTACCGTAAAAATTTTAACAGGCGGCTGCATTGGCTCAATGCCCGCCCACTCCTCTGGTGCCATGTGCTTACATGCATATTCTCTAGCACGTTTATCCTCCAGAATGTTATGCACTAGAGGCACCCTGCCTGCCGCCTCGAGAATTCGGTCCTGCTTGCGCCAGACCTTTCTCTTCCCCTCTTTCCCTGCACTCCCTAGCCTGTGGTTCAACGGCTTCCTCGCGCGCAACGCCCTCATACGTTCACTCTTCGCAATGAAGGCAGGGTTAGATGATTCCTTCTTAAATTTTTCCCATTCAGCCTCATCAGTTATCGATGGCCATTTCTTCTTGATGATCTCATAGGGTTTGTCCATCCACTTTCTAGCGGTGGTTTTCCAAGTAGCAAGACCATTCTGCACTGCTATGTTGATGGACACTCGGAATCGCTCGCGCCACTCGTCAGTGACTTAGAACCTCCTTTCAACGTACGCCATGCACGTGTTTCTAACAACTTCGGAGATGTCTTCCACTCGTCGGTGATCTTGCAATATTTACGTGCAACGGCTCCACAGGTGGTTGCGAAGGCCTTCTGTGCCCTCTTAGGCGACTCCGGGCGGCCTCTGTCAGAGTGTCGGATGACCACGTAGCAAAACACCTTCAAGTTGTGGCTCCCCCTCGGCGTCTTCCTCCTTGGCTTCTTAGCCGTAGAAGCAGTTGTCGGGTTACTCTCTTCCACACGTCGCTCATTGTCTTGCTCTTCTGAACGAGAGCTACCTTCGCCAAAGCTAGGATCGCCGCCAGAGCTGGCAATTTGCTCTCCCGATGAAGACTCTTCATCGACACGATACACCTCCTCAGGAGCTACGTCCTCAAGAACTGATTTCTGGCTACACTTGCCCATTTCGTACCTATGCCATCAAAACCATCAAATATATATTGGCCGAAAATTTCGACATGACCTATGCTATAAAACTAGCAAATTTTGTCTACTAGGAGGTCGAAACCTGCATAAAAAACCCACCTGCATATGTACCCCCTCGGCACGATGGCCGGCCCCTTCTCCAATGACCCGACACGATGGTCAGGCCCACTATTCATTACTCAATTCTCCAAAATAGCATATAAAACCCCGTGTATAGCATTTAAAACACCTAAAATAGCATGTAAAACAGCATGTATATAGCATATAAAAAATCATATTCTGAGCAAGATCAACTTTACTTATCTAAAGTAATTAGATTTTCATAACCTATAGATGTTGCACTCTCAATTTAACCAAAAATTCAGCGGCAACAGTAGCAGTTAACGAGAAATTCATTTAAGCATCAACAGCAGCAGTTAAGCAGCAACATCAACAGTTAACTAGAAATTCAGTTAAGCAGCAGCAGCAGTTAACCAGAAATTCAGTTAAGCAGCAACAGCAGCAGTTAAGCAGCAGCAGTATTCAGCAACAACAACCTTATTTAGTTAACCCTAACCCTAAATTACTCTAACACTAACCCTAACCCTAACAGTATGTAGCATGAACCCTAACCCTAAAGTACTCTAACACTAACCCTAACCATAACAGCAGCGAGAGCGAGGCAGAGGGAGCGTGCACCGGTGGGTTGAGGAGGGCCGGAGGCGAAGGAGGAAGACGACGCGGGGTCGGGTCGTCACGGAGGAAGACGACGCGGGGTCGGGTCGTCGCGGAGGAAGACGGCGCGGGGTCGGGCGGCACGGAGGAAGACGACGCGGGGTCGAGCGGCACGGAGGAAGACGACGCAGGGTCGAGCGGTGGCGTCGGGCTCAGGGTTGGGCGGCGTCGGGCTCAGACGGCGCGGAGGAAGACGGCGCGTACGAAGACGGTGCGGGGTCGGGCGGCGTCAGGCTCGGACAGCGCGGAGGAAGACGGCACACAGGCGGTTGACAGCGGCGGCGGCAGCGCGGAGATCCGGCAAGGCTTCGCCCGCGCTAGGGTTCCGATACCCCTGCTGGTCGCTTTGAGGACGCGTGGGCGAGAATGAACCGGTAATTTTCTCAAGTCATGGTTATATACGCTATAAACATCAGTAACGGGCGCTTAACAGGGCGATCGTTACTGATGTTCCTTCAATCTTCAGTAACGGTCGGGATACGACGCGACCGCCACTGATGTGCTCCTGTGAGCAATGCCCAAAAACACATCAGTAACGGTCGCCTTGTTACCCGACCGTTATTGATGTCTGCCTATACTCATTAGTAACGGGCGTGTAACCAAGGGACCGTTACTGATGTGTTCCAATACTTGTTGAGCTTTGTACCAGTTTAAATTATAGGAACGTTTAAAAAATTCATCACATGCATACACAAAAGTACATCGATCACACATAATTTTACTTAGTACAAAGTTTGCATTCAAATTCAGTACAAGTACATTACAATGTGACTACTAGGCCTTCTCCTTCCTTTGGTAAGTCATAACTTGACTCCTCGCAGTAGTGCTTCTGAGGTAGGGTTTTTGTGGTATTTTCTCGCTCTCGCTCCCATCACTTCTTCTTTTCCCTCTCCTTTTCCTCGTTAATATCTTGCGTTCCGCTTCTTCGTCATCTGCGGCGGTCGTCGGATCATGGAAACATTCGTAGTCTTCTTGTGAAGTAACTCCATCCACTCCAACAATGCTTCTTTTCCCTCTTCTTACTACGACGCGGCCTTTATTGTCGAGTCGTTTATGTAGAATACCTGCTTGCATTGTTTAGCAAAGACCCATGGTTCCTCTCTTGCCAGGATTTTTCTCACGTCAACTTGTTCACGAGGGATCTTAGGAGGTAGCACCATCGTCGTGAACCTGTGACTTTCTTCTTTGTCACCTTTGGTCCATCTTACGCGGAACATTGGGATCTTTGTGATCAAGTACTCCAATTCTCAGATCTCCTCGATAACGTCAAAGAACGCTTTGGTTTTGCTGTTGTCGTCGGTTGCGGTCTCAGAAGTCATGACTACACCACTATTTTGATATGTGCTTTTACGGTCCTGAGACGCGGTGTAGAAGTTATACCGTTGATTGCATATGATTGCCAAGTAGAGATGTGGTAAGCAGGTTCCCGTGACAAACATGCAACCGTCTCTTCAGATTCATTGGTCGTCTCCCTGCCGTACCAATAATTCTTCAGCCACGCTACGAAGGTTTTATTGTGCTCCCAGTGGATCCAGACTTCTCCTCTTTTAGGGTTTTCATTTCGCAGTTGTTCCATGTGCATTTCCTGATAAGGTCGGCAGCAATCGGCAGTTTACAACACAACCAAATGTGCACTTTCAAAGTCAGCTTCCCTTCCTCTTCCATAGACATTAAGGAATGTATGTCCAAGGCCACCTTCGCCTTCGAGCTTGCTCGTGTGCCGTGATTCGGGAACACCTATTGATTTCTGATCGGCCAACCAATCCGTGCAGAACTCGATGCACTCTTCTGCCCTAAAGCCTTCCATGATGCTACCTTCCGGACGCAATCTCTTACGAACCTAGCGCTTCAGAACCCCGTTGTATCGTTTAGGGCCATACATGTTATGCAGGAACGAGGGCCCTAGGGACAAGATCTCATCGCATATGTGGATAATTAGATGGACCATGATATCGAAGAATATGGAGGGAAGAACATCTCGAGTTCGCACAGAATCTGTATCATACTATCCTGTAGTATCTGGCATCGTCTAACGGTGATTGACTTCTGCGAGATGATGTCAAAGAAGTCAAAAATCTTCATGATTGTCTCCCTTACGTGCGGCTCCATGATACCTCTAATTGCGACTGGAAGTAACTCAGTGAGTATGACATGGTTGTCGTGAGACTTCATGCCAGATAGCTTGTGACTCTTCGTGTCAACTAGATGCTTGATGCTCGACGAGTAGTTCGATGGGACTTTAATGCCCTGCAGGCACTGGCACATCCTATGCAACTCGTCTTTGTACAGGTTGTAACATGCAAGACGACAGCGCGTGGTCACCATCGCGAAACCATTCTTGTCGGCTGCCGATACTTGATCTTTGCCCCACAATTCTTTTCTGATAGACATGAGTTCCAGGTCCTTCCGTGCATTGGGTTCATCTTTCGTCTTCTCTGGAATGTTCATCAGCAACCCCAACACGTTGTCGCATACATTTTTCTCCACGTGCATGACATCTATGCTGTGGCGGCATTCTAAATGTGCCCAGTTTTCCAGGTCCCAGAATACGGACCTCCTTTTCCACACGACGCCTTCAGGTTCCTTATATTTCTTGGCAGCAATCTTTTCGGGGACAACTTCAAGATCATTCACAATTTCAAGGATTTGCATACCAGACTTCTTCTTCGACGCTGTCCCGTGCTCCGTCTTCCCATTGAACGTTTCCTTGTCATCCCTCCAAGGGTTTTTAGCATCCAACCATTTTCGGTGGCCATGCAAACAATTTTGGATGAAGCGGGCAACTTCTCTGATGTCGTGTTTTCCCCCGCACTTTGTACAGGCCTTGTAGCCATGTGTCACCTGGCATGAAGTATTTCCATTCGCGGGGTAGTCATGCACGCAGGTCAGAAGCGCTGCTCTCATATTGAAGTACTCCCTCTTGTTTGCGTCTCAAACCACTCTGCCAGGGTTTCAAAACTGCTTCAGCTCATCCTTCACTAGCTGCAGATACACATTTAGGTCAGCTCCCGGCTGCTTTGGACTCTGTATGAGCATGCACATGTGGATGTATTTTCTCTTCATGATTAACCATGGAGGAAGGTTGTAGACAAACAAGATCACTGGCCATGTGTTGTGCTTGTTGTTCATGTTTTCGAAAGTATTTATCCCGTCAGTGCTGAGACCGAGCCTCAGGTTTGTGGGCTCTCCCCCAAAATCTGGAAATGCCGTGTCGAAGTTTCTCCACTGAGTCCCATCGGCAGGGTGTATTAGGACCCCAGCTTCCTCCACACGGTAGTGCCCTTCAGGATCGAATGCTGCCTGCGCCGGATCGTGATGGACGAGATACCTCGTGTCCTTAATGTTCTGCATCCAACGCTCAACTCGGCCACCTGGCGTAAGATACCAGACAGTGTTTGCCGGCCTACCCTTCATCTCTTCTTCCCCATCGTCTTCGTCAGCTCTGGCGGTTTTCTTCTTGTATCTCGATGCACCGCATATGTGGCAGTTCTCATGGTTCTCGTACTCTCCAATGTATACCATGCAGTCGTTTGGACATTAATGAAGTTTCACGCAATCTAATCCAAGCGGGCATGTAATCTTTTTCGCCTTGTATGTGCTCTTCGGCAACTTGTTTGGTTGTGGAAAAACCGAAGCAAGGTAACTAAACAAGTCCGTGAAGCCCTTGTCTGACTAGCATGATGCTACCTTCAGCCTCAAAATTTTGAGCGTTACTTCGAGCACGTTGTTTTCTTCGCCATCTCCATCATACAAGGGTGTGTTTGCGTCCTCCAACAATTTTTTGAACTGAGCACACACTGCCTCATCTTCGGGGTCCTCTAGCTAGTCCCGTAGGTACGAGTCATCTAGCATTTCAGCAATCCTGCCACATGGAGCTCCTTCACCTTCCACATTAGCCTCCTCATCGACCATTGTTTCTTCCTCGGAATCATTCGCTAGATCATACCACAGGACATCATCATCTTCGCTACCGCTACCGACATCAACCGCATCCTCCCCGTGACAAGTCCGGCGTGAATACCTTCCACAAAACCCGATGCCAGCACGTGCATCTGAACATCTGCAGGCTTCATCATGCATATGTTTCCACATTTGCGACATGGACAACACATCATCACAAGTCCTTTTCGTTCCATATCACCTTTCGCGACTCCAAAAAAGACCGTCCATTCGGTTATCCATCAAGCATTGATTCTTTCCGTGGCGTACATCCAAGAACGGTCCTTCGATCTACAACACAATACACAAGAAAACACAAAGCAAAATAGTTAGCCTAATAATTAATAAGGGGATTAAGGTGTTAATTAACCGGGGTTAAGGGTCTAACTAAAAATTTGAAAGGGACATTCAGAGAGAAATTGGACGCCGGCGAGAAAGATCGGGAGGGGGAGAGAGCTCGCAAGGAAGAGGGAAGCTTCGGGCGACAACGAGGAGGCCGCATTTTGGCCGGCGGCCGGAGCTCAAAAATTTGAAATGGAGGAACTTTGGAGAGAAATTGGAGGCCGGCGAGAAAGATCGGGAGGGAGAGAGAGCTCGCAAGGGAGAGGGAAGCTTCGGGCTCGAAGATTGGAGCTCATCGGCCGCCGGAGCTCCAAAAATGGAGATCGCCAGAGATGGGGGCGCCGCCGGCCATGGAGATGGGGGGCGCCGCCGGGGGGAGAGAGGAGGAAGGGAGAGGGAGGAGAAGGGGCTACCTGCTGGGCTCGCCAGCGGCCATGGAGGATTTGGGCAGCGCTCCGCCGTAGCGGGAGAAGAAGAGGCCGCAGCTGGTCCGTTACAACGCGCAACGCGACCAGCTGCGGCTCTACCCCGCGTACTTAAACCGCGACGATTATCAGTGGCCGTCGGGACTTGGGCAACCTTTACTGATAGTAGGGGATACATCAGTAACGGTCGCTTTATACCGGCCCGTTACTGATGCACCAAACATCAGTAACGGTCGGTCTGCGGGCGACCGTTACTGATATGTACCACACATCAGTGGCGGGCATGTTAGGACGACCGTTACTGATGTATCACTCATCAGTAACGGTCGTCTCTTAATCGACCGCCACTGATGTATCTCGCGAGGAATGATGGTACATCGACGCGGCCGCCACTGATGTATGGCTGGGCAGGGACGGGCAGACCCCGCTCTGTTCATCAGTAACGGTCACGGCCGCGACCGACACTGACGCTTTTCATCAGTAACGGTCGCGCCGGACCCGTTACTGATGTGCCATGAGATATAGACCGTTTTGTAGTAGTGATCTATACAGCAACACAGAGAAACCAGCGAATGTTCTAAACAACAAAAATTAACCTCAGGTATAATCAATCATCTTAATCAAGGGCTCATAACCAGCTCCAGGAACAGCCCAACACGGCCATGGCTCTGCCTGCCCTTTCGCAGAAGCGTTGGACCGACCTTCAGTTGGCTTCCACTCGGCCAGACGCATGTTGGGCCTGGGCGGCGTCAAACTCAGCCTTGGCTCGGCGTTTGGGGTGGAGGTCGCCAGCGTGGTGCCGTGCGCGACAGTGACGCCGACAAGGCTGAGGAATAAGCGAGTCGGCAGAGAGGACCGGCGGTGGCAGGTGTGGCAGCCAGGGGAGCGCCGCCGCGCTCGGCCATGGCAGCGTGCTGCTCACGCTGGAGCCTTGCGGTGACGATGACCAACGACTCCTCGTCGTTGGACATGGAACACAGCGCGCTGGAGGAGACAGGGAACACGAGCTTCTGTGGTAGCGGCGGAGGAAGTTGAGGGATACGGATCGGAGAGTCAAGGGTCTAAGACGGTGATTGCGAATGGGGGAAGCCGGCAGCGGCGTCGGGGGAGGGGCGGGACGACGGTGGAGGAGGAGGTGCGTGGGCGCCTGGAAGCGGAGGAGGGTGAGGGGGAGATAGGAGGGGGCCGGCGGCCATGGAAGGAGGAGAGGAGTGGATCAGGTGAGGCAGGGAGAATTGCAAAAAGAACCTCGAGTTTTGCAGAAAAACGTGGTTCCGTCCTCAAATTGGACTGCACGTTGATTTCTAAAAAAAGGACTAAAACACAAAATTGACGGACAAAAACCAACGACGAAAATACTATTGCTTTTATTCTTAGGTACAGATTCATAAGAAAAGTATGAATTAATTAAATTTTGAATTAATTATACAGCATACGTAAAAACAGTACGTAATTCATTAAGAATTTGATTTTTTATCGATACTGGACTACTCCATTGATTTTTTATCGATACTGGACTACTCCATCCGTTCCGTAATTCTTGTCGAAAAATATTACATGTGTCTAGACATTTTTTAGTAATATATACATCCATTTTTGGACAAATTTGAGACAAGAATTATGGAACGGAGGTAGTAGATCAGTACATAGAGTCACAACCATCACACACGGTCGGTGTTTCATGGTGTGCAATTGGGATGTTTGTTGCACAACATCGATTTCTCGACATACCCGATGTGCACGACATCACACAGGCGGTGTGGTATTTCCTAATGATGTGTGCACATTCGAACATCGCATACGGTTGCACACTGTTTGCGATTAGGGAGTCTTAAATAGGCTGGATGTATAACAGTGAATGGTCTTGTAATATTCGCGAATTTCAGCCGCCACCTGTCCCATGCATATGTGTACACTCGAACCCACACCAGCCGAGTCTATATAAAGACGGTAGTACCACATGGAACAGAAGCCAGTGTTCTTCCTCATCTCTGTAAACACAGTGAGCGCGCGGAGCAGCCCCAAGGGCCAGCACAAGGCAGACATGGCCACAAACCCCGGATTCTTGAGCGAGTGGCCATGGAAGAGGCTTGGCAGCTTCAAGGTACGTACTATAACCTAGCTCACCAGACCACAGTACTGTAGTACCACTAGTGAGAAAGACGAACGGATTAACGTGGTGATCGACCAAACATAATATTCAACATGCAGTACCTGGTGCTGGCGCCGTGGGTAGCGCACGGATTCCATCAACTGGCGACCAAGGGGTGGCGCGAGACGGACCTGGGCTACATCGCCATCCTGCCGTCGATGCTGCTCCGGGCGCTCCACAACCAGGCGTGGATCACCGTGTCCCGGCTCCAGAACGCGCGCGGCAGGAAGCAGATCGTGGACCGCGGGATCGAGTTCGAGCAGGTCGACCGGGAGCGCAACTGGGACGACCAGATCATCCTCAGCGCCATCCTCTTCTACCTGGGCGCGCTGCACCTGCCGGGCGGGCAGCACCTGCCGCTGTGGAGGACGGACGGCGCCGTGCTGGTCGCGCTGCTGCACGCGGGGCCCGTGGAGCTCCTCTACTACTGGTTTCACCGCGCGCTGCACCACCACTTCCTCTACACCCGCTACCACTCGCACCACCACGCCTCCATCGTCACGGAGCCCATCACCTGTACGTAAAATTTAACCTGGATCGAGTTTTACTTCGTTCATCTGTCTTCTCTTCACAGCAAACTGACATCGACTTTCTGATAGAGGGGAGAGTTATACGTGACTTTCTGATCTAGAGGACATGGAACATGACATGTTTCTGTCCTACAGACAACCTCACCGGTGCTCTTCACTTATCAGATCCGGGACCAAATCGGTTTTTTTTCTCTCTCCATAAATATAAACATGAAAAAGTAAATCTACTCCGTACAATGTATGAGCAACACATGGTTAATTAGTCAACTACATGATACTTTTTGTAATAACCATGCACATTCAATTAGTTCTAGAAAATGTTACGAGGATATATGTTGGAAAGGTTTAAAAAAAGTACTCCTCCGTCCGTAATATTCGGATCGGAGGAAGTAGTACTAATTTCTTGGTCAATCGAGTTGCACATCATAAAACACACAAAAAGTTTGCGCGATCTCAAGTCTAAAAAACAATATGCAACTGCAAGTTAAACAACTTCTAAAGTATGAACTGCTCAATTAACAATTAAATAAAAACCATCCAAATCACAACTTAGAATGAACAATTTCTCAGGTGACAACCCACAGTATGAACTAATTGTTGTAAAAATAAATAAACTATGCATGCATGTGACCTCGTCCTTGAGCGCATGTTTGAGGTTTGAGTTTGAATACCTTGATAGCGACTTATGATGCAATTAATTAGGAACACTGAGAGGACGTCTGTGCGAGATATATTCCGGGCCCATTCAATAGAAAGTTGAGTCGATCGTTTGCTGCTTCCGCATGCTTCCTTCGTGAGCAAACATCAAACAGAATCAAGCACCGTCACGTACCTGGCACGCACACCAGTCACAACCTTCGCATGGACCCCTACAGAGATAGCACGTAGTGTCAAACTCAGGACGTAGAATAGTTCAGAGATAGCACGTAGCGTCAGACTCAGGACGTAACATAGTTCTTGCAGAAGTATACTGAAAACTTCTCTAATACTCCCTTTGTCCCATATTAAATGACTCAAATTTGTCCAAATATGAATATATCTACACCCAAAAAACGTCTACATACATGTAATATTTCATCACTTAATATGGGACAGAGAGAGTAGAAAAAAAGAACTCATAATAGGGCAATTACCGATGGCAAGGGAGGCTTGTAGGCCTGTGTTGGAGCACGACTGCTCTCTGTATCCTGAAAGTTCTATGGTATTACAAAATTTTGTGGGAAAACGTTCTGTGGCTTGCACAAAAACAACAAGAAAAAGGGGCTAATATAGCAAATTGTGGTGGTTCGAATTTGTTATTTTTATGCAGATCACAAACATGTGTACAAGAAATTGCGGATCCACCCAATATACAATGTTTGCCCACACAGCTTTTTGCAGAAATTTTCATTTTTCCGTTGCAATTTGCAGTAATTCTACACATAGTGTTTCACTTGGCTGCTGTTTTTGGATTTCGTAAGCCGTGAATGACTTGATTTGATGTTTAACATTTAAGACTACCAATGTTTTTTTTAAGTCAACCTGAGCACACTCCCAGGAAAACAGAAATAGATGTCATGGAAACAGAAAGTTAGGCGATGCATGTGGCAATAAATTCACAGTATTAACATACATACTAGAGATCAACCAAACGAATCAAGTGCATATTGGTTCCTGACCCTATTTTCCTGCAAGATGGCAAGACATACAATTTACTGACTATAATTTCTTGACTACAGTAAGCAGGTCAATTTATTAAATCCGTTTCAGCTTCTTCTTTTACATTTCGCTAAAGCAGACATGTGATGTTCATGATGTTGTTATGTTCATGCAGCTGTCATCCATCCATTTGCTGAGCTCGTGGCCTACGAACTGCTCTTCTCAATCCCGATGATCGCAAGCGCCCTGACTGGAACTGCTTCGATCGTTGCATTTGAGATGTATATGCTCTACATCGACTTCATGAACAACATGGGCCACTGCAACTTCGAGTTGGTGCCCACCTGGCTCTTCAGATGGTTCCCTCCTCTCAAGTATTTCATGTACACGCCATCGTAAGTATTCCCCATCTACCCAACCCCACAGCTCAAAAGTAACATTCTTCTCTAACCAAGGAAAAGAATGTCTTCAGCCCGTTTTCCCATAATAAACTGGGTCTTTTCTACTTAATTGGGCAGCGGTTCTGCCAGATCTAAAAAAGACAATGCAAACGATGTTCAACCAATTTATAATTCACCTTGTAAAACCAAGCTGTTCTTTTCTCTCTTTTTTCCCACCATGATAGTGTCTGATATTCTTTGTGGATCTGAACTGTTTCAATATCTTAGGTTTCATTCGCTTCACCACACTCAGTTCCGGACAAACTACTCGCTTTTCATGCCATTCTATGACTACATATACAATACAATGGACAAGTCATCCGACAAGCTGCATGAGAACTCACTCAAGAACAAGGAGGAAGCAGTAGATGTGGTACACCTTACCCATCTTACCAGTCTGCAGTCCATCTACCACATGAGGCCCGGGTTCGCTGAGTATGCCTCCAAGCCGTACACCTCCAAGTGGTACATGCGGATCATGTGGCCTCTATCGTGGCTCTCCATGGTCCTGACATGGGTGTATGGTTCTTGGTTCACTGTTGAGAGGAATGTGATGAAGAAACTAAGGATCCAGTCATGGGCTATACCAAGATACAATTTCCATGTAAGAGTCATGCTAAATACAAAAGACCTGGTCAAAACAAAAGGAACCAAGGAGATGATTTTTAACAATTATAACGAAATAACGGACCTTTTCATTTTGGCAGTATGGACTGAACTGGGAGAAGGAAGCAATTAATAGCCTGATTATAAAGGCGATACACGAAGCTGACAAGAATGGAGCTAAAGTTGTTAGTCTTGGACTCCTGAACCAGGTACATCATTTCTTCAGCTATTCAAACTTCAAATTATATCATTTCTGTACCTCAACTGGAATTGAAGTGTATGCAAACTTCAAACTGAAACTCAGAAAGAAAAGTTATTAGTAAACAATGATGTATAGAGATGCAATAGCACGGAAGATAGGAAGTTAGTGGAAAGGTGACAGATGTATGACCTTACAGGCAGCTTAACTATAAACAGTAATTGGTTGATCGAGTCACATGATCAATTCATCATCAGTTTCACTTGCTCATAATTTAGAAGTACCCATGCAGTTAGCTACGTAGCTACAGTCGATCAAACTATATTTATCTACAGTCGATCGAACTACATGTATGTACGGATAATTTAGAGATACGATAATGATATACACATTCACAATGATACGATATATTTCAACACAACAGGCACAGAGCCTCAATGGAAGTGGGGAACTCTATCTGCAAAAGTACCCAAAGTTGGGAGTAAAACTGGTGGATGGCTCTAGCCTAGCTGCTGCAGTGGTTGCCAATAGTATTCCCCAAGGCACAGATCAAGTTGTTCTTGCAGGAAATATTTCGAAGGTGGCCCGTGCTGTGGCCACAGCATTGTGCAAGAACAATATCAAGGTCACCTAAATATTCATGACTGCTTCACTTTTAACCAAATGAAGAGACGATTTTCTTATACTATCAAGCAACTCGTCCTGTGCAGGTCATAATGTCAAATAAGCAAGATTATCATTTCCTTAAGCCCAAAATACCAGAAGATGCAGCTGACAATCTTATATTATCAAAAACCAGCATTGCAAAGGTAAGAAGGAAGTTATGCATGTCTGAATAGGGGGGCATCACATAATTGAAACTCATGAATAATCAGCTCATCAAATTTTGTAGGTTTGGGTAATTGGAGAAGGTCTGGATACTGCTGAACAGTTCAGGGCGCCAAAAGGAACACACTTTATCCCCTACTCGCCATTCCCACCAAGAGCTGTACGCAAGGACTGCTGCACCTACTCCACGACTCCGGCAATGGGTGTACCTAAAACTCTGCAGAATGTTCATTCGTGTGAGGTAATACGGCCCCCATGAACTGCAACTTATGGAAGAACTGCAGTACATAATCTTATCCGATTCCAAAATGTTTCAGAATTGGCTGCCAAGGAGGGTGATGAGTGCATGGCGCATCGCTGGAATTATTCATGCATTGGAAGGATGGAACGAGCACGAGTGCGGAGACACAGTACTTGACATGGACAAAATATGGTCTGCTGCAATTCTGCATGGGTTCTGCCCTGTTGCACAAGCTTGATGATCCTTTTGCAAGTCAATGGAATAAGTGTTGCATGGATATATGACATGTTCTCGCTGGAGCCATGATAAGGAAGAAGAAGCAGGCACATTTGTTAGCAGAGGAGCGAAGCCTCTGAGCAGTCCTGCCTCTGAGTAGTATGATTTCCATGGATGCTTTGTTAGCTATTATCGCATTATTGTCTTCTATGCTCTTTCATCGTAATGAATTAATGACTTGGTTCTAATCGTACCATTATCTGTCCTCGCATCGATAATGTGATGCAACAAATAAACAAGAATGGGCGGTTGGGCATTGTTTCAGTAGACTTGGAGCTAATGTGCAGTACAACTTTTTTTTTTGCGGGTAGTACAACTTAATCACAATCCACAATTAAAGAAGTAGAGGTGCGGTTGTGTGCGGTTTGACAAATCAACACATAATTTGGTCGTAGCAGTGAACCAATGTTGTGGCAGATGAATGGACTAAGAAGGCTTGACCGATTTATGATGATGCTCTACCGACAGAGCACTACAGTAAGTCCCTGGCTGTTTAACATATAGTACTGCTACTAATGATGGTATAGGATGGTAGTAGTGATTACCGATATGATGGACTTCTAGTTCTCGGTACTGTTGGGTGGTGAGTATTACTATGCAGTTTTGTTTGCCAGTATATCCATCTGAAATGCCCAAGTTTGGGGAAGTTTTGTCCGCACTGCATAGTAAATTAGTCAAACAGTATACTCCTAGGTGGGTAGTGTTTCCACATCACAGAAATCATCAAGCTTGTACGGTGAAAACATTGACCCGAGAACACATTAACAGGCGAAAGGAAATCGCAGGGCGGAGAAAAGATCTCACAGTGGACGGCGGCGGCGGCGGGTGGGGTGGGCAAGGCCGCACAGATGGCCGGACGCCGGAGTGATCCCAGTGGACCATGCCGGCCGAGGGTGGCGTGCGGGACCGCGCGACGCAACCCTTCTCGCCGGCGGCAGAGCAGAGACGAGAGACGTCTCGTGCGGGTTGGTGTAGCAGGCCAGCAGCGGGCGACCAGGGAGAAAGTTGTGAGACAGTATCGCGGCCCACTGGTTGCTTCCCGTTCGCGGCCTTGGATTTTGTCAGGGCAGAACTTATTTTTCTTTTTTTGAGCGACAAAACTTGTGATGTTAAATACATGTGTTTATATAAATATTATGCAAAAGAAAAAAACTGATCTAAAAAAGGATAATGAATCAATTTAAAACTTTTGTTTGGTGCAAATCTTAAACTTTAAAGACAGTCCAACACAATTAGTGTCCATCAAAATTTGATTGAGACCGGATGTGCTGAAGGTTCTTCATTTGATTGAGACGGAAGGTAGACTACGGTGGAATGCAGGGCTCTTTAAGGGTCATGGGTTAGATAGTTTAGAGGCTAATATGTGGAGTGGCGTGAGTAATAGTTTTGTATTCACGCCTCTTGGCATTGAGTAATCGTTTTGTATTCACGCCATGTAACTGTTTTGTAGTCTTCTTTTTCTTTAATATACCCCCTCCGTACCATAATATAAGGTGCACACGCATTTTGAGGTCTAACTTTGACCATCAATTAGACTAACAAAATGTGAATTATGTGTTATAAAAGTTATGCCACTAAATTCATATCCGAAAGAAGTTTCTGACGGTATAATTTTTATAATACATAATTTATATTTTGTTGATCTAATTGGTGGTCAAAATAAAATCTTGAAATGCGTGCGTGCCTAGAGAAAAATTGTCCATCTTTTGTCCTGCAAGATAAGGCATGTCCGATGCACTTTTCCTAATATATGTGTAGGGAGTTAGGGACAAAAGATTCGAACCAGCGGCGGTGCCAGGATTTCATCTATGTGATGTCAATCGAAACTTGTTATGTTAAATACATGGGTTTATATAAATATTGTACTGCCTTTGCATAATGTTTACTCGCATAAGTTAGTTTTGTCAAAAAAAAATTGTGCAGTCACTTGACCACACAGCTTATGTGTGGTTTCACCATTGATTTGAACCACTTTTACCATGAAAAGGGCGGTGACCAGACGCCATATTTGAGCGGTAAAATTGTACCAGACTACCAGTGCGTAGCATCTCGTCGTCAAAGAGAAGACCGGTCGATTCTAACTAAACAGTACACATGGATTATGGATAGGTGATACAACTCCACAAATTTTTATGGTGGCATCTATGGCTGAGTTTGCTATTGAGAGGGATCATGATAATCCAAAAAAAATTCAAGCACTTTTTGTCTATTTTCTTTGTTCTGCTAACTGATATTTCCGCAAACTGAGCCTATAGCATCGGTGTAACAAAGTCACTGCGTGGCGACAGCGTGCAACATTTCTTAGTACGACTTGCAGCATTGTGTGTTTGGGCTTTGAATGCCGGGCCAAATGCAGTAAAAAAGTCGACCTAAATACAACAAAACAGAATTGATCGTAAAGATTTGTCGTACGCAGAGTGTTTCGGTTAGAAAAGTACAGCTAGCTCTCATCTCATTTAAACGGGGCCCTTGATTTGGGACCAATATGGACAGCTGTCGCCGACCTAATGAAGTGCAGTTATGCTGACAATTTGACACCCAATTGAGTACTTGGGCGGTTGGGCCCGCTCTATCTCTTGCACCCCACATAACGACTCTATAAAATCGAGTGGATACAGGTTCTGCTCGTTGCCACAGCCCACAGAGCGAGCTAGCAGGCAGCTTAGCGCCTTAGCAACATAGCAGCTAGCGCGCGGACACAGGCACACGCGTACGTCGTCTCTTCGCGGCTAGCTACTCCCTCTCCGAGCTGGAGTAGTTTGCAATGGCTACGAACCCCGGCATCCTCAGCGAGTGGCCATGGAAGAGGCTCGGTAGCTTCAAGGTAATACCTCCATTTTGCATCACCAGTACGCTAGCTTGTATATCCTCCTCTGCTACGTACCTTTTCAATTCTTGTTCTTCAAAACGAAAATAAAATAAAAAAGAAAGCTTAACCGTATATATACGTGCATATGTGAAGTTGCGCGGAGGAGTAACATAATTTTGTGCGTATATATATATATGCAGTACCTTGTGCTGGCGCCATGGGTGGTGCACGGGTGTCACCTGGCGGCGACCAAAGGGTGGCGGGAGCTGGACCTGGGGTACGTGGCCATCCTGCCGTCGATGCTGCTCCGGGCGCTCCACGACCAGGCCTGGATCACCGTGTCCCGCCTCTACAACGCGCGCGGCAAGCGCCAGATCGTCCGCCGTGGCATCGAGTTCGACCAGGTCGACCGCGAACGCAACTGGTACGTCCACCTACCATCATCTTAACGGCGTCATTGATAAAACCACATTCTCTCGTGTATTTTACGTCATTTAAAAAAACATGATTTATAATACTAAGTCATATCTTACGATTAACGTTTAATGAATAAAATCAATTAAATAAATATTAAGAGAAGGCGAAATCCAATACAATGAGAAATTTGCATTTTCTTTGCCTTATCCTTTTGGTGACGAGACCATCTTTTAGCTAAGAGAAGACTCATGCCTTTTTCTTCACTCATCTCTCTTCCACATCAGCAATTATCCTACGTAACAACGTTAAGAAAATGTTGAAGTCATCTCGATGTACACGCCATAAGGGATCCCCAAAATTTTGGCCCCAAATTTATTTTACTTCCCGAACATGTTCTCTTTTTCTCCATTTGGTCGGCAAGTGGACATGTGCCCGTTCGGTGTTCGCACCCATCACCAAACAACGTCTCCCAAATTTCTCACCCATTTTTTTCGCTCCTTCATCCTCATCTCCATCGATCTCCTCCCCATCCCCATCTCCCTCTCCCTCTCCAGAAAGCCACCTCCGCGCCTGACCCTTTCGTTACCACTTCCGCGCCCAAAGCC
The DNA here is from genome assembly GCF_000005505.3 of Brachypodium distachyon. Lineage (NCBI taxonomy): Eukaryota > Viridiplantae > Streptophyta > Magnoliopsida > Poales > Poaceae > Brachypodium > Brachypodium distachyon. The sequence goes on along the minus strand of NC_016133.3, from coordinate 29,519,416 downwards.
GCATGCCGCTCCGGGCGCTCCCGCTCCTCTCCCCCACGCCCACAGCCGCACGCCGCTCCTGCTCCACAACGACCACGAATAGGATCGGCGACACCGCCGCCGTGAGGACGGGGTCAACATGCTGCTGCAGCTCGCCTAGAATCCCCCTGCCTCGCCTCCGTCCGCACCCCCGCCTCTGACCGTAGTAATGCCCAGAGAGTAGGTACTACCGCCTGCGAGGGTGGTGTCCAGGGCTATGTGGCTGCGCGGCCCGGGCCGGACATGGACAGACATCCGGATAACGTCCGGACACCCCAAACTTCCTCCAAATTTGGGTCCAATTTGGAGAGCTAGCCAGACAAACATTTTGTCCGTTTGGACGTCATTAGGGGGCTGATTTTAAGGCCAAAATGTTCACATCCCAAAACTTTGAGATAATTTTGAGAGATACCATTGGAGATGCTCTAAGCAAACACAGATGCTATAAGTGGAGCACAATACCAGCAATAATGATTTTGGTACAATAATGAGAGTCATGTGCACGTACCGGTAATCCAATAAAACAAGCTGGCTTGTTTGTTTGGCCGCAGGGACACGAGAGAACCGCACGGCCGGTCCCGCAGAAATAATGGAATGGTTCTAGAATAGATCCATGCACGAGACAAGATGTATTAGATTGGTCCTATCTCGATGTATGGTTTGGAGAAGCCGTGCATGCGTGTACCCGTGCTTCAACACGTACGCTAGCCTGCATGCCGTGTGTAGGATGAAAAAGCCAGCGGTGCTTAGTTAAAGTAATTCGAGTATCAACGTTTTTTTATTTATTTTTCTTCAAGAATGAGTATCAATATTGAATCAGACGGTTAGCATCGATTTAGAAATAATTATTTTTCAATCAATTTAGAAATAATTAGTTTTCATTCGATTTAGAAATTAATAGCAAAACCGATACATGTATAATGTGTACCTTTTTTTTACGCATATATTTGCAGGGACGACCAGATCATCCTGAGCGCCATCCTGCTGCTTCTGGGCGCGGTTTACCTGCCGGGCGGGCAGCACCTGCCGCTGTGGAGGACGGACGGCGCGGTGCTGCTCGCGCTGCTGCACGCGGGCCCCGTGGAGTTCCTCTACTACTGGTTCCACCGTGCGCTGCACCACCACGTCCTCTACACCCGCTACCACTCGCACCACCACGCCTCCATCGTCACGGAGCCCATCACATGTGCGTAACTACAATCTTGGTCAAAAAAGAAATAACTTCTTCCTTTTTGTTGGTAAATTGCGTTTTTTGCTTCAATATTACCCTTCTTCTTCCACATGCACAGCCGGCCTAGCTCCTACCTAGCTAACGGCTGAGCATCAAGTGCCTTCCCATCCACTGGTTGCATGTCTACTCTTGTTCATGGACTTTTTGGAATCAGTAATCAAAGGTCCCCAAAAGTAGAGAAATAGGGATTGACGACCAAGTACAAGGAATTATGAGCAGAGAAAACGGTGGAGCCAGCCCTGTCACGCTCGGAAAATCAATTGCCCACACAAGACAAAGCTGTATTATACTAAAAGGATGCATTCATTACGTACTACTATATAACGACACAACATCATAAGAATCAGCAATTAATAGCTAATTAAATTTCTCTGCTGGGTAGCTTGAAAGCTTTCTCAGGCGAACAACAACCATGTTGGGTGCATCGGATGATTTTTCTTTCATTCTTGTACATCTTAATGGACCATCATGTTGTTATGTTCATGCAGCCGTTATCCATCCATTTGCTGAGCTCTTGGCCTATCAACTGTTGTTCTCAATCCCAATGATCACCTGCGCCTTGACTGGAACTGCTTCAATTATCACGTTCGAGATCTATGTGATCTACATTGACTTCATGAACAACATGGGCCACTGCAACTTCGAATTGGTACCTAATTGGCTCTTCGAATGGATCCCCCCTCTCAAGTATCTCATGTACACACCATCGTAAGTGTTTCCCCTCTATTTCTCTAAAGAATTCAGCTCTGCTTTACCCACTACTCTAACCAAGGCAGAGCAGACAAGGCTCGGTTATTCTAAGATTTAAATTAAGCTATCTGATGTTCTTCATGATTCTATATTTGTATCTGATGTTCTCAGTGAGTAATCTGAAATTTTTGCTTCTTAGATTTCATTCTCTACACCACACCCAGTTCCGGACGAACTACTCTCTTTTTATGCCATTCTATGACTACATATACAACACCATGGACAAGTCATCGGAGACGCTGTATCAAGACTCACTCAAGGACAAGAACGAGGAGAAAGAAGTAGATGTGGTTCACCTTACCCATCTTACCAGCCTGCAGTCCATTTATCATATAAGGCCCGGGTTCGCGCAATACGCTTCCAGGCCATACACTTCCATGTGGCACCTGCGGATCATGTGGCCTGTGTCATGGTTGTCCATGGTGCTGACATGGTCGTATGGTTCTTGGTTCACTGTTGAGAGAAATGTCATGGGCAAACTCAGGATGCAGTCTTGGGCTATACCAAGATACAGGTTCCATGTAAGAATCATGGCCGAGTTGAATTCAAGAGAACTGGTATAGATGCCAAGCAAATTGCTAATGTTTTCCTTTCTGTAGTATGGATTGAAACAGGAAAAGGAAGCAATCAACGACCTGATTGAGAAGGCGATATCCGAAGCTGACAAGAAGGGAACTAAAGTTGTTAGTCTCGGACTGCTGAATCAGGTATGCCATTTCTTTCGTTGTTTTCTTTTTCTAGAATACACCCGATCGGGTATATCATATATATTGAAGAAGAGGTCTGCAGAGCAGGTACAACGCCTTAAGGGTGCACACACAAACCGACTACTCACGCCTAAGCCACGCCGTTATTTGGAATATAGAACGTTCACAAAACATCTATATTTCACATATTAGGAAGAGGAAACACCAAGTTACTTAATACATGGCCTCTTGCATAGTCGAAACTGTAACCGACAACAACATATTGAACATCAGGCACATAACCTCAATCGAAGTGGAGAACTATATCTGCAGAAATACCCAAAGTTGGGGGTAAGGATCGTGGATGGCACCAGCTTAGCCGCTGCTGTGGTTGTCAATAGCATCCCCAAGGGCACAAATCAAGTTATCCTTGCAGGAAATATTTCAAAGGTGGCCCTTGCTGTTGCTTCAGCATTGTGCAAAAAAAATGTCAAGGTAAGAACTGAATACTCACATCTGATCCACTTTAATCACACATATAAATGATTGTTTTTGCCCTGAAATGTGGCAGGTCATACTGACAAACAAGCAGGATTACCATTCCCTTAAGCCCAATATACCACAAAATTCAGCCAGCAATCTTGTACTATCAAACACTGACAGCGCAAAGGTAAGGGAAAAAAAGGATTTCTGCATTTCATCCATTCTCTCAAGAGATGAACAGGTGATCACAAGTTGGCATCAAATTTTCCAGGTGTGGGTGATTGGAGAAGGTCTGGATGCTGCTGAACAGCTCAAGGCAGAGAAAGGCACACAGTTTATCCCATACTCGCAGTTCCCACCAAGAATGGTACGCAAGGACTGCTGCACTTATTTGACTACTCCTGCGATGAGTGTACCTAAAACAATGCAAAACCTGCATTCATGCGAGGTAATAAGGCTTGAATGAACTGCAGCCGTGGAGGAACTTATTATTGTATGTACCCAAATATTTACTTATTTGGGTTATCGTTTTCAGAATTGGCTGCCAAGGAGGGTCATGAGTGCATGGCGCATCGCTGGAATTGTTCATGCGTTGGAGGGATGGAAGGAAGACGAGTGCGGAGACACGGTGCTAGACATGGAGAAAGTATGGTCTGCTGCAGTTATGCATGGGTTCAGCCCCGTTGCTCATGCTTGATGCTCTCTGGTTGTGGTCAGTAAGTCAGTTGTATGAATTTAACGTAGCGATGCCCATGATTATATTGTAAGGACAACTGTAATGTCTAAGTAGTTTGATCTGCCATGGTTGGCTATTTACTACACTATGGTACTACTAAATTTCTATGATCAAAAACAAACTATGGGTTAATTATGTATACTGCTGTTCAGTTTGTTGCACGAATAATGTAATTGAGGTATCAAAGAAAAAAGTATGGGTGACTTTTGTGCATTCTCTAAACGTACTTCGAGTTGTGAACTTGTGATACGGTTCAACTTGATCGCAATCCATAAAGAAAAATGTAGACACATAACTTGCTTGGTAGCAAACAGTGTTTCCATATGCAATTGTCAGCGTGATCATTTTATGACCTCCTAAAAAGAAGACTGCATTAACTTTTGGAAAGCTCTTCTAAAACTACTTAGGCAATCGTATTAAGAAGAAAATATATCTACACACCGTACTACCTGTACCATTCATTTGCCAATATATTTGGAAAAAATCGGTCCTCATTTCATAATACAGAGTGCATAAACAGCTACTATTACTGATGAGTGATTTCACATTCCTACCATGGAATATTCGAGCATGTACGCAGCTGCGGCCTGCAGCGACGCCCACTTTAATCGAAGCAAGAGTAAGAAAACTTATCAAGCAATCTGAATAGGAACAGCTAAAAGGAAACCCCAGAACGAAAGTACTCACAGACACAGAGGAAGGTGGCACGGCGGGCAGCGCTGGGTGGTGTCACCAGGGGCAGGTTGGGCCGGAGATGCCATGGCCAGGGGGCGGTCGACGGCGGTGCTTCCAGCTTTCTCTCTCTGGCGGCGGGAATGCGGCCGGCGTGCACCGAAATAGATAGCTCGTGGTGGTCACGACGGCAGTGGGGAGAAATAGGGCCAGAGAGAACTTCCACGAATGTTTGGACCCGAAGCCCAAGTACCGTGTTTATGGCAAAAGCTCGAGCCTCAGTACTGGACTCTGTTTTACATGGGCTGACTTACAGGTACTGTACGTGGAGACGACGACGCGTTCGAACTGCAGAAACAATCACGGGACTAAACGTAGCAGCTGCTAAATCCCCTTTCCATCGAGCACTTGTCCGGCCTGCTTCACCGCCGCTTGGCGAGCTGGAAGGTGCGCTTGAGGAACTGGTTGGCGACCTCGTCGTCGCGGTGGCACAGCACGCGGAGGATCGTGTTGGGGTCGGCGGGGTCCCACCGCCTCGACGCCGTCTCCAGCACGGGGGCGGCGGCGGTCTCCTCCCTGCCGCCGCCGCCGGCGGCGATGGAGCGCGACGTGGCGGCGCCGAAAGCGTCGATGAGTTGCTCCGTGGCCTTTGCCATGAGCTCGACGACGCCCTCGGCGACCTCGGCCTCACGGGCCACCACCTCCTCGGGCACCAGCCCTTCCCCGCACGTGCAGAAGGCGCGCTTCAGGCTCCGGAAGTCCTCCTCCACCATGGCGTGGTCTCCCCTGCCGAAGCTCCGGTCGTTTCCCCCCGCCAGGAGCACCATGAGGAACGCCTGGAACGCGGCCTTCATCACCTCCCGCACCGCCACGGGCTGCGCGCGGTCGGCCAGCACGGAGACCAGGAACGACAGGTTCTGCTTCAGCGACCGCAGCGCCGGCCGGATGCGGGCGTCGGCCACGCTGCTGCGCGCGTAGAGACCGTGGTACAGGGAGTGGCGCGAGTCGAGGAAGATGAGCCGGTACGCGGCCACCTCGGCCACGTGGGTGACCGCGCTCTGGGCCGCGGCCAGGGTGCGGTCGAAGGCCGACTGAGGCGGCGAAGAGGACGAGGAGGAGAGGGACTTGTCGATGGCGTGGACGTGGGTGAGGACGTAGTGGAGGGTGTTGAGGCGGACGTAGAGGCGCTGCGTGCCGCGGCTGATGGACGGGCGCGGGGCGTGGTGCGAGCCGCCGCGCGGGCTGCCGCCCTGGTCCGGCGCCTGGCACGACGGGAGCACCGCCTTCTTCCATAGCCTGAAGAAGCCCGAGTCCTGGTTGCACCTCGTCAGGGGCGGCAGGGGAGGCAGGTAGCTCTGCTTCGACCCTGCAGAGATCAACATTGATCATCAAACAAACATGTACACGAGTGTTAAAAATTTGACTTTGTATTATCGGAACAAGTTGTTGTGTTTGTTACCGCACGCCGCGACGAAGGTGATGTACTCTTGGAAGATGGACTCGAGCCCGCCCACGAGCTCCGGAACCACGTCGTCTTTCGCGGTCGCCGGGATCTGGGAGAACTCCTCCATGGTCGCCCTTGCCAGCTTCATCAGCTCCATTGCCGACCCAGGGTAGGGCTCCTCTTTGGATTTGGGTATCCAGCTCTACCGTGTCAGTCAGATGCAGACCAATGGCAAGTTTGATGTTAGACGACGACAAAAAATTCGATCATTCGAGCTTGGCATCAAACATGAGTACCTCGGTTTCTTTGGCTCTGAGGAGGCAGTTCCTGGCGCTCCGAAGTCTATCGTCCATCCAAGCCTTGAGCAAGCCCACGACCACGGTCTCCACCTCGTAGGGCTCCATGTCACCGACGACTGCCTTGGCCCGGCCGTCGACGCAGTCCGCCGCGTCCTCGGCGGTCATCTGCGCCAGGGCCTTCTCCAGCCGATTCGCCGCGTGGAGCACCCGGACGAGCTCCTCCGTCAGGATGGTAATCCTGCCCAGGTACCGCCTCAGCACCACGCCGAAGCACCCGTGCAGGGTGACCGCGGCCACCGCCACTGGGGCCGGGTGCCACCGCCTCAGCAGCGGGCTGAAGCTCCTGCGCTCTGACACGGCCAGCTGCTCCGTGTCACTCGCAAGCCTCTCCATGACCACGCCGGGGTCGCTGTCGCGGCCGCTCATCCAGCCGTCCTCGCCAGTCCCGCTCTCAAGTATCTGAAAATTATGCACATCGTATCAGAAACTTATTTGTCCATGTCAAATAAATTGCATGTTTGTGTTTCCTAGCCTAGCCTAGCTAGCTAGCTTGTTGGATCGTGCACGAGGAGCTCACTTTGGTGAAGGAGTGTTTCATCGAACACCTGATGTAGCAATCGACGCGGTCGGTGGCGAAGTTGTTCTTGGTGGCCGTGTATTCCCGGTCTGCGACGATCTTGCCGGCGGAAAGCGCCAACGAGAGCAAGATCTCCATGCTCTCCACGGCGACACCGCGACCGACGCCTGCTTTCTCGTGGTACCTGTCGTGGTATTCCAGCAGCCGTTTCTCCGACCACTCCTGCATCTTGCCGAGCGCACCGAGAAGCACCTTCCCGTACACCAGGTCACGTGTCCCAGCATGCTTCGCGTCGGCCGCCACGTCAGCGAGCACGGTGAGCGCCGCGGCGGCGAGGTCCGGCTCGGACTGCCCGGTGGCCACGTACTGCCGGAACAGCACCCACGCGAAGCACACGTTGTGGACCGCCCTGCTGACTCCCAGGATCGGCCAAGTCTTCCTGATGAGCTCCAGCAGCTCGTCCACCTCGTCCAGCACCACGGTGGGCTCCCGCAGGTCGAAGACGGTGTGTAGGAGGCAGACGTAGAGGATCGCGTTGAGCGGGTAGCCGTCGGCCCAGTGGCAGGCCTCGGTGCCGGTGTTTGGGCGCCAGGCCAGGGCGTGCACGGCGTTGGTGAGGGCGCGCATCGCGCCGGAGCTCTTGCTCGTGTCGATGGCGCGGATCCCGGTGGCGCGCATGACCTCGCGGAACCGGAGCACGGCGGCGTGGAGGCGGTCGAGGGGCATGGAAGGGTACAGGATGAGGCCGGCCTCCAGGAGCTTGATCTGACGGAACTGCCACTGGTGGTACTCCTCGCCGTTGGCGAACTCGGACGGCTTCAGCTGCCGGAGGAGCTCTAGTGGGAGGACGATCGTATCTGGCCTCCTGCCAACCTATACGTGCAGTAACAACCAATCATAAGGAAAGGAACAAAAATTATCGATCAATGCGCCGGTGAACCACCGACCTGGCCGACGACGGCGCGCATGAGCGTCCGGCGCAGCCGCGCGTCGCTCTGCTCGGTGACTCGCATCTGCTGCCGCATGATCTCGGCCGACGTCATCGGCCGCCGCGCGCGGCCAGGGGAGGCCGGGCCAGAAGTCTGGCTCAGCGTACGCACCATTGTCGGCGTGGACCGCCTCATCTTCAGGCCCAGGGCCTTCTTGATCCGGCTGCACATGAGGCCACCTCCGCCCCTCGCCCCAGCCACCGGCGACGACACCGGGGACGACACCTCCCCCTCCAATGTGCCCCGCGTGCACGACGCCGTGGTGCTGCCAGACGAGCGGCAGGACATGAAGAAGATCTCGTACGCTGTTTCGCGGAGCTCCACCGGGCCGAGCGCAACGACGCTGCCGAAGGGGCAGTCCAGGTCAGCTGCGGCGAAGTCGAGCTCGGCGGTGTCCGTCGAACGTGTCGCCGAGGAGTTCATGGAGACGGAGCGCAACCGCAGGTGACGCCCCATGGAACCCATGGTCACGTCACCCGTATGTACGGAAGGCCGGCCGAGCTCACAGCGCTGGCTGGCGACGTCGCCCTAGCTACCCGGCAGCGCGTTCAGGAGTCGGGAGATGGCTGGCGACGTCGCCCTACCGGCCGCGCGTTGGAGTCGGGAGACGCGCGATGACTGGGCAAGAATTGGAAGGAGGCAGCCAGCGCATGGCGTGTGCAATTGGAGGGGGACTATTTTTGTGCCGTAGTTCCAGGATAACCCCACCAAGTTTCTTCGGACGGTTGAACCCATTTCTTTTTCGAACCATGCATGTTAAACATATTAAGCGAAGCAAAAAAGACGAGGGATCAATCCCAGAGTTACACAGCCACTTAGAACGACTACAGCCGAGTACGCACAGCTGCCATAAACAAACGTGCAGGTCCTTTATTTCTTCAGAAAACTTAAAACTCGAGTATTTCAATTCAACCACTGCAACAGTCAGATTAGAGACGACAACAAGTGTTCAACTACATCGAGAACTTTGTAGAGAGTTTAATGCCCAGTATAATAGATCTTTCTGATGATAACAGGCCGAGCACCAATAATTCTTGGAAACATTTCTTCATATAGATTTCACTGATGGTACGGAGAGCCTGTTTGTTTGCCAAGTATTGAATTATCCTGCAATTGACTTCCCATGGGATCCCAGAAGGGTCGACATACCTCCAACTCCAATGTCCCACGGAAGTGAACTTGCCAGGAAATCGTCTGTCAGGTGGCATCCACAAGAAAGAAAACTGGCCTCCTCATGTAGATGAACTCTAGGGAAATTGCACCAAACATCTCCAGCTTAATATACCTTGGATAACTGCATCTGTGCAGCAAGGACATGTCAAACACGAACCACTGACAGTGAACTTCAAACACTAATTTATCCCTCAACATTTGACAAGCCTAGCCTTTTCATGGATTTCCAGCAAGTAAAATATGCAGAAATGAATATCAGAAAGATGAGCTCAAGTCAATCTGGTTATACTAACATAGAAAAGAGGGTACTGTATCTTGATTCTGGAGGTACTTGACCATCATGTGATGCATCAAGTCCTGGAGGCTAACAAGCAAACCCAAGATATTTGGAAAAGTTAAAAACCCAGAATACCTCAAGATGTGCAAGTTGGTGACTCATTTTTTAACACTGGAGAAAGAACATATCAAAGAAGTTTGAGCAAGGTTATTTGCTAATAAAGACTTGTGTTTTAATATAGCGAGAAACGGCACACATTATGGCGTATAAATTCTCTACTTAATAACTCCCATGATGGACTAAATATTCTTTTATGTAAGAAAAAAAATCAGTCATATTTGGAAATATTATATTTATCTAGACGCTTTTTGGGCATAGATACATCCATATTTGGAAAAAATTAAGTCACTTAATATGGGACGGAGGGAGCATGTGATTCATAAATTAGTTACTTTCGGTTAAAACAAAATGGATATTGCGCTTAATTCTGAGAATGCAGTGATCTACATTTACTGTCATAGTAATAACACTAAAATTAGGTGATACATCACACATACTCAGCACTTGTATAGTTGTATTATGATGCGATAGAAGTGTTCAACTGTTCATACTTGGCTTCAAATTCAAGTTCATGTGCAACAACCATACTGGATTACCGGTGTATGTTTTACTTCAAATAACTTGGTATCTCCCAACAAGACGCCATGCAACTCTATTATTCTGTAATACCGCTTACGGTTATGTGTTATGTAGTCTAGCTATCACAATCAGACCATTCCACGTGTAATGAATAGAATATATTCTAAGCAAATAAAGCAACAAAGCTTCCATATCGAGTCAAATGAGTACAGCACTAGGTCTTATAAAGGTAGCCTATAGGCACTAACAAACTAGTCTATACATGGGATATTGTCATATTGAGATTACATGCAAGAATGTACCAACTATGTTTTTAAACTATAAATTCATGGTTGCCTCAACTCCAATACAACAACAAGTATTATCTAGATTATCCCAAAAGGCAGAGCAGTAAATACTGCTGATATTTATGTGGGCAGAAAAGCAATTGTGCTACTCCCTCCGATCCATATTAATTGTCTCAAATTTGCCGAAATATGGATGTATCTATGCCTAAAAATCATCTAGATACATGTAATATTTCAACAATTAATATGGATCAGAGTATTTATTTACTGACTCTATCAGAAACTTAAATCATGGATAGACATCCATCACATCGAAGTAAACAAATAGAGAAGTGCAAGAGTGAATCAACAAAGCTGCAATTTTCGTACAAGGCTGGTCTTGCACCCAGAATTCGATGGTGCAGTGAGTTCAATAGTGCAAAGCTGATTAAGCCAAAACCATTGCAATCAGTGGCCACAAATTGATGCTTATTCATACCTTTTGGTGGCACAGCTTTCACTCCTAGTTTTACTATTCCCTCCGATCCAAATTAATCGTCACAACTTTGTCTAGATAGCATGTACCTACACACTGAAACGCATCTAGATACATGTGTATCTAGACAAAGCTGCAACTACCTTATTTGCATTTAAAAGGTACTCCCTCTGTTTCATATTTAGTACAACTTCTACAAAAATCCGTGCCAACTAATATAGAACGGAGGGAGTAAGTCTAAGATTGTAATTTTGAAAAATCTACCTGATGCTATTTATTATGATGTCAATCTATATATTTGTTACGATATTTCTGACGGAAACTGACAAGGGTTGATTTGAGTGCATTCGATCACAGTCAATTGACGACACTTTTTTTGGGGACAGCAGTATGTCAGTATCAGCTCTCGCTACAAAAACAACATTGAAATTGTTTAATTTTTTACAAAATGTAAAGATAGTGAATCTTTGTTTCCACATACCACCATCTTGTAGCACAGCACAAGATCCTTGAGAAAATGAAGCACTTAAAAAGATAGTAGCATGGATTCGGTACCAATGCTTCAAACTGCGACTTCTCGTCGGCTCATCAAGCAAAATTAGCAGATTTCCCAGGCTATTTTCAACCCCGCTTGGACATGCTTTAAAAAGGAATAGCATCCCAGCAACCTGTACATAAAGGAAACGAAGGAGGAAGGACAATTATTTTACTTGCCAAATGCCTCACTACTTTACTCTATCGTTTCTACCTGTATATCATTCATCAAGTAGCATCAATGATTCCTCTGCATCTACACTACCTTAAAATTTGCTGCTACCATCTTGCTGTTAATAAGCTCTTATTGCCGCTTAGGTAATATCGGAATTAAGGCCAAAAAGCTGGAAGGGCTAATCAGTTCCCTCTATTATGCCTGTTTTTCCATCTACATAATAAATATCAGAACTCATAGCTTCATCATATACACAAAGGATGCAACATTCAGTTACATGAAGAAGTCCATTACACTTGAACATAGACCGAAGCAGCTATAGTATCAAACCTCTATCACTGCACGGTTTCAGGATTTGCATCCGTTGCAAACCATCAATGTTAAAGAAAAAATACGGCATAACTTAACTCCAAGGTGAGCTAGAGCAAATGAACAAGCACAGCACATCACCACAGATAAACAATCACCAAAGATAAACATTTCAGATTTAGCACAATAGGGAGAGGGAGCATCCAGCATAAATACTACTGTCAAACACAAATATATGATTCTGTAGAATAGAGATACAACTAGATAATTTGGTCCATAAGCAGTGAAGCTACTCTAGCTTTAAACTAGAGATGAAGCAACCTGAAACTCCACTCATGACAAGCACACCGAAGGATAAGCTAAACTTAAATAAAGCATTATGAAGATACAGCTACTCGACATAATAGCTACTTATTGACTAGAAGTTCTAGTAGTAAGCCACAAAAGGATCAAGCATTCCAACCAGGAGTACTGATTTAACCAGCAAAATGGGGATCTTCAGGAGGCCAGGAGCAATTGGAGAAAATAATACATATGCTGCCCACTTTTGCTAGTTCACTTCATTGATAATAATGGCTTTCCTTACTGTGCAACTCTAGGTTGCATACCACCATAACCACCGCCATAATTTGATTGACCTTCAGAAGCTCCATTGACTGAACCACCAAATCCTCCACCCTGTGAAGGATCAGTCCATGCATTTGGATATCCAGAGTTGCCATTCCCACTTCCATATCCAGCACCATACCCAGATGCTCCACCAGCAGCAGGATTGCCAGCACCATCTCCCCGCCCTCCATAAGCACCATATCCTCCCTGATTACCATAAGATGCATCCCCTCCATATCCACCATATCCATAGCCCTGGTTTCCATAACCTGCAGCTGCACCAGGTGCCTGACTACTGGGTGCATTGCCACCAGCAGAAGAGCTGTTCCATGCACCATAGCCTGCATTGCCAGCATAACTTCCAGTGCCATAACCAGATGGAGCTTGACTACCCCAGGGCCCTCTATTAGCACCTGGGGGCCCCCCCTGGTAACCAGAGGCAGCAGGACTTGGATTACCATAAGCCCCAGCATACCCAGCAGGAACACCTCCATATCCTGCAGAACCATAATTTCCATATGTAGATGCAGGGTTAGCATGTCCATATCCATATCCAGTTGCAGCACTACCATAACCTCCAGCACCATAACCCGGATAGCCACCACTGCCCTGCTGCGCCTGCCCATATCTGCTAGCATCAGCTCTGCCATCATAGCTGCCAGCATTGGAGTTAGGGCCATTATTACTATGAAAACCCCCACCTCCCATAGAACGCCCGCCGCCACCAGAGCCAGGGTTTGCCTCCCGAGGCAGTGCACGCTTAACCTCTACCATCTTTCCACCCAAATCATGGAAGGTCTTGTGCAGTACACGGTCAACTGCATCCTCAGAGTCAAAGGTGATGAACCCAAACCCCCTGGGGCGCTGGGTGGTCTGGTCATACATCACCACAACATCAGTGACAGCCCCAAAAGTCTGGAAGTACTGCCGGAACTCATCATCTGTCAGGCTTGAGGGCAGTCCACCAACAAAGATCTTCTTCGTCCGAGTACCACTGGCATCATTGCCACCGCCGCCACCTCCAGTGTTCCTTCCGGTGCTAGGGTTCACCGCCTTAGAAGCCTGCTGCTCCTCCCGCGAAAGCGCCCGCTTCACATCGACCTGAGACAACAAAAGCACAACAGAGACGCCCACGCTTGAGCACTTGAGAGATAATCCTCACCGCATACACGTACACCCCAAGGCCGCAGCATCGGGATAGATCAGAACGCGTCCGAAGCGAATATTCCACGCGAATATCCGGCTAGGGTTTGGGGTAGGGGGGAGAACAAGGCAGGGAGGATACGTACCGTGCGGCCGTCGAGGGTATGTGGCTCTAGGAGAGCGGCATCGACGGCGGCCGGGTCGGCGTAGACGACGAAGCCGAAGCCCCGGGGGCGGCCGGTGAGCTTGTCGCGCATGACGGCGGCCTGGGAGACCTCGCCGAAGGTGGAGAAGTGCTCGTGCAGCTTCTCCTCCGTCGTTTCCCACGAGATGCCGCCGATGAAGAGCTTCCCTTGGTCCGACTCCATCTCCGCCTCTTCGCTCCGCCGCTCCTCGGGTTTTCACGCGCTCGGGTGCGGGAGAGGGGGGAGAGGGGAGGGGAGGCGAGAAGGGAATTGGGGATTTCTGCTTCTGGGTTGCAGATTTGGGAGGGGGCACAGGGGGTTTGGGGATATTTTAGGCCGCGTGCGGGACTGCGGGGTGGGGTACTGGGCCGGGGTGCCTGAAGGGAAAGTAGGGTTTCTTGATTGCTTCTATCCCCGGGCCGAACTTTGAAGGGTCTCTAGTTTTAAAATCTGGAAATCTGAAATTTGGAGTCCTTAAGGTAGCTATCTAAATTTATCATCAGGGATAAATTGATGTAAAGTTTTGAAATTTCGATCTCTTCGAGGATGTACTTTCATGAATAGAGACAAAACTAAATAAATAATCGATAAGCTCAGACAAATTATTCGAGTGGGTTACTTTCGGCACAAATTCAAAACACAAGTAATTTATCCTAAAAACTCAAATTTATTTTATTTAAAAAAAATGTATTGGGTCTGTTTATTGAATATAAGAGCAGACTAAGAAAATACGGAGTAATTGGGGAGGCTTGTAGAGGAATAATAAGTCGCTTATATAGGTTGGGCAACAAGGCTTGTTTGAGAAAAGTCTCAACAAAAATTGATTAGGCCACCTAAGCAAGTCAACTAGCCAAGCTATTAACCAATCACGAAAATGGTTTATTCCTATGCGGGAGAAAAGAACCCAAGCAATAAGGGTATCCGCAATGGGTGACTCTTAATCGATTCTTATTTAAAATTTGTTTGTGTTAATGAAAAAGAAATTGGAGAGAGAAGAAAACTGACTCTTCATGAAAAGTTAGACTCTTAAGAAAATAATCGACTAATAGTCAGCTAAAAGTTAGCTAAGAATCGAGCTTTCAACGATTGTGCAACATCGTATTTAATGTTAACAAATCATCTAGAATCGATTTAAATACACAATCCGTTACACATGTTATTTTACCGTTGACTCTAAATTACGGGAAGAGTCAGTATTGACTCTACCATTGCGGATGTCCTAAGAAGAAGAGTCCCAAAGTAATTTAGGAAACTTTTAACTTCAATCATCTAACGAAAGGACACATCCATTGTCATCTGTCATGGATCTTGTAAACTATAAATATCCCTTTTAAATAGCAAGGATATTTATAGTATACAGTATCTTCAATGGGTGTGTAACTCATTTCATCCTGACAAGAATGAACTCGAGGGAGGAGCATAGGGAGTGACATTCAACTAATGGGTTATTTGGTTGCCCACGGTGGTCTTGCCCACACCTAAACCGCAAAAATAGGCCTGTTTGGTTGTCTCGGCTGCATCGACGAGTTGCATGGCAGATGCAAAAAAAAATGCCTTATGAAGGGATCGGCCTTTGTCGTTGCAGCATGGTTCTCTCCTCCGTCGTTATCGCTCCTCTCACCTCCATCTCTCTCCCAGCTCCATCTCATTCCTCCACCGCCTGCCGGCCTCCACTCCTCTGTCGCTCCCCCTGCCTTCTCTCCAAACGCTTGTTGGCATCCTCAAATCCCTGGGTCTGGGCCGCCATTGATTCGGACGGTTCCGGCTGCGCCGACGACCACTGTGCGACGTCCCCCCGTCAAGATAGCTATGCCACTTTCTCTCCCAACGCTATACCACCGTCAGGTTGTGCAGGCCTTGTTGGCGATCACCAAACATTGGGTTGCAGCTCCGGCTTGCATCTCCCATGCTTGTACCCTAGCTGCTGCATCGTCAGTGCGATGCGAGCCGCGGTGATCTGGGCATCCAAACACGCCATATGGCTGAGAAAGTTTCCCTTTCAATTCATCAATGTCCTTGGTGCTTGCCAAATTTGTGGTTGGCTTCACCATTATATTGTCTGCAACTTTTTCTGGTTGTTGTTTCGTTCTTGTCATTGTGTCATGTTTACATGTATTTCACAACCCTCGACTTCGTCTCAAGTCTCAGGGTTTTCTAGGGCAGTCCCAATGCTCCAGCATGGAGCGTATCTTATCTTAATCATGCCAACTAGGACTAAGTATGACGTGGAGAGGTAATTAAAGAAGAGTGAGGGATGAACCGTATCCTATTAACGATACGGCGATACAGCTCTTGGTGGTGTAACCGATGAACATTAATCACGGGATCGATCTGGTGTGCAAAACCGCTTCCCCCTTTCTTTGATCTCTTCCAACTCTGCCTCCTGGAGCGGACGAGCAAGGCAAAGCTACTCGTTATGCGCAACGACGTGGTGATCGCTTTCGAGTGGCGAGCTAGGAGGACGGTACGCCGCCGTTATGAGCAGCGGCGTTGATGTGGGCGTGCAGCCATGCCGTCGTCTCGCTCGCTGATGATCAGTCCGTGCAGCCAAAACGACGACACATGAAGCCCCACCGGTGCGCTCGCGTGCTCTGCCGTAGGCCACTGGGCATCCAGAGTTGAAATTGGTGGCAGCTGGCATCTGAAACGTCTCTTGATTCAAATTTGGGCTTGACGGGTGCCCGACCAATCGTGTCCTGATTAGCAACATTGATCTGGATTTGAACTCTATACTGAAGTATGCATCTGAATTCCAGTTTTTCTTTTCCGGCTTGGATGTGATACAGGTATGATTATACGTGTTCTTGAAGAGAAACTACATTGTAAACACTTTACTATGAACAATGTTGTCCGATTACATGCCATCGGAAACTCGAAACACAAGATGATCAATCGTTAGTACATACAATAGTACATGCCACAAATAGACCACAATGTTAATTTACTAGTATAGATCACACAAATTATTAAACAAGATTTGTTTAGATACAACACTTAGATACAATCCATCGAGAGGGGTGTATCTATATGCACATTTAATGTGATTAATTACACCTTAAGATACAATGAATTCTAAGTGCCCTTACATATCAGATGCACCTACAACAGCGAATGGCCGTATCACAACTAATTCCCTTTGTTGCTTCTCCCCGCCACCATCATCGTCGTGGGCAATCTCAATGTTGTACACGTACATCCGGCACACGACAAAGAATAGAACAAGGTTGGCGCAGTTGAGCACGACGAAGAAGGCATAATAGAGGTCGAGCCGCGAGGCGTTGAGGTTGTTCTGGATCCACCCTCCACTACCATGTCGCCGCGTCAGATGCGACACAGTTGACAGCAGCGCGCTGCTGAGGAAGTTGCCGATGCCGAGGCTGGTCATGGAGTAGGACGTGCCGAGGCTCTTCATTCCCTCGGGCGCCTGGTCGTAGAAGAACTCGATCTTGGCAACCTCCAAGAAGGCGTCGGCCACGCCCATGAGCACAAACTGCGGGAGCAGCACGAAGATGGAGAGCGGGATCGTCGTCCCCTTGCTCTCAAAGATGCCGTTCGCCCGCGCCACGTCCAGCCTGCGCCGCTCCGTGACGGACGCGATGGCCATGATCACGATGTGGGAGACGAGCCCGACGCCCATCCGCTGGAGCAGCGAGATGCCCCGCGGGTTCTTGGTCAGCCGCCGCATGAAAGGCACGAAGAGGCGGTCGTAGAGCACCACGGAGACGAGCATGGAGATGGTCACAAACCCTTGCAGGCTTGCCGGCGGGATCTCGAAGCCGTCTTGGGAACCCACGTGCCGTTCCAGCGTCGTGCCCTGCTTCACGAACAGCGTGTTGATCTGTGCCAGCATCGCGCTCGGCACAAACGTTATGGCCAGCACGGGCAGCATCTTGAGCATCTGCTTAGTCTCCTCCACCTGCGTCACCGTGCTTAGAGACCACCGTGAAGCTCTCCCTCCTGTCCTCACCGCCGCTTTGCTCAGAATGCTGCAACCAACAATGGAAAAGACGAACCAAATTCGTGAGACCACAACCACATATCTGCATATTCTAGAAAACAACCACATATGTGCACATGTGTGTGTCAATTCAGGCACACCGCACGCGCGATCATCGTCAAAATGTAGTTTAGACATGAGCACCTCAAGTTGGGCGTGTACGGCAGCGGGGTGGTCTTCTTCTTGGCATAGTGCTCGGGGTCGAGCTCGTGCAGGTCGCTCGGATCGACGGGCGCGGCGAGGGTGCACTTGCGGACAGTGGAGACAATGACCCCGGCCATCTTTGCGAAGGAACTCTCAGAGGTGGGCTTGTGGCGGTAGAAGGGCGTGCCGGCGGTGAAGATGGCGATTGAGACGGCGAGCCCGACGGTGGGCAGAGCGTAGCCCACGGTCCAGCCAATCTTGTCCTGGATGTAGACGAGGACGGTGTTGCCGAAGAGCGCGCCGACGAAGATGCTGAACATCCACCAATTGAAGAAGGAGAGCCTGTGCCGGCGCTCCCGCGGCTCGTTCTTGTCGAACTGATCAGCGCCGATGGTAGAGATATTGGGCTTGGTGCCGCCCGTTCCCATGGCGAGGATGTACAGGGCCAGGAAGAAGACGCCCAGTTGCAGGCTCGATGCCTTGTGCTCGCAGCTCAGGTCCGGCGTGCCAAGGCCACACTTCGGCGGTTTCAGCGACGGCAGCGACACAACCATCGTCAGCAGGCTCATTCCCTGCATGATTAATAGCGGGTGGTAAATACACGCCTTTTGGTAATTCCTACTTCTTTGAAAATTTTAAAATTTTATACGCCTAAAGTTGCACATGGTTATTGCATTATTTGGAGTTGCCGGAGCAACTTTTAGTTTGTCAAAAAGGGAGTCAAAATATTAAATGGGGTAAAATCTGGTACAACTTTCACTAAATGGGGTAAAATTATAGAATTTTCACTAAATGGGGTAATTGTTGTCCAAAACTTGAAAGTAGGGGGTAAAAACTGGAATTTACTCTAATAATTAATGGAGTGACTTAAGTATGAAAATGCGCGTATGCCGATCTAAAAGCTTTCAAATTAAGACTGATATTCAGGAAAATTTCATAGCTGATTCCATAAATATATGCAACCACGAATACACATTCTTGGACAAACTGATGGTTCGGATCTCCTGCATTAGAAGATGCTGAACGCCTAAACAGAACAATTTAAACAACATCCCTGCAACCATGTTGTTTTGTTCTTTCCTGCAATGGTAATTGAACTATGCTTTAGGAACTATGTTGCAAATTTTGTAATTGATGAATGCTTTGTGTGAAGACCCAGGTCATAAACCATGCACAGTTGCTTATATATACTACCATGGGTCATGGTATAAATTTTTGAGAGTGTCTATATCTCAGTCGTTTAGAAAATAGTTATTTCTCAGTCGACGACAATCGTAACCAATGTATGTCTATTTAGGTGAATTCCCTTTATTTGGTCTCTAGAAAGATGCATGTAATTTATCATTTATGTTTGTGGCTTAGGTTGGCATCTAATTAGTAGCAAGCTTGTTTTGATCTCATTACTTATATATCAGGAGGACAAAACGATAGGAAAATAGACAGTCACGTTGACTCACGATAAGGTAGATCACGGAGAAGACCATGAAGGTGCGGTAGCGGCCAAGGTGGGCATCAGCGATGTACGCGCCGACGATGGGCGTCAACATGGCAGTGCCGGCCCAGTTGGTGACGTTGTTGGCCGACTGCACCGTGCCTTGGTGTAGCTCCTTCGTCAGGTAAAGCACCAGGTTAGACGAAATACCGTAGTGGGCCATCCGCTCGAACACCTCGTACACTGCAAGCGGCACACGCCCAACAAAAGCACGCGCATCGTTAACACTTTGCTTCTCAAAAATATTTTAAAATATATTGCACCTATATGCGATGTAGCATTTGTAAACATGATCATGTTTTTCTTCTAATCAGCGATGGAAATCGACCTTCTTGGAATAAATAAATAAAAACATAGCACTTGTAATCATCCTGTAGAGTATTAACATATAAAAAAATTCTATCACTAACAATTGTATAATTGACAAACATGTATACATGGGAAGAGAATTTGGACCATATGCATGAGCAGCATTTGTTTAGTACAGGTAAGCTTGGGAGTTCGCTGGCCATCGAACTTGGGACTTTGGGAGTAATCACCATCCATGCGACCTTAAATTAGTTGAGATGGGCTTGCTCACCTAGCACGAAGGAGCAGGCTCGCCAGCCTCCTCGCTTGGAGCGGAGGATGGGGCCACCGCAAAGGTCCGTCGTGCCGTCCTGCGTGTACGCGTCGCCGGAGGCGGCCTCCAGCAGCGACGACGTCCTGCCCGCCATGGACGCCCCTCTCAGCCTCTCTATGTGCGTGTCGCTGCGCTGGTGCCTGCATTTGTTCTTGTAGTTGCCCATTTATAAGACCGGTCTTCGCGGCCAGCAGGCAGCGATGGGTTGGTACGTGCACATCTTTCAGAAGATACTAAGTATAATTGAGGGAAGAATTAACTAACGCAGCTGCGCTAGCTGATGTGTTAATGTGTTATCTCTTTCAAAGAGAGCATCGGAATCATATCAGCATGGGCCACGATGTTTCTCGTAAAGAAACATTCAAGATAATCAGAAGATATATTGTACTCCTATAACATTTCAGTTGACTATATGTATTTTTAGGAGGCAGGAACTCTGCCAAATCAATTAAGAAGAATAGATCAAGATATATAACATCTCACTTGAATATATGTTTTCCTGGGAGGCAGATATATAACATCTCAGTTGACTATATGTATTTCTAGGAGGCAGTTAGATCAAGATATATAACATCTTAGTTGAATATATGTTTTCTTGGAGAGCTCTTCTACAGTGCCCCGAGATTAATGTGAACCGTCCATTTTTTCAATCTAAAGGCCTAGATTTGTTGTTACTCCCTGATACTCCAACTGAGATGTATGAAGTATTCGGATGGGGTATCAAGAAACAAGGGTAAAATTGTAATCAAAGCCGCTCAAAATCCATTCTTGAAATTAAAGGAAAAAAAATTACACAGACAGAGCTCTCAACAGCGGCCGCTGCGACGATGGCGCCAGCGAGTTATGTGGAAAGCAGCAGCGGCCGCGGCGAGGACGGCGCATGCGTGGAAGAGGGCGGCGGCGCGTTGTGCAAAGGGCTGTGGGGGCCGCTGCGAGACGGGCGGCGGTGCGCTGCGAGGCGGTGGTGAGGGTGGCGGCTCCGGCGTGAATCTACAAGCATGTGGTCACTCTTACGTTTACAGCCATGGTCATGATTTTTGTTTACAACAACAATTTGACTTTATTGATCTATAAAAGAAAGTACAATATATCGAAACAATGAAAATGAACATAAAACCGAACATCCTTGAAAAAAATTAAGAGTTCCACGATAAGATCTTTCGAAACCAACGCTTCTAGATTCCTCCTTCGTATATTGATGTTTCTCCAAGTATTCAGTGATGAAATTCCAGAACACCGTGCTTGCGCAAGCCAGACAAATCTCATAGGTTTTGAAAATATGCATGAAATGCTCACCTCAAACAGCGAGAACCTAAGATCGTTGAACGCACCATGAGCAGGACCCACCGCTTGCAAGGCAAGTTATGGAATTGCTGCTATATCGACGAATCAATAAAGAAGAAAAAAAAAACCAAAAGACGAGCCGCGAGAAATACTGACTCCATGGAGCAGGCCACGGCGACGAGGACGAAGCTAGAACACCAATCTTCTAAACAACATCATCTCAATCATTAAGATGCCACACCAAGAACACACAAACCTAACATAAGAGAACAAAACTAGGTGTCAGACGTTGATCCGTGGTTTCCCATATCTGAACACCAGATTGCCTACCAAAGATGGGGGAAACCACCCAAGATTGAACTTTTCTTCGGAGACGGTGGCTAGGGTTTCTGTGCTCTCTACAGACAGGATCAATTTGGTGTCCGAGATTTAATGAAGGGCTCTGGCAAATGAGTGCCTGTCCACGAAGCCAAGGCCTGAACCACTGATGACAGTTTCCCGTGATGCTTGATCATCTGTCAATTTGTTTTAGCAGAACACCTCTTTATTTCTCAATTATCATAGGAGTCAATCATCAACTAAAAGAAGTAAAATGCTAGGGGGTATCAAACCAATAAGAGGGTCGGGCTCCCCTTCACTAATTGTGCAAGTTGTAGCCTCACTGATATGAAGTAGTCGAGTCTTTTTTACCTTTGCTAATAAACCTCACAAGCACGCAAATGTGTGAGTTCGTTTGGACCCGAGCCGCGGCCAATCATCCATGGTGTGACCTGTTTCCTGGTACTAATTGTTGAAGACGAGCGACGTGGATTTTCGGAGGGAGGCCGATAAATTTTCTGCATCTTTTTGTGGTTGCTGTTTCATCACTGTAATTGTGCCATTCTGTGTGTATTTCACAACCCTCGATTCGACTCCGGTTTTTTTTACATGTCCAATGCACCTACAACAGCGGATGGTTGTATCACAACTAATTCTCCTTTCTTCTCCCCGTCACCATCAACGCCATGGGTGACCTCAACGTTGTACACGTACATCCGGCACACGGCAAAGAAGAGAACGAGGTTGGCACAGTTGAGCATGGTGAAGAAGGCATAATAGAGGTCAAGCCGCGAGGCATTGAGGTTGTTTTGGATCCACCCTCCGCTGCCATGCCGCCGTGTCAAATGTGACACCGTGGACAGCAGCGCGCTGCTGAGGAAGTTGCCGATGCCGAGGCTAGTCATGGAGTAGGACGTGCCGAGGCTCTTCATGCCCTCAGGAGCCTGGTCATAGAAGAACTCGATCTTGGCAACCTCCAGGAAGGCGTCGGCCACACCCATGAGCACAAACTGCGGGAGCAGCACGAAGATGGAGAGCGGGATCGTCGTCCCCTTGCTCTCAAAGATGCCGTTCGCCCGCGCCACGTCCAGCCGGTGATGCTCCGTCACAGATGCAATGGCCATGATCACGATGTGGAAGACGAGCCCGACGCCCATCCGCTGGAGCAGCGAGATGCCCCGCGGGTTCTTGGTCAGCCGCCGCATGAAAGGCACGAAGAGGCGGTCGTAGAGCACCACGGAGACGAGCATGGAGATGGTCACAAACCCTTGCAGGCTTGCCGGTGGGATCTCGAAGCCGTCTTGGGAACCCACATGCCGTTCCAGCGTCGTGCCCTGCTTCACGAACAGCGTGTTGATCTGTGCCAGCATCGCGCTCGGCACGAACGTTATGGCCAGCACGGGCAGCATCTTGAGCATCTGCTTAGTCTCCTCCACCTGTGTCACCGTGCTGAGCGACCACCGTGACGTGCTCCCTCCTGTCCTCACCGCCGCTTTGCTCAGCATGCTGCAACCAACAACAGAAAACAAGAACCAAATTCGTTAGACCACAACCACATATGACATATGCGCATACCTGCGTGTCAATTCAAATGTAGTTTATGAGCACCTAAAGTTGGGCGTGTAGGGCAGCTGGGTGGTCTTCTTCTTGGCGTAGTGCTCGGGATCCAGCTCGTGCAGGTCGCGCGGGTCGACGGGCGCTGCGATGGTGCACTTCCGGACGGCGGCGACAATGACCCCGGCCATCTTTGCGAAGGAGCTCTCGGAGGTGGGCTTGTGGCGGTAGAAGGGCGTGCCGGCAGTGAAGATGGCGATAGAGACGGCGAGGCCGGCAGTGGGCAGAGCGTAGCCAACGGTCCAGCCAATCTTGTCCTGGATGTAGACGAGGACGGTGTTGGCAAAGAGCGTGCCGAAGAAAATGCTGAACATCCACCAGTTGAAGAAGGAGAGCTTGTGCCGGCGCTCCCGCGGCTCGTGCTCGTCGAACTGGTCGGCGCCGATGGTGGAGATATTGGGCTTGGTGCCGCCCGTGCCCACCGCGAGGATGTACAGGGCCAGGAAGAAGACGCCCAGCTGCACGCCCGACGCCTTGTGATCGCAGGCTACGTCCGGCGTGCCAAGGCCACACTTGGGCGGCTTCAGCGACGGCAACGACACGGCCATCGTCAACAAGCTCATTCCCTGCACGATCATGAGTGGTGAGTAGCAGTTGATAGACCTGAACGAGTTATATGTCGTTCATGGCTCGCTCATTTTTAAATACTGATTTGAATGCCTGAATAGAACGATAAGCCAACAAACTGTACAAGCTCAGGTCTGTGGTTGTTGTTCGTGGGCTTGGATAGTTTCCTTGACTTAATTTGTGGGCTTTGTACCACGGCCTATCTACACTTTCTCTCACAACATCCTAGAAAACTTGTTTTTTCTACTAATAAAAAAGGAACACTTGCAAGAATGTATGTTTTTAAGTTTTAGTCAATCATGCTGCCAAAAAAAAAAGTTTTAGTCAATCGTCGGAGATCTCGGATTTGCTTTCAGGTTAGAGATAAGGCAAAACCGTAGAGATAAAGCCATACTGTGGAGATTTGGAAATACTAGTACTAGTAAAGAACATCTGGAACATAAAAGTGTCAAGCTTGTCCCTGGTATGGTATTATAGATTGGGCACCCCGAGTCCTGACAAAGGACACTCTGACTTGTTCTAATAAAGCTTTCCACTTGCACATCGCAAACTGGACATATGGAGCAGCCAACACACAGGACGAACGATGGGACAAAAGGCCGCCGCAGGCATCAGATATCGAGATATACTCTGTGCAGTGCTGTCTCAAGGACAAAACTTATAGCAAGACCAAGTAAGGAGAGAGACTTACGAGGAGGTAGATGACGGAGGCGATCATGAAAGTGCGGTAGCGTCCCAGGTGGGCGTCGGCGATGTAAGCGCCGATGACGGGCGTCATCCAGACGGTGCCGACCCAGTTGGTGACGTTGTTGGCCGACAGCACCGTGCCTTGGTGTAGCTCCTTCGTCAGGTACAGCACCAGGTTCGACGAGATCCCGTAGTACGCCAAACGCTCGAACACCTCGTACACTGCACCAACGAACACACAAGAAAGAACTCGATCGATCAGTACTCCATTTACCTTGTTCGATTCCCCCTTGGAAAACTAACCGGATAATACACTAGTTTTGTCAATGCATGATTTCTTAGAAAATGTAGAGATTTAGATGCAAAAAGCGTATCATTGTGCAAGAAAGAGATGGCTCGCATGACGTTTTGACTAGTTCTGGCTTACAAGAAAGATGTGGCAGCTGGGGGCCAGCCTTTCAGATCTTGTAGCTCCTGTGGATCTCAGACCCATGAGGTTGGCATTTCTCACCAAAAACACCCATCACACAATCATCAGGGCAATCATTTTTGTATTCTTGGTGGGGACAAATGAAAACCCAGTAACAAGTTGATCGTGTGAACCAGCTGCTGGTTCAGGAACGAAACAAAAGAAAACAAGCTGTTGTCTAATGGTGACCTCTGGGAGAGACTAGGCCGTCTCTAATTGATCAGCCAATTTGGCTGGATATAGTTGTAAACAGACAACTTTCAATAGTATAGTATATGTTACTACCATCACATGTCCTTTTCATTGGCAATGGAAATACCAACTAGGGTTGAAAATCATGCGTCGTGCCACCTTCCCGGAGGATAGAAAAATCACGAGTGGTTCCGTGACTGTCGATTAGTACAAGGTTAATTCCAACACCTATGTTCCACTCCCAGCAGACAAGACATACGTATGCATAGCAGGGCAAAATTTGCTTCTGCCTTTTGCTCATCAAACTCTGTTTGTCCTATAGCACACGTACTGTTGCTTTCCTTCCTTTTTGCAGGGGACGGACGGGAACTTTGTGCCTTCCTTTTGAACTCACGTGATGCTGCTAAGATTCTCAACTATAGCTAGCTTAGGCGTATCGCCGTTGACTAGCCGACTAGCGCAGCGCCCCTCAATGCCCATTCATTGGCTCCTTCATAATCATCCTTGCAGCATGGCTAGTTCAGCAACTTGAGCTGTCTGTCACCGATCCGATCCTGATTCCCTCGATCATGCCATATCAAGTGCTCAACAACTAGTAACATGAGGCCATCCCCAGATAATTATAACTACTATAAGCTCGTAGTTATGTGTGATTTTTCAAAAAGAAAACGAAAAAAAGGAAAGGAAAATAAAACGTCCAGGGCACACGAAGACAGCTTGAGAAGCAAATGATCTCGTTACCTAGTTAACTAGGGAGTACTGCTTAAATTAGTTGAGACGTGCTTGCTCACCTACGATGAAGGAGCAGGCTCTCCAGCCTCCACGCTTGGAGCGGAGGATGGGGTTGCCGTGGAGGTCTGTCGTGCCGTCCTCCGTGTAATCGTCGCGGCTGCCGGCCTCCAGCTGCGTCGTCCCCGCCATGGACGCCCCTCCCCGAGCTCCGCTTGAAGCTCTCTGAGTGTAAGAGGGAGGGCGGAGGGAGAAATGGGTGTTGACGGGCGCTGCTAGCTAGTAGTTGCTCCAGGCCACTGCGTGAGATCCCGTTATCCTGTAGTTGTTCATTTATAAGGTCTTCGAGGGCAGCAAGTGGCGAGGTAGGACTGGGGAGTGCCAAATTGCTTGGGACCCAGTTTTTCGGGCAACGCAACCGGAAACTAAACTAAACATGTTACATGCCATTTGGTGGATTGATACTCCAACGATACGGTACCAGATTGTCTGTTGACGTATTTGTTGAGCGACTTTTTTTTAACGGAAAAAGGGATTTTATTGCAAATCAAGGAGGATTACAACAATTGCAAACCAAATACGGAGTACTGACTCCGTATATCCTCAGGTAGTACTACCAGGCCAACCATTAGTAATGTCACTTGGGTAACTACCAAGCCAACGAGCCGTGAGACCCATGGTCGTCGTTGGACAACTTTTTTTGTGAGGAAAACAGTAGATCAATCACTGCAAATATATTGATCAGAAGAGTGTATATACATGCTGATAATGAAAACTTAAGCCGTTCATACATTTACTCTCTAACAATTACTTGCTGAAGAAACAGTCGTTGTTCATAAATATATTTTTTTTCGTTAAAGGGAGGTTTTATTGAACTTAAAAGTCGCATCAAGGAGATACATCACGCAAGTTCGCACCCGGCCTCTACATAACAAGATGCAGACAGCCCAACAAATCCGTACGAAAAGGAAAACTAAAAAACTTAATCCAACCAATAAAAAAACACTACGGAGTTTGCAGCCGCAGATTACACTGCCACCCATTGTGGGTAAAGACCTCCTTGAAAGCTTGCTCCACTTGAGTACAGGCAGTCATAATCATAGGCATGTCCACTTCCCGTTGCAGTAACATCCAGGACCGAAGCCGATGAGTACACTGGAAAATAACATGCTGTTCATAAATATATGGAGATCGAGATAGGAGTATTATATTTCTCTACATAGTAATCCTACTAACCATCTGTCAGAGAAGACGCCCGGTTAGCCTCTCATGTTTGCACTTTGCAGGCACGCCTCCGATTGGTGGGAGGGTGCGCGAAGACTTTAGGACGCACGAAATCGCCCGTGATTCGCCGGGTCAAGGCGTCAACCTCGCAGTAGATAAAGAATCTTGATTTGATCCAGGTTGGACTCAAAAGAGCAAGGGGAGAGACAAGCAAAACCATTTTATATCCAGCTCCTGTTAAGACCTTTCCGGTGCTTCAATGATGCAATACTCTATCACGGAATACAATAGTCTTAACAAATGGGAGTAGGCAGCGAGTTGTAGTAATCTAAACACCGAACAAATGTGCACTAGGTTACTTAGCGGAAATTGATGTCGACGAATGAGCCTATCTATGTACGTGTACATTTTGTTGATTTGTTAATCGCCTTGTTGGTCTTCAACTCTTCGTAGGACACACAAGAAGCTTGAGATCTCCGAAGTTGCCTCCTAATTCGAGCAACTTTCTTGAATAAATAGTACTCCTACGTACTGAGAGGATCGATAAAAAAAAGCTGTCAGCTGTGAAATTAGCAACAGGCGGCTTAGAGAACATGCATCGAGGAGTACTAATTAGTAAAAAAATAGGCCTTCTGACCGGGTCCGTGAGACGGCATTTGGACAAAATCGTGGCGAAGTTTTCTAACCACGAAAGCTACATATCGTATCGTATCATACTACTGCTGCGCGAGTATTAAGCAAAGCAATGTGATTATAAGCATGACACGGAATCTTAATTATATAAACACCTTAATATGAGCTGCCGATTCGCGCTTAATTATCTGTACTAGAGTTGGTCGTTGCGCAATCATGGTGATCGGCAGCTGTTATTATATGTTTTACGAAAGGAAATCACATCACACATGCTTTCATGTGTGAAATCATAGGTGATGTATAACTTTGGCAAGTGTAATAGATGAAACATTGATGTGAATATTTTGGATAATATGGATACTTATGTGATGACATGTATCTTGTGTTGGAACTTACCCTGAGTAAAGTCGTGGACTTGTGCTCGTACTGGTTATTTGTGTGTTCGCTTTCAGTATTTGTCGGAGCTAGAGGAACGTGGTCGATGACGGGATCGAGGGAGGAAGCTTGGGAGAAGCTGAGATCGAGGATTAAGGTCATGCGGAACGTTCGTGTGAAGGAACAATGAAATTAAATGCTACGATGATCCGGGAGGGCACCGGTTTGTCGTACATTGTTTATACCGGAGATGTACGGTATTGGAGATATTCGACACATGATAGTCGAGTTTTGAAGACATTACAAGAAGAGTTGATGGCATGGAATGGCATCGACGTGAAGACATGTATTTCCAGCCGTGACTGGATGAGAGTTGTTTAAAGATTAAATAGTAACGTAATCAAGATGGCGTCCGATGAAAACGTGATCCACATGAAAGTTGTGCGCGTCGTCGAGGCGAACAACTTTTCTTTTAGAGTCATCTCAATCCGAGGTTGAATGCGGGGCCCACGGGCAAAATACCGACCGGGACAGAGGAATTAGTGTTGGATTCGGACTCGGTTTAGGGTCGCGAATTTTCCCTTATAAATAGAAGGCGTTCTAGTTAGGATTTTAGCAAAAATGTGAGGGAACTCAGAGCTTTGTATCTAGATTAATTCTTGGAGAGTTCTTGGATGCGGTGTAATCTTTGTTCTTCTCCGATCTTCGTGGATTATTCGTGCTAGATTTTTCTAACACTTTGCAGCAGATTTATCACGAGTTCATAATACTTTGCTGAAGGTTTATCA
Organism: Brachypodium distachyon; assembly: GCF_000005505.3. NCBI lineage: Eukaryota > Viridiplantae > Streptophyta > Magnoliopsida > Poales > Poaceae > Brachypodium > Brachypodium distachyon. The sequence goes on along the minus strand of NC_016133.3, from coordinate 29,490,590 downwards.
CGAGATCAAGGAAAGATTGCGATTACTTCATCTTTCTTGTTATTCCTCGAAATCGATTATAGATTAATTCTCGTAACTTTCTGTCAGCTGTTACTGTTTTGATCATATCTTTTGATTGGTACGTCTGATTGAGCTGATTATTGTTGTGTTGGTTAGATAATTTTAATACGTTTCTTTTGCATACTCGTAAGTATTTTTTGGTTCATCCAATCAAAAGTTACGGCTGTTTTATTATCACGGACAGAAAGGTGATTTAGGGTTTGAACTTTCAGGAAAAGTTTTAATTTGCTTCCGAATTACGGCCAGGTTTTGTGTACCAGAAAATCCATGTCATCCACCGGATATGATTTTTGATCAATTTTGAATTTAATTTTTTAAGATAATTGCATAGCAAATCTTTCTGACCCGCAAATGTAACCATAGTATAAGGTTATCTTTTCTAATCGGATATATGGTCGCTGATTTGAAACCGTTCATCCATGGCCTAAGCGAAAAGGGTGTATATTTCTAGTAATTCCATTTACAGGAGGCACAGGGTGATTAATGGACGGTAAACAAAATGCCGTGTGGTAACCAAAACCGTAGTCTACGATAACCATAATAGGTGACTGAACTTACTATAAAATCTGGAGATCATATCTCACAAAGAAAAGTGTTGTTTTTCAAGAACAATACTAGAGTTGTTAAGGAGGGTTTGATGATCGGCGGTGTATATTGTTATTATTGTGTATGCCATCGTTATCAATGACGATCGTCATACACTCGATCAAAGTTGATCAAGTTTGGTGTTATATATATTAGCGTTCTTTTTACAAACTCGGTCAAATTTGATGATGTTTGACTTAAAACAAACCTAAATGTACAAAGACCACTCAAAACGGAAGGAGTACAAACCATTTGATGATTTGAGAAAATTGTATCTAAATACTCCTATTTAGTGCTTAAGATATAATCTTAAGATACAATACATGGAGAAGGTTACGGCTTAACATGTAATCAGGCACTACTTTTACACACTCCGCCATGACTATGCGCTCCAGTTAGCTTAGCTACGAACACTTTTTTCTCTTTGCAAAAAATACATGTGCATTAGTGAAGTAGCGGCAGTAGCTCGATTCAGCGTTTTAATTTTTGAAAACCAAGTAACTCGATTCGGAGTTTTTGGAAATCCATATGCACTGGCGGAGCCGGCGCCCGGCCACCTAGGGCACTTGTCCAGGCTCGGGCCGTGAAGTCCTTTGTATAATTAGCAGTGATCTTAAGATAAATGCTGATTAGATTGGTAATAGTTCTTGTATATGGCCGGGCTCTGATTTTAGGCTGGCTCCGCCACTGTCCATATGCGTTTTGGAAAAACAGATGAACACTTGCACTTGGATGTAAGCGTCGCCGGGCTCGCAGCGCATACTGAGGCTTCGAAACGTGTTCATCTGTTTTTCTCGCATGCGCGCTTAGCACTTCCGAAGGTCCAACGTGCAACTGATTTATTTGTCCTCGCATCGTGGCACGTGTATGTCTGAAGAGACATGCTCTTGCTTTCCCACTAGCTAGCTCTTTTAGAATGCGTGCATGCTAGCTACAGCGCCATCGTCACGACCTTTGGGCGAAGCTGTGGTGAACTTTTGGGTACCACGAAAGCTACGTAAGCGTATCTAGAAATACTAATCCAATTTTGTCTAAATATGAACGTATATATTTTTAAAAGATATTTAGATATATGTAATATTTCAACAACAATTTAGAATCGGAGCGAGAGTGAGTGCTATTTGTTAGGATGGTATTCAATTAGCTGTCATTGTCAGTAACTTGGACAGAGGCTCGATCAGAAGATGCTGATAAGTGATCACATATCCAGTCGCACGGGGAAGCGCTCCCGCTCCTCCTGGTCGCCCGCTTCTTGTGTTTTTTTTTTCGTTTACCGTTTACCGTATGTATACTCATTTATCATTTAGTTTCTGCTCCCTCCGTTCCTAAATACTTGTCGTGGTTTTAGTACAAATTAAAACCACGACAAGTATTTAGGTACTAAAACCACGACAAGTATTTAGGAACGGAGGGAGTAAATACAAACATGTGTATATGCAAAATTTTCAGACCAAATAAGTTAGATAAATAAATTGATGTTTGTTCTTCCCTTCTCATTTACATGCAATTAATCTTTTATCATCCATTCAATTTCAATCTTGCCCCAATCTCTCCTCATCTCCACGTTGTAGAATCTGTGAAAAATAAAAATAAACACAACAACTAAGCCTTTTGTCTCAAGCAAGTTGGGGTAGGCTAGATATATATGAAACCCTAACAGAAATTTGTGAAAAATAAAAATAAACAAAGAAATAATCAATGTTGAGGCACACATGGATTGCGGATTTTCATGCAGCCATGTCGGAAGCCAGATCTCTAGGCATAGTCCAGTCTTTTAGATCCCTTTTGACTGCCTCCACTTAGATGACAAAACTAAAATTGTTTGCCAGGAAAATAAACAATTTTTTTGCGAATAAATAAGCATAACTAATTATATAATGATTGATTAGGCTTTGGGAGTTTAAATATACATATATTTTGAAAAAACTTGCCGAGCTACATACATATACAGGTAGAAAAAACATGGCTATGGTAGTTCTATTTTTATAAGAGACAACTTGCCGTGTTCTATTTCGCGTGTCTGAAGAATCTACGACTAACTTTAAAAAAAAGACTAGGCAAATCCTCCAACGTGGATCCACCATGAAACAACCTGCCAAGTTTTAGGAAATAAATTTCTGAAGTCGCACCGCCTGCAGTAGATCTGCCTCAAGCCCAACCCCCCTCTCTCTCTCCCAGCAGAACCAAAATATTGATTTTCTAGCCTTCAAGAAACTTCCGGTGAGAGAGAGGGGGAGAGAGAGAGAGAGAGAGACGTATTGCCAGGAGGCTACGACGTTGGGAGGACGTGTCACCAATATCTTGTGTTGTGGGGCTAGAGGGCGCGCCACCTTACGAGAGGCAGGAGGCAACATGGCGCCACTCCATCGTGCTGGTGACACGCCGTCCACGGTTTAGCTTGCTTCTTTTGCTATATTTTGATTGATTTATTTGGATTCCTCGGTTTTTGTGATTCTGATTATCATAGAGAGCGCTTCGGGGCGCTACTTTTCGAAGTTTTTTTTGAAATTTTACTTGAAGTTCATCCCTAGCTTTAGAAAATTCAAATTCCAAATGGTCTTTGGAACTTTTGAAATGTCAAATTCATATACTCCCTCTGGCCGGAATTACTTGCCACCGAAGGTTCATTCTTAAATTTGGAAAGTTCTCTGAAAAAATTGAAAGCTCAATCTCCAAATGTTCTCAAGAAATTTTGAAAGTTAAGCTTCCAATGGTTCTTTGAAAATATTGAAAGCTCAATTTCTGAATGTTCTCTAAAATGATTAACAGCTCAAATTAAAAAAGTTCTCTGAATTTTTGAAATCAGAAAATTCTCCGGAATATTTGAAATCTCATAAAGTTCTGTGCCGGACATGAAAAAGAGACCTGTGTGAAACTGACCGTGGAAGAGTTGCTACGCGGGTGACGTAAACTAGCATCCCCACGTTTTATCCTGCCATGAAGAATCCTAGAACTGTTTAAAGATGATGGCCTTAAATTAAACAGACTAGGCAAATCCTTCGACGTGGATGCGCCAGATCCCGCAAGTCAACGCCGTCGCGGAGTGGTGATGCACACGTAGTTAAGCTGACCGGTCATCGGGTCAAAGCTGCGGACCATCTCATTCGGCGTCCCAAGAAGTCTATGTCCATGGTTCGCGGTCTTGCAGATATACTAGTCGGTAATACTGGAGTAGTTCACTCTCATAGACACGGGCCGGCGACGAATAATGGAGCGCCGCCTTTACACGCAACTTGTTTGAAACTTGGCATGACCTGACAAAAGAGTGCACTGATTTAACCCGACGAATACTGCAACGCGCGATAGATTTTTCGTCGGATCGCACGTGTGTGTCTGGAGACACGCTCTTGCTTTCCCTGATTCCCTCCCACTAGCTCTTCTACTGGAGTAGAATGCGTGCATGCTGGCTGGAATGTCATGGTCGACCTTTGGACCAAGCCGTGCTGAACTGTTGTGTACTACCACACACACACGAAAGCTACATAAACGAATCTAGAATTCAAATACCTTTGCCAAGATGGTATTCGCTGTCAGCCTGTCCCCGCAGCTCGATCAGATGCTGATCACACATCTAGCCACTTCAACGCATCTTTAATTAAGTACACTTTTCTTCCCCGGTTTGCACGAGCGTCGACAATTTGTCTCTTAACCAAAAAAAATTCCTTCTCTAGAAAACATTAAAGCTTTGCGCCTCGGTGGCAAAGAAACAGTCATCAACAAACCTAGTAAATGTGGACACCCCAAATTACATGCTACACGCTAAGTGTCAAGCACATTTGTTTTTTTTACGGAAAGCTTTAGATCATGAAACCTGTAATTTTATTAATGAAAATATGTACAGATTACAAGTAAATGAGAGCTATCTAAAGCTATCAATCCATGTTTGAAAAGCATGGTAGTTCTTTCTTTTTGTTCTATGGAAAACCAAATTGAGTTCTTTCTTAAATAGTCTTCTACATCTGTAAAGTGATGGAGTAATCCCATTGAAGATACAGTCATTGCGGATCTTTCAAATGCTCCATGCTGCAGCAGTTGTGATTTCCATGTGAAATGTCACGTGAAGTTCTTATTTGATGGCTGCAATATTTTCATGTGAAACACATTTGTTATCGGCTACACGAGCCTCACTGGGCTGCACACCCATGACTGAGCATCTGTTCCGATCATTCCGAGCAAACTAGCAATTGGCAAAAAGGAACTTATTGTTTTTGTCCCGCGGCCAGCCAAGCTGGCATCGCACCGTTGCCGGTCTGTTTTTCCCCGTTGCGGCAGGTTTCTGCTAACAATAAAACAGAAATTAATTGAGAAGGTGATTAGTAGGGGAGAAGACATAGATATGCCACGACAGCGGTTGGTGACTCCGAGGCCAATGGCATTTACGGTGGCACTTCTACGACTTCCTTTGCGACGTCTTTCTTTTTGTCCTCTCCCTCTTTCGCATCCATGATGTATTTTTCTGTTTTATTTTTCCAACGAAAACTCAGTGTTGATCGGGGCTTCGTTTGAACGGGCTCAGTTTGCGATGATTCTCCGTTCTTCGTCCGCACACTCGAGGTCAGATCAGAGACCAAAACTCGTGTTGGCGGCGCAGTCCCACTCCCACGCAATACAATAATTGCCGAAGAGAGCGATGCAATTCGGCGTGATGCAGCTCCTTTCGTCGCACGTACCGCAGTGTGCTTGTCGTCATTAGCTGCCGCTCAAGTCTCAACCGTATAGTCGCACGCTAGCTCATGTCATCACACATCGATCCGATCGATCATGGTGAGTCAAAACTCGAAACGTCTATCTCAGTCAGTCAGCGGCACATTTTGTTGCAAAGCTGGTTCCCCGGGGTTCAATTCAGGCCTCGCACTGGCCCTCTTGGACCGATCTCACGCCATATGCCCGTAGATACATGGATTTGATTCATACATGCGGCTAAAGTCTCGAAGAAGAGTGTCGGGGGTGCGATAAACAATGGCACTTAAGCTTCCCTCAAAGATACTAACAAAAACAATCCCTTAAAAAAAGAAAAAACAATCCAGTGACACTAGCTTGCGTGTGCACATTGCAATCTAGCTAGGAGCGAGTTTCCAAAAAAAAAGAAGAAGCTAGGAGTGTATATTAGCACGAGGGTGCTCGTATGCTCAGTGTCAGTACTCTGAACTTGATTGCTACTGTTGCCACGCCAACACTTGCTTTGAAGTTCGATTAACACAACAAGGCCCAAGCAGATCGACCTTTTTAGGTTATCTAGTACTGTCTTCGAAAAAAGAAACTGTTTCTATAGTTACCTTTGAGGTTTACACGTTGTCTTAAGCCATTGTACCATCATTTGACTGCCTTTTAATTAGGGGTGCATCTTCCTTCGGCGTCAGCCTTCAAGAGGAAAGGTGGTCACCGGGCCTTGCTCGTCATTCTCAAAGTACTTTTCTTTTCTAAAAAAAGAGCCCGGCCTATTCTCAAAGAACTAAAATAATCATTGTTTTATTTATTTTTATTTATTTGGTGTTGGAGGCCATTTTAGATTCAACGTCTACTTCTACACACTGCAAGATTTGGTGATAAATATATGGAGGCAAATCATAGGTCCCAGCTTAAGCGTATTTGTCTTTACTATGGATGCTCTTGTCGTTGCAGTCTTAAATGGGTAACTTTCTTCCAAAATTTCTGTCTCATCATGTTTCTCTTTAATCTTCCCTCGTCCACCACATTCAGACTCCGTCTATTATTGATTTAACGTACTTGAAACATAATTGATAGTAATGCAATATTATCTTCAGATGAAACTGAGTTGTGCTTGGGCTTCAGATGAAACATAATAGATAGTAAGGCAATATTATTTTGGGAAGTAAAAATATATGAATAAAAAGAAGACATACAGATATTTTTTTGAGAATAGAAGACATACTTTTTTTTAGAATAGAAGACATACAGATGCAACCGTAGAATTGGGCATGAGCGGCCTAGCGCGAACAATATGGTCTCAAACCCGACAGCTGAGTTGTGCTTGGGCTCTAGTTTTTAGCCATGAACCCCGCCCAAAATCCTGAAATTTGAATTTTTTTTTCGACAAAACCGATACTATAACAATTTACTTCCCAAAATAATTGGAATGTAACATTCTTAATCTTGAAAAGACGTTTTTATTTCCGGGGCTTGCACTGTCATGGCTCTTTTTTTAGAGCAACATCTAGCTTTATTTATTATATACTAAAAGCAATATGAGGGGTACTAAAGGGAGGCTCCACCTTGATCCACATCACCCCAATTATTCTAGCCGTTGGATCTTACATCTAACGGTCCAGATTTAATGAGGGGTATGTTTGATGGGCTATCTCTAAACATTAAAGTGATTTCAGGCCTAAGTAGGCCCAGTTTGTAGAATTAGCGATAATTAGAGGTATATCTGATGGGCTATCTCTAAACATTAAAGTGATTTCAGACCCAATTTTTTTGACCGAAAATTTCAGGCCCAAATAGGCCCATTATGTTATAATCGGTGGTAATTAAGTTAAATTTGTTTTTTATGATGCCAAATGTAACATACTCTGTTACGCGATGACATTTCAACATTATTTTTCATTGTTTTTCTTCACATGACATGAAAATATTAAATAATAAACTAAGTCTATTAGTCATAATCTATATCTATTTTTTTCAAGATAGTTTAACAGCTGGATCTGATATCTAATGGCCCTTATTTAATGAGAGGATACATTATTTGATGGGCTACCAATAAATAATAAAGTGATTTCAGACCAAATAGGCCCAATTTGTGTGCTACCAATAAAACATCAAAATATATTAAAATCCACTAAGGTCCAATACGAATTAATGTGTGTCCAATATGGACACATGATTGCTGATCGCATGACCTCTCATTGGTTCCCTCTGCCGTATGATATAAAACAAATAAATCAGATGGTTCGATTAAGAAAAAGAATCCCCAATAGATAGATTAAGAAAAAAATTATGGAACCGAGGAAGACGCCACGTTGATCCACATCACCTGTGTGTGTGTGTGTATATATATATATATATATATATATATATATATATATATATATATATATATATATATTGGCCATCAGATCTTATATTTAACAGTTAAGATTTAATGAGATGGATATGTCGCTTGGGCTACGAACTGGTTATATAATAAAAACAATATGAGGGGTACCGAGGAAGGCCTCACGTTGATCCACATCACCTCAATTATTCTGATCGTTGGATCTGAGGGTTGTTGACACATGACCGTTAGATCTACGTGACACATAAATTTATTTTCAAATCGTGCGTTACATATATGTGACACGTAAATTTGCTAACGTGAAGCAACCAGTTGATGGGCGCATCTTTTTTAAACTAAACGAACTCTTGCATGTCACGTTTATTTTCCATAAAGTTCACGCCGCATGCCTTCGTTGGAGCCGCCACGCTCGCTGCTGGAGCGTTCGCCTCGTGCCTTAGCTGGTGACGAGGTAGGCCAAGCTTTGGAAGTGAATCATCGAGGCCACGTCCATGATGAAAAATGTCTACGGATTTGTGTGAACAAGGTTGCGTTGCAGTAATTCATCGAGATCAAAAAAATTAATACTACTGCAAAGTCTACGCACTTTTGGTGTCCTGTCATTGTTAACTGATTTTTTTAACATTTGGTGGTAATTAGCGATTTAACGATGTGGCATCTAAGAGTTCGGTGGTAATTAGTGGTCTAATCTGTGTCTTCGCGCAGGCGACCTATGCAAGTGCTTGAAGCGTCGCAGCACGACGGCCTTGCAGCTTGCACGCCCGTTGTGATCAGCTGCCCCAGCGCCATCAGCCGCTGCTATCGTGATCCGTCATCGTCGAGACACCATTAGGTCCCTGTTGCCGTGATCCACGGCCGCCACAACGCTCCATCAGCCACCACCGGACGCCACCTTGCTCACTCTGTGCACCGCGCGCCCGCTGGCAAGGAATGTTTGCCGCATCATCCGTCCAAAATAATAATTTAATATTAAAAATATACAAGTCTGTGATCGACGTCTAAAAGAAATTTTAAAAATTATATAAAATAATATCGCACAAAGTAAAATGTAGCAAACACATAAGTTACTTATTCAAGGTCAATGCTTTTATATTGGAGATAGTGTTAATAAAATACAAATCTGTTGCTAAAAAAATTATAATGACAACCTAATCTACAATATAATGTGTTATTGAATCAATCTAATGATGCGGAATAATCCATCTTATCATTTCAGAAGATTTGTCTTCACGAAAAACAAATGAAAAAATTATACATATTTTGGTTAAGTAAAATATATAAGAAATCAAATATTTCATTATACAAGTCTAACCACGCAATCTGCACGAGTCACCCCAATTATTTTTAGCCGTTAGATATGAGACCTACGAGTCCTACAAGCAATATGAGGGTTACCGGGGGAGCCTCCACGTTGATCCACATCACCCAAATTATTTCTAGCTGTTAGATATGAGATCTACGAGTCCTACAAGCAATATGAGATGTACCGGGGGAGCCTCCACGTTGATCCACATCACCCCAATTATTTCCAACCATCCGATATGAGATCTACGAGTCCTACAAATCGTTCTTTTGATGTTACGTTCAGCTGAACCTCTAAAAAGAAACATCGAGTCCAAACTAATAGTAGGAAGCAGTGGCGGGAGACGCCAAGCAGTGCAGCAACGGAGCGACAGACAAGGGTGGGAGCACTGTGGCAACTGTGGCATGACTGCCTAGGGGATTTGGGGAATGAGAGGCTCAGATGAGGGATTTCACAATTTAGGTATGGAACCATATCCCTTAGAGCCTCCACAGTGGCGCTGGACACAGTGGGAGGCAGTGCAGGGGTGCGCACGGAGGGGCGGAGGCGCTGTTGGGCGAGCGCGGCGTAGGGGCACTAGCGGAGGCGATGCAGGCCGTGCACAGGAGGGGCGGAGGTGGTGCAGAGGGCGCGCGGCGGAGGAGCGGAGGAGGTGCAGGGCCGCGAGCGGAGGTGGTGAAGTGGGGCGCTGGCAGAATTGGGGTATGAGGATTTGATGGGAAAGTGAGGCTGGGAAAGAAGAAGAGATAAGGGAAATGAGTAATTAATTCATCTTTTGTGGGTCCCATCTACATGCAGATTTGGCATTATCTGCACTACAGGAAAACTAAAATTGAGCATCAAATTTGGCTTCACCGGAGAATAAGCAGTTTGGCTTTTGGATCTATGTGGCAAACTTGGCTTTTTGGCACGCCATGGAAACCCTTAGATATACAAATACCATGTCTTCAATTTTAGAATTAAAAACATGATGAATAGATACGTATCGGAAAAAAAAAATCCAATATCAGTGAATTATACTCTCTCCATCCGAATTTATAGGACCTGTATTGAATTTTGTGCCAAACTTTGACAAATAATTATACAAAAAATGTAGGTATATAAACATTATACTATTTATTGAGTTTTCCAAAACAGATACAATGATATCTCTTTTGTGTCGCAATAACATCGTATTATCAAGTAATGTTTCGCCAAAGTCCGTTATAAAATCCCGTGTGGGCCTTATAAAACCGACCAGAGGGAGTATACGAGTATGGCAGAAAATCAAAAGAGTACAAAGTGAAAAAGTCATCAACACACGTAAAAAGAAATATAACAACGATCATCAGGTCTAGCCTGCGCATTTCGCGCGGGCCACCATGCTAGTTCCATAAAAGAAAGTACACTAGATCGATATAATTGAGAAGAACAAAAGTAACAAAGATTCTCGATAAAACTAAAAGTTTCATCAAGATTCATCGAAATCAAGACAACTAGATTCATCATTCGCATCTTGGACTGGACTATATAACAGCCGTGTGGCAGTTACCATAGCCACCGTACGCTTCCCGCCAATATTCCCCCGACCCATTTCGCAAACCCAATCGTGCGGCACCCCCCCCCCCTCTTGCTTTTTTCCATGTCCATGTGGAACTAACCACTGGTTGCATCTGTGCATGCAAATAGAAGTGAGAAAGGGGCTGCAGCATCAACACACGTGCATTTAAAATGTTCTAGAAAATTTAAAATCTTGTCTAGATCAAACCGTGTACTTGATTTATAATCCGTTTCCGTAGTTGACTTCGTATCGGCGAGGGCTTCAAAACAAGATCCCGATTAGATATGTTTCGATGACTTTTTTTCAAGATCAGGTGTTACCAACCATAATTGTGCGAGTTACCAGACATATTCACTATTAGTTATTGATGTGAAAACTATACTTACTCGGAGTGTTTTGAAACCTTTTTAGAGCTTGAAAGTTACCGGGCAATAATAAGCGAGTTATCGGGCTATTCATGATTATTTTGAAAGTTAGATCCAGTTAGCTACTTTTTTTCCAACTTTAAAAGTGTCATGTTGATGATAACTTTAACCTAAACGCTTGGACAATGCGAGTTACCAGACATATTCACTATTAGTTATTGATGTGAAAACTATACTTACTCGGAGTGTTTTGAAACCATTTTAGAGCTTGAAAGTTACTGGTCAATAATAAGCGAGTTATCGGGCTATTCATGATTATTTTGAAAGTTAGATCCAGTTGGCTATTTTTTTTTTCCAACTTTAAAAGTGTCGTGTTGATGATAACTTTAACCTAAACACCTGGACAACTATATGAGTGTCATGTTGATACTGTAACTTAAACGACTGGATAACTATCTGAGTATCAAGATGGTAACGATAACCTCAATAACCGGATAACTACACGAGTGTCATGTTGGTAACTATAACCTATAAATGACTAGTTAACTACATGAGTGTCATGTTGATAACTGTAACCTAAACGACTAGATAACTATCTAAGTGTCAAGATGGTAACTGTAACCTCAATGACCGGATAACTACAATAGTGTCATGTTTGTAACTGTAACTAAATGACTGGATAACTACATGAGTGTCGTGTTGGTAACCGCAACTTAAACGTCTGGATAACTATCTGAGTGTCAAGATGGTAAGGTAACTTCAATGACCGGATAACTACATGAGTGTCATGTTGGTAACTGTAACCTAAACATCTGGACAACTACGTGAGTGTCATGTTGGTAACTGTAACCTAAACATCTGGACAACTACGTGAGTGTCATGTTGGTAACTGTAACCTAAACGACTAAATAACTATCTGAGTGTCAAGATGTTACCTGTAACCTCAATGACCGGATAACTACATGAGTGTCATGATGATAATTGCAATATAAATGACTGGATAACTTATCATGACGGTAACTGTAACCTAAAGGATTGGATCACTAGGTGAGTGTCATGATAGTAATTGTTACCTACACAAGTGGGTAACTACATTAGGTATAAAAGGCGGTTACTCTAACCCAAACAAATGGGTAACTTTGTTAGGACACAACGGTTACTCCCGAAAAGGTGGTTACTCTACCCAAAAGCAGGGTGACTACACCAGCACCATGATGATAACTATATTACGGACATGTAGTGGTAGTTCTTTACCACAGATGGGAAACTACACGGTGTTGTACAAGGACCGTAACTCGGACATTATATGATGGTAATTGTAAAGGAAATTGGTCCATTCAAATCTGTAGTTTGATAACTAAATCGGCAACTAACTAAATACACAACCAAAAATGGGTGAATCAAGTGCAAGCTTAAAAGGCTTTTTTTGCACCATGATAAACATATCGACCTCTCAGGTCTATAGCTCAATCAAACCTAAGGATGTCTATCATCGCTACATAGACAACAACCAAACCTTTAAATTTCGCATAAGAAGTTGTATATCTATGATCATATCCTTTCTAAACAAACCTCTGACACACATATATAAAAATTAGTATGAACATGCTACACTAAAAAAGGTATTGGAGTATTAGACATCCCAAATGGTAGGGCACAAAGCGTTAGAAGCGAGGAAATTGGCGTTTACCTTCAACACCTGCGACACATCCCAGCTGATTAAGCCTCGCTTTGGATGGCATGGACCTTCATTTCCATCGAGTACTTGGACGCTGCTGCTCTAGATAGTGGCGAGCATTGTCTATAGAATGTGGAGGGAGTACACTAGGCATCCGGCAGGAGTCAATCAAAATCAAAGCACTATATCCTACTGGAGCGCTTGTGTACTACCATGGAGCTCAGTTTTTCAGCAAGCTCACTGAACAACATCATGAGCCAGAGAAGGTACTGCTCACAACACTCCAACATGGTCTCCGCCGCGCGCCAGAGATGACCTTGATCCTTGTAGTGGTTGCACATCATTGTAGGAATTGGGCCATGAGAACAGAAATTAGATAGCTCGAGCATGTTGTAGATGGCCATCAGCAACCACCACACAACTGAAGGAGACATGCCAGTTCAACTAAATAAAATGGAGCCTCGCAGAGGAGCACCCCTAGCATCACCCCTGTGTACCTGCTACTTCTTCATCTCCCCAGACGGAGGAGGAAAAGGCAAGACACGACCTCAAGGTCTAGGATAGCTCGGCACAACAACTCATGTCGTTAGAATCTGGGCATGGCGGTGACAGCAAGAGAGGTCCGGCCTTGCGCGTCCTTCTGACGCTCGAGGCCAGCACAGACAACCTCCTCGCGGTGACCCCGAGTATCGACGATGCGCCGTCTACTCTCGAGGATTAGAGCCCTCTTGCTGTCCATCAGGTTGGAGGAGAGAGGTGGCACAGGGGAGGGCTGTCGGCAACTTGCAGAGCAGTGCGAGTTCCGGTGGCGCAGGTACGAGCCCTGGTGGACTACGTCATGGGCGAGTAGACCTAGGCATGGGACCATGAGCTTGCCGCACACCTCGTGGTCGCCCAGCGATGAGACGCGGATGGGACTCCGCCGCCCGGTGGCCGGGGAGATCCAGGCATGGCGTGGTCGCGCTGCGAGGAGGCGAGGATGGGGAGGCGGCTGCCTGCGCGTAGAGATGCCGTCGGCAGGGGGAATGGGGATTGGGGAAAAGAAGATAGCTCAGTGGTGGTGAGAATCCGTCGGATGAGAAACGGACGGCGCGCAGCGCGTCCGCGCGTAAGAGCAGCCACACGGCTTGAAAATAGATTTTCCGATTAAGTTTTGAGAAGTTGCATGAGTCGCGCCCCAAACGGTGGAGACCAAAGATCATTGAACGCACCATGATCGGGGGACATACCCCTTGCAAGGTAAGCCGTGAGACCACTACTTCGTCGATGAATCTACAAGAAAAAAGAGATCAAAAACACCAAAAGATTAGCCACGATAACAACTGACTCCTTGTGGTAGGCCGTGATGCCTACACCAGAACGAGAACGGAGCTGGTACATCAATATTTTAGACAACGTCATCTCCACATCAAGAATAAAGATGCTATCGCATAACACACAAATCTAATAAGAACAAAAAAACCTAGATGCCAGACGTTATGCCATTGTGTTCCGACCGTACCTCGATGCCAGATCGGCCGTCAGAGACGAGAAGAACTGCCGGAAATCAAAGTTTTTTTCAAAGGTGACGTCTAGCCGTTGTCCTGGCTCCTGGGCATGACATGTTGGTGCCAGTCTTGGTGAAGCCCGACCCAAGATGTGGGCATGTGTTTGCTACGGAAATATTATTTTTGTTTTCAATAAGTTGCTTGAGTACGTCGACATTAACAAACACTCGATAATCTTATTACATGTGAAATATCAAATATGTTGGCTGTACATCAGTCGATGTAGGGGCCAGCACATGCTAAATGTGTTGAATCCTTTCACGCCGTTGGTGCTGAATCGGAACGAAACCTTGCGGCGGCAGGTCCCTGCACGTCCATGGCGACGTCGATGGTCTCCGTCGACTCCGTTCGGTACGTGTACCTCCCGCTGAGCGCGACGAACACCGACAGGTTGAGCGCGGCGAGCACGGCGAGGAGCGCGTAGTAGCAGTCGAGGCGGGAGGCGTTGAGGTCGTTGGTCACCCACGGGGTTCCCCTTGCCGCCGTGACGCGCTGGACGAGCGAGAGGATGACGCTGCTGAGCGCGTTCCCGGCGCCGTACGCCGTCAGCGACAGCGCCGTGCCGAGGCTCTTCATGCTCTCCGGCGCCTGGTCGTAGAAGATCTCCATCTGCCCCACCGCCAGGAACGCGTCGGACGCGCCCATGAGCACGAACTGCGGCAGCAGTATGAAGATCGTCAGGGGAAGCACGCCGTGAACGGCGGGGTGGGTCCTCGCGAAGCTCAGCCTGCCGCTCTCGACGGCCGCCGTGACCGCCATGGTGGCGACCTGGAGCAGCATCCCGGTGCCGATCCGCTGCAGCAGCGTGATCCCGCGCGGGTTCCCGGTGCGCCTCCTGGCCACGGGCACGAAGACCCGGTCGTAGAGCGCGAGGCACACGAGCAGGGTGAGCGTGACGAACACGCCAAGGCTCGCCGGGGGCACGCTGAACTTCCCCACGCGCCGGTCCAGCGTCGCGCCCTGCTTGACGAAGAGCGTGTTGGTCTGCGCGATGAGCGTGCACGGCAGCACCATGGCCACCAGCAGCGGCAGCAGCTTGATGATCTGCTTCGTCTCCTCCACCTGCGTCACCGTGCACAGCGTCCACCGCGGCGCCGGCGTCCCTGTCGGTACGGCAGCCTTGTTCAGGAACTTCATCGTGTCGGTGGCTTCAATCCGGAACGTCCTCTTGCTCGCGTAGTGCTCGGGCTCGAGCTCGTGCAGCTCCTGGTCCTTGACGTCATTTGGCAGCGAGACGCGGCGCTTCCAGACGGCGGCGGCGAGCACCCTGGCGATGGTGGTGAGCGGGCTGCCCTGTGGCACCTTGTGGCGGTACAGCGGGGTGCCGGCGAGGAAGATGGCGACGGAGACGAGCAGGCCGAGCGTGGGCACGCCGTAGCCGACTCCCCAGCTGATGTTGTCCTGGAGGTAGACGAGGACGGTGCTGGAGACGAGGATGCCCGTGAAGATGGTGAACATCCACCAGTTGAAGAAGGAGAGCTTCTGCAGCTTCTCCGACGGGTGGAACTCGTCGAACTGGTCCGCCCCGATGGTCGAGATGTTGGGCTTCGTGCCGCCGTGGCCCAGAGCGATCGTGTACAGCCCGCCGAAGTACACGCCCAGCTGCAGCGCGGAGGCACGCGGGCAGCTGCTGCTGGCGGTGCTGCCGCCAGAGCAGGAAGGAGGTTTCAGCGCCGGCACGGTCACCGACAGCGTCAGCAGTATCATGCCCTGCATTGCGTTGGTTTTCAGTAATTCATCAGTTAATGAAAACACGAAAGGCCCAGCGCGATAACAAAGGCTAAAAACAACCCCGATGTAGGAGTAGTAATTTCAGGACGAGTATGAAAAATCAATAGTATAACCATTCCATTATGGAAATCAATTTGGTCACTGTCCCAAAAACACGCTTGACATGAATCTGATGCGGAAGAGAACGGGGATGCACGCTGGACGGGTTGGCGAATGGGTCCGGGAATGAATCGGGGGAGAGGAGCTAGGAATTTCAGTCGTGGAGGAGAATTTTTTGGGGACGGGATTTCTCCGGGCGCAAAACGCAAAATGCTCCGCGGTACGGTCTAAATACAGAAACGATGACATTTGAGTCATCTTGTCGAGTTTAAGTATTTCAAGTCTCGGTTTCCTTTTTCTGACTAGATTGAGTTTTCGGCATAAATTTGGTGACTCACAGAGTAAAATTGAAAGCCCAAAATCCTACTAAAAAGGCTAACTCTGAAAAGGTCAACCCCAAGGCCCACTAACATATAACACCAAGACCAACGCTGAATGACGTATTGACCAAATATTTATCAGGCCTCAGGCAGGCGGGCCGGACTGGGCCAAATGACATGAGATTTTTGCTTCTTTTTTTTTTGCTGAAAAGGAGGAATCGAGGTAGCGCGTTTTAACTGTAAAAACTAGGCAGCGAAATGGTGAAAATCGAGCAATTACAGTACTAGCAGAAGCGTACCATGAGGTAGATGACTGAACCGGCGACAAAGGTCCAGTAGCGGCCGAGGTAGGCATCGGCGACGACGGCCCCGACGAGTGGCGTGAGGAAGACGGTGCCGGACCAGTTGGTGACGTTGTTGGATGCCTGGACCGTCCCCTCGTGGAGCCTGTTGGTCAGATACATCACCAGGTTCGACGAGATCCCGTAGTAGGCCATCCTCTCGAACAGCTCGTATACTGCGAAGTGCCGCCACCGCCGCCGCCACCGCCGAAGCGAGACAAACCGGAATTGTTAATTAAACACACGCACTCATGTGTACGAATTAAACCATGAAGCACAGGAGTACGTACCGACGATGAAGGTGCAGGCCTTCCAGCCGCCGCGCTTGGACCGGAGGACAGGGTTGCCGCGGAGGTCGACGGAGCCGTCCTTCGCGTATTCCCCATAGCCGTTCTCCATGGTCTGTCTATCTGGGTGGGGGGCTAGCTCCTGGGTAATGCCGTGCTCTCCAACGGATTTAATGGTTCTTGCTGCTGGACTGCTGTTCTTGGCTAGCTACGTATTTATGGGAGCATTTAATTGGTTTCTGCTGGCAGGTCCATTGTTCGTATCTGCCTTTTTTTTATTCACTGGTACAGTAGTACATTACTGCCCCCGTATAGGCAATTTTTTCTTACCAAGTGTTATGACCACGAATTACTTTATTAACATGTGATTAATTGATTGAAATGATAACCACAAAAAGATATTTTGTACGACTTCATTCAACTGCATGCCATTAATGTGATTACGTAAATTAAAAAAATATTATTATATGTTAATGACATTTGTTGATAATTTTATTCAACTTTGATGACGAATATCACCTAATGCTATTAACATATTTATTGTTTACATTTAAAATAGTTTGAGGAGCTTTTTTTATAATATAAAGAGATGACAGACCGGCACCACCGATTGCCTATGTACATATCCACACAGATACCTCAAAGTCAATAGCAATAATATAGATATGCACGCACACGTCCACATGCAAAAGACAATAGCAATGACATGTGAAAGTATGGATAAGTGGTACACGCATAGACACACTCAAAATAAAATAAAAGTTGACATAAATAGACATAGGAAAAAATAGTAATAACAAATATGTGGGGATTTGACATGCACACACGCACGTGCAAAAACAATAAAACAAAATCGCATATAAAAGGGCAAATAAATGTGGAAATGTGTTTTGTGTCTCGGTGCCATGACTCTCGTTATCTATGAAGTATGATCTTTTATTTTCATGTATTAGTTGTTTTATTATTTATTGAAATTCATCTCTGGCATAAAGGCTAAGAATTCAGATGGGATAATTTACTACACTATTGGATGAAACTATCGAGTTCTATTACTTCTTGTTTTTATTCTGTCTAGAAATAGTCATTCCACCGTATAAGTATATATACAGGCCTAATTCAATACACCCCCCTCCCAAACTCAGAAGGGTAAGATGGTCTTTTCACGTTTTTTCTTCTACTTCCTTTTGCTCTCTTGTCGCCTAATCTTTTTCTTTCTCCTGCCTTCTTCCTCTCTCGCAAAGTGTCTGCAGCCTAAAGTATTATTTCGACGATCCCTCCGGTGAGATTGTGCGAAATTATGTCTAGTATAACGCTGTGAAATTTTGCCTCGATCCAATGGTGAAATCTCCAGCCAACTCCAAAACACCAGGTGTTGTTCGGATTCCTCGCGGCCATGTGTCACAGCATGAATGTCTAACTTGTTCGCATATTTCCTGTTGATTCAATCATTATTTTGACGATCCTTTTGGTGAGATTGTGCGGAATGTTGTCTACTATGACAGTGTTAAATTTTGTCACGATCCAACAGTGGAGTCTCCAGAAACCTTCAAACCACAGAGTGTTGTTTGAATTTCTCGTGACCCTGCGAGACAGCACAATGTCCTACTTGTTCGCATGTTCCCCGCTGCCTCAAGAAAGGTTTCTCCGATCCCTTCGGTGAGATTGTGTGGAATTTTGTCTACCACTACAATGTGAAATTTCGTCGCGATCCAACGGTGGAATCGCTGGAAAATTGCAAAACACCGAGCGCTGTTTGGATTTCTCACAGCCGTGCGGGACAGCAAAAACGTCCGACTTGTTCGCATGTTTCCTGCTGGCTCAAGAAATATTTCGCTGATCCCTGTGGTGAGACTGTGTGGAATTGTGTCTAATACAAGCTCGTGAAATTTCGTCGTGATCCAACGGTGCAATATCTGACAAAATCGAAAGAGCTAGGTGGAAAGAAGTAAATAAAATATTATTTAATGTTCGTCATGCCCAGGCCCGTACAGTGACAGGTGCAAGATGTGCAACAGTTCAGGGCCTCTAAAAATTAAGGGCCCCCAAATCTAGCCGTAATAGTAATGATTAATGCTTAGTCATCCTTAATTAACAGCAAAACAAAGCCCATTAGTGATCGAAATAAGCCCATGAAGGCAACTCCTCATGTGATCTATCGGCAGGGGCTAGGCGGGGCCGCGGGAGGTCAGCTTTCTTTTTTTACAGCCGTTGGGAGGTCAGTTTATTTCTTATAAATACAACCTTTATTATTTGAACGTAAAATTTGAATTTTTCTATGTAGTATAAAAAGTATGTGGTTATATCTCAGGCGTCTAATTTTTAAGCAAGGCTTAAATTTATGTTGCCGAATCGAAGACGTTGGGTTAGTATTTAGATGCCATTTTACTCTTATTTTTCCATCTTTTTTTTTGAATCTTAAAGCACACACCATATCCAATAACTGAAGAATCATCTCTAACTAAAAATCAGGTGAGTTAGATATAGCAAAACTGATCAAATATCACCTACTGAAGTACCCCATCCGATCCAATTTACTTGTCTCAAATTTGCCCAAATATATATGAATGTATCTATGTTTAAAATGAGTCAAGATACATATAATATTTCGACAGTTAATATAGGTCGGAGAGAGTAATATAATTAAGCAGAGTATATTTCGATTATGCAACATTTTGTATTATTAAGGCCTCGTTTCACATTTCGCACCAGGGCCCCGAATTCCTAGATACGGTCCTGATCATGCCTTTTTTAATGAAAGAGTACGGAGTGATCTAGACCGTATTTGTGTTTTGGTTGGATGAGAGGGGGTTGTATTGTATCAGAACTCAATATAGCATGAGTCATGTAAGTAGGCCTGGTGGGCAGGGAGTACACGATCTCTAAGTCGTGAAGGAAACTTAGAGGATCTTTGAAAGGAGTCACACGGGTTCCTCCATACAAAACCAAGAAGCCTGCTTATATCAACGTCTCAAAACAAATTATTAATCTCATTCCATTTGTAAGCTTTAATCGTGTTGTCATCAACCGCCAAAAATAAGAGGTTGAAAGTGCATCTAGTGTTCTTGTGGGTTTGGATCGCAACCCTGGTCCTAGTTTAAGTCGACGTGGCTGCCTCGTACGTGGCCGGAATTAACCCCGTTTTTTGACCTAAGTGTGACACTAATACCAGTTCAAGGCTTTAACGACGCATGCACTCCAAATTTAGGACTAGTGGTGTATTTTTCTCTACATCTAAATTGGAGTATTAAGAAGTAACATGCTAATCTGAACCTTTAGATTAAAGAAGTGGACGGTTCCTATTAATTTCAAAGGTACAGTGTAAAAGAGTTTATATATTTTCATAGTATATTTATTTGATATGGTAAATGTTAGTACATTTTTCTCCCTCTTAATGATTACACGCTATTGGGGATGCTCTTAGCATACATACATTCTTCTGAAAGTAAGAAATACATCTAAAGATATTGGTCACTGTTTCCTTCTGAAAGAAACTGATCAATGTGTGACACCTTCTTCATAATGTTACATTGCATGCCATCAACAAACAAGAGAACAGCAGATCTCCAGGTCTCCATTGTAAAGAGCACCCCAAACCATAGCCAGAATCCAAACACGATCCCAGCAATCACACAGTAGTACAACCATTGATCCTGATTTTCTTCACCTTTTGTCTCTTCCGATGCAAGCGAAGTATTCGCACATGGAGCAATAGGAAATCCACAAAGCCCAGAATTGTTGTAGTAACTTAAAGGGTCAGTCAAGGTCTGCATCTGGCTCCCAGTGGGTATCTTGCCTGACAAATGATTGTTCGAGATGTTGAAGATGCTGAGGGACGACAAGATCGATATACTCTGAGGAATGGCTCCTGCAAGTTCGTTAGACGATAGATCAAGGAATTCAAGATTTTTCAGGCTACCAATATCTGTAGGAATGCCACATGAGAGACGGTTCCTTGACAGGTTCAGAAACCGGAGGCCCTCGAGTTTAGTTAACTCTTCAGGGATACACTGAGATAGCGAATTGCCCGACAAATCGATGCCGGTTAGTAACTGGATCGTCCTTTGGAAGATGAGCTCCTGGCCCTTCCAGATTATGTCGATTCTATCCTGATAGTTGGACCCATCTAGCGACCCTGGAGTCGACACAATTTTTGGATCCCTCATGGAGGCCAATTTACCAAAGGCTACCGGAATCGACCCTGTCAAGCTATTGTTGGCCATGTCAAGCAGCTGAAGCTGCGAAAGCCGCGACAATTCCTGAGGGATTTGCCCGGTGAAATTGTTTGACCTGAGGCTGAGGATTCTCAGCGATGGAACGCCAGCCCCGATCCAAGGAGGGATAGCACCAAAGAACCTGTTGTTCCCGATGTCCAGAGTAGCCAGCGAGTTGCAGCCCTCGAGGACCGGCGGGAAGACGCCGGTGAAGCCGTTGCCGGCAAGATGAACCGACTCGAGAGAGCAGTTGTGGCTTGCCTTGGCGGCGGGGATTTCACCTGAAAAAGAGTTGTTGGACAGGTCCATGAACTGCAGAGCCTGCAGGTTCCACCAGCAGTCGGGCAGCTCCCCGCTGAGCCGGTTGTTCGACAGGTCCAGTATCTGGAGGGAGAGGAGCCTGCAGAAGGCCGCGCCGGCGCCGGTGCCGTTGGAGGAGTTGCTGTTGAGCACGACGCCGGAGAGGCTCCTCTGCCGCGGGCCGCCGCCGCCGGAGAAGCTGCCGTCGTCGTCGTCGTCGAGGTACATGCTAGTTGCCCTTTGGGGAGAGGATAACAGCAGCAGGAGGAGGCAGCACAGCAGAGGGCCTCGGGAGGCCTGTGCGTGGTCTGTCATGGCTTGATTTTTAGTGCGGAGCTGTGGCAATGAGTGCTTTGTTATTCCGGCGACGTATTTCGCGGACCGGCGCCGAGACTCCGTGAGGAGTCGGTCTTCGCAGTAAAGCGAATTTTTTACAGAACCCCGACCTACCGGAGTTAAATCAACCTATATACTGTCTAAAAAATACGGACCGTTTATTTCACTGTTGTCTGTTAAACCTTCCAAAAATTTTGTGGGCCCCCCAAAATTACATGTATATTAGTCCTACTAAGCCGTCTGTCCCGTTACCTGCACCGAATTGGACTGGAACTCTTCGAAGGAATCCATCGCCAGTGGGATCGTTACGAGAGTCGGACAACAACTCCGAATCTGACGAGAAAAATATCGCTCCGCTGAAACACTACGGGAGTCGGAAGATGAGACCCGATCGGGGACCCATCGGGCAAGCAATCGAAGCCACGGCCGTCCCCTCTGTCCCTCAGGCGCGACCACTGCTGGTCCCCTTCCGTTCCCAGCCACAGCCGTCTCCTCCTAGGGCTAAATTACACGAGGAGATGGCGAATTGTTATAAGAAGCTGACGAGACAGACTGCGAGAGAGAATGGTGGCGGCGCCTAGGGCATAGTAGAGAGAACGAGAGATGATGGCCGTGTAGAATGGGTGATGGGAGAAGGCGCCTCGATGCTTTCTTCTGTGAGCCTGACTGAGCGAGAGAGATGCCCAAACAGGGCAAGTTGTTGGGTCATCGAGTCATGGGCTATTGGCCAATTTTGCACTTGGTCTTTATTTTATTTTACAGCAGGGTTCATCCGTTAATCCTTATTGCATCAAAGAGTCCACATTTCGTCCTCTAAAAAAAAGAGTCCACATTTTGCTAAAAAAAAATCAAATAGTCCACATATTATATAATAAAAATAATTATTATTTAATTAAAATATTAACTAAGCGACACATCGGGTATCCATGGGTATACCCATACCTTACCCATGACTAATCGGGCGAACCATCGTTATACCCATGGGGTTTTTTAAAGGGATATTTGGTGATCGTTGCATGTTTCTGAACGTATCCTTTTATTTTGTTGTTCCGTTGCAACGCACGGACATTTCAGCTAGTCCACCATAAAATATCTTTAAGATTCGTGTTGTCTCTAAACAGGTTCCATCCGGAGTCTCTGTTGACGAAGATGTAACTTCGACAATGTCCATATTGATGGACTTGTATCAAGGAAAGATGAGTGTGTATTAGCGAACTCATCGGCTAACAAGGACACAAGGGACACGATTTACCCAGGTTCAGGGCCCTCGATGAGGTAATACCCCTACGTCTTGCTTGTCGGATCTGTATTGATGAGTCGATTACAACGGGGTGGCGCATACTCTAGATGCACCGAGTCGTCAAGTGCGTCCAGGCGACTTGTATCTAAGTTGGAGGTGTCCTCTTAGCTCCCTCTCCTAGTCCTTTATATATGTAGGAACTCAGGTCTCAGGTAGAGTTCAAGTCGGTTACAATGAGGAAATATACTCTAATTAACCTTCCTTGTCTTGAGTCGCAAGATTTGGCATGTAGACTCCTGGAGTCGAGGTAGACTTCCTTGTGGGCCCCCAGCTGGGCTATACTGGGTATACTCGAGTCGAGTACATGGTTAGTCATAACCTCGTCAGTAGCCCCCAAGTGCCCGGTTGAGTCGAAGACTCGACTAGGGACTTTTCCTGTAAAGAATGAGCTTATTATGTTGTTGAGCCAGTTCCATAATACTGCAGACTTGGAGTTTCATCGACTTGTACTTCGAATGAGAAGTATTTTCAACTCAGAGAGTGTCTGAGCTAATGCTTTAATGCTTTGACTGTTAAGTAACAGTTCCTCAATATGAACTGATAGTGAATCAATGTGGTGAGTAGAAATCATAGGGATATATACTTAATGTACTTTGATACTCGAGAAGTCGAGTCCAGTTAATCGCTCTAGGGCGAAAACAACACTAGTTTTCATCAGCATTCGAGTCCCCGGGCTCGAACCTGGCGACTAGTGAATTTTGACTTAGCCTGCTAGGGTCTTATAGAGTCAAATTCTAGTTTTTAAGTACTCGACTCGTTCGTCAAGATTACTTGTACTGGAAATACGCAGCTGATACGTTTCCAGGCCCAATAGAAAGCCTACGGGTCTTATCTTCATGTAATGAACATGGTTAGAGGGAGCGACCCTTAAACGAGGATTGTTACTGGAGGGATGCAGCCGATGCATATCTAGACCTAATTTTTAGGACTTACCTTCATACAATGAGTATGGATTTGACTGGAAATAACGTAGCCGGTACGATTCCAGGCCCGTAAGAGAACTTTCGGGTCTTATCTTCATGCAAGGAGCATGGATTTACTGAAATACGTAGCTGGTATGATTTCAGGCTCGATGGAATGATCCATGAGGCTTAACTTCACGCAATGAGCATCGGGTTCACCAGAGCAACGCAGCTGGTGCGGCTTCAGGCTCTTTGGATGAAACCCAAGAGGCTTACTGTTATGAGAATGAGCATAAACAACTGAGGTGTCGCAGCTGGTGCGACTCAATTTGAGTCGATTATATGAAACCGCCTTGTACCAGGGTCATTACCTTGTTTTTACCGTTGTGAATAAAGAAGAAACAATAGATGACTGTATGAAGTCTTTAATATAAAATAACAACTGATTAAATCGCGTCTCGAATGAGAGTCTTTAGTATTCATAATCGAGACTCAAGACGAGTCCCATTCTTATGGTACAAATCCACCTCCCTATACGAGAGATAGCTTTTGAGTCATGACATTTGAGTCAGACTCTGTCACTGATGACGTACCTGTTGAAGGTGAAGAGCCGTTGGGTCAATAGAGTTGACCGGGTGCACAGTCTAGCCTGACAGCTAGGCGTACTGTTGGCGTGCGTCATTGGGAAAACGGTCACACTTCGCGCAGTTAATAAGGCATAATGATTTCATGGATTCTTGCGCCCGAAAGATGGGTGTTCGTTTTTGTTTTCACCGCTCCACTTCCCGATCGATGTGGGACATGTGGCCAAGATAAGGATCTTGCGGCCCGGATTCTTCGGCCGGATTCAGCCTATAAAAGGAGGAAGGTTAAAGGGAAAGGGAAATGCCTTTTACCCTTCTTCTTCCTCGTGAAATCAACCCAGGCGCTAGAGCTCCCTGCTTCCATAGCCCAAAAACTTTTGCGAGTTCCTCCAGTGACCAAGAATCTCACACCATCCATAGATGGGCAAGACCAAGGCCGCGAGTTCTAAGACCGATGCCGGCAAAGGATCCTCTGGACGAGTTTAGCCGGGTTCAGACCAACTCCGGTGCGCAGTCGACGTTCGGTTAGCGCTAGCACACGGCGTCGGCGAAGACGTGCTGCGGAAGGTGGCTTCGGGCGTTCCCTTGTTACCCAGCAGGGAGGAGGTGGCTTTGACGCCTTTACTTCCAGCTTGGGGAAGAACTGGCGGCCCAGCTGTCGGCTCAGCTGGGGAGCATGGCATCTAAGGGAGGAGCGGCTCCACCATGGTCGACTCCTGCGCCGAGCCAGGAGGTGGGCCCCGCTTGAGGCTTAGACTTCTTTTGTCTTTCACCTGTCCTGTTTGTATTTTTCCTTTTTTTGTATCGTTCTTGCTCGAATGCGAGCAATATTCATAAAGAAACATCCTTGTTGCTTTACAGTGATATGAGTCGGACTCCTTGCTTTTAGTTAAGACTCGTGTCTTTGAATCCTTTCCGGGACTGAAAAAGGGAGTATTTCTCTTCTGCAGCGGCAGAAAGAGCCCACAATTCGACAATCGAGGTAGACACAGAGAGGGTTGTGACACCTAAGCCGAATATCGCGAGAGCCGCGGTCTCGGCTGAGATGCCCCCTTTGGAAACCGCGGAGTCAACGGCTCCAAAGGAGGTTCCTTCCCTGGACAAGACTGGAAGCGAACTAGAGTTCCTTCGTCGACGCCTCCAAGAAGCCGAAACCCGGGCCAAAAACTCGACGATGGAGAGTCGGAGAGCCGTGAGCGAGTTGCAGATTGCCAAGACCAAGTTGAAAGCGGCTGCCGCCCGGGAAGAGTTTATCTTCGAGGAGCTTCGCGGGCTGAGTTCTCAGCTTCAATGTGAGCCGCTGCCTCCTTTTTGCTTGGATCTTCTTCTTTTCGGCTTTTGCTTTACAAACATGAGTTGTTTGCAGATGTGCAGGCTGACCCGCGAGTCGAGCAAGATTGGGTAAACAGTGCCCTGAACGCTCGTCAGACGATCGACCGATCATCGTTCTGGTCTGACCGAGCAAGGGGTCATAACCTGATGCTTTTGCGAGACCTTATAGATCAGAACAAAAGCTTCTTCAACTCCCACTTAGAGATTTTGAAGGCGATTCATCAGGCATTCTGGCCCTTGGAGGAGGTGCCCCAAGAGCTGAGCAAGCTGACCTGAAAGCTGGGGCAAGACAATGTCTTTCGGGAGCTGATGTCCCGCTAGCTGGTCCAGGGGGCGAAGATAGCCTTGGCGTTTGTGTGGGTCCAATACCCTTGACTCGATCTTAGCCGAATATCGGAACTTCCTGGTGACCCGGGCGATGAAATCGATCTGCGACCTCATTTCAATGTTGTTTACGAACAGGCGGCGAGAATCATCGGTTGGCGTTACTGGAAAGAAGAAGATCTCATAGCGCGACAACGTCGACCGCCGAGTCCTCAGCAAATGGCAGTAGTATAGATTCTACCGGGTGCGCGACCAGCGCTCCCGGTGGGAGTAGCCCCCGAGTCTAGTGACGACTGTTTGCAGTGGTGACCGGACTCAAGTTATGTACTCAAAGATTGTATCTTGACCTGGGGTCGTTTTTGTAGAAAGAGCTTTTTTTATTATAATTGAATCTGAATGTGAATTTCGCCTTGAAGACTCCCGGTGGGAGTGACGCTGAGATCCTTTATCCTCCCCTGAGTCTGAAGAGTGCAGGAACGCGAATGGCGTTTACCGGGTGCGCGACCAGTGCTCCCGGTGGGAGTAGCCCCCGGGTCCGTGGTCGACTACGAGTAGTCGGGCGTGGACCCAAGTGAGCTTTATTCGCACGGGTAATACTTTGTTTTATTCTTTCTAGTGTCGTGTGCGTCCAAGACAAGTATTAGAGTCGATTGGACGCAGCCCTCGAGTGTCGGGTGAGTCCAAGGCATGCATTAGGGTCGATTGGACGCAGCCCCCGAGTGTCGGGTGCGTCCAAGACATGCATTAGGGTCGATTGGACGCAGCCCCCGAGTGTCGGGTGCGTCCAAGACATGCATTAGGGTCGATTGGACGCAGCCCCCCAGTGTCGGGTGCGTCCAAGACAGGTATTAGAGTCGATTGGACGCAGCCTCCGACCCTCGAGTGTCGCGTGCGTCCAAGACAGGTATTCCTTCGGCCCGTCCTTTTGAATGGATGAGAGCTACGAATTGAGCGTTGTTTGGCTTGTGGTAAAATGTTACGGCAAGCTTGGGCGGAGCCACCAAGTAGGTAACGAGCCCAAAAAGTAAATGAGAGTTCTCTATGTAGAGATTTATTGAAAACTTTATTGAGTACCGGAGTACATTAGGGAAACAAAAAACAATTGTGACCTAAGGATGCTAATAAAAGTTGTAGGGGAAAATGCTGAAAAAAGATTTTAAGCGTAGAATCGTCGCAGTTGTGCGACGTTCCAAGGCCTGTTGTATGTGACTCCAGTCTTCATGTCTTTGAGATAGTAAGCGCCTCCCGGAATCACCTTGGTGACCACGTATGGTCCCTCCCGAGGCGATTGGAGCTTGTGATGACTCTTTTGCTTGAGTCGTGGTACGAGATCCCCTTCGGCAAAGGAGCGGGTGCGTAGCCATCGGCTGTGGTAGTTACGCAGGCTCTGTTGATAGACGCCTGCTCGTGCGAGCGCGACGTCGCGAGCTTCGTCGACCGCATCGAGTGCATCTTCCATTGGCATGTCAACTTCCGGTCCAGAGTATGCCGTGACTCTGGGAGCGTTGAAACGAACGTCGGCTGGTAGCACTGCTTTGGCTCCATGTACCATGAAAAGCGGTGTGAACTTGGTACAACCGTTTGGAGTTGTCCGCAGGCTTTAGAGTACGGAGGGCAGTTCTTCGACCCATGCCCCGGCTGGAGTCATGAGTCGTTTTTTTGATGCCAACTGTGAGCAGGCCGTTCGCCTTTTCGACCTGCCCGTTAGTCTGTGGATGCGAACTGCTCCGTAATTGAGGTGGATTCCCATCTGTTCGCAAAAGTCCTAGAACTCGTTAGAAAGGAAGTTTGACCCGTAGTCGGTGATGATGCTGTGAGGGACTCCGAAGCAGAATACGATGGAGCGAATGAATGCGACGTTAGTCGTTCCCGAGGCGTTTGTGATGGGCATTGCCTCGATCCACTAGGTGAACTTTTCGATAGCGACAAGCAGAAAGGTATGACCCCCTTCTTTTGATCGTTGAAGTCGCCCGACCATGTTGAGTCCCCATTGAGAGAAAGGCCAAGCCAATGGTATTGTTTTGAGCTCGGAAGCCGGGGCGTGCGGCTTAGTTGTGAACATCTGACAGGCCACACATTGGGTGACGATGTCGGTGGCTTCTTGCATCGCAGTCGGCCAGTAGAAGCCGGCTCGAAAAGCCTTTGCCGCGATAGCACGACTGCTCGCATGGTGACCGCATGTGCCCTGATGTATGTCGATCAAAATCTCCCGTCCTTCCTCGGGTGGAATGCAGCGTTGCAGGACGCCGGTGACGCTTCGTTTGTAGAGCTCTCCTTCGATGACGGTAAAAGCTTTAGACCGTCTAGCAATTCGACGTGCTTCTGCAACGTCTGCAGGTAGCTCTTGTCGTATCATGTACGCAAGAAAAGGTTGCATCCACGTCGGTTCGACCATGAGCACCTCATCGGGTTCTTCTTCACCGGTTGCGACTCCAGGGTCGCCCGGTGAGTCGGGGTCGAGAGGTTTTTGCTCACCGTCGATTAGCGTTGACTTCTTGGGACTCGAAGTATTCTTTTCTTTGATGGATCTCTGGTGGATGATCTCTAGGAATACTCCAGACAGGATTGGGGAACGAGTCAAGCCGATGTTGGCCAGAGTGTCTGCTTCGTCATTGCTGTTTCGGCCAATGTGACGCAGCTCGTATCCGTCGAACTGTCCTTCCAGTACGTTGTAGAGATCGCGATAAGCAATCATGGAATCGGAGATGGCACCACACGACTTCATCGTTTGCTGAACGACGAGGTATGAGTCGCCGTATATCATGAGCATCGTGGTCCCACAGGCTTTGGCCATGCGCATGCCATGCAGGAGGGCCTCGTACTCGGCTTCATTGTTTGAAGGCTTTTGAAAATGCATCTGAAGCACGTAGCGGAGTCTATCACCTTTGGGTGAAATAAGCACGACACCCGCGCCTGCACCTTCATGTCGCTTCGACCCATCGAAATACATCGTCCATGAGCTTGACATGTCGGGTGGGCCCGGAGTCTGAGCCTCTGTCCACTCGGCAATGAAGTCAGGGAGCACTTGTGAGTTGATCGACTTTCGTCATTCGTAGGATATGTTGCGAGCTGAGAGCTCAATTCCCCACTCGGCGACTCGTCCCGTCGCTTCAGAGTTGTTCAAAATGTTGGCGAGAGGAGCCTCGCTGACAACCACAACTATGTGTTGCTGGAAATAGTGCCTTAGCTTTCGTGCACCTAGAAAGACTCCATATGCAAGCTTTTGATAGTGTGGGTAGCGTTGCTTTGTGGGCGAGAGGACCTCACTGATGTAATAGACTGGGCGCTGAACACCGTGGGTCTTGCGATCTTCGGCTCGCTCAACTACAATCGTTGTGCTGACCACCTGAGTGGTGGCTGCGATGTATAATAGGAGCCGCTTATCTTCTTGTGGGGTAACGAGGATCGGTGAGGTTGATAATAGGCGCTTCAAGTCTGCGAAGGCAACACTGGCCTCTCGCGTCCATGCGAAGTCGTCTTTCTTCTTTTTCAGAAGGTGTTAGAAAGGCAAGGCTTTCTCGCCTAGCCTACCGATAACTCAGCTCAGGGCCGCGAGTCGACCGGTGAGCTGCTGGAGCTCATGAATTTTAGTCGGCTCCTTCATGGTTAGGATGGCTCTGATTTTTGTCGGGTTTGCTTCGATGTCTCGAGCCGACAGCGCCTAGCACCGGAGCCAGCCGCGCGAGCGACCACAACGTCGCCCGCACCAGCCAGCGAGTCCACTCGCAGGCTGAAGACGCGCAGTGACAACCATGCCACGACCACATCGCGTCGCGTGCAACGGAGTCTCGCCCCACACATCCGAGGGCACCGGGTAACAGGGCGGAGGGCTCAACCTGCCCGCCGGGTCCATAGCCTCCTGGGCTGACCTGCGTGAGCAGTTCGTGTACGCGTTCCAGGGCGGCTACAAGCGCCCGGGAACCATGGCGGAACTGCACACGGTAGTGCGGAAACCGGAGGAGACCTTGCGGGACTTCACCAACAGGTTCTCCAACCTCTCCTACTCCATCCCTGAGGCGGAGGCGGCTGCCATCATCAACACGTACACCATCAACGTCCGCGACCCGAAGATGTGTGAGAAGCTGAACACGCACCGGATCCGGACAACAAGTGACCTCTATGCTCTCGCGCACAAGTGCGCGACGGCCGAGGAGGGGCGCCTGGCGCCCGAGCTTGCCGCCAAAGCGGCGGCAAACCCACCGGAGGGCTCCGGGAAGAAAGGCTCCCGAAAACGCGGCGGGAAGCAGGTGCTTGCCGTATAGCCAGGGGCTCCCGAGAGGCCCACCAAGAAGGCGTCAGCGGCGGGGGCATCGGGTAGCAAGCCGGCAGCGGCCGCGCGCTGCCCCATCCACACCAACGCCACTCACGACGCGCAGGATTGCCGCACTCTCCAGACCATCAAGGAGAAGCGCGAGCAGCGCCACGAGGAGCGATGCGCTGCCATGGCCTGCTTCAACTACGGGGACATCGGGCACCTCTCCCGGGACTGCCCGAACAACCCCCGCGGTGGAGCAAGCCGGGGCGCAGCCGGCGGCAACAAAGCAGAACCCGCGGGGGTTCGCGGTCAAGCCCGCAGCGGCAAGGACCGCCCTCCCCGAGGATGCGACAAGCCTCACACCGAACAGCGCGAGGATGACTGCAGCGCCGACGCTGACGAGCCCGGCTTCCAGGAGCCTAGCGACGTCGCCTGCATTCACGGGGGCGCGTACGCTCTCACGTCTCACGCTGCCGTGAAGCGGCTTACGCGTGAGGTCTGCACCCTCCTCCCCAGCATGGAGGCGCAGCAGCCGTTGAGGTGGTCGCACGTGCCAATCACCATCAAGACCAAGGTATTGGGGGACAGAAGGGCAAGCCTCAACCCGCTGTCCGCCAAGGTGGTGGAGAAACTTCAGCTGCCCCTGGAGCAGATGAAGCCCACCGACCCGTTTCGGGGGATCAACCCTGGAGTGGTGCAGCCCATGGGACGAATCACGCTCCCGGTGACCTTCTGTTCCCGGGAAGCGTTCCGGACTGAGCACATCGTTTTCGATGTGGCTCACATCCCGTTGCCATACAACGGGATCATTGGTCGGCCAACGCTGATCAAGTTCATGGAGGCAACCCATTGCGTCTACGGCATGATGACGATGCCGTCAACATATTGCGTACTCTCCATCAAGTGCGACCTGAAGGACGTTGCTTGGTGCGTGGGCGAGGTCGTGAAGACCTCCACAGTGGTGGATCCAGGCGACTATGATGTTGCCGGGAGCGAGGACCCACTTGCCGGTGAACAACCCGCATAGAAGAAGGCGCGAGCCGCTCCCGGATAGGATGCCGGGGGCAGCTCCAGCTCCAGCCCGCGTGTAAGCAAGGGCGCGAAGCTGAAGGAGGAGGGCACCAAGGTCAAGAAGGTGCCCCTGCATGCCGGCAACGGAGCACGCACCGTCTCCATCGGTGCGAGCCTCGACGACAAATAGGAAAGCGCCCTCGTCGCCTTCCTCCGGGAGAACTCCGACGTGTTCGCTTGGGAGCCGTCAGATCTTCCCGGAGTCCCTAGGGAGGTGATCGAGCATCGGCTGGCGGTGCGGCCGGACGCGCGGCCCATCAAGCAGAAGGTTCGCCGGCAAGCACAAGAACGCAAAGACTTCATCCAGGAGGTAGTGGAGAAGCTCAAGAACGCCGGGGCAATCAGGGAAGTGTTGTACCCCACTTGGTTAGCGAACCCTGTTGTAGTCCCTAAGGCTAGAAATAAATCGCGCATGTGTGTAGATTTTACTGGTCTTAATCGTGCATGCCCTAAGGACCCCTTCCCTTTACCCCAAATCGATCAAATAGTAGATTCG
This sequence comes from Brachypodium distachyon, assembly GCF_000005505.3. NCBI lineage: Eukaryota > Viridiplantae > Streptophyta > Magnoliopsida > Poales > Poaceae > Brachypodium > Brachypodium distachyon. The sequence goes on along the minus strand of NC_016133.3, from coordinate 29,458,608 downwards.
ACAGCAGGTTGTGAGTTTTTGTGCTTTCTAGATGCCTTCTCCGGCTACCATCAGATTAAGATGGTAGTCGAAGACGAGGAGAAAATAGCGTTTATCACCCCTGTTGGCTGCTACTGTTACACGTGCATGCCTTTCGGCTGAAGAACGCGGACTCGACATTTCAGCGCGGCTTGCGCGAGTGTCTAGGACCCCAGGTAGGCCGGAATATCGAGGCCTACATAGACGATATCGTCGTCAAGTCACGGCGTAGGGACTCGCTCGTCGGCGACCTGCAGGAGACGTTCAACAACCTCCGCAGGATCAAGCTCAAGCTTAACCCCGAGAAGTGCACGTTCGGTGTGGACTCGGGGCACTTGCTGGGCTTCTTGGTCTCTCACAGGGGAATCGAAGCCAACCCACAGAAGATCGAGGCAATTGAGAAGATGGAGGCACCCCGCAAGGTCAGAGACGTCCAGCGCCTCAACGGGTGAGTTGTGGCGCTTGGGCGTTTCATATCAAGGCTGTGCGAGGGAGCCCTACCTTTCTTCAAGGTGATGAAGAAGAAGGGTCAAATCAATTGGACTCCCGAGGCGGAAGCGGCGTTCAAGGACTTGAAGAGATACCTGAAATCGCCGCCGGTCCTCGTCGCCCCCAAACCGGGCGAGCCGTTGCTGCTATACCTGGCAGCGACGGACCAGGTAGTGAGCTCCGTGCTCGTTGCCGAGAGGGAAGAGCAAGTCCTGGGGGCTGAGATGGAAGGGCCGGGGGCTCCCGGTGAGCTGAAGGAACCCCCGGCTACCTCCTCTGCCCCTGGATCCGAGGGACGGCCTATGCAGACTGCCCCTCGCAAGCGGCTAGTGGACCATCCTGTGTACTTCGTTAGCACGGTGCTGCGCGATGCCCGGGTACGATACCCACGGGTCCAGAAGCTTCTACTTGGGATCCTGCTCGCTTCAAGGAAGCTACGCCATTACTTTCAGGCGCACAGCATCACGGTGGTGTCGGGGTTCTGCCTGGAGAGGGCCCTCACCAACCGTGAAGGCACCGGGAGGGTGGCCGAGTGGAGGATGGAGCTGGCAGAGTTCGGGGTGCGTTTCGCAAACACCAAGAGCATCAAGAATACCACTCTCGCTGACTTCGTCTCGGAGTGGACATCGACAAGCATTGAGGAAGAAGAGACGGAAGCGAGCCTTCCCGGCAGATTGGACGAAGGGTACTGGGTCATGTACTTCGACGGTGCCTTCTGCTTGCAGGGTGCCGGTGCCGGAGTGGCGATCGAGTCGCCCACTGGAGACCAGCTCAAGTTCGTGATACAGCTCGACTTCGCCAACTCCACCAACAATAAAGCAGAGTACGAGGGGCTACTTGTCGGGCTGCGCGCGGCAATTGCCGTCGACATCAAGCGCTTGGTTGTTCGCGGGGACTCCCAACTCATGATCAACCAGGTAAACAAGGACTACGACTGCCCCCAGATGGCAGCGTACGTGGAGGAAGTGCGAAAATTGGAGTCCAAGTTCAAAGGACTTCGATTTGAGCACGTAAAGCGCAAGGACAACTTTGTTGCGGATGAACTGTCCAAGTGGGCAGCGGAACGCAGCAAGGTGCCTCCTGGGGTGTTCGTCCAGATGCAATCAAAGCCCTCTATCGACCCCAAGACAGTTGCCGGGGAAGCCCCTCCGGCAACTCAAGGTGACCCTGCAGCTGCGGGGGACCATGCCGCCAAATTGGAGGCATACACTAGCTGGAGCCACCACCTTGGGGGACGGATATTATTCACTACCTCAAGGATGGGACCCTCCCGGAGGAAGACATTGCCGCGGAGCAAGTAGCCCGACAAGCTAAGATGTACACCCTGGTGGACGGGAACTCTACCGGAGGCGTCCTAATGGAGTCATGCTCCTCTGTGTGCCCCAGGAGGAAGGACGCATGTTGCTGGAGGATATACATCGAAGCACATGCTCGCACCATGTGGCCTCCAGGGCATTAGCTGGGAAAGCGTTCCGGCACGGCTTCTACTGGCCGACAGCACTAGCTGATGCTGAGCAATTAGTCAAGATCTGTGAAGCGTGCCAGTTCCACGTCAAGAAGAGCAACCAACCAGCGCAAGCCCTGTGGTCTGGGGGCTGGACATCGTCGGCGAGTTGCCGAGAGCAGTTGGCGGCTACGAGTACCTGCTCGTGGCCATCGACAAGTTCTCGAAGTGGATCGAGGTGGAGCCTGTCCGAGCCATCATGGCATAGGCGGCCATGAAGTTTTCAAGGGCATTGTGTGCCGGTTTGGTGTGCCTAATAGCATCATCACCGACAACGGCACGCAATTCACTAGCGCGGTGTTCCAAGCTTACTGCGAGGACATGAGCACTAAGATTCACTTTGCCTCTGTTGCTCATCCGGGGAGCAATGGGCAAGTTGAGCGAGCCAACACAGAAGTGCTGCGGGGGCTCAAAACGAGAACCTTTGACAAGATCAAGGGCCACGGGAAACACTGTGTTGAAGAACTCCAGCCCGTGCTGTGGTCGCTGCGGACCACACCAAGTCGGGCGACGAGTCAAACTCCGTTTACCCTCGTCTATGTGGCCGAAGCTGTGCTGCTCCTCGAGCTCAAGTATGGGTCACCTCGGGTACGCGCGTACGGCGACAAGAGCCAACACACGCAGAGGATTGATGACCTTACCTTCATCGAGGAGATTCGATGCCGTGCTGCTGTGCGAGCTGTAAGCTAGCAGCAGGGACTCCGTCATTATCACGCCAAGAGAGTCCGTCCCTGGGGGCTCGAGGTTGGAGACCTCGTGCTGCGCCGGATACAAGGAAAGAAGGCTGGGAACAAGTTGACTCCAATCTGGGAAGGCCCTTTCCGGGTAGTGCAGGCGACCAGACCGGGGACTGTCCGGCTGGAAACCGAAGAAGGCTTGCCAGTGCCCAATAGTTGGAACATTGAGCACCTGCACAAGTTCTACCCGTGAAACGGTGGCGCCTTACCCACGGGTGACGCTACGGCAGCGTGCCTCTTTAAGCTAGTGTAGCTGGGCAAGGCCCGATTGTAATCCGCTAGCACAAAGTTGAATAGATATAAGTGTTGCTTCAATGAATATTGTGCTTTGCTATTTATGAATACTTCTGTCTCCTGCTCGAGGTGCACCGAATTGTCTCCTCATCCTTGGCTGTGAGCAGGGGGCTGCCGGAACCTCGAAAACCAAGCTCGTTGCTGGGACGCCCCGGAACGAGGCCTAGTAGTTGCCGGACCCGTCTGCGACATGCTACGTGCCAGCAAGGCACCATGGGAACAGAAAGATGCTCACACCCAAGTTTGAGGTCGACTCTTCCGTGCCCGGGGGCTGGGAGGCAGGAGGTTATCCAGTTCATACTGTTTTCGTGCATTTCGATTTTTTTTTTGCTATGCACCTTGGGCACTGCAAGAATCTGACATGCAGGTTAAAGATGAGGTGAATGCACACTGTGATGCTCATGGGGTGGTCACGAGTGTCGTCGTCTTGCAAGTAAGTTGTACATATATGGCAATCACTTCGAAACTTGATGCAGGAAACTGAGACAGGGCCAGTGCCTCCACGCGGCGACTGGTGGTCCCGCGCGTGTGGAGGCAAGGGCAGTGCTTTGGCTATTTAAGGAGACTAGGGCAAGTGCAACACTAGCAACGGGCAAGAAAACAAGAGATGTCGCAGAGAGGCGATGGTGGTGCATCCCTCTGTGCTAGTCGTTGAGGGTGTTCCCACCATCGCGGCCCTGCCACATATCTTATGGAACGACACCAGAAATGGCGGTGCAGTGGGCGAGCGGCGTCGTGAAGACGCTGTAGGGGTGCATGCCTCCGCGCATGCCGCTGGAGGGTGCACGGCCACAGCATCCTTTCCACGGATCTCAACGAGGTGCTGCAAGACCAAAGAGAACGGGAAGCTAAGTATCTCATTTTGGGTCCTTGGTTTTTCCCTTTAGTAACGCTGGCTTGCTGAGGTAAGCTCGGTCCTTGTGTTGCCGGAGCGTAGGAAGGACGCTTGCGGGTGAGGACGCCCCCCACACATGGCTAGCGGGTCCGTCCCGGAGGCGTGTGCGCTGGGGTAGTTAACCCGCAGGCGGAGTGACTAGCCGCTGCTGTTTGGTCCTAGGTCGGCACCGCGGGTCCGTCCCGGGTCCCTAGTCTGGCCAAGAACGTGGTTGGCGAGTCCCCGGGTACGCAAGGCTAAAACACGAGAAGGACAAAGCCCCTCCCCGGCAAGCTAATCTTAGACAAAGAAGCAAATAAAAGTGGCATTGGATATATTAAAGCTTGAGCAAAACAAGTTGACAACTAACACTTGCGGTGGTAAGGGAAAGCTAACATAAAAAGTTCTAAGGCGCCATGCGCCGCTTGCAGGGAAATAAATAAAAAACAACATGCAATCATGCGGGAGGTGCTCCCGGGGCGGCTGCGTCGGTGCCGAGCGCATCCACGGCATCGGGGGCTTCTCCGGCAACCTCCTCAGCAGCGGCTTCGTCTTCATCGATCTTGCCCTGTATCCGTGCCACCATCTCATCCACGACGCCCTGCACCGCCTCCCGGTGGGTCTTGGCCTCTTCCTCATCCGACCAGGCGTCGAAGACCAACTCGAATGGGAAGTCAGGGTGGGCGGAGTGGACCCGGGTGAGAATTTGTCCGGCGACCTACTCGGCCGCAAGGCCGACTTGCCGGTCCCCGAAGGCTGTAACGCAACTCTGCAGGCCGCTCAGCCGGCCGATGAAGTCCGCGAAGAAAGAAGTGAAGCTGCCCATGTCTGCCCCATCAAAGGAAGCCACAGGGATGTCGAACCCCTGCAGCGCCTCCACCGCTGAGTCCGCCAGCTTCTTCAGCCTAGCCACCTCCCCTGTCCTGCGGGCCCGCAGCTCGGTGCACGCACCGCGAGCCTCCTGGGCCTGCAGCTTGTGCTCGCGGCACTCGGACTTCAGCCTACCGATCTCGGACGCCTTCTTGGTGTTGTCGTCGTCGATCAGCCGGAGTTCCTGCCGCACCGCGTCGAGCTCGCCCTGAAGGGACGAGCTGGCATCTTGGGCGGCCTTGAGCTGCACCGTGAGCTCGCGCTCCCGGGAGCAGCCTGGTCCTGCAGCTCCTTCTCCCGGCGCGCCGAGGCTTTGGTTGCAGCCACCGTCTCTAGCTCTTCGACCTCGCGGCGGAGACGCTGGATCTCCAGAGAGTAGCCGGACGGTAAGTCCGTCTTCTCTCGGAGACGCCCTTGGAATGAGTCCAGAGCCGGCTGGTGCTCCTCCTCGCTCTTGGCATGAGTGGCTTTCACCAGCTCGAGCTCCCGCTGGTGCTCTTGCTGGAGATCCCACAGCTACTGGAGGACTTCCGCCTCCGGCACCCCTTGCACCGCAAGCGTCGCCCCGACTTGCCGCGCCTGCTGGAGCTCCTTCCGGAGCCACTGCAGCTCGGTGCGCTGCTCCTCCGCCTCCCGTCACGCTGCGCCCAGCTCCATCACTACGCGGGTGTGGTGCTGCTGGATGTTGTCGATCACTTGGTGTCCTTGCTGGAACACGCTGGGGTGGAAAGTAATCCGACCCCATGTCTGCCTCGCAAGCTCACATGCTCCCGGGCTGAAGGCGGCTCCAGCGGAGGAGGAGGACCTCGCCGCGACCGTTTGCAATCCCGAGGGCGTGTCGGGATTTGACGACGCGCCCCCGGCCTGGCCGAGCCCTGCTACTCCTTGCCCGTCCAAAGGAGTGGGCTGGGGGCTCGGGGGCTTCTCCAGAGCGTTACCGCCTGCTCCGGCTAGCGGAGGCTGCTACGTGTCACCCGCCTCAGATGGCACCCCCTGCGTAGCGTCACCTGCGGCAGCAGTCACGGTAAGGGCTCCGACGGAGGCAACCTCCGCCGGAGCATCATCGTCGACCTCACTGGTGGGGTCGATTACCCGCGCCTCTATGGGCGCGGGCGCAGCCGGAACCTCCCTGGCAACTGCACGAAGAGCACCTGCGTCAAGTACGGGAGACACGCAGCACGAAGAGCACCAACGGCCGCTGCCGCTGTCGCCGTCACCGCGCCGCGTCAGCAGCGTCTCCATCGCTGCCGCCCGACATCGGGCGGGGCTTCTTGGTCGGGGCGCTGGCGACGTGCTGATCTGCCCCCTCTTCCTCGACGAACTAGAAAGCACAAGAACAAGTTAGTCAGGCACACAAAAAATTTGTGAAATCAAAGGTGTTTTGGACAACATTGAACTTACCCCGCCGATTTGAGCTTCAGCCTCCTCGCCGGAGAGCCGCTTCGCGCGGGGGGAGCTGTCAGAGCTGCCGGGGTGGTCGGGGTGGCTGCTGCAGCCGCGTCGCTGCCGCTGGAGGCCCCAGCCCCCACGTCGCCGTGACGCTCCTGAGGCTGCGGGCTAGCCTTCTACCTGCTCACCCGCTCCGGCGCGAACCGCCGATTGCCGGGGGAGCGTCGTCGTCGTCATCGTCGTCGCTGAGGTCTCCCCCGACGCCCAGCAAGGAGTCGTCGGAGTCCGAGCCCTCCGCCCTGGTGGAGGCCTGGCCTTGGCTCCCCTTCCCCGAGTCGGCAGCCGGCTCCTTGCCCTTGCGGGGCCTGGACGACGGGGGGGAAGGTTGCACCGAGGGGTCCTCCACGATCCCCCACTCGTTGCAGAGTGGGAGATCCCGGGCTCCCGGGTTCGGAATCCCGGCGTGGAGCGGGTGCGCTCCAAGCGGGGGCAGCCAGTAAGGTTCGTCCTTGCCGGTGATGCCCTTCACCCAGAATTGCACCTCCTCCGGAAGGAGGTCCGTGCGCTGCAGCCGGGTCCGGTCGCCGGCCCCGGTGTACATCCACGCCGGATGTGAGTGCCGCTACAGGGGAGCCACACGCCTCCCGATGAAGTGGCGTGCCACATCCGTGTCCGTGAGCCCAGCCTCATGAAGCGCCTTGATCTTTGCGCAGATTGGGGCTAGCTGCTCATCCTTCTGGTCGCGGAGCATCCAGTCGTCTGAGCCCTTCGGAGGCTCGAGGGGCTCCTCGTGGAACTCCTGGAGCTCGTCCGTCCGCACCCAGCACCAGTCGCGGCGCCACTCGTCCTCGATCTTCTTCTTCCCTAGCTCGATGAACTCCAATTTGATCCTATCGCGGAATCAGAACACTAGTCCCGAGGACAAGGGAGCCTTCTTCTCCACCCTCTGATAGTAGTAGTGGCGGAATAGAGCCACCGACGGCATCACCCCCACGAAGGCTTCACCGAGGTGTTGGAAGATGGCCAATGTGAAGAACGACGTGGGGTGAAGCTGCGCCATGATGAGCCCGTAGGTCTCCATGATGGCCGAGAGGAAGTAGGAGTGCGGCGGCACGAACCCGGCAAGGATGAACCTCCCGAACATCCAGAAGTACTACGGGTCACGCTCCGCGCCGACGGGGAGAATCCGCGTCGGGCCGTACTCATTGTGCTTGGTGGCCAGTGCCAAGACCAGCTTGTCGACCCCCTCGCCGTTGTAACCGGGGGGGAGGGGGGAACAAGGCGAACTTAGCCCGCATTTCCTCATCCTTCCGGGCCCGGTCTGACAGCTCCTTCTTACTGGCCTTCTCGCGCATTCCCCCCTTGCTGGTGCTCCCTTGGGACGGTTCTGGCCCTTGAAAAACATCGGCGAAGGTGGAGAGGTGGTTTTTTCAGAGTTGGGGTGCGGAGAGCTTGGGAGGAGGCAATGGGGAGTGCCCGCCGCTGGATATAAGAGCGTATAGACTCTCTCTCGTACTGAACACACGATCGGAGTTGTTCGAGAGACACTGGTCGTTTCTATGTGGCTTTGAAATTGCGTGTGAAAGCTTGTACCCGCTCGTCCCATGAAGTGAGCTCACCGTCGCGCAAGCTGTTTAACCAGGTGCGAGCCAGATCCCTGAGCTGGAGTTGAAGATACTGCATAGCGGTGGTTCGAGTTCCACCTTGGCACCGAACCCCGGTGAGGTAGTCCTCCAACCAGGTTCTGGGTTTCTGCATTCCGTCATATTTGGCTAGGTCAGAAGGTGGCTTGAAATTTCTTGGGATCCTGGATCGGTGAATCTGACGACTGAAGCATGGTGCTCCACACGCTTCGTGGTCTGAATCAGGAGAGTCCTCCCTTCAGCCGGCTAGGCGGCTACTGTCGTACCAGTGGCCGACGGGGTCCCACTGATACAGGACGCGTGGGTCGCCAATGACGAAGCCTCGTCAGGAAGGCCTCCTGGGAAGCGACGAGTCCAGGAAGCCTGCCTCGAGGAGACGGCCCTTGGTGAAGGAGAAGCTAAGGGCCAAGTACAAGAAGCCCCGGGGAACCCCGGTCCTGGGAAGTTGAAGAAACGCCCCTCGGCAACTAGCCGGGGGTACTAGCCGGGAAGGGGCACCCCAGCAACCCACGCTCAGGCATGTAGGCGGGACCCGCAGAACAGTGAAGACAGGAGAAGACGGCGTACGCAGTGCATTTAATGCACCGACAGGAGTTTTATCAACAGGCCTAGTCTTACTTAGCAAGGCTAGGGTGACCACCCCACGAACCATTTTTTCTACCGTGTACAGTAGACCGGGCGCTGCATGGCGTCCAGCATGGATGAACAAAAATGTTTTTCATGTGGCTGTGACACGCGTTTGGGAAACGTGTCACGCTGCATGCATAGGCACCTGTGGTATCCCCTTGTTTATAAAAGGAGGACCGATGCCTCCGGTCAAAGGGTTATGTTCGGTTCAGTTCAGCATTCACCCAAGTAGCCAAGCCCTTAGAGGGACAAGTAGCAAAGCCCGGGAGTTCCCCGGCAACCTGTAAAACCCATACAAGGAAATACAACTCCAAAGCAAGACGTAGGGTATTACACCTCCGGGTGGCCTGAACCTGGGTAAATTCTCGTGTCTACACTTCGTGTCTATCGCCACGCCGGCGATCGCCGGAGCAATCACCTCGCCCTCCACCGAACCAAAAAAGGGGGTACTCGGCATACCCGGTGCTGGAGACCCGTGCTCCGACAGCTACCAGCTCAACGAGGAGATTAACTCCTTCTGTGAGGTTTTTGCCTGTGCTCATTTTGACCCGAGTCGGGCGATCGGCGATCATGCTGAGGCTCGCCATCCTTATGAGGCAGGGCGGTCAGGTTTTGCTTGATACACGAAGCTCTCGCTTTAGCTAATCCATTAAGGATGTGCTCGCGGACGCACCAGCGCGGGTCATTGTTGGTAGTGGGATTGACTGTAGATAAGTACTCGCAGCTCGGAGTGCCTCTTCATTAATCCCAAGTATCGGCTCGTTGCGATCATCTACTGACAGGAAGCTTGAGGAGAGATCGCGAACCGCGTGTGTTCTGTCTTCCTCGGTTGTTTATGGAAACGGGACCCGCGATGGGCGGTTCGAAGAAGGGGAGCGCTTCTGCCCAAAGTGTCGGGTGACTCTGGCCAATCCTTTAAGGACGCTTGAAGTTCCACCTCTATCTTCTTAAGTTTGTCAGCTTCGAGCTTCTGTTGCTTAACAAACTCTTCTTTTTCTTTGACCAAGTTGAAGCGGTTCTTGGCCAAGGAGTTTGCATATAATTCCAACTCTGCAGGAGTTGGATCATCCATGAGAACTCCCGAGTCAAGGGCTGCTTGAACCTGCGACTTCTCCGCTGCTTGATGACCACCTTGCGGATTTAGAATCATATCTGCAGTCAAAGGAGTTGAGGTGACAGGGTTTGTCACAAAGACTTGGGCGATGGCACACTTGGGCGCAGGATTGCTGCTGCCATGGCAGCCTTCTTGTTCCAGGCAGTCGCCAGCGTCGCTTGGGACGGGGCTTTCTGCGCAACAAGGTGAATTGGCTTCGACCCCGGAGGGAGTCTCGAGGGAGTCCTGCCCTTCGAGTGGTTCTGCCAGATCCGTCAGCGGGATCTTACCTGAAGGTGAAGGAAGAAGCGTCTTGTCTCGAGTTGGAGCAGTTAGATCTGGTAGTCGAAGGATGCCAGTTTTGTTGGCTCGGAGATAGAACTCCCCGAACGCGAGATCCATGCCAATATCAAGCGCGTCGAATACCGTGCGGCTGGCAGGAGGGTGAGCTGTAAAGTGAAAGGACCCAAAGGTATTGAGTCGACGACGGGTTTGAAGAGTCTGAAACCGCCGAGGTCGTGTTTCCAACACACTTCTTTCCTACAGACGGCGCCAATGACGAAGATGTAACTTCGACAATGTCCATATTGATGGACTTGTATCAAGGAAAGATGAGTGTGTGTTGGCGAACTCATCGGCTAACAAGGAAACAGGGGACACGATTTACCCAGGTTTAGGGCCCTCGATGAGGTAATACCCCTACGTCCTATTTGTCGGATCTTTATTGATGAGTCAATTACAATGGGGTGCCGCAGAGTTTAGAGGCATCGAGTCGTCGAGTGCGTCTAGGCGACTTCTACCTAAGTTGGGGTGTCCTCTTGGCTTCCCCTCCTTGTCCTTTATATATGCAGGAACTCAGGTCTCAGGTAGAGTCCAAGTCGGCTACGATGAGGAGATATACTCTAATTAACCTTCCTTGTCTTGAATCGCAATATTTGGCATGTAGACTCCTGAAGTCGAAATAGGCTTCCTTGTGGGCCCTCAGCTGGGCTGTACCAGGTATACTCGAGTCGAGTACGTGGTTAGTCATAACCACGTCAGCAGGCACGGGACCGGCTACTGCATGCATGCAAGCTTTATGATTAGGTACTGCTAGCTCTGAAATTTTAAAGATATCTCATTGAAATCCAAACGTACGATTGTTTCATTGATGCATAATTCAAAAAATATGTGTGTACCATTGAACTTTCATTGACAAATTATTGAAATTTCGTTAGCACCAATCATTATTCCAAAGGTCAAATATTGAACTAACATTGAAACACTAGTTTCATTGAGACACGAATATTTCCATTGACCGTACATATGAAAGTTTATTGAAACATTACTGTTTCAATCGGCAAGATTTAAACTTATTCCTATATGATTGAAATTGCATAAGAAAATTTACTGAGACACCAATGTTTCAATCGGCAATCCTTAGGACACTAACGTTTCAATAATTAGATTCTATTTCAAACCTTTCAACTTTGTCTTTTTAACTTGCAACACTATTGTTTCAATGAAATTTTCATTTTGAATTTGCTCCAAAAAAATTTGAAACTTTTTCTGCAGGTCCGAAACACCATCTTAAACCAACCATCATACTTTCATCAAATTCTGATTCCGTTTGGACCACCAAATAATTTGTACAACTATCAAAATGTGTTGGTGTAGTACAAGTATCGGTGGAGATTGGCCGAGATTTTGAATTTGCTCGAAACTTTTTGAAACTTTTTATCCAGGTGGGAAAGAACATCTTAAACAAACTCTCGAGTTCGTTTAGACGCTCAAATAATTTGTACAAAAATCAAAATGTGTCAGTGTATCGTTGTCTTCCCTAACCAGCAACCACGTCACATCTAGGGGCCTGGGACCCACGTTTGGATAGGTAGCTATACGCAATAAAAATCTACGGAACCTGAAAAAAAAAAAGAATCTCGAAGGAGAGGGTGAACGGTCGATTAAACTTTGACATGTACCGCTCCGGTAAATTAGAATTTCCGGTCTTCGCTGTGGAATTCTGGAGCACGGCGTGCAACGTTTCACACGACAGAAGACCGCGCGAAGAGCGAGACGACTCGGGAAAGCGAGTGTGCAGCGAGCGACGGCGAGACGCTGATGATAGGATCCCAGGAACGGACAGCGTCTCCCGCTGTACCGTGCGTTGTTCCCTTTCCATGCCAATATCTGACCGCATAGTGCCCTGCTCTGGAAATCTGGATTCAAGAAAAAAAATGGAGCGCGTCGACGATACGTTCCGTGGAACACCTGGAGTGCATTTCACCGCCGCGCAGGCACGACTTCTGGGAGCCCGAACACCGCTGTCTGCGCCAACGCTGCCTCCCGCCTTCCCTCCGCGTACGGGCCACGCTCGGCGAACAGCAAAGCAAGGGATGACCGGTCTGGGGCGCTCGGTTACCGTTGCTCTCCAACAGCAAAGCAAGGGATGACCGCGCGTTGTGACTTTGCGATGTGCTCCCGTAAAGCAGCATTTTGGCCAGGCTGCCCAAGTGTCGAGTCCAAGCTGCAGTCCTGACGTGATCGACTCATTTCCCCCAAAACCAGCTCCGCTAGGCTCTTCGTCACGACGGCCGTCTACACTATCCTCCAGAAGTCGGATGTGTCCACGATCCGACCTCTCCCCCCCCCCCCCCCCCCCCCCCCCCCACACACACACACCACCCTAGTCACAGCTGAAGCTCCACTTAAGAAGAGAAGATTTTTTTTTTCAATTATAAGAAGGAAAAAAGGTCTAAAGTTGTGCAACGAAAGATAAAGAAGCGGAACCTCAAAGCTACACTCTACACTCTACAGCAGAGTGTATGCCCCGTATTAGTTTAGCTTCCCCATCAACGTCCAGTCCTGCAGCAGGCAATACTTTTCTGATTTCAGTGGAACTCTTGATGCAACGGCACATGAAACGATTCCAGTATCACATAAATATATCCATGATCCATTCCGACAATGATTTTTTGGTCCACATGAACTTGCCTCTTTATTCTCTATCTTACAGTTACATCCTTACAGTCTAGCCATTCACAGGAAAAACAAAGAATATTTATAATAGCATTAAAGATAGTACAAAGGAAAAAGAACCATTGGCCCAACCGCAAGACATCATTTCAGAATCGACAATCCTAAGGATAATTTCACCATATTTTATCAATCGGTTATCGCAGCATGCTTTCCTAATGCTTTTCTTTGGCAGTAAACTGACATGCTTGAGGATCTGAAACGGAATTTTGCAGAATCATTAACTGTGCAGTTTTCACCTGTGGAGCTTCAAATATCTGCACACAGATACTACATCACTTCTGGTAGTCCGTCAGCTTGCTTATCGTGATCAGTTTGAACGCTTCAGAGAGGTAGGCCTGAGTATGTGCCGATATCTCTTGTGCCACAGACCGCATGGTAGGCCTGGATTCTGGATTTACCCTGGTGCAAGCAAGCGCTATCCTGACGATGAACACGACTTCTTCTGCAAGCTGTTCCTTTGGAGGATCCAACCGCTGATCCAGTATGTCCTTGAGGAGTAGATCATCTTGCTGCGACGAGGAGATGGCTGGCAGAGAGGTTAGCAAGTCACCTGGATGCTTCCCCATCATGACTTCCAGTGCAACAACGCCAAAGCTGTAGACATCACATTTCTCTGTTACCCTCATTGTGTATGCCAACTCTGCATGAAAACAATCAGAGCGACATATGTTAGTGTACTGCAGGATATGACAGTGCAAAGTGCTGTCTGAATTTCGTGGAATTCAAGCATATGCAATGACATTTCATCCAAATTACTCAGATATTAGCAATGAAGCGCTGCACTAGTTCTGAGTAGTTATCTCTTTAGTGGCAACTGCTGAACTGCTTAGGATAGAGGTGCCTTAATGTTGCAATGAAGCGTTTTCTGGGGGATGATGAGCTGATGCGACTGTGGAGTTGCTAACTTAACTGGCAATAGGGAATATTAACATATTGTCTCATGATATTTCACAATATTCTGCAGAACCAGTAGGGAACTTAATGATTATGTAAGTCCTTCCAAGAATGATTATTGTTAGATAAATAATAAAGAGTCAGATTTAGGTGTCTGAATGAAAACCCATGCATACCTGGAGCCATGTAGCCATATGATCCTGCCACAGAAGTCCAGTTTGTCGAAGCAGACCCAAGTAACTTCGCGGTGCCAAAATCACACAACCGTGGCTCAAAATCAGACTCAAGCAGGATATTATTCAAAGTGATGTCGCGATGAACGATGGGTGGGTTGCAGTCATGATGCAAGTAGGCCAGGGCATGAGCAACCCCCTGGATCACCTTCATCCTCACATCCCAATCCAGGTTCTTCTTCCCTTCCTCCCCATACAATGTCTTGGCCAAGCTGCCCCTTTCCAAGCACTCATACACCAGGTACATGTAATCACCACTAGTGCAGAAGCCATGGAGCTTGACGATATTCCGGTGGCGGACCTCCGTCAGCGCCTTGATCTCGTTCTCAAAGCTCTTCTTGCTCACATCCGATATGTCGCCCGTCTCGGCAACATGGAACCGCTTTACAGCCACAACCTGTCCACTTGCGAGTTCGGCCCTGTACACGGTCCCAAACCCTCCTTTACCAATGCAGAAGGTTTCATTGAAGTTGTCTGTGGCGTTCATGATGTCAAAGAATGTGAACTTGCCCTCCTTTTCCCAGATCATGGACTCAAAAGCATCGTTGGTGTTGGCCTCCAGCACTTTGTGCTCACAAGGCCTCCTTCTGCACATGAGTATGAGACAAGCAGCAACGGCTGCAAGTAACACAACCCCAACCACCACCACAACTGTTGCAATGACTATTCTCCTGCGATGCCCTGAAGATGCACTGCCAGAATTGAGATCACAAGGAGCTACGCCTTGCACATTACCACAGAGCCCCAAGTTCCCAATGTAGGCATCGGCCGAAGTGTTCTGGAAAATATTGTTCCCTGACGGTATCTTGCCAGTGAGCCGATTGTAAGAGAAATCAACTGCTTCGAGGCTTGACATGCTAGAAAATCCTGCGGGTATGGAGCCACTGAGTTCGTTGCGTGACAGGTTCAGCTTCTGCAAAGTCCTCAGCTTATCAAGATTCGAGGGGATTGGACCCGACAATGAGTTACTGCTCACGTCAAGCAGGATCTGCAGCTGAATCAGGTTGCCGAGCTCACTTGGTATCTGCCCCGACAACTTGTTCTTGCTCAAATCCAGGAAAATTAGAGCACTGAGCTTGCCAATGCCAACCGGTATCGTCCCGGTAAGCGAGTTCCCTGACAAATCAACTTTCTGCAGCTTGGAAATGTTGCCCAAATTTTCCGGAATTGGGCCGGAGATGTAATTATGGCTCAGGTTGAGATTGAACAAGAGGCCGAGACGACCAAGCTCAGATGGAATACCTCCTGAGAGATTATTCTCAGCCAGGCTGAGGTCCTGTAATTTCTCCATGCCCCCGAACACCGCCGGAATGCCGCCCGATAATGCATTGCCGTCCATGTGCAGGAGGGTGATATTGACGCATTGTCCCCAATCGGACGATAGCCGGCCGGTGAGCTTGTTCTCGGAGACGTCCAGGTAGACCAAGCTGGGGTGGACACCGAACGCCTCCGTGATGTCGCCGGTGAAGTGGTTCCCTTCCAGCCTTACCCGGTACAGCTCCGTGCAGTTCTTGAGGCACGGCGGCAGCGTGCCGCTGAACTTGTTGCGGTTCGCCGTGAAGTTCTGGAGCGCGAGGCCGTCACACAGTCTCCGTGGCAGCTCGCCGGAGAAGCTGTTGTTGGCGAAGCTCGCGTCGATCAAGCTCAGCCCCTTCCCGAGGTCCGGCGGTATGGTGCCGCTGAAGTTGTTGTCGAACAGGGCGAGGTATTTGAGATTCCTGAGCGATGTGATTGCGGCGGGCAGCTCGCCTTCCAAATGGTTGGTGTTCACATCCAAGATTTCTAACGCTGTCATGTTGCCGATCTCCGGTGGTAGCGCGCCGGTGAGCTGGTTGAAGAAGAGCGCCAGCCTCGTGAGCTGTGTGAGTTTACCAAACGAGCTGGGGATGCTTCCCGTGAGCGAGTTCACGGATAAATCCAACTGTAGCAGGCTCACCAGCTCGCCGAGCTCTGCCGGGATAGACCCGGTAAGGTTGTTGCTGTAGAGATACAAGATATTTAGCTTGGTTGCCTTCCCGAGCTCCGGCGGAATCTTCCCGGTAAACGAGTTCTCCTGTGCTTGGAACGATATGAGCTCTGGCCAGTTGGTGAACAAAGCCGACGGAATCTGACCGGCGAATTTGTTCCCCGATATGCCGAACTCCCGCATTCTGCGCATCGAGGCCAACGCCGGCGGCAGGACACCGGTGAGCTTGTTCCCGGACAGGTCCACATAATTGAGATTGACAAGGTTGCCCAGCTGCGGTGGAATGGTGGAATCCAACCCGGCGCTCTTCAGGTCAAGGTGCTGTAGCAATCGCAGCTGGCCAAGAACCGGCGGGATCGGCCCGCCGAGGAGCGGGTTGGCGCCAAGTTCAAGAGCTCTGAGCTGGGACATGGAGCCAAGGAAATCGGGGATACCGCCCGTCAGATTGTTGGAGACAATCCGCAGGTCCTGGAGCTTCCTCAGCTTGGACAGCGACGCCGGTATCCGGCCAGAGAAGCCATTGGTGGACAAGTTGAGGTAGGCGAGGTTCTCCGGCAGCGAGTCCGGTATCGTCCCGGAGAGCGCGTTCTGCGACAGGTCGAGGTAGGTGACGTTGGCGCTCCCGAGGACGAACTCCGGGAAGCTGCCGTTGAGGTTGTTGAGGTAGAGCGAGAGGAAGCTGACGGTGGGCATCGGCGAGAACCCATCGAGGCTGGTGAGGTAGTTGGAGCCGAGGTCGAAGTGGGCGATCCTGGGGAGCCGGCTGAGCTGGTGCGGGACGTCGCCGGACAGATTGTTGTTGTAGAGGCGGAGGTCGACGAGGCCGGAGAGGTCGCCGAGCTGCGGCGGGATGGGGCCGTCGAAGCCATTGCTGCCGAGGTCGAGAGTGGAGAGGGATTGGAGTAGCGAGATGTTGGACGGGATGCCGCCCGCGAGGTTGTTCCCGTTGAGGTCGAGCGTGGCGAGGTCCCGGAGCGCCGCTGTCCCGAGCGGGCCGAGCCGGCCCGCGAGCCCGAGGCCCCGGAGCCTGAGCGAGGTCACGCGGCCGGTGGCGTCGCAGGACACCCCGCGCCAACCGGCGCACACCGACCCGCTGCTCTCGGCCCAGGTGGACAGCGCGGGGGGGTTGCCGAGGCTGGCCTTCCAGGCCAAGAGCGCCTTGGCCTCCGGCCCCGTGGCGGCATTGGCGGCGCCGGAGGTGAGCACAAGGAGGAGGAGGCCGGCGAACACGGCGGCTGGCGTCGGCATTGCTGGGAGGGGGGCCTTGAGCCGTTGAGCGAGAGGAGGGGACGGGATTTAGCTAGCTTTGCGGCGCCGGTGCTGGTCAATGCAGCGGGTTGACTCGAGGCTCGAGCACTCTCCATGTGCTGGGTGGTGGGAAATTTCTGCGGCCAAGTGCATGGGGCCGACAGCCTGTGCGATGCTTGTGCATGATTCCAGTAGCCTGCCGTGCTTCTGCTTTGACCTGGAACTTAATTGGCCAGCCACGCTGGACGTACTACTACTTTCTTTTCTGAAAAGAAGAAAAATGGACGTACTCCCACCGTAGTACTCCGTATTATAAAGGGGTATATCTAGAATGTCGTTAATCTGTCCAATGAGTTCGGTCTAACCCAAACCGGTTGGCTCGTGTGGATTCGCATGAAATTTAGAATTTCGTAGCACGTTGGATGTGTACCATCCATCCGCATCGATCTAGTACTACCGCAGGAACTAATTATCCACCGCAAAACGATCGACAAAACCCCTGCAGTCCTGTCGCGGTCATGAGACATGACCCGATTGATCGGGGCACACACGACTTTAGAGTTGTTCAAAGCCCCCAAAAAACGTACTCACACTCTACGCATTGAATGCACATGCAAGTCAAAGTCAATCAAGAAGCTTAGCACCGCAAGTTCGATAGGTGGACCCCACGGTGTATTAAACATTCCAGGCCAAGCCGCTTTTTTTCTAACGACTTCACACGGTGAAAACAGCCTCCTCCGGATGAACCGTTTCAAAAAAATATCATCTCGCAGGTTTGTACATTTGGATTAAGTCATCTCACCGTTCATACTGGATTAAAACTAAATGGATGTGAGCAATTGTTGACCCGATGTGGGAGCCAAGAGAAAAGTAAGACATAATATGGAACAAATTAGAAAAATTATATGAGGTGCTATGCGAAACGAATATAGTACTTTATTTCTTCGACAGTTATTTGTTTGAATGCATGACACAATCTCCGTTAATATAAATGCTTTAGGTTTATTTTAAGTTAAAAAATTAAAATTTGATCAAATTTGTAGAAAAATCTATCAACATATACAATTCCAAATTAGATTTATTAAATCCACCTTGATATTTTTTTCATAATATACTTATTTTATATTGCAGATATTAATATATTTATCTATATAATCTTTGTCAACCTTTAATAAGTTTAACTTTAGAACATAGGGTCTTGATAATTATAGGGTCTTGCTAATTTTCAGTCCATTGGGTTCATCGGTTCGATCTAATTAGTTTGCAAATGTTGGGTTTAAGTGTATTATTTGTTGTTCATTTTGTGTGCCTTTTTGCAGGAATTACGCATGAGACATTTGATGCGAGATCAAGTCTCCTATATGCAGTTGGTGTGTGTTGGTGCATGCACATGCAAGTGAGGGTTAGAGTTTGGCAGTGTGAGTGACTAGGTGTCATGCAGCGCAACGTGTAGTAGACCTTTTTTTTTGTGAGTCGGATTTGTGCCTTCTAAGGCCTCTTTGTGATTGTTTTGGCCCATTAGTTGTTTGTGGCTATTGTTCTGCTGAAACCTATCGAGGGCAAGGTGAGGTGGAATGGAACGGTTATGTTCTTGCAGAAATGGAATGTAATGGAACGGCTTGCATACTATAGGAAACAAACACTTGGGACCATGGTTCCACTTGGAACCAACCAATTCCTACAATTTGGAGGATTGAGATAGTTAGGCATATTAGGAGAATATTCCTTTTTGAGAAACCATGTGGTTCCATTCCACTTTTCTATATTCTAGGAATCAAACACAGGAATCACCTCCTAAACATTTTTATTATTTCATAATGTTTCAGAATTGTATCTCAAAAAACAACCTTAAATAATAAAAATGTGCACCGCAAACTTTATGCCGAAAAAACCCATATTTCTACGGGTGTTTTAGGTAATAATCCTATTTCCGTTGGCTCAACAAAAAAGTGTAACCTGCAAACAGCGAAAAACAGAAAAACTCATATTCATGCTAGTCGTATTTCTACTGCCTTAACAGTCACTGAGTGTACCATTTTGTTTTTTGAGAGTAATCACCGGCGGCGGGGTGCCCTTCTTCCCTGAGGGCGGCGGCTGGCGCGGTCAAGGGCGCGGGCGGCGGGGAGAGCTAGAGGGGAGGCGGGCGGCGACGCGGCGCGGCCGTGGGCGGGACTGCGGCCAGGGGCCGCTGGACGGGGCGAAGGACGGCGGTCAGGGCGACGACAGCGATGTGCAGGAGCACGCCATTCAACGGCGGCGCGCCGGACGCAGCTGCGCTGGGTGGTGGTCAGAGGCGGCGAGGTGTGAGGAGGCGGCGGCACGGTGAGCGGCGGCGGCCGAGGGCGCAGGCAGACCGGCGGTGATGTTGGCCACCGGCGAGGGGATGCGAGGGGATGCGAGGGGCAACAGTGGGAGGAGGGCCGACGCGAGGAAGAAGACGTGTGGGAGAGAGGCAGAGCTGACGTGGCAAGGATAGGGGCTTCCTTGGGAGCCCTTAGGAATGGGGCTGGATGGCTTGATCTAGGAGCCTCCCTAGTTTAGGGACCCAAGTAGGGGCTCTGTTGAAGAGTTTTTTTATGCCTCTATCCCCTAAAAGTGGATAGGACCCTGTTTACAGGCCTTGCTGGATAAGGCCCCTGTCCCGTTTTAGGGGCCGAAGCCAAAAAAAACTCTTCAACAGGACCCTATTTGGGTCCCTAGATCAGGGAGGCCCCCAGATCTACCCCCCAAGCCCCCATTCCCAGGGGCTCCCAAGGGCCAAGTGAGGCCCTTATTCCCTCCCTTCACATGCCACGTCCTCAATCTCCTCTCTCCTCTCCCTTTGTCTCTCCACCGCCGCCGCGCCCATGCCGCCTCCTCCTTGCCGGCCGACCCGCCGTCCTCGGTCGGCCCGCCGACGCCCAAGGTCTTCGCGCCACCGATCCGAGGCCAAGCCGCTGCCAGTCTGCCTCCTTGCTCGCCGGTCTGCCGCCGCTCCTCGCTCCCACGCGCCGCTGCCCTGCGTCACCCCACCGCGCGACCCGCCTTGTCCACCCGCCGTCACCCTAAGCCGCGTCGCTTCCGTCGCCCTCCGCCGCGTCCGCCGACGCCCTCGGGGAGGAAGGGCACGGCTCCCTGCGGCTCGCCTCTGACCCGACTCCGCCATGCCCACCACGCCCGCCACCTCATTTGACCGCGCAGCCACCGCTGCCGGCCGCGTCCGCCGCCACCACTGGATGCTCCGCCTCCTCCTTCCACGGCCGCGCCGGCTGCGTCCTTTTGGCCCGCCGGCCTCCATGGGGAAGAAGGGCTCGGGGAGGAAGACAATAGAAAGAAGAAAGGTATGTTGTGTCACTGACAGGAGGGACCCATATGTCAGTGTAATGGAAAAATATAATAGGGGCTGGAATATAGAGGTTCCCGTTGAAGATGGAAATTAAATAAGGGCTAAAAAATTTAGGGGAAAGCCCCTAAAGAACATTTAGGGGCCTTGATATAAGGGCTACTGCTGAAGATGTTCTTACACAGTCAAGTCGTCGCGTAGACTCGCTTGATGCGGACATATGAGAATTAGGTTTGAATACTCTGATGCTACAAACCAAACAGATAAAAAAAACAATCAGACATGTAATTTGACCTATAAAATATTTTCCCAAAAACAAACATCAGCGCCACAGTTCACCGAAAAGGATATACGAGGAAAGAAAAACTGCCGCACACGCAGCAGTCGCTTCCAAAAAGGTGAAAAGACAATTTTTGTTGAATTTGAACTTGTAATATGTGATGTATGTTGTCTATTTTGGTTGCTGTCATGAATGTTCGCGACCTCTCTTTTGAAAACTGTAATGTTATCTTTTGAACATTATGTTGTTCAAATGCTTGTGAGCATGCATGCTGAAACTATGATGAGTTTTAGCATATTATTCTGCTGGAATCTCGTATGAATTTTTTTATGTTAAGTAAAATCAAGACAAGTGCTACTAAAATTTTCAATTTTTTTAAGCCAAAATCATTATTATTTCATTCTTTTTGCTGAAACTTACTCCAACATTGTGAGTTACTGACATCTTAAAAATCTGAAATTATAAGTTTTCTCAGACGAGTACTTTGTTGTGGAGGAAAAATTAAGATACTACTTAGGAACAAAATTGTTTTTCATCTCTTAATTAACGGTCAACTCACTGTAGTGGTATATCTGAACCACATGCAAATTTTGGGTGGCGGATTTCGACAAAATTTAGATGGAAAATACAGGAGGAAAGACCAATAACACGAAAGAAGAGCCTCCCGATGCAGAAACAGTGCTACCGTGCTACCAACCTTGCAAAGAATCAAACACAAATTCATTTTATGCATAGAGAAACAAAAAATACAAATGCTGATGTGAATTGGTCGCAAAAAGACAAAAAACAGAAAAGACAAAATTCCCGATACTATCCATGCTTGTATTTGTCTTTTTTATTTCTCTATGCATATAATGAATTTGGATTTGAAACTTTGCAAGGTGGTAGACACACATCTTACGAACCTACTTAATTTATTTCGAATTTTTTTACAAAAAATTAGTGGTGCTACTTTGTGTTGGTAGCACGGTAGCACCTAAGGCCTTGTTTGGTGTTAGTGTATTTTTTCTAAACCCAAAACATTAGTGTTTTCTAAAAAAACACTAGTTTGAGAAGTGTTTTAATTTGGTACAAAAATAGAGTGTTTTGTTGAGGAAACTAGGAATAATCCCCTCCAAACTTTTTGTACCAAACAAACCATTTGAGATTTGTAGTGTTTTTCAATTTGGAGTGGTTTATACCTTAGAAAACACTTCAAAAACTCCAGTACCTAACGGAGCCCAAGGGGTTTGGAACGACGGTTATTGTCTCACGAGTACACGATGCAGCGCATCACACCCGCGTATTGGTAAGGTCGCCGATGCTGATCGCCTGGAACGGCGTGTCCAAGACGGATCTCTTCCGAGCAGAGAGCTCCTGCGCGACGGCGCGCATGGTCGGCCGAGCATCAGGGTTCATCCTAAGGCACGACACGGCCACGACGAAGGCGAATACCAGCTGCCCGGCCATCTCCCTGGCCGGAGTGTCCAGCCTCTGGTCCACCACGTCCCTCAGCAGCAGGAGCGCCACCGACTCGATCTCGTCCGAGCTGTGCATGGCGCTTATCAGCTCGCCCGGGAACCTGCCCATCAGGATCTCCATCGCAACCACGCCGAAGCTGTACGCGTCGCATTTGGTCGTCACCCGGAAGTAAACGAGCTCTGGGCCAATAATAAACGTGTCAATTTAGGTACCTGGTGCCTGGTGTAATAAACTACTAATAAAGTACCTGGTGCCATGTATCCGTAGGTGCCGACGAGGTTGGTGCAGTCGGATCGCCCGGGGCCGAGGAACCTCGCCGTGCCGAAGTCCGACAGCCGCGTCTCGTACTCCGCATCCAGCAGCACGTTGTTGACCGAGACGTCACGGTGGATCACGGGCGGCGAGCAGTCGTGGTGAAGGTACGCCAGCGCGTGCGCCAGGCCCCGGATCGCCCGCAGCCTCGCCGGCCAGTCGAACCTCTCGCAGCTGCGGTCGCCGGCTCTGTACAGGACCTTCCCGAGGCTGCCCCTCTCGACGCGCTCGTAGGCCAGGTACATGAACCCGCCCGTGGCGCAAAACCCGTGGAGCTTCACGATGTTCCGGTGCCGGACGTGCGTCAGCGCCCTCACCTCGTTCTCGAAGCTCTTCTCGCTGACGCCCCAGCACGCGTCGCCGGTCTCCGACACGTCGAGCCTCTTCACGGCGAGGGAGTGCCCGCGGGGGAGGTCCGCCCGGTACACGCTCCCGAAGCTCCCCTTGCCGATGCAGTAGGCCTCATTGAAATGCTCCGTCGCGGCCAGGATCTCGCCGAAGGAGAACTGAACATCCTTGCCCCATATGGAAGCCTGCAGATCCGTCGGCGTGCCCCCCTCGCTCGCCCTTGTCACCGGCTTATTATCGTGATCGCGAGACTCGTCCCCACTTCTTCGCCTCTTGTTGGCGACCAGCACGCAGGCCACCACCACGGTCACCAAGACCAGCAGCGCCGAGGCAACAGACAGTGCTATGACAAGGTTTAGCCTTGCCTTGTACCGCCGTCGCCGGCCACCGGTAGAATTCTGGCTGCAGGAATTTAGGCCGGCAACGTCTCCGCAGAGGCCCGGATTGCCACCGAGGTCCAGCTTCTCCAGCGAGCTCATCTTGCCCAGAAGAGCCGGAACCGCGCCCGTCAGGCTGTTGTCGCTCAGGTTCAGGTACCACATGTGGGCCAATTTCGTCAGCTCCATCGGCACGCCGCCGTCGAGGTCGTTTCCGGACAGGTCCAGCAGCAGCATCGTGGAGATGTTTCCTAGCGTCAGAGGGATTCGTCCTGACAACCTGTTGCGACCAAGGTTGAGATTGAGCAACTGTAATTGACCGAGCTCAGGCGGGACCGTGCCGGCAAGATGATTGTGCGCCAGGCTGAGAACTTGCAGTGCAGCCATGGCGCCGTAACCAGGAGGGATTTTGCCGCTGATGTTGTTGCCGTCCAAGTGCAGGTACGAGAGGCTCTGCAACGCGGCCCAGTGCTTTGGGAGCACGCCTTGGAACAAATTATCCGACAGGTCAACGTAGTACAGGTCCGGCTGCGACCCGAACATCTCCGACAAATCTCCGGTCAACCGGTTGCGCGCCATTCGGAAGCGCAAGAGCTTCGAGAAGTTGCGGTAACAGGGAGGCACGGCGCCGGTGAGGTGGTTGTTGCCCAGGGCGAGGAACTGGAGGCGGGGCGCGCTCAAGCACAGCCCCAGAGGCAACCCGCCGGAGAAACTGTTGTCTGACATGCTGACAATGGACAGCAGGCCGTTCCGGCCCAAATCCGGCGGAATTGGCCCAGAGAAGAGGTTCTCGAAGGCGATGAGGCCGCGGAGGCTTGGCAGCCGGGCGAGCTCCGAAATCTCGCCCTCGAGCATGTTGTTGTTTATGGACAACCTCTGCAGCGCCGTCATGTTGCCGAACTCGGCTGGCAACAGGCCGGTGAGCTTGTTGTCGTACAGCCGAAGAATCTCTAATCTCGAGAGGTTGCCGATTGTCCGCGGGATGGTGCCGGAGAATTGGTTCTCGGCGAGGTCCAGCAGCTTGAGGTTCGTCAGCCTTCCGATGGCCGACGGGATCGTGCCGGAGAGGTTGTTGGTCGCGAACGAGAGGAACTCCAGCCTCGACGCCATGCCGACCTCGGCGGGGATCTCGCCGCTGAAACGGTTCTTGTCCGCCTGAAACACCGTGAGATGGGTCCAGGCCGTGAAGTAGCCCGGCAAGATTGCGCCGGTGAGCATGTTCTTGGACACGTTGAACTCCCGTAGCTTCGTCAGCTTGGCCAACGACACCGGCAACTCTCCCGAGAGTTTGTTCCCGGCAATGACAAGGACGGTGAGGTTGGTGCAGCGGCTGAGCGCACTCGGAATTGTGGACTCCAACAGAGCGAGGCTGATATTGACGCGCTCCAGCGACCGGAGCTTTCCGAGAGCAGCTGGAATCGCGCCGCCCAGCGGGTTGCTGTAAAGCTCGAGCTGTCGCAGCCCAGAGATGGAACCGAGCACCGGCGGTATGCCGCCGGAAAGGCGATTCGCGCCAAGAACAAGGCTCTGAAGCTTGGTCAAGTTGGCGAGGGACGCCGGCACTTCTCCGGAGAGCCGGTTGGACGAAACGTTGAGGTGCTCGAGATTGGGCATGTACCACGGCAGCGTCGCCGGGATCGGGCCTGACAAGTTGTTCTTGGACATGTCGACGGACGTGATGCTGAGCAGCGGCCCCGACGCGTTCGACGGGAAGAAGAATGACCCCGTGAGCGAGTTGGAGCTGAGGTTGAGGCTGCGGAGGCTGGGCAGCCACGAGAGGTCCAGGGCGTCCAGCGTGCCGGCGAGGCCCGCGCCGGCCACGCTCACGCCCACGACGCGGCCCAAGGCGTCGCACGACACGCCGCGCCACCAGCACGCCGCCACAGTGGAGTTGGCGGCGGCGCCCCAGTCCCACGAGGCGAGAGCGAGAGGGGCCGCGGGGCGTTGTTTCAGGCTGTCCTTCCACCCCAAGAGCGCTTCTGCTTCGCCCGGCGCCGAGCTCGCGCCGTGCAGTTGCGAGAAAGACAGGAGCAGAAAGAGAAGAAGCCCGCGCAGCGACGTGGCTCGCCCGGGCATCGTGGATTCGTGGGCACGGTGCTCCATCTCTAGATGAGTTTGATCTTTGCGTCTCAAAGCTTCATTGTGAATGCCGCTGCCGCCATTGCCTTGGCAGAGTATGGAATTTGGAAGCTTGGACTGGTAGTAGAGCAGGCGCTATCAGGCATGCTGTACATTTTTAAGCTTTTGCAGTTTTGCTAATCTTCTGTTGTCCGGAAATCTCGACAATTCTAAATGTGCCGCTGCTCCTTTTTGTTTTGAGCTAAGAAATTTCCAAACGACTGTAGATCCTAAAAATGACTTTCAAGTTTCAACCAACTAGAGAACCAAGCATATAACTTGGGTGTTCAACCAGCCAGGTGCGTTAGCAGCCCTTTATATTGTCGGATTGCAATCACGCAGTTCTTAGAGCACTTTCAGTAGGGCCTCTAAATAGAGACCCTACTTACTTTTTAGGGGCTGGATTAAAAAAAACGCCTTCAGCAGGGCCTCTACCCAACCTCCTAAAATAGGATAGCCTCTAGATTTCACCTCTCGGCCCTCGTTCCTGGGGGCTCCCAATGGAGGCCCCTATTCCCTCCCTCCCATGCCACGTCAGCGAAATCCTCTCTCCTCTCCCTCTGTCTCTCGACCGCCACCCCGTACCTCGCCACCGGCCGCCGCCGCCCACGCCGACCCCCGTCGCACCTCGCCGTCGACCGGCCCTGCCACCTGCCGCCGCGCCTCACGCTGACCGCCCCTGCAGCCTCGCCTCTCCTCGGTCCCGTCGACCTCGCCTGCTGCCGCCCACTTCCCCTAGCCTCTCCCTGTCGACGTCGCCTCTCCCTCGACCCCGTCGACATCGGTGGCCACTAGATCCAGAGGTGGGCGCGCCCGCCGGCAGTTCCCCTCGCCGTCCCCGGTCGCCACCGTCTAGGCCGCTCGCATCTGCAACAGCCGTGCACGGCCGCGCCCGCCGGCCGACACTCTTGGCCGCGCCACCTCCACCGCACCCGGCCACGCCCGTCGGCACCCTCGGGGAGGAAGGGCATGGCTCCCCGTTGCTCGCCTCCGGCCACGCCGCCTCCTTTGCCCACGCTTGCCGCCTCCCTCTCGTATGGGCTCGGGGAAAAAGATATATAATAGGAAGAAGAAAAATGAAAACGTGTCACTGGCAGAAGGGCCACATATGTCAGTGTAATGGAAAAATAGAATAGGAGCTCCTGCTGAAGATGGAATGGAAATAAGGGCTCAAAAATTTAGAAGAAAGCCCATAAACAACATTTAGGGGCTATACAAGGACTACTGCTGAAGATGCTCTTACACTTTAAGTCCAAAAAAAGTTTCAACTAACTAAGACATAGAGACAGATAAGAGCTTCAGTGAATATATTATATAGACCATATCCCCTGCCACAATCTATCCAAATTTGAAGAGCCACCGGACAGTCTTCCATTTCATTCGAACAAATCAACTGGTAGCACATTTTTAGCCCTTAATTATAGTGGACAGACCGATACAATCCAGCTGATTGCCTCCAAACTCAGTATTGTAGCTTACTTATTATAGTAGCCTTGTCACCCTTGAGCTGCATGCTGTCGTTCTGCTGGCAGCTGGCACCAATCGACCAACTGTATACATAAAACATTTGCATTAGGTCAGCCTGTTTGTCGAAGCAGTATTCTGTGTGCTGTTTATACTAAGGTCAGCGGGAATACACATTTTTCTAGTGGGTCGCTGCTGGCTGGACTGCACAACTTGTATTTAAGGCCGCCGCACGATGCTAATATCTGCAAACCGCGTTTGCTTGCGTTTAGTCGCGCCCTTCGTTACGAGGACCGTTTCAACGACAAATGGTCAATGCAACCGAGCTTGAGGAAAAAGTTTGCTCTGCTAGTTATATTCGTGCAAGTAAACCTTGTTCTGCTAGTTATGTCCAGATCATTGTGATGCCAAGCATCGTCAGGTTCAGAAAAGATGGAAAGGAAAATAAGACGAGAATAAAAAATGTAAGCCTTAACAAGTCGTAGAATACGGCACACCAGGTTTTTCTAGGAAATATTATACAGTATTAGAAGTTTACAGCGACACACAACTATTCAGGTGTTTGATGTTTGTCTAGTTCCGGAGGAAATAAATACAAGTGGTTTCTCTCGACAATCTCACGACACACAGTATGAGAATTTGAATCGAGTTGTTAATTTAAGAGTTTTTTTCCCTCTTTTTCTACGGCTTGCTCTTTTGCCGGTTCATAATATGCAACCTATACCATTTCGTCCCTCCAAACTTAAATGTCTTCCTTTTGCCCATCTAGTACCTAAATTCTAACTCCGACCGTAAGTAGATAGATATGGGATTGACCCAGGCAAGACGTAGTAGGCCGGAGAGCAATTCATCTTCTACACGACAGACTTTTCCCTTCTCCTCCCCTTCTCCTTTGTTCTACGAGCTTCTCCAGGGAACTCCACGGAGCCTGGCCCGATCCCATCTTCTTGCCGCCGGCAGAGCCGGTGGGGAAGGAGATGGAGGAGGTGTCCTGTAACAGCCCGAGACCAACCATTTTTCTATTAAGCTCTTTTGGACTATTTTGTAATTTAATTATTGTCATCATGTTATCATGCTAGTGTCATCATAATTATTTTGCCATGTCATTCATCATGTTGCATGAAATATTTTTCGTTCGCACGAAATGTCATTTCTTTGGTGTTGTCGTGTGTTTGTCATTTGTTGTGTTTGCTAAAGCCTAAAACTATTTTATACAAATCCTAATTTGAGTTGGACAAATTATTCCCGGATTTAATTAGACTTAGCCTCTCGTCTTTTAATTTGTTTCGAAAATCTAAATTGCAAAACCTGTATTTTTGATTGAGACTTTTGTTGACCCAAACACCCACCTAGCAAACCCTAACCCTAGCCTATTTATTTTCCCTTCTTTTTCTTTTTCTTTCTTCCTTTTCTTTTCCTCCGACGCCGCAAGCTCCTTCTTCTCCCCTTCTTCTTCCTCGTCCTGCCGCTGCCACCCTCTTCCATGGCCGCGAGCTCCCTCGCGCGCGCCTCTCCCCGCGCCTCCCTTCCTCCTCTGCTCCGCCGCGCGCCTCCTCTGCTCCACGTCGCCCGCGTCCGCCCCGCGCGCCTCTTCCTCTCTCCCCGCGCCGCCTTGCTCCTCCACCTCGCGCCGTCGCGCTCGCCGCCGGCCGCGCCTCTTCCCGCGTCCGCCTGCCCGTGCCTCCACCTCGTCCGCGCCTCCTCTGCTCCGCCCTCCACCGCGCCGTCGCGCGCGTCGCCCGCGTCCGCCCCGCGCGCGCCCCACCTCACCGCCTAGCGCCCGCTCCGCCTCCTCCTGCTTCTCTGCGCCGCGCTGCCCAGCTTCCGTGGCCGCGCCTCCGCGACCTCCTGCCCGAGCTCGCCGCCGACGCGCCCTCTGCTGCCCGCGCCTGCGCTCGTCCGCCAGTCCCTGCCGGCCCATCTCTTGCAGCCCGTGGCCAAGCCCAGCTCGGCCCACCTGTGCAGCCCAGTCGTCCAAGCCCAAGCCAGATCCAAGCCCAGGCCCGTGCCCTTTTTTCCTTTTTCTTCTTTTCCTGAAATTAGTTAAAACCTGACGTGTGGACCCTGCTGGTCAGTGTCTCCTGGTGCGTGCTACAGTACTGTTGTTGCCGCCGCTCTGCGTGTGTTTTGCCGTGCCGCTGCCCAAGACCTTGCCGTGCGCCGCAAAGACCAACGAACCTCCGAGTTGGAGCCTTGAACGACTACGACCACGACGATTGAACGCCTACTTTGCCGCGACGACTACATCGCCTACATGAACAGCTACTTCGCCTACGACGACTACATGTACGACTACCTCGACTACGTCGACTACTTCCTCTACATCGCGACACCGCACATGTCCAACGTATAACGTGCGATCGTCCCGTGAGACCACCGTTCTTTGGTGTAGACTCGTAGGTTGCGATTGTTGATATGCATGTGTTGTATGAGATGCCCGTGATTATATCGATAGTTGCAGGTACCCTGTTTCCATTGGTGTGTGCAACCCCGACCTTGTCGGATCCTTGTGTTGTTCTTGTTTTAAAACATGCATCGCACCTATCGATGTCATTGTCATGCATGCTAATACAACTATCACATTGTTGTGTGTAGTTAATCAATTGAACTCTATTCCTTGCATATGGAGTTGTTTAGATGCTATGTGTATTGTTTCGGACTCCATTTAACTTGATAATCGTATATCAGATTTACTTTCGGATTCCTCAATATGACATGCATCATCCATATGCCACGCATCATTCTTTGATTGCGCATATCAATTAACTTGTGTGTCGTGTATGCTTATACTTTCCTTTTATGTGGTGGATTTACTTCTTCCTCGCTAGTCTTCGATTCCTACGACGACGACTACGCTTGTGTTCTTCTTCCAGGATTCTTGCTCAATTCCGGGCAATTGAGTACTCCAGCCAAGCAGCCATTCCTTGAACATGTTGATTATACCTAATGCCTCTCTCTCATTCTTGCACTAAGTTACGTTCTCAGTCCTGTCACGATGCCTTTAGGATTGCATAGCTTTTTAGTCAGCTCTACTCAAATGTCTTTGTCTTGTTACTTGTTCTATTACCATGTCACATGTTTGTTTGTTGCCCTAGTTCTTGGTCATTAGATGTCATGCTTAGCTGCGAGTCTAGTGTCCTTATATTTGGGTTTCACAATTGCTACATCCACATGCTACTTTATGTTTAATTGCAATTCTTAAAACTGTGATATGATATTAAACTGTAACAAGGCAACGATGGGAGGCCGTGCTCTAACGCATTGGTGTTTTGTTCCATTGGCACCGACCTAAGGACTGAGTTCTCGTTTTCGCCGACCCAAGAAACTTCGCGCTAACCGCTCGTGGGAGAATATATGGGTTCCCCCTCGGCTTAGTACTCGTTTCATAGCTCTTCCAGGGGCCACATAGTTCGGGCGTTCCATTTGGCATATCGCATATACATTGGTGTTGTGTTTGGAGACTTGTTGGTGACTTTGCATACATATAGGACTGCGGCACACGTCTGGAGTGGTTATTTTGCGGACACTGAACCACTACCAGCTGTTCCCGCAACTCTTGAGTCCGTACGATGCTTCGGCCAGGCTCTCGTTTCGGATTAGACTCAATTGGGTGGTCCCCTGGATTAGTTGTGGGGCTTGGAAACGTCGTGTCGTCCAATCCTGCCGACACATGTCTTTGTGTGTTCCTACTCGAGTGGCAACAAGGGTTGGACGAACGTGTACGGGTAAATTGGCACACCCTGCAGGGATAAATCTTTCGGAAAGCCGTGTCCGCGGTCCTGGACGACTTGGTTGGTCATTACTTGATCATAGAAAACTTAACCAACTTAATCTCAACCACTTGACTAGTAATTAGGTATTCTTTGGATATGCTTAAACACTGCTTAAGTGTGAGTGTCCTTTGGATTGCTTCCTCACAGGGTGTTGAGGGGGTGAAAGGAGGATTGTGTTGTTTGGTGTTTAGTAAATAGGTTAATCACCTCACTTGGTAGACGCTTCTCCTCCTCTCGTTAGACGTTGTTATTAGAGTGTCTCTCCAGATATCTGCTGCTGCATAACCCCACTGTACCCTCCTTTGAGACATGTTGCATACTAGCATAAATCTCCCCGTAAGTTTTGCGAGTACTTTGTACTCAGTTGCTTTGCAACGTTGTTTTCTTCAGAGGTTCCAGCACAGCAGGTGAACCGCTAGCTTCTTCGTGAAGCACGACGTTGGATTCGATGTTTAGCCAGGAGATCCAGATCAGGGTTCTGAGACTCGTGGCGGGATTCCTTCCAGCTTCCAGCCTCTTCAGGCCATGCTGTATTCTTGTCCGTACTCGGGCATAATTTGACTTCTGCTGATGTAATGATGTAATGTTGGGACATGTGTCCTCTCTTTGTAATAATTGTTATTCTGCTCCTTGTATGAGTTTTGTATGAGATCGAGATAGGCAATCAAAGGGGGGGTTGAATGATTGCGCGGAAGCAAATTAAAACTTTTCCCGAAAGTTCAAACCCTAAATCACCTCTCTGTCCGTGATAGTAAAACAGCTATAACTTTTGGTTGGTTGATTATGCAAAAGAAAGGTATTGAAATTATCTAACCAACGCAAGAAGAATCAGCTCAATTGGACTTACCAATCTAAAGATATGATCAAATCAGTAACAACTGACAGAAAGTTACGAGAATTAATCTATAATCGATTTCGAGGAATTACAAGAAAGATGAAGTAATCGCGATCTTCCCTTGATCTCGTGATAAACCTTGCAGCAATGTATAGTGAACTCGTGATGAACCTGCATCAAAGTGTTAGAAAGATCTAGCACGAAGATTTCACGAAGATCCGACAAAAACAGAGATGACACCGCCAACGAATCTCTTTATTGCAACGATGTCGATCGATTACAAAACATGCGACCATGCATCCAAGAACTCTCCAAGAATTGATCTATATCCAAAGCTCTGAGTTCCCTCGCGTCCTTGTTAAAACCCTAGTTAGGATGCCCTCTATTTATAAGAGAAAATTCGTGACCTTAAACCGAGTCCGAATCCAACACGAACTCTTCTGTCCCGGTCGGTATTTTGCCCGTGGGGCCTGCATACGACCTTGGATTGAGATGGCTCCAAAAGCAAAGTTGTTCGCCTAGACGACCCTCACAACTTTCATGTGGACCACTTTTCCATCCGACCCCATCTTGATGACGCTACTGTTTAATCTTTAAACAGCTCTCATCCAGCCACGGCTGGACCTACATATCTTCACGTCGATGCCACTTCATGCCATCAACTCTTCTTGTGATGTCTTCAAAACTCGACCATCACGTATCGAATATTTCCAATACCATATATCTCCGATATAAACAACGTACGACAAACCGGTGCCCTCCCGGATCATCGTAGCCTTCACTTCCATTGTTCCTTCGCACGAACGTCCCGCATGACCTTGATCCTCGACCTCAGCTTCTTCCAAGCTTCGTCCCTCGATCCCGTCATCGACCACGTTCCTCTAGCTCCAGCAACACCTGAAAGCGAACACACAAATAACAAGTACAAGCACAAGTCCACAACTTGACTCAGGGTAAGTTTCACACAACTCACGCCATGTTTTCACATAAGAAACTAATGGATCAGCACACCACTAGCAAAGCACTAAGTCCAAACAAGATACGTGTCATCACATAAATATCCATATTATCCAAAGTATCCACATCAATGTTTCATCTAAAACACTTGCCAATGTTACACATCACATATGATTTCACACTTTGTAATTACTCTCTTCTGTAGAGTTTTGGTAATTATATTCATGTTGCAAAATCCTGCGATGAGCACATTAATGCGTGCAAGTATTGAAGTGTTTATCGTAGGTTAAGAACCTGAGGCTTGAATTATGCAAGGTTAGCAATTTGGGGCTAAATTGTATAATTCCGGTCCCGGGGTCTTACATGCCCGGTGCTCCACCGTAGTTAGGTCTCCCTTAGAGGGTTTCCACTTCATGTCGGGGTGTGGCGCTATGCCGTTAGGGAGCAGGTGGCTGCCGTGGTCAAGCAACGGCGGTCAACGGCGGTCGGCGTTTGGAGGCGACGATGCTCGTAGGGACTGGAGAGCAGTCCGTGCAGTGGTTGATGTCGGCAGCTCCAAGAATAAGCTCGATGGTGTCCTGGATTTGTAGGAGATCTAGCGGCTTTCCCTTTGAGGTTGTGGCCACTGTGGAGGTGGTACTCCGACGAGGTGAAAGCGACGGGCTGAAGCTGATGTGTCATGGTCGAGCACAATCACGATGGTCACGGTGGAGCTACGACGCCTGCAAATGGCCGACGGTTCCTCCCTTGCCGCCGTATCTTCAGGCCGAAGGGCGGCCATCTTCATTCCTCCAGGTCAAGTGGCCTTATGGGAGGCAGTTCAATGTCCGATTGGAGGCCATAGTCTCCAACTATGGCAGCCTTGTCGCCCCAAGTGGTTTCGTCCCCGACGACGGCAAGGTGGATCCCGAGAGGATGTTGAGGACCCGATTGCATTTCTTCTTTCTTGTTTTGGGTTCTTTCTGCAATTTCTAGGGACTTGTGTGTAATTCTCAGTCTTTAGAGGGTCCTATTGTAATATGTGCTAAGTTCACTACTAATGAATAAAGATCTCTGGATCCTTCTGGATCCACCTTTTACAAAAAATAAATAAATCATCTTCCCTTTTCGCTTTGTTTAATGTCTGTAGGCGCTAACTTTGTATCATGCACCGGCGCAAACCCTTTTTCTACCCAAGGGGCTATGCCCCGATTTCTACATAAAAAATGTATATAGCCATTTTTATTACCAAGTATGAAATTAGAAAAAAAAATAAACTTCATTAGTCACGCATGCATGGTAGCAACCAAGTTCAACCAGGGAAACAAGAAAAAGCAAGACACGTCTATGCATTGCCTAGTAGTCTATTAATGGACCGGCATCGGTTGAAGATATCATGTAAGACATTCTCCAGACAGTTGCACCCAGAAGTCATATTCTCTCACTGCTCCACAAAAAGTAGGGAGGATCAGTAGACATGTTAAGTAGGTCGATTGAAGATAACCGGGATTTTTTTTGACAACTCTGGTCTTGTTAAAAATATTGTTCCTGTAATTTCAAATAGCACAAGAAAAAACATAAACACCCTCACGTATGTGAGACTTTGTTCTTTTATCAACCACATTTAACCAGTTCTCAAACATACTTGTGATATTGATTAGTGGTGGTTAAAAGTGCGATGGACTATTTGCCACACCAGGCGAGCAAAGGGAATAGTCTCATCTGAGCCATAAAACATCATTTTTTACATCCAATCTAGTTTTTTCTTGGATGATACAAGAGGCCACAAAAGTACTCGATTGACTTTAATTTGTACATCCATCAGGAGCAGTTGTCGTTCTTCCAACGTAGGCGGAGGTAGGCGGAGCTCCTGGCTATGGCGGCCTGAAGGGGAGTTGACGGCACCCCACCGTCCTCTCCTACACCGGCCATGGCGGCCACCATGGATCTCTCCATGATGGAGACGTGGCCTCTGTGCGCGAACAAGGGAAAGATGGCTGCGATGGCACACAGCTTCGGTTTGGAGCAGAGTGCTAGAGACCCAGAGGCCTCCAACAAGGATGGGTCTGCCATGTCTGGCGACACCCAAGGTACGACCCCTCTCATTAATCGTCATGCTGGCATTAATCTGAGCCATGAGCTCTGGCGTAGATGGCATCAAAATGTGACTGTCCCGGCCTCAGCCCGCCCGGATTTTTTCATGGTTGCTTCGTTTGGGAGATGCAAATTTCGTCTCTCTGAGATCTCGGTTGCTAATCTCCTAAATGCCTGCTTGGGGGGTATACCTGAAGAATTCAGAGTTGTGCATCTCCGGGATCACACATACCGCTTCTCGGTTACTAGCAGATTTATTGGGTTTCATATTGCCAAGTTGCTTTCCTTCACTTGCGCTGCATTTGTGGTCTATTTCCATCTTTGGGGATTTGGAGAACCAAACTATGAGCAAGAATTTGTTGACCGGATGAAAGAAGAAGATGATTCATGGCAGAGCCCAAAATTATTTACTGGAGTTCTTGCTGGCGCAAACAAGGTACCCATTGGACGCAAATCGGCATTTGCTAGATTGGGTGATCATTATGCATCACTGTCACCTTGGTCAAATACCAAGGAGGCTCATCTTGCTGACTGTGGCTATTCTGAGGGTGATATTGGTTTCACCAAGCAAGATTATCTTCGGAGGTATCGTGCACATCTAGGAGTAGAGAACACTGTTCCATGTACCACGGTCTTCGATCGACTGCGTTTTCCTGAGCTAGCACAGAGAGGGGATTCATCAGTTTTCCGGCGTATCCAGTTCCCACCGTCATTGAAGAAGATGACCGGCACTAATTCCGTTGAGCCTAACGGTCATCGCAATGATGATGGCAACGAGCAGAACATTCACTTTGGGACTTCAATCCCCATTCATCAGGACAATAACTCTAGGCCTGGATTTGAATCACAAGAGGAATCTCAGGTGAATTCACCGGCTTTGAATTCTGGGCCTCAGGATGGGCCATCGCTTGGGCCCAACTGCTCACGATGCTTGCGACCTGGACACATGTACTGGGCTTGTAGGGATGCTACACATTGCCGGTATTGCCTCACGTCTGGTCATTCTTACCGGTTCTGCAGACAGCGCATTCAACCGAGTGCTAATCTCGCCCCATTGAGAAGGGCTTTGAGATTAGACCTAAGTTCCCAGCGCCATCTCTGTCGATGTGGCCGGAGGGAGCTGTGGCCACGTGGTTCCGATCAACGGCTGTTTCATCGGGAGATAATGAAGTGCCCCTGTCTTTGCCTCCTTTACTGCTTGCTTTGATTCAGCTTCTAGGAACAACACTAGCACCCCTGCCATCCCTGAGTTCACAGTCTCAGCAGCGAAACCCCAGCCTATTGTAGAAGCCGGAGACCCTGTTGATGCATGCGAGCCATTCCTCACCTTAATGGCGAACTTCCCCGTCAATCCGGCGATGTTCCTGCTTGGTCTCTACGACATCGTCGAGGTGGCTGAGCGCCCGCAGCAGCGTCGGTACCATCTCGCCAGCCGGGACGTCGCCAAGAACGAAGACATGGCCATTGGCACCATCGCCCCTCCCCTCCCGCTGGATGAGCCATTCATGAATATCTCAGGTATCGTCCGAGCTCTCTTGGAAGACCACCTGAGAATCCATGTGGACACGATTGAAAGGTGCCCTTTGGGAGATGCTTATGTCAGGGTGATGTCAGCTAGTGTTAGGGATTGGCTTGTCTCTAATAGTCCCCATCAACATAATGATAGGGTTATTAGCTTCACTGAGCATAATAAAGGAATTAATTGGAGGTCCTTTTCATACAACCAAGAAGCTTGGCTTATGCTGCTTGCCTTCCCTTTTGATATCTGGACCTTTGAACATGTGGCTAATGCTGTTGCTGATTGGGGCAGAATGGTACACTGGGATAAAACTGCTAGTACTTTGGCCAGGATTATCATCAAGGTTAGAGTTGCTGATCTTAGCCACATCCCCTTTAGCATTGTTATTACTGATGGTGATGATGTTCATGGAGAATCATGGATTGTCCTTGTATTCATTCTCAGTCAAAAGCTATTGGGTGGTCAGCCTCAAGATGAAGATGCACCTCCCCCTTATGGTGCTACCCCACATCCTCTGCCTGCTTTGGAATGGCATGACCAGCAGCCTGACAACTTCCCTGCTAACCATGCTCTCAATCCCAAGTGACACCCGCAGCTCCCTCCCAATTTGCATGATGCACTTATGCATAATCAGCACATTGATATGTTTGCTGATGAGGGAGATGCCAGATGGTTGACCAGAACATTGTTCAAAACCTTCCTCAGGTTCAAGCTATGGCTGAGGATAACCCACAGCTCCAAGACCTGCTTGCTTATCTTGATGATCTTAATGATGATAGTGAAATCACTGTCACTATAAGCTCCAATGCACCTGATGTGGGATCTGAAGGCTCCTCCAGTGTTAACATGCTCCCTCAGATAAACAATGGCTTGATTGTTGGCTGAATTGAGATACCTGAATTTGTCCATTCCCAGATTGATTAGCCTGAACTTCAAGGCCCACACTTGACCAGGCCCCACCTGGAAGCTTTACATTTAGCTAGTGAAGGGACAGAGTTGTGGAACAAGCACTTTAAAAGCAGCAGCATAGAAGATTGTACTGTTGATATTCCTGGTCCATGGATCAACTACATGACTGCCATGCTTATGTCACTTGAGGATTTTGGTTGGGCTAAAAGAGTGCTTAGGTCCAACATATGTCAGGCATTTGCAGCAGGACAAGATTTCTACAAGACTTTTGCACTTCCTGAGAGGTGCCCAACCGCTGCTCCTCCTGTATGCAAGCTCCTGGACATAGTGACATCTACTCGACAAGGCTTTGCTACACCTCAATCATATAAGAAGATTGCATCATCTGAGAAACCCCATGTTACTACCTCTGCTCTGAGAGTAAGGAGGCCTAGGAAAGCTCCAACTGTGGTTACAGAGGTCAGAAGAAGTGCTAGGATTGGCATGCATCAGGATGGTTATAAACATAGCAGTTCCATTGATAGGAACTGTCTTGCCTGCTCTGCTAAACCACCTGAGATCTCTAGGAAGATTGTGAGGAGCCTTAGTGAAAGGTTTGGCTTAGTTGTTGATGATTTTGCTGCTGAAGAATCCCATAACAATAATCCTGAAGTTTCCAATGATAAAGTTAAGTCTAAGAAGCAAAAGAAGCAGAAGAAGTGAGGTGCTGGAAGGTGGGCCTGAAGTGTTGATGAGGGCCACATATTTTATTAATAATAGCTTCTGCTTAATACCTGTTTATGCTTATATTAAGTGTTGTAAGACTTGTTGGAACAAGACACACCATGATGTGACTAGAAGTGCAGCTAGCTCTCTTGCTGCCTCATTTTGGGTGCAAAATGCACCACAATATAATGTTGCTTCATGAGTAACCAAGAATGGAAATTCTTACCTGGAATATCAAGGGTCTTAATTGCCACGATAATTGGGTCCAGATCCAGAAATTTTTTTGATGAAAGTGCATGCTTGGTTATTTGCCTCCAGGAGACTAAAAGAACCTTAGTAGATAACCACTTCATCCATAACTTCTGCCCCAGACGTTTTAACAAATTCATGTTCTTGCCATCTAATGGTAGATTTGGGGGCCTACTTACCATTTGGAATGGTGCTAGATTCACTACGAACCTGGTTGATATGAATGATTTCTCATTAACTATTGAGTTTACCTGCACCACGTCCAATAAGAGGTGGTCCTTGACGAACATCTATGGTCCATGTGCTGAGGAACCCAAGATATAATTTATCAATTGGCTTAACAATTATCCTGTTTCTGATAACACAGACTGGTTGGTTGTGGGAGACTTTAATTTCATCAGATCACCTGATGATAGAAGCAGGCCTGGTGGCGATGTTAATAATATGTTACTCTTTAATGAATGTATCAGTCATATGGGGTGGGTTGAGGTCCCTATTAGAGGCAGAAGGTACACTTGGAGTAACATGCAAGATAATCCACTGCTTGAGAAACTGGACTGGTGCTTTACCTCCATGAATTGGATGCTCAATCTCCCTACCACAAAAGCATTCTCACTGTCTAAAACCACGTCGGATCATGTTCCATATGTGGTTAAGATTGGTACCACTGTGCCTAAACCTCAAATCTTTAGGTTTGAGAACCACCGAATGACTTATCCTGGTTTCTTTCAGATGGTGGCTGATTCCTGGAACAAGCCAGTTAATATCAGTGCTGCTGATAAGAGAATAGCATTTAGGTTGAAAGACCTAAAGAAAATCATGAAAAGTTGGACTAAGGTCAAATCTGATATGGATGAGAAAATGGAAGAACTTAATGATGTTATTTTGTTTCTTGATAACTTAGAGCAAGCTAGAAAGCTCACAGCCAGAGAGGACAAACTCAGGAAGAATTGCAAGACTTACTTGCAGAATTGTCTGGACATGCAAAAAGCATATTGGAAGCAGAGGGGCAAGATCAAATGGGTCAAATTGGGAGATGAGAATTCTAAATTCTTTCACTCTCTAGCTTCCATCCAGCATAGAGCCAATAAATCTCAGTGATTAAGAGGGATGATGACTCATTGGAATATGAGCATGATGGTAAGGCCAATCTGTTTTGGTATGCCTTCAAGGATAGATTGGGTAAATCTAAGGGACAACAGATGTTGTTTCCCTTGGAGGAACTCTTCCAGAATGCAACCGATCTATCCATGCTTGATGCTCCCTTCACTAATGATGAGATTGATCAGGTGGTAAAGAATCTTCCCAGTGATAAGTCCCCAGGTCCTGATGGATTTAACACAAACTTCCTGAAAAAATGTTATCCCATTCTTAATCATGACTTTTATGATTTGTGTCATCAATTTTACAAGGGGTTCTCACCCTTGACAGTATTAATACATGCTTCATTGCTCTTATCCCCAAGAATATTGATGTCATGAGGGTTAATGAATTTAGGCTTATCTCCTTGCTTAACTGCACCCTCAAACTTCTTACCAAACTCCTGGCCAATAAACTGCCGATGATTATCGTGCAGATCATCCACCAGAACTAGTATGATTTCATCAAGAGTAGAAACATTCAAGAATGTTTGGCATGGGCATTTGAGTATATTCATGCATGTCATAAATCCAAAGAGCATATTATCATTCTCAAGTTGGACTTTGAGAAAGCATTTGACAAAATTGAATATGGTGCAATTCTCCAGGTTCTTAAAGCTATGGGGTTTGGAGAGAAATGGTGTGGAAGGATCAAGTGCATTCTTAACTCTGCAACATAACATGTTCTCCTTAATGGCATTCCTGGTAAAATGATTCATTGCAAGAGAGGTGTGCGGCAGGGTGATCCACTCTCACCAATTTTGTTTGTGATTGTTGCTGATCTCCTCCAAACCATCCTCAACTTTGCCATGCATCATGGCCAACTCACTAAGCCTATCAGAACCAATGTCTACCCTGATTTCCCTATCATTCAATATGCAGATGATACTCTTATTATCATGGAGGCAGATCCCTCCCAGCTTATTCTCTTGCAAGATATTTTGCAACAATTCCATACTTTCATGGGTCTGAAGGTTAATTTCCATAAATCTAACCTGATCCACATTAATCTGCAGCCTGACAGAGCTCAAGAACTTGCTGATATCATTGGATGCCAGATGGGTACACTGCCATTCACATATCTTGGACTGCCCATGGGCAGCACCAAACCCAAGATTGAGGAATTCCTGCCTCTCATTCAAAGGATTGAAAAGAGGCTGACTTGCTTCTCATCCATGCTCTCCTACGGTGGAAGACTGCAACTTGTTAATTCAGTTCTTACTTCCCTCCCTACATTTTTTATGAGCACATTCCTTTTGCCTGTGGGTGTGATCACCCAGATTGAAAAATACATAAGACATTGCCTTTAGAGAGGGCAGGATATCACCAAGAAAAATCCCCCTTTAGCTGCCTAGGAGATGGTCTACAGACCAAAGAAGGAGGGGGGGACTTGGAGTAAAGAATTTGGCCATTCAGAACAAAACTCTCCTTATGAAAAATGTCCATAAGTTTTTGAACCACGTTGACCTGCCATGGGTCCATTTGCTCTGGGAATTATACTATTCTAGTGGTTCACCGTTCGAGCAACAAGGTGCTCCATCGTTTTGGTGGAAAGATAACCTGAAGCATATGTTGGACTATAAGGAACTTGTTGAATGTTCCATACAATCAGGACAGACTATTAGCTTCTGGAATGATACATGGTCTGATACCCCACTTTCTCATGAATGGCCACAGCTTTTCTCCTTTGCACTCCACAAAGATATCACAGTTCATGATGTGATCAACTGCAATGACAGGATTACCTTATTTGCCACCCCCTTATCCACTTTGGCGTTTGATCAGTTTCAGTTACTGAACACTAGGGTGAATTCTCCAGATGCTAGTCACCAACACGACAGTTGGAGACTCCCTGGCAACCTGAATGCATTCAGCACTGCACTGGCATATGATCTTCTCATTGATGATATTGATATCCCTCTCACTTTCAAATGGATTTGGGATTCATGTTGCCAACTCAAACATAAGGTTTTCATTTGGCTTACGATCATTAATAGGCTAAATACCAGGGCATTGCTCCAGCAGAAGAATTTTCACCTGCCTGCATATACTTGTGTCCTTTGCCATGGAATTGAGCTGGAGGCAGGAGATCATCTTTTCTTCCATTGCCCCTTTGCTTTGGCATGCTGGAGATATATCTGCCCGGGTTTTCATCCCCATCACAATGTCCACCAGAACATCATGGACCTTTAGAGGAGACTTGGTGTCCCGTTCCATATGGAGATCACACCATTGGTATGCTGGTGCATTTGGAAATCTCGCAATGAAATTTATTTTCGACGGCATTACTCCTTCTCTCTATAGATGCAGGCAGTTCTTCAAAGGGGAGCTAAACCTTGTTTTTCATAGAGCTAAAAGAAAGATTTACTGTCAGTTTCAGAGCTGGCTGAACAGTTTTCACTAGCTCTAACTTTGGTGTGATAACTTGTTGTTATCTACTCCCTCCATCCCATTTTAAGGGGCGTGTAAGATTTTGCACACGTACCAAGGAAACCTCCTGCAGCCAAATTTGAGACCAAACTACCCCTGGATGCATGACTTGGCTGTTCTCTTCTGTCGCGGAATGACTTTTTGTTGGCCAATCAGTGCGGTAGAGTATCCAGAAAGATCAGATTGCAGCAGCGCACGAAAGCATTTATAAAAGGCTCCCTGTTGCGTGGGGCCCCCACGCCCAGCCACGCAGCTCCTTAAGCGTCCGCTCATTGCATGGCGCATGCAGCCATGCAGGCTTCCTCGTACTGGTACACGGTGGCCGTCGAAGCAAAATTGACCTGCTGAAAATTTTGCATGGATCTTTGGAAACGCTTCCCGCCTCTCGGTCAAATTTCACAGCTCAAAATGAACCGCCAACAAGCCTGCGCAACCCAAATTTTGCATGGAGAGTTAGCGCCATGAATTGAAAATTTGAAGCAAGGAAATGGCGCCGGTCTTCTTAGCAGCTCACCCAGCACTATAAGGAAATGGCGCCAGTCTTCTCAAGAACTCATCGGCAAGGACATACTCTACTCCGCTCTTCTTCTCTAATCTTACATCCTGATGATAGACCTCAACTTACCTCCCGATGAGGTGGAGGAGTACAGTGGTCATGCTTTTGACCCCAACAATGACGACCTTGGGTGGAATAGCATTGAAGGTGATCGTTTGATCAGAATGATCTGCCTTTTTCTCTTTCTTTACCCGTTTAATCTTTCTGTTGTCCTGCTGTACTCGATCTTCAAGCGCTGATGTCTTCAAGTGATGAACAGGAGGATCTGCCAGACTCGACGTCGCTGGTCGCGGCGTCGCCGGCCGTGGACACGCCAGACTTGATG
Source organism: Brachypodium distachyon (assembly GCF_000005505.3). Classification (NCBI taxonomy): domain Eukaryota; kingdom Viridiplantae; phylum Streptophyta; class Magnoliopsida; order Poales; family Poaceae; genus Brachypodium; species Brachypodium distachyon. Next base: position 29,416,559 of record NC_016133.3, on the reverse strand, counting down.
TAGCTGCTCGCGGCGTCGCCGGCCGTGGACAAGCCAGACTTGATGTAGCTGCTCACGGCGTCGCCGGCCGTGGAGTCGTCGGTCGTGGACACGCCACACAGCTCGACGTCGCTGGCCGTGGCGTGGCCGGCCGTGGAGACGCCAGACTCACCATCGTTGGTCGCGGCGTCGCCGGCCGTGGAGACGCCAGACTTGGCGTCGCTGCTGGCGGGCACGCACGGCTGGGTCTGGTCGGTCATGGACACACCACTCTTGACGTTGCTGCAGGCCGTGGCATCATCGGGTGTGGACACGCCACTGTCGCCGTCGCTGGCCGTGGCGTGTCCGGTCTTGGACACGGCACTGTCGAAGCCGCCGGCCGAGGCGTGGCCGGTCGTGGCGCTGGTGGCGGCGTCGCTGGCCGTGGAGACGCCAGACTCCACGTCGCTGGTCGCGGACACGCACGGCTGGGTATGGTAGGTCATGGACACGCCATTCTCGACGTCGCGGGCCGTGGGTGGCAGGACGTGGGGACGACAGACTCCACCTCGCTGGAGGCGGCGTCGCGGGCCGTGGAGACGACAGACTCGGCGTCGCTGGTGGCGGACCCGCACGGCTGGGTCTGACCGGCCCTGGACATGCCACTCTTGACGTTGCTGGCCGTGGCGTCACCGGGCGTGGACACGCCACTGTCGCCGTCGCCAGCCGTGGCGTGTCCGGTCTTGGACACGGTACTGTCGAAGCCGCCGGCCGCGAACGCATCATACTCGACGTCGCCTGTCGCGGGCGTGGGCATGACGTGCTGGGCCGCGCTGGGCGTGGGCACGTTGACGGGCATGCTGGGGGCAGCCACCACCGGCTGGGACTGACCGGCCGTGGTCGTGCAGCGCCAGTGGAAGAATTTGGCATGCCAATTTTCATCCAACAAGATAACGCAAAGACGCATGTTGCTCCTACCGACATCGATTTTTGTCGGGCTGCACAAGGTGGATATGACATACGGTTGATGAACCAACCACCCAACTCACCGGATCTAAACATCCTAGATCTTGGGATTTTTGCAGGTCTCCAATCTTGTTTGAAACATCATTTCCTGGCAGCGTGGATGATATAGTGGCTAAGGTTGTTGATACTTTTGAACGATACCCATGTGACAAGCTCAACCGTATCTTCCTCACTAAACAAACTTGCACGATGAAGATTATGCGTCACCGGGGAAGACAACACTATTCCATCCCATACATGAACAAAGACCGTCTACAGAGGAATCATGCACTTCCAGTTCGATTGGAATGCGACCCAGAATTAGTGAGACATGCTATTGAGTTCTTAGGCCAGTGAGGCATGTAGTAATCACAAGTATCAAAGCATGTAATGCATGGCAAGCTGCTTGTGATCAAGCATGAGATGTGAGATGTACTAATCTTTTGTGCTTCACTTATGAATTGAACTTACTAGCCTTTTGCTTTGTTCATCCTTTAAATCATATGCATCAGTGAACATGCATGTGCATGCATGGTTAAGTAAACTCAAGAAAATCAGAATAGGAGATTCAAACAAACATACATACTCCAGTAAGAGTGTACACACACAATACAGTCCATTAAGAGTACACACAAAATAGGAGTACATAAGAGTATTCAGGTGAAACAAACATGCATAACATTCAACTACTCATTCAACCTTGTACTCAATCTAAATTACTCTTGTTTTCGAGGAATTATGCTTCCATCTCGAGCAAATGCGTGAGGGTTCATGAAATGGAGGAAAGTTCCCAAAGGAGGAAACATTTCATCCTTTTTCTCATCTTTAAAGGTGGGCAAGAATGTCTCACCTCTCTAACCTGCTAGGGAGTTGACAGACCCAACATCGTTGGACTGCGGCACCTTAAGCTTCTTCTTCACAATGGTGTTCTCTTCCTCGTCTTCTTCGTACGAGTCCTCCGCAATTAGGTCGCCATGGCTGGCGAGAATCGCGAACTCGTCCTGTTCAGGCCCATGGTCGATCTGTTGGGACTCGTCGGGGAGCATGAGTGGCTCGTCCTTGACTTGCTGGGACTCGCCAGGAAGCACGGCTTCAACGTCGAGCAGTGGCTGAGCATGCACCGCACCGGGAGGCAGCGCATGCACGGCTTCAGCGTTGAGCAGCTGCTGCTCAACGCCGTCGGGGTGCTGAGCATGCACCGCCTCGACGCCCAGCGGCTCCACCAGCACTGCTCCGGCAGGAAGTGCCTTTATGGCGTCGACGTGCTGAGCGCGCACGGTGACGAGGTGCTGCAGCATCTCTTGAATGGCGTCGAGGTGGCCCTTCTGCTCCCGCGCGGCGTCGAGCTCCTGCAGGCGCACGGCGTGGAGGTGATGCAGTTGTTCCTGCACAGCGTTGAGGCGGTTCAGCCTCTCCCGCATGGCATCCAGTCGCTGCGCGTGCTCGGCGTGGAGGCGCTGCATCTGCTCTTGCATCGAGGTGTTGCAGCTACGCTTGCACGGCGTCGAGCGAATCCGCGAGCTCCATGGGCATGGTCATGGGCATGGCTGTGGAGAAGAACCGAAGGAGGAAGAAGTACTGGATGGCTGTGGCCCGTGAGAAGGAAGGAGATGGAATCGTGGGGCTGGAGAAGTTGATGGGATGCAGCATGCATGGGGAAGGCAAGAGAGGGCCTCGGGAAGGAAAGTTGAAATCATTACGCATGCATGCGGGCAGCTCGCGTGGGACCAGAAGTGGGGGTATTCTCGGTAGTACTACGCCTGCTAAACTGGGACATGACCATTTGAGCAGTACGCTTCTTAAAATGGGATGGAGGGAGTACCTTGTAAATATTGTTTATTTTGTTCCATTAATATAAAATCACAGTAGATCATTGATCTACTGTTTCCCTCAAAAAAAAATCAAGAATTGTTGCAATACACAACAATTTATTAGAACCCATCCAATATTTTTCAAACTTGTCTAGCATAGGTTTTGCCATGTTAGCAATGAATACATCTTCACTAACTTTCCATTCACGCAAAAGAAGGTGGACCCCACAAAAATCCATGAAGTACAAACTAGTAGTTGCAAACTTGCGACCAACAGTTCGCAGAGCGGACTTCTTGAAAACTTTCAAGCAATGAATGATTTTCCGAACATTTTCCCAGTCCTCATCCGATGGGCAGAACTACTAGCTAGGCTCTCTTTAATTCCTTATATCTAGCAAATGCATAATGAATTCACCTGGTGGGGAACTTGTATGTAGTTAGGTGGATCTCCCATCCTCTTTCATTCAATTGGTTTTGTTTCTTGTAAACATTTGTGGTTGTGCGATTGGCGTGATTGTATATATTTGCTTGTTGATTGGTTTCTACAGAAGAAGAAAAAAGATGGCACAATTTGTACAGAGACATACATTGATTGATGACAGAGGCCGGTGTATTTTTCCTTCTGGACGAAAAAACATCCACCATGATTATTCTAACTGTAATCATAAAAGACAAACCCACAAGGGTTTTTTCCAAGGCAACAAGGAATGCTCCTCCTACCAAGGGAAAGATATCACCTGCTCCTGTTGGTATTTGGACAAGAAGACGAAGGAAATCACAATCACAAAAAAATCAATGAAGCAGCCGAATGCAGTAACAATGCCCTTGAATTCGAGTATAATCTGTTGAACAATTCTTACAACTTGAGCCCCCAATTAACACTTAATACCTCGCTCGCAAAACTTGTACAAAATAAGCAAGTCAAACATAAAACGCCCAAAACGTGCGATGTGTGTGCGAGCCATCGGCAACTAAGCTCAATCAGCACTGTACACCACATGGCTTAAGAATGGGTCCCTTGGGCTTGGCGATGAAGGGGTCGATCCTGACCCAGACAAGAGAGAAGATGGAGGCGAGCAGGACGGACCAGAGCACGACGATGGTGGGCGTCCGGTTCTGCCTTCCCATGAGCCCCTTGAGGAACGGGTAGAGATGGACGATGACCCAGAAGGAGAAGAAGAGCTTGCCGAAGAGCGGGCCCCATGACCCGTACCCATTGTTGACGGCGTCGGAGACGCCAGCGACAATGCCAACCATGTTGATGATGATGAGCGTGGTGGGCGGGATCAGTAGGGTGGTCCACTTGAAGAGGTAGAGGTCTCCGAAGGCATCAGCCTCGTCGCCGGCCGCCTTGGACGTGACAGTGAAGTTGGTGTCCACCCCGCCCAGCACCTTGAGGAAGCCCTGGAAGACGGCGAACAAGTGCGCCGACACGCCGCCGATGACCCAGAACTGCTCGTTGCGCCACCAGTCCTCGATGCTCACGCCGCTCCACCTCAGCTCTAGCACCCCCGTCGCGATGATGGACATGAACAACGCGATGAACCAGATACTCGCTAGGTTGTTCAGCTGGACACACAAACACACATTCACAATTGTTAATTGACGAGCTTACCTTATCCATCACGATAGATGTTAATTTGTACGTGTGTAACTGAGACTTACTGTGGGGATGATGAACTTCCCGGTGAGCAGACACACGGCGGGGATGGTGCAATAGGCTATGAGAGGGATGGAGGTGAAAGGATAGACGATGGTGTTGGTGTATGCGAAACGCTCGAGCCACTTGAGCCGGCCACCGTAGGCGTACCAGAGCGGACAGTGGCGGCTCATGAAGATCTCCACGGAACCAAGCGCCCAACGGAGCACCTGGTGGAGCCGGTCCGACAAGTTAATAGGCGCTGATCCCTTGAACGCCGGCAGCGTAGGCGTGCAGTACACCGATTTCCACCCTCGGCAATGCATCTTGAACCCCGTCAGGATGTCCTCTGTCACTGACCCGTAGATCCATCCAATCTGCACAATAACAAAGTAATTTATTGAAATGGAATGGCAATGGCAGCAAAGAGCACCAGTGGTCTAGTGGTAGAATAGTACCCTGCCACGGTACAGACCCGGGTTCGATTCCCGGCTGGTGCATTTGTATTTTTAAGTTTGCTGAACAGAGTAGTAGTACAAAATGCAGTTACCTCCTTGCCCCACTCGGTCTTCTCCTCGTAGCCGCAGCTGATGACGTGGATGGCCTCCTTGATGAGTCCGGCTGGGTCGGCGGCGGCGCCCTGAGGGAGGCCGCCGTCCTCGACAAGCGTGGAGGCAATGAACACGGGCGACTGCCCGAACCGCTTCTCGAAGTTCTTCTGCGACATGAGGGACGACCGCTCCAGCTCGTCGTACCCTTCGATCCCTTCCTCGATCTCCTCCAGCTCGAACCCGCGCTGCTGCTTCCTGTAGGACCCTCCCTTCTTCGGCGCACCTCCGAGCTTGTCCTTCTTCCCCCTCTTCTTGTAGAACCCGAGCAGGCCCCGGCGTGGCTCCTCCTCGCCGCCGCCCTTCTTGTCCTTCTTGGATTTCCCGTGCTTCCCTCCTCCCCCGAAGCAGCAGCAGCAACAGCACCACGACGGCCAGCAGTCGCACGTCATCTTGGGCCTCTTCTCCGGCCTCGGCGGGTCGTACCCGTACAGCGCCTGCCTGTTGAAGACGCACCCCGTGCCAACGTACACGGGGCCCTGGATCCCGTCCAGCCCCTTCATGTTGATGTCGAAGAAGACGACGTTCCGGTTGGCGTAGCGGTCGTGGGCGTCGATGCCGTCGAACCGCTGCGGGAACTGCACGTAGCAGAGCTTCTTCCCGAGCTGCGGGTCCATGAGGAAGCACATGGCCTCACGCACCGCCTTGCTGTTGTTCACGTAGTGGTCGCAGTCCAGGTTGAGTATGAATGGCGCGTTGGTGAGCACGGCCGACACGCGCACCAGCGCGTTCATGGCACCGGCCTTCTTGTGGTGGTCGTGCCCGGGCCGCTTCTCCCTGGACACGTACACCAGCCGGGGCAGCTCGTGTCCTTCCACGTCCAGCGCGCCCTGGCTGCCCAGGTACACCTGGATCATCCCCGGGTGATCCCTGGTGTTGTTCCCGGGCCACGGCGTCCCGTCCTGCATCACCCACCCTTCCTCGGGCTTCTTCTCCGCCTTGGCCACCAGCGCGTTGATCCTGACCTTGAACTCCTCGTACTCACGCTTCATGGCACGCCGCTCCTTGACGAACGTCGGCTGCACCTTGTCCTTGAGGTAGTCGATCTTCTGGGAGAAGTAGAACTCGGGGGCGCGCGGCTCGATGGCGAACTTCTTGCAGAAGGGCACCCAGCGGCGAGCGAACTCGGCCGTCTCCGAGAGCGCGTCGAAGCAGAGCATGGAGGCGCCGTCGTCGGACACGTAGCAGCTGTTGCGGTCCACCGGGTAGTCGACGGCCAGGATGGAGAGCACGGTGTTGGCGGTGATGATGGGGGGTTCCTTGAGCGGGTCCACGGTGGAGACGAAGAAGTCGATGGGGGAGAGACGGGAGGGCTCCCCTTCGCGGTCGTAGCGGAGGGCGAGCCGGTCCAGGTACGTCTCCCGGGTGACGGGCGCCCATTTGGGGAGCTGGTCGAGGATCCAGGAGAGCGCGAACCAGAGCTCGCAGATGACGGAGACGAGCCAGAGGGGGATGGCGTCGTTGGCGGGGGTCATGATGCGGAACCGGAGGAAGAAGCAGAGGACCACGAGGCGGAGCACGATCACGATGCGGTACGGGTTGATCTTGCTCGACGGGATCGGCACCTTGCGCCACAGCGGCTGCCGCGCCTCCGCGAGCCTGCATCATTTTGTTTTTATTTAATTATTGGTTCAGTTTCGAATCAAATCCAGAGGATTTTGACGACCGAGAAGCGTCAAGGCGTCTTACAGCATGTACTCGTCGTCGTTCTTGTCATCGTCATCATCGCTGTCGTCGCGATTGAGCTTGCCCCTCTTCTCCTGCTTCGTCTTCCACTTGTCGATCCTGTCCTTCCACTCCATGCTCCCTTCCATCTCCCGCTCCGCGTCCAGCTCCTTCCCAGCCACTGCGTACAGATCACACACCACACTTGAGAATTCAGATCACTCCCTCCTGCAGTAAGAGAAAAGTTTTTGACTTTTGTTATGCACTAACTAACCGCTTCCACCGAAGGAGGACATCGCCGGGCCACCAGGCCGCCACTTCTGCGGCGGCTGCTCCCCATTCTCCTGCAGGGACAGTTTCGTGTCAGTTCACAGAAATCGAACGGACCTTCCAAAAAAAGAACACATTGCACGTGTCACTCACCGAGTACACGTCGAACGGGGCGGGCTCGTGAGCTGCCTTCTTGGGGCTCTTGGCCTGGAACTCCTCCTCGAAGTCGTCCATGTCGGCGTCCTCTTCGTCCCCTTCGACCCTGGGGCTCCCCCTGAGGCGCTTGTAGCGTGTGTTGCACTGCGGGCAGCGCTGCGTGCCGTCGCTGCGCTCGTACTCGTAGCAGGGCCGGCACACCGGGAACGCGCACTCGGCGCACGCCACGAACGGCTGCCCGTCATCCCGCAGTCCGACGTCGTCGCCGCACGCGCGGCAGGCCTTGGCGATCGCCTTGGGCTCGCCGCCCGTGTCCATTGCAAGCACGCACGCACGCGACAATGCGCCGCGCCGGTGTCTGATGGTGTTGGTCCGAGGAAGGGTGAGGTATCAGTGAAGGGACATGGACAACGAGGAGGCTAATGGGTGATATAGCTTGAGAGAGAACTGTGGGGTGTTGGCGCGCGCGGTAAGGTGGCGGGGCGGCGTCTGGCACCAACCGTGGGGTGGAGAGTCCGGCTTTGATTAGAGCACAAGCCAAGGCAACAACGCAAGGCGAGTCAGGTGCGTGACAAGCACAGCGTGGGATGGCTTGCAAAGCAAGCGCGGCGTCTTCTTTAGGTGCGGGGGAAATGTCGCGGACGGGGCAAGCAAAATGTGCTGAAAGATGCGCGCGCGCGCGCGTGTTTCGTGGGGAACTGCCAGGGACGGGTGAAGTTTTTTCCGGAAGACCAAGAATGAAGCAAGCGGTGAATTGAGACGTCGATGTAGGGGTGGTTTGCGGTGACGCCTCAGCGTTTCTGGTGGGATGGTGAGTGAGCGTGAAGCCAGTGCGTGTATAAATGGCCGTGTGGTAGGAGAGCCATCTCCTGAGATAGAAATCTGGGTGAACAAAATTCTTGTTCACCGAGGGACAAGATGTAGGGCGAGCACACCGGCTCACAATGTCCATCTTCTAATGAGGCGTCGCACAAAAATCAACTTGTACCTAGGCATCCAAGCAGGGACGTGATCTAATGAGGAAAGGAAGGGAAGATTATACGTGCGTATGCCAGCTTCCGTTGTGCCAGCTCGGGAATGCTGATGGGAAATGTTTTAAACAAAACGGCAAATATTTTATGCTGTGATATCCATAGATTATTATGCACCCAACGATGTCTTGTCATAAGCTATCAAGTATGAGGAAAACTTGGTGGCATACAAAACCTCAACATTTCTGTATCTTTTACCATAAGCTATCAGAGTGCAAACCAACATAACAGATCAGAAAATTGCCTCAAACAACATTAGCTGAGGCCTTTTGCAAAGTAATCACCAATCTCTGCAAAACACTGCTCGGCCACTTCTCCAGGCTGCAATCTTCAGAACGTGCAACCTTACACGTTGTATCGCCCGCCTCTGCTTGGTTTCTGACTTCTTGAGTCATCCTGCATTTGAGTGGCGCCCAAATCGAGTGAGCTATGGTCATACTCCCAAGTTTGTATTTTCCACAAGTGCATAACGCAGAATAAGCTATTTCAGACGATAAAAACAGAGGCATACATGGAAGCTGTAGACCATTTTATCATTGTAGTCAATGACTTCCTTCCATTTCTTGCCAATGTCTACCTGTATGACAAAAACAAAGGGTGAACTCAATACATTGGGCATGATTAAACAGCAACATTTAAAAGTTGCAGCCTGGGAGATTCATGTTAGTCACAGCTAATGGGTCTAGCTGTATCAGAGGAAGGGCAAAACATTACTCCCTCCGTCCCAAAATAACTGACGTGGATTTCTATAAGAATCTATACAATTCATGACACTTATTTTGGGACGGAGGGAGTATTAGTTATAGTATATGCATACATTAGAAAGAAACATAATCCTTCAAACTTGGAACTTGGCCAGTGATATACTCCCTCAGTCCCATATTAAGTGACGAAACATTACATGCATTTAGACGTTTTTTTGGGTATAGATAAATCCATATTTTGGCAAATTTGAGTCACCTAATATGGGACAGAAGGAGTAGAACAGAACAGAAAAATAACCCCACAGAATGATGTTGCATTTTGAATGTATAGGTATAAGGAGTGGTAAAACCCATAAAAAATAAGAAGCAGGAATTGTTATGTTAAGTTCCTTAGGAAGCACTCCCTCCGTTCCAAAATATAAGGCTAGCACATTTTGTTAGACCATCAAACGATCTAAAGTTTGACCAGGCTTAGAGCAAAAGATATTAACTATTGGCCTCATATTTTGGAATGGAGAGAGTACAAAATGTTTGCTTTAGAGCATTTCCTGGAGAAGAAAAGCTAAGAGCAACTTCTTCCAATTCTCGTATCTGCATAGCGGATGCAGGCATGTTCATGTTATACATTTAGAGTCTACACTCTACAGTGTTTCAATGTGACAGTCAAAAACCATAACTGCTTATCAACTAAAATTGCATGACTCGAACACAAGTAACCAATTCAGCACAGCATCAGAGACTAGGCTTGCGCTCATTGTAGGCTGGAACAAAACCTGCATAGCTGAATAGCATGGAGTGAAATAGTTCTCTCCTTTTTCTTCAACACTGAATAGTTCTCTCCAAGAGATATGAAACTCAATGCCATTATCAATGGCCCAGTCCGTGGATCTATACCCCAAAGTTGGTTGTTGAATTGATAATTTGCCTTGACATGTAGGGATTATTTACATTTCATAATTAGATCTCCCTCAGATAATCCATAAAGTACCCATGTTTTGATTGTTGACTATTGAAGCAGTGAGAAGGCATCGAGTTCAGATTATGAATGTCCCATCAACCCTTGAACCAAATCATAAAATAAAATAAAATACAACCACTACTGAGGGCAATTTGCAAAAAAAAATGTTAATTTCAAACGAACCTGAACAGCTTCATTACTGGCAGTCTTAGTCCATAATGAAAGCTTATCCTGCCTCTGGCGGACACTAGCAACAACTCCACAAATTTCCTGGCTTTCATCGAACTGCTCTCCAATCAGAGCCATACACTGCATGTTTATGAAGTTAGTTGAAAGGATTCAACTGTTAGGAACTTTGGAAGCTAGATGAAGCATCAGATGATATGGTAGATCTCTAAGGTAGCTGTGATAGATCAACTACTAAAATTACAGAAATGTACCGTTTCAAGCCACATAGTATCAAGGGCAGTCTTTCTGCTAGATACCACTGTCCATTTGCCACCATTTGCACACTCTGGATCTTCCCACTTTGGTTCCACCCCAGCCTTGAATAAATGAAAATCCGCATTTCCTTGCAATTTACTTGGACGAAAAATTTGATCATACAAGCTGCCGAAACAAAGAAGGCACAAGAAAATTTAGCATATATATATTGTACAACCAAGCCAAAATAGGGAGGAATGGCTGCGGTAAAATTTACTACTCCCTCCGCCCAACAAAAGATGTCTCAAGTTTGTCAAAATTTGGATGTATCTAGACATGACTTAGTGTATAGATGCATTCAAATTTAGTCAAAGTTGAGACATCCTTTGTTGGACGGAGGGTGTATAACATTTTTTTATACATTCATGCATTACATAGTCGGGCATATTTGATACTGCCACTCCTCAAATAGTATGATGCATCAGGACCCTTAGGGTCACGTTATCCACAGATGTTACAATTGTTAATTAAGCCTAAAAAGGAACTCGAGTCTTTTTGTAAATGTAAGATAATTGAATACTAACAGGGTCTACCCTCATTCCATTAAGGAAACAATAATGAGTACAAAGGATTGCCTGGCAGAACAAACTAGGAAATATCAGGGAATGAGCCCTAACGACTTCTCCAACTATCAGAAAAGGCAAGCAATCTTTATCCAGGTTCAATTTTCACGCCAGAGGTGCTCACCCTCATTGACTGGTTTAAAACATCAATATTCTGTTTACCATAACAGATCAATGATGACCCATGCAAACTACAATATTAAACAACAATAAAATCTCGTGTACATATGCTAAGCTTTTTAGATAGTCATCCATGTTATTTTCTATACATAAATATTTTACTCTCAAAAAATCCTTGGTAGGAAGTTAGAGAAGACACTTTGTAAACAACATGCTCAACTGGGAAATAATTATAGAAATGCCTAGAGTTGATTTGCAGTAACAATTGCATATGGAAACTTCAAAACAGTTATAAAATGTTGTTAAGATTTGATGGGATTGTTGTTAACGAAAATAATCATCCATCTAACAAGACCCGACATTAACTTCGAAGTGAACCAATATTAACAACATCCCACCAGACACTTAGATATCAGAGCACAGCATACAACAAAAACAACAACAAAATTATCCAAAAGCAAGCCAACATCTACGCACAGAAACTAACAAATACTGGAGTATCTTCGAAATAATCTACTAGTACAGTAACAAATTTACCATGTGATAAACTATAGGATTTGTTGGTGTGAGGACCTAGAACTCAATATTTCCAGCAAAAATACCCACCCACCAGATAAGCACTTATTTTAGGAGCCAATATAGCATCTAGATGACTACTCCTAGATCAGATCCGATCGGATCGGGCAAGGGGGCAGGAGAGGAGGAGGGCGCAACAGCGCACGGGCGTACCTCCAGAACTCTTCGACGGTGTCGAAGGTGTAGCCTTTCTTGAGCGAGGTGCCCCAGGCGGCGCCGGGCTTGGGCTTGGACTGGATGTCGTACCAGAAGGTCCACTGCCGCTGCAGCTTGTGCGGCGCCTTCAACGATGCCGCGTCACCCTCAGCCGCAATCTCCTGAGTCTCCGGCACCGCCGCCGCCACCGCCGGCTCAACGTCCGCCATGTCGCGCGGCTGCCTTTGCTTTTCGAGGTTTTTTGGGGGGAAGTCGCGAGAGCCGCACAGCGAGACAAGAGAGAGAAGGGAAGCAGCCGCCGCAGGGAACGGAAGGGAAGAAGGTTTCGGCCTCTGTGGAATTTGGAACCAAGTCTTGTACGAGGCGTGATTCGTGAGGGTTTTTGCCTGGGCTTCGGACCCAATCTCCGTTGGATTGCTGTATGGGCTGCGGAACAAGGGCCTGTTTGGCCTGAGGAAACCACACGGGCTGTTTGGTTGAAGACCTGAGCGTTGTGCCTGAGCAAAAACGGTGCCTGTGTTTAGCCTGAAAATTTGTATATTTGTGCCTGTACAGGCCAGGTGAGAGAAAGATGTTTGGTTCAAAACTATGCCTGAAGATAAATTATTTACCGTTTAGATACATGTGCACACATGCCTGAGCTCAGGCCTCCTTTTTCTTGGGCTCAGGAAAGCTTTCAGGTAGCAAACAAGCATGACACAGGCAACCTTGTGGCTATGATCAGGCCAGGCTAGTTGGTCTCAGGACATCAACCAAACAGCCTCTACATGCCTGAGAGGAATCTGAACTTGATGCTTTATGCCTGACCAGGCTTCTTCACAATTTTTTTGTTTAGTCGAAACCTGAGCAATGGCAAGCGTGGTAGCGATAAATATAGATTTTGTGCAATAGTTTAGACCAAATGTCCAAATCAACACACTTTGGTTGGCCTGCCTGAGCTCAGGCGTCCGATTTTGGAGGCCTGACTCCGGCTTATGACGCAAAGGAGTTATCAGGCCGGGCGAGCTACGTGCCACTCCAGGCAGCAACCAAACGGGTTGATGGCACTGGCCAGGCAGTGCATTGGTCAGTCCTTTTGGTGCCAGGAAGGCAACCAAACAGCCTCTAAGCGCATGGTTTTACGTTCGTTTTCTCACGCTTCCTGATTTTTGTTTTCTAGTACTCCCTTCGTCCTGAATTAACTGACATGGATCCCTCAATTAATTTGGGACGGAGAGAGTACAAATTTCATGGAAGGAAATTCGAAGGGTTTTCAACTTTCAAGTTTCAACGTGTAAATATTACATAAACTTTCAGAAATTTTTTACTTGTGATATCAAAAGGTTGATCGGGAGATATTGAGTGAATAACCGGTAACAGGTTTGAACTTTTTTTTAAGGAAAGACGGTAGGAAAAACCTCTAAAGTATATTGGTGTTTCTGAACTACAACCTATTTCTCTACCTCCGCAACAAAGTACGGAGTACCACCTATTTCTACAGAGAAATAAAAAGAAAAATATGACCTACTCTCTCCGTCAAATATTAAGTGCCGAAATATTAGATGTATCTAAATGTTTTTTAGGTATATATACAGGGACGGAGGGAGTATTTCAGATTGCCGCCAAACTGAACAAGGACATCTCTTTTTTGACAGCATGGACAAGGACATCTCACTATCTCAGTAGGTAACTATGTTTGTGTGGGTTATCGGCGTACGACGTATGACGGTCCATGATTATCACTCAGTTTTACATACACATCTTTCATCGTATGGTTCATAGCTGCTCGTGTTACGGCTATATAAGTTTTCTTTGGAGAGGTACGGCATGCATAGCAGCATAAAAGATCTCTCTTATGGTACTAGAAAAAAGAAAAGGTACTAATTATATTTGGTTGTACGGCAATCTGAAATGACACGAGACGGTTCTAGTTTTTTATATTCTAGAAAAAACACCTCAAACAATCTCCTACTTTTTTTAGTTACCATATGGTTCAACATGTTAAGGGATATTCCATTTTGAGTAACCATACGGTTTAATTCCAGTTTTCTATATTCTAAAAACTAAACACAAGAATTGTCCTCAAATCTAAAATGTGATCATTGCATTTCACCATGTTCTAGCACCAAACAGTACCTGACAAGAGGTCTTTGACACGGAAACGGATTAAGGAGAAGGAACTCCGAGGCTTGGTTCTTGACGGTGAGATGGTCAAATTTGACGGCGTTCTTAAAAAAAAAATTGACGGCGTCCGCGGTGTGGCTCTCTTACACTGTTCGCGATTTGCATTGTGGAGACTGGAGACGGTGAGCCTAACAGTGAGAGAACGAAAGAGAGAGGGAAATTTGGTCAATGCACGAAAGTTGGTCGACGCGTGGAGAAGAAAGGGCCCAACTCATTGAGGTGTCAGTCCCGAACCAGCCCAACATGGTAAGGTGATTTCCCTTTTATTCTTTTTCTTTCGACTGATTCACAATCAAATCGTGTTGGAGCGGAGAGACTCCAGGGTTTGCAACGAGGAACGCAAAGTTGTAGCCGTCGTCAGGGATTTGCTGGTCCCCCTTCTCTCTAGTCAGCATCTTGACGACGCTACGAGGTGGGAAAAACCTTGGATCCTTGTAGACGTATAAAGTTTTTAGTAATATGATTTGTGTACGTCTTTCTCATCCACAACACAACGGTGTGTCGTCGATGAACATCTAAGTTTTTTCGTCCACGTCGATGAACATCTAAGTTTTTTCGTCCACGGGTTCGGTGTGCTTGATCTTCGGAATTTTGGTTTTGTGTTCTCGCGTAACCGTTCATGCGTATCTAATGAGTTTTTATTAGTGTGTCATAGTGCTTTTATTGATGTGATCTTTTGTGGTATTGGAATCCTTCTCTAATGTTCCGATGAAAATCTTGTGATTCCACAACCTGTACCTTCAAGAGATCATTTCCGACCCAAGTACATTCAACGATCGTGGCTTCTCATGTTTTTGATTTGACAGTGGTGATGCTCGAGTCTCGTTGCAATCTATTTACATAAGCTTTCACGGTCGTTCGAGTTGCAAAAATTGATATTACAGAGAATATTCTTTGAAATATTCCATTGTAATTCTTAGTTATACGAGTTAGTTTGTACTGAGTAGTTTCTGGGATTTATGTTCGAAATCATTGTACATGTTGTTGAGAATAATTATTTATGATCAATTAGGATTAGTTATTAGTTAATTAATAGTTAATTAGGCAGTTAAAGCTGTAATTGTTCGTGTCCCAATTTTGGGGAAATTGGAACGCGAATGTCCAAAACTTGGGACACCAATGCATGTATTGGTGTCCCTTTCTCTTGTATAAATATAATCATCAATCAATGAAATAAGACACAGATTTCATTCTAACACGTTATCAGCCACGTTTGTTCTACAATCACAAAGGTGAGGACCATGGCAATCAGTGATCTGCCTCTCGTTTTTCTTGCCTTTCTCGAGTTCTTCAGCCAAGGAGCACATCACCGGGGCACTTACCGTCGCCGCCGGCCTGGCCGCCGGTTGGCCCCACGCCGACGGGCACGCACGGGTGGCCACCGTGGCCGCCGGACTGCCGCCGCGGAGAACCACGCCGGCCCTACCACGGCCGCTCCATCCGTTGTGCCGCCGGCCTCGCCGGAGTACTCAACGGCGATGGATTGGATCTTGACGAGCCCGGCGCCGCCCATGCTTGGTGAAGAAGAAGACTTTGCGGCCGTCCTCGCACCGCCACCACTACCGTTGTTCTGCCCCGTTCACGGGTACGGACCATGCTCGGCGAGGGACGGCACGGCGCCGCCTCTACCGTATCTGACTCCACCCGCGCCGGCCGCCGAAACCTCGCCTCCGGCCGCCGTCCCCGGCACTCCGCCCCCCCGGCTCCGCTCCGCCCCCGACCACCGCCCTCAACCCATCGGCCGGTGAAGACGATGGCGAGGTCCTTGACGATGTTCACCCCGAAGCACACATGCTCCTCCACAAGTTCACAGCCGCCATGGCGGCTCACTGCGCCGGACCGGCCGGCAGCGGATGGAACACGACCGCCCTCGACCTCTCCATCTAGGAGCGCCGGCAAAGGAGGCCGGCGGACGGTGCAAACGGCGGCGCCGTGGCGGGACGGGCGGGGCAAACCCTAACCCTAACTGCCGGCCCCCACCCCTTTATACCCAACCGCCCGCCCCCCTCCCCTCTGCCCGACCTGGGCCGGCCGAAAGGCCGCCGAGGCCCAGGCCCACTCCCCTGACCCCCACTGTGCACGCGTGCGCCCCTCCCTCCACTGGCCAAGGCCGTTTTGCAGAAAAGTCCGGAATTTTCTGCTATTTGTGATTTGGTCCATGTATCTATTTAACAGTAGTATTTTTACATACTTATAGGTCCCTGCACTTATATTTATTTAGATTTCAGTGGTTTTAGGATATATTCCTATTAAATGACATATTCCTATGTAAATGTCAATGTAAATATTGTCACGTTCAATGTGTTTGTATGATATACATCCCCTATTACATGTGATATTTACACCTTGCAATTGAGATATTTATTTCTTGCATATTTGAGAGTTTTGCTTCAACGATTAAGTCCCAAAAAGGCATCAAAAATGCCCAAATTAGACTTGATTCAAGAAAAATCTCCATTAGTGATAAGCAAAAATTATCACCATGTGACTACCTCAATTAAATATATGCGAAACACCATGTACTATAGACTTTCAATAACGGTAAAATGCTACATGGCGTTGAATGTTCCGTGGGAACATACACCTTATTGAAAGTAGCGAATTATTTCGCGTAGTGCTGAGAGGTCTACATTGTGTCGAATACACACAATGACTACCTTCAACGTGCTCTTCCAATATTAAATTAAAAAAATAACACAAGGTGCTACAGTCTTTCATTAACGGTAAAATGCTACAAGGCGTTGAATGTTCCGTGGAAACATACACCTTATTGAAAGCAGCGAATTTTTCGCGTAGAGCTGAGAGATCTACACCAATAATTGATGATTATCTTCAAAGTGTTATTTGAGGTCTACACTGTATGAATTTAACATCGATTAAATCTCATGCATTTTCTTGCAATTTAATTACAACAATGACCACAATATTTTGGCTTTACCTACTAGTAATTGACAAAATCTATGGTTTTTCAACCCCATGTAGGACAAAATGACCGGGAAAGAGTTTGAAGAACTTGCCCTCGACGGTCGAAACTATCCAACTTGGGCAATGGACGTAAAAGTAAGCCTTGCATCACGCGGTTTTTCAGCGACCATACAACCTCCTCAAGAGGGACAACCACCCATCGCAGATTTATACAAATATAATGCCTTATATACTATAAGGAACCACATCCATGCTGATCTGAAATTAGAGTATCTCATGGAAAAAGATCCATACACACTAATGACACTATGGCTTGGCCTCCAAACTAGATATGAACAACAGAAGGCCGTGATTTTGCCTGAAGCCACACATGAATGGACTCAACTACGCCTACAAGATTTTAAATCCATTGGAGAGTTCAATCATGTCATTCATAAAATTTGTTCAAAGTTGCAATTTTGTGAGAAGGAACCTTCTGAAGTGGAAAAGATTGAAAAGACCTTATCCACTATGCTTCCGGCTGATAGGATCCTCCAGCAACAATATCGTGCACGCCAATTCAATAGATATTCTGATCTTATCCATGTTTTACTTCAAGCAGAAAAGCATGATGAACTTCTAATGAGGAACCATCATCAGCGTCCCGTAGGCGTTGCACCTTTGCCTGAAGTACATGCTAATTTTCAATAAAACAACAAGTTCAATGGATCGACTAATCGACCAAACAACTTCAAAGGCAAGCAAAACAGCAACAAGAAAAACAAGCCACGTGTACAGGAAAAGGGGAAAGGCACTTTCAAACCACAATACGACAAATCTAAAGTTTGTCAGAAATGTGGATGCTACAAGCATATTACAAAGAAATGCCGTACCACTCGTCATTGGGTAGATCTGTACCTCCAATCCGTAGGACGCAAGCGACCTGCTCATCAAGGACCAAGATTTGAATCACACTTCAATTTCCAATCCGACAATTCCAAGGAAGCCGGTTGTTTGCATGATATCAAGGAGGACCCAAGCAACAACCCGACTATCCGATCGTCTAAGGATCTAATGAGCACGGAGAACATGATCATTGAATTCACTTCAAATGATATGTTTGGAGACCTAAATTAATTTCACCTATCTCCAAAATAGATATTATCTATATTTACGTTCCTAAGTATTGTTGTAAATAAATTATAGTGATTGTTGTCATCTATATTTTAATATTACATTATTGTATCAGCACTTTGGTACCTACATATTTGACATATGTATTGTAAATTACGATATTGTATTATCAATTTAATACATAAATAAATTTGTATGTATTCTATATATCTATTAAGAATGATATTAAAATTCTTCCTTTTCCATATATAGTTTTCTACGGGAGTCAATCCAAAACGGATGAAGAACTTTGCCTTGTGGACAGCGCCACCACAAACACTATACTTAGGGAAACAAAATATTTTCAAACCCTTACTAAAACGCAAGGGAATATTTTGACAATCGCTGTACGCGATACATTAATTGTTGGCTCTGGACGTGCCATCATCACACTTCCTATGGGTACACAAGTAATAATCGAGGACGTTTTATTGTATCCCGATTCAACCCGTACTCTAATAAGTTATAGGGATATCTGTCAAAATGGGATTCATATTGAAACCCACGAATTTCTCCTATTTACAAAAAGTAACGGATATGGCAAACAAATTCTTGAAAAAATTCCTTCTTTATCGTCCGGATTGTACTATACATACATAAAACCTGTAGCCCATGTTGCGTATAAAATAATTTTTCAGCATGCCAATACATTCAAGACTTGGCATGATCGCCTTGGTCACCCCGATATCGGGATGTGTCGCACCAGTGGCACCCGGGGTACCACCGTTGCGCGACGCGTGGGCTTCGTTTCCGAGTTCCCGGGAGGGTCTCATCCCGGGTTGCAGCCCGGCAAGCTACCAGCCTAGAAGGGCTAGCGGGGCTTCGAAGAATATTCCCGCCGGGACACCTCCCGGGAAGCCACTTGCCGGGAGGGGGTTCCCGGATGTGGTCAAGCCTGGGCGCCTCCCGGGAAGCCACTTGCCGGGAGGAGGGGTTCCCGGGCATAGGCTCCCGCCACAAGGGTGGGGCCCAGCGGGCAGAGCAGCGGCGCCACGCGAGCGCGTGCCAGGCGTCAAGTGCGCAGTCTCGCCAGGGCGAGGAGTGAGGCGCACGGCGTATTAAATGAGCCGACAGGAGGGGCGTTACCCGTCTAAGTCAGGTGAACAGTGGCTGTCCAATCCTACCTTTAGGGTTTTAGACCCCTAGCAGCGGAGTTGGCGTTCATGCACGCCCACCAGTGCACCGAGGGGGAGTTGCCATGTCTCCCTGCTTGGCACCTGTAATGCATGCATCGTGGCACCTGTGGTATCCCCTTGGTTATAAAAGGAGGAACCCCGCCGACGGTCAAAGGGTTGGTGGTTCGTTTGTTGGGTCTTTGGTTGGTTAGTCCGAGCTGGACTCAGTCGGATCAGCTCGCAGCTAGCTCCTAGCAATAGCAGAGAGTAGCAAGGAACACTTAGCCAAAAGGGAGAGAGTGTCCGGGAACCCACCCGGCAACCTGTAAACACCTGGTTTCGTGGTAATACAAGCTCAGACAACCAGGACGTAGGGTTTTACACCTCCGGGTGGCCCGAACCTGGGTAAAAACGTGCATGCATGTGTCCTTAGCTTGCATGTATTCTGGGTACATTATTTGGCAGTTCGTGTACGCCATCGGCCACGCCAGCGGTCGCCGGAGCGATCCTCGACGCCCCTGCCGAACCTAAAAGGGGGTGTGCCCGCACGCCCCCGGTGTCGGAGCCTCGTGCGACGACAGGATGATACGAAAAATTATTAATAATTCTATTGGTCATAATCTTAATAAAGCAAAATTCCCAAAATCTCAGGATTTTGTGTGCACAGCATGTGCACAAGGCAAGCTCATTTAAGACCTTCTTATCTTAAAATAGAAACAACTCCAATTCCTTGAACGAATTAAAGGAGATATTTGTGGCCCTATCCAACCATTGTCTGGACCATTTAGGTATTTCATGGTATTAATCGACGCATCTACAAGATGGTCTAATGTGTGTCTACTTTCCACGGGTAACCATGCATTTGCAAAGATAATGAGCCAAGTAATTAAATTAAAAGCTCATTATCCAGAACATCGAATAAAAACAATTAGAATGGACAATGCCGCTGAATTCTCCTCACGCGTCTTCAATGATTATTGCATGGCATTAGGAATCGAAGTTCAGCACTCAGTCCCATATGTCCACACACAAAATGGTTTGGCTGAATCTTTTATTAAGAGAATTTAGTTTGTTGCAAAACTTTTATTACAGAATCGTAATTTACCAACAACTTGTTGGGGTCATGCGGTTATACATGCCGCTGATTTAATTCAATTGCGACCAACTGCATATCATACTACTTCTCCCCTTCAATTAGTACATGGAAATCCACCAAGTATTTCCCATCTATGAAAATTCGGTTGCGCTACATACGTACCGATCTCATCACCACAACGTACATCAATGGGACCACATAGAAAATTGGGGATCTATGTGGGGTACAAATCACCGTCAATTATCAAGTACCTAGAACCTCTCACTGGGGATCTATTCACTGGCCGGTACGCTGATTGTATTTTTAATGAGGATCAGTTCCCGGCATTAGGGGGAGAATTAAAGTACCAAAAACAAGAATGCTAGGAAATCAACTGGAATGTCCAAGGCATTTCCGCCTCAGATCCACGTACTCAAGAAACTGAACAACAAGTTCAGAAAATTATAAATTTGCAACATATTGCAAACAATTTACCAGACGCATTTATTGATTACAAAGGTGTAACTAAATTCTATAATCCTGCATAGAACGTACCCGAAAGAGTGGAGGTACCTATAAAAACTACTCAACCTCCTGCACCGACCGTTCAAAGGAAGGGGGGGAGAGGTATGACAACTAAAAAGGATCAAGCTTCCGACAAGCAACAAAAGAAACAAACGAAGGAGCCGCGGCAAAAAAAACAGAAGAATAAACCTTCTGAACCTCCTTCTACAACAACAAATGTGAGTCAACATTTAATTGACTGAGATCAATTGGGTAATATACACCCAGTGGATAACCAACATCCACAACCGAGCTCAATAGTGCACTCAATTATTGATGCTGGGATATCGGAAAACCTGGACTTAACCGCAACGGGAAATCGCGAACACTCACCAAAGATAAACGAAATTTCCACAAATTACTTAGACACTGGAGAAATATAAGAAAGACTACGTTTGTCGACACTTATTTCTCTACTAAAATTGCGAACAACCTTCTAAATGATCATGATCCAAAGATCATAGCTGAGTGTGATAAAATTCAAGCAGAAATAGCCTCGCTCAATAAAAGGAAGGTATTTACAGAAGTAATACCTACACCTCCAATTGTTTTCCCAGTGGGATTCAAATGGGTTTTTGTCCAGAAAAGGAACGAAAACAATGAAGTGGTGAGATACAAAGCGAGACTAGTAGCACAAGGGTTCACGCAGAGACCCGGCATTGATTTCAATGAAACATATTCTCCGATTATGAGTGGAATTACTTTCCGATATTTAATCTCATTGTCTGTTCAAAATCGTCTATCTATGTAGTTGATGGACGTCGTGACTGCATATCTTTATGGGTCATTACATTCGGACATTTACATGGAAACCATTTCCGATGGAATCCAAATTCCGAATACTAACGCAAGACGCAACATGTACTGTGTAAAGTTGAATAAATTTTTATACGGTTTAAAACAGTCGGGTAGAATGTGGTACAACCGACTAAGTGAGTTTCTCATTAAAAAGGGTTACTCTAACAATGATGACTGCCCATGTGTATTCATCAAGAAATCCAAAACAGGATTTTGCATTATCTCTGTATATGTTGATGATTTAAATATCATTGGCAACAAACAGGATATAGATGAAGCCCGTAATCATCTAATGATGGAATTTGAAATGAATGATTTGGGTAAAACCAAGTTCTGCTTAGGATTACAACTTGAGCATCTTCCTTCGGGAATATTGGTTCACCAAGCTACATATATCCAGAAAATCTTGGAGAAATTTAACATGGACATATCCTATCCATGCAAAACACCTATGGTAATTCGATCTCTAGACGTAGAGAAAGATCCATTCAGACCAAAAGGTGATGGAGAGGAAATTTTGGGATCTGAATTCCCATATCTTAGTGCCATTAGAGCATTAATGTACTTAGCAAATTGCACCCGGCCAGATATAGCATTTGCAGTAAATTTACTAGCTAGGCACAACGCAGCTCCAACAAAACACCATTGGGTAGGAGTCAAGCAAGTTTTTCGCTACCTACAAGGCACTAAAGATCTAGGTCTATATTTCCAAAAGGAAAACCAAAACTCTGAATTAATCGGATACACTGATGCTGGCTATTTATCTGATCCCCACAATGCCAGATCCCAGACCGGTTTCGTGCTCCTACACGGTGGGACAGCCATATCGTGGAATTCTTCTAAACAGACTCCAGTGGCTACATCCGCAAATCATTCGGAAATAATAGCTTTATACGAAGCATCTCGTGAAAGTATATGGCTACGCAGAATGATTAACCACATACAACAATCATGTGGTATTGGTTCTATTGAATCACCAACAATTATCTATGAGGATAATTCTGCTTGTGTTACCCAGAGGCAAACAGGTTATATAAAAAGCAATATAACTAAACATATTGCACCTAAACTATTCTATCCTCATGAATTATAACAAAATGGGGAGATAAATATTTTGCAAACCAAATCATGTGATAACCTCGCTGATATGTTCACTAAGTCCTTACCCAACTCCACATTTCAAAAATGTGTATACGGGATTGGTATGCGACGACTTAAAAATTTGCAAACATCAGGGGGAGTATTCACCTGATTTTAACGTGTTCATAACATCATATTGCACTCTTTTCATATTATGAGTTTTACTCACTAGTTTCTCATAAAAGGTTTTTAATGAGACAATATTAACATAACATTATATGTCATATTTTCTATTTTCCTCACCGGATTTTTTCTTTGTAGATAATATACAAGACATATTTATTGTTCACATAATTCAATATGAATTATCGAGAGACAAGATTCAAAACATGTTTTTGGAGGAAATTATTGGTCACATATTTATTGTTCAAAATATGAATTGTTCACATATTTTTCTCACAGGATTTTTGGAGGAAATTACAAGATTACAAAATTCCATGATAATTTAAGAATATACAAATCATCGGAACAAACTGATTAAGGAAAGTGTTGACAATAATTATTTATAATCAATTAAAATTAATTATTAGTTAATCTTTACTGTTTCTTAATTTGCAATTGTATCTTCTCTTCTCTTTCCGTCGCTCGATCCCGCTAACCTCCTCCTAGGGTTCGTCGTCGCCTCCCTTCCCGCTGCAACCCTCCCGTCCACTTCCTCTGGTCGCAACCTCCTCACGTTGTCCTCCACGCCAGGTTTGGGCGGAGGCCGTCCCGCACTCGCCCTCCTCATGGAGCCGCCGCTGCCGTGCCTCCTCCCCCACGTCCATCTCCGCACGGGCAGCCTTGCCGCCACCCCCGCCTGGCCTCCTTTCCTTTTTTCTCCCCATCTCGGCCTGTACCTTCGTCATCCATTCCAGGAGGGGGCTGTTGCCTCTGCACACCATCGCTTCGGTACGTGGGAGGCCGCTGCAGGGCGGGATCTAGCCGCCGCACCCACAGCTAAGTTTCCTCCCATCCCCGATTTCATTCCTCCATGTGCTCTCCTCCCATGGCGGTGCCCTAATAGCCCAAGGGATAGCAGCTGGCTCGTCGTGGTTTTTCTCCGACGAGGCTCCTCACGTATGGCAGCGGCAGACGGCAGTTGGATTGTACACCAAATCCAGCAGCTAGCAAGGCTTCTTGATTTTTGTCCGAGTGCTTCTGATATGATATCCAGCTTCCATTTGAATTTTCATGAGACACGCTGTGTAGCTATGACAATGAGCTATTTTAAATTAGTTATTCTGGAGAAAATTTCAGTTCATTAGTGATTACTTGCAGCAAATTTATTCAAAGGTTGGATGGATCTCTGAGTTCTGTCCGTCTAATGGAAGTATGGAACTTGAAATTGTGCAGGATGAGCTCGGGTTTGACATCGTGCAGGGGCAAGCAATGTGTTCAAGAAAATGCTTGTGAAGAAATATGAACGTGGTTGTGTCAGGTTAAAAGTATCTAACTTATCCATCTGTCATTTCAAACTTCTACAGAATATCTGGAAGAAAAAATTTTGAGCTGGCAGAATTTACGTCTCTTCCAGTAGTTTTTTTTATTCAACATGTAATCCTAATTTCTTGAAAGCATGCACATGTTCTTTTGCATATTTCAATGGAAGCTCCTACTACTACTCCCCCCCCCCCCCCACCCCACCCCCCACCCCACTCGTTGTTTCGTGACTCTTTATATTGATTTTACCTCGCTTCCAGTAGAGGATTCTCAGTAGTGTTCCCATTTGTATCTTCAAGCTTGTATAATGGTGATCTATGTGTGTGCCCCGCTGTCTAACCATGGCATGGGCCGGGCTGAAGCCGGAGCGGGTAGAAGGAGCTCCGCCTCCTTGCCGCCAACGGCAGGAACAACAAGGGATCAACTTCGACGAGTTTACCTACCGCAGGTAACATGTGTCTCCTTCTGTTAATGCAAGCACATTTTTTCTGGATCCCATGACTGGACTTAAATTTTCTTTCGCTTTGGCAGTACCTGTAACCTCCGCTTCTTGCAAGCAAGGCTGAATATTCATTCACAATTCTTCTATATGCGTGAAAAATGAAAATTGATTCTTTTGTAGATTACTTATTATAACTATTTGGTTCTGCAGATAGGAGGGCAAAACTCTGGGATGGCTCCAAATGGCATTAATAATAGACATTCAGGTATATATCTATCTCATATATCTTGTCATGATAAAATCTAGAGTAGTTTCAGAATCCTTTTACTGAAGAAATTTCTTCACTAAATAATTTGTCGGCTGCACGATGCGCGTCAGTTTCAAACGCATCTCTGTTATGTTCAACTAATTTCATCAGATTAGATGACTGCATCAGATGTATTTTTGTGGTCATTTTGGATCATGCAGATGAATAAAATATGGGAAAGTATGTGCCGCATAAAGTGTGTAATCACTGTAAACATAAATACCTAAGTGTTTTAGTTGGTGAACTGAATTCCATGGTTCATCTCAGAAAATTGAAACTGTGGTTGAAATTTGAAATAAACGATGCAAACCATCTGATAACAAAAATAATCATGTTGCCTCTGTAATTCCTAATTTTCCAGTCAATAAAAGAGAAAATTCTTTCCGCACTTCAATCGTTCAACTCATTCCTTTTGGTATTGTCCTCAATAGTGTTCACAAGGTTACCAAAGTGCTTGTATCGGCATAATGATTTTCTGGATATCTGGAACACATTGATTTTTGTTGCTGAACTTTCCTGTACCATATGTTAGTTGGTTCTATCACTGATTGCCATGCTATACCCAGAAGTCCAGAACCAATGATAGCATATTAGGAGCTCTCCTAGCTCAACACCGGGTGCATGTTATCTGATCAGTGAGGGTGAGAATTATCATTGAGGTCTGTGTCAAAGTGTCCACTAAAGGCAATATCACCTTAGCTTGTTCCAGGATCAAGGTAAATAATGACTTAAACATATTTCCTCTTGATTCATGAATACCCCTGGTCCAACTTAAATCTGAAATGTTCTTCTGTTGACATTTTACAGAAAGCTGCAGCTTGTGGGTATGTGTTCCTTTCTGCATTTCTGAAGATTTTTTTTGTAGCAGAAGCTAATGCACATTTGGTGAAGTTTATGGGTCATGAGATGGATGGATCCATGGTCATCAATAATCACCGGGTATCATCAAATGTGTTGTTACATCAGACCGGGCAAGGCCTGTGTCACGGGGAATTGGGAGGAGACTAGCAGCTTGGTGCCTTCTGTTCTGCCTTCTGCACTTTTAGGAAACTAATGTTTTTGGAGGCCTGCAAGTGTTTACTTCAATTTAAGTTACTTCTCGACTATTATCTTTATAGATTTTTTGAATCCCAAGAATAATTTATGCCATATAATAATACGTTCAAGATATAACCAAAGATTTACTCCTAAATATAAAAGAGTGGTCGCTTGCTCCTCGCATCCTTTTGTGATAAAAAAAAACACTCCTTGTCTCTTTCTAATGGAAGCAATTAAATATGATGTGAAAAACTAAAATGTTGGTAATGTTTGTCACCGAAATTAGGATAAATTTACTAGCAAGTGTCGTGAATATATAATGGTGGTTTTAGTCTAATTTATCTGTAGCGAAGTAGTCTAATTTGTTTTAACCGTAGCAGTGCAGATGTAAATGTAACTAGCAGGTGTGCCCGCGCGTTGTCATGGGTTAACAAAATCACAAACTACTTATTTTTATTTTTTGTGTAGACAACTCATGGCACCGTCGAGGTCAACATGTGGGTGTGGTGGCGTCGGTTGTAAGACGGAGTAGGAGAAATCGTGAAAAAAACTGGAGGAAAAGAAAATAACGGCAGTGGCATATTGATTGTAATTTTAACGAAGTAAACCTACGGTGATGATCGTACCATCACCACCAACTCCAATTTAATATATTGGTATAGATATTGAAAAAATCATATTTTTCTTGCGAGGATATTATTTGAAAAGTATGCCAAACTGTTCTCGAACCACAAATGACTTCATCATCAATTTATTTCATGGGAACGAAGCATGTCTTCCATTTTTTAAATAATATTAAGGTGATTTGCCGGTCATTAGTCAACCATATGAAAAAATCTTAACTAGTTAATAGAATTAGGCAGTTAAAGTTGTAACTGTTTGTGTCCCAATTTTAAAAAAATTGGGACGCGAATGCCTAAAACTTGGGACACCAATGCATGTATTGGTGTCCCTTCCTTTTGTATAAATATAATCATCAATCAATAAAACAAGACACATATTTCATTCTAACACATGTAATGGACGTCAAGTTTGAATCAAGTCAAGAGTGATCCTCAAAAAAAAAAGGAGTTGATTCATAGTTCAATTTTTCTGAGAATTCAAATTAACTTTATTCAATCTGTAAAACCTGATATGACATATATAAACACATAACTAATCAGTGTGAATTCTCTCAAACTTCTACAAAATGGTTTTGACTGTTTTTAAACTAAATGATCATGCCCCAAATTTAGGTTCGAGCTAGGTAGGTGAAATATAATCTATCAATGTATAAATATTATATTTGGGTACCTGAATGTAAAATAACACATAAATTTCCATGAGTATACAGCAGCTATAATTTCACCATATAAAAACTACATGGTTTTGCCAATTTAAGAATAGAGAGGAAAAACACTTCAAAAACCGAACAGGCTCATAAACAAATAAACAAATATCAAAGTAGTTTCCAAAAAATATTTTTAGTGCATGCTTCATTAAAATTTAGTTTTGAGCATTCACACTATTTTAAACAAGGGCGATTAATGGTAAAACTAATGCGAGAAATGCATGGGCGATATGCAAGAAATTCTGTCAAAGGAAATAAAATATGCTTATATTACATCATGATTACAAGGTTTTACACCCCGGGTCATTATAAAACATCCCAGTGAAAATCTCCTAACGGTAATTATGGCTCAGTACCTAAATCTCTTGAGTTGAACTTGCTTTGCCATATTGTTTAAACAGAAAACAAAAATGACAACAGGAGCGTATGGACATGAAATTTCCGAAGGGAGAAGAATCATCAGCGTCTATGATGGCCATACTATCAAAACGAGAACCCATTCTTGACAAAAATGGATGGCACTGGAGAATACATTTGTATAACTACCTCCCTCTTCTTCCGGAAGCAGAAACTGTATTGTTTACCGAATCTACAAATCATGGAAGAGGCGCCTGATATGCTCAACAGTGGCAGGCATCAATGTCACGGGGCACCTTTTATGCTGTAGAACAAAGGAACGACAATGTCACGTTGTAGGGATGGTACGCAGCAAAATGGGCTGCTTTAAATGGCTGGTTTAGTAGAATATCTACCTGAGAGACAGACTTAAATATGCAGCTGTAGCAGAAAACAAAACCAGAAACAGAGAGAACAGAGGGGTTATTGCGCTTCTGGCAGCACAGAGGGCACAGCGTTCTGTCAGGTTGCAAGGGAAGTCCATCTTTAGCAACCTGATGAAAACAACATCGTAAACGACTATTAGGGCTACAGATGTGTACTATAAAAGCAACAAGGCGATAGCATCCTTGTGAAACCAGGAGTTCTGTTCACAATCAAAACAATGCTGCCATGGATTGTTACTCAGGTGTCAGAGGAGATATACCTTTGGTAGTGGAGGAGGAGGAGGTGGGGGATATACAGTTGGAGCTGACATTCTTTCTTCAGCAGATTCATACCACCATTCCATCATCTAGAT